>NW_024096618.1:3678442-4904589 GCF_016545835.1 Crotalus tigris | reverse complement strand
CTATTTGAGTGTCTGTCACAGAGTGTCTTAGCCTATTATCTAAAGCACTGAAGGTAGGACAAGAAGTAACAGGTGGAAGATCTTTAAAGAAAGATCCAACCTTGAACTAAGGAGAAATTTCATGACAGAACAATTAATCAGGAGAATAGCTTAGAATAGTTGTGGGTGCTCCATCACTAGAGGTTTTCAAGAAAAGACTGAATAGCCATTTGCACAAAATGGTATAAGGTCTCCTGCTTGAACAGGGGATTGGACTAGAAGACATCCAAGGTCCCTTCCCACCCATTCTATGTTCTAAGGAAGGCTCCAGGCTTCCTGTCATCAATGCACAATAAATACGTTGTTGCTGCTGTCAACTACTTTACACAGCTAGAAACACTCTGCCATCAGAAAGCTTTCTCTCTTGCCCAATGCCTTGCTCTCCCTTCAGCAGAATTCGATAGTAAATATAAAAAAAGCACAATTGGCTGAAAGGGTTTTCCCCTGTGATTCCACAAAAGTGGAAATTACAAAACGTGTTCTTCCTTGTTGCTCCTTTTACAGAGACATCCAGTTCAGATTCATCCTGTCTCTTATTAGGAGATATCCTGGTTGCCCAGATTTTGCTCATAGACAAATTAACTTTTTTTACAGCACATGTAGGTAGGTTTTGTGCACAGAAGATTTGTTGGACCCCAATGGGACAATTTTGCACAATGCATTCTATAACTATAATTCACTGAAATTCTAGATATTATCACTTTGTTGTAATTTCAGAAGTTATTATATTTCATATAACTTTAATGTCTATGTTATACTTTAATATTGTTTGCATCCTTGAACCATAGTTTGCATCCTGGTGTTTTATAGATATATTTTAACTTTGCCTTAAACTTCATTTTGTTTAACATCTATTGGTGAAATATATATATATATATATATATATATATATATATATATATATATATATATATATATATATATCCATATATACAATATATATCTATGAGTGCAATAAACTGAAAACTGAACGCTACAATAGTATTGTGCACAAGGACAGATAGAGAGCATAGAATTATGATTGTCCTGTGTTTGAAATTTATCTTCTATCCTAAATTGTCTTAAATTGATTTTACAGTTCCATTCAATGAATCACTTAAGATGTAATTATATTGTAAGTACATTAAATACATTAACATCCACAGTAGATAATGAATGTAATGCGGAATGCATGGGAAAGAGAACTCTACCTCTCCATCATATATTGAGTGTTCTGATGTCATTCCTGATCTCTGGTCTCCATAGTAGCACCCACAAATTTTGAGAGGAATTAAGGTGATGTGGGAAGTCGACAAAACAAATTGTGCTTGATATAAAGGGAACTCTGAATTTAGTGACCCTTATTTATTGGGAATAGATTTGTATTTTTCAAACCATTCTGTTTTGCCCTTAAGAAGAGTTTGGATACTTCGTTAATTGGGATTATGGTCCAAGATTATCAATAACAGTGGGATAAAAAGCATATTGAAATAATAGTCCTTTAAAATAGTCTTATTCGAAGAGGAAATATTGTATATGGTGAGAGATCCTTGAATCCATTTCGATATTACATTTGCTTGCAGTTAGTATTACACACTATGCATATAAAATTGAGTATGGTATATTAATTGTTTACACTTGTCTTAATTACTGTCATTAATTCCAATTCTGTTTCTTTCCACCATTTGAACTCTTATGAAGAAATAATTCAAAATTAAATAGCACTTCCTGCTAACTGGATTTTAATAACTCGCCCTCTATATACAAATATTTAAATTTAATTAAAATGCTAGGTGGTGAGAAATACGTTGCATGGTTATGACTTGGACTACCTATCCCAAATTTCAAAAACCAATTAACAGCAATGTTATTTACACTATTAAGTCTTATATGATACTCATTTATAACGTAGTTAATTTTTATTTATATTCTCAAATTGTTCCCAAACTCTGTATCATAAAGAGAATGCAAGTGGAAGCTCCCTAAAGGTAGCTAATGTGTTGCATGCAAAATAGCATAAATCAGGTTGGGAACACAAGACTGGAGAAAATTGAGTTGAACGTAGGAAAACAAGAAGTTACCTGATACCATTTTTTGTTAACTAGTTAACTTGACATGTATTTTCAGCTTAAAGTCCTGAGGAGAACTTTAAGCTGAAAATACATGCCAAGTTAACTAGTAAGAAATACTACTTAACAAAAAATGGTATCAGGTAACTCCTTGTTTTCCTCCATTCAACTGCAACTTTCTCCAATCTTGGGTTCCCAACCTGATTTAGGTGAGAATGTTTGGTTTGAGATGCAATATATTAGAAGGAGAGGCTAAGGGAGGTCTATTGGGTCATAAGAAAGGACTCAAGAAGCAGAATTGTAGCAGTCAAGTGGATAGACTTAATTATAATGGTGTTGGGTGTACTGTTGGTAGACCAGAAGGACCAGACCGCCCAGATTGTGCTTTCTGGGGTCGTGCAACCACATCCAAAACTAAAGATAGTCCAGAGGGACCAAATACCCACAGTCACTCCATCCGCTAGGGTTGAGTTGGAGCTGTTTTGCCCCGTCCAGTCCCCAACAGCCTCCAGCCACTGGGATAGGATATTCATACCATCACTCAAAAGGGCTGGGTAGAGATAAAAGGCTGGGTGTCATCTGCATATTGACGACATCTCACCTCAACCGATGGAACAGCTCACCAGTGGCCTCATGTAAATGTTAAACAGAACAGAATAGAATAGAAGCCTGAGGCACCCCACAAAGAATGGGCTGTGAGCTGGATTTCTCTCCCTGCATGAATATTGATTGAAACTGGCCCTAGAGGAAGCAGGAGAACTGGTACAATACAATGCTGTCCCAATTCCTGAAGCTGGCCCAGAAGGATACCATGATCGATGGTATTGTTGAAGGAAAAGTCTTCATAGTTCAGTCCAAGCTGGGGATAAACAACATGGCGACTGCTTTAGAAAAAAGGCTGCAGTTTATTGAAGAGGAGAGCCAGACAGAAAGATGGCTCTGGCTTCCTGTTCTGCTGGTATTTCCAGTGAAAGCCCTTTAAGTATCTAAACATACCTAGTTCCCTTAAATGTTCATCATATGATTTTGCTTCCAGATCCCTTATCATCTTTGTTGTTCTTCTCTATATACTTTCTAAGATCTCAGCATCTTTTTTGTATCATGTTGACCAGAACTGGACACAATATTCCAAATGTGGCCTCACTAGTGCAGTGTAGAGTGGTACTATCACTTTCCATGAATTTGATGCTATCGCTCTGTTGATGTAACATAGGACTACATTGGCTTTTTTGGCAGCTGCAGCACACTGCTGGGCCATACTTAAGTGGCTGTCCACTAGGACATTTAGATTCCTCTGCTGTTGAGCCATGTGGATTATATATATTCATGTGGCCTTATGGATCCAGCATATGAAATTCTGTAGTCTAAATCTTCACATTTTGTTCCCACTGCCTTGAGTATACTACCCGCTGCAGCAAACTTTAATACCTCACTTGTAAAAATGAAATCATGTTTGCAAATACTTAATGGAATTTAGGAAAACTGGGGGGCTAATTCAGTTTCTACATTGAAGGGAAAGGACAGTCTGCTTAGAATCATGATGATAAAAATAACAGTTCTATATGCAGCTTTTCCCAAGCTGGTGAGCTCCTTATATAATGGACCATTCATGCTGCTCATTGCTGGGGATCTGGAAGCTATTAAACTCAGTGCCAGGTGATGGAAGCTTCCTTCTGTTTCAAAATACCAGGTTTATTTACAACTAGTACTTCTTTCTCCAGGTAAAAATTCAGTACCTAACGCTTTATGAAGTTTGACTAGAGGCAGAGAGATTCTTAAAATCACCTACTGAAATTCTGTGTTTATAAGGCAGTGGTTCTCTGCTTTGGCAACTTTAAGAGGTGTTGACTTCAATTCCCAGAATTCCCTAGCTAGCACATTAGCAGATGAATGCTGACAATTGATATCCCCAGAACTTAAGAGGGATAAAAGGATAAAAGCTTGGGTTGAGAAACATTGCTCTAAGTCAGTGTTTCCCAAACTTGACAATTTTAAGGCATGTGGACTTCAACTCCCAGAATTCCACAGCCAGCGTTGCTGGCTGTGGAATTCTGGGAGTTGAAGTCCTCATGCCTTAAAATTGTCAAGTTTGGGAAACACTGCTCTAAGTCTTGTACTTTTGTGGGGAATTTTGCCATCTAGTGATAAGATACAGATACTGCTTATATATATATTAAATTACATGCTGTTATAACCTTCATTTTATCTCTATAATAGCAATAGTAAAGAACACATTCCTTTTTAAAATCAAGTATGACCTCAGAGTGGAGTTACAATCATACCACCCATGACCACTATTTTGACTTTTTTTGAAAATTTCTATGTGAAGCAAAGAAATCTGGGCCTCTGACATGCCTATGCTGCAGAAGAGGCACATTGATAAAAGTTTCAGTTTCCGGATCAAAGCTCTCAGATACACTTTGATGTTCCTGATATTTTCTTTGGATTAATGAAATCATTATACAGGCAATCCTCGGCTTACAACCACAACTGAGCACGCAATTTCTGTTATTAAGTGAGAGATCTGTTGTGAGTTTTGCCCCATTTTATGACCTTCCTCGCCACAGTTGTTAACTGGATCTCTGCAGTTGATAAGTTAGTAATCTGTTTGTTAAAAGAATCCGGCTCTCCCATTTATTTTGCTTGTCAGAAGGTTGCGGAAAGGGATAAACATGACCCTGGGACACAGCAACGGTCATAAATATGAGCCCGTTGCCAAGCATCTAAATTTTGGTCACAAGGTCGTAACTGTGAAAAATGGTCATAAGTCACTTTTTCCAGTGCCGTTGTAACTTTGAATGGTCACTAAATGAACTGTTGTACGTTGAGGACTATCTGTATGTGATTTGTCTTGGTTCAGAAGTTCAGTTGGGTGGCCTGATTAGAATTTATATAGAACAGGGCTTTTCAACCAGTGGTACGGGTACCACCTGTGGTACATTGGCACCTGGCAGGTGGTACGCGACCATCCTAAAAAAATGGTAGCGGGGGAAGGGAATGAGCTGAACCGGTGGCAGCACCGCACAGAGCGAGAGGTGGATGGAGCTGCAGGGCTGTCAGGGCTCAGTGGAAGCGCCAGGATCAGCGCCAGGCTCCAGCTGGAGCTCAGCACTGATCCTGGCACTTCTGCTGAGCCCAGAAGACGCGCTGATCAGCTGGAATGTTGCAGCATCTCCAGGGTCTTGTGATTTACATTCAGATGCTTGGCAACTGATTCATATTTATGACGGTCACAGTGTCCCAGGGTCATGTGAAGTGACCAAAACCTGCTACAACCACCCAGCAGACAAGGGAAATAAAAACCAAATACCCCACCCCCACCCCCGCTGCCAATCCTCAACAGAAATGCTCACAACAATGGAAACCTCGGACAGGAGGAAGACCGCGGCCGGGCGGGCAGGCAGGTATCTTGCTCAGCTGTGGCTTGGGGGGCACTTTTTTCAGTGCCATTGTAATTTCAAACAGTCACTAAGCGAACTGTTGTAAGTCGAGGATTACCTGTACTTTATCACTTTTTTCCCTTTTTTGGGGGGGGGGTCATCAAGTTTTTGACACCTTGCTAGGCGACTGGTGGTACTCGGATGTTGCCATATCCTAAAAGTGATACAATGGGTGAAAAAGTTGAAAAGCCCTGATATAGAAGATATTGTAGATGGAAGAATAGACGGTGATATAATCATGAACAATGTAATATAATTCTGTAATACCGCATGGCTGTGTCCTAATAATCACTACAGAAATTTCCACTGGAAAGAGATTTTGCTCTAGGTACTACATAAATGCCAAGTGCATTTAAAAATAGGACTTCTGAAAGAACCTTTCCTTTACCCAGGCATCCTGTTTTGAGAAGACAATTATAGCAAAACTGTGAGTGCTCTATTCCCTTCTAGATTCATGTCTGGCTTTATTATTTTTATATATATATTTATTACGTTTATCAACAAGAATAAAATGCAAAACAGAAAAAACAAAACACACATCCAACATTAACAACAGGCCCCCCCCCCCAAAAAAGGAAAAAAATGTCTATAAAATGGGGGGGGAATGAGCCAAATATCTAACATTAAACATAAAATCCACCCTGGCTGCATGCTGAAAAGAAAATTAAAAAAAAAACCTGATAAGTTCTCCTCCCCTTACAAAATGGGTCTACGAATAGTTATAAAATATCCCATTCTTATTTAACAAGAATGCTATATCTATAAACAAATATTCCAGAGAGAGGGATCTCTATCTGATAATCAAATCAACCCAATCTAATCATAATATATATCAGAGAAATAAAACAGTCAACAAGTTGATTCATGCCTGGCTTTAAAACAGATATGATTGCATTGTCTATATCAGCAGAAGAGAAATGCTGCATAAATTAATGGTATTTGAGAGTATCCTTCAGACTGGCTCCGTCAGGTTATCCAGGAAAGTACCTTCTTCCATATAAGTCTACAGTCCTTATGTTCTAAGAAATTGTCTTGCAACATGGCTTCCAGAGGGAAGAAAAGAGGCTATTTCCATGAAAATTAGTTGAGTTCCCAGTTTATTTATTTATTTATTTATTTATTTTATGAGACTTATATACCGCTTTAAGTGCAAGCACTCTCTAAGCGGTGTACACCAGTAAGCAATGTATATATATATTTACATTGCCCCCAACAATCTGGGTCCTCATTTTACCTACCCCAGAAGGATGGAAGGCTGAGTCAACCTTGAGCCGGTGAGATTTGAACCACTGACCTGCTGAACACAGTCAGCTAAAATGGCCTGCAGTACTGCACTCTAACTGCTGCGCCACCTCGGCTTTTTGACCTCAGTTAGACTTTTATCCGTTTGGTCAGCATTTCCTGAATAGTTGCTCTAAAAATACAAGGGCAATTCGGAAATAAACCACCATTTGGTTATCAATGACAGACACTCGCAGATACAGAAATTTTATTATACACACTAAAAAACCACAACATTACATTACTTTAGTTTTTGACATAATCACCATTCAAATTGAGGCACTTGTCGTAACGTCTTACAAGGTTTGAAATTCCTTAGTAGTAGTCACTCAAATCTGGGCTATATGGGGGTGATCAAAAATATCCCAATGGAACTGCTTCAAAAGTTCTTGGGTGCATTTAGCGGTGCAGGGGCGAGCATTATCATGAAGCAATACCATACCAGAAGTGGTGCCATAGAAAATCCCGCCAAATGTGAAGATGCCAAAGGAGTACTGTTATTGAAGTTCATGGAACATGATTCTACCATCAATTCAGAAGTCTACTGTGAAACGTTACAAAAACACAGACAAGCCACACATAACAAGCATGCTGACATCCCTCAAGTTCCATTTTCTACCTTCTGGATGACAAAGTTGTCAGCTTGTTTGGTCAGGAACTTGTTTGATCCCTCACTTGATACAGAGTTTGTCTCACAGTTGATGTCAGGATAGTTGAAGTCCCCCATTACTACTATGGTGTATTTCCTACATACATTTGTTAACCGATTAGCAAAAAGTTCATCTATTTCTTCTCCTTGGTTGTATGACCTGTAGTATACACCAATGGCAATGTCATTCTTTTTTCCTTTTATATTATATTTCATCCTTGGCTTTATGAATTTCTGTAGAGATGTAGTGATCTCTTACATATAACACAACTGCACCTCCTCTTTTGATAGATCTGTTTCTTTTGAACAGTTTATATCCTTCCATCAGTACATCCCAGTTGTGAGTTTCACATCACCAAGTTTCAGTAATGGCAACTATATCATACTTGCCCTCGTGTACTAGTACTCCAAGTTCACCCTGTTTCTTCCCCAAACTTTGAGCGTTAGTGTATAGGCATCTGAATCCTTTATGGCTGACCCTGGGTATGCCTCCTACATCTCCTAGTTTGTATCTGAGTTTTTCTTCCTTCCCATCACTCTCTACCTTTTGGTTTGATTGGTTGTCTTGTGGTTTATGCATGGGATTAGGTACTAAAAATCCTAAAGATTGGTCACCCTTTCCCCTCAATTTTAGTTTAAAGCCCTTTGGATAAACTGAGCCAGTCATTTCCCAAATACATTCTTCCTTGTTCTTGTGAGGTGCAGCCCATCCCTTGCCAGAAGCCCTTGTTAAGGTAATGCAGACTGCGGTCTACGAATCTGAAGGTCTCTTGGCACACCAAACCTCGAGCCAGTAGTTCATTTCTAAAATCCTTTGTTCCCTCATTGGATGTTGACCTTCTGTAGAAAGTACAGATGAAAACACCACTTGTGCCTCTAACTCCTTATCTGTCTTGCCTAGCTGCTCATAGTCTCTTAATATTGTTTTGGGGTTCATTGTCATGTCATTTATTTCTCTGTTCCTGCTCTGGGAAGAGGCTAAAGGGAATGTCCTCTTAATAGACTAGTCAAAGAAAAGCAGAGCAAAGTCTGCAAGAGAAATGAAGGGGGAATACTTTGGCTAGCTCTTTCTGCCCTGTGTGCACCTCATGGTCAATAAGATAACAGGAGCAAGGTGTTGATCCACCTGGAGCTGCATTTCCCTATGGAAAGGACTTAATGATGCGCCAGTGTCCCTCTGATGGAGCAACGTGCAAGAGTGCCTTAAATCAGGGTGTATGGAAGATACTTTAATTGCTGAAATCATTGGCGTTTAATATGACTTTAGGCTGCACTCTAGTGTTCAAGAATAGAATATTATAGGAAATAATGTTGGTTTTCTCTAAGAGGCCAAAATCTCCTTCAGGAAGATGTGCTTGTACATATATTGTGTGAAGCACACAAGGAGTTTTTTTCTGGTTCGTGGAAAGAAGGCATCCTCAGCTCTGACAGAGCTATTCTTTCTGAGCAGAAGGTTGAAACTGTCAGGAAGAGCAAAAGTTTAAAGGAGAAACTTGCTATAAAGCTTCAATTGAAAATCAGAAGCAAAAGGGACAACTGTGCCTTTTCAGATACATGCAAGGCTTCTTATCACTTCTCTCTCTTGATTAATAATTCTGTTCTGGCTGGCTTAGCCTTATATATTAAACACCTACACTGATATTGTTCAGAAATATCCTCATTTTCCTTTTGCATTTGCATACTATTCACTTTCTTTCTTTCCTCTGAACAAGTCAGCTATTTTTTCCTACTTTATAATGCACACACAAGCCGAGGATGTATGCATATGGCTACCCATATACCCACACATTTTACCACAAGGAGGCAGCAGTGTCCATGCCATCTATCTCAGAGGGTTTTTTTGTTTTGTTTTGTTTTAAGAATTAAATTAGAGAAGAGGTTGGGTTATGATACCCCCAATGGATTGCTTGGTGGCACAAAAAAAGGAGGTCCAGTTAGCTGCAGTAAATTTGGTAGCATTTTTGCAATTCTAGTAATTGTGTAGGAGCAAAGGCAGTTATATAGTGTTTTAGGTTTAATATTCCGTGCTCTACACTGGCTAGCACTTTTTTTTTCATCAGACTGGTTGAGGACAGCTGGGGTTTTATTTCTTGATCGCTAACCAAAATTATATTGGCATATCAGTATCAAAAGCACTGAACGTAGAACATAGAATAATAGAGTTGGAAGTGACCTTGGAGGTCTTCTAGTCCAAACTCCTGCTCAAGCAGGAGACCCTATATCATTTCAGACAAATGTCCAGTCTCTTTTTGAAAGGGTCCAGTGATGGAGCACCCACAACTTTTGAAGCCAAGCTATTCCATTGGTTGGTCTCACCATTAGGAATTTTCTCCTTAGTTCTAGCTTGCTTCTCTCCTTGATTAATTTCTATCCATTGTTTCTTGTCTTGTGTTTTGGTGCTCTGGAAAATAGTTTGACCCCCCTCATCTTTGTGGGAGCCCCTCAAATATTGGAATGCTGCTACCATGTCTCCCCTAGTCCTTCTTCTGACTAGACATACCCAATTCCTGCAACTGTTCTTCGTATATTTTAGCCTCCAGTCCTCTAATAATCCTTGTTGCTCTTCTCTGCACTCTTTTCATAGTCTCAACATCTTTTTTATATTGCGGTGACCAGAACTGGATGTAGTATTCCAAGTGTGGTCTTACTAAGCTTTGCAAAGGGGTACTAGAACTTCATGTGATCTTGATTCTATCCCTTCATTAATGCAGCCACATTGGCTTTTTTGGTTGCTGTTGCATACCCTTGGCTTATAGTTAAGTGATTGTCCATTTAGGACTCCAAGATTCCTCTCACAGTTACTGACATTAACCCAGGTTTCACCTAGTCTGTACTTACACATTTGCTTTTTCTTGATTAAGTGTAAAACCTTTACTTTTCCCTACACTGAATTACATTTTGTTAAATAGGGCCTAGTGTGCAAGTCTGTTGAGATCCATCTGAATCTGAGCCTATCTTCTGGGGTTTTGACTATTCCTGCCAGCTTGGTGTCATCTGCAAATTTGATGAGTTCTATTCCCTCATCTAAATTGATTATGAAAATATTGAAAAGTACTGGGCCTAAGACAGAACCTTGGGATACTTACTTACCGTACTTTCCGGCGTATAAGACGACTTTTGAAAGCATTGAAATCAGCGCTGAAGTTGGGGGTCGTCTTATACGCCAAGTCATCTTATACGCCGGAAATAATGGTAGTTTCCGATGTATAAGATGACTTTCTAGGCATGCGACTCGGCGCCGAAGTCGGGGGTCGTCTTATATAGTGGGTAGCCTTATACGGCGGAATATACGGTACTTCTCTCCGTATAGATATAGTTCCATTAAGAATGACATGTTGAGTGTAGTTTGTCAGCCAATTACGAATCCGTCTGATAGTAATGCTGTCTATCCCACATTTTTCTCACTTACCAAGAAGTAGTTTGTGGTTTACTTTGTCAGATGCCTTGTTGTTGTTGTTGTTGTTGTTAATTGCGAAGTCGTGTCCGACCCATCGCGACCCCATGGACAATGTTCCTCCAGGTCTTCCTGTCCTCTATCATCTTCTGGAGTCCATTTAAATTCACACCTACTGCTTCAGTGACTCCATCCAGCCATCTCATTCTCTGTCGTCCCCTTCTTCTATTGCCCTCAATTTTTCCCAGCATTAGGCCCTTCTCCAGTGAGTCCTTCCTTCCTGGCCAAAGTATTTGAGTTTCAACTTCAGGATCTGGCCTTCTAAAGAGCAGTCGGGGTTGATCTCTTCTAGGACTGACTGGTTTGAATGCCTTGCAGTCCAAGGGACTCGCAGGAGTCTTCTATCAGATGCCTTACTGACCTCCAAGTATACTACATCCACAGCATTTTGCTGGTCTACTAATTTAGTCCCTTTGTCAAAGAATGAAGTGAGATTTGTTTGGCATGATCTGCTTTTGACAAACCTATGTTGGCTAGTGGCTAGTGGTGTTCACAGATTTGTTGCTTGATTATCTTTTCCAAGATCTTCCCTGGTGTTGATGTCAGGCTGATTGGTCCGTAATTTCCTGGTTCTGTTTTTTTTCTCCTTGTTTTGAAGATGGGAACCACATCAGCTCTTTTCCAGTCCTCAGGTAGTTTCCCAGTGCTCCAAGAACTTTGAAAGATATGGTTCAATGATTCTGAAATCATGTGTGCCAGTTCCTTCGGAACTCTGAGATGTAGTCCATTGGGACCTGGTGATTTTATTTCTGTCAAGAGTTGACAGGTGTTCTCTTACCTTATTTTTTCTTCAGGTGGCTAGATTCTACGCAGCAGCATTGGGGATTCGTTGGAAGCACATGATTAATCCACCATAGCTATTTTATACAACTAATGCAGCAAACTCTTTTGCATTACTACTCTTTTGCATTTTAGTATTTAATTATTATGGGCCTCAAAGTTTAAGGACGGATATTAGTATAGCTAGGCCATGCTGTGTTTTGTTTATGTGTAACTGACAGATTGAATGCCAAATTGTGATTTTAATACATATTTTATCTGTTATTTATTATTTTATTCTAGAATTTTTCACTGGATATTCCTTGAGTGTTTTTAACTTGTTCTGGTCTCTAGCCTTTGACTGTAATAAATGTACCTGACTTGACCTTATTTTTCCATATTTTAATTTGCATTCTTAACCTGTCATTTATAGTTTTGGTACGTTGAGTTGTGTTTTCTTTTTGCGTGAAGACAGATGCAAAAAATGAATTAAGTAGTTCTACTTTCTCTCGATTGCCCATTACTTCTTTGCCATCTTCTCCAAGTAGTGGATTGATTGTTTCTTCCACTTTTTTGTTTTTTATGCGTTGAAAGAAACTTTTTAACATTGTTTTTTATATTTGTTGCAAGTTTTACTTTGTTCAAAGTCTTAGCTTTCCTAGCTTCATCTTTGCAGATTCAGGCTATTTGTTGGTATTCTTCCTTAGTTATGTGTCCTTCTTTCCATTTTTTGTGCTTATTCTTTTTCTCTCTCTCAGTTGATCTTTGTGCAACCATGCTGGTTTTTTCTTGGTATTCTTTTTAAGTCATATTGAATGGGACTGGACTTTTATCATCATGGATAGTTTAAATTTGGTTTTAATGCTCTTTTTAGTATTGTTTTTAACTAATTTGTTATATTTGATTATATGGTTTTATTTTTAAACTGCCCAGAGTCATGAAGTTGAGATGAACAGTGCAGAAATTTGATAGATAAATAAAAACAATTATCAAATGTCTTTATCATGTGTAGATTGCATTAGGACACCTCTTGCACATTTTTATTTGCAAGGAAGCCCTGAATAAATAGAACAGCTCTGATCCATGCAACCTGCAAATAAGACAGGGAGGGGCAGCATTAATGTTGGTGGAAAGAATGGTAAACCTTTCCTAGGAACAAGGCAAAAAATAGGAATCTCAGTTCAAGTATTATGTTGTCTCTCAAAAACTGACAGCATCCAACATACTAACATACTTTGAGTGACCCAAAGTCCTGGGGGATGAAACATGACTTTGACGTTTGTTCTTAAAAGAATAGAATAGAATAGAGCTGGAAGGACCTTGGAGGTCTTCTAATCCGCCCCCCTGCTCAAGCAGGAGGTTCTATACCATCTCAGACAGGTGATTGTCTAGTCTCTTTCTAAAAACTTCCAGCGATGGAGCGCCCACGATTTCTGGGGATAAGGTGTTCCACTGGTTAATTGTTCTCACTGTCAGGAAAATTCCAGGTTGCTTCTCTCTTTGATCAGCCTCCAATCATTGTTTCTCGTCCTTCCCTCTGGTCCTCTGGTGAACAACCTGACCCCTTCTTCTTTGTGGCAGCCCCTCAGATACTGGAATACTGCTATCATGTCTCTCCTATTTCTTCTTTTCTTTAGACTGGCCAAAAGAATGGGTTATTTAGTTCCTTTGGGATGGGACAGAAACTATTGTGAACATTACATAAATTCAGAAACACTGGAATAACCATATGGTACTTCTTGTTGGTAAAGTCTTCTTCAAGTGAGAATAGAATAGAATAGAATAGAATAGAATAGAATAGAATAGAATAGAATAGAATAGAATAGAATAGAATAGAAGCTGGAAGGGACCTTGGAGGTCTTCTAGTCCAACGCCCTGCTCAAGCAGGAGAACCTATACTGTCTCAAACAGGTGAATGTCTAGTCTCTTCTTAAAATCTCCAGTGATGGAGCGCCCACAATTTCTGGAGGTAAGCTGTTCCACTGGTTGATTGTCCTCACTGTAAGAAAGTTTCTCCTTAATTCCAGATACTTCACCATGGAGTTTTTCTGAAAGTAAAAAAAAACAGACATGATTTACCTTTTCCTTCTCCTGGGATATTTTCTTGACTTTTCAGTCTAATCTACTGTTCTGGGATATCCTGGTGGTCTTCTATCCATGTTTTGATCAGGCCTGACCCTCTTTATGAGCATGATCACATTTCAATGATTCATCGCAACAGTGCAAAGGATTTTCCACTTGCATTTGTTCTGCATGCTATCTTCAAATCCGTAATCCAAGTTTCTTTCTCTTCTCTTTGTTTTAACCTTATTTTGCAGCCAGAAAAAAAGAACCGTTTTTCCTACACGAGCAAAAAGAGGAAGATTCCTTTGCTTAGTGTCCTTCTCCAGAATTACCTGCTGATATCCAGCCAAAGAATCATCACACACCAAAACTACAATGAGAAAAAAAAAGTTTTCATGAATCTTTTAAACATTTTTTCTTCTCAAGCACTCCATAAAGAAATGGAGGGTAAAATAATATAGCCAGGCATTTTCCTTGTCCATAGAAAAGTTTCTTTTCCTATTTATCCCTTTGGGGGATTTCTACCTTCCTCCCAGCCCACAATTTGCTTACATGTTAAAACTTTTTAAAAAACAAATCGGAGGCACCGTCTCGTTAACTTTGCCTGATCTTGGGAGCTAAGCAGAATTGGCTATGCATAATTTTGGGATGGGGGAATCAGTAGGAAGTCTCAAAGATTATTAGCTGGATTGGGAATTGAAAAACAGCCACCTATCTGTCAAGAAGGCTGCATGATTGAATTGTCTAAAAAGACATTCAGAAGTAAATCAATGGAGTTGCCCATGCAGAGCCCACAACTGTTAACTGGTGTTAGTGAATCAAAGAAATCAAGATGGTGGCTGTGATTATCTTGACTCATTTGACATCCCACCCCCCCTTACCCCCATTCCATAGACATCCTGCAGGGACAGTTTCTTTAAATCACAATGGAACCTAATAAGGTTACACCTGAACAAAGTGATCTTGCTTGCAAAGAGAAAGGCCAAATGCAGAGGGTGCATAGAGTGCAAACTCTTGTGGTCCTCTCCCCACTTATTCACACAGAAAAACATCCCTACACACAGACTCTATTTTATGCCACTGTGATCCTTGGGGATTATTTCTGCAAGGCTGTCTAACTCATTTTTGAAACCTTGAGAATCCAGAGGAAGGCCTGTACACCAGGACTCAGTGATTATCGTTAGCAGTTCTCATCAGATTGGCATTATTACAATGAGCAAACTCCATGGAACAATTTTTAAAATAACTCATGATTTAGTGTGATCTATGAATCCAGTTATGGTCTATAAAAATTGTTGTCATATGACTTAAGGTCAACCATCCAGAAATGTAATAATTAGTATTACCTTTTCAAGGACTTGTTTTTTTTTTTCTGGATTAAAATTGGTGTATAAAAATGTTGGATTTTCAACATTTTATGTCAATATGCTGATTTATCAAAACATGTTGGATTATAAACTTCTATTTTTTTCTGTTTTACATAACCATCTATATCATATTTAACTAAGGAAAAAATAGGTAATTGCCTGTAGGAGGCTATTGAAGCTTAATATTTCATTACTGAAACATCAGTCAACAAAAACATAATTTAGGCAAAACTTTCATTCATTTAACAGAACTGGACAACTTATGCCACCACTTTATGTCATCTGTTTTCTTTCTTCTCCATTTCCTGAAATTGAAATCTCCATTAAGTGCTTTGCAGAAGACAAATGTGTCCATTGGGTTTGGTACTTGTCTTTGAAAGTTTAAAAATCCTTGACCTTTTTTTTTCAGCCCCTAAATCACAGTCATATGTCTTTATATCGTGGAGTGGTGTCTTAATATCTTATTAAGAATGGAATTACTTGAAACCTCTTTGAGAGTCTCGCCACATATATCTCCAAAAAGTGTGGGAGCGGTGGAAACATTTGCTAAAGCAAGCAGCAGGAAGACTAGTAACTCATTTCACATGTTTCTTGTCCACATTTGTCATATTCTTTGAGAACAATTGAGGGAACAAGGACTGAAATGCAGTAGAAACTTGAGGCAGAAATATATTTTGTAAAGCAATTTTTTTATTATTATTTGCACATGTCCATTATTATCTGTATGTCTTGTCTCTTAGGAGCACCAGAATTTAAGTTTGGTGCTAAAGTATTACTTCTCTATTACCAGGAACAAGTGAATGCTCTATTGAATTGTTCAAGTAGTCCTATCAGCCCTTCTTTCATTTTGCAATGAAAAGTGGATTTGGAGTTGCTTTTTGGCCAATGATAGTCCTACGGAAATGAAGTGCCCATTTAGAAGAGAGGATCTTCCATCAGATTGCAAAATTGAAAATAATGGACATCCAGAAATTAATTGGAACATTAATGAATGTTCCAATCTGTCTTGAATCACAGAGAATTAATTGGACCAGGGAATAAATTTCTTGCAGCAGAAATTTCTTTCAGGATTAGAAAATTTGAGTCAGAGAGGTGAAATTGCTGTCTTGTCATATGCTGGCCTAAGACTCCATATCCAAATCCTAGAGGTTTCTGGGTATTCCAAAATAAATGTTTATTAAAGAAAGCTCTCTTCTTGGCTAGCCAGTATTGTTTTGGGACAGATTGTGAAGTATCCCATCTTATTAGGTTGGAAGATAGTATTATAACTGCTGATATCCTTGTTGGCTCCCATAGAGTTTAGATCAATGGACTCTGCAAATATGGAGGAACTAATTAAGAATAATCTTACTCAAAAGATTAAGCAATTAAACTGGTCTCCTTATAACCTCTATTGGCAAATCTGTCAAAACTTTGGTTGGCTTGAACCCGTTACAATATCTCTTTAAAATAATGCTAACTCATTTGGTTTTTGAGTAGCTGAAGTTAAGAAAAGGGGATAATAGACAGCTGGAACCTCCTTATTTAGTTACCGATATTTTATGGCGTATAAGGTAACCCGGCATATAAGACGACCCCCAACTTTGGCACCGAGTCGCATGCCTAGAAAGTCGTCTTATATGCCGGAAAATACGGTAGTTTTATTTCTATGGCTTTCCAAACATACACAAATCTGGGCAGCTTCCTAGGTAGTGTTTTTCAACCTTCACATCTTTAAGATATCTGGACTTCAACTTCCAGAATTTCTTAGTCAGCATAAGTACAAACATATTATTATCTGTCTCCCCCCACCCCAAAAAAGCTCTTTACTTTTCTGTTGGTGATAATCAAAAGGATCTAAGACCAAAACAATACAATTAATAAAAAAAGCTGAACTAATACATAAAGTGTGAAATCTCATAATGATCTTGAAGCAACAAGTTTGAAGAGTGAAGGCCCTCTGAAAATGTAAGCGCTGCAACTTTCATACTTCTTTTGCGGCTGGTTTTTCATGTTGTTGTTTAGATTTTAACATCACTTTACTTAATAGAGTATAGTTAAAATACTAAATTGTATTTGTCTGCGAAAGTCTAGCCATCCGTGGAGTTTGTTTGTTTCAAGTTCTCTAGATAAAAAGAAAGGCTTCATAGCACTACAATCCAACATATGTCTATTCAGAGTAAGCTTACTGAGGGTTAGTGAGGGTTATTTAACTGCTTAAGTAGGTACATAATTGCAGGCTATATACAACTGTCAGTCTTTTGTCCACACACTTCAAATCCACTTACTCTCAAGTAATCTTGTAGGCTTCCTACAGTCTTTGAGGCATCCTCATGCAGAACAGTGTTTTGAAGTGAATGGTTCCTATTTCTTGATGCTGATCAATATATTTAGCAATGTCCAACATTTGGGATTTTCACTATTTAGCTCAGTGACTGATATTTCTCAGTCAAGGAACTAAGTATGGCTACTTCAAGATTTAAAAAAAATACTGAGGTAATCAAATACTATTTAAACTAGGATTCAGCTTTGATTGATTGCTTATGTATTAAACCAAAAAACATGTAAGATAAAGTTAATTTTTAAAAAAGTGCTGAAGCTTTGATCAGTGTAGAAAAGGGGTGAGGTAGTTCCCCTCCAAAATGAATGAAGACAAATAAAACATTGTTTTGTTGGAAGCTGCTGTAGAGTTTTATAGATCTATCCTGAAAGAAACTTTTTAAAAAAGAAATTAGTAACTGCTAGGATAAATCCTTAAAAATAAGAAAAATGTCATGCCACAATCAATTTCTATATTTGATGAATCTCCAGAGAAATGTACTGAAGCTTATTTTAATACTTCCATCATCCCTGAGCATTTAATACTAGTCTAACTTTCCAATAACTGGCAGATTTTGTGTTTCAGTTCCCAGCTTCTGGCTTGGAGCCTTTAGAAGATTTCTTCTTTCTTGAACTTAACAGTATCAAGAACAACTTATTATGTTACTAAAATGCATAAGGTAAAATTTAAAAAGTGAAAGGAACAAATTTTAGAAACGAGCAAGGAATTGAAAAAAAGGGATGTAGTAACATAAAGAGAAAGACACACATAAAGACAGAGGGAACTAAGCCTTCCACAATAGGAGCTGACTGAAATAACCATGGTTTCTTCTTTGAGTCATGAGAATAGCTATTTTCTTCCTTAAAAGCTTAAAGAGCTATTAAGATGGGCAAATCACTGGTAAAACAGCTGGAAATGTAAATAGCAATTTCAACAGTTCATTGCTTCTGAATCCAAATGTGGAATGCACAGATCTACTTCAAAAAAGCCCCTCTGGTTTTATTATACTGAGTGGGGGACTCTTTTCTCAGTGGACCTGAATGGAGACGGTGTGTTTTATTTAGCAAATCCACTTTTTTTTTTTTTTTTTTGCAAATGAGCAGACGGATCTCTAATTTTCATGCCATTCTCCCTTAGAGACCTCCTTCAATTGCACCATTCTTTCATTATCTGGAACTAATGAAGTGCTCGGCAGCCTTTAGCTCTGTAAAGAACCTATTGCTCCAGGAATACTGTGCTTAAATAAAACATGTTTCGTTGGCCAACTTCAAAACAACGTTCTTATAAAGGAAAAGGAAAAGGGAGAGACAAGGGAGCAATGACATGGAGAAGAGAGGCAAAATTGCTAGATGCAAATAAAAGGATGACAGTGAATGCTATGTATAATAGCACATACTGAAAAGCAGAAATACTCAGCAGAGAAATGTTGGCTCTCTCTTTGATAATTAAAATGTCTCATAAATATCCAGTTTCTAAAAACAGAGTGGATTAGGTGGGCGCTGTAACTAATAGTTAAATAATGTAATTGGAAACTGAACTAAGCTACAATATTATTTATGTATGGCTGGTTGGCAAGTTTATATTAACTATCTATTGTTTTACATACTTTGAGGCATTTCATATTAATAATACTTGACTTCATCAGTGATTGTTTTATTCCTGGTTAACCTTTTCTTCTCCAATTTCTCACAGATGCAACTCTGTCTTAATATATCATATTGAATTTGATGAAACCACAGTATTTTAGTATTGTCAGCAGGAGTGATTGATGCAATAGATGCATTTTAACATTTTTCATGCTGAGACCTTGCTATTTTTCTTCTTTCTTACCAGAAGTATCGTAACAATCCTCCTCTTTCCATTGCCCACAAATCTAAAATTGATTTCCTTTTTTTAATTAGTCACAATGTATTTTCTTCTCCAGAACTAGATAAATAATATTCCTGCATGATCTATAAAACTTTTTGAATTTTAAATTATAATTCATGCGATAAAATTCTTATGTAAGACAAGCCCACTGGTGAGAAACAATCAATAAAGCTGGAACAATGGAGAGAAAGAGAAATGTCTGCTTTTCATTGTTTTATTAGCTTTCATGTTCTCTTGGGCTGCTTATATTTCTTTTATTTAGTCCTCCATTTTAATTTGTAGCACATTGCATCTTGGCTTTAGCAACTGAAATCACATTTATCATCTTGATTATGCAGAGCTGGCAACAAGATGTCTGTTGGCTAAGTCCCAGTAAAAACTAGAAGAAACTATAATGTCTGCCTTTGTAAAACAATTGATATTTTTGGAACCAGCTGTAACTGTTATTTTCAGCAGAATAAATTTTTTAGCATACCATTTATTTTGAAAAAAAAAACCCCTACATTCTGTCAAATTTACTGCTGTAAAAAAAGGATAAAAATATCTTTGAAAGACAACCATGTTTCAAGAGATGCAAGTTCTGAAATTTCAAGAATTTCCTTTGTTAAGAATATAGTTTGGCCTCAATTAGCAGCTACTGTATTTTAATAATTACCATCTCTCTGGAACAATGCCAGATATGAAAAATCAAGGAAATGTGGAAAAGGCCTTACTCTTACATTTATACTAGACACACAAACATGCATATATGAACTAATTGTGATGATGTGATCTGTTTTGAACATTCAAGAATTCAATCTGATTTCTAGTAGTTTGAATTCTCTTTTTAGCAAAAACAGCACACATGATACTTGAACAACTCTAACATGACTCTGATGCAGACTTTTTAGATGTGCAGTTTCCATTCCTGGAAGAAAAAAAGAAATTAGGAATGAAATCTCTAAAACCATTACAACTTTTAAGGGGGAAAAAAAAACATAAGTGGCTTAAGGAACCATAACTGTTTAGAATTAGATCAGTGGTTCTCAACCTGTGGGTCGGGACCCCATTTGGGGTTGAACGACCATTTCACGGGGGTCGCCAAACAACGCAGTCCGCCATTTTTTTCCCCTTTTCCTTAGCTGTGCTACTCCCTTTTATTCTATTGGCTTTTGAAAGCCATAGAATAGACTCTCTTGAATAGAGTCTAATTCTATTGGCTTTCAAAAGCCAATAGGAATTGTCCAGGCTGTCTCTGCCCTGCTGAGCCCGCCAAAAGTCCCATTCTGCAAACGGTGCTGCACCAGTTGAGTAGTCCTCGACTTAACGACCGGTTGAGTAGTCCCCGACTTACGACCGGTTGGGGGTCGCGGCATTAAAAAGGTTGAGAACCACTGAATTAGATTGATCCGAGGGTGCAGAATATTTCATGCTTTAAGGTAGAAATGTCCAACTTCCATTGGTTCGAAGATTACACCAGGATTTCTCCAGACCGTATGGATGTATTTCTAAACTGGATGGGATGAAGGCCCACCAGAGGAAGTTCAGGAATTTTAAGGCTGAATTGGGCTCCCTAGGGGTCTACAAACTCAAGGCTGTCTTTTGGCTCTCGAATCCCCAAACAATGCAAAAAAAAGGGAGAGAGACTCAATGTTTGCCTTTACTCTCTCTGTGGGCTTTTGTGTGTGTGCAAAAAGAGTGCTGATGTCCTGAGCTTGCATTTTTGAGCTATATTTGCCTTTCTTGAAATATAGGCTTCTTTACTTATAAAACTGCAGCAGGGAAATCAAAATATAAAGTTTCTGTTCATGTGGGAATTCATCATCATTGTTTTAGCCATTGTTTTTTTTTTTTTTATTGAAATTTTTCAAAAATTTTACAAATAAACATCCCCCCCTCCCACACCACCCCACCCTCCCCCCCCGACTTCCCAGAACTGAATATAGGATTATTTAACAAATTTTAAAAAATAACGTTTACAATTTATAAGATAATTAGTAAAAATAATAAAGATCATAATAATAATATATATAATAATATGTATAATAATAATATGCATAACATAAACTTTAAAATGAATAATATGTACTAAGAAAAAGAGAAAAAAAAAGGAAAAAGAAAAGAGAGAGAGAGAGAAAAAAGAAAAAAGTAGACGAAAAATAGAACATATATATATAAAAAAATATATAAGTAATAATACGTAAAGAAAAAAGGAAGAAAGAAAGAAGGAAAAAACAATCATTACAAGTTATAAAAAGCTAAATGATATTTTTCCATATCCAAATTATATTGTATGAAATTTATCCATTTTTCCCATACTGCAAAGAATTTCTCTTGAGATTGCTCCTTTAAAAAAGCCGAAATCTTTGCCATTTCTGCCAAATACGAAACTTTATGAAACCACTCTTGCAAAGTAGGCAAGGATTCCTTCTTCCAATATTGCCCTATTAACAGCCTAGCGGCTGTAATCAAATTTAACATCAATATAACCTCCTTAGCATCACAATCAGTAACAATACCTAGTAAAAATAATTGCGGAGTAAATTTTACCCTCCGTTTAAAAATTCTTTGGATATTCCACCATATCTTAATCCAAAAAGCTTTTATATGCTTACACGTCCACCAAGTATGATAATAAGTAGCATCCAAATGTCCACATCTCCAGCATTTCGGCTGCAGATTAGGGTACATAATGGACATTTTCTTTGGATCAAGGTGCCATCTATAAAACATCTTATAAAAATTCTCTCTTAAATTTTGCGCTTGTGTGAATTTAACATTTCTTATCCAAATAAGTTCCCAGGTATCCATTGAAATCGTTTCACCAATATTCTGTGCCCATTTAATCATACAATCTTTAACTAATTCAGGTTCTGAGTCCAATTCCACTAAAACCCCATAAACTCTCTTAATATGGGTTGGCCTTTGATCTCTTACTTGTTTTAAAAGAGCTTCATCTTCTCTAAGCCAGCCCATTTTACAATCCATCTTCCATCTGTCCACTATTTGTCTGTATTGGAACCATGAATAAGTTAAATTTTCATGCGTTAATTCTTCCAAAGATTTTAACTGCCAATCTTGGCCATCCCATCTAAGTAACTGTGCATAAGAGACCATATCCATATTAACCCCTTTCCTTATGCCTTCTATGGCATGCCGAGGTATAGCCCATAATGGTATTTTGAAGTCACTTTTATAATACTTTCTCCACACTCTAAGCAAAGAGATTCTTATAATATGAGACTTGAAAACCCAATCCACTTTTTTATTAAATATTAAATAGGCATGCCATCCAAAAAGTAAGTCCCAACCTTCCAAATGAAGTATTTCTATATTTGTTAAATTCACCCAGTCGCTGATCAATGTTAATACTACAGCATCATAATACAATTTCATATTTGGTACCTTGAGTCCTCCTCTCTCACGAAAATCTTGCATTATTTTAAGTTTCACCCTTGGTTTTTTCCCTGCCCAAACAAATTTATTAATACCTTTTTGCCATTCATCTAAATTACGTTCATTCTTTAAAATAGGTAACATTTGAAACAAAAAAATAAACTTTGGCAGGACATTCATTTTGATAACTGCAATTCTACCCATAAGGGATAACTGTAGATTGTTCCAGTTTTTTAAATCCTTCTGTACCTCCATCCACAGCTTTTCATAATTATTTTTATACAGTTTTGCATTAGAAGCAGATAATGTGACCCCCAAATATTTTACCTTATCAACAATTTCAATTTTAACAATTTTAGCCATTGTTTATCCACTGCAGGATGAAGGCCTCTTTCTGCGTGTTTCCAACCTATACGGTCCTGAGCTTTCCTTTGCCAATTGGGCCCGCAATATTTGTTGATGTTGTCGATCCATCATGTTTTAGGTCTCTTTCGTGGACCCTTTTTGTTCAGTCCTCAGCTAATGGCAATAACTCACGAAGCATCTCGTAGTTTCAGGAGCCTCTTTATTGTTGTTCTGTAGCCCCGTTACAACTCTGAGGCATGCAAGCCTCTCAGTCTCTCTTAAAAACAATCCCCGGGCCAAAAGGCAACATTTAGGCGTGCTGCGCGCCTCACGCATGTGGGCGAGCGCCGGTGCCAGCCAGTCTGGTCCCGGGCAGCTTGCAACTGCCCGGGACCATTGCAACGTCCCGAGCCTGCCTTTGCAGGCTCAGGACACAACACTTTTCATTAAGTGTTTTTTTGGCAGCTGCAGCACACCGCTGGCTCATATTTAAGTGATTATCCATTAGTACTCTGAAATCCCTCTCACAGTTACTACTATTGAACAAGGTATCACCTATATTGTACCTGTGCATTTGGTTTTTCTTGCCTAAATGTAGAACCTATTTTTTTTCACCATCGAATTTCATTTTGTTAGATAGTGCCCAATGTTCAAATCTGTCAAGATCCTTCTGTATCTTAAGCCTGTCTTCTGGAATGTTGGCTATTCCTGCCAGCTTGGTGTCATCTGCAAATTTGATGACTTCCCCATCTATCCCTTCATCCAAATCATTGATGAAGATGTTGAAGAGTACTTGGCTCCATATGTAATGGATTACATCTAGTTCTTCTTCAGATACAAAAAAAAATTTCTTTGGTGAATTTATTAAACATAACCTGGCTCTTTTTCAGCTTTATTTTTAAGCCAAATGGTTCTCCTGCTTTGTGCAGCTCTTGCATCTGTATTTGTAGCTCTTCTGGGACTAATTGACAAAAACGCTGTCAATTTGTGACCTTTTGCTTTTAATGGAGTGATAAGATAGACAGGACTTTTAACACAATTGTTTCCAATTCCTTTGCATGCAATGTACAGTCTAACCAGGAATAAATTTCAACAAGGAATAATAAACTGAAAACCAGAGCATCCTTGAGTAGTTGCTCAGCAGACTTGGTGCTGGGGCAGTTCTCACAGATGGAAATGATTTGGAAAATTACTATATTTGTGGTGAACCTGAACTACAATGAATATAATTCCTGTAGGTTCCTTTAACTGTCCTAGAGATGGAATGTTGTAGCCAGATTTGACTACCATGTTTCAAAAAGAGCAGTGACAAAGTGGAATAACCTCCGAGAATGGCTATGCAGGTGATAAAGGATAGGAAACCAATAGTAAAATTGATTGCACTGGTATGATTAGCTTGCCCAAGAGAAGATTGAAGGGAGATATGATAGCAGTCTTCAAATATCAAAAGGGGTGTCACAGAAGAGAGAGTGGGTTTGTTCTTTCTCGCCTGAAGAGGGCTGAAAGAGAACCAATGTGTTGAAAACTACAAGGAAATGATTCAGATATGATATTAAGAGGAACATCTCAACAGTAAGAGCTGTCAACCAATGGAGTAGGTTGTCCCATGAAGTGGCATGTTTCCTTCCAGTGGAAGTATCTGGAGAAGACTCTGGGTAGAGTATTCATCTACTGACCATTCTTCTATTCTTCTCCCAAACACAATGACTACAATCTTCCACAGCATCAGTTCAAACTATTACTATAATACTTGAGTACAGAGTTCTGAGGACATAAAATCATACAGTTGGAACTGATTTCAAAGATCATGTAGTCTAGGATCCTAGTAATTCAGAAGAGAAAGCCTAAGGGAGACATGAGGGGCTACCACAGAAAAGAGAGGGTCAAACTATTCCGCAAAGCACCAGAGGGTGAGGCAAGAAGTAACAGATGGGAGTTTAACAGAGATCCAACCTAAAATTAAGGCTTGGCTCCAGAAATTGTGGGTACTCCATCACTGGAGGTTTTTAAGAAGAGATTGGATAGCCATTTGTCCAGAATGTATAGGGCAGTGGTGGCGAACCTATGGCACGCGTGCCAGAGACGGCACTCGGAGCCCTCTCTTTGGGCACGTGCATCATCGCCCCAGCCCCGCCTCAGTCCACCGCCCCCTCCTCACCAGCATCCCCCCTGGAGGAGAGTCACCCCCAGGCGTGGCCTGCATTGAGCAACACAGCCAAGAACATAGCCAGGCAGCAGGGACAAGACTCCGCCCTCATGCCTCATGGTGTGCAGATTATGCTGCGGGGTGTGGGCGGAGGGCGTGGCTGCCATGGCGCTGCAGGGCTGCCTGGCGATCTGCTGTGGCAGGCCAAGGATGCAGTGCATGGTCCTGTGGGTGGGTGGGGCAGGGGCGGAACAGGCAGGACAGGAGGCAGAGTGGGGGCACGGGGGTTTGGGGCACTCAGTCTCTAAAAGGTTCGCCATCACTGGTATAGGGTCTCCTACTTGAGCAGGGGTTTGAACTAGAAGTCCTCCATAGTCCCTTCCAACTCCAATATTTATTCTATTAAAGGTCTCTACTAATCAGTCATCAGAGAGTTTATGTTCCATTTCTGCTTAGCCCTTCTGACTATTTTCTTGTAGATATTAGTTGCTGTTGATATACTTCCTTGTAGATTACAGCCATCTTCTATTGGTTACATTTTGCTTTTGATTCTTAGTTCACTCAATCTCTCCCTAGGCATCCACAATAGTTTTCTCAGCTGCCCTCCCTTTTTTTTTTCCTCAGTGAAACGTTATACAACTATCCTATTTTCAACATGTTCTGATCCCTCCTGTACATCTTTAGAGTTGAAGGTTTCTGTTTTTGAGATCCTATCTAGTATTTCTCTAAACTTGTTCAAATTGGCTGCTCAGCCAACTTGAGTGGATGGACAACTAAGTTCCAGTTTTTCTTTCTTTGGTATCCTGTACCTCAAAAGTCCCATTTTTACCTCCTCAATCAATCTGGTTACTGTAGAATCAGATTGAGGGGAATCTATTCTTCAGTCTTCTAGAAAAGGCATTGAGTATTTGGGGGACCTTGCAGTTTAGGATGAGTTAGTTTCCCAATATCTAGATCAGTGGTGGCGAACCTATGGCACGAGTGCCAGAGGTGGCACTCAGGGCCCTCTCTGTGGGCACGTGCACCGTCACCCCAGTCCTAGGCCTTCAGCTGGGTTTTTCACTTTAGGCCTCCACCGCCATGTACAAAAAAAAAAAAGGTTCAATCAGTCAATTTCAAGTTCTCACGGGAAAAAAAAGATCTTGCAAAGTTGAAACTGATTGATTGAACTTTTTAGTCCCGCCCAGTCTGCTGTTACCACCGCAGCCATGCCCATCCAATGGGCCACACCCACCTGGCACACAACGATGCATAAGTGGGTTTTGGGTTGCAGTTTGGGCACTCGTCTCTAAAAGGTTCGCCATCACTGACCTAGATAGTTGAAAGGAGCAGCTTACTGATTTCAGGAGTGATTGGCTCCCTGGCTCTAAAATTATCGTCTGCAGTAAAGAAGGCATGAGAATTCTTTGAGCCCAATGGTGTCTGTAAGGGCAAGCGATAAAATGTGCATTGTGAAGATGAAACATAAGACTTTGCCAGTTACTGATTTATTTGCGTGCAATGTCAAAAAATTGAGAGGGTTGATCTTGTTTCATGATGCCACATGTTTTGTTATGTTGGTGTCATATATGTTAAGTTGGATATTTATGCTTGCAATATAGGCAAAGACATTCTTCCTTTTAGTATATTTATAAGTATTTTTACTGTTATGCAGTGACTGAACTTTTTAACTAATTTATTTCTGCTGTCTCTGCTTAATCTCCATTTTAACTACATTTTTTGTTTTAAAGGTTTAATGGTCACTCTTTCATATTTGTAAACTTTCCTGGGACAATTTTATTTTGAAGAATGGCACATAAGTAAAATGAAATTCAATGAAAAGCCATGTGAATTACACCAATAACTGCACACATTCTCATTAAAAAAAACCTGTCTTTTTAGCTGGGAGATTATAACAAATTGCTAATATACTTTTTTAGATTGATATGCTGCCTCTCCTTTAAATGCCCAAGGCAATATCCATAGTACTTCTTCCAGGTTGACCAATCACACTCAACATGTAATACTCAAGGAACTTTATCTACATGGGTGAAAACGTGAGTTGGATACCTCAAGTTTCTGTCTTAGGCCAAATACTCTTCAACAGCTTCATAAATGAGGGGATAGAAGGGGAACTGATCAAATTGGCATACTAAGCTAATCTGGGGGGAACAGTTAACAGTTTAAAAGATAGACTCAAGGTTCAGAAGGATCTTGACAGACTTGGACTTTGGGCCCTATCCAACAAAATGCAATTCAGTGGTAAGAAAAGTAAGGTCCTATGCATACACAAGAAAAACCAAACGTACAGGTATAGAATAGGTATTATGTAAGTCTACAGTAGCAAATGTGAAAAAGATCTGGGTGGCCTAGTGGATCACCACAAGTATGAAGCAGTAATGTGCTGTGGCTGTCAAAAAGCTAATGCAGTCCTAGGATGCATCAGCAGAGGGATAGCTTTAAGACCATGTAAAGAATTAAGAGAGTTGAAATAATTATGCTACTTAAGAACAATAATTTACAGAATAAAAGAATAACGGAGTTGAAACGAACCTTGGAGATCTTCTAGTCCAATCCCTGCTCAAGCAGGAGACCCCATACCAGTGATGGCGAACCTTTTAGAGACTGAGTGCCCAAACTGCAACCCAAAACACACTTATTTATTGCCGGGTGCCAGGTGGGTGTGGCCCACTGGGTGGGCGTAGTTGTGGTGGTCATGACAGATTGGGTGGGTGTGGCCAAGGTGGGCATGGTCACCTCTATTTTACTTGTGGGGAGGGAGGCCTGTGGGGGCCAGGCAGGGTTGGGGAAGATCCAGGGGGTCTCTGGCAGGTGGGGCGGTGGGCAGGAGGCTCATCTTGTGGGGTGAGGCGAGGCGAGGCGAGGCGAGGCAGGGTGGGGGTGCCATTGTTGGAGGGCAAGGCGAGGCAGGGGCCGGGGCGGCTGCTGCCTGACATCATTGGCCCCCTCACACAGAAGCCAGCAAGCACATGGGGACCAACAGCGTCCGTCAGCAGCCACAGCCTGCCGGCCCCTCAACTGGTGCACTCTGGGGCTCTGCAGCCCAACACCAGCAGTTCAGAGAAGCCGCCTCTGAGCTGGCCGGCCGGCCAACAGCTGAGGAGGCGATGCAGTGGGTCATACCCGGGAAAAGGAGAGCATCGAGGCCAGGAAGGACAGGAGGGGGGGGAGGGAAACCAGCAGTGCTGGGATGCATCTGGCTATGTGGGACCTCAGCGAGTTAGCAGGTGCCTGGTTGAAGAGGGATGGTTGCCATCTCCGGGGCATGGCGTGTGTGCCCACAGAGAGAGCTCTGAGTGCTGCCTCTGGCACCTGTGCCATAGGTTCACCACCACTGTCCTATACCATTACACATAAATGGCTATCTAGTCTCTTCTTAAAGGCCTCCAGTGATGATCTTTATTATTTCCCTAATTTTCATAGGACATTTTTAAACTCCGGATGATTATATTGATTGTCTTAAAAATCTGAAAAATAATTTGTATATGTTGGGATTGTTAAATTCCAATAAATATCAATAGCTTTTAAGAGAAGTTTGCTATCAGAGAAGTCATGTATACCACAAGTGTTGTGAAAGGCTGAGGATACAAAAAAAGAAAGAAAAGACACTTGATGGATGAAAACGTAACACTGCATCAAGGATAAGCTGGGATGGATGGGTGGGAGAGTAACTTTAAATTGGAAGAGAACAGAACACCCAGAAATGGGGAAGGGAACCTAAGACACATATTTTGTCCAGAATAATTTCCTTGATCCTGGCTGCATCACTGAGTGACACTGTCCTTACGGTAATACCTTTGCTGCAAGCCTTAAAAGTAAAAAATAAAATAAAATTAAAAAAAATCCCCAGTGTAAATGCTTTTCAAATGCAGCATTAGAAACATACCTTATTAGATTGTGGGCATTTGCTTAAAAGAAGACAGTTGCTGGTGAACTTCAAGGCGTCAGCTATGCCATAGATAGAAGAGATCTTTCAAATCTAGTCCTTTAAAAATGTGTCACAGATTTCTTTTATAACTCTGATAGTAGTGCAAGGAAGTTCAATAAAATACTGTAAAATTACTGAGATGTTAAAATAGACACTACTTATAGTTTCCATGCCAATGGGCAGTTGCACTCTATGAAGCTTAAGAATAACTGTATTTCGCTGCATGCTGACTGTAGCCCCAATAAATAATTTAACACTTCAAACGCATCTATGATCTGTTAACTGGTTCTTACAAGCCTTATTTCTTCTATGCATGCATCTTATTTAGGGGAAAAGAGTAGAATGGGAATGTAATCTAAATGTTTCCAAATAAAAATTACTATATATGTCTGATTAGATGGCCTTTAAAACTTGTACCTGATATCACACATTTTTTCACAGTTTGAATGAAGATGAATAAAAAGTAGATCCCATTTATTTTACATGAAAATTCATTTATACTAAAACAGATGTTTCCATTGGCCCTAATACAGCTTTGACAAAAATCAATAATGTTAGAGCAGTGACAGTGCTTGGTCATCTTGTAATCACAGCTTGAAGAGGTATAAGCCATAAAATAGCTAAACAGGATCCAGTTCCTCACTCTTCACCTAGAAAAATCAGGAACACCGTCATGCAAGGAACATAGTTCAAGACAAAACTGAAACTTCAGATTGATAAATAATAAAGTGAATCTGCAGAAAAATTAAGAGAGTTTGTGAGATAAGAGCTAAACTGCAATTTGCTCAGAAGAACAAGCAAGGCAACTCAGATGAATTGGTCAATTGGAAATATGGGAAGCATTATTAAAGAAAAATATATTCCCTAAAGAAGGAAACAAGTCTCCCCTAAAGAGTTTAAAAAAGGTTAACAGACGCATGTATTGAAATGGATGTGCTAATGGACATTGATAGCATCTTTTTAAAAGTATGGTATTTTAAACAGAAATAGAACTCCAGCATCATAAATAGATTATATGGTTTCCTACTATATTTTCTCTGAAGGTCTTAAACAAGGGTGGATTATTTCGGATCTCTGTTCTCTTTTCAACTTGACTGAGACTTTTTTTTTATCTGCCCTTTAACAGGGGACAATTGAAAGAGTTTTAAGAAAAAGGCAAGAGATAGATAGGAGTATAGGAGTGAAGTAAAACTGAGAAGAAAGAGAACCGGGAAAATACTTTGAAGAGGTATACAAGAGAACAAAGCTCTTCTCGGGCATGTTTTGTCTTCCTTTTCAAAGTTCCCATTCACATCTTTAGGTCTGCATCACTCAGAAAGTATCCATTACAATTGGATAAGGAGACAACCAAAGTTATACTCACTAGACTTAAATCACCTACTACGGTAATGAATTTTACACAGATACAACACATTTTGAAAATTATTACAATAGGTTATTTGGTGCTCTGTATTTTTCTTTTGTATGATGGAATGTAATAGCCTTTGACTACCCAGAAAAGCTGCACTGGATGATTCTATTCAAATTCAGAGAAAAATGACAGAGAAAAACAATTTCTTTATTTTCATCTCCATGGCATAGACCTCTCCCATATCTTTGGGACAGATTTGTCTTACACTTCCACCCATCTTGCCATAATTATGTCCCTAATGCATTGATCTGTGCAGGGTCAAGAAAACATTCAGGGCTGACTACTCCTAGGCTATCTCCATATGATAGAAGCCCAGCAGAGTTTCAAAAATATTACCTGCCAAAGAACATTTTTGCAATAGGAAACAACTACAATAAAACTATTGAGATTAATTGATTACTCTCCATTTTTACTGAGTTCCGCTTATCTGTAATTTTAAATCCTAATAAGCATTGACAAATTGATATAAATAAAAATATGGAACATTCTTTCGCATCTACATTACATACAACACAGAAAACCAAGTATATACCGGATTAGTAAACTAAATACAGATAAAATAGAACCACTGTTCATTGACAAGTCCATGCATTTTTCCTAGCAAGGTTTTTTAGAAATGGCTTGCCACTGTGTTTTTCCTAGGACGGACAGAAAGAATTGACCCAAAGACACCTAGCTGGTTTCCTGCCGGAAGTAGGACTACAACTCACAGCCTCCTGTTTTCTAGTTTGGTGCCTTTAACCACCATCCAAATTGGTTCTCATTGTTACTCTTGAAAGCATGAGGTACTTCAAGCAGGATAGCCTCAGCATATCTACTGACATAGATCAGAAGATCAAGATTATCTTCTCTGAGATCAACCTAGCTAGTGCAGGAAGAGAAACTAATAAACAGCAGATTGAACTGTACACTAATATGATTCCTACTTTATCCCGAATGCCCACTTTCAGATGCATACAATCAAACTAGTGAGATAAATATGCATCAAATAATACAGATCTGCAATCAAAAGGGTTTTTATGTGCAAAGCTTTTACGTCTCACATGGCTGTGCCGTCATTTTGAATTATTTAGCCCCTCCCTCTGGATACCCCTGAAAGTGATATATAAACACTTTTACTAAACGATTTATCAGTCTCCATAATACAAACCAGATCAGCATATGTACTCATTCATAATCAATTTTGCTACTAATTGATTTGGCACTGAACACAAGTACACTTTCAAGTACCATCACAGTTTAAGTTAGCTGAATTGGGAAAGTCTGAAATGGCCTTTCTCTATAGCATATTCCAACCTGATTATCATAACCCCAAATTCTTAACCAGACTACATTTTGACATCTGCTAATTAGATAGATATTCAATTAAATTATATTTTGAAACCATGAACTTTTTGCTTATGCCTTGAAATTCACTAGATGGAGCTCTAAGGTATCAGCCAACCCTCCCAGGAGACTAGGTTAAACATTTTCAGTGAGATAAGTCAGCCATAAACTCACAAGTGTTCCTTTGTGCATTTTTGCACCAACATAGAGAATAATGCAGAATAGAAAACATTTGAAAAGCAATAAAATAACAATCTATTCTTGTACTACCAAGGAGAGGTTGAAGCATTTGGAATAGTGTCTTGATATATAGACAGAAATATAAATTAATACAAGAAATGAAGAATATTTTCAGTATATATATGTCTAAAATGTTCAATTTAGTTTGGAAATTTTCAATATAATAATACAAGTACTCTTAAAACATTTTTTTCAAGACATCCGTGTAACATAGGGTCATTTTATTCTATTCTATTTTGCCTGTCACAGCTTCTTTCTATTTTAAAAAAATATTTCCCAGCATATTTCTAAAAATAAAGTAGTCATATATTCCAGTGTACAAAGTGCCAAAAAAAGAGGAAAAGAATGAAAAGCAACAGAATGCGTGTCCATTTTGGTAGCATTTAGACCCGGGGCTATTTAAAAGACAAGTGCTTGTTTGAAGTCTCTCTCATTTACTTGACCTAGAATTATTTTATTGATCAACGGTCAATGAAACTAGGCAATTCGATATATCCTCATTAAAATTAATAAGAGTAGTTTGTTAACATGGCAGAAAATTTAAAATATGCTCCCCCTTCCTTTTAGATCTTTCCAAATGTTATGGAAATCTAGTGGCTGGTATTAATGGTAATGACCCAAAGCAAGTGAAAAAGGCAGCAGCTCCAGCTTAGATGAGCCTGAAGGCAAAGCAAAAAAAAAAAAAAAAGAAAGAATAGAAAAAGTTTTCTTTTAGTCTGCGCCATGAGGGGGGAAGGGGAATCCCTCTTAGTGTTGTCAAGGAGATTTGCTGTTGAGTTTCTGGACTGTGCGGCTTCAAAGCCCTCTGCCTTTAGCCTGTAGCCTGAGAGGAGCATTTTTTTTTTTTTTTACAAATCAGGCTGTCACTGAAACCTATGGGGGGGGGGGGGCAGAAGTTGAAGAGCTCTGGAAAATAGGAGTGGTCCAATTCTAAATCCTGTAGAAAGAGACCTACTGGATCTGAATAGGAGTCCTTGATGTGACATTTAGCCTACAAAACCAAGGAAAAGGAACATAGTCTGATTGTGGGAATCTGCTTCAAAAGAAAAAGGCAGGCAGGCATCCCTGGAGTCAGGAGAGGATGGGAGCTCAGTGTGTGTGATTAGGAAAAGGCTCTTGTCCTTCCAAGGTTGGCTTATGAAGGCTTTTTTCATCCCCAAAACCTTTCCCGCACACGGGTGCCCACTTCTGCCACTTCTGGTCCTTCAGCCTCATGTGGCTTGGGGCTTTTCTGTGCCAGGAAAAGCTTCTTTTCTTAATATCAAATATATATGTATGTATGTATGTATGCATGTATGCATGTGTGCATGTATATGTATATGTATATATGTCTATATTTTAAAAAGGGACTACTGAACAAGACTTAGGAAAACAACCCCAGTTGGCAGGAACTGGGAAACTCCCAGCCCAGAAACTGGGTTACTCTTACTATGCTCTCACTGGGTTGTCAAGCGAAGGAAGAACGAACACCTCACAATCTGGAGCTGGAGCTCCAACTGCAGGGTCACACAACCACCATGTTGATTTTTATGACCGCTCTCCTCTCCCCCCCCCCCCATCCCGCAGCTCCGGCAATCAGAATAACAGAATGAAAGGCACCTTGCCTGAGGCTAAAGTCCTCCCTGGTGGGATTAAGGCCACTGAGTTTCATGCTGCATTCAAGAACTTCTCCTCCCCTCCCCTTTCTTGGGGACTGGCATTATTTTTCTTAAACGTGAAGGGGGGGGGAGGCGGCACCTTCCTCCTAACCTAATGATTAAGTCCTTTTCTCTTCAGCTTGTCCCGAGGAAGAGTTAATTGTCTCCCTCTCCGTCTGTGGCATGCAAAGGATTTGCCTCTCCCCCCACTTCAACCAGCGGGGTGCATCTGTCTGCGACTAGCCCTCAAGACTGCAGGGCTCCGTCTTGTTCGGGTGCGCGGAGCGTCCCGTCCCGTCCAGGCCTCCGAACGAGGCGGCATCACAGGGAGAGAGCCCCAGACAGCGGCCGTCCGCTCCTCCCCTCCCCCTCCCCCTCCCCCGAGGAGCGATTGGCATTCCGCCCCTCCGGTCCCGCCCACCGGGCTGTCCCTCTGCGAATCAGCGGGATGCTGTCAGCGCGTCAGTGTCTGTGGCTGCCCTCTGCCAGCCCGGAGCGCCTCTTCTTAGCCAAAGAAACCCCGCAGGTTGCGCGGAATCCCGATCCGGAGCATGGGGACTGGTGACTTTGCGCGGCGCTTGTGTTTGACTCTGGCTCTCCTCCACCTTGACAGGTTGGCCGGCGGCAATGGGGTCCCAGGTAAGAGAAGCACGAGCTGTCCGGAGCTCGCTTTCCTCGCCCTCTCCCCTTCGCCTCCCGCGCACCAGCCCTGGCTTGCCCTGGGAGTCTGGGACCGGAGCGTCGGCTTGCTTTTCTGATCCCGGCTGTTTCCCTGGATGCCACGAAAGGGCGACAGGGGCTTGGTTTTTTCCGGGGGAAGGAGGGTGCAAGGGGGCTGAAAAGTTACGTTGAGCGTTTCCAGGGTGGTTTTCTGTGGGCTTGTGGTCTCTGTCCCCGAAAGTTTGAAAAGTTCATTTTTAGATGCCCTCTGCAAGAAGAGGACAAGGCGACCCTTAGAATGAAATGGTGTTTAGGCCAACCTGTCTAGACAGAAAAGTATAGGAGTTACCCTGCATCAATACAGGCCATTAATTACAGAGTGTATTAACTTCAGTTTATTTTCTGGGTTTCCCAGCCAGCTTTTTCCTTTCAACCCAACTTTCACAGGATTTCCTTCTTATTTTAAAGATATTGTATGTTTAAAGATGTAGTTGCCGCTTTGATTTGGATTTTGAGTTTGGCAGTTAACTCTTAAATGGGATGTGTGAAGCAATGATAATAATAGACTTGATTCTCCCCCTTTTCATTTCAGAGGGGACTGGTAGTTTGTTTAGCCTCTATCTGGGTTTGGGCTGGGGGGAAATGCCCTTCCTTTTCCAAGCAAAATATTGAGAGATCTGCCCACACACGTGAGATTTTAATCCACTGGTTTTGATGTAGAAACATGTGCAAAGTGATTTGAAAAGACAAGCCACCATTACCTCAAGCCTTTCAAGTGAATGGTGACTTTGAAATTCTGCTGAAAGCGGTAATATTATTGAAAGCTGCTTCTCTACCATGGAAGAGGCTGCCTTCCCGCTGGTTTAGGGATTTCTGCTTGATCCACTGGGCTGGACTTGACTTTTGTTCAATTAGTCCCTGCACCAAACTGAGAAAACTTCAATTATTTAACTTCCAAGAGGGTTTAATCAAGATAGGTACTCCATCTTTTAGTCATTCTCATTCTTCCATATTCTGAATAATAAACCTTTTCCATAGACGGTACTAAAATGTGCTTATGAATTTACTTTGGGGAGATTCACCAAGTATCTCAGCTGTCAGCTTTAGCAAAAAAAATCAACAAAATTATATTTGTCTCTTTCTCTAAGAAAAGTAGGTAATTTTCCTAGAAATGAGTAGAGTGGGTTGGCATGTTCAGCTGACACTAGGCATTTCCACATGTGACATGCAGATGTCCTTTGGTTGTTGTGAAGTGTACCTTTTTAAAGGGTGTGCAGAATGTGATCAAAAAGTCAGGATGGTATAATAAAATCTCCACCTGCACAAAATGGACAGAGCTTCAGTGGCACTGTTTCAACCATTGTATTTTCTCCTTCTCCTTGGGTCTAGCTGTCACTTCTGCTGATCCTGATGGGAACAGAGGCCTTTTTGAGTCAAAATTATGAAATGTATGCAGTTGAGACAAAAAAACATTAGGAATTGTGGATCTCCTACCTGAGGACAGAGTAGATAGTGACCTCCCTCTCCCTCCTTCTCCCTCCCCCCCTCTCTTTCTCTCCTTCAAATCCCCAAGCAAATTTACTCATCTTTGTGGAAGCAAGTAAAATAAATAAAAAAGAAAAGAACTGGTGCTATTCCCCCTCCTCCCACACAAACATTTTGATAGAGAAGGACAAACTCTACTCTCCCAACGTATTTGGGCAAAGGAAAGTATTGTCTGTCTCTTTATATGTCTGTACTAATAATCTATGGTTCTCAGATAGTCTATCCAAAATAACGGTTCTGCTCCTCCCTATACCTCATCTCTTTCCCTTTGCAAAATTCTCTGAGGTGCAGCAACAATATCTGGTTATTATTGCTGCCTCTTCACAGCTGCTCACCCTCTCTTCCTTGATGCTTGAAGGAGCCTCATTTTTTTTCATTGGGGCTTTTTTGAAACAATGACTGTGAGGCTTTTAAGCTAACAATCAAAGTAGTTTTCATTCTAGAGCATATTTTCTTGAGGTCTTTATATTTAAGTGGCATAAAATAAATCTACCCAAGGATGGTGCAGGTGTGTTGCATTCCCCCCTCCCTCTCCTTGCCCTGTCCATAAATAGTATTAATCAAACTCCTATTTTTTGTTAGCCAATTGCTAGATATATTATTATTCATGGTTTCTATGAGTCCCAGATGGGCTGCTGGTATTAAGTTTTGAAACAAAATGGCTGAAGGCTCTTCTGACTGAGAGACAAAATTGACATTTTGGCCACAATCAATAGTTGTTTGCCACTTTCTTCCCTAAACACCAAACTGATTCCCATGGAAAATGCCCTTCCAGAAGACCAGATGCTTCTAGCAGTGATTGGCTTTCTCTAAACAAGCCTTTTAAAAAAAAGCAATGTTACAAACCCCAAAAAGAAAATTGATGAATTTTCCTTTAGTTCTTTATTTATTAGATATTGAATAGGTTGACCTTACTTCATTATTTTGTTTTACACAATGTGGGCTTTTTAAAATAAAGTGTTTTTTTTTTAACATGAGCAATTATTTTTCCTGTTGAAAGTAAGGGCTAATGTAAGGTAAATGTAAAATTTTCCATCTATTTTTAACACTTAATGGTGAAAACATTCAGAAGGGTTATTAGTTAAAATACACTGGGGCAATATGTGTTGAAATATTTTACTAATAAAACTATACAGATATGTCCATGAAATTACTAAGGTTAATTTCATTCAGTGGACTCTGCCTTTATTTTTAAAACATTTTCTAGTCCACAAAAACACACAATATGCTATAGAGCAGTGGTTCTCAACCTTTTTAATGCCGCGACCCCCAACCGGTCGTAAGTCGAGGACTACTCAACTGGGTGTAAGTCGAGGACTACTCAACTGGTGCAGCACCGTTTGCAGAATGGGACTTTTGGCGGGCTCAGCAGGGCAGAGACAGCCTGGACAATTCCTATTGGCTTTTGAAAGCCAATAGAATTAGACCCTATTCAAGAGAGTCTAATTCTATTGGCTTTCAAAATCCAATAGAATAAAAGGGAGTAGCACAGCTAAGGAAAATGGGAAAAAATGGCGGACTGCGTTGTTTGGCGACCCCCGTGAAATGGTCATTCGACCCCAAATGGGGTCCCGACCCACAGGTTGAGAACCACTGCTATAGAGCTATGCTGTGCTTTGAATTATAAGACATACTTTACAATATGTAGATGCAGCCCTTATCTGCATTTCTTTAAAATTGCTGTCTCTTTCCCTGAAAGTACATAGCTTCAGCAGCTGTCTTATGGGTTTGGAAAAAGGTACAGCTCTGTAGAGAGTTGCACAGAAGGGTTACACTCAGAGATCCCTGCTCATCCCGAAGCATGGTTTTGTAATAAAATACAAAGTCTTGTACAACACTGCTCCATTAAGTTGCATGGTGTCAACAGGGATTGACATTTGTCAATTTGAAGAGTCATACCAGGGTTAACATTTATTTAGGGCACTTCCTTCCTTTTAGTCTGGCAGGTTTGTAAGAGGGATCAGAATGCAAAGCAAAATGTTTTAAATGGTTAAAAACTATCATCTCGAAATAATTAGTGAAAAAAAAAGATGAAACAATGAAAGAGATTCTAGAGCAGGGGTAGTCAACCTTGGCTCTTTTATGACTCGTGGACTTCAACTCCCAGAATTCCTGAGCCAGCTGGCTCAGGAATTCTGGGAGTTGAAGTCCACGAGTCATAAAAGAGCCAAGGTTGACTACCCCTGTTCTAGAGGACTCTCTTGTGTGAATGAGATGGCGATCACTAAATTCAGTGTAAACAAACAAACAAACAAAAACAATTTCTCTAGTTTAGCTTGGGAAGATGAGCCTGACCTAATACATTATTAAACCACCTGACAATAAAAAAAAAAAAAAGATTGTATGGAAGTCACAAATCACTCATTTCTCCTTATCCATAGAAACAAGGAAAATGAATTTCTTTTTTTAAAGATAGAAAGAAGATTCAAGGATTATCTCCCCCCCCCCAACATTTAACCTTAAAGAACCTCAAATAGAAGGGCTGCAAAAGTCCATCAGCAATTCCAGTGCCAGTAACATTTTAGTTGTTTAGAGAAAGAACTAATTCAGTGACTGAACTCACAAATCACACTAAACCATGATTTGGTTAGTCTTTTTCGTAAACACTGGGTGGGTTTGTACAAGCAAAGTTATTACATTTATGGGTTAACTATGGTTTCAAGCCTCAGTAACTCTTGCTGGGTTAGCAGAAGATGGTCAGTTGAAATTGCATTATTATGATATATAGCTGATTCTTCCAGCACGAAGAAAAAAAATGTTAGTTTATTCTGGGCATCCCTTCTATATTCTTCATTCTAGTCTTTATTATAATAACACCAACATTTACGTTGTTCTTTTAAACTTATCAGATTTACCTGCATAAACTGTGCATGAAATGACAATTCTTTGGAAAAGACATGTAATTCTTTTGGAAATGATATGTTTCTTTGTCAAGGGACAAGAGAGGTAGAGCAGAAACATCATGTATGATAACAGCCCTGTATTTCTCTCCAATGAAGTTTTTTCGCCACAAAGTTTAGATTTCCTAAGAATATGGAAGGAGAGGAAGAGGAGGGTTTTTTTCTTTTTGGGGGGGGGGGGATGAAATTTGCCTTAAAGTCAGGCCCCCCCCCAGGGTCAGTGGTGCCTGTAAAACCAGGAGCAGAGGTTTGGTTTCAGGGTCACTTCTTCCATCTTGACTTTCTGGACAGCCATGAAACAGGAAATTTGATACCTTTGGAATTTTGAGTGCATCTTTTGAACTCTTGTCCTAAAATGGGATCTAGGATGGTTGAAGGTGAAATCCACCAGGGTCTGTCTTGAGCCTAAATTTGATTTCAGAAGTATACGTTCCACTTAAAGCAAAATTAGTTTTTTTGTAATTAAAAGGAACTTTATCATGTTAGGCAGGGCAAGGAGTGTAGGAGAATCACACTAGCATGCTGTCCGCTTTGGGAATGAATAATAAAGAGCAAGAAGCTCAAACAGCCCTCTTAGAAAAATAAGTCTTATTGGGGGAATATATTCCAACAACAGCAACAACAACAACAGAAAAGAATAAAGTGTATAAAACTGCATAAAATGTGACAAATAACAGAAAAGCAGCATTGTTCTTTAACTGCAATCCCTGTAGCGAAAGAACCAGGTTAATTTATTTATTTATGCTCTGCTTATTGCTTGCAGAGCCTGGAGGTGTTGTGATTCTCGCTGTGCAGAAATGTAATCTTATGTAACCCTTGGCAATACAGCTGAATGATCTCCGCTCCCTATATCTGCATACATTTAGAAACCCCGGGGAAGATGAACACGAGAGGTTCTTTTTATGGACTATTTTGACCATATGGCTAGAAAATAGGATTTTCATGTGGTCACAAATATGTCTGCTGTGAGTTGCCACCAGAGACCTAGGTTAAGAACAATGGCTCTTTGGAGGGCACTAATGCACACAGCTTGAAGCTATTAAAAGTGGCTTTCATACAGTGCTATCAATATATATCTGTATATAATGCTGCTACCTGCTATGAGAAAAGATAAAATCAATTATACCTGTAGACTTCCAGGACTCATCCCAGATATTTTCCTGGGAGGAATATGACAGTGATTGGCATCCTTTCAGGAAGATTTTTTTAAACTTCCCAGTCTATACCACTACCCAGGATTTCCTGATGGCACTCCATCCAAATACTAACAAGATCTAATCCTCTTGAAGAGGTATATTTCAGTAATACATCTGAGCCAGATGAAGAAATTTCATCCTCTCTGTCCAATGTATCTCCATATAGTGCACTCAGGAAAATAATGTTGTTTTCCCTGCAGTGATAGAAAGGGACTCTCACTTTTATGCTGTCTACATTTTACACTCTCTGTTGTGGAAATATAGCATAAATGCTAATTGCTGTTATCTTTCCAAAACAAGAATGGGAAAAAAAATCATGAATATTTCAAACAATTCCTACCCACACACACACATAGAAAACAAAAAGCTGAGACCTGGAGGAAAGGCAATATAATCAAAACGTTTCTTGCTTTTATGTGATAAACTTTTGAAGTCAGAAAAAAATAACTACCGTAGGTGCTAAAAGTCAAAGCCTTCTCTTACAGTCTTATTTATTTCCAGCTCAGGAAACTGCCATTTTCTTGGTGGGTCAGCTGGCATCAGAGAGAGTGACCGGCCCAAAGTCCCCTATGTGTTTCTGTGTCAAAGGGAGGATTTTAAGCTGGATCTGCCCAATTATAGTCCAACACTTGAACCAGTACACCTCACCGGCCCTTTTGTGATTGGACATTTACCTTCAAATATAAAATTTGCTGAAAGAGAATTTACATTGGATGGTGCTTCTGGCATTTGCATCTCTCAAAATATACTGTTTAAGAAATTATCTCACATTTGGCATCATTTCTAAAGGCCAAACTATTAAAAGACAGAAGATGTCAGTTTCTCTCGATTAGGAACGAAGGACAAAGCTTACGCGATGAAGCTCTGGCTGACATAGAGTTGGGCATGATTAACACTTGATCATGGGAGACCTCTAAGAAATCCAAAGGCTGTAAGTTAGACCGTGATGAAGTAACATCTGAGAGGGAGTTAAATAATGGTTGCAGGAAAACTAGACAATCTTCTCTTTGGGGTAACCAGAAGTGGCCATGACAGTATGATCAAAGCTCTGTCTTTTGTGTGTGTGTGTGTGCGTGTGTGTGTGTGTGGCTTTGGTTGTATCATGCCATCATTTGGACTTTTTTTTTTTTACCACTCCTTTGCTTCTATCTTTTGTATCACTCTGGGAGATGGATTGAGATGCCAAGTTGAGGGACATATTTGGGATGTCTTTCCTAAATTAAGGAATTTTGTCTGATAGCTATGGAAGATCTACGGCAAACATTAGGTTAGATTTGGTTTTGCCTGGGATGACCCTACTCAGTTACGTTGTTTCACTAGTTCTCCTTAAGATTGTCGTGAAATCCCTTACTATTTTTTACTTTCTTTAAAAAAAATGTTTTGTTGCACAGATGCTGATGAATGTACAGAAGGGACAGATGACTGCCACATTGATGCAATTTGTCAGAACACACCTAAATCATTCAAATGTATTTGCAAGCCAGGTTATAAGGGAGAAGGAAAACAGTGTGAAGGTAAGATTATCTGCTCTTCTACTTTGGCCTCTATCTCCTCTGAAAAGATGCTGGCTGATGCTAGCTAGCCTCTGGTTAATCTCAGATTGTGATGGTTTGTTAGGAAGAATGTTCTGCTGCTCTTGATCATTGTTGAGCACTTGAACTGTACTGCCCGCTTACCATGAGCTTGCTTTAATGCAGGAAGCTAAATTTAGAGATTCTCTTTTATTTAAGCATGACTTCCTGGTGCCTGCTATGGCTCTCTCTATACCATATTTTGGGATGTGTTTGGCGGCATTTGGACCTCAAAATATTCAAAGGAAAAGAAAAGTGCCTTTTCTATATATGTCTTGCCCTGTTTTGAAACTGAATTTGGAATGGGCTGCAAATGGAAGTATCTTGTTTTTCCTAGTGCCCTCTCTGTCAGCCTGTGGATAGCAAAGGTGCTGCAGACATTGTAGAATAATAATCATAATCATAATCATAATAATAATAGTAGACAAATTTGCTATTAGTCAATTGCAAAAGGTGGCCTTATTAGGAACTGTTTCCACCCTGTGACGATATCTGTAATACCATCAAACATCCACATCTGCCTATCCCAAGTCCTGGGTAAGGACTCGATAGGTAGACAAAATGCCAAATCCAGTCTGAACATCTGGCTGACTGTGCGATGATCCATAATATTATTATTAATAATAATGATAATAAAAACAACAACAATAATATAACAACAACAACAACTTTATTGTCACTTTGAATGTACACCAATCAGCATACATCAAAATGAAATTTCGTTGCATACAGTTGCATATAGCCATGTTAGTCTGTGGTAGCCAAAAATCAGAAGAGGCAACTCATGAAAACCTATGCCTTTGAATAAAATTACAATTATTCCTTGGGTTACAATGGAATTTCCATTGCTAAGTGATGTGGTCCTAAAGCACAACCTCACGTGCCTGCATTAGTTAGCAACATCAATCCCAGCAGTTCCGGTTATTGTCAAAGCCCCAGGACCCTGCATGTTGCTAAGTGGGAAGAGGTGGGAGTCCCAGGCAAGCAGACCAAATGGGTGAGAGTTGTAGGTAGGAGTTGCTATGGAGCATAGGCTGTGAGTAGATGCAGTAGGGTAGGTAGGCAAAAAAAAGCAGCAGGAGTAATTCCTGCTGGTTTTCCCATTGATTTGCTTGTGGGAAGCTGGGAGGGAATGTTGCAAAAGGGGATCATGTAATTTGTCCGAGATGGTATAGGGCAGTGATGGCGAACCTTTTAGAGATCGAGTGCCCAAACTGCAACCCAAAACCCACTTACGCATTGTTGGGTGCCGGGTGGGTGTGGTCTATTGGCTGGGTGTGGCCAATTGGATGGGCATGGCTGCGGTGGTAATGGCAGACTGGGTGGGACTAAAAAGTTTAATCAATCAATTCCAACTTTGCAAGATCTTTTTTTTTCCGCGAGAAATTGAAATTGACTGATTGATTGAACCTTTTTTTTTTTTTGCCACGTGGCAGAGGCCTAAAGCGAAAAAGTTTTATAAAACCTAGCTGAGGGCCTAGGAATGGGGTGATGGTGCACATGCCCACAGAGTTGCTGTTCAAACTTCTCAACCTTAACCCTAACCTGTAAACATAGCAAAATTATTTAAATTTTAAAAAATGATATTTCACATATTATCTAATGTTATGTAAGATATTACCATGGGACATAAAATATATATTTAGTCTGTATTTTCCCAGAACATTGAAAACAGTGAAATTTTTCTTAATTGCAATTCTTTTAAACTGTGATAAATCACTGAAATTCCATCTAGCAAACAGCAATTATTCACCTTACCTTCAAGAGTTTTGTTGCAGTGTTTGATGTGAAATGAGTGCCCAGGACTTGTCTTGATCCCAAGTAGGCATGCCGAAGTACGCTTTTTAGGTCTTGCGCATCTTAACAGACACTTTCACAGAATATTTTCTCACTCTTGTCTGTCCACACACATAGCAAAATACATCTGCTGGGTGCAAGCAACCTCTTGTATAAATTAAATATTGCTATTCACTATTCTCTTACTCAGCAGTTAGACAAAAAATGTTGGTTTAAGGCACTTGTATTTTTTATATTTCTATGGATACTACAGGATAGTCACAGAATGTGCTAGAATGTTCTAAAAGATTCCAGAAAGTTCTATAAAACTCTAACCAATTCTAGAAACTTCTGGACAGTTCTCACAGTTCCAGAATATTCTGGACGTCTACTCAGCATTTTATGTGAATTGAGAATGTTCTTGAAAACAGATAAATTCCAAAATATCATTCTCCTGACCTCAGAGGTAAAGTTTTTGTGGAACAATAGCTAGTTTCTATTTATTTTAGACATAAGAGATTAGGAAAACACACTTTGTATCCAGAAACAAAAATTGAAATTTGTTACATGGTGTTATCCTTTTTCTCTATGTTTCCCTCTAGTCAACTTTCCAAGTCCTTTGTTATCACCTGTTTATTATCCAATACAGAAAACCTTCTCAAAGGAGGATTTAGACATAAACATAGAATCATAGGGCTGGAAGAAACCTTGGGGGTCTTAAATGTTTGGAATTCTAATCTTAATTTCTTTGAACATACCCTTTTGCTATCCTTTAGAGAGCTAAGCTGCTTCAGAGTCATTTTATCCAGTGGTTTAGTACTTGCTAATTCTGTTTGTTTTGAAATACATTGCCCCAAACCAAATTTGTGCAAACAGGTGATGGTCAATTTCATTCACTTAGTGTATTGTTTTAAAGTGTATATGAAAAAAATATAAAAGGTAAGCAGTATGTAGACAGGATTATAGATCAAACAGATTTGCTCAGATAATTCAAATGGCCTAAAATTTCATGCTGAAAAGATACTTAAGGAATGTTATGTGTATTCACATATGTAAAAAGATAGATGAGCCTTTAGTTGTGTGAGCATAGCTGCCATATTGGCTTTTTGACCCTCTTGTGAAACTCCTACTTAATAGAACAGGAATAAATTTACATAATGCCCTTTCAAAGATTACACCCATTTCTGACACTAACTTATTTAATTAGACATTAATACTATATATTAGTGTCTAATTAAATAGCTTATCAGAAATGGGTGTAGTCTTTTTAAAGGCATTGTGTAAATTTATTTTCACACATTTATTTAAATTTATTTACACAATGGCTTCTAATCTAACATAACTCACTGCAGTCATTATCTCTGATCCATCCAGGATCAAATATCCTCAACTGATTTTTAATAATGAAAATTTTCCTTAAAATTTTAAGTAGGATCTTTCCATAAAATTGCATTTCATTCTCCCAAAGTCATAGATCTCTGTTGTAAATATGCTCCATAGACTTTGTTGTTCAAGGAATCTTTCTACAAATTGAAACACAACCTCTTTTGGCAGTTGCCTTCTTGATGAATATAATAAGTCTATTCCACAGTCATCATTAGTTTTCTTAAGAAAGTTCAGTTCACCACTGATCCATTCTGTCATTTCTGAGCCTTTTAAATTCATGTTCCTTTCCGCTTTCTCCAACCAGCGTGCAATTCTCAAAGAAAGCTCCTTCTCCTTCAATTCTGTCAGCAACAAATTGACTTTCAATCCACCTAATTGCAAGTCTGATTTAGATGCTGTTGTCTGTAGCTGAGTGTTATCCTTAAGTTGATTTATAACTGTTGTCAATTCATCAAACCTTTTATTCTAAATGTTCTTTTAGAGCTTTTAAACTGAAAAGCATTTTTTTTAAAGGCTTCCAAGAAGGTTTTGACATTTACATTAATCTGGCTCTTGTTTTCTTTTGTATCTCTTTTTGTGAGCATTATAAATGATATACGATATATAATGTACAGAATCCTTAATCTATTGTTGTTTTCATTTTTAGTATAGTCTAATTCTCTTTTAATTGCTGGACTTTTGCAGTGAAATGTAGGTAATTCCTCTTAAGGACAAAAGAAGTAGATATACCATAATAAAATGACCGCAGAAAAAATTAAGGTAATATTTCCCACAATAGAGAATGAGTAGAAAAAAAGAAAAGTTCCTATTTCTTTAAGAAGAAAGAAAAAGACCAAAAATATACACAAAAGCAAAACAAAGCAACATAGTTCCCTAAAAAAACTAGTAAAATACAAAATCCTTGCAGTAGAAATCTGATATGAATGTAAATTAGATCAGATCAATTTCATTGGCAAGGGGAAAGTTTTTAACACCTTGACTTCCACGCGGCAAAATGTGAAGTGTTTCACAACTCCAAGATAAATTGATTAAAAAAGGTAAAAAATTCACATTTATAACCTAGCAAGAGTATAAAATAAGCCAACATTCAACCAGATGAATGACAGTTAAAGAGGTAAACAAAAAACAAAAGAAAAATTCAAAATGCGATGTTAAAACCTAAGGTGTGCCTAAAAATAAAACATTAGCAGGAAAAAATGGAGACCCAAAGCTCCAATCGCTCTTACCAAGAATTACACTTGTCAATCCAAGGGTCATCTTGGGTCATTCCTAGTTGCTGCCATTCAAATCTGGGAAGCAAAATGCCAAAGAACTGGCTTTAGTGACAAAATCAGTTGTTTGTTGGTAGGAGAAAAAAAAATCGCCTCACACTCAGTGCATCATTTTTGGGAAGACTCCTGGTGTTGATTTTTGAAACCTCCAAGTGGAGGTTTCCTTTCTAGTTGTTAAGATGGGTAGGAGTGGTTTCAATATAGACAATTATTGGATAGATGGAAGATGGATTGTAACATGGGCTGGCTTAGAGAAGATGAAAATCTTTTTAAACAAGTAAAGGATCAAAGACAAACTCACATTAAGAGGGTTTATGGGGTTCTAGTGGAATTGGATTCAGAATCTGAATTAATTAAAGACTGTATGATTAAATGGGCACAACATTTTGGTGAACCAATTCCACTGGATACCTGGGAAATTATCTGGGTGAGGAATGTTAAATTTACACAAGCCCAGAACTTAAGGGAGAATTTTTATAAAATGTTTTATAGATGGCACCTTGATCCACAAAAAATGTCTCTTATGTACCCTGACTTACAGCCTAAATGTTGGAGATGTGGTTGTTTGGATGCCACTTATTATCATATTTGATGGTCGTGTAAAAATATAAAAGCTTTTTGGATTAAGATATGGTGGAATATTCAAAGAATTTTTAGAAAGAGGGTAAAATTTACCCCGCAATTATTTTTGTTAGGTATTGTTATTGATTGTGATGCTAAGGAGGTTATATTGATGTTAAATTTGATCACAGCCGCAAGGCTGTTAGTAGGGCAATATTGGAAGAAGGAATCTTTGCCTACTTTGCAAGAGTGGTTTTTTAAAGTTTCATATTTGGCGGAAATGGCAAAGATTTCGGCTTTTTTAAAGGTGCAGTCGCAAGAGAAATTTTTTGCTGTATGGGAAAAATGGATAAATTTTATACAACATAAATTGGATATAAAAATATCATTTAGCTTTTTTATAATTTATATATAATTTTTGATATTTTATAGATTGTACTTTTTTCCCTTTTTTTCTTTTTTCCTTTTTTCCTTTTTTTCCATTTCTTTTCTTCTTTCTCCTTTCTTTTTTCCCCTTTTTTATTATTTTTTTTTCTTTTCAAGTATCTTTCCTTTTTATGCTTATGTCATATATATTTTATTATTAATTATTTTATAAGTTGTTAAAATTTGTTTAAAATTTTAATTAAGCCTATATTCAGTTCTGGGAAGCTCGGGGGGGGGGGGTTGGAGGGGGTGGTTTGGGAGGGGTTGGTTGAGGGTTTTTTTGTTTTTTGTTGTTGTTGTTGTTTTTTGTTATTTGTAAAAATTTTTAAAAAACTTTTAATAAAAAAAAAGATGGGTAGGAGTGTCCTTCTTGCCCCCCTTGTTGTAGGCAGATGTGCTACAAAATAGGGAGATGCATAGATCAGGGGTCCCCAACCCCCAGTCCATGGACCAGTACTGGGCCACGGCATGCCAGCAACCAGTTCGCACAAACAAGCAAACCCCATCCGCGAGATGCAGGCTTTTTCTGGTCCACGGAAAAACATCTCTCCACGGAACTGGTCCCTGGTGCCCAAAAGGTTGGAGACTTCTAGCATAGATACAAAAAGGCCCATCAAACATGTCAGATTCACAACCAATTGTTTTCTAGTTAATTACTACTACTTGATTACTTTATTAGGAGATAATGTAAAAGTACACAGGCACACACAGCCACTTTTGTGCACACAATATACCTATCAAAAAGGAAATAAAATAGAAAAAGCCCTCTTCTCTTATACTAGCTACGTGGATAAAATGAGGTTGGGAAATTCCAAAGAATCCGATCTTTGCCAGGCAAAAATTCTTTTTATACTTTTTATTTATTTTTATTATTTATTATTATTTTTTTTAAAAAAGTGTTTATAAAGGGCATCCTTCTTTGATACTCTGTGCTGGTCACAGTGTCAATGATAATTCTCACAACAAGTTTTCAAAAGTTTCCCTGGCTTTCTACCTTTCCTGCCTTTTTCTTTTCAAGGAAATACCAGGCAATCATCATAGATTTTAGTATTCGTGTTAACTACTTATTTTTATATTTACTTTTTGTTTGATATTATTAACTTGTTATATTCTTTTTCTGTTTTATGCTGTTTTGCTTTCTTAAATGTTGTTAAGCCAAATGTTTACTCTCCTGAACAAACAGATGAAATGTAACACCAGGCAGGTAGGCAGACAATGTTCACAAATATAGTTGTTCAGATATATGTTCTATAAAAAAAAATTCATTCTTCATTCATAGCCAAAATCGTTTATTCTGAATCCTCCAAAACTTGTGATTGATTCAAGCCTAGAAGAAGGAGCTGCATACAATCTTCCCAATACATTTTAAGTTTTCTACTTTGGAGAAACTAGATGAGGAAGGATAATATTTTCCTATTCCAACTCTTTGAATAACAGAGAAAGTATGAATCTACATCATGTAGCTGTTTTATTTTTGCTTAATCATGCTTTAGTAGTCTTGCCAAGGGTCTACATGGATTCTTGCTTTTCTGGCAACTGATATAGATTTTATGTGAGGCTTTATTATTATTATTATTATTATTATTATTATCATCATCATCATCATCATCATCATCATCATTTCTAGGATTAAATGATAAAAGTGTCTGAATGAGGAAGCAGTGTCAGCCAGCTAGTTTTAAAACGAGAGAGAGAGAGAAAGGGAGAGAGAAAGAGAGAGAGAGAGAGAGAGAGAATGTGTGTCTGTCTGTCTGTCTTCAGAATCAGTGTCAGAGCTGGGAAGATCGAGCAGTGATCAGTAGTCTGCGGTTTTCAGTAGTAGAGTTGCCCATTGGGCGTTGATGTTGGATGACTTTCCTTGTTGTTGTTGTTAACTGCGAAGTCGTGTCCGACCCATCGCGACCCCATGGACAACGTTCCTCCAGGTCTTCCTGTCCTCTACCATCTTCTGGAGTCCATTTAAGTTCACACCTACTGCTTCAGTGACTCCATCCAGCCATCTCATTCTCTGTCGTACCCTTCTTCTATTGCCCTCAATCTTTCCCAGCATTAGGCCCTTCTCCAGTGAGTCCTTCCTTCTCATTAGGTGGCCAAAGTACTTGAGTTTCAACTTCAGGATCTGGCCTTCTAAAGAGCAGTCGGGGTTGATCTCCTCTAGGACTGACCAGTTTGAACGCCTTGCAGTCCTTATCCAACCACTATTCTCTCCTGATGCTGGCTTGTTGACTACCTTCTCTAATAATTCCCATTCTATGCAGATAATACTCTGGCACAGTGTTTCTCAACTTTTGCAGCTTCAGATGTGTGGGCTTCACTCTCAGAATTCCCAGACAGCCTTGTGCGTGGCAGTGCTTACCTAATGCCAGTTGACTCAGTTGCAAGGTATCATTGGATCAGAGTCCAAGAGAGCAGCAGAAAACCTGTGTGCCCTGTGTGCCTTCATGTGCAGTGGAGATCCTTGGGCTATCACCAGGGCTAACAAAAGATTCTTCTTGCTGGTGTGGTTGGGACTTTAGTATAGATGCTTTGATTCATTTGTTTTTAAAGTTCTGACTTAACTTTATATTTCGTATTGTGACCTTCTGTGATTTTGGTTTTTATGCCTTATAAAGGAACTTGCCTGAATACTGAGCTAAGAAGAAATATAGATTATTCTTCATAATAGTATTGTATTGCTAATAGTTCTATATGATTGCTATGAATAATATACCTTTATTCATAGAAATAACAATGATAAGAATAAGCTTGATCATCATAATTGGCAAGAGGCTTGTCAATCTAGTCCAGTGATGGCGAACCTTTTAGAAACCAAGTGCCCAAAAACTGGCCCCGCCCCGCTCCCCCCTGCCTGCCCCCACTTTGCCCCCATCCCCCGACCCACCAGCCCACAGGACCACTCACTGCCTCCAGGGCCCGCTGCAGATTGCCCAGGCAGCCCAGCAGCGCTATGGCAGCCACACCCTCTGCCCGCACCCTGCAGCATCAACTGCATGATGGGATGTGAGGGCAGAGTCTTGTCTACGCTGCCTGGCTACCATGTCCTTGGCTGTGTTGCTCCATGTGGGCCACGCTCGAGGGCGAGTCTCCTTCAGGGGAACTTCTGGAGAGGAGGGGGTTGCAGGGGGAGGCAAGGCTGGGGCAACGGCACGTGTGCCCACAGAGAGGGCTCTGAGTGCCGCCTCTGGCACCCGTGCCATAGGTTTGCCACCACTGATCTAGTCTCTCACTTCAGGAAACAGCTGCCCCAAGGTTTCCAGAATTGGGGGCTGCCCTGCTCCCTTTCTCTTCCAGCCTGCTCCACAGTGGCGGGTGTTCTCAGCATAGATTTAGCTGCTGTTCAAGCCAGTTGCCAAACCTGGAAGATGGGAAGCCCTACAATCCATAGGAAAAAACAAGAGTGTATGTGCAGGGTGTTATCAGGATGGCAACCACAAGAATGCACTTGAGGCTCTGCTACTTTTGAAATATGCAATGCATATTAAAAAGACAGGAGGTGCCTCAACAATGCCTTTGTGGCTGCCATCTTGACTTTTCCCCCCAACGCGCTGCAGACAGTGGAGGTGATATTCAAGTTATTCCTCCAGCGTTTCCTAATATTCACTCTCATCTTCCTGGAGAATTCAATACATGTTTCCAGAGAAGGGAAAGTGCTTAGAAACCCTTACACAGTTAGAAACTCAGTTTCCAGTCACACTGATGCATGTGTGAATCTTTTTCCAACCTTTGTATAGTCCTTGGAAGAATCTCAGTGCTATGGAATGCTGTGGCAAAGCTGACTTGGGCTTCTGCTAAGCAGAATCAGGCATGGTTAGCAGCTGTATGAATTCCTCCAGTAAGTCCCCAAATGGCTGACTATATTGGGAAGTCAACAGGAGTTGAGCTTGACTGAACTTTTATCTTTTTTTTGTGATTTTGTGTTCCTGTCCCTTCTATAGTTTGAGTCTTCTTCCATGTAGGCAAATGTATAAATCTGGCTAATTAGAATTCCTTTTAATTAGTGCTTGAAAATACTGTTAGAATGCATGTTACTGCACTGGGAAGTTCTAGGCTAAAATGTTATTTGATGGACTTTTGGGTTGCTTGTTTTCGGTTGTTGTTATGAATATGTCAGGTGCAAGCAACCAGATACACTGGTGAATAGCTAAAGTAAGCAACTTTATTGGCATCTACCTATAACACAAGAATCTCCCCAGACTGATTGTCTCCTCCTGGAAAAAACTAGATAACATTTCATGAATCTTGGGTCCTCTTGCAGCTGCACCACAACTTGAGGCTAATTCCCCACTTGACCCATCTTTCCAGCCTGGGTGTAGTTTCCCCAAAGAAGATAATATAAACACCCACTAATGTGCATTTTCTTTACAGGAAATGTAACAATTAATTAAAAATTATGGTTGTCATGAAGGAAAGTAAATATGCGTGTCCCAGGCTGATGATGCGAGATTGAATTTGGGTCTGTCACCAGGACCAGAATTTATTCTTCCAAGCTTTTGGATTCATGCTGGAACCCATCTTCAGGGAACTTCTCTCTACTGGAATACGTGCTTCGGGCTGTTCTGTGAGACATGTTTATGTGGTGACTTCCTGTTGGCTGATTGGAGTGTTGATGGCTGGTGATTGGCTGTTGTTTCCTGGTACTGCCAAGCCTCAGCTCCTAAGTATTTGATAACAGGAGTGCTGATTTACCACCAGCTTAAATGACAAGAGGCCTGTTTCCCAGGTTTCAATCATTTGTATGGCTATTTTTCTACCTGCATGGCCACTGATCTTAGTAGCTACGAAATTAAATGTGTGTCCTTCTTCATTGCAATGTGAGGCTACCAATGAATTTGGGTCTCCTCGTCTGATCTCTCGCTTGTATTCTTGAAATTTGGTGGTTAGTTTCCTAACTGTTTGTCCCACATAATCTCTAGATTCTTGCAATCCATGCAAGAATTACATTGGAAGTATCTCCCACTTCCAAATGATCTTTACCATGCATAATTTGTCCTCGTATGATAGCCTCTGGGTAGAGTGCAATACCTACTTGCAGATCTTGGAAGCTGCGTTCTACTGCTTCTGAAATGTTTTTGATGTATGGCAGGGTGTGCCATATAGTTGACCTTTTACCTTCTTTTTTCTTTTGTCTCCTTGCCTTTTTGTGCAGGCATCTTGTAATAAATGCTTGTAGGTACCCATTCTGCTTGAATTGTTCATGTAGTTACCTTCTCTCCAGTTGTTTAGCTTGCTAAGTACTACAGTGGGTTCTCACTCTGCCATATAATGTTCTGATGCAGCTCTTTTTGTGTGAACGTGGATGGTTATTGTTGAAACTAAGACTGCATGGAGTGTTGGTGGCCTTACGATAACCTGTGGTTTTTAGGTTTCCATCTGTCAGCCTGTTGACAAGCACATCAAAAATGGTAATTCTCTAACTCAGGGGTCCCCAATCCCTGGTTTGTGGACCGGTACCGGGCCATGGCATGCCAGCAACTGGGCCGCAAAAACAAGCAAAGCCCCATCTGCAGGCAGCACACAAAACCATGCACTCTCTGGTCTGCGGAAAAACCTCTCACTATGTAACCGGTCCCTGGTGCCCAAAAGGTTGGGGACCTCTGGTCTAGCTGTTTCTTCCAGACATTGTATGTCTGGGAAGATGGAGTTCAGTAGCATATGAAAGTCTTTCAGTGCATTTCTTTTGATGATGACAAAAGTGTTGTCCATGTAGTGGCACCAAAATTTAGGTGTGTAGTTTTGAAATGCACAGTATTCTAGTTTGTATAGGACATTTCTGCAATGACTCCTGATATTGGGACCCCATGGGTGTCCCTTTTATTTGTTCATACATTTCTCTTTTGAAAAAAAGACAATTATGATTGTTTTTAACAACTATTCATAATGGCAGAAAATTGTCAGTCTGATAGAAAGGTACACAAAATGTTCTGGTGGAAGTCATATTATTTTGGATCTTGGAGAAGAGAGCTTATGTTACTTTCTCTGACTGTGTCTGGTATTAGAGCTATTTCTGGAATTATTTTCAATTTTGAAATCAATACTTGTGCTCATATTTGGCAGTTTTAAAGGTAATATCCCCAGATGCTAAATTGGGTGACCCACTTTTATTCCAATTGTACTAAAAATATCTCTATGCAAAGGCACTGCATGCAATCATAATTTGGATTGTGTATATATTACTTTACTTCTCCACACTCATATTTGAACGCAGATATCTTTGCATTTAGTAAATGCTAACACCAAAACCAACACAGCACTTTATAAATAAAACATGTGAGTTTCTTCACTCATAAATGAAGTCAGTGTTTTTCTAAGTGCCTTTTGAATTGCAGGGCAAATTGTATTTAAACATTTAGCACAATATAGTCCATTAAAAAATTGAAGACGTGAATATTATTTACTTTAAATAATTAAAAAACAGAACAGTGAAATTTCATATTCCCGAAGGACACTGAAACTGTTTGGTTATAACTTTTTGTGCCTGTAAAACATTTTTGTGGTTTGTCTTTTATTTTTATATTTGGCTCAGATTTGTTCTAATGTCAAGGTTTCCATGTCTCTAAACTTGGGAAGCTTTGATCATCAAGGAAGTCAACTTTCCTGCTTTGCAAACAGAGTCAAGGAGAAAAACCTTTTCTTCGCCTGTGCCCATGTGATCCAAGGAATTAATTCTATCCTCTGGAAAAATCTAAGTACATCTGCAGCAATTTAAGGCAGAATTCTCAGTGCTGGTTTGTGTGGCTAGGCTAACTAGCAAAAGTCAAAAAAAGTCAAGATGGAAATTTCAGTTATTTAGCTGCAGCCACAATTTTAACTTTTCACGCTTCCACACTCTGGGTAGTTACATTAAAAGTTTTCTATATCTGAAAAGTATTCATATTTTTTATGCTGATCTCTGTTTAATGTCAAACCTGGCTGCAATCTAAGCTTATTCAAACTTATATCTTTCTGTCTCAATATCGGTTGGCTCGCATATAATAAAAACATTTTGAGGAATTAAAGTAAGATATTCTGTGGAAATCCATGTTACAAAATGCAGTGTGCATGTTTTCCCCTTTATTTAGTGTCTTCTAGTGGGTAGATAAGAAAAGAAAGGTAAAACTGAACCTTGGAGATCTGAAATTTAGTAAAATGCCAGGAATTCTATATATCCACATATGATAAGGTTAGCTCTGCATTAATTATGAAAAGATAGCTCATATTCTCAGCTATATCTCAGATGGATTTAGAGGCACAACACTGTGTTATAATACATTCTCTTCAATGCAAGTGGGATTTTCCTATTCATTTCAGGGTTAGGACTCTGACCAATCAGATCCAGCAGGTCCACTAAGGATGCACTCATCTTATCTAGAAGATCTATGGTGATCAAGACTCTTTTAGACCAAATCTGCTCTTAAACCAGGGAGAATTGTCATCAACTTCAACCAAGAATTTCTGGAGTTTATCCACTATTATATACTCCAGATCTTAACCAAAAATGAAAAGCTTATCACTGGCCAATTCTTATTCTATTTTTTTAAAAGTTATTTATTCTTTATCTCCAAAAATAAAATTCAAAAAAAAAAAACCCTAACAAACATCCAACACCACCACAAACAACAACAAAAACTTGTGTGCAAAAAAAAAGGAAAAGAAAAAACCCAAATATCGAATACATTTAACATTAAACATATTTAAAAAATCCACCTGAATGCTTAAAGATGTATCAAAAATCTGATATGTTCTCCTCTGCTTACATAATAGGTCTATAAATAGTTAGAAACTTGTCCATCTATATTTAACAAAAATGCTGTATTACATAAACGGGTATCCCTGATGTGGAAGTCTGTTTGTCTAATAATTGAATTGACCCAATGTCTGTTCACTATGGCCAATGTTTTTCAACTATAGGATATGAATAACTTTATTAAAACAGAGGACAACAATTTTTACATAGGAAAAAGCAACATCCTCATGAAATGAAAAGTTGGTTATTCCAAAAAGTAACAAATCTCACAGCTCCTCCAGAGACTATGGAAGAAAGCTTTGCAATCTTCAGTATCATGATAGTGGAACATCTTTATTTGTTTCCATCAACATCATAGAATGGCTCCCTCTCCTTATTGGTTCTGTGATTATACTCTCCCAGTCTAATTTCACCTTTAACATCAAGAGGCCACTTTAGTTCTGTGGATCTGGGATATTCCAGGGGCAGGCAAAGTTTCAGTAACGTTTCTAGTTCACAGCTAAGAATCTGTCCATGGACATCTAAATCCACATACCTGTAATAGAATTCCCAACTTAGCAAAGGTTAAGGGCCCTGTACAATTAACCTTGTTAGATATTGCTCTCTTAATGACAAAAGAATTGTGTTTCTCTCATTTTCCGTTTTCCTGATAGTAAAATAAGTTCAAAATACGTTGAAGGGGGGGGGGGAATAAAGCATGTATCATGTAAGACAGGCCATTAAATGCTGAGTTATAATTAATTCTAGAGATATTAAATGGACAGTAAACTTTTCAGTGCTAATAGCCCAAACTATTCTCAAAGCTGTAACACTCTAGACAAAACTTGAAGACACTCATTCCACCCTTTTCTCTCATCAGGTTTTGTGGTAGCAATAGATCAAATTGCTTAACCAAGACAGATAGTCATGGGTTTATTATTAAACTATTGGGCATTAACCAGCAAAGTAGACAAATAACATTCAGCTCTAGACTAAAAACAGAACTTAAATCAGCTCCTCACAAATCTATTTTGGTTTATGAAGCCCACAAATTCTGTTGAAAGTTGGGAAACATCAGTGCACCCTTTTTAATGAAGATGTGTGCTGAACAGTAAGAAAACAATGTACAAGGCAAATTGACCACAGCTTAAAAGAAATATCTCTTCCACACAAGAAGAAGCTGTTGGTTAGGAGGTGGAATGTACAAAAATAACAAGACTCAAACTTTATAGCATTATTGATTGATTTCCATTTCATGGCATATTTCACAATGCAGATTCTTGTAAATTGTGGTTATGTTCGCAAAAACAAAAGGATTTTTTTTTAACAAACTGTGCCAAAGAGGAATTGACATAGCTGTGAAACAAAGTTTCTGTAAATGAATTTTTCCATCTGCTTTAAATTGGTTTGCTCCAAATCAGGTTTTTTTATTTGTTGCTCATTTCTTAAAATACAAAATCTAACCATGTGAAGGGCCTTTCACTGTAGTGTAATGCAATAGATATTATGTAATGATTTTTAAAAACTCATACATCCATATAATTTTCTTGGAGGAAAAATTTTCTCTACCTAAAATAAATCTTCAAATATTTCATAGGAGAGTACCCTCTCACTTCCAAATTCAGATTGTAATTGAATATGCATTGATGAACTGCTGTATTTACTGAATGAGACAAGCATTATCTGGAGCTGAAAATTGTTCTGTTCCATCCCTTGGATTGGATTCCACTGAGGATAAGGCTAAAGAACAGGGAAGCAAAAGCCAAAATTACCTGCCAGTCAATTGTCACAAGAAGCTGTTTTCTGTAGGTTTTAAGGATTGGGATTGCTGATGTAGTTCAGAATCTGAATACCTGAATATCAGAGATAGGTATAAGTAGTTCCTTTTCAGGAAATCTCTGTGTATCCACATAGGTCTCTTTAGATGTCTTTCATTTTGACTACTAGTCATAATTATTTGTGATTGGGCCTTCAGTATATCTTTTTGTTTGTATAATTTCTAGTCTTTCTCATACTTTTTTCTTCTTCTTCAGGCTTTTAAGGTAACCCACTGACTGAGTTCATCAGAACCTTTTCTTCTTAAATCCATTACATACTTCTCTTTGCCTTCTTCCTTGATATGAATTCATGGGTACCATAATACTCTTGTCCCAGTGAGTTACCTTCACTTCTTCAACCAATCTCTTATTTAATTGTTGATTCATTTATTTAAAACTCTTCTATGGCCATCCATTTTATGTGCCACAATTCTGGATGGCTCACCTTTGTAAAGTTCCCCAAAACAGTAAAATCAGAACCCAGTACTCCAATCAATACTCTCTCATACATCAACAAATACCCTTCTCAGCCTTCACTCCATCCCACTGTTTAGTAAGGGCTAGATCTAGAATACTCAAATGGTCTCAACAAAATTTCTATGCTGAAGATTGTGAGTTTTGGTGCAGGCATTGCAACACCTTCCTTTTTTCAATTTGCTTTCTTTTGAATGAGTTGCAGCCTCAGTTGTAGCCTTCCACATGTATACACATCCATATATGTATTATTTTAATGCATCATGTATACTATCACATCATATTTTTTCCTCCTGTGTTAGGACTTCCAATTCTCCATGTTTGTTTCCTGTACTTTGCACTGGTGTAGAATCAGTTAGATTGTGAGCAGTGCATTTTGCTGGCTTGCTGTTGTAGTTTCTTGACAAACTCCATCCTCATTGTCTCATATATTTTGGGTAGTAAATTTAGCTCTCGGCTTTGTCGCCATCTCCCTTTTGTTCTAGTTTAACACCCTCCTGAATAGATTGGTGAATATGTTCTTTCCAGTTTTAATGAGATGCAGCCAAGAATCCTTTATATCAGAGCTCCCCAACCTTTTGGGCACCAGGGACCGGTTCCGTGGAGAGAGATTTTTCTGCAGACCGGAGGGTGTGTGGTTTTGTTTGCTGCCTGCATCTCGAGGATGGGGCTTTGCTTGTTTGTGCTGACCAGTTGCTGGCATGCCACAGCCCAGTACTGGTCAACGGACCGGGGGTTGGGGACCCCTGCTTTATAAAGATGATGCAGCCCCTGATTGCAAATGGTCCAAATGGTTTTTAGCAGCACCATGGCCAGTTTCAAGAACGTCTTTTCCCTTATGTATTGATGTTCAGTTGAAAGGGTTGACAAAAATACTATTTATACTTTCAGTCTTTTTCCTTCATGCCCAGGACCTCATAGTCTCTGGAAATCTGCTCAGGGTCTTTTCCAGCCGGCAATATTGTTCAATTTCACATGAATCAATAGGAAGTGATGACTATCGGTAGATTTGAAGAGCAGCCTGTTCATCCCTTGGATTCTGGTATCTAGAAAACATCTCAGCTCCTGCCTTGCCATATCAGGCCTCCTGTTAGACCTTTCCCAACTTGAGCGTTCAGAAAAGAAAGACCCTCGACTCCGTTCATAGTGAAAGGTATACTTTTACTGATGCCAAGTGGTTACAGCAGAGCAAAGGCAGATCTGAGGGTTTCCTCCTTGTCCTGGTAATTTTCCTTTCTCCCAAGCCGTCCCCCCCAATAATTGTCCAATAAGGTTCAAATTAGGTGCATCTTGAGCACACTCTTGTACTGTAGTGAGTCTTGAACTCTTCACGTACGGCAGGAGAGAAAGCGGAACACTTTTCATATGCGCTGTCTCTGACGTATTCTCGGCATCACCTGCATGACAAAGTCCTAAATAGCGCAGTCCTGGAATGTCCTTGAATCTCTAGCATGTATACACTATTGAAACAGCGACATCTACACTGGCTTCGGCATGTCGTGAGAATGGCTGATGGTCGAATTCTGAAAGATCTCTTGTATGGAGAACTAGTACAGGGAAAATGCCCCAGAGGGAGACCTGAGCTACAATATAAGGATATCTGCAAGAGGGACCTAAAGGCCTTGGGGATGGACATTAGCAGCTGGGAATCCTTGACCTCTGATTGTTCAGCCTGGAGGCTAAAGATGCAGCATGGTCTTCTCCAATTTGAAGAGACACTTGTGCGGCAGGCTGAGGCAAAGAGGCAGTCCCGGAACCAGCAAAATCTGGGGGCTGGACAGGGGACAGATTGTATCTGCCCTCAGTGTGGAAGGGACTGTCATTTTTGAATTGGCCTTTTTAGCCACACCAGATGCTGCCTTAGGACCTCTTTCCAGAGCACGATACCATAGTCTCTCGAGACTAAAGGATGCCAATGATGAGGTGTGTTGGTAACAGCTCCACATTTTGGCACCTCTTTGGATGGGCATTTTGCATTCCATTCCCAGACTTGTGTCTTTGATTCTCTCAAGCTCTTTTCTGGGCTGGCACCTCTGGTTTCTCTCATCCTATCATCTCCCTTCCCTATATCCCCTTGCTCCTCCCTCTCCTCTTTTAAAGTAGGATGCCATCGAAGCAAAACAGGGCTGAAGCAATGCAATGGCAGACCTGATATTTACTCATTGTGCATCAATTCCTTTTGTTAAGGAAATCACCACAACCACAGGGCACTTCCTTTCTCAAAGTAATTGCTGGGTTTTGTTTTGTTTTTTGTTGCTGTTCCATGAAGATCAGATTGCCTGAGATGGCTAGGGATTGTCTTCTGCAGAGAAAGTCTGATACTAATTGCTGATCTCTGAACAACATTGAATATCTCCCCCACCCTTTTTTGCTTCCTGATTCACATAGCTCTACTTGTTTTTTTTTCCTGGTCTTTGCTTTCCTTCTCTGCCTCCTGTAGAACCTCACATGTCTAATCTAGAAAGTTCTCTTCTTTCGTGGTGAATTGCAGTATAGAAACTCTTTTTCCGAGCCCTTTCCCTTTTCTTCCAATAAGAACACAAGGTTGTACAGATATAGTTTGAGTTCTCTTCAAGCAGGAGGACAAAGAAATTTCAGATTTCTTTGCAGATTACCATATGGTATTTTTGTTGCTGTTGTTGTTCTTAATGACATTGGAGCTGGTTGGAGTCTCCCCATTGCATTGTCCCTGCCAAATTCCCTTGTTTCCTCTCCCTGTTCATTCACTTGGTGTCCTTATTTTCTGAAGAACTAGCTTCTTGATACATCCAGGTGAGCAGAAAATAATACTCTGTCCGCATGTAATCAAATGTAATTTAAATGATTCCATAGGTGTGAAAATAGTCTTTCTTGCATGTAGATAAAACATATTTTGTGTAGTGATAGCTTTGTTAGTGATAGCTTTCTTGTTTTGCTGGTATGGGGTATCCATTCAAAGTTATTAGGCTCTCTTTGATGGCTTTATGCGGTGGTATTAGACATCTTTCCTGTATGGGGCCAACAGTTTATATATATTACAACAGTCTATTATATAGAGAGAATTTTAATTACAGTAGTAAAATTGAATACAAACTAAAAAAAAGAAAAATAGGAAGAGTGAAAGATGTAAAACAAAGGAAAAAAGAACATAAAAAATAGAAAAGAAAAGGAAGGATATCGTGAAGAAAGAGAAAAGCAATATATAAAGAAGTGACTTCCCATTTTCAACACAAGTGTAAACATTTTTAACTCTTTATCCCCACTTAGCTTGTAACCAGTGATCTCTTACCTGAAGTCTTACTTAGCTTTTTGCTCTTTATTTCAAACTTTTTAAATTCTTAAACTTATGATTAATATGTTCTTTCTTGAAGAATAGAAGGAAAACCCGCCTATCATTTTCAGACTTGTCAAGCCAAAGATCTCTGATAGCTTTAAAGTAGTAAAGAAGTATTTTCCAAATATGATTAGAAAAGTAAGTTAGTCTTTTAAAAGGTGCTGACCATGGTTATAAGCAAGCAAGATGGCTATTCCCATCATTGCCCAGTACTCAAAACCCACTGGGGACCACTGCCTTGTGGTCTACTCACAAGGAACACCTGTTTGGAACACATGTGGACAATCCATCACTTTCTCCCTGTCCAGTGGGGTTCCAAAGAGCTGGTCTACTCACCAGCAATTCATTCTTCACTGTGATCGTCTCTTCCTCTGCAAGTTTTAAACTGTAACTTGATGATAGACTTAGATACCTTTTGACAAAGTTACTCTGAATTTCTAAGAATGCTGGAAATATACCAGATGTTTTAAAACAATAATTGTATTTCCTTCAACAGGGAATTATGTGAGATCAAAAATATGTTATTAAATAATGAGACTAATCCATGTAGTACATGCACAAGTCTGGGTAACAAGCTAAAAATCGTAACTCTCTATTCACAATATAAAGAAACCTATGGTTCATTTTAGTTACTTCAAATGAAGACAGATTGAGGAGTGATAACACATAGTCTCTTCAATTACTTTTGCAGGCTCTTTATATAGTCTGAAAATTGTTGTCTTTAATAACAAGTTCCCTTCGGGTGGTGTGCATCTGATCAGTCACATGCACACTGACTACTTCCAATTCTTCAAGCAGTTTTGATCCTGCTGCTTCTGTATAATGTGAAAAGACTGAGCATATTTCTGAAAATGTTCCATTGTGTGAATAAGTAAGGTCAAATAGCCATCCTTGATGTAGAGAGGATTTATAAGAACGAAAGCATTTAACCTATAAATTCAGGGTTTGATGTTGCTTGGTATTGATATTGATCTTTGCACCATTAGAACAAATTTGTACTTGGTATACCAACATGGCACCTAAGGTCACCACCATCACCACATGGGCAGAGGCCACACTTTGGCAATGGCCAGGCTTCCTGGATTAAAGGGTGGCTGGCCCAAGCCATCTCTTTTATCACAATTTTTTCCCCAGTAATTAAATCTGCCTATTCAGTTTATCTGTCTTTCAATTCTGGAGCTGCCATTTTCAAATGAATTTTAAACATAACATGAATTTTTTTCCCCTTCAACTTTAGCACAATTCTGTAACAACCCCAAATAGTTGTCAATGCTGCTAACATCGGATGTTCTTGCTTTGACAACAGATGGAAATCATTTTCTCTATTGCTTGTAGAACTAGTTGCTGCTGGGAGGGGGAATAGGGATGAGAGTCCAGCTAGTCATAACAATAATAACTTAATCGTGGGAACCCAAGGACATTGGGCCCAGAGCTGGCAGTGTTTTGGCGGGCTGGAGAGCTGGGGAGAAAGCCCACGCTTCAAGCTAATTGTGGAATGTGGTTTATGACTGTTTATTGGAGGAGGGAATTGCACTTTGTTACTTTGTATCCAGGAGAGTTTGAACTATGGTGCTGGAGAAGACTCCTGCGAGTCCCTTGGACTGGAAGGCGTTCAAACCGGTCAGTCCTAGAGGAGATCAACCCCGACTGCTCTTTAGAAGGCCAGATCCTGAAATTGAAACTCAAATACTTTGGCCACCTGATGAGAAGGAAGGACTCCCTGGAAAAGGGCCTAATGCTGGGAAAGATTGAGGGCAATAGAAGAAGGGGACGACAGAGAATGAGATGGCTGGATGGAGTCACTGAAGCAGTAGGTGTGAACTTAAATGGACCCCAGAATATGGTAGAGGACAGGAAGACCTGGAGGAACATTGTCCATGGGGTCACGATGAGTCGGACACGACTTCGCAATTAACAACAACAAATCCAGGAGAGGGGAATTTGGTTTCTGGTTTCAACTATGTAGCGCCGATACTTTGTTTCTCAAATAAAAGTTTCTTTAAGGTAAACAATGCCTCGAAGTTCTTTTGAAGAGTTTCATCTGTCAGAACCATGACAATAGTATTAAGTTTGTGTATTAAGACAAACAATTTCCCATGAATGCATATTATCAGCATGAACAAATGTTTGAGATCTAAATACAGTAGAAACACCAGTCTTTTTCAGTATTGCCTGTCTCAAGTCCTCACTTCCCCCAAATGTAAATAAGACTTTGAGGCATAATCCCAAGCTATCTGGACTTGATACACAGATGCTTACTCCATATTATAAAGCCACACCTAATAGGTCTTGGATTGGGGAATATTAGGCTTATAGGCATGAGACATCACTCTACCTCATCAGTCACATAAATGATGCAAATAATGTAGCTTTATCTGAAGTTAAAATAGGAGATTCCCAGAAATGATGTACAATCTTTAGAAGTAAACCCCAATTTTTACCAGAGCTTGGTCTGTTCTTTCTAACAACATAGAACCTAGCGAGACATAATTATTGTTTGTCAGGAGGAAAGTTGATTCTGGAACAGTGAAAACAGTATGTTTTCTCAATGACAACTAATTTCATAGTTCAGACATGTCTCTGAGCTCAGCTTTTCCTGGCTGTGAAGCAAGCATCTGTGACCCATCTTTGCTCAACTTCTGGGCTGCCAACGGATCCTGAAGACAGCAAATCTGGCCGTTCTCAACAGATTCTGGCCACATCCTGGGATGTTTTAATAGGGTTTTATTCTAGGGAAAGTGCAGCTGGGAGCTTGTAACCTAGAGTGTGCAACTCTGTTTTCCCTTCCATCTCCAGCAGCTTCTCATGTTTAAAATCCGAGGCTGAAGGCAGCTGTGAAAACCCCACAAGGAAAATAAAGCAGCTGCCAGTTGTTTCCAAATAGGACATTTTATTCCCGATGTCTTTCAGAGTAAAACTTGTAATTAAAGAGCACTAAAAATGAGCAAAATGAAGGAGAGCAGCATCAAAAGCTGATTTGATAACATTTTGTAAATAATAAAAGTTGTTTACAAACAAAACAATTCCATGCATACCCACATATAAATAATGTGTCCGTGTATGTGTGTATGCACACATACACATATATGTGCACACACATGATCAAGAAGATCTATATGCCAACAGGATTTGTCAAAAACAGATTATGTCAATCAAATCTTACTGCATTTTTGAAAAAGTGACTAAATTAGTGGACCAGTAAAATGCTGTAGATGTAATTTATTTGGATTTCAGTAAGGCATTTGATAAGTAGACCTCAACCTACTACTTGTTAAAATAGAAAAATGTGAGTTATACAGCATCACCACCAGATGGATTCGTAACTGGCTGATCAATTGCACTCAATATATAGTCCTTACTGGAACCACATCTATAGGAGGGAATTATGCAGTGGAGTATCTCAATGTTCTGTCTTAAGGCCCAGTACTCTTCAATGTCTTATGAACCATTTGTATCGGGATAGAAGGAGAACTCATCAAACTTGCAGATGACACCAAACTGATGGGAACAGCCAACACTCCAGGATCTCAACAGGCTTGAATACTGGGCCCTATCCAACAAAATGAAATCCAGTGATGGGAAGCATAAGGTATTGTACTTAGGCAAGAAAAATGAAATGCACAGGTATAGAATGGCTGGTGGCCAGACTACAGCAGTAACTGTGAGAGGGATCTGGGAGTTCTAGTGGATAACCACTTAAATAGGAGTCAGACAACCACAACCATATTAAATAGTTTTAATGCCATATATAATACTGATTAACCAGAAATCAGAAAACTATGCTTATTTTCTTATGATCCTAAAGATCACCTGTAACTTTAATATTTAAGAGCCACTCTTAGAAATTATGTTTTAAAAGCTAAGGATAGGTAAAGAATGCTATTTTGCATTGCTCCATTATCATTAAATCACTCAGTTCCTTATAATTCTTCATGATCTGATGGTTCTCCAGTCAACAGCACTTTCTGTCTCTAAGGAAGGTTTTATAAGCCCCTGATTATGCCATCATCTATCCTCTTTGTCTTTTACTAGACCCTTTTTATGGCCTTTGATTTTTTTCCAAGGTTCAGGTTTTTCTCTAATGATTTTGCTTTTGCATCATGAATCTTAAAATATTGAAGGTTTTGTTTTAATATTAATGCTTCCGGTAACCTGTCTGGTTTTATTTTCTTCAGCTTTGAATTATTTATTCTTCTTGCAATCCAAGGCAATCTCAACCTTCATCTCCAGCATCACAATTCAAAGACATCTAATTTTCTTTGTTCGGAATATTTGATTCTTTCCCAGGCATATGTTAGAATTGGGAAAAGCAGGGCCTTGGTAGGGTATATCTTTGCATGACTCTGCACTTTAATATTTAATTTGGTTTTGTCATAGTCTTCCTTTCAAGGAGCAAATGGTTCTTTTTTTATATCCTTCATGAAGGTACTTTTAAAGCCTAGGAAGATAATGACTGTTACCATTTCAGTCTCTTCTGCTCCCATATATATTGGGCTAGTATTGCTTCTTGATATAATCATAAGAGTGGTGTTGTATGTTGTATGTATGCTATAATATTAAGCAGCAGTCTGACTTTCCCCATCTCTTCTTTCACCTTCAACAATGAAGTCTTAAACCAGGGGTCTTCAAACTTGGCCCTTTTATGACTTGTGGACTTCAACTCCCAGAATTCCTCAGCCAGGCATGCCTGGCTGAGGAATTCTGGGAGTTGAAGTCCACAAGTCATAAAAGGGCCAAGTTTGAAGACCCCTGGTTTAAACCTTCCTCATTTCCAGCTTCAAACTGGTGTCATCAGCATATCTGTTGATGTTTCTCTTAGCAATTTTAATTCCAATTTCTTTTTCTTTTAGTCAAGTATTTCTCATGATATATTCTGCATATAAGTTGACTGTATACAATCTTCATATATTCCTTTTCAAACCTTTAACTATTTAGTTATTCCATATCCTGTTCTAATTATGGTTTCCTTGTGATGACAGTAATTTTTCAATAGGCAGATAAGATGGCCCTGTGCATGTTTGTAAGGCTAGCCACAGCTTGTTGTGGTCTCCATAATCAAAAGCATTTCTATAATCAGGAAAGTAAAAAAAAAATATCTCTTTTTTGAACTTCCTGATCTTCTTCATTATCCACTGGATGCTAGCAATGTGACCTTTGGTTCTCTTGCTTCTGTTTTGCTCTTAAATCTACTATTTACATTATATTGTAAATATGAAGGTCTTGATTTCAGAGAGAGGGACAAACGCAGTGAAGGTGTTCAATATTGCTTTTTCTGTAGTATGATTACATCTTTTCCAAACTTATATTCTGTAGAATATCTAGTTTACAAATATGCTAGTCTTTGGTGAGAAATTAAATACAAACATACTATTGAGAGGAATACAAACTTGTCTAAAACATGTGTTTCCTGATCTGAATTTGTCCCTGATATATCCTTCCCTTCCATTAAATTATTTGAGGAGAAAATGTTGTGCCTCAACCCATTTATCTTAATTGCTTTGTATCTTAATAGGGGTTTACTAACCAAAGAACCAAATTATTGCTTGAATTAAGCTGTTCTAAACTTAATTAAAAGCTTTCCTTTATAATTAAAAATAGCCCACAATAAGGAAAAAACCATGAAAAACCTCTTTTAAATGGCTTGTTTAAAATACCTTTAGACAATAACACAGTTTCTATGTAACTGCTCATTATGTAGAAGTATTGCAGTTAATTAAAATTATAAAAAGCGCCATTCATGTGGGGTTGCATTATATTCTGGTGATACAATTTTAGTTTTTAGAAATGCTGTGATAACAGAGTTTGGAGATGAACTGGGGCAGAGGGACCCTTTACAGTTTTTAGCTTTTAAAATTCTTAAATTCCCATCTGAAATTCCCAGATTTGCGTTTTTAAAATATTACAAAATTGTCTGACCATTTTCAAGGTAAAATGTGCAGATTGAGTCATAGGATTCAAGGGTTTCACAGACAGGCTTGTGCAGTTCTTAGCGACATTTTTCAGAAGTATTTACCTTTGCTTTCTTCATGGGGCTGAGAAGAATTGGCCCAAAGTCACCCAGCTGGCTTTTTGCCAAAGGCATAACTAGAATTCATGGTTGTCTGGTTTGTAGCCTGGTAACCTACTGTAACCTACTAACCCAAACTGGCTCTCATTTTAAGTTTTGAATAAAACCAAAAAAGATGTCTCTGCTTTGGCAATTCTTTTGATAGTCTGAGGTAATTTACTTCATGTTAGTTATATTATGAATGAAGTAGATCTTCAGTCACGTGCATGAAAATAAACACCAAGTTGATTTCCAGAATATGTATTCCTATATGTATTTTGTTTCTATTGTAAGCAATTTTATAATTGCTCATACAAAACAATAAAATGCCTATAGCAGCAGTGAGAGGGATCTTAGTGGTCTGGTGGACAACTACTTAAATATAAGCCAGCAATATGCTATAACCACCAAAAAAGCCAATACAGTCCTAGGCTGCATTAACTGAGGGATAGAATCAAGATCATATGAAGTGTTAGTACCATTTTATAATGCCTTGGTAAGATTTCACTTGTAATAGTGCATCCAGTTTTGGTTGCCACAATATAAAAAAGATGTTGGGACTCTAGAAAGAGTGCCGAGAAGAGCAACAAAGATTATTAGGGACCGGAGGGTAAAACATGTAAAGAAACAGTTGCAATAACTGAATATGTCTAATCTAATGAAAAGAAGGACTAGGATTGACATGAAAGCAGTATTCCAATATTTAAGGGGGTGCCACAAAGATGAGGGGGTCAACCTATTCTCCAAACTACCTAAAGGCAGGACAAGAAACTAATTAAGGAGAGAACCAACCTAGAAATAAGGAGAAATTTCATGACAGAATAATTAACCAGTGGAACAGCTTGCCTTCATAAATTGTGAGTGCTCCATCACTGGAGGTTTTTAAGAAGAGATTGGACAATCATCTGTCTGAAATGGTATAGGGTCTCCTGCTTGAATAGGGGGTTAGACCTCTAAGGTCCCTTTCAACTCTCCTGTCCTGTCCTATCTTTGGCTTGGATATAGTCTCACTAAAACTTTTATTTATTTTATTTATTAAATGTATATAACCATTCTTTGTTCACAGTGCCCTCAAAGGTTCATCAAGATGCTCTCAAGACAAATTTAATTCCAAGTAGTTGCATCCATGCATTTTTCTTGGCAGTGAAATGAAAGTGTTCTGTTTCATTGTTTTTTGTTTCCTGTCTAGCCAATAACCTTGGAATCCCCAGGGAATCCCACATCTAAGTACTAACCTGAGGCAACCCTGCTTAATTTTTGGACATCAGCCAAGGTCAGCTGGCTGCTACCCCAAGCTCAGGTAGACAGCAAGTACAAATCCTGTTGACAGATTCATGTAATTTTCTTGTCAACAGTATAAAAATGGTTTCCATTGCCTTCTTCCAAGATGTGCTTTTGACTTCTTAATCTAAGCTAAGTCTTTGAATTCCCCTGCAGTTCCCTATCTAAGAACTAACTGGGATGAACTACTAGGGGTTCCGCATAACTGATCACTGCACTCTCCAGAGCTGCATTCAAAGTCATGGCCTTTGAACTAAACATTTTGGCTGCCAGGGAGAGATTGAGGAGACATTCCAAAATTGGGAGGGTGGAGTTTTGTACCCATCAGACAAGATTTCTGATAGTGACATTTGTACCTATGCAAGAGGTAAACCTGGGAACACATCATAGTACCTGGAAGAAATTTCTCAAAAAAGTAGAGTGTAGTGATTCCATCATTAAGGTGTTTTACGTGGTCCTATCTGTATACCATACAGAAGGTATACTCAGGTTTTATCAATAAATACTTTAATTATAGTTAGACTAGTGGTTAAGGCAATAGACTAGAAACCAGGAGACTGTTAGTTCCAACTCTGTTTTAAGCATGAAAGCCGGCTGGGTGACTTTGGGCCACTCGGGTACTTATAAATGCAGAAACAAACAAACAAATAAATACACTGGTCTACATGGGAGCATCCTTCCCTAAAGCCAGCCTATTCATCTGCCAGGATATGTTTTGCCTCAATCAAATCAAGCAACATTTCTTTTAAATGAATGGTGTTCCATGCAATAGTGGCTCAGGTGTAGATTGAGGATGGAGATTTGTTCTCCGAGCTTGTGGGTTGGTTTCTGAACGTTTCATTACCAGGATAGGTAACATCCACTGGGGAGTTTGGGGATATCAGTGTCAGTTTACAAGAGCTTCAGGTGTGGGTGTGTCAGTGAGGGTCTTGTGATAGGTCTTATGATGGGTCAGGTATAAGTCATCAATGAGAGTCTTGGGATAGGTCTTGGGATGGGGAGATTACATCAGGTCAGGGTCATTGGGAGGTGAACTTCTGGTTATGGGGGGCTTGCATGAGTTGGTTGAGGGTTGTTGCTGTCCCTGGTTGACTGTGCGGTTGATTTGGATTCTGAGAGGTTTGTACACTGGTTGTAGGTCAATGTGTCTATTGATGGAATTGCTTGTGGAGTGCCAAGCTTCAATGAACTCAAGTTAGTAGCATGGCCAATGATTTTTGTGTTGCTCCGCTGAAGATGTTACTAGCCTGGTAACAAAGCATTCGGAAAGAAACTCACAAGCTTAGAGAATGAGCCTTCACCTTCAGTAGTGTTCTATACATTCTGCTGATGATATTAAGCATACTAATAAGTTGATAGATTTATGCCTTTTTAAAAAACAAATTCTAGTCCCAATTCCCATAGAGATTTTGCTGTATTATTAACATAAATGAAAAGGGAAGCTAAGGTGAAGGTCCATCCATCTAAATAACTACTACGACTTTTATAGGGATAAAGACATCACCAGGGGCATTTTCCTTTTTTGATCTCCCTGGCCAAAGATAAGATTTCTGCACAGGTTAATGGAGCCCATTGCACAAGATACACACAGAGAGAAATTTGCACCATTATGACTGCCATGGTTGACTTTTTTGCCATGTCTTGCAAATGCCCTTGGTATGGTCAATGATTCCAAGCTTTGATAATATAGTAGAATTCCCCCCTCCCTTTTGAATTTCTGAATTTTTCCTGTTTGTTTGCTTTTTCTGTTGACATTACAGTAAACTTTTAGTATTTCTTTATTGCTGTAACCAGTCCTGAGGGGTTGTATAATTATATGCAACCTTGGCCACTGTAATCACCAAGCGGGAAAGAAAGAGCGCTCCTTACCATAAAGATAATTGTCATTAACTTTGACAATTATCTTTGTCAGTGTATATGTGACTGTTTATTTTTTTTTTTTCAATTTTTGACCGCATTGCAAAATAGATGTACAATCTTTTGCTCAGTTGCTCAGTCCTTGCATATGATCAGAGACAAACATTTTATCCTTTTGGGTAAATGGATAACTAAGGCTAACCAGGCTGATCATATGAACAGAAAGAAAGGCAGAAAGAAATATCCCCCACTTTCTCCTGTAGTTAGAGAAAAATGTGTAGACTGATGGTTGACTAATAACAGATACCCCAGTCCTAGTATGTTAATTAACAACTTCTCCTTCTGCTCCTCATGGGCTATTATCAAAGCTGTTCCCCTTCTGTCTTTTCTTTCTCTCCCTAATAAACATCAGGTTTTCTTTCTTTAGCTCTTCCATTCCCATTGATCACCCTTGACCTTGTCTCCACAAACAATCCTTCAGGGTTTTTTTTTTACAGTTTCCTCAGGCCCTAACATCTTGAAAATATCACGAAAACTAGAAAACAATAAAATGAAGAGGCATGTGGCATGTTTTTAATTGATTTTTGTAGGGTTTTCAAAAATCATGTCAATTACAAGCCTATAATGCTTACAGGCAAAATGCCTTCATCGTAACAAAGACGTCTCTTGCTATATATACAAGTCTCACTCAAAAGAAGCTAGAAAAAGTACTTTATTTTCTTTGCTGGAAATCAAATGAATATTATTATCATGCAAGTATCTTTTTCTATGATTGGCATTCAATAAGACATTAGCAACATGTGATGAGAAGTGTCATCATTTAGTCATAAATAATGAATGAATACAGACACATACTCTCTCACACACACACTATTGTGTTTGCTTAAGGAAATACATGCTACAGTAGGTACGGTATAATAGGCAAATGTCTAAATTATAATGTTTCCTGTAGATAATTGTAGATTTTTAAGTCATACAGAAAATCTGGAATGTCATTCCCTCACCTCCACACACACATACAAAACCTGAAATATTTCTTAGTCCCCATCCATGGAAAAGGCTTAGATTCGTTACTTTTGGCTGGACTTATTAGCTACCACCATTATTATTTGTGGTCAGTTCTGACTACAATGTCGCTTCAAACATAGAATTCAAGAGGGAAGGGTGAGGTTAGTGCTATCTTAGATCTGTTTGGAAAAGGCCAGGAGCTACACAAATCTTTCTAAGTATGAACTTTCTTTCCACCTTCATCTGATTTTAAGAATCAGGTGTGAGCCATATGGGCTGTATAACATTGAATGATGGGAGCTTGTTTTGATGGTGATAACAAATTTAAAAGAATCCTTGTATTCTTCCTCTCCCCCACCCCCACTCAAAAAACAAGACAGGAGTGAGAATCTTAAGAATTTCTAGAGCAACATCTTAATCTTAAAATCTTAAGAGTTCCTAGAATTCAGTATAATGCAGGTACAGGTAATAGAACAAAGTTGAATGAGCGTCTTAGACTTTAAGAGAGCTCGTTTCAACAGACTTAGAACTTGGGAAGGATTCCATGGATGGTAATCTTAAAGAAGAAAACAACTCAAAAAGCTTGGGAAACTCTGAAAAATGAGATTATAAAAGCCCACTCTAGCATAATACCACTGAGAAGAAAAATAAGAGACTCCAGACAAAACCAGCATGGTTGCATAACAAACTCTCTGGCAAACTAAGAGACAAAAAGGACAAGTTTAAAAGAATGGAAAGAGACACACACAACTAAAGCAAAATACCAACAAATAGCCCAAATCTACAAAGACAAGTCAGAAATGCCAAGACTCACAATGAACTAAGACTGTCAACAAATAATTGAAAATAATAAAAAATAATTTATTTCAATATGTAAAAATCAAGAAAAAAGTCAAGGAAACAATCCGCTAATGGAGAAAATGACAAGTAGGTGACTGGTAACAAAGAGAAAGTGGAATTGTTTAATTCATTTTTTGTACCTGTCTCTATGGAAAAGGAAAAAAAATAGCCCAACCTACTAAAAGCAGAACCATAAAAGACAGACTCGGAATAAGTCAAAATAGCCAAGAAAATGTTAAGGCAACACCTTTCTACTCTAGATGAGTTCAGATCATCAGGAACAGATTACATCCATGGTTGTTTAAGTAGCTGGTAAAATCACTGTATCATATCTTTCAAAGATCCTGGAGCACCGGGGAACTACCAATTTTCATAAAGGGACAAAAATGGATCCAGAAAACTACAGACTAATCAGCCTGATATCAATATTTGGGAAGATCATGGAAAAGAGAATCAAGCAAGTGATCTGTAAACACTTAGAAATAAGCCAATGCTATTACTAGAAGCCAACATGGGTTTGTCAAAAATAGATCATGCCAGACAAACTTTACTGCATTCTTTGACAAAGCGACCAAATTAATGGATCAGGGCAATAGTGTGGATATACAGTAGAATACTTAGACTTCAATAAGGCATTTGACAAAATTGACCACAGCCTACTTTTTGGTAAGATAGAAAAATGTGGGATAGACAGCAGCTGCATTACCCAATGCATTCATAACTGGCTGACCAACCAGACTCAATTTTCCCAGATGTTCACACACATGGGTGCCTTTCTAAATTTATTTTCTTTTTCTTTAATCCTAGGGTATCATTGTTGCTCCGATGCTACAATTATCAAAGCAACAGAGAGCAGGCTGTTTTTTTTTGTTCTTAGAATCCTCTTAGAAACTTTAGAGAATGAAGCTGCAAGAAATCTTCATAACCAAGTAGCAACATCCCTACCTTAACAACTTATCTTTTTCTTTGTTTAAATCAAAAGTGAGGGTGAGAAGAAAAGAAAAGTATTCTTCATATGGCCTGGGTAGAAACCAAAAGGTTGCCTGCTATATGGGTGGAACAGAGGTGTGGTGGCAGAAGAAATGAAGAAAACATGGTGGTCAAGAGATGCACTGGATCTCGTAGGGAAGGATTGGCAATTAAAATCTTTAGTTGAGTTAAAGCAAGAAAATATTGTACAGTCTTGGTTTCAGTATAACCAATTGTTGGTTAGGTGGAGCTTAGATCAAAAGGTTGGTATTACTTTAGGGGATGAGAATTTGGTAAAACAGATTAAAGATTCAAATCGAGCCCACATAAAGAGAATTTATAATGTTTTAATAGAATTGGATTCTGAAATGGATTTAGTTAAAGATTGTATGATAAAATGGGCTCAAAATATTCAAGAACCGATTTCATTGGATACATGGGAGGTAATTTGGGTTAGAAATGTAAAATTTAGCCAGGCTCAAAATTTAAGAGAATTTTTTTTATAAAATGTTTTATAGGTGGCATTTGGATCCCAAAAAGCTGTCTTATATGTATCCCAATTTACAGCCCAAATGCTGGAGATATGGTAGCTTGGATGCAACCTATTTTCATATTTGGTGGACTTGTAGAAATATAAAAGCTTTTTGGATTAAGATTTGGTGGAACATTCAAAAGATTTTTAAAAGAAAGATAAAGTTCACGCCACAATTATTTTTGTTGGGTGTTATTGTAGATTGTGATGCTAAAGAAACTAATTTGATGTTGAATTTTATAACAGCTGCAAGGTTATTAGTAGGGCAATATTGGAAGAAAGATTCTTTGCCTACTATAGAAGATTGGACAGCTAAGGTGTCAAATTTAGCAGAAATGGCAAAAATTTCTGCTTACTTGAAGGCTCACTCACAAGAAAGATATTTCGGATTGGAGAAGATGGATAGGTTATATTCAGAATAAATATGGGATTAAAAAGTTTCATTTAACCTATGAGTAAACTTTAGAGCAGTGGTTCTCAACGTTTGTGCGACGGCGACCCCTGTCACACAAATGTTCCGCGCATGCGCGGTGCGGCGCGCATGCGCGGCACCACCCCCTGAGGGGGGAAAATGGCGGATCGCCTTCTTTGGCGACCCCCGAAAAATGGTCGATCGACCCCAAATGGGGTCGCGACCCATAGGTTGAGAACCACTGCTTTAGAGTATTATTAATAGTTTTTAATTAGTTTTAGTATGGTGTAACAATATTGATTTGTTTATATTATTATGTTTATTTTTAATTTGTTTATATTTATGTTATAAGGGAGTTAAAGTGCGCTATGGACTTGGTTACTTGTATAGTTGGGTAATTTTTTTTTAGAGTTTGATTGTTTATTTGTAACCCTGTATTCAGCTCTGGGAAGTGGGGTGGGTAGGGGTGGGTGGGTCTTGGGATGTATATTGTATAAAACTTTTCAATAAAGAAAATATTCTAAAAAAAAAGAGAGGGAGATGCACTGGAAAGAAAATATTCTAAAAAAAAAGAGAGGGAGATGCACTGGTCCATGGAGACAATGGTCTCCGTGGACCATTGTTAGGTCAAGCGAAAGGAAGTGGTGATCAGCTGGGGACATAGCCCAGCAGTCCAGGAAGAAGTGAAGATACAAGGTAATGACGGGCCCTTGGAGGGGAACCTGACCGTTAATATTCACCGCCTATTAGTTTCATCTTCTATGTTCTTTGGTGCCCTATCATTTATTTCAATTTGTGTTTCTTCAACGTTGTGCAAGTCTACCTGTTCATTTCCGATGCCGAAGAAATATTTCCACGTAACTAACTATCGACACATCAGCAATCAAAATATTACATTTCAAGCCTTTTTCAGTACTCAAACTCTGCTGCCTAATTTCCCCAAGTGCAGCGTTTGGGAATTGGATAGCTGAGATTTATGCAGGCAGACGGCTTCCTGATGGCTGCATTTCTACAGAGGTTCAAGAACATAAATTAATGAAAGTCAATTGCAATTTATGTTTCTCAAATTAGTTCCAGATCCAATTGTAAAAGGAGCATGGCATGAAAGAAAAACAGACATTCTAGCCAAATTCAGCTCTTGCTGGATGAAAGGCTGTCACCAGGCAATGTTCAGGATAGGAGCGTCTAGACTGTAGTTTAAGATTGTTCATTATTTTTCTTGCGGATAATTTTGACCGTTACCGTAAAAGCATCATTTACTGCAGAGGCAGGAGAACAGGATCCTTCAGACATGCCCAATTTACAATTTGAATCATCTCTCTCTTACAACCTATGATAAAACATACTTTCCCCCCTTTTCAAGCATATGACAGCTACACATTGTAGTAGTGTTAAGAATTCATTAGGGTTTGGCTGTCTGTGTGTGCTTGGAACTCCCCCCCCCCCCGCAAATTCAGGAACTTCCCGTGATTTCATTTTAAAAAGGGGGGCATTTCTGAAATAGGAGCATGGGAAGCTACCTTATTGCACATTGGACCTCGATCCACCTTGCTTAATGCTAATGGTTGCAACTCCTCACAATTTCAGTCTAGAGTTTTTCCCTCCCCAAATAGGGCAGTCCCAGGATTAAACTTGGAGGCTTCATGCAAAGCAGTCTTTCTATAACCCTTCACTGCAGATTTTCACTTTGTGATGAAAACAGACGAGTCTGTGTTGGGAATGAGTTTCACAAGGAGGTTGGGGAAAATGTTTAGGACTCTGTGTCATTTATTACAGCTGTGAAAGAAGGGCCTTGCAATATGGGAGAGCATGTAAGGGGCATATTTCTCTTAACCATGAAAGCAGCCATGTTTTCCATAAGCTTGAAATTTGTTCTGGCTATCTCTGCATGAGAGAACCATTCACAGCTATTTTGCTTCAAGGGGAGAAAGGCTCTATTGCAGTGGTTCTCAACCTTTTTAATGCCGCGACCCCCAACCGGTCGTAAGTCGAGGACTACTCAACCGGTCGTAAGTCAAAGACTACCCAACCGATTGTAAGTCGAGGACTTTCCCTGCCCGGGAGCGCCGCACATGCATGGTGCCGCCCCCTGCGCTGGCCGAGGCGTAACTGGCAAGGGGCAGTGATGGCGCAGGGTGACCACCGGCCGGGCCACCAGCTGGCCCAGCCCAAGGGAGGTAAGGCACCCGCCAAGCCCCACGCATGCCAGCAACCCTCCCTGCGCCCGCCGGCCTCCCACCTCCCACCCCTGGCCCTCTTTTACTTACATTTTTAGTAGTTGCTCAGCAGGGAGGGGTGGAAACTTCCAGGCAGCTCGTCTTCGCTGCAGACAACTTGCAGCACTGTTTGCAGAATGGGACTTTTGGTAGGCTCAGCAGGGCAGAGACAGCATGGACAATTCCTATTGGCTTTTGAAAGCCAATAGAATTAGACTCTATTCAAGAGAGTCTATTCTATTGACTTTCAAAAGCCAATAGAATAAAAGGGAGTAGCACAGCTAAGGAAAAGGGGGAAAAAATGGCGAACTGCGTTGTTTGGCGACCCCCGTGAAATGGTCGTTCGACCCCAAATGGGGTCCCTACCCACAGGTTGAGAACCACTGCTCTATTGCAACATATATGTCTGATTGTAAGATATATACTTCACAAGCCACTCTGGCTCTTAATACAGTACATTCCTACTACAATGAATGTCAGTAGCCCATCTCCTTTAAATACATTTCCCTTTCCCTCCAAAAAGGATAGACCAACAAACCAGGAGTTTGAATGGCAGTAGTGAATTGTGCCCATCCCACTTTTCCATGATTACAATAATTATGGGAGATATGTTGGGGGCACCCAGGGAAAGAACATAAACACGGTCCATAACCAACTTCCACCTAGCACTAACCATGAGAAGTGTGGAACAGAGTTTTTATTAAGTTATGGAAAGGATAGGTGAAAGGGAGCAAGTTTTAAGTTTGAGAAGTTGCATTAAGAGAATGCAACTTCATCTGTCAGGAGGACAATTATTAGTTTAGAACAGGGGTCTTCAAACTTGACCCTTTTATGACTTGCGGACTTCCAGAATTCCTCAATCAGGCATTCTGGCTGAGGAATTCTGGGAGTTGAAGTCCGCAAGTCATAAAAGGGTCATGTTTGAAGACCCTTGGTTTAAAATAAAGATTCCTTACTAGTAGTGAATATCTAGGAAGCTTCAAGTAAGTTCTTGACAGCTAATGGTGCAGGAGTGTCCACTGGGTATGGTTAATAAAATCAAAATGGCAGCCACAATGGTGTGATCAAAGCTTCATCTACTTTTTTACAGGTCTCATGCGTACCCTTCAGAGAGCCCTATGAAGGTTGGGAATTTTACAAAATATATAGGATCTTGAATACAAAACAAGCATTTATTGAATGTCCCACATAATAATGACATTTCTGGTTAGATTAAATGAATGTTTATGTATCCTTATAAATGAAATTATAGTATTTTAGCATTAATTGACTTTATTGTTGTTGATTAGACCATTGGCCATATCAAAATACAGAGTAAAACAAACATTACAAAATTTACTTGTATAATATTCATCAACAGTGATTTTTGTTAAACTTGGTATGATATACCTGGCACTAGGGTTTTTTTCCTTCTTTTTTTCTTTATTTTCAGACATTGATGAATGTGAAAATGACTTCTACAATGGAGGCTGTGTACATGAATGCATCAATATTCCTGGGAACTACAGGTGTATGTGTTATGATGGCTTCATGTTGGCTGAAGATGGACACAATTGTCTTGGTGAGTCATTATAGTGCAGAAACCTGATAGTCATATGATACAATTTCTTATCTGTTAGATAGCATTCATTCCTGCAAGGAAGCACAAAACTATCTAATTCTGCTGATAAGGCAATCATCATGATCTTTTTCCAGGCTTTAAACTAAAATATCTGGCTGATGTCGTTCAGATTAAACTGTGGATCTGGAACTATGATCCAACCTATCTGGAGGTAGAATCTGTATCTTACATGGTCTTAAAATGTTCATTATATATCCACTGTGCTCAGATTTAATACTTCTAATTGTTAAAACCTCTAATTACCATTTTGACCAACTGATAATTGCCATTACAGCCAAGAACTTATTACCCTCCCTCTGGAATATCAGAGAAGGTTGTAGAATTTTCCCATCAGTGGCTACAGCTGTTAGAAACTGTCTGGTTTTTCTCATGTGCTATTTAACTGTTAACTGCTAAATTGCTTTAGGATTTTCTTGCCAGTTTAAAAATTTCTTTTTACTGTATTATATGCTAGCTTTTTAGTGGATTTGGTCTTGGACCTTAAGTAAATTTTGACTGACTGAAACACATCTGTGTGCATGTGTGAATTAAATTATGTCTGATAATCAAAGTAATAAAAAGTAATTTTCCTCTGAGATTATAGGAGAAGAGCAGGGAGTGCTAGGGGGGTGGAATTAAATGCATCATCAGTTTAGAGACCATGCATTGCCACAAGAGATCCAAGTCCAGCCCCCTTTGAATTCTGTTAGCCCTTTTCTAGTGCCAATTTAATTAGTTGACTAGATTCTTGTGCATAGGCTTGAATAAATCTTACATGCTTCACTAGCAATAGCGCTTAGACTTATATACCGCTTCACAGTGCTTTACAGCTCTCTTTAAGCAGTTTACATAGTCAGAATATTGCCCCCAACAATCTGGGTCCTCATTTTTCCAACCTTGGAAGGTTGGAAGGCTGAATCAACCTTGAGCCGGTGAGAATCAAACTGCTGAACTGTGGCAGTCAGCAGAAGTAGCCTACAGTACTGCATTCTAACCACTACACCACCACGACTCTTTATGAATGGTCCTGTATTTTTACAAATGGTCCTGATTCTTTGTGCCTGACCTTAATTTAGTCAACACATTCATAACCTTCCACAAGACTAGCAAACAAACAAACAAAAAAGCAAAAAAACACCCACCAGTATAGCATTGGATCTGCAGGTTAGAGCTGACAATAGTGCAATGGATGTGCTCCTCCAGTGCCAAGGCAGCTTGGAAATCAAGGTGTGAAATATGTCAGCTCCAGTGCTCCAGTTGGTTCAGCAGACGCAGAATGTCCCCAGGTCCTGTTCCAAGTCCAGCAGCCATGCCTCTTCTGCAGAGAACTCGCAGCTGTTTTACCCAAAAAGTTTGGAGGAGAGTCAGAAAATAATAATAATAATAATAATAATAGTAAAGTTGGAAGGGACCTTGGAGGTCATCTAGTCCAACCCCCTGCTCGGGCAGGAAACCCTACACCATTTCGGACAAATGGCTGTCCAGTCTCTTCTTAAAAACTTCCAGTGTTGGAGCATTTACTGCTTCTGGAGGCAAGCTGTTCCACTGATTAATTGTTCTCACTGTCAGGAAGTTTCTCCTTAGTTCTAGGTTGCTTCTCTCCTTGATTAGTTTCCACCCGTTGCTTCTTGTCCTGCCTTCAGGTGCTTTGGAAAATAGCTTGATTCCCTCTTCTTTATGGCAGCCCCTGAGATATTGGAATACTGCTATCATGTCCCCCCTTGTCCTTCTCTTCGTTAAACTAGACATACCCAATTCTAGCAACCGTTCCTTATATGTTTTAGCCTCCAGTCCCCTAATCATCTTTGTTGCTCTTCTCTGTACTCTTTCTAGAGTCTCAACATCTTTTTTACATCGTGGTGACCAAAACTGGATGCAGTATTCCAAGTGTGGCCTTACCAAGGCATTGAAGAGTGGTATTAATACTTCACGTGATCTTGATTCTATCCCTCTGTTAATGCAGCCTAGCACTGTGTTGGCCTTTTTGGCAGCTGCAGCACACTGCTGGCTCATATTTAGGTGATTGTCTACTAGGACTCCGAGGTCCCTCTCACAGTTACTACTATTGAGCATGGTGCCACCTATGCTGTACTTGTGCATTTGGTTTTTCTTGCCTAAATGTAGAACCTTGCTTTTTTCACCATTGAATTTCATTTTGTTAGTTAGTGCCCAGTGTTCAAGTCTGTCCAGATCCTTCTGTATCTTAAACCTTCATTGCTCAATGCCACCTAGCAGAATTCCTAACCAACCAATCATGACTCTCCTTTGTACTCAGTCTCCTGACAGCCTCAGTGACATGACGGGAACGTCTCATAATCAGATATCATGACTCTTATGGATAACTATCACAACTTCATGGCAAACTTCAAAGAACACTAAAGGAAGTTACAGGAACATGCCGGATTTAGGAACTTCGGCAAAGCAATAGAAGTGTCTGGCACTACATAGAGCAGGAGTCTTCAGACTTGGCCCCTTTATGACTTGTGGACTTCAACTCCCAGAATTCCTCAGCCAGGCATGCTGGCTGAGGAATTCTGGGAGTTGAAGTCCACAAGTCATAAAAGGGCCAAGTTTGAAAACCCCTGATATAGAGGAATTCAAATTAATTGGAGCAGATTTGGGTTGGAATGAAATAGCCCTTGTGGCTCAGATCAGGGAAGGTCTGAAGAATCTTTAGGTGAAGCAATGTTTTAGGTCAGGGGTGGGGAACTTTTTTTTCCACCAAGGGCCATTTGGATATTTAGGACATCGTTCACAGGCCATACAAAATTATCAACTTAAAAATTAGCCTGCTATAAAATCTTACATGAGGAGAAGATTTTAATGAGAAAGTTCCTTTTTAAGCATTTTTTAATTTTTTTTTTACATATTTAGATTTCTCTATGTGGTAGATCTGTCTCATTCTTTAAAAAGACCGGTAAAATAGAAATGTGCATCCTTTTTCATCTTTTCTGCGCTGTTTCTGCTTGTTGTAAAAATTCATATTGTTTTTTTTTTAAAAAAAAAAAACAAAACAAAACCACACCAGGAATATTATAAGTAAAAACTGCAAATATTTTGGCAGGTTTGGATTATCCAACATTTTACCCAGTCTTTTGTGAAGCATTGCCTCAGTAAAATAATACTCTGCAATATAAATTTTGTGTTAGGGACCGTGTATAGTAATGTTGCAAACGCAACTATAGAATGATAATCTTTATAACAAGAAAAATAGAGAAATGTCATTTTCATTTAAATTTGTGGAGATGAGGTTAATTTATTACTCGCTACAGTTTCTCTTTTTTCTTTTTATTTGGAATGAGTTTTATTTTACCTTCTTTGGTTGAGATTCCTTGGCTATACATTTATATTGGATATGGTCCATGTCTGTCCTTGGGGGATGTCATTTTTTTATTTGACATTTTTATTGAACAATTTCACAAATATGATATGAAATGACATTATGGTGGTTTCAAACCATGACGAGATTCTCATCTGGTTAAATATAATCAATTTTAACACTGTAATTGCTTGAAACAGTACAAGTTCCTTCTGAAGATTATTATTTGATACTCAGTTCAGACAACACAGGATTAATATTTAACTTTGAGAAATGAAGAATCCTTCAAGGCCTTAATTTGAAACCAGTAAGTGAAATAAATTCTCTGTTCCTCAGCAGATAAATTTTCTGTTCCTGGGCAGATAAGGCTCAAAATCCAAAAGCATCTCAACAGACTTGAACACTGGGCCTATCTAACAAAATGAAATTCAGTGTAGATAAAAGTAAGGTTCTATATTTAGGCAAGAAAAAAACAACTATATAGCTACAGACTAGGTCAAACTTGGTGCAGTGCCAGCAACTGTGAGAGGGATCTTGGACTTCAAATGGGCAATCACTTAAATATGAGCCAATAGTGTGTGGCAGCAGCCAAAAAAGCCAATGCAATCCCAGGTTGCATTAATAGCGGGCTACAATCAAGATCATGTGAAATATTAGCACTGCTTTACAAAGCCTTAGTATGGCCACACTTGAAATACTGCATGTAGTTTTGGTCACAATATAAACAGATGTTGAGATTCTGGAAAGAGTACAGAGAAGAGCAACAAAGATGATTAGGATGCGGGAGGCTAAAGCATATGAAGAACAGTTGCAAGAATTGGATTTGTCTAGTCTAGTGAAAAGAAGGACTAGGGAAGATATGATAGCAGTGTTCCAGTATTTGAGGGGCTGGCATAAAGATGAGGGGGAGCAAATTATTTTCCAAAGCACCAGAAGGCAAGACAAGAACCAATGGATGGAAACTAATCAAGGAGAGAAGCATCCTAGAACTAAGGATAAATTTCCTAACAGCTTGGAACAGCTTGCCTTCAGACGTTGTGGGTGCTTCATCACTCGAGGTGTTTAAGAAGAGACTGGGCAGCCACTTGTCTGAAATGATATAGGGACTCCTGCTTGAGCAGGGGGCTGGACTAGAAGACCTCTAAGGTACCTTCCAGGTCTATTCTGATTCTAAGATTCTAAATGTGTGTCTTACTAGTACCAATGGGTGTTTCCATCCTATTCTTCAAAAACATACCAGTACAATATAAAAGTACCATCAGAGAATAAAAAAAAATTCTTAAATGAAGCCTCCTTCAAGTCAGGCTTGATTCCCGATTATGCCCTGGCTAGTGTCCACAGAATTTTCTCAACCACTGTTTGGAAGAGGTTGATCATCTTTTTCTTTCAGAATGTTCTTCTGACTTCTCAGCCTAACCTCCAGTCCTTAGACTCCCAAGAGACCTTTCATCCAAACTAGATTCTGACCCTACTTAACTTAAGATTGGCAAAACTAAATTATATATTCTACCTTACTGATTATTCAGAAATGTAGACAGTCATTTGTGAAGTAAAGACTTGACTGCTCCCTTAAAGCAACCAGACATTTATGGATTTGGGCCATGCATTATGAATGAACGAGGGACCATAAAAATGAATCAGGCTTGGCCAGGCTTGAGGGAAATAAAAGAAAGTGAAGTCCATCAATCAATGAAGGGATGGGACCATGCCATGGCCTTGACAGCAGGAGCTCCCACAGAGAGGTGGTTCAAAAAAGTCAAGTCAGAAGATGTGTTGACTTCAGCATCCTGAGTTCTTGAATCAGATTCTGGGATCAAAGTCGGAATGCCTGGAGGTGATCTTAGTTGGGGAACCACACAAGATCTAAAAAGATGTTATTCAGCCACAGAAAGATCTAGCAATCAGCCTTCATAGGAAGAGCTAGTTTGGAAAAATCTTCAAACATAAGAATTTTCTTTGCCATGGTATAATGATGAATAACTGGATAATACATTTTACAATGAAAGACAATATTTTTCAAGTGGGTCACAAAACCCCATATTTTATTTTATTTTTTTTGCTTTTCTCCACTCTTTAAAAAAACCAAGTTCAATCATTCCCCAAACATCAAGAAAAATTAGATTTACACTTGTGAAAAAAATCATTTCAGAAACTGCCAGATGTGAAATGTCAACAAGTTGTAGCATTAATTGATTTAAGATTGCACAATCACTGCCCTGATTAAAGAAAGCAGTGCTTCCTTTTCTTCTATTCTGGATGTTTAGCTTTGTTTTCCTCTCTTTGGACAGCTGTTTGCAACATGTGGATCATAAGAACCCCAGATGTATTCTTCTGTTCCTGATATTTGTTGTCTCTATATTACTCAACAGCTCAACTAAGCTTTCCCCTCTACATTAAAGCACTGAGTATTGTTAACTGATGCTAAACAAATTTTAGAAGGCTTTGTCTGCTATATAAACACAAAATATTTGTGAGGAAATGATGAAATTGGTTTCTTGCTTGATTTTCCTTCTGTTTAATACTTTGTTCCCAACTGGTGGTCGTTCTGTATTTTAGTGCAAGGCCGCTCCCACATGCAGTATATGCACAATTTCAGAATTTGTGATTCTCATACCTTTTCATTTCTGCCTCAGCCTCAATGCATACTAAATCACCCACAAAATGAAGCCTTTCCATTTGGAACTCTGTAGAGCTGGGGGCAGTCTGTTTTTCTGTTGGCAGAAGTTCTACCTCAGCTCTTCACGGGTCTTTAAATGGGGAAGGTGACATGATGACTTCAAGAGTCCCTTTGTCAGCAGCTGTAGTGACAGGGTTGCATGTAATCCAGGGGTCTTCAAACTTGGCCCTTTTATGACTTGTGGACTTCAACTTCCAGAATTCCTCAGCCAGCATGTCTGGCTGAGGAATTCTGGGAGTTGAAGTCCACAAGTCATAAAAGGGCCAAGTTTGAAGATACCCCCCCCCATGTAATCTGAATGGTTTTAATTCCTTGCAGAAGCTTGTTTGGTTCAAGGTATACATTGACCCAGGTGAAGAGGAGAGGGATAGCAACAAGAGATCAGTTTCTCCTTATCTTATATACAGAGCCGAGGTTGTGCAGCAGTTAGAGTGCAGTACTGCAGGCCACTTTAGCTGACTGTATTCAGCAGGTCAGCGGTTCAAATCTCACCGGCTCAAGGTTGACTCAGCCTTCCATCCTTCCGGGGTAGGTAAAATGAGGACCCAGATTGTTTGGGGCAATGTAAATATATATATACATTGCTTACTGGTGTACACCGCTTAGAGAGTGCTTGCACTTAAAGCGGTATATAAGTCTCATAAATAAAATAAACAAATAAATAAATAAATAAATAAATCTGGAGAAGAGAACCATCCACTGCAAATTACCTTGCTGCTGCTTAGATCCTCCTCCCATACCTGTGTTGTGAATGCAGTGGGAGCCATTTCTCTTCTTTCACTTTTATGTGGGGTGGGAAGAGGGTTTTGTTGTACCATCCCACACTAGCCACTTTTAGCATCCTATTCATAGTGGCTACTGGTAGGCATTGCTCAGAATATACCTCCATTTAACAAAGTCAGAGCATTTTAATGGGAAACATGCCTTTCAATTAATGGCATGCTATCCTTTCACCCGCATAACCTCCAAGAAGGTTTTAAATGTAATAGAGCAATAATAGCTTCACACCTCTTTTAAATAATTGCTCAGATTTGTTGGTTGGTTGGTTTGTTGCAGATACCAACAAATGGTCTGAAGGTATTTCGAAGACATGGAATGTATTTATGTATTTTGTAGGGAAGTGTGGGTGTGGTGGTGGTATTCAGCTATTACTGCTCCAGAACCTGGAGTAGTTTGAAACAGAGAATGGATGGAATGACATTCTTGCATTCTCTGATTGGTAGCACAAAATAATAAGCCTTCTCCTTACCCATGCTCTAAAGTGGACAGCAGTTGAATCATCATCCAGATGGTTTAAAACTAGTTTGAAGGATTAGCGAGTGAAAATGGCTGCATTGGATTGCCCTGAATATGAAGGACACTTTCCACTGAAATTTTGATTGCTGCAAGTATGCTCATATTTCCTGCAGCATATTGTATTCATTCAGTATAGCAGAGAAATCCATATTTAGTGGCCATGTCTTCTTGGAAGACATGGAAGTTGCAACTTGTTCCAGGTCCTGAGCTAATACAGATCTTTCAGTGATCCTTTTGCCATAGGCTGGGGGGGATCTCCAAAGGTTTAATTGTCATGAGAAGAATTTTAAAGAGAGAAGGATATTCCAAAGAGTTTGCCCATGAACTGTGTTTTCATGCTGCAAAGATGTCATAAAACTATAACTTTCTCCAGAATGGGATGTAAAAGAGGAATTTTTACATTCTGCAGAACTCTCTAAATAAATCCATAAATGTAGTGTGCAAAGCACAAATAAGTATGCAAGAGAAAATTTATTCATTATGCAGCGTTCCTTGCTTTGAACAATGAGTTATTTACAAGTGAAATACGGTTTGGGACTTTATTTACAGTACTTTCTTATTAGTATATACAGTAAATATTCATTTATTTACTTATTCACTAGGGCACTCTAGCCTAGACATGCTTACAAAACTCCATCCAGTAAAAGTGTTAAAAACAACAGAAATTAGAAACAAAAAACCCCAAATTGCAATTGCAATAAATTTTGCACCAAAGGGATAAACATACTGTACTAAAGCAAGAGGCCTATCTCATCCCTAAATTCCCCACTCCAAGCCTTTGGGAACAGCCAGGTCTCAATCATTTTCCAGATGGTTAACCAGGAAGGAGCCTGTCCAACTTCAGCAGGAATGGGAATGGGGAGTGAGTGAGCAGGAATGTCATTCCAAAGAAAGAAGGTGGGGAATGAAAGTCTGTCTCTGGGCTTCTTGCATACTGTATGACATTCTCTTAAAGACCTTAATAGAGGGGCAGAAACCAAGATAAGTTGACAACTTCTGAAAGATAACTAAATTCAATGCCATAGGGCAGTGGTTCTCAACCTGTGGGTCGGGACCCCATTTGGGTTCGAACGACCATTTCATGGGGGTCGCCAAACAACACGGTCTGCCATTTTTCCCCCCTTTTCTTTAGCTGTGCTACTCCCTTTTATTCTATTGGCTTTTGAAAGCCAATAGAATAGATTCTCTTGAATAGAGTCTAATTCTATTGGCTTTCAAAAGCCAATAGGAATTGTCCAGGCTGTCTCTGCCCTGCTGAGCCCGCCAAAAGTCCCATTCTGCAAACGGTGCTGCACCAGTTGAGTAGTCCTCGACTTACGACCGGTTGAGTAGTCCTTGACTTACGACCGGTTGGGGGTCACAGCATTAAAAAGGTTGAGAACCACTGCCATAGGGGATTTTAAAGTGATAAGCAGCACCTTGAATTTATCCCAAAACTAACTGGTAGCCATGTAGCTCTCATAGTAGAGACATGGGACTGCCCTCTGGCATCCATCGTTACTCAGGCCACTGAGTTTTTTCAAATGGTCTTCAAGCAATCATATGTAAAACACATTGCAGAAGTCCAAGCGAGAGGTAACCAAGTCATTAGTGAGTGACGTAGGCTAGTCTACAGGCCAGGTAACATTGTAACTGATGTGTAAAAGGTAATCCATGTGTAAAAGGTAATCAAAAATCCTCTTATGCCACCTATTCCTCAAGAGGGCTTGTTTACAGTTTACAGACCAGTTGTGCATTCTTATTGAGAATCAGAGATGTTATATTTCCAGTGTATGGAAAGCTTCCATACCACTCCAGCTTGCTGGAATTAGGTCTGTGCCTATTCTCTCACAACCACACTTTAGTAGTCTCTAGTCTCCACACTTTAGTAGGCACTGAGCAGGACTTCAACTTGTTCGCCCTGAGGTTGAAATATACAAGTGTATTTCATTAGCATATCGATGGCACTTGACCATATACTGGTAAATGACCCCCCCAAGGGCAATGTGTGTGTGTGTGTGTGTGTGTGTGTGTGTGTGTGTGTACTCATATACATACACATACATTCTGTGTGTATGTGTATATACATGTGTGTCTGAGAAAGAGAGGGAGGGTGTTAAATAGGAAAGATGAGAATTCTTGCAGCACCCCACAGTTGAAAACTCTACTACAGGATCTCTACCCTCCCCCACTATTTCTGAATGTTTGCCCACATTTGGAGGGAGTCCAAGAGATGGAGCTCCTTCACTCTCCTATTTTCCTGTGAGCCTGTGTCTGGTATATCTGAATCAATGGCCATTTCTGTATACAGAAGATATGTAATTTAGTCATAATCTTTTTGTTAAATTTTATTCAAATGCAAATAATACAAACATAATACATAAATAAAAAACAGTATAAGAAATACAAATATTATAGTGCACTTACCCCCCCCCCGGAGACCATTTTATTACCTATATTTCTTCTCATATAACAACTAACAATATATTTCAGTTGTGCCCTTATTCTTTCCAAAACGGCATATATTCTTGAGTAGGATTATTCCCTTTACCCTCCACCAACACTATTTTTATAAAATCCGCCCGTATTTCATTATAATTATTTACTTTAATTATCCCTTTTAGTCATAATCTTAAGAAATGGTGCACATACAGTACATAGAAGAGACATGATTCTTTGTGAATAGGTCAGATTAGTAACTCAAGGAATATCATCCTTATACAGTTTTAGAATGTTGACTTGTCTTTCTATCCATAAAAACAGAGTAGCTATGAAAAGAATATTTCATACGTTCTATCTGCATTCTGGACTCCTACCATGTTTCATATTACTCTATCTCTGATAAGATCTGCTGCAACTCAAGGCTCACTTCTTTGGGTTTTCATAGAAGGGCTGGAAAAAAAATGCAGCAAAACTCCTTTTTCACAGCTTCAGTTCACAGCTTGTAGCAGCACCTAACCAACTTTTGGTTGATTTAAATCAGCGGTTCTCAACCTATGAGTCGCGACCCCATTTGGGGTCGATCGACCATTTCACGGGGGTCGCCAAGCAAGGCTGTCCGCCATTTTTTTCCCCTTTTCCGGCAGGTGCCTTACCTTCCTTGGGCTGGGCCAGCTAGTGACCCAGCTGGTGGTCGGCCTGCTCTGTCTCTGCCGCTTGCCAGCTACGCCTCAGCCAGCTCAGGGGGCGGCACCATGCATGCGTGGCGCTCCTGGGCAGGGAAAGTCCTCGACTTACGACCGGTTGGGTAGTCCTCGACTTACGACCGGTTTAGTCCTCGACTTACAACCAGTTAGGGCCGCGGCATTAAAAAGGTTGAGAACCACTGATTTAAATGAAAAACCAAACAAGGTCATACTTGGTCAAAATTTGATGGGAAAACACGAGAAAATTCCAGGGCTAGATTTAGAAATTAAAAAGACAATCAGGAAGAGAACTCTGCTGAACCACTTTCATATTGTTACTGAGAAAATTAAATGTCCACCTGGAGCTAAGACTTCCTTATGGAAGTCTTTACCTAGGAAGAGGAGAAATTGGAATCTCCTAAGGCAGCATTTCATCTCTGCCCAGTAGTTTCAGTGGTTCTTCTAGATCAGGGGTCTTCAAACTTGGCCCTTTTATGACTTGTGGACTTCAGCGTGCCTGGCTGAGGAATTCTGGGAGTTGAAGTCCACAAGTCATAAACTTTGAAGACCCCTGTTTTAGATTATATTGAATTCCTGCAAATGTTCAGGTCAAATTTACAATTGTCCTCAAAGCCAACAAATCTTATCAGCATGGATATATGGCTCCACACAAATGATATGGCATGCTTCTAATCTTGGTTTACTGGAATGAAAGTGGTCTATGGGTAGAAGTGTCCTTTCAAATTAGATAATAATACTGTTAGAACTATTGGGTCAGAGATGGCATCAGGTAACTACAAATAGGTTTAGCTTTGCTAAGATTCTGATACTGTTAGAATGAGCCATCCCTGAAAACAAACAAATTTAATAGGAAAACCCCACTGATATCAAAATCCCAAATGCCTTATGGCCCAGGTGATTACTTATCCCTCTTCTCGTGCAAAATTAAGGTTACTTTATTTCCTGAAGAACCGAGGACAAGAAAATAGACATAGGAATGTCAAATCAAATTGAAAATGAGCAAGAATCTATTTTAAGGTCTATTCTGTGCAGGGATGGCAGCAGTAGCATTGCTGCAAACTGTCAGAGGCCTGCTAGATTCCAAAGAGGTATTCTCAGCAATCTGTGTGATGGAATATGCAAAATATTTCACTGATAACAGCCCTTCATTTTTCAAGTAGACCTTGAAAGCAGATAGTAAGGTAGCTGAAGAAGGAATTCCTGTTGGTTCCATTCGATCCGGTTCAATAACTGGATTTGGATATTTTTGTCCATCAGTCCAAAAGCTGCAAAAGCAAACCAATTACATGGTAAAGAGCCAAATGTTTCCTTGGGAATTCTGCAAAATTTGCTGCAACAGAACTACCTATGAATAAAAATATCTTTAGGGAAAAAAAATACTTTCCATGCTAGATAAGGATTAATTGTTGCCCAACAACTTTTTTCTAAAGAATGCCGTAGAATAAGAAGTGGCAATTCTGCCTTATTGTGATGGAATTTTGTAACCTTGGGAATGAAAATGGACATTTCCCCAAATATCACAGAACAAGAATAGATGGACTTTTTGTGGTTTTAAATAAACAGAGACTCTCCATTAAACCAAGATTCAGTAAGAAAGGATCAAAGGCAATAGAGAGACCTTGACTTAATATACTCCCCAATGCCAACATATCCAGTTTCCAAGATAATGTAACCTAAGCCCTTTCCCATTGCAATAAACCTGCCTACTCTGAAGTGAATATTCCTTTTCTGTCTGAGAGTTTTTGTAAGGGGCTTGAACTCTGGGCTTTATTGAATGAAATGTATTTCTTAATCCAGGCTAGATTTGGAAAAGAAGTTGCGCTGAGAGCATTGGTCAATAGCTTTCTTTGAAACCGGAGAAAGGGATAGAATCCTAATTGCTTCTATTACATGCACCAATGATGTTCATTATCATAAAACGTGGGATGAATCTGAGTAATGAATGACTTGGGAAAGCACTGCTATAAATTACATATAGCTCCAAAATCCTGGTGGTGAGGAAGTGGAACATTATTCGCCACTAGGATATTGGCCCTCAAGATTTCTCAGGTCTCTTGTTTCATCATATTTTGGGGTAGGCTACAGTTAGCCTTCTTCTTTTTACAACTGATCACAAGAAGATTGTCATAATCCTGAAATGTTCTCAAAATGGTGACATCTGGTCCTACAAAGTGTTCCCTAATTCAGTTATATAGACCGACTCTTCAGAAAAAGGATGACAATCGCTCTAAAGTAATACTAGTTGGACAATTTGAAAATGCTTCTGGACCTTACCATGCTCCTTGAATATCAGATACATATGACAAGGAGGGCCTTTGCCCAATTTCAGATGATGTTCCAGTTTTCCTTTTACAGGAGAAGACAAATCTGGCCATAATGTCAGATTTTCCCACACATTTTCTATGTCAGAATTGCTGGCAGCAAGCCAACAAAATAATAAGCCAGATGCCTGCTGCAGTCAAGCGAACTGCAAACTGTTTTATAAGAAAAGAGTCCTTTTAAACAAGTTGCCAATTATAAATGTAATTGCAGACTTGCACAGGTCAAGACTAGGATTCTGATGAATAATATTGTTAACTGTCTCAACTTGGTCGTTAGAAAAGAAAGACTCCTGGCCCATGATTATCCAGAAGTATACTTTACTAAATCCCAAGTGGTTACAAAAGAGGCAAAACTGGATATGAGATTTTTGTGCGCAAAAGATACAGTTAATTTTCCCTTGTTCCCAACCAACCCCCTGGTTATCAGTCAATATCCAGTTAGGTGTTAACAAATTGTTTGAGAAATGGTCCCTGTCTTAATGTGCTCATCGGCTCCACATTCTTTTAGTATGACCTTGAGACGGCTGGTGCTTCCTATAGGACAGCACTGCTTGGTTTTGATTCCTCCTGGTTCCTTCCCTGTATCCCTTCCCCCACTGCTCCCTCCCCAGTTACTGATGTCAGGCTGTCAGCTTGTGATGCATAGCTCAACAGAATGACAGCCATGACAGATATAGTAAAGACCCAACAACAACAATACCACAGAGAAAAAAACAAGAGACTCCAGATGCAACAAGCATGGCTGCACTAAAAGCTCTCTGACAAACTAAGGGACCCAAAGGATAAGTATAAAAATGGAAAGGGGCATATAAGTAAAGCAGAATACAAGCAAATAGCCCAAATCTGCAAAGATGGAGTCAGGAAGATTAAGGCTCAGAATGAACTAAGACTTGCAACAAATGCCAAAAATAACAACAAAAAATGTTTCTTTCAATGTAAGGAGCAAGAAGAAAGTCAAGGAAACGTTCAGACCACTAATAGGAGAAGACAACAAGAAGGTAACAGGCAACAGGGAGAAAGCAGAACTGCTTAATTCCTTCTTTGTATCTGTTTTTAAGAAAAAAGAAAAAGAATAACCCAATCTATCAAAAGCAGCACTGTAGGAGACAGAACAGGAATGCAGATCAAAATAGACGAAGAATTGATAAGAGGACATTTATAAGCTTTGGATGAGTTCAAATCTTGGACCAGATGGTTTATATCCCAGGGTACTGAAGGAGCTGGCAGATGTGATCTCAGAACTCCTGAATGAAATCTTGCAGAGCTCCTGAAGCACAGAAAAACCGCCAGAAGCCTGGAAAAGAGCCGATGTGGTTCCAATCTTCAAAAGCAGTAAAAAAAAGTGGATCCAGGAAACTGCAGACCAATCAGCTTGACATCAGTACCTGGGAAAATCCTGGAAAAGATCATCAAGCAGTGGACTATAAGCTGTGGTGGTGCAGAGGTTAGAATGCAATACCGCAGGCTACTTTTGCTGACTGCTGGCTGCCTGCAGTTTGACAGTTCGATTCTCACTGGCTCAAGGTTGACTCAGCCTTCCATCCTTCCAAGGTTGGTAAAATGAGGACCCAGATTGTTGGGAGCAATATGTTGACTCTATAAATTGCTTAGAGAGGGCTGTAAAGCACTGTGAAGCGGTATATAAATCTAAGTGCTATTTCTATCTACAAATGAACAATGTGATTATTAGAAACCAGCATGAGTTTGTTAAAAACAGATCATGCCAGACAAACCTTATTGCTTTTTTTGATAAAATGACTGAATTAGTAGATGAAGGAAATGTTGTGGATATAGTATACTTCAGTCAGGCATTTGACAAAGTAGACCATAGCCTATTCTTGATAAGATAAAACAATGTGGAATACAGTACCACCACCAGATGGATTGTAGTTGGCTAACCAACTGCACTGTGTGTAGTCTTCAATGGAGCTACAGCTACATGCAGGGAAGCATGCATTGTGATACATCAAGGTTTTGTCTTGGACTGGTGCTCTTCAACATCTTCATAAAAGACCTAGATGAGATTAAAGAGGAACTTATCAAATTAAGCAAACATCACCAATTTTGGGGGGAATTGCCAACATTATGGCAATTTTTTCCAAAGGATCTTGACAGACTTGCACATTGGGCAACAATGCAGTTCAGTAGTGAGAAAAGTAAGATCCTGCACTTAGGCAGGAAATACCAAATGCATACTGTAAGTATAGAATAGGAGACACCTGTCTCAGCAGTAGTAACTTTGGGAAGGATCTAGGTGTCCTGGTAGATCACTACTTAAATATGAGTCAGCAGTGTGCTGCAGTTGCCAAAAAGGCCAACATAGTTCTAGGCTGCATCGACTGAGGGATAGCAAGATCATTGGAAGTGATAGTACCACTTTGTTCTACACTAGTGAGAAGAAGAGCAACAAAGATCATTAGGGGACTGGAGGTTAAAACATACAAGGAACGGTTGCTGGAACTGGGTATGTCTAGTTTAATGAAGAGAAGGACGAGGGGGGATATGATAACAGTATTCCAATATCTCAGGGGCTGCCACAAAGAAGAGGGAGTAAAGCTATTCTCCAAAGCGCCTGAAGGCAGGACAAGAAGCAACGGATGGAAACTAATCAAGGAGAGAAGCAACCTAAAACTAAGAAGAAACTTCCTGACAGTTAGAACAATTAACCAGTGGAACAACCTGCCTCCAGAAGCTGTGGATGCTCCAACACTGGAAGTGTTTAAGAAGAAACTGGACAGCCATCAGGGTTACCTGCCTGAGCAGGGGGTTGGACTTGATGACCTCCAAAGTCCCTTCCAACTTTATTATTATTATTATTATTTGGAATACTGCATCCAGTTCTGGTTACTCTGAAGCAAAAAAAGATGCTGAGGCCCTAGAAAGAGTGCAGAGAAGACAACAAAGATGATAAGAGATCTGGGGACTAAAACATATGATGAATAGCTAAGGAAACTAGGTATGTTTAGCCTAATGAAGAGAAGATTTGGGGAGACATAATAGCAGTCTTCCAATACTTGAAGGGCTATCACAGGAAAGAGCACAGCAATTTATTTTCCAAAGCACCTGAGGGCAGGACAAGAAGGAATGGGTGGAAGCTCGTCAGAAGGAGATCCTAGCTAGAAATAAGGAGGAATTTTCTGACAATGGGAACAATTAATTAGTGGAACAGCTTGTCTCCCAGAATTGTGGATGCTCCATTGCTGGAGGTTTTAAGACAAGATTGGACAATCATTTGTCTAGGGTGATATAAGGACTCCTGCCTTGAGCAAGAGGTTGAACTAGAAGACCTCCAAAATCTCTTCCAACTCTATAATTCTTTGAACCCACAAATCCATATTGAATAGACAGGAGACACAATGAAAGTTCTAAGCATGGTACAGCAGGGAAAACATGACAGAGCTGAGGCTTGAAAAGTTGTTCTCAATGTGTGGTCCTAGGGAGAAAGGCCAATTTATCAGCCACACTGAACCTCCACCCAGCAGGCAGCTGTGACCATTTCCTCCTCCACATTGGCTCTTCTGCAGACTCGTTTCTTGGCAACCTGTGTTATTTATGGACTTCTGCTCTCTGTTACTTAATTTTTATAAGACCCCTCTGCTTAAGTCATCGGAGTCTTAAGAGGCTGTTGATAGGTGCAAGCAAGGCATCCTCTGGGATTGTTGGGACAACTTCATCCAAAAATTGGCTCTACTACTACTAGAATAACTCATGCCAAGATTATTGTCCCTAGTTCAGTGTTGGGATTCAGCCGGTTCGCACCACTTTGGCAGAACCAGTAGCTAATTTTTTGTTGCCCAGGCCCAGAATGGACTTCCGGAAGCAGCATCCACATAGAGAACCGGTTGTTCACGTATTTGAATCCCACCACTGCCCTAGATGCCCCTGACTTTGTCTCCATATCTCTCAATCAATGGAAGCCATATCCAGCAGGGCCATAACAGGATCTATGTGGGCCTGCCATTCTTTTCTAATCATGTGTTGATGATTATAATGGTTGCCAATTTACTTTCAGATTCAGTTTCATAATGCTAGCTCGTACTTTTAAAATTGGGGCATCGTATGTCTAAAATCCTACACAAGTCATACTATGCTGGCTCATCAAAGAACATTGGGAATGTATACCATGAGTTTATTGTGACTGTTATCCCAGCTGCCAACTAAAGAAGGTGGGCATCTATATTGGACAGTTGTGATACAGGAAGATGCCGGAGGCTGATAATTAATGGCAATGCAAAGGCAAACTTTGCTTAAGATCTTCCAACAAAGATTAGAACTTTACAAGGAAAGAGAAATGCCAGATGTTCAAGTTGTTTTTTTTTTAAAAAAGGTGAAAGATAGAAAGAATATGACATGTTTGTGGTAGAGAAGATCTTGAGATTATCATGAACAAGAAAACAAACAAATGGATTTCAATAGAAATCAATCCTAAGTACTTACTCAAAGCACAAATGACCAGGCTGAAATTTTCATATTTATGCAAATAGTACACATTATACAAAAACATAGCTCTTTTCCCTTCCACTTTTACAGCGTATATTTCATACAGTTTTATGCAAGTAGTATACATTATACAAAAACAATAACTCTTCTCTTTCCTTTCCCTTTTTCCAGCATAGATTTCACATTTATGCAAGTACCGTAGTACACATTGTGCAAAAACATAGGATATTTTTGTAGAATGTGTACCACTATCATAAATATGAAATATACTATATGCTGGAAAAAGTGAAAGGAAAGAGAAAAAAAAGGGCAACCAGCTGCAAAGTGGATGGATTCACAATGGTGATAAATCCATTGGGGGACCTGAAGGACCAGTCTGGGGTCTGATCATTCCGGGGGCCGGGATATGATCGGACTCACGGTATGACTGCTTTATTTTATTGTTTTATCATTGTTTTAACTCTGTACGCCGCCCTGAGTCCTTTGGGATTGGGCGGCATATAAACACTGAAAATAAATAAATAAATAAATAAATAAATAAATAAATAAATAAATAAATTCCTGGAAGGCTCTAATTATATAGTACTAAGAGTCAACACCAACTAGATGACACATAATCAGTGTCTAAAATACAACCCTCAACCATACGAATTTGTTCAAAGTTTATGATCAGCTTGGAAGTCCTTTGCATTCCATTTCCAAGTGAGAGCAAATTGCTGGGAATATGGAAGAAAAAAAATGACTTCCTAGTTTTTCTCATAAGAACTGTTTCTCATGTGTATCTTTTTGTTAGGCAGGCTATTATTTCTTTTTAAATATACCACAGCAGTCTCAGTTTTTTAATTTAATTTTATTCCGTGATATGGATGTTTCTGATTCAAGTACTAGAGTTACTTGTACACTTTTGAATTCCTTATGTCTTGACTCAAGGTGGATAGGGAAGATATTTAGTCCTATCATATAATTCCCCATGAACCATTTTTGTATAAATTTTATTTTTAAGTACATAGAGTAAAATATATTGTAGTTAAAAATAAGGTAAGCAATAAAGGCTGCCCCTTTATTCTGCAGAACAGAAGGATTAAAGATTTCATTATTGCATAGGACTGTTTCAATACCTTTAAAAGTATAGTTCCATGTATGTATTGATTACTAAAGTGCTGCAACCATGCCTATTCTTTTTAACCAGGGCTTGAATGATTCTGAAAACAATTTGCTTCTACAAATAGCCCCATTAACTGAGCTTTAAATCACTCAAATTTGAAGTCCTGGAAGCTAGGATTGGAAAAAAATGAGCATTCAATTGCATCATGATACTGATGGCAGATAATTGCATCTGAGTAAATGCAATGCATTTGACACTTGATAAGCTACTGGATATTGTTTTTAAAGCACAAAGGAAACTTCCTTTCAGAAAGATATTCCAGGGCATATAAATGAAAAATACCTCACTGAAAACCAAGCTTATCCTTAACTAATTTTAGGTTGGGTTTAAGCATTGCTTGAGAAGAGATTGTTATTTAATGCAATTAATTTCAGTCAAAGGATCATTTTGGTAGTTCTAGGTTTTATATTTTGTTATGAAAAATTTATCATACAGTCATTGACAACAACATATAGAAAGCAAAATTCATTCAGTTACGAAACTGGTTTAGGAAATGATGTCACTGTGCTTATACTGGAAAACAAGTGTCTAGAACAGTGATGGCGAACCTTTTAGAGACTGAGTGCCCAAACTGCAACCCAAAACCCACTTATTTATTGCCCGGTGCCAGGTGGGCGTAGCCTACTGGGTGGGTGTGGCTGTGGTGGTCATGGCAGACTGGGTGGGTGTGCCAAGGTAGGTGTGGTCACCTCAATGTTGCTCGTGGGGAGGGATGCCTGTGGGGGCCGGGCAAGGTTGGGGGAGATCCAGGGGGGTCTCTGGCAGGTGGGGTGGTGGGTAGGAGGCTCGTCCTGCAGGGCGAGGCGAGGAAGAGTGGGGGTGCCATTATCTCAGGGCAAGGCAAGGCAGGGGCCAGGGCAGCTGCTGCCTGACACCACCGGCCCCCACACATAGAGGCCAGCGAGTGCATGGGGGCCGACAGTGTCCGTCAGCAGCCACAGCCTGCCAGCCCCTCGACTGGCGCACTCTTGGGCTCTGCAGCCCACCACCACCAGTTCAGAGAAGTGCCCATAGAGAGGGCTCTGAGTGCCACCTCTGGCACATGTGCCATAGGTTTGCCACCACTGGTCTAGAACAGTGATTTTCAACCTTAGCAACTTGAAGATGTGTAGACTTCATCTCCTAAAATTGCCCATCCAGCCATTCTGGGAATTGAAGAACACAGGTCTTCAAGTTGCTAAGGCTAAGAAACACTGGCCTAAGACATGACAATAGTTTTCCTGACAACACATACAAGAGATTTGTATCGCCTTCTTTGTTTGTGTTGCTTTTATTTTCTAATCTTGTGTAGTGCCCTAGGATTCTTAGGAGGTGTCACATCTGGGTATTCTCAGAAGGTGTCCCATCCACCTTTGCTTAACATTTTTAGATCAGCCAATCTATTATTCATACCTGTGAATTGTGCACTGTGAAATGTGAAGGAAAGGAAAGAAGCACATAGGCACAACATTGATGCTCAACCCAATAAATTATAATTTCTTAAATGATAGTTGATGAGACCATATGTTTATGTGTGAATTGGAATGAAGAGTTTGTGGCTTCTTATTGTATTCTGAGTATTAACAGCTTATATTGAAATTTATGTCTCTAGATGTTGATGAATGTTTGGATAACAATGGTGGCTGCCAACAGATTTGTGTCAATACTATGGGAAGCTATGAATGCCAATGTAAAGAAGGGTTTTTCCTAAGCGATAATCAACACACCTGTATCCATCGCTCTAATGGTAAGTCTCCAGTTCCTGAAGAATATGAATTAACCTTCAAACATACAGTATCAAAGCTATTACAAGACTGTTAGAAAATTTCTTGGTGTATTTTGAAATCTGGATTTTTAGACTTTTGGTGATCTGTTGTGGGCAACTTAGAAGGCATTGCAGCATTTATTTAAAGCTGGCCAGGTTTATACAACAAAGTGAGACCATTGGCAAAGCTTACTGGCACTTTACCTAGGCATGCCTGAAATGGGAAAATAAACCCAAATGTTGCTAAACTTGTGGGTCACCCACTAATTGCAGCAACATTGGGATCAGCAGATGGTTTCCAGCCAACTGGGTATTTCCTACATGGTGTATATTAGTATATCTCTTGATTCAGAGTAACTATATTTAAGAGCTCATGACATTCAGTATTTTAATCCATCAACTTACTTTTCTAGCCTTTCAGAATAGAAATTTAGGTTGAGCGATGAAAGAAAAATGTAAGATGTCCAAACTACTAGTAGTGCTGATAAAAGTAAACTTGTCAAGAAAATATATCAGAATTACATGTCTTTTAGTTTGTAGCACATTTCTTGACCAACCCAAATCCCAATGAATTCATTAATTTAATTCATTCAGTGAGGTTATACAATTAATTTATCATATCAGCTAGTTATGGTATTGCAAAATTTGAATGTGTTTGATTTAAAGTCTTTAAACAAAGTGATTTCCACATGCTAAATAGTGATTCCCACTATTTCCCATTATACAGTAACTGTGTCTGAGAAAGAGGTGAATCCATACCAAACATTAGCAGACACTGTACATTATTTGATGATGTGACATTACAATGAGCATGGGGCATTTCACAATGAATATTAATATGAGTTTTAACAGAATTGTGACATCTTACATTGATTTTGCTTTCCCCTTATCACACTGCCATGAAAGAGAAAACAAAATCATGAAATTTGTTGACTACTTTGATTCTTTTGCCTTTAATACATCATTTTGAGAATTTAACTTTATTTTGGATATGGATAAAGTATCTTTGAAATATGTCAAAAGTCTCAAAGATTAGAGGAGCTTGGTCCAGACACCAAGAAACTTCAGTATCATCTTTCATGTATTTGTATGGCTGGTCTGGAAAGCTTTAGTTCTAACTTAGTAACTATCCTTAGTCTGGATTGTAAATCTGATTGCCAAAATATGTATCTCTGACATGCTAATTTAATAATTTCTCAAGCAAAAGGGGGAGGCAGTTAGTTAGAAAAAAGGCTGCTCCTAAACTGCTAAAAGGTAACACCAGGATAATTATATACAGTTTTTCTGGATTTGGGCCTACACTTTTGCTCTAAAAGAGAGCCAGTTTGGTCTAGTGGTTAAGGCATGAGACTAGAAAGTGGAAAATTGTGAATACAAGTCCCACCTTAACTATAAAAGCCAGATGGGTGACTTTTAGGCTAGTCATTCTCTCTCAGCCCAACCAATCTCACAAGGTTGTTGTTGTTGTGGGCAAAATAGGAGGAGGAAGTATGTTGGATATGTTTGCTGCCTTGAGTTATTTGTAAATATAATAAAGGCAGGATACAAATAACTAACAAAATAACAACCACCACCACCACCTATATATTCAGACGTTACCTTAACAGCTCTTAGACTCTTGGTCAGGACTTGAACTGTTAACTTTTTACCATTCCCACCTGTGAATCAATTAAAATTAAAAAGATTAAAATTTTAATAATAACAACATCAACAACAATGATGATGATGATGATGGGAATGGGAATACAAAGTGGATCAAGCAGGTTGAAAGCACTGTAAAAGTGACTAGAATGGAAGATATTCACATTACAAAAGAAATGATGCAAAAACAAGCAAAGAGGGTCAAGAACTGGAGTGCCCCTTGTTTAGATGAGCTGTGTGGATTCTAGTTGAAATCACTAACAGGTTTTCCTCCAAGATTAGCAAACCAGATGAATCAGGTTCTGGAAACACCAGAAAGTGAAAAATGGTTAACAACCGGAAGAACTCTTTTGATTCAGAAGGATGCAGAAAAGGGAAATAAACCTGAAAATTACAGGCCAATCACTTTCCTGCCAACAACACACAAATTATTTACAGGCCAAATTTATGGATATCTCGAAAAGAAGAACTTGCTGCAAAAGGGTGCTGCAAAAATTCAAGAGGAACCAAAGACCAACTGATGATTGATAAACTGGTTTTGAAGAATTCAAAGAAAAGATGATGGCGTGGATTGATTATAAGAAAGCATTTGATTCTGTTCCACACAGCTGGATTGAGAAATGCTTAGACATTTTTGGAATTAGCAGCAACATCCAGAAATTTCTGAAGACTTCCACGAGCTATGGCAAACTGTTGATGGCCTGTGGAGAAGAACTTGGTGAAGTTGAAATCAAATGAGGACTTTTCCAAGGTGACTCATTGTTATTTCTACTTTCGATGGCACCACTAACAAGCATTTTGAATAAGACAAGGAATGGCTATGAATTGGCTAAAAAAGGATTGAAATTTTCCTGTTTCACTATAGCACGTGGATGATTTAAAGTTGTTTGGAAAAACAAAAGCTGAATTGAGCTTACTACTGAAAAGCACTGAGAAGTTTAGTAGAGACATTGAAATGGAATTTGGCATTTGACAAATGTGCAACAATTGCTGTTAAGGCAGGAAAAATTGTTCAAGATGATGAATTCAAACCTGATAATCAAGAGTTGATAAAAGTTGATAAAAGCTGTAACACCAGAACAAGGGTACAAGTACTTAGGAGTTTTGGAAGCTTCTGACCTGTTGCACAATCCAGTCAATGAAGCTACGTCAACAAAATATATAAAATACATAATACATAAATATATAAAGCAAGCCTGGAAAATCTTGCGTTCAAAGCTGAGGGGAGGAAATACCATAAAGGCAATTAACACCTGGGCAGTGTCTGTAATATGACAGTCAGCTGCAATAATTGATTGGACTCAGCTAGAAGTTGACAACTTGGATCGAAAGACAAGAAAACTAATAACAATGCACTATGCTCTGCATCCAAAAATTGATATTGATCTATCGTACTTGCCAATCTCTCAGGGTGGCAGATGACAAACCGTAGAAGAGGAAAAACACAGCTTAAATGACTACATGAAAAAAGCCAAAGAGCCTTTGCTGAAGGAGATGAACAAGGGAAAAATAACAAGATTGAAAGCAGAATATTGAAAGGAAACAATTGAGCATCGAGTTTCTAATTAAAAAAAAAGAATATTTCCTAGTTTTAGTGTACTCACCAGTAGCCCTACCTTCACACTGGAACCTCTGGTTCCATACAATGATACTCTGTCATTTACAGTAAAGAGTATTTGAGATTTAGGAACATGCATCTCAAACTTTAATACCTCAGCTATTAATTTAGCAAATAGCAAAGGAGTATCAGGTCAACTGTGGGGCAATCCCAGTTGTCTGTGAGACCGTGCTTCAATTGTGAATGCTTGAAATAGGTTGCAAGAACTGGCTTATAGGAAAATTAGTGTGGTGGACGTAGAGATGGGAGTGTGGGAGGTCCAAATGATTGAGGCTTCTTTGTACTTCCAGGCTTTTGAAAGGTACCAATTAGCAAACAACAAAATGATAGTAATGAAATAATAAGGGATGGCAAAAATAAGTACAGGTTGCATTCAAACTGCACCAGAAAAAAATATATTCTGAATATAACAATAATTTGAACCAAGTCATGATTATGATCAAAGAGGAAAGTTGATGATAAGTATTATGATCTGCCTGTGAATTTCTAACAGGCTGGTAAGGAGTGTAATTGTTAGTCAACAAAAAATAGGACTGGAATATTCTTCTCAAAATAACCTTTAACATAGTGGCCAGCCATCAGCTTGATAGGCAGCATCTGTGTGCAGTAGTATATATTTATATAGATGCACAGAAATCTGTATAAGACTCTCACGCATGACTACATTTTTTAAATACTGTAAATACCACTGAGAAATGAGACTAAAATTTTAAACTCATGAAAATGGCAGGATTTTTACTGTTTTTAGGAAATGTAATTCTTGTGGTCAAAGACCTCTTTGCCGTCAAAACCCAGTAACTTCCATTAAATCTGCAACAGTTAGGCAATTCAATAATTGCCTGTAATTATTAATAATAATTCAAGGAAACTATAAGACAATCCTCACTATTACTAGATGAGAGATGAGCATTTTGTAAGCAAAGAGTTTGCTCCAGGCACAAAGAGTTCCACCTACTCACTCAAGAGTGGGAAGAGGTTTTAAGCCAATTTCTCACCTGTGGTCACTGTCAGATGTGGGACCTTCAATTCCAAGAATTCCTAAACAGATCAGGTTGAGAAACACTCATTTAAGCCCTTAAGAAAATAAAATCAGCACTGATAATCAGTTATGGGGATGAGGAAGATCTGACTTATCAGTAGTAATCATGAAAGGGATCTGGATATCATTCATCTCTTGCATTGCAAAATGGGTGTATTAATTTAATATATAAATAAGCCAGGATAATTATTTTATTGTGCACATTGTAAAAAAAAAGCAATTACTGTAGGATGTTAGGAGACTTCAAGATTATGGAGTAAAAGGGATGTTGTAAGACATTTGGTAAAAATATGGATGGTTGAAGTCGAAGTTGTCTGTTGTGTTCTACTGTTCTATAATGAAGACATCTGCAATAATATTTATATAGTGAGCTTAATTTATATCAGGCAGGTTCAGCCTGTGGCCCGTGGGCACATGCCACCCTGGACAGTTAGCAATGCAGCCCCACAAGATAATTAAAAAAATATAAACAACAATGGAAGTTTTCTATTTATATACATTAACTATATTAGATATTTTATATGTGGCCCAAGACAATGCCTCTTCACTCAGTGCAGGCAAGCCAAAAGCTTGGATAACCATGATTATTTATATAAAGAGTACCATACTTGGCCAAATAAATTGCTACAGTCTTTTGTATCAGTTTTGTTTTTTATATAAAAAGATACAATCTTTTGAAAAGGGACTGTCATTTTCAAAATTAAAAAGTTAGCTTATCATATGTTTAACTTAGAGATGTGCCCATTTGAATATTGATCTGTAGCTCATAAATATCTTCCAAATTTGGTTAGGTACATGAAAGTGTGAAACTGCTGAATTAAACAGTTATCTGATGTTAGCAATTTAAATGGATAATTAGTTGTGCTATTGGTTATTATTTGCCGTTCTGGGACTGTAATAATATAGTTTTGTCTTTATTGGAGATTACTTGACCCATTTTAAAATTTTAAACAAATGCATAACTTGCAAGAAACACAGAAGAAGAAAAGTTTTGCCTTATAAAACAATTTTGTATTTTAAAAAAACTTTTGAATACCTTAAAGTGATATTTCATTTGCACATTTTTCGGAAGGTACTGCTTAAGCAAATACCATTTCTATGGCATTTAAATCACTTGCCTTTCTGGGTTTTGCTGTCAGTTCTGTCAAAAACATTTAATCTGATTAAGCGGTATCTCTGCTTCAGGGAAAACACGTGGATTCAAATGACATCAATTCCTGAAGCTAACACTGTCCTTGGGGCATATCACAGTTAAATAGTTAAAAAGAATTTGAGTTTTAACCTCTGTAAGAAAAAACTAACTATATAAATGTGTATGTGACAGAGACAGAGAATGTGTGATTTTTAAATTAAAGCATTCAACCTGAATTTAGTTGCAGTTTCTAAAATCTTTAATTGCATTTGTCATCAACAAACATATTAATAGAGCTTTCAATACATCGTATAAGTGCTGCACTCATAAAAGCTACCTGACATTAATATCTCTTTCACACGTTAGGCTGCTAATAATGAAAAGATAAAGAATGAAGACAAGATCAACTAATGACTTCATCCGTGTAGTCTGCTTGCCAATCATTTTGCAGTCATTTGTCATTGCTCACTTTCTGGATATTTTTTCCTTTTTGGCTGGGACTTTTTTTTTTAGTATCCCATTCAAATGCTAACTTGTTTTGAATCTGGGTATTTTTTTCAAGATGGGGTAGTGGCAGTAAGATTTGGCCACCTAAACCTTAATAAGGCAAATGCAAGAACAGACTGTCAGTCCAGAAGGATGCACATTGCTTGAAGTGTGTTTTCACCATTCGTCCAGACGAAGTATTCATGCTAAACTGTCTGAACAGTTGAATGGTCCAGGACAGGGGTAGGCAACCTTGGTTCTTTTATGACTCGTGGACTTCAACTCCCAGAATTCCTGAGCCAGCATAGCTGGCTCAGGAATTCTGGGAGTTGAAGTCCACAAGTCATAAAAGAGCCAAGGTTGCCTACCCCTGGTCCAGGAGATTAATAAGAAAAGAGTTGCCAGGGTCGAGAACCTGTGTTAGGTGGAGTCTTTTTATAAGCTGAATGGTTTCAGCATACCAAAGTTGGGGATGGACGTCAAGAAAGTCAAGATAGTAGTTACGGGAGCAGGACCAAAGATCAGTCCCTTTACACATGTTTGCTATTGTTTACAACTTACTCCACTTTAATTCCCTAAGGTTTTTTTTTAGTTAACTTTTAGTGCACTTGCTTTCAAATTGAATTGTATAGTAAGCCTTTGTCATCTAGAATAGAATAGAGCTGGAAGCGACGGGGGGGGGGAGGCTCAAGCAGGAGAATCTATACCATCTCAGACAAGTGACTGTCCAGTCTCTTCTTAAAAACCTCCAATGATGGAATGCCCACGATTTCTGAAGGCAAGCTGTTCCACTGGTTAATTGTCCTCACTGTTAGGAAGTTTCACCTTAATTCCAGGTTGCTTCTCTCTTTGGTCAGTTTCCAACCATTGTTTCTTGTCCTGCCTTCTGGTGCTTTGGAGAATAGTTTGACGCCCTCATCTTTTGTGGCAGCCCCTCAAATACTGGAATACAGCTAACATGTCACCCCTATTTCTTCTTTTCTTTAGACTAGACTAGGGTTTTATAAAGCAGTACTAATACTTTGTGTGATCTTGATTCTATGCCTCTGTTTATACAACCCAGGATTCTATTAGCTTTTTTGGCAGCTGCTGCACATTGCTGGCTCATAGTCAAGTGATTGTCCACAAGGACTCCAAGGTCCCTGTCACAGTTACTGTTTTTGAGCCAGGTCTCACCTAATTTGTACTTATATCTTTGATTTTTCCTGCCTATATATAAAACTTTGCTTTTCTCCACATTAAAACTCATTTTGTTGGATAAGACCCATTGTTCCAGTTTGTCAAGATCTTTTTGAATCCTGAGCTTGTCTTCTGGGGTGTTGGCTATTCCTGCCAGTTTAGTGTCATCCGGAAATTTGATGAGTTCCCCTTCTATTCCCTCATCTAAGTCATTGATGAAGATATTAAAGAGTATGGACTGAAGACAGAGCCTTGTGGTACCCCACTGCTTACTTCTCTCCATGTGGATGTAGTACCATTGAGGACTACTCATTGAGTATGGTTTGTCAGCCAGTTACAAATCCATCTGATGGTAATGTTGTCTATTCCACCTTTTTCTAGCTTATCAAGCAATAGATTGTGGTCTATTGCTTGGTAATTATATTGAAAAGTGCAAGCGTTTCCAAAGGAGATCAAAACCACATATGTGCTTCACAACATGGGAAAACACATATTGGAGCACTGATCCTTTGGTTATGGCCAGAGCCTTGACATTTCTTATTACTCACTCCCTATGGATACTCCTACTGCAGTGAGTGCAGACAGAAGATAATGTTCTGCAGTGGCTTATATATTCCAAAAACAGACGGCAGAGGAATCCATGTTCAAATCCTCTGGGTGACTTTGAACCAATCACTGTTTCTCAGGCCAGTTACCAAGGCTCACAGGAGGATGGATCAAATTGGGAGCTAGAAGACTGTGGTTGCCACTTTGTATTACTGAAATGATGTTGGGTAGTAATTTAACAAATAAATAGATATGGGTAATTCTCAATCTATGGCAACAATTGGGACCAGAACCTCTGTCACTAAAGCGATGTGCTTGTTAAGTGAATCATGCCTGATTTTACAGCCATTTTGTTGCAGTTATTAAGTGAATCACAGGGTTGTTAAGTGAATCTGACTTCCCTTATTGATTTAGCTTATCGAAAATTGTCTATGACAGTTGGAAATTGAGGTCATGTGATTCTGGGATAAATGCATGTTGCCAAGAAGTCAAATTTTGATCACATGACTAACACTATGACAATCATGTGAGATCATAAGTAACTTTTTTCAGTGCCATTGTAACTTTGGTCATAATTTTTTTTTTGCCTCAAGATGGCGCCACCAATGGCAGCTTCAGTGAAATGCTCTTTAGTAGTTTTGATATTTTTTATGATTTTCTGTGATTCACTGCAAATTTCATACACGGGGGATGAGATTGGGAATATCAGGAAGCAGATTCTAAATGACAGGCAGATTTCTGGGATAGTTCCTCCTCCTGTCTTTACAAATGGAGAGAAAATTTTGATCGAGGGAGTGGCTACTCTTGACACGACAGGACAAAGACAATGGAAAAAGAAAAGAAGAAGGAGGGGCAAGCAAGCAAGAATTCTCCATAGTTTCAGAAAGTGTGGCATAAGAACTCCTCTCCCTTCACTCCATTTAACTAATCTTCGCTCACTTGTAGAAAAGATGGATGAACTGCTCCTTTTAAATAGGATTAACTCAGACTTTTGCAACTCAGCAATTCTCTGCTTCATAGAAACCTGGCTAAGTGAATCGATAAATGATAGTAACTTGTAAATCCCAGGAGCAGACAGAATTGCAGAAACATCCAGTAAATATATATACATACATACATACATACATACATACATACATACATACATACATACATTTTCTGAGGTTTTCGCGGGTGTTTGTATGTAGGTCTTTGGTTATTCGGGTTTTCTCCCGCATCAAATTGGAAGTGTCTTGGCGACGTTTCGACGAAGTCTCATTCGTCATCTTCAGGCTGGTGCTTTCGGCTTCGTGCTTCTAGGAGCAATGTGTGATCATAGCTGTTTCTTCCTTTTAACTGCCAGTGGGAGTATGAACTGATTGGATGAGAGCTTGGCTGTGTTCTGATTGGATGAAGGTGTGTTCTGATTGGTTAGGAGCTTGGCTGTGCTTTGATTGGATGGGGGGTTGGCTGTGCTCTGATTGGTTGGGGGAGTGTTCTCTTTGGGTGGGGGCTTTGTTGTGCTCAGGTTAGTCTGAGTTGCACGGGGATGTGAGATGGTGAGCTGCATTGCTATTGTTTGGCTTCGCGTTCGTAGTCGTGCCTCATCTTCATGGTGGGTGTCAGTTTGCTTCATGAATGGATTGGAGGGGTTTAAAGTGGCTAATGATGCAGCTGTGGTCTGGCTTCTGGTTTGTGGTCGTGCCTCATCATCGGTGTGGGTTTGGGTTTGCTTTTTGCGTGGACGTGTGGTGGTGACATCCTGTGTGGCTTTTGTGAGTGTGTGAAAGAGTTAAAAGAAGTGAAGGCGTTTGGCTTGCTTATCTAACTGCAAGAATGTATAAAATTCACTCTTGAAGTTTGATGTAAGTTTGAAGGTTCTGACAGTGAGAAAAAAATGAGAATCCCTGAAGCCATCTTGACAGCTGTTTCCAAGCTATCTTTCAATCCTGCTATAAGCGTCAACATAATTGTGTGATCTGCAACCCCTTTCAGCTTCTAAAGCTTTGCAGAATTTGTATGGACAATTTACACTTTGCTGTCATTTTATTCAACCGTTTAACATTTGGACAGATACATTAAAGATACAGAATATATATGTGTGTGTATGTGTATTTTCCAAAATATGCATTATTAAGGCCCAAAAATTAAAGCATAGCCAATTAAATATGAACATACATTGAGTTATTTATTAAAGTTATATTCTACTTACCTACCTAGAGATTGTAGGCGGTTCTGAAAACCAAATATTGGTTTATAAAGCCACATCTGAAACCCTGACTCTGATCTCAAGCAGATCATTTTGCTAATTAGAGATTCCAACACAAAGCTATTTATATAGGAAGCAGGAGCTTCAGACGAGGGATTCAGATGATATCTGTTTCCATTTTATTTTATTTTATTGTAAGCTGCCCACATTCGCTTGGCAGAGTGAGAGCGGCAGCATATATCTTTAATAAATAAATTTTCTGGTTAGCAGCAGATAATAAACCTTAATGGCATAAACCTTGATAGGAACCTTAATCTGTTGCCGTAACCCTTCATTTTGCCAGCTTTGTCACAGATTTGCTTTGGATGGATCAGGCAGGACAAATCTGTTTATATTTTATATTGTATATCTAAAGTAACGTTTCTTAATCTGGGTAACTTCAACCCCAGAATATCCCAGCTAGCCTAGCCAATTCTAAGATGTGTGGATTTCAGCTCTCAGAATTCCAGGATACTTACTGGCTGGGAAATTCTGGAAGTTGAACTTCACACATCTTAGAGTTGCCCAGGTTGAGAAGCACTGATCTATAGTATAGATTTTACTTTTGAAACATTCTCTCTACTGTTTCAGGTAGCCTCTAAGTTTTAACAAAGTCTTAATCCTATGTTTGTGCCTAACCTGACCTATCCCCTATAAAGTTTCCTGTAATCCCACTGATTACAGAGCTGGTAGTGTCTTTTGTTAGCTTGGTGGACTGAGTTAATAGAAAAGAATGTAGAGTCTCTGTTTTTATTTCTATCTCTGCTCCTTCAAGGGCTGAGGAGATTTTTGGGTTGGCTTTCACTTTCATAGGCTTCTTACACATGCTTTCTTAGTTTTAAGCTCCTTGTTCCTGTGTTTCTTGACAATTCCAGGGGGATGAGTCACTTAAAAATAAATTCACCCTTTAACCCAGCTGGAAGGCTGTTTCTCCTTAGCTTACATGGAACTCTCAGTTGACTGTGCTTTTTTCTCTTGACCCCATAGCAATTTATCTCTCTCTGCTTTTGGTTGTCCTGTACCTTTCTCTTTCTGGACTCATGTCTTCTGTCTTTTTTGATGAACAGACATGGTCTGGGTTGCCAACCACCAGCTCCTTCTTTCACACAATGGAGGTTTCATGTTGCAGCCACTACCAATCACTAAACCACCTTGTCCTCAGCTTCTCTGCTCCTTAGTTCTGATTACCAGAGGAAAGCTGGCCAGTAAGTAGAGAACATGTCAAGATTGTCTCTTGACTAGAAGAGTTGTGGATCAATTCTATAGTAAATGATTGGTGTCTTCCAGAACACCGTCATGGAGAAAAATCTGTGCTGCTCAGAATTTTTAGAGCTGTGCACAGCTGTGTACATACATGTGAAGGAAGAGTTTGATGATCATTCTTGAGAGGAAAAAAAACAAGCACAATGAGAAAAAGAAAACAAAGGAATGAGTAAATAGTTAATGTATAAGCATCAAAGAATTAAAGAAGAGAAGCTTGAACTGATTTTGAGCCTAGGTTTATTACAAACTTAATATTGCACGATCGCTTTATTTCTATTTGTACCAATGCAAAAATATTGGGAACCTTTCTCTCAAGAAAGATAGAACAATCATTTGGTGATCCAATCTGTAATCCAAGTGAGACAGCTAAATTGATCACACATTTTGAAGTTTTGGGGGCTGTTAGACCACCTCCTAGTTTTGAATCCCGTAATATCTTGATCTTTTATTTGATTGTATAAAAAGGTTGTTATTTGTCTCTGTCATTTATTTAGTACCTTTTTTTCCAAATATAAGTGGAATCATTTGGAGTGGAAAGTTAAGCCTAGGTCGAAATGTTCATTTTAATGCCTGCAGATTTTCCTAATGAACAAAAATAGTTTTAATTTCTTAATGTTAAAATATCTGGGAATGATTATTTTTAATACACCTTTATTATTTTTGTCAGATATATATTCTGAGTAGTTAAGTCTTTTAAACAATAATATTCAACCCCATTATTTGATGCAAATATTATTTTTAAGTCAAGTTCTGTTTCAACATTTCAACATTTGATTTTAGTCCGTATTAGTTCAATATCTCAACATCAAATCATTCTGAATTATGTCTTCATTATCAATAAGGCTCATGTGGTTGGGGATTTGGTAAGTGCAACATTATTATCTTATTATTTCAATTTTTATTCTTAAATTGCTGATTCCTTGATGTGTCTTTTTTGGCAATGACTCTATTATCAATAATAAAGAGAAAGGAAAACAAATTCATTATGATTCATTTTTTAAAAATAAAAGCAACAATAAAAGCCACAAAGAACTTAAATGCCTATACACTAACACTCTAAGTTAAAGAACAAACAGGGTGAATTAGAAGTACTAGTATGTGAGGGGAGGTATGATATAGTTGCCATCACAGAAACTGGGATAGAATTAAAAAAGAATGACATTGCCATAGATATGTACTATAGGCCACCCAAACAAGCAGACGAAATAATGAACTGTTTGCTAATCAGTTAACAAATGTATGTAGGAAATGCACCACAGTAGTAATGGGGGATTTTATTTACTGAAACATCAACTGGAGACAAAGTGGGAGATCAAAAAGGTTCCTGACTAATCTAGCTGACAACTTTGGCACCCAAGTTGTTATTCTTACTAACAGAGAAGAAGTGATAGAGGTGATTGATGTTGCAGGAACTTTGGGGGAGAGTGATTATGTCATATTAGAATTCAATAGAACAGAAGCAACAGAACATAATCAAACCAGAGTCTTACACTTTAAAAGAACTGATTTTAGCAAACTCGGAGAAAGCTTGGGAAGGATCCCATGGAAGAAAAGCTTAAAGGGAAAATCAACTAAAGAAGCTTGAGAAACTCTGAAACATATAATTATAAAAGCCCAGTCCAGCTCAATACTACTGAAAAAGAAAAACAAGAAAACCAAGAAAAAAAACATGGTTGAATAAAGAACTCTCTGAGCAATTGAAAAAAAAAACGGATGTGCAAAAAATGGAAAAAGGGACACATAACTAATGCAAAATACCAATAAATATCCCAATATTGCAGAGATGAAGTTAGGAAAGCTAAGGCTCAGAACGAAATAAGACTTGCAGCAAATATCAAAAGCAATAAAAAAAGTTGCTTATAACACATAAAAAACAAGAAAAAAAGTCAAAGGAAAAAATTAGTCCACTAATTAGAGAAGATGGCAAAAAAAGTAATGGGCAATGGAGAGAAAGCACAGTTGTTTAATTCATTCTTTGCATTTGTCTTCATGGGAAAAAGAACACAACTTACCAAAACAAAACCATAAAAGACAGGCTAGGAATGAAAATAAAAATATGCAAAAATAAGGTAAGAAAATATATTTGAGCCCTAGATGGATTCAAATCATCGGGTCCTTATGGATTACATCCCAGAGTTCCGAAGGAACTAGCAGATATGATCTCAGAACCGTTGAACCACATCTTTCAAAGTTCTTGGAGCACTGGAGAACTATCTGAGAACTGGAAAAGAGATGTGGTCCCCATCTTCAAAAAAGGGGGAAAAAACAGATCCAGGAGAACACAGACCAATCAGCCTGACATCAATACCTGGGAAGATCTTGGAACCGAATCAAGCAACAAATCTGCAAAGCAAACAAAGTTATAACCAGAAGTCAAAAACAGATCATGCCAAACAAATCTTATTTCATTCTTTGACAAAGTGACTAAATTAGTGAATCAGCAAAATGTTGTTGATATAGTACACTTAGATTTCAGCAAGGCATTTGACAAAGTAGACCACAACCTACTTCTTGGTAAGCTAGAAAAATGTGTGATACAGAGCATCACCACCAGATGGATTGGTAACTGGCTGATAAACTGTACTCAGCATGTAGTCCTCAACGAAGCTACATCCACATGGAGGGAAGTAAATAGTGGGGTACCTCAAGATTCTGTTTTAGGCCCAGTACTTCAAAAATGAACTCAATGAGGAATAGAAGGGGAACTCATCAAATTTTCAGAGGACAGATGGATCTTGATAGACTTGAACACTGAACCCTATCTAATAAAATTAATTTCAGTGTAGATAAAAGTAAGGCTTTAGACTTAGGCAAGACAAACCAACTGTATAGGTACCAACTAGGATGGTGAAACTTGACTCAATACCAGTAACTGTGAGAGGGATCTTGGAGTCCTAGTGGACTCACTTAAATATGAGCCAGCAATGTGTGGCAGCAGCCCAAAAAAATGCAATTTTAGGCTGCATTAATGGATAGAATCAAAGATCATGTGAAGTCTTAGTACCACTTTATAAAGCCATACTGCATCCAGTTTTGATCACCACAGTATAAAAAAAGATGCTGAGACTCTGGAAAGAATTCAGAGAAGAGCAACAAAGATTAGAGGGCTGGAGTTTAAAACATGTTGATCAGGATTCTGATAACTCTGACAATTGGTCTAAATGTTTTTTTGTTGAGATGACAGAATTAAAGTTCACGCCTTAGCTAGCTTTTAGGGTTGTGGAAAATTCTATAAGAAACCACAAGCCTGTGGGTTAAACATGTGATCCAAGCCACCCAAGGAATACATGAGTATTTTCTTAACTTCTATACCTTATCTTCTGACTTCCTCTTATGTAACCAAATAAAAATAAGAAATCTATATATGCTTGCTTCAACCTGTGTTCAGGATTCTTCCAATCTTACAGGAGCATGAATAAACATGCTCTTTTTTAAGAGAGATAATCTGGATTCCATCTCTTTGTTCGCACCAGGCTACACCTGATCCACCCCAACATCCTTCCCAACACATGCGGGAATTGGGTATGTCTAATCTAGTGAAAAAAAAGACTAGGGGAGACATGATAGCAGTGTTCCAATATTTGAGGGGTTGGAACAAAAATGAGGGGGGAAACTATTTTCCAAAGCACCAGAAGGCAAGACAAGAACCAGTGGATGGAGACTAATCAAGGAGAGAAGCAACCTAGAACTAAGGAGAAATTTAGTAAGGTGAGGGTAATCAATCAATTGAATAGCTTGCTTTCAGAAGTTTGGGTGCTCCATCTCTGAAGGCTTTCAGGAAAAGATTGGACAGCCATTTATCTAAAATGGTATAGGGTCTCCTGCCCATGGAGGGGTTGGACTAGATGACTTCCAAGGTCCCTTCCAACTCTGTTATTCTATGTTCTATGTACCATTATTACTTTGGCTTTTTGTTCTTTTCTGCGGAACAACATCAGAGTCACAATTCATCTTCTTCAGTGTTCTCATCATAAAAAAAACCTTCCAATTATCAAAAACTTTAACTCATATAGAAATAGCATAATCACCTTCTTGCTTTTCTGATTTACAGTATATTATTAACAACTCATAAGATATATCTAATGTTACTGTTCATATATTTGGAATGAATCCTGTCTGATCAGGCAGTGTTGATTATTCTGTTTGCAAATATTGCTGTAAAAAGCTTATAATTTACATTGAGTAAGATAAACGCTTCTCTCCAACTCAGAAAAGGCTGGGTCACTTTTCTCTTTTATCAAGCATCTTTCTATGATGAAGGAATTTCTTGACATTCTGGAATCTCATTCATTATCTGAGTTGATTGTTTAACCAAAATTTCTTGGAAAAGTTTGTAGTAAATTGCAGAGAAGTAATGAGGTCCCTGGAACTTTGCTCATTTTTAGTTCTTATTACTTCTTTAGTTTCAAGTTCTGTTCCGAGTTTACTAAGAGTTTTCTTTTGTTGGCCTGTAAACTTTGTACCATTGTATTTAAATGTCTTTTAACCATATAATCTTGATAATATATATTGAATAATATTTACTCTAAAGAAGTATTTATTATATGGATGGAAACTAATCAAGGAGACAGGCAACTTAGAACTAAGGAGAAACTTCCTGACACTTAGAACAATTAACCAGTGGAACAACCTGCCTCCAGAAGCAGTGAATGCTCCAACACTGGAAGTTTTTAAGAAGAGACTGGACAGCCATTTGTCTGAAATGGTATAGGATTTCTTACCTGAGCAGGAGGTTGGACTAGATGACTTCCAAGGCCCCTTCCAACTTCATCATCATCATCATCATCATCATCACTATTATTACTATTACTACTACTACTATTATTATTATTATTACTATTATATCTTCCAAACTGGTACTTGGATGAAGTGATGCAACTAATTGTCAGGGACCAGTGAACACTTCATCTTGCTTTGAAGAGGGCCAAACTAAGGATTCTGACAGGATAGCAACAATCCAAGTACTAAAAAACCAGATGTTGGCCCTGCAGCTCCCAGCTACGATACACTGTGAATGCAGGTGCATTAGGTGCAAACCAGAAGTTACCTTGGCAAAGAAGTTGGCAGAACAACTTTCCTCATGAACTTTTGCTGCTAACAAAATCAGGAATAATTAGCTTCATCTGCATCTGAATGGAAAATGCAAAAGCCTTTTTCCAGATGACTTTTTTTCATTTTTGAAAGTTGCCCTTCTCTAATAATGTCAGAAATCGTATGTCAGTGATATACAGTATGCATGATTGTGTAGTTGAACATTTCGCCAGTCAATCCTGAACAAATACTGGAGATGGTAAATAATGCCAAAGGATTTGCACTATTATTTAATAATCCATATAATGTGAACAATTACTTGCTCTCTATCAGCAAGGAAATAACTATAGGGATTAGTCATACATGGCCTTGAGATGAAGAATTTTTATGATGGACAGACCACATGACTGAGATTTAATCTGCATAGGCATTTATGCCCTTCGGCTTAACTAGAACACTTTCACCATATTTGATGAGTGACACTTTTTTTTAACCTTGGATTTTTCTTTTGTACCTTGCTGGTACAAACTGTAAATTTGTGAGCAACTGATTGATTTCAAAGAACTTTGTAGAAATGGACAGATGTTCTGATTCAATGTCTTTTTGTTGTTGTTTTGAGACAAGGAGAAATGTCGGGCTTTCTTTAGCCAGATATCTTCTGCATTCTTGCCTCTGACAAGTATTTTGCTGTTCACATATTATCCAACAGTCTATCATGAGGCTGTCAAGTATTTCTGCTCCTTATATATGTTGATGACATCATCCATTAGCTAAGAATCATTTAGCTGGAATTAATACAATGTTGCTGTGCCTCTGATGAAAGCCAGTTTAATGTAGTGGTTAAAGGCACCAGACTAGATAGAAACCAAGAAACTCTGTGTACTGATCTTGCCTTAGACATAAAGCCAACTGTGTAACTTTGGCCAGTCTCTCGCAGCCTTGAGAAGAATGCAAGCGTAAACTGTTCTTGAAAATTATAGGGATCTGTTCAAAAAGTCACCAGGACTCCAAGGAGCACACACTTGCAAACATAAATTGTCTCCCATTAGTAGAAGGACCTTTTTTACAGCATATTCTGAAGAAGCTTTGAACTCTTTTGGTGACTTTAGTTCTAAGGTATGATGTGGCCTAACATAAAAAGGACTATATAGCCATCTGCCAAGAAAATGTCAAGGATTCTGACATTCTCTTAGAGAAGCTCAAATTCTAGTGACTTCCCAGACACATCCATATATTTTCTTGGCAATATTCTTCAGAAGTGAATAGTCTTTGTCTTCTTCCAGAATGTCTTTTCAACTTGCCAGTCTTGTCTGAAGTCTTAGTTTTTCCTGAAAAACTCTCATCCAGTTCTTAATCAGATCTTAATTAAAAAAAAAAATCAGCTAGGAGCTCCTTAACAAGTGGACATGAGACAAAGTGAATAATTAAAGAAGCATTCTGTCCTAACACAAAATATCACAACCAGAATGCTGGGTTTACATCTGAAGAAGAGACCTTCAGAACAAAAAGAAACCAGCAAGCAAACATGGCTGTGATTGAAATGACTGTTGCAGGACAAATGTTACATTACCTCTGTGGTGATAAACTCCTCTTTCATCCTCAAGCTCTGATTTCTCCGGTGAAGCAAAATATGCAGGTATTGTACATGGACTTACTGTATATGTGCCATTAAAACCTTTCATTATGTCCTGTGTATAAAACTATAGAATAATTTCAAATTCAATGGAACAGGTCAACCAAAAAGAAGCCTTGATGTGCAACCTTATCTTAAACTAATATAACAGTTTTCAAGATTGTTGCCACCCTAACAGAAAAGAGAGGGCAAAAAAGAGAGATGCTTGAATCAATAATACTTTATTTGGAGCTTTGAATAGTACAATAGATCCATGGCAGTTGTATCAGAATAATCAGTTTTAAGATTTCAGAGCACAGGTCTCTGTGGCAAGTTATCATTCTCAAGGAATGGCTATAATCTGTGAAGGACCAACTAGAAAGGGGTCTCAAAGCACTTTCAAATTGTGCACTTAGTTCTTCATGAACTATGCAAATACCCTCATAATTCTTAGAGAATCGGGAACTATTTCTGTACCCACAACTTCTGGAGGCAAGTCATTCTTTATTTGTTCTGACAGGAAATTTCTCCTAATTCTAGGTTGAATTGCTCTTCTTCTCTTGCTTGGAGAATAGGTTGACCCACTCTTCTCTGTGACAGCCTCTCAAATAAAAAGGTTGAGAACCACTGCTGTAGTCTCTATCAACTGGTTTTGGAGGTGCCCTGGGCAGACTCAGAGAACAATTTCATGATGTCTTTTGCAGACAAACCTTCTGATTTCTGTAGTGGTTATAGAGAATGGCCTTGAAAGACAGCTGAAAGACCCACTATCAAAGCAACAATCAGATAAATGAGGCTTGAACCCAGGCCAAGAAAGAGTTTGGGGAAACCCCTCAAGCAGCCTCCTTTGCATGAAGATAAAAGAGGGAAAAAGAGAAGCAAGCACCTTCAGATTTGCAAGATTTTGTTAGCTACAGCGGTTCTAATAAAACTAGCTTCAGATCTACACAGTGTATGTTTCTTAGTCTGGTCTACTTTCTAAGGCTGACAATATCTCATGATTACTATCATATCCTCCTCTGCTGGTTAAATATATCCAGTTCCTTTAATGTTCCTCACTTCATAAGTTTGGATTTTCATTCCTTTCATCATCTTGACAACTCTTCTCTAAACTCACTTCAGTTTGTTGATGTTGCCATGCCCACAATTCCAAGTGGGGCCTGACTATGGCAGAATAGACTGGTTTATAACTTCCCATAATTTGGACTCCGTGCTTACGTTAATAAATTCCAAAGTTGCATTTGTCTTTTTCACAGTTACTGTATGTCATACTGCTAGTTCATATCCACCTTGAGATCTATTATAATATCCAGGCCCTTTTCACATGTACAATTGCCAAGTTAGGTTTCCCCCAGGCTCTTATCCATTCAGGTGAAGCGTAACAACTACAGTAGTACCTTTGGTTTCTATTGAGATTATCAGTTTTAACTCACATAGACTAAATGGCTCAAGGTTGGGATGCTTTGTTACTTTATTCCATACATTTCCAGCTGGAGCTAACAAACAAAATGGAGATTGGATAGATGGTGAGAAGGCCTTCTATGTAACAATTTCCTAGTACTACCTCATTTATATTTTTAGTCTCCCCAAAATTTTAGGGTCCCTTTTGGGGCTTGTAGTAAATTTTGAAGTTTTGTTTTTCTACCCTTTTAAGATCAATTATGTATACAATTTATTGACTTTTGCAATAATTGGTTTTATGCCACTTTATGTACGTTATCATTGTATTTTGACAACTGAAAGCATCAATTGGAATGGCATAAAATGGTATAAAAATAATAAAGAATAAATATATCTTATAGTAATTATAAGAATTATTGAAGGATGGGAAACTGGATATTTCAGGACTTGAAAAGAGTGGCCTATTATTAAAACAGCCATATTAAATTATAGCCATGTTCAAAAAATAGGAAACCGTGAATCTATTATTGGAATCAAAGCAATATATCTAGAGGTGAAGGTACCAGATTGGAACTCAAAGTTTGTGAGTGCTAGTCCCACTTTAGGCATGAAAGCCATTGGGTGATTTTGGGGCAGTTACTCTCAGGCCAACTTATCTCATAGGGTTCTTTTTCTAGAGGAAAAAGAGGAAGAGGAAGGAATATTGTGTGTGTTTGTTGCCTTGAGTTATTTATAAAAATAATAACAGTGAGATACAAATAAATAAAAAATAAATGTTAATGTGTGTAGCATTTATGGTTTATTTGATATGAATTACACATGCTCCCATCACTATGTAAACTGCTGATAAAAGTAGTAGATTCTGATTTTTTTCTGTGAAATGAAAAATCATTGCCCTCCCCCCAAAAAACCTTTTTTGAAACAATCCAGTGTTTTGCATATTAAAGGTGTTGACATTGATGAATGTTGTGGCCTGCTTCCATGTACCATCACCAGCAGATTAAAACTATGACTGACAGTTGATAATTTAGAAAGAAAAGCCTGCCATCTCCTGGTCATCTGGAGATGGAAAACACACAAACCTTAGTGAAAGCTAACAAGTCATGATTCAATTTACTCCTTAAATAAAAATTAAGTAAGATCCACAGATGTGAGCCTTCATTGTACAGTGTTACTGGTGTAAGCTATAGTGCTACACATTTTTATCTAAGAAGAAATCCTATAAAATCTTCTGGTTTGTTAACTTGAAAGAAAGTTTAATATTGTTGTTGTTAGTTGCGAAGTCGTGTCCGACCCATCGCGACCCCATGGACAATGTTCTTCCAGGCCTTCCTGTCCTCTACCATCTTCTGGAGTCCATTTAAGCTCACGTCTACTGCTTCACTGACTCCCTCCAGCCACCTCATTCTCTGTCGTCCCATTCTTCTATTGCCTTCAATCTTTCCCAGCATTAGGCTCTTCTCCAGTGAGTCCTTCCTTCTTGTTAGGTGGCCAAAGTACTTGAGTTTAATATATTTCCCAATTAATCATACATTTTGATGGTGATGCAGTGGCTCAGTGGTTAAGACGCTGGGCTTGTTGGCTGGAAAGCCAGCAGTCCAGGTTCAAGATCCAAGTGCCACGCAATGGGGCGAGCTCCCATCCTTACCCCAGCTCCTGCCAACCTAGCAGTTCGAAAGCATACAAATGCAAGTAGATAAATAGGTACCACTTTGGTGAGAAGTAACAACACTCTGTGATGTCATGCTGGCCACCTAAGCACAAAAATGTCTTTGGACAGCGCTAGCTTAATGGCCTTGAAACGGAGATGAGCTCCATCCCTTATAATCAGCAAGGACTAGTAGAGTAAAATCTGCAGGGACTCCTTTACCTTTATTTTAACCATACATTTAAAAAATAAATTATGTTGGATTTGCTAAGAATAATATAATGGACACAGGTGGGTTGTTTTTCAGTCTGCTCCTTGCAAGAGAAAGGATATTTTTATGTCTTAAACCATCTTTAAGAAAATGCTACACTTCTGACTAGACAACAATATAACTGGTGAGCTCTAGTGAATTATTACTGTATGAAAAAGAGTCCATTTCATCTGTAAAAAATTTTTTTCAGTTTTTATGTATCAAAAATATTCCCATTCCAATTTACGCTATGGCAGACTTCCCTCAAGTATCTTGAGTCAAACATATGACAGAACATCCTGAATCTGTTTGGATATCAGTCAGGGTTTCTTTTCACTTCTTTAAAATAGTCTATATAATAAGTAAGTAAGTAAGTAAGTAAGTAAGTAAGTAAGTAAGTAAGTAAGTAAGTAAGTAAGTAAGTAAATAAATCCCTCTTGTATCTAGTATCTAGTACACATCTTCAATATGTGATATTCTTTTCCAGCCCACCTTTTTTTAAAAAATTAGTAACATCTCTTTTATGTCATTCACATTCTTTGGCAACATTAACTCAGCATGCTAAATATTGAATCAAGCCCATTGTCCAAGCTTCCGTATTATACTTCCATATAATAATAAAAAAAGGCTGGCTTTGCACTTGCTACCTTGGTATTTTGGTTAACAAGGGCTACCCTATCTCAGCATGTTGAGTAACATCTGCTGGGTTGGTCTGGTTAAGTAGATTGTGTGACCACAAGTTTCAAAGATTGGTAGGCAAAACAAATGATTTATTCAAATTTTAACCTATATAACTTTTCTCAATGGTTGTGGAGAAGAAAATGCAAAACAACATAATGCTTTTTGAATAAGGAAACTAAAGCAGAGAAGATTTGTAGTGCTTCACCACACATAAAAACGGGCAGAGCTCTGATCACACTGTTGTGCCTGTCATCTTCATTTTTTTGAGGATACCTCCAGTTGGCGTATTTCTTCTTCTTTTCTGTCTCTTTTAGGCAGAATGTTTGCAACTATAAGTCTCAGAGCAGGAATGGGATAATTATTACTATTATCTGTTCACAACAATGTGAAATCACAGATGACAGTTCTTTAGCTGGTGCTGCCCTTAATATGCATCAAGTTCTTCCCAAGAAGCCAGGATGTCAGATCCAAACAGTATGATATTTTGCAATTGATAGTGTTGACAGTGCACAAAGTCTGTAAGTGCCGTCCAAGATTTTTTCACTATGGTACAAGTGGACCAATAATCATTCAGAGCACCATGGCCAGTTTATGCCATAATTTTTGAATTTCCATTTTCAGATCTTAATACTTCGTGATCTTCTCCAATTCTACTTTCAAGGGAAATTTTGTTTTCTAAAAATGTCAGATTTAAAAAAAAATAACAGTCAAGAACACCAATATCCCTGATGCAATTTCCTGTTTTCTTCAGGCTCAATGATGTATTTTTACGCTGTCTTTTAAGGGAACCAATGTCAGAAATCGTATATGTTAAAGCTGTTAATAAAGCTGACAATGTTCCGAAAATATATATGAAAAGCAAAACATCCATTACAGATTTCCAAAACAACATAATTTAAGAGGCATCTGTGGAAAACTAATCATCCTGGTGGGCTTGCTTGAAGAGCTCTAATGACAAACTTTGACGTCATATCCAGATTTGTTAACAGAAGTATACTATGTATTAAACTGTAACATTTTTGGATTATTCTTGAATGTTTTAATTTATGTTGTAAAGATCTTGGTCTATAATGAAGAAAGGTAACGATGGAATCTTGAAAACAGGCTTGTAGAAGGTTCCGGAAACTAAAAATCCATCATTTATCTTGTTCCACTTTTCTGCTCATGTACTCAAGGCAGCCAACAATGTGGAAAAAAAACAATAATAAAGGTTAAAATTAAAATTAAAAGTAACACTACATTTGGTTAACCAACACCTGCTAACACAGGTTTGAGCTTTTAAAAGCTTTGTGCCAAGTGGGACAAAGCAAGCTTCTTCTGTTGCTTTCTTGGCAATATAAATCCTTCCACTCCCCACCATCCAGTCAGAGCTGAAGAAGCTTCTTGGATAGAAGCAAAATGTCTTCAAAGAAAAACCAAGAAAGTCCAGTTGCCTCCTGAAAAAGCATATCTGGATGACTGAGAATCTCCATAGACCTTCAGAGCTCACATCTTTCAATCCTCCCTTCCACCCAGAAATTATGAATACAAGCCAATACTTTGAATGGCTTTAAAGCTTGTTTCCTTCTGATGTCCTAGGGTAGGCAACCTTGGCTCTTTTATGATTCGTGGACTTCAACTCCCAGAATTCCTGAGCCAGGAATTCTGGGAGTTGAAGTCCACGAGTCATAAAAGAGCCAAGGTTGCCTACCCCTGTAGGGTTTTGATTCCTGCAGTAGTGGTAGGTTCGGTATCTCTTCACCAATGTTTCTCAACCTCACCCACTTTCACACATAGGAACTTCAACTCCCAGAATTCCCCAGCTAGCATGCTGCATAGGGAATTCTCGGAATTGAGGTCCACATTTTTTGAAGTTGGTGAGAAGTAGGCAGATAAAATCCCTTTAAGTGAGGCTTATCATCATCCCCAACTGATGCTGCAGAGCTAGCACTATATTTATTTGATATCTTCTCCCTCTCCTCCCCCCCTCATTTAATATTAAATTGTTTTCTGTATATATGGAAATATAACAGGTGCTTATGATGCCATATAATACTTTATTAATTTAGAATACTGGAATTATACTCCTTTTTGCTTTTGGTAAAATTCCACAGGAGAGGTTGGTTAATATTTTTTAATGTTTCTCACATTTCTCTAGAAGATCTCCAAAGTTCCTTCCATCCTTATGATTTCATGATCTTATAAAACATTCTCATGCAGCTTCTCTCATGATGGTACACTTATTATGAAACATGGGAGGTAACACAGAGAAAGAAACAATATTTTGGAAGTCCAATAAATACATCATATTTATTCTATGTAATTAAACCATTTCCCGAGGTTTTCTTAAAATTCTGTCTAATTTTACAGTCAGAGACTCATTATAAAATACAAATTAAATGATTCAACGAAAATAAATGTAGAGATACATGAAAAGTAAAGCAAGGAAATTGACATTAAACATATCCTAAACATTAAATGTATAGTAATAGTTATAGTAACAATAATTCGGTAATGTGAAATCTGAAACTTAGTTAATTTCAGAAATGGTGGCAAATGAACATTTTAATCATATAAAATGTTAATCATGTAAATCATGTTTGGTGTGTGGTGTGTGTGTGTGTGTGTGTGTGTGTGTGTGTGTGTGAGAGAGAGAGAGAGAGAGAATAACAGTTGTTATAATATTTTGCTCTTTAATTCTGATAAATTCATGTCCACTTTCTATATTTTGGTGTCTCCAATTCCAATCTTCATTTGTCGACTGTTGTTTCTTCATAATAGGTTTAATGCCAAATATTTAAAGTTTGCACACTTTGATAATGAAATTTTACAGAGGTGATCTAATACAAATAGAGGGATGAATCAGTATTTTTCTTTCCTAAGTAGTCTAAACATAGAACACAGAGCCTCTAGAAATAGAAAAGTCTCTGTATTTTACACTGTGGAAAGGTATATAATTAACACTTAGTTGATGAATATTTCACCACAGGAGCTGGCTCACAGCATGCCAACACTGTTTTCTACTTCTGCTCTCAAATCTGTCTAACAAATTGCTCGGTGTTACTGGAAAAGAGGGATTAAAATTTCTGTTTTGGGAAGGGATGGGCTGGCAGCTCAGGTCAATTATGGACAGTCTTGCGGCTGGACAAAGATAGATTTAATAGATCAAAGAATGTATTAATTAATCTACACTCACTAGCCACAATCATGATCACATGCAGTCTCATTCAAGGCAGTTTTATTCTTATATTCCTTTTTTTTTCTTCCTACAAAAGTTTAAATTTTTGCAAACTGCAGAGTTTCAGATTTAACCTAAATTGTTTTTCTATTCAAGGAGATTGCATTTTAATTTGGTAACTCTGTGTTATTTTGGTGTCCAAAGTATCTTACTGGTGAAGTTTCGCTCCTATGGTTTTCTTGGCAAAAATATGAAATGGTTGACCTATATTTTTTTGAGGAAGAGAGATGTGACAGACACAGACAGGGGTATCTGTAGGGCATGGTCAAAAAAAGGTAAGATGGCAATCATGATAGGGTGATCAAAGCTCCATCTGTTTTTAGTATCACAGCCTCCCTTTTAACTTTTTGACTGCCATTCCCCCTCCCCCCCCAGACATGGCTGGAACCTATCAGATTTAGCACCAGCTTTCTGTTTTCAGCCAATTTCAGGCAATAGAATAAGAAACCTGAAAGTAGACTTTGAGATCTTGAAGTGAACATGTCAGATGTAGTTTGTACTTTAGAACATAGAATTCTTTTATTGGCCAAGTGTGATTGGACACACAAGGAATTTGTCTCCAGTGCATAAGTTCTTCGTTGTACATACAAACAAAAAGTAATCAATCATGATAATCATAACATATAATAATCATAACTCATAAGATATGAACTCAGTGATAGTCATAGGATACTAAATAAGCAAACAACATAAATCATAATAGGATACTAAATAAAGGCAACCAACATAAATCATGAGATACAAACAAAGTTATGATCATAAGAAGCTCAGGAAATAGGTAATAGGAAAGATGAGAAGATGAGAAGGATAATAGGTATTACAGCCCTACTAGGTGGTTTGACATCCATAGACAATGTTGTGGGAATTAGTTGTTTAGCAAAAAAGTGTCTTTGTATCTGGTTGTTTTGGTGTGCAATGCTCTATAGTAATGAACTTGAAACAGTTTATGTCCAGAATATGAGGGGTTTGTAGATATTTTCTCAGCCCTCTTTCTGACTTATGCAGTATACAGGTCCTCAATGGAAGGTGGGGGGGGTTAGTTGCAGTTATTTTTTCTGCAGTCCTAACTATCCATTGAAGTCTGTGCCTGTCTTGTTTGGTTGCTGTGCCAAACCAGACAGTTATAGACAGTGCTTTTTTTCAAGAAAAAAAAAAAGATGCCGGAACTCACACACTTCATACAACCCGCCTTGCCTACCCTACAAGGTTCCATCCAAAAAAGGTGCCGGAATTCCGTTCTGGGCATTCTATGAGAAAAAAAGCCCTGGTTATAGAGGTACAAATGACAGACTGAATAATTCCTTTATAGAACTGTATCAGCAGATCCTTGGGCAGTCTGAGATTTCTGAGTTGGTGCAGGAAGAACATTCTTTGTTGTGCTTTTTTGACGATATTTTTGATGTTAGGTGTCCATTTTAAGTCCTGAGATATTATAGAACCTTGAAGGTCTCTACTGTTGATACTGTGTTGTCTAGTATTGTAAGAGATGATGGAATAAGAAGGCTTCTCCTTTACCACTTATTTCTACCAAAACCCTCCCACTGCCTCTCTTGCATTCCTTCTCATATTTTCCTGGACTAAAACTTTGGAGGGGAGGGGAAAATGTGAAGGTATCCATCCTGGAAGCGTCCCCTCTTCACTTGCTGTAGGATGCCCAGTGGAATTAGCAGCACATGGAGCTCAAGTGAGATGCAAACAGCACAGAGGGCTTAAATGGTTGGATCTGATATGAAATAGGTATCAGTACTTTAAATGGATGGATTTTATACTATGGATATTCTCTGTTCTCAGTCTCATACAGAGTATTTTCGTAATTCTCTACTCGGAAAGTATAGGCAAGAAATGACAGGGATGGGCATGTGGCCATCATTGAGGCAAAAATGGCTTCTTTCCCTTGGCAACATCCCAGCTTGTCGCTTAGAACTTAATTAGAGATATTTGGTTTATTCCCAACTTCACCATCTCTGTTTTATATTGGAAGAACTATACCATGTCAAATGCAGCTGGTGACTTTATGGTCAGATGGATATGCACACCATTTTTTGGTAAGGGAAATTGTTCACCATTGCCTTTTTCCAAGAGGTTTTATGTTTGCTAGTTCCCAATCTGATCTAAAGGCTGGGAATTTCCTAGTGGTCTCTCTTCTAAATACTAACTTGGTACATTCTTCTAAGTAGCAAAGAGAAGTGGAGGAAACCGTAACTTCTAATATACTGAAAAGCCAGTCTGGACATAAGCCAGGCTTTTTCCACTAACAATCAAACAAGAATTTGCAAGAATAATTAACCCAATTTTCCTTTGAAAGCAAATGAACAATTAGGAAAGTAATAATTACTGCTATCTTTTTTTTTTTTTTTTGCAAAAAATCAGAAAGGAAATATAATACATTGACAGATAACAATATCAAATACATCTCAAAATAAATGCCAGGTAATTTGAAATATGCTTTCTTTCCTTCCTGGTTAATGTTGTACAGAGCCTTGCTTCTTTTGGGGATAAATGACTTACAAATATTTTTCAGCTAGATATGAAAGTCTACTTTTCCCACTTGGTTTATTCAAGGTGTGGTTGTTTCCATCTCATTAGCATTAACCTCCCGGCTGTTTGCTTTGCGAATGATCTTGTTTTTTCTCTCTGGAATCGGGGGGTGGGGGTGGGAGGGAGAACATAGAATTATGTAAAGATGACAGTATGGATTCATTAGCAATAATTTGTGTTACTTTGCTTATTACGTTATTATTCCTCATTGATGTTCCCATGACCAATTGTTTCTGCTAAATAGTAAAGGGTGGAAAATGGACACTTAAGTAACTTCCTAGATGGTGGGTGGCAAAGTAGGCTTTGAAGCAACGTGGCTTTGAAGCAAAGTAGGCTTTGAAGCAACGTGGTTGGAAGAAAATGAAGGAAAAATTCAAACTCATTTTCTTTCTGTAGTCTCTGGAAATATCCATGCTTAATGATATCTAGATCCCCCCCCAAAAAAGTTATTAGCAGTATTACTGGTCTCCTGCACGTGAAGAATCATCGTCCATTTATAAAATAATCAGTTTCTCAGCATAGACACCCAAAAGCAGAGACACGTCTGGGCAGGTTTAATGCTTCTTCCCATCCTAGGAACATGGTCCTGTGCACGGAGAGCCTGTTAAAAACAAAAACCTGTTCTCAATGTACATTTGGAATAACGATCTGACCTTGTTGGGTGAACCAGGTCCCATGATCACGTGAAAATAAGGATGGCCAATAAGTACAGAAGTTGTTACTTTGTCCTATCTCCTTGCTCTGCCGTGCTTTAAGTTCCACCTATTTGCTTCTGACAATCAGAAACAACGATTTTCTTCTTCTATCAACTCCTCAAGGCTTGCCAAAGCTGATTTTTGCAAGTGTTCAGGAAGTGTTTGTGACCGAAAAGCAAGGTGTAAATAAGTTTCAAACAAACATGTCACTCCTGGTGGGTATCTCTAGGCAGTAATACAAGACTGAGGTTCACTTCAAGTTGCCTGTTCTTCTCCAGCTCTTTTTTTTTTTTTACAAAGTTTTATTGAATATACAGTTAAAAACAAAAAAGACACATTGGACATGATGCAACTTCCCTGGTTTGAACAATAGTATTGGTATTACCTTGTGAAAAATAAAAAAGAATTTTTTTTTACATTATAACAAAGTGAGCATTCTTTCAATAATATATATTATGGTTAAATAACTTTTAATTCTATCTGATATAAAAATATTAGTAGAAAGATTTCTGAGTTATCAACTTATTCATCAATGTTCATCTCAGCAGGCCTCTTTAAATCTAACCATTTATAGACTTCATTCCAAACTTTGAAATAGTCTGTTTCAGTTTTATTTTTGAGCTCTAATGTTCACCCACGTTCTTATAAAAGCACAGTTCATATCTGCAGGAGGTCAGGAACAGGGTTGAGAAATGACCTTTTAAAAACTGGATAACGTAATGTATTTCCCAATCTTTTTATTGGGAAACTTAAACCACTTAGATTTGTAAGACAGTTATTCAAAAGCTGATTAATACAGTCAGATGTTTTTCTTTGTAGAGAGGACAAAACTGTCATATTAAAAAAAAAGTCTCTACTAACATGAATAAATAAGCTGATTTAAGCCAGTGTCTCTTCTTGAGATTAAGCATCCCTAAAGTACTTTCAAAGCTGCACCAGATTGCAGGACCTCGCTGACCATGGTTAATCCTTTAGAGCAAACTGGGTCAGATCTGGTTATTAGTTGGATGGGAGACCACCTAGAAATCCCAGAAAGTTGTACAGTGGTTGAAAAACTTTCCTGACAGAACGCAATGGAAACTCCATCCATTTTGTTATCAGGACAGTCTAAGGTGGCACAGAGAAGGATTTCTTTGTGAAGCATCCTTGAGTGTGTAGGCTACATGTGGTTCTGATTTTGGGGAAAGGAATGTTGTCCAGAACTAGCTGCATATTATATTTTCCTCATGTAAAAAAGACCAGTAGACCAAAATGAGTAACGACAGGACTTTGTTCCCCTGTTTAGCCTTTCATAATTCAATGCTTTTCAGATAAGCTCCTAGGATCCCAAGCTGTCTTGCTTGCTGAGTATTCTTGGAATTGTAGTCCTAACAGGAGCATCCACCTCTCCCAGATAAATGCTGGGTCTTGTCTTATCTTTATGAAATGACAGGAAAAGCGTCAGGTCAGGTACCAGCTAGTCAACAGCAGGATATCTTATATAACTGCTCCATGTAGCTTCTGTGGCAGCTTAGATTCAAAGAGGATTAGAGCTCCATTCGCATAAGGAATATATTATTTCTTCCTTCTATAGAAGGTGCCTTTAGGTCAGGTTAAAAATGTTGCCAAGCCAGTGAAGGGAAACTTCCACTCCTGCTTTGACATTCAATTGGATAAACAGAGGAATATCGTTTTCAAAATGGCCAGATCTTTAACCTTCATTAGCATAAATATTTGCTCAGAATGTTATAAATGTTATTTTTCAATGTCTGCTATTGTATTCTTTGCAAACCCAACAGGCTGTTCATATAAAATGGAAGTACTACTATACCAGATCTATAGCAAGCAAATCTTTTAATAATATAAGGGCTTGCACGGTTGTCAAAAGTATTCCTTTGTACGTGTGTTTGGATATGTGGTAAAAAGCAGCACAGATTTCTCTTTGTGGACCTTTTGCATTAAATCATTTAAATACAGTCACAGTGCCCAGTAAATTAAACTCCCACACTGAAAGCTTTCACCCAAAAAATGAATGAGGAACTCCTATAGTCCTATGACTCATCATGACCTTTTCCTGCTATGTGGCAATGCAGAGACCAAATGATTTAAGGCACACACGGGTATGTCCTTTGTGCCTCTTGGAAATGAAACTGCACCTTTCCCTGGCAAAGTCGAATGGCATTCCAGGAAAAGATGTATTATACTTATGGAGGGGCTAAGGGGTACCAAAGGGGTGGTATGTGAAACTCTACTCAGAGCAAGCACCTTATCCAATTGACCTGAGAGGCAGAATACCTGGGGGGGGGGACTAATAGAGGAAGCAGGATTGCTTTCCAAGGATAAAATTTGCCCTGGAAGAGCAATCTTCTCACTTTCTGGAAAACCCTTAAAATCTGGCTCTGCCAGCTGGCCTGGGGAGTACTCTACCCTGGGGGTGGCCAATGGGATAATCCTCTTGGTTTTTAGTTTCTATTTAATTCATTAATCCTAATGTTAAATCTGATCCAGAATAACCGCTGGCTGTTAGTGAAACCCAGATTCTTATTCCAAAAATGATAGGTGATAATCTGTGGATAGCTAGGAAGAAATTTAGCAAGGAGACAATGCCAACATATTAATGCTACAATAAACACAACAGTAATGCTGCAAGTACATACAGTTCCATAGGAGATGTGCTGACATATGGATAGGACATTGTTAAATTTGGCATGTAAGATATAGTTTACAGCAGGGCTTTTCAACCTTTTCACCCATTGTACCACTTTTAGGATATGGCAACATCTGAGTACCACCAATCGCCTAGCAAGGTGTCAAAAACCTGATGACCAAAAAAAAAAAAAAAAAAAAGGAAAAAAGTGATAAAGTACAAGTAGCCCTCGACTTACAACAGTTTGCTTAGTGACTGTTCAAAGTTACAATGGCACTGAAAAAAGTGCCCCCCAAGCCACAGCCGAGCAAGACACCTGCCTGCCCACCTGGCGGCGCTCTTCCTCCTGCCCGAGGTTTTCATTGTTGTGAGCATTTTTATTAAGGATTGACAGCGGAGGTTGGGTGGGGGGGTACCTGGTTTTTATTCCCCCTGTCTGCTGGGTGGTTGCAGCAGGTTTTGGTCACTTCACATGATCCTGGGACATTGTGACTGTCATAAATATGAATCAGTTGCCAAGCATCTGAATGTAAATCACAAGACCCTGGAGATGCTGCAACATTCCAGCTGATTGGTGCTTCTTCAGGGCTCCGCAGAAGCACCAGGATCAGCGCCGCACTCCAGCTGGAGCCAGGCGGTGATCCTGGCACTTCCATTGAGCCCTGACAGCCCCAAAGAAGCGCTGATCCTGGCGCTTCCGCTGAGCCCTGACAGCCCTGCAGCTCCAGCCATCTCTCGCTCAGGCTTGTGCGGTGCTGTCACCGGTTCAGCTCATTCCCCTCCCCCGTTATCACTTTTCTAGGATGGTTGCGTACCACCTGCCAGATGCCAATGTACCACAGGTGGTACCCATATCACTAGTTGAAAAGCCCTGGTTTACAGAATCTGGCAAATTTTAACTCTCAGCAGTTGTTTGACACAGGAGCTGCTTAACAATTCGCATTCTCTCCTCCCTTCTCCCCCCCCCCCAAAAAAATTGGTCTTCCATTTTAATGCAGGGTCTGAAACTAAATTGTCACAAGTGCCACACAAGGTGAAGTCCAAATGCAGAAAACGAGGAGCATTGCCATGTGCTAGTAAACATAGATCTGTTTAACAACCATGATTCTGTACTGAAAAATAGCTATGTGCAAATAGAATTGGCTGTGGCTTTGTTAACTTGAAAACCAAGATTTGTTCTGCTACCAAGCTGATATGTAATTGTTTTTCAAGTTCATGTTGTCAGAGGAATAATGTGGGGTTCTCACTTGAGCTGGGATTGCACTAGAATAAATAAAAACGAAATCCAGACAGCTGTGAGGAAAGAAGAAATATTTATTCCTAAAAACAAAACAGTTTGCTTTTGAGGCAAGCTGCAAAGAAATGGGGAACAGCAGGCAATTTATATAGGGGGAGCCTGTCCGGGGTGTCACGTGTTGATTCTAGGGGGTGACACTTGAGGGAAGAGAGTGTGTGTGTGTATGTTTATTCTTGTGAACATGCAGTTCCTCTGGGAGAAATAATTTAACCCTGTTTGTGTTCAGAGATCTTATCCTTTGATATGTGGATTAGGTCTGGATAACTTATTTGAGGAGGTTTGCTAATTTTAGTTGACTAACTTAGTTTCAGCTTGACTGCTAATTATTTAGTGGAGATAATGATTCTCAGACCATTGCGGATTCTATTAATATTTTAAGGGGAAGATGGAAACAGTATAAAGAATAAAATATAATAATAATAATAATAATAATAATGATGATGATGATGTTGGAAGGGACTTGGAGGTCATCAAGTCCAACCCCCCGCTCAGGCAAGAAACCCTATACTGTTTCGGACAAATGGCTGTCCAGTTTCTTCTTAAAAACTTGCAGTGTTGGAGCATTCACCACTTCTGGAGGCAGGTTGTTCCACTGATTAGTTGTTCTAACTCTCAGGAAGTTTCTCCTTCGTTCTAGGTTGCTTCTGTCCTTGATTAGTTTCCACCCGTTGCTTCTTGTCCTGCCTTCAGGTGCCTTGGAAAATAGCTTGACTCCCTCTTCTTTGGGGCAGCCCCTGAGATATTGGAACGCTGCTATCATGTCCCCCCTCGTCCTTCTCTTCATTAAACTAGACATACCCAATTCCAGCAACCGTTCCTTGTATGTTTTAACCTCCAGTCCCCTAATCAGCTTTGTTGCTTTGTTTTATGTTTGGATATAAAACTTATCACAACGTGTAAGATAATACAGTCTGTGAAATTATCTCATTAAGGTGCCTGAGTGCTTTCGCCTTTACTTCCTTGCTGAACGCAGAGATCTTTCTTTTCTTTGTTCTACTCCAGTTTGCTTGCCCATCTCTGAGTCCCCCCCCCGCCCATCAAAGAGGTCTTTCACTTCTTGCCTATGCAGAGAGATGCTTGCAGTGGGGCAGCTGGATGTCCTCCTGCCCATTCTCCCTTCCCAAACTGCTTCTCTCTTCCCTCTGCACAGAAGCAGCTACTGCTATGGAAAATGAGACCAGGCAGAGGTCCCAGATTGTGGAATTCTTGGAGCTCTCTGAGTTTGGTTGTTTACTTTGCAGATATTTTATTATCTGACTAAGTAATAACATCATAGGTAATAACATCAGTACTGATGATTGTGGGGTTTGCTTCCAATTTATATACAGTAGATTGCCCTGCCAATGTTGATAGGAATGTAGTTTTCTCCCTGGTAATTCCTTGATTATGGCACTGTTTTCTCCTTGATTGTTTGTCTGGTGTTAATCCCTGCTTATTTAGGTGTTGGTTGCTGGAGAGGATGTATTCTGGTCTTTTTGTTTCTGTCTTAGCTTTTGTATTATTTCTTTTGAATGGTGTGTAAATATGGTTATTAAATCAAATGTATTAAATTTCAAAAAATATAAAATACAAAATAACAAAAAGAGAAATTTTGGAGTGAAAGGGATCAACAAGGGAAAAAAAAGTTTAAAAGTGGCAAAAAGTGAGGGGGATTAACATCTGACTTTCTTCAGTACAGGTACAAATAAACTAAAATAACCACTTACTCTAAATCAGTGGTTCTCAATCTTTTTAATGCCGCGACCCCCAACCGGTTGTAAGTTGAGGACTACCCAACCAGTCGTAAGTCAAGGACTACCCAACTGGTCGTAAGTCGAGAACTTTCCCTGCCCGGGAGCGCCGCGCATGCGTGGTGCTGCCCCCTGCGCCGGCCGAGGCATAGCTGGCAAGCGGCAGAGACGGCGCAGACCGACCACTGGCTGGGCCACCAGCTGGCCCAGCCCAAGGCAGGTAAGGCACCTGCTGGGCCCCACGCGCACCAGCAACCCTCCCTGTGCCCGCCAGCTTCCCACCTCCCACCCCTGGCCCTCTTTTACTTACATTTTTAGTAGTTACTCAGCAGGGAGGGGTGGAAACTTCCAGACAGCTCACCTTCGTTGCAGACAACTTGCAGCACCATTTGCAGAATGGGACTTTTGGCGGGCTCAGCAGGGCAGAGACAGCCTGGACAATTCCTATTGGCTTTTGAAAGCCAATAGAATTAGACTCTATTCAAGAGAGTCTATTCTATTGGCTTTCAAAAGCCAATAGAATAAAAGGGAGTTGCACAACTAAGGAAAAGGGGGAAAAATGGCGGACTGCATTGTTTGGCGACCCCCGTGAAATGGTCATTCGACCCCAAATGGGGTCCCAACCCACAGGTTGACAACCGCTGCTCTAAATTAAAACAAAAACATGAAAATACCATATAAAATATACAGATTAAACAATTAAAATAATATTTCAATTATATATCCAAATCCTCTTAATCTAAGTTTAAACATAAGTATAAAAAAATCACAGTGTAGGTAGTACTGGATGTACAGTCATTTGTTCGGCAACCATTTTGAAATTACTATGGCTCTAAACATTTGTGCCATCATGAAGTTTGAATGAGAACAATAGAAAGAAGAATGTGTGTTGGTAGAAATGCACACCTCACTCCTCCTCCTCTTCCTTGGAATGGGACGACTCACTGTGGTCAACTTGCCACAGTCAGCTTGTCATGGCCAACTTGATGCAGGACAACTCAACATGACCAGTTTGCCATGGAACCAGTCATTTTAGGACAATTCAACAATTCAATTTAATTATTTAAAATAATTAAAAAATATTGTAATTTTTGTCATTCACATTTCATTCTGTCCCTCCTTTGGCATCCTTTCTTTAATGATTCTATTTCACTATTTCTTCAATATTAGTGTAACTCTTGTCCTGAGGCGAGTTATCCTGTGGCAAGTTGGCTGCAGCAAGTCAGCCTCAGCAAGTTGGATGTGGTGAGTTGGTTGTGGCAAATTGTCATAGACCCCCTCCTCCTTTCTTGATGAAAAAAGGATACTTCTTCAAGACTAGATGAGGCTGCAAATAGAATGGTGTAGCATAGGGGTCTTCAAATTTGGCCCTTTTATGACTTGTGGACTTCAACTCCCAGAATTCCTCAGCCAGCGTGCCTGGCTGAGGAATTCTGGGAGTTGAAGTCCACAAGTCATAAAAGGGCCACGTTTGAAGACCCCTAATCTAGTCTAAGATTAGCAAGATCTACCTTTCTATGTAATCTTTCAAAGAGAGGTTTTTCCTAACTATCCTGAGGCCATGTTTTTCTGTGGACTGAACACTGAACCTGCCTTATATAAAGCTTGTATTCTATCACTGAGTTAAGATCATTATTCCTCAGCGTGCCTGGCTGAGGAATTCTGGGAGTTGAAGTCCACAAATCATAAAAGGGCCAAGTTTGAAGACCCCTGGTGTAGCATCTCAGAAAAGTGGAAAGAAGGAGAGTTGAAGAAGAGTGGGAGGCTGAACAAGTTGAAAACACTGGGAAAACTTGAAGAAGCCAGAAAAGCAGCTGTGGCAACAGAGTGCCTCACCATTGCCACAGAAATTCTTTTGTAGCCTTTGATTATTTTTTTTAATGCTCTCTTCTCCTCATAGGAGAGCCTTCACACTACTGAATGTTTTATCCTTTGGAGTACAGCAGGGAAGATACCATCTACAATAGCTAGTGCTCTCCTCCTCACTGCATGTTAGATGAAGAGAAGATTTATATTTCTGTCAGATCCACCACAAAAGTAGTTCTCTTCTGTTGCAATCCCTGTTGGAAATTTGGCCTTAGGATCTTTATGTTATTTTAATTTATCATGTATTTTTTAAAATAAATTTCTGTTAATTGTATAATTGTTTATGCATGCAATTCCATTCTCCCTCTCCCTTCTTTGGTCTTTGACTGTAAATAAAATACAGCATGCCAAGGGCACTGGCTACATGAATCCTCAAAGGCTCAGGGTAAACAACAGCTTCAGAAGGCAGAGATGCATCACCAGAAAAGAAACAGCCAAATCCCCAATCTTCAGCTTCACGGCCAGAATATTAAAAGGGGGAACAGGTCTTTGTATAGTTGTGGCTACCATTTTGAGTTTCTTGATTCTCCTGCAGCCCCCTGGCTGCCCAACCATCAGACAAAAGGTCTCGCTTCTTGAGAGTGGAAGGGACTCAAAGACCAGACTGACTAAGAAAGGCCACAGCATAAAACATGGCAGTTTTCTAGAATAAGGTCTAAGGGACAGACTGTAGTTATGGGATAGAAAACAAAGAAGGTTGGGCATGGAGAGTAAAAAATAGTGACAAAGATACCATAGAAAAATGTATGGAATGAAAAAGACTGGAGTCACAAACTTAAGGAAAACTCTGCTTACGTATGCCTGAGTACACGTATGTGCATGTGCATGCCTGTATAATTTTGATACTAAAAGTGCCTGTATCATTTTGGTACTAAAAAAAACCTGCTTCCAGGATTTGTCTCTTCTCCTGGCAAGTTCATTTCAGTTGACAAAGCCAGCCATGAGCCATTTGGAGCCTTGAGAGTCATGGGTTCTCAGTATGCTTTAGTTGCATTTTGGAGCTACCCTGAGAAAAATGGGCCTAGCAGACAGCCCTCAATCTTCTGGAAAGAGACGGACAAGAGAATTTTAGAGTCAAGAAACAAAACTGGATGAACTAAATATCTTATGCTGACTTTTGCAGAAATTATTTTCCAACAGTAAGAATAACAAGTAAACATGTTCCAGGAAGAATTGTGGAACATTCAGAGCTAGATATTTGTACTAAACCAAATGAAAACCTTAAAATTGCGTTTTATAAAAAGTCTGGAACTGGAAAAATTAGTAGGCAGTAGTGATCTAATAACACCCATAATTATCCTCTCTAGTTTCTTTGCTTTGTTTGAGGAACTTATTTTTTTTTGTTTATTCAGTGGCTCTTTCTAATTTAAAAAGAAACCCTTAACGCTATTTATTAAAATGTTTAAAGTCCAACTATGTGTATTATGGCCTGTATAGTATTTGCCCGAACCACAAAAGTTCTTTTTCATGCCACAATGAATCCCCTAAATCTTAATTTAAACCCTTATGTCTGGGCACTTCACTCAAATTGAGGTAATAATCTTCCTTTCCCCTTCTCTAATTACATGTTTTTAAAATTATAATCTTCCTGTCTAGAATATAGTAGTCATGAAACAAGAATATAGGTTGACCTTGAGTATGTAATAAAAATGGTTCCTTTTATGAAGAAATGAACATTTTCTTGGAGAATATCAGCCTATTTAAAGCTTTCAGAAGCCTGCCACTCTGTAAAGTTTAGATTCCTTATAGCTGTTTACCATTTTCAGTCTTATGTGAGGGAGTTATTCTGATTTGACAGCATTGTATAATATTCTTGCCTTGTTTCAGGTAGACCTCAACTTACAACCGTTCCTTTAGTGACTGTTCAAAATTACAGTGGCACTGAGAAAAATAACTTATGACTACTTTTCACACTTACAACCATTGCAGTATCCTCACAATCACATAATCAAAATTTGGACACTTGGCAACTGGTTCGTATTTATGACAGATGCACTGTGTCATGTGATCACCATGTGCAACCTTCCTAGAAGGCTCCTGATAAGCAAAGGCAATGAGAGAAGCCATATTTGCATAATGATCGAATGAGCACCTAAGGATTATCTTAGCCACTGTGGCAATAAAGGTCATAAGATGAGGCAAAACTCACTTAACAACTGCCTTGCTTAGCAATGAACATTTTGGGCTCAGTTGTGGTTGTAAGTTCAGAACTACCTCGTCCATGTTTTCCTGAAAGTAAGACCTACTCCGAAAATAAGCCTTAGCTTGATTTTGGGAAGCAGCCTAATATAAGCCCTACCCCAAAAATAAGCCCACCTAAAAATCAAGCTAGGGTGGGGGTGGAGCTTACCATTGCAGCTAGGCCTCCCATGGATCGACACTTGCCTCTCCGCTTCTTCTGCAGCCGAAGAAGAAGCTTCATTCTGCAGCTGAGAATGGAGTTTGGGTCTGCATTTCCTGTCAGAGGCCTTTCTGGAAGGCCTCTGCAGTCGAGAACCGAGCTATGTATTCATATAAGGGAATAGAAAGGGGACCATCAAATTTGTAGATGACGCTAAGGTGGCAAATTAGCCAACACCCCAAAAGAAAACTCGGGATCCAAAAAGATCTTGAGCAATGGGCCCTGTCCAACAACATGAAATTTAATGTGGAAAAAAGCAAGGTTGTATAGCTAGGCAGGAAAAACCAAAGGTACAAGTACAGATTAGGTGAAGCCTGGCTCAAAACCAGTAACTGTGAGAGGGATCTTTGGAGTCCTAGTGCATAATCACTTAAACAGCAGTGTGCGGCGGCAGCCAAAAAAGCCAGTATAATCCTTGGTTGTACAAACAGAGGTACAGAATCAAAATCATGTGAAGTATTAGTACCGCTTTATAAATCCTTAAGAAGACCACCTCCTGGAATACCGCATCCAGTTTTGGTCACCACATTACAAAAAAGATGTTGAGAATTTGGAAAAAGTGCAGAGAAGAGCAACTAAGATGATTAAAGGCCTGGAGACAAAAATATAAGAAGAACGGATTTGGGTTTGGCTACTCTAGAGAAAAGAAGGAATAGAGGTGACATGATAGCAGTATTCCAGTATTTGAGGAGCTGCCACAAAGAAGAAGGGGTCAACTTTTTTTCCAAAGCACCAGAAGGCAAGACAAGAAACAATGGATGGAAACTGATCAAAGAGAGAAGCAACCTGGAATTAAGGAGAAACTTCCTAACAGTGAGGACAATTAACCAGTGGAACACCTTGCCTTCAGAAATTGTGGGTGCTTCATCACTGGAGGTTTTTAAGAAGAGACTGGACAGCCACTGGTCTGAAATGGTATAGGTCTCCTGCTTGAACAGGAAGTTTGACTAGAAGACTCCAAGGCTCCCTCCAGCTCTTTTCTGATTGACTGATTGCTTTGATTCAATTTACACTATATTATACTGCATGCATATAGGGCATTTTATATTGCGCATGTAGAAAAATGCATATAAGTATTTTGATTTTTTTAAAAAAATATAACTATATTGATATTTTAACTATTTCCTGCCCAGAGTCACTTCAGTGACATGAGCAGCAATATAAATTGAGATGATGATGATGATGATGATGATGATGATGATGATGATGATGATAAAAAAACAGCAGTGACCCTGTGGAGTAGTAGCCCTCTGAAACTCTCTATATACAGATTTTATTTTCAAATGCATCACCTCAAATACAGTTGAGGCATTTTACCTTTAATCCACTGCCAAATCTTCGTCTACTTTTTAATGGTTTCTCTTATCCATATTTTCTCTGAATAAGTGAATGGAGAATTTATCCCAAATACAACGTACAAATATGTTGGTGTGAAATATTAGCCATGAATTTGCTTGCTCAGAATTCTTATTGATCCTCTAACTGGTGACATGGTTTTGATAGAAAAATATTGTTTTAAAGTTTGTTGGATTTTAAAAAAAATATATAAAATATTTATATTTATAATTTTAGCAATTGTTTTCTTGGATTTTCTCTTTTAACTAGAGAGCCTGACCTAACTTCCTTCCTTCCTCCCTTCCTCTTCTTCTCCATCTAGCCAGGTACATAAAATTAAAGTCCTTATAGAAAAATGTTTGTTTTAATATCTAATGCTTGGAAAGAGCCCTTAACCCAGGCCTATTTTTTCTGAAGAACTGTAATTATTCCTATTCAATTTTTCCATGAATCTTTGTCATTAATAGGCTTCTGTGTGCTTCTTGTATTGGTCTTTTATCATTCCTTTCTATATAACATTCTACTGATGAAAATTAATAAAATCTCTGTTGTTGAGAGATAAAACAGTAATTATCCTTCCTGGAGTGCTCTGAAACTGTTATGCTTATATATTTTAAAGGTAGATATAGGAAAGATGTTATTAATAGCATTGCCATGACAACAAGCCTTTAGGATAAACATTGTGGCAATGTTATTCCAGCTACACAAATGGGGGGGGGGGGGAGAGAGAAGGAGATTTCTTTTAAGCACATATTGTGCTCCTTTAAAATGCACTCCTGAACTTTGCTTTTATAAAGATTTACAGACTGTTATTAGGCAGAAAGAATTTTAGCTTATTTTACCTTTTGAGCCATGGTGGCGCAGTGGTTAGAATGCAGTACTGCAGGCTAATTCTGCTGACTGCTGACTGTCAGCAGTTCGGCAGTTTGATTCTCACCGGCTCCAGGTTGACTCAGCCGTCTATCTTTCTCAGGTTGGTAAAATGAGGACCCAGATTGTTGGGGGCAATACGTTGACTCTGTAAATTGCTTGGAGAGGGCTATAAAGCACTGTGAAGCGGTATATAAGTCTAAGTGCTATTAAGTGCTATTGTGGACATCACTTTGTGATACCAAGTGGAAATCCCTGGGAAATAGGGAGAATCCATTGGTTTAAAAAGACACATTATGATTGGGGAATATAAATATTTTCTTTCTTAAAAGCCCAAAACGATTGAAGAGAACCAATCACTGTGACAACATTAGCTCATCAGTTATGAATCAAAACAAACAGACCATCAATGTTTCCTACTGTTGGGAGAATTTCCCAGAGTACCTTTTCCTCTGAGCAAGGAAACAAGCTCAAGAAATCAAGTTATAAAGGTGAGCTGCTGGAAAGGAGTTATAATCACTCAAAACCAATACAAAGGTTTTTTTTGGGGGGGACAGTAGACAACAGAGTGATGCACCAGCAAGCTTTTTATACGATTTCTGAGTTCTTTGTGAAGGAAATTGCGAACTTGGTGTATGATTTTATGGCTGGGAACAGGAGAGTACGTCCAGAGAAGTTTAGAGGAAATATTTTGTTTGTTATTTCTCTTATCAAGGATGATCTTCCTGGTTTAATCATATGGTATTTGCTGTTGTCTTTGAGGTGTAAAAAAAAACCTGGACAAAAGTGTGGATTGGCTCTAGTGCCAGATTTCTGCCTGTCTGTGTGTTTTCGCTGCCGCCTTTCAAGGTTCTAAGTCAGTATCCTCACGGATTATTTAAGGCTGCTTAATACAATGTATTCTCCGCTGACGGAAATATTGCATTACTCCAGCTATTGTTAATTAGCGATTAGTGGTTTTGCTTTCTGTAATCTATCTCTGTCTGTCAGCGATCTAAGCACCTTGGGCAGTCTTTAGCACTTTGAGTTTATGACTTCCCCAGCTTTCAAATACATTGTATCTCCATCTTAATGAGTTAAGGGTACATTGTATTTTATGAATGGAGACAAAGTTTTCCCCAGTGATAAGCGGCTCTAAAAGAAAAGGAGAAACATGGATATTTTCCTATGGGATTTCTTCCTACTTCTTAGGGACGTTATTTCAGTGGGGGATCTCCTAATGGGGATGTTCAAAATAAACTGTACACCCTTCCCCTTTTTGTGCCCATATGTTATATATGGAGCACAATTTTATTTGATGGTGGGATAGACTCGGTACTTTTCATTTATCTGAAGCAGCATGAGAGAGACTTGGTTAGAGCTTCTGGGCAGCTTAAATTTTCTTAGGCCAAGGGTAGGCAACCTTGGCTCTTTTATGACTTGTGGACTTCAACTCCCAGAATGCCTGAGCCAGCCATGCTGAGGGGAAAGAGAGAGGTTTCCAAGCTGAGCAATGCTGGCTCAGGAATTCTGGGAGTTGAAGTCCACGAGTCGTAAAAGAGCCAAGGTTGCTTACCCCTGAACTAGGCCTAGGCCGCTTTATGATTTGTGGACTTCAATTCCCAGAATTCCTGAGCCAGCATGGGGGAAACTATGCCCCTTCATGACTTGGGGACTTCAACTCCCAGAATTCCTAAGCCAGCATGGCTCAGCTTGGAAACCTCTCCCTTTCCCCTCAGCGTGGCTGTCTCAGGAATTCTGGGAGTTGAAGTCCACGAGTCATAAAAGAGCCAAGGTTGCCTACCTGTCTTAGGCTGTTCAGGGTGCTGAGGCAAGGAACGCAGGCATTGATAGAGATAGCAACCAAGAATGATTGCTAAAGCTAATGATTCTGAGAAGCAGAACCTTTATCCAGTGAAGGTCTGGGAGCCAGGATAGCAATAAATCAAGTGGTGATTTTGCAAGATCGGTATTTTGTATCATTTCTTTCAGGTGTCAGTAAGGTGGGAGTTTTCTGACAGTTTAAAATAAAACATACTATGAAATTACTTGCAGCCATGATTGTGCCGTAATAGTAAGTAATCAGTGGCTGCCCTATTCTCAAACGTAGCTCCACAAACTTGTCTAAGTTCCCAATTTATTGAATCTAAGGTTCAGAAGGTTTCATTAAGACTTTTAGCCAATGCATAAGTGAGGCCATTAATATCTCAGGAATTAAAGGTGTCTAATGCGGGGATGATACTAAGAGAATAGTTAATGAAACACACTATTGTATGTGAGTCATAGCCAGGTGGCAAAGATTCAAAATCCCTTTTCTGTTGGGTCCTGGGAGAAGGCATTAAGACAGTCAATCTTCCCAGGATCTCCCTGTAGTGGTAGCTGGGACATACGAATAGGCTTGTGACCCATAAAGTAAAAATCATCCTAGGGAAAGCATTATGTACAAAAAAAAATGTAAGAGATTTCTTCGGCTGCAGGTTGGGGCCATGTTGTGATGTTATAACAGACCAGGACTTTAGGAAATGAACAGTTTGTCATTGTGAAGGCACTGTCTGCTCGAGTTGCATTGGCATTGAGCAGTCTGAATATGGTTTGATCTTTAATGTCAGTATTAAGTCCCCAGTTAAAGATAGTCAAGTATGTAGTATTACTGTTATAGTCCCTGAACATAGGGTGATTTTGAAAGGTGATGGAGGTGAGGCAACTTTATAAGGCAGGTCGTTAAGATATCTTTCACTGACTTCTCTCCCGCCAAGCAAAAAATCACTAGTGTTCAATATTTGTTTGGCTAAATATTCCCAAATGTTTTCTCTATTTGCAAGAAGGTGAGTATCTATAAGCGCATTTACTGAGTCAGAAAAAGCATAAAGGCAATATAAAACAATTCTTATTCTCCCTCCCATTCTGGTCCGTTTTCACTGTTCTCTATTAGTTTCAAAGAGAGTCCTTAGTTCCCATAGGTCAGTCTCTGAGTCTTGATAAGTTTGAGGAGTGGGACTTTTGTGATGTGTTTTGCTCGATGCTGACATCAACTTGATGCTGCTGGCTTCACATGCATCCAGTGGATCCAGGAGTCTTTTTCTGCAACCTTTACAGCTGCCTGCGTGGTCAATAGGACTTGGAAGGGGCCGTTCCAGCTCATCTGTAGCAGAGATTTTCTTGTGAAGGATCGAATCCACACCCAGTCTCCTGGCTCAAATGATTGGAGGGCTTCTTGCAACGGCAGTGTTGGTGTGAGTGCATTCTGCCTCCATAGCTTTCGGAGTCACTTGTATAATGCTGAAAGATAAGAAGACAAAACCGCATTCACCCTTTTCTAAGTTAAGGGAATTTGGGTCTAAGCCTTTTAATGTATCTGGGAGTCTACCAAAAAGTAACTTAAAAGGCAATATACTCATTTCTTGTCAGGGTTGAGTCCTTAAGTGGAATAGGACAACAGGCAAACCTGAGGCCATGATAAATGCATTCTTGACACAATTTGCCTAGTAAGGTTTTTAACTCCCTATTGGCTCTCTCCACTCCCCCAGAAGATACCGAGTTATAAGGGATGTGAAGGTTCTGTGTTATCCCTAAGGCCTGCAATATGAAGGTGACGACCTGAGAAACAATGTTTCTCACAATCTAAAAGGCCAACACAGTGCTAGGCTGCATTAACAGAGGGATAGAATCAAGATCACGTGAAGTATTAATACCACTCTTTAATGCCTTGGTAAGGCCACACTTGGAATACTGCATCCAGTTTTGGTCACCACGATGTAAAAAAGATGTTGAGACTCTAGAAAGAGTACAGAGAAGAGCAACAAAGATGATTAGGGGATTGGAGGCTAAAACATATAAGGAACGGTTGCTAGAATTGGGTATGTCTAGTTTAACAAAGAGAAGGACAAGGGGGGATATGATAGCAGTTTTCCAATATCTCAGGGGCTGCCATAAAGAAGAGGGAGTCAAGCTATTCTCCAAAGCACCTGAAGGCAGGACAAGAAGCAACGGATGGAAACTAATCAAGGAGAGAAGCAACCTAGAACTAAGGAGAAACTTCTTGACAGTTAGAACAATCAATCAGTGGGACAGCTTGCCTCCAGAAGCAGTAAATGCTCCAACACTGGAAGTTTTTAAGAAGAGACTGGACAGCCACTTGTCCGAAATGGTGTAGGGTTTCCTGCCCAAGCAGGGGGTTGGACTAGATGACCTCCAAGGTCCCTTCCAACTTTACTACTATTATTATTTATTATTTATTATTATTTATATCCAGGGTGTTAGGTATACCGAATTTAGGCACTATGTCTTTAAGAAGGTGTCTGACTGTTTCTAAAGTGGTGGTGTGGATGCAAGAGAAGGCTTCCACCCAATGAGTGAGTTAGTCCTGGCACACTAACACATATTGGTAGCCTTTGCTTCTGGGCAGTTGAGTGAAGTCAAATCATAGTTTCTCGAAGTGCCATTCTGCCCATGGTCTCCCTCCTGCACTGATAGCCTTCTTTGAGAAAGCATTGTTAGCTTAACATGTCAGGCACTGCTTTGCCACTTGTGCAGCTTCTGTGTATATGCCTGGCGCATACCAAGTTTGTTTGGTGACATCTACCATGTCCTGAGTTCTGCAGTGTCCTTTGAGTGTGGCTATTGGCAGATGAGGCACAGGAGATGCCTGGGAGCTATGGGTTGACCAGCGGGGACCTGCCAGAAGCCACCTTCATATTTCTCTTTCCAGTGCTCTGCTTCCCCTTCTTCTAGGAAGACCCCATATGGGATTTTTTGTCTGTACTTGTAGTGTTGGAGCAGTCACAGGTAGAATTGACAGCTGCATTGCTACCCATTTAATCTAAGTTAACATTGGATGCAGTTTTATTTGTAAATAAGCTCCAGTAAACATAGTAGGATTTCACTTTCCTGAAAACTTGAACAGAACAGTGATGTAAATAATTTGACTCTTCTTAATGTATAGGCATCTTCCATAATAAATACATATTATATATCAAGTAACTTACATCTTTTTAACTGGAATGACTTAGATCAGTGATGGCGAATCTTTTAGAGACCGAGTGCCCAAAAACTGGCTCCAGCCCTGCTCCACCCCCCTGCCCCACTGCCACTCTGTCCCCCATCCCCTGCCCCGCCTGCCCACAGGACCACTCATCGCCTCCAGGGCCCACCGCAGATCACCCAGGCAGCCCAGCAGTGCTATGGCAGCCACACCCTCTGCCCGCGCCCTGCAGCATCAACTGCATGATGGGGTGTGAGGGCAGAGTCTTGTCTATGCTGCCTGGCTGCCATGTCCTTGGGTGCGCTGTTCCATGTGGGCCACGTTCGGGGGTGACTCTTCTTCAGGGGGGCTGCTGGAGAGGAGGGGGTCACGGGGGAGGCAAGGCTGGGGCAACGGCACATGTGCCCACAGAGAGGGCTCCGAGTGCCACCTCTGGCACCTGTGGCATAGGTTCGCCACCACTGACTTAGATGCTAACTTTTTTTTCAATTCACATAGCTATGTCTGTACTTTGTTAAGTAAATGGATTCTTTTTGTAGCAAAACATGTGCAGCTGGAATATGAAATATAAGAAAAGCCATTTAGAATTTAGTAATATTTTATTTGATATGTGCTTGTGTTTAAGCACTGTGAACAACTGTTTTTCTCCATAGCAACAACCTTGTGAGGTAGATTCAAAGTGTTTGATCCATTATTATGGTCTTGTTTGATCAAATTGACATCTTCAAATAGGTTCTGGGTTGATTATTATCTTTAAACAATTCTTTGCAATAATTCAATAGACTTTCTGTAATTCTAAGTTATGTGTCATCATCTGGGACACAAAATGGAAATGGATTTTATCTTTGTTAATTTGCATTTGCCACTGACACTCTACTGTAGCTCGAGATACAGGACACAACCAAATTATCAAAGGTCTTTTAATTCAGTTTATCCAAATTATCAAAGGTCTTTTAATTCAGTTTATTCTTTTATTTTGGTCACAGACCAGAATAAAAATTAAATCATTAAAATAAAATAGAACAGAAAAAGACATAATAATGTATTACTTCATCCCTTTTGGCTAGCATCGATTATTAAATGGGTTGCTAGTTTTCAGAGTCAAATAATGATTGGAGAATAATAAGGATCAAACAGGATAGTTTGCCTGCAACATGTGGATGTATGAATTGAAGAACACTAAGATAGCTTGGCACTGGGTGCAGGGGAATGAATGAGACTCTCCCTAACTAAATACCATTCAAGATTGGCTTTCTCATGTGCAGCAAGCCCAGAGAAGGAGCTAGAATTCCTACATGCCAAAAGATTACATTCAGAAGAGGGAACCTCTGCCACTGATTTGATCAGCGATGATCAAATTTTGATTTTCAGTCGTAGACTTATTTGGCAATGTATGATCATTTGAACAACTTATCTTTTTTCTGCTTGTAATTTGTTATCAGATAACATTGGGATACTTTTTCTCAACATTACCTAAAGGATAAAGAGCCACAAATAAAATGGAATATAGTTCTTTGCAAATTCTGTGGAAATGGATATGGCACATAGTGAAGTCTATCATTCTGAGTTGTGCCCCAAGTATTTGGTGAGATGATTGCCCTATGCATCATTTTTAAAATGTGTTTCTAAAGTTACGAAGAAGAAATAATTTTGTCCTGGGTCACTGAGGTAGCAAATATTTTTTTTCAACATTCACAAGCTCCCTCCCTCCCTAACTGTTATGCATCCAGGCTTTTCCTTAATTTGCAGTTCTGTTACCTTTAACTTGACCTATGATCTCATCAATTCTGTAAGTTAGTACACACACACACACACACACACACACACACACACACACACGTAAAAATAAATTCAAGCAGAGGTGCTAAATAGCTTTGTGAGATCAAAACCAAGTTTCATAAGTAGCTGGCTAGCAAAGACTGCAGAACAGGACAAGAAAAAACTAAAACTGTTGCATTCGCGGTGGGACTTTTGTCATTTTTGTTTTAAAAAAATATATACTCTTTGGTATCAGTCCGATAGTTAAGTCAGTCTTTTTGCAATGTTCATGGACTCTGTAATAATATACAGTACTTTCCACCCGTAAGGCTGCAGATTCAATATGTTAAACTGAGTCTCCAGTAAAACACAGGGGACAGGATGCAGCGGAGTTTTGCCAGAATCAGAGAGCAAAAAGATTTTTTGACAATCACAATAGAAAATAAAAGCTACATAAATAAATAATTTGAGCAGATTCGAAGTATCTTTATATAGCCCTATGTTGAGTGGAAGATAAATTTCATGCGCTGCAAAATGAGAGCAGATAGGCATAGATTATTATCTGGGCTGCAAAGTGGAGGATTACAAGATGGCAGCAATGAATTCAAATTCTGCATCCCCATTCAGCATTAACCTTGTGAACTCTCAAGCTTCCTCCTTCCTTTATATTTTCAAGATGGACAGTGTTTAATATTTATTTGTTATGTTTATGTAGGGGTGTGGATCTATACATATGTTGTATATAGTATGTTAGGTGTGTGTCATGTATGTGTTCACTTTGAGAGCGGGCAACTAAATTTCATTTTTGATGTGTGCCTTTGTGCCCATAGTAAAAAAAAAATGACAATAAAGGTTATCTTGCCTTGCCTTGCCTTACCTTGCCTTGCCTTATCTCACCTTACCTTACTTTATCTCATCTCATCTCATCTCATCTTATCTTATCTTATCTTATCTTATCTCACCTAACCTTATCTTATCTTATCTCATCTCGCCTCGCCTCGCCTTGCCTTGCCTTGCCTTGCTTTGCCTCGCCTCGCCTCGCTTCGTCTCGTCTCGTCATCTCGTCTCGTCTCGTCGTCTCGTCTCGTCTTGTCTTATCTTAGTGTCATCTAATGATCAGTTTGGTTGGGGCAGCCCAGATAGGATGTGACTCAGAAAGGGGAACAACTCCCCTCCCCTCTTTTCTCAGGTCGCTTTGCAAAACATTTCACTCCTCTCTTTTCATAGTTTTCAGCTGCTTTTGTCATGTACTCAAGTCCTATTGGCCATACAGTGCTACAGCATCATTCTCCTGATGCAGTCCCGAATTAGATTATTGGGATTCATCCACGAACAGAAGAAACAGCAAGTAAGAGAAACAATGGGGCTGAGGGAAAAAAACTGAATATTTGCATAATATAAATTATTTAGAAGGCAGAATGTCTACCTCAGTGAAATGTTATTTGTTCCACTAAGCACAGGTCTAGCCCCCAACCCATATATTTTGCAATCTAAGTGTGCAGTACTTACTCATTCCTTAAAGGCCATTCCTTTTTTTGTGGGTGTCTCACATTTTCAGGGTAAAATATTTACTTCTTGGGGTGAGAGGCAAAATTTAAAGAATAAGCTTTATTCTGATTCATTTTCTGCCTTTCAAAGCTTCAGGTATAAATTGTTCTAATTATTTTATAAAGAGTTCCCTACATTTGAGATTCACATCAAACCGGATTTCTGAGAATGCTTAGCATTTTAGGAATAAGACAATATTGACAGCAAAACCAAGATCATGGCATCCGGCCCTCTCAATTCTTTGCAAATAGATGGGGAAGAAATGGAGGTAGTGACAGATTTTATCTTCCTGGGCTCCAAGATCACCACAGATGGGGACTGCAGCCAAGAAATTAAAAGACACTTGCTCCTGGAGAGGAAAGCTATGGCAAATTTAGACAGCATACTAAAAAGCAGAGACATCACCCTGCCAACAAAAGTACGTATAGTCAAGGCCATGGTTTTCCCAATTGCAATGTATGGCTGTGAAAGCTGGACCATAAGAAAGGCTGAGTGCAAAAGAATTGAGACCTTTGAACTATGGTTCTGGAGAAGACTCCTGCGAGTCCCTTGGATTGCAAGGCAATCAAACTGGTCAGTTCTAGAGGAGATCAACCCTGACTGCTCTTTAGAAGGCCAGATCCTGAAGTTGAAACTCAAGTACTTTGGCCACCTAATGAGAAGGAAGGACTCACTGGAGAAGAGCCTAATGCTGGGAAAGATTGAGGGCAATAGAAGAAGGGGACGACAGAGAATGAGATGGCTGGATGGAGTCACTGAAGCAGTAGGCGTGAACTTAAATGGACTCCAGAAGATGGTGTAGTCAGTCTGTGCAATCTTCTTGCAACAGCTTACCAAGTGGTCCACTGTTTCTTCAGCTTCTTTGCATAGGCGGCACTTACTGTCTGTTGCTGTCTTCTCAATTTTGACTTTGTATGCATTTGTCCTTAAGGCTTGGTCTTGTGCAGCCAGAATTAGTCCCTCGGTCTCTTTCTTCAATTTTCCTGCTCTTAGCCATTGCCAGGTCTTATTATTATCTGCTTTCCCAGCTATTTTTTTTCATGTATTGGCCATGTAGTGCTTTGTCTTCCCATGCCTCTATTCTGTTCTTCATTTGGTCTTTCTTGTAGGCCAGTTTGGTCTCTCCAGTAGTCAGTAAGCCTTCCTGATATACTAATTTCAGTGCATCTTCATCATTGTTCTTCAGATATTCTTCCAAAGCCATTTTTTCTTCTTCAACCATCTGATGTACTTGTAGCATTCCACGCCCACCTATTTGCCTTGGTAGATAAAGTCTATCAATGTCACTGCGTGGATGAAGGGCATGATTCATTGTCATTATTTTTCTGGTCTGCCTATCCATTGCTTTTAGTTCTGCTTGAGTCCAGTCCACTATTCCAGCTGTGTACCTAATGACTGGGATTGCCCAGGTGTTGATTGCCTTTATGGTATTTCCTCCATTGAGTTTGGACTTTAAGATCTTCTTCACTCTCTTGATGTATTCACCTCTAATCTTTTTCTTGACTTCAGTGTGCTTGATGTTGTCAGCTTGAAGGATACCCAAGTATTTATAGTACTCTTCCTCATCCAGACTCTTAATGTTATTTTCGTGGGGCATCTTGATATTATTATTATTATTATTATTATTATTATTATTATTATTATTATTATTATTATTGATCATCGCACAGTCAGCCAGATGTTCAGACTGGATTTGGCATTTTGTCTACCTATCGAGTCCTTACCCAGGACCTGGGATAGGCAGATGTGGATGTTTGATGGTATTACAGATATCGTCGCAGGATGGAAGCAGTTCCTAATAAGGCCGCCTTTTGCAATTGACTAATAGCGAATTTGTCAATGCCAATGGTGTTCAAGTGGTGCTCCAGTTGTTTTGGGATTGCACCCAAGGAGCCTATGACTATTGGTACTACCCTTGCTTGCTTTTGCCACAGTCTTTCTATTTCTATTTGTAGGTCTTTGTATTTTGTTATCTTCTCCAGTTCTTTCTCTTCTATTCTGCTATCTCCAGGCACTGCCACGTCCACTATCCAGACTTTTTTGTCTTTCTTATCGACAATTGTTAAGTCTGGGGTGTTATGTTGCAGGTGCTTGTCTGTTTGAATTCTGAAGTCCCAGAGCAGTTTAATTTTATCATTTTCTATGACTTTCTCTATTTTATGATCCCACCAGTTTTTGCTTACAGGCAAATGATATTTTTTGCAGATCTTCCAATGCACCATTGTTGCTACTTTGTCATGCCGCTGCTTGTAATCAGTCTGTGCAATCTTCTTGCAACAGCTTACCAAGTGGTCCACTGTTTCTTCAGCTTCTTTGCATAGGCGGCACTTACTGTCTGTTGCTGTCTTCTCAATTTTGACTTTGTATGCATTTGTCCTTAAGGCTTGGTCTTGTGCAGCCAGAATTAGTCCCTCGGTCTCTTTCTTCAATTTTCCTGCTCTTAGCCATTGCCAGGTTTTATTATTATCTGCTTTCCCAGCTATTTTTTTCATGTATTGGCCATGTAGTGCTTTGTCTTCCCATGCCTCTATTCTGTTCTTCATTTGGTCTTTCTTGTAGGCCAGTTTGGTCTCTCCAGTAGTTAGTAAGCCTTCCTGATATACTAATTTCAGTGCATCTTCATCATTGTTCTTCAGATATTCTTCCAAAGCCATTTTTTCTTCTTCAACCATCTGATGTACTTGTAGCATTCCACGCCCACCTATTTGCCTTGGTAGATAAAGTCTATCAATGTCACTGCGTGGATGAAGGGCATGATTCATTGTCATTATTTTTCTGGTCTGCCTATCCATTGCTTTTAGTTCTGCTTGAGTCCAGTCCACTATTCCAGCTGTGTACCTAATGACTGGGATTGCCCAGGTGTTGATTGCCTTTATGGTATTTCCTCCATTGAGTTTGGACTTTAAGATCTTCTTCACTCTCTTGATGTATTCACCTCTAATCTTTTTCTTGACTTCAGTGTGCTTGATGTTGTCAGCTTGAAGGATACCCAAGTATTTGTAGTACTCTTCCTCATCCAGACTCTTAATGTTATTTTCGTGGGGCATCTTGATTCCTTCAGTTTTCACTATTTTTCCTTGTTTGATAGTAAGTGTGGCACATTTGTCCAAGCCAAACTCCATTACAATATCTTGGCTATATATACGGACAGTGTTGAGCAGCGATTCTATTTCAGATGATGTTTTTCCATACAGCTTCAGATCATCCATGTAAAGGAGGTGGGATAGTCTGGCAGATGTTTTTGATGTTTGATAGCCATGTCCTGAGTTATTCAGTATTGTTGACAGAGGAAACAGTGCAATGCCAAATAGTAATGGTGATAATGAATTATTATTATTATTATTATATCTTGCCTTATTATATAAAATATTTTATATAAAACTCAAGGTAGTAAACATATCTAATGCTCGTGCCTCCTATTTTTCCCACAACAAAAATCCTGCAAGTTGGGTTGGGCTGAATAGGGTGATTAGACCAATAATATCCAGCCGGATTTCATGCTTAAGGAAGGCGAGAACTAAGTCTTCTGGTTTCAAGATCAACACTTAAGCACAACATCAAACTAGTTCTCAGGAATGTTGTCTCTGGCATATTAAGTTACAGTGAATATGATTTTTAAAAAACCTTTTTATCATATCATTTAAATGTTGAAGTATTAAAATGCAGTATAACCTAATCTTGGTAGTGGAAGAATGCATTAAAACAAAAATTAGTGAGTATTCATTCAATGAATATAAATAACGATGTCCTTGGGGGTACAAGAAAGATTCTGAGTACTATTTTCTATATTATGAAAGGAGACATGATTGCTGAGAATTTATTATTGTTCAGATTGTTCTGAATTATTATTGTTGTTAGAACATCTTCATTTTTTTCTCTTTTTTTCCCAGAGGGTATGAACTGCATGAACAAAGAGCATGGGTGTGAACATATCTGCCGGGAGACACCCAAAGGTGGGGTTGCCTGTGAATGTAGGCCTGGCTTTGAACTTGCCAAAAACCAGAAGGATTGCAAATGTAGGTAGTAGATGTATGCAAAATTTCAATTGTCCAATATGCTTTATTTTCTATAGTGCTGTTATTATTTAAAATCGGGAAAGCAGTTTAATTTCATTGACTAGAGCTTTTTTGCTGAAGGGGTTTTTTTTTTTCTGTAAGAAGCAATAGAAATTGAATCATTTAGTAGGTTTAACAGATTAATTTTCCAACTGTTGCTATGAAGTTAAAATGGTAGTTGAAAATTATGATACCCAACCCTAGATAATCTTCTCTGTTGTCTTTGCTGCCTCCTGAGCCAGTTTAATTATCGTTATGTGTCCCCAACAATGCAAAGTTAGAGCTGTCAATTCTTTAACTGGTGTGGGCCTTCACATATATTAAGTTCTTCCCCAAAACCTAGGATGTCATAATGTATTGGTGTAATTAGTATATGTTCAGATCCAAGCAGTGTGGCCCTTTGCAACTGATAGATGGAAATTTTGCCAATACACAAATTTTCTAAGTGCCAGCCAGGATTTTGGCCACCATAGCTGGTTTATGCCATAATCTTTCCATTTTGATTTTCAGAACTTAATATTTTGTAATCTTCTCATATATATTTTGTTCTATTCTACTATCCCTGATATTGCCACATCAATTATCTGTACTTTCTTCTTTTCAACCACAGTTATATCTGTTGTGTTATTATTATGTGTGGGTAATCTAAGACTAGTAGAAACTTTATAATTGAATAAGTATTCAATAATATTTATTTCTAATATTTATACCCTGCCCATCTAATCGAAGGGACTCTGGGCAGTTTACAAAATTAATTCCTTACTCCATAGTATGTTCCTTCTACTTTTCTTGAGTTGCTTCAAAACACAATATGGCCCCCAGCATCCCCAATGAGTGAACATGATTTTGTTGCTTTACTGACTCTCAGATTTTAAATTAGTTTTGACTGATGGCTAAAGCACAAGAAATAATTTTTGAGTACAACAGTCCATAGTGAAAGTAGTGCAGTGGTCAAGGCCTCAGCCTAGAAACTGGGAGTCAGTGAATTCTAGTCCTACTTTAGGCATGAAGCCAGCTGGGTGACCTTGTGCTTATCACTCTCATAGGGCTAAGAAGGATGCAGTGATAACCTATTTCCCAAACACTTTGCCAAGAAAGTTGCTGGGATTACTACAGGTAGTTTTTGAGTGTCAAAAACTGATTTAAAAGCATACACATACACACACACAAACACAAATGGGTGCATGCATATACACACACAGAAAGGCACAGGCACATAAAGAAACAGTCCGTGATGTGACTGGCAGCATACTACTAATTTTTTGGGGGGTAGTTTTGTAAGAATGAAGGAATCGTTAATGATATATTTTTAATTTTAATATTTTAGAGACTCTTTAAAAACTTTCTGAGGGTGTTTCATTTACAGTTAATATAACAGATTCCTTAGAGATGAAATATTCTACCATTATGAACTTCTTCTAATAGTGGATATATTTATGATATAAATCTATCCCATTCAAAATAAAATTATTCTTTATATCAAAATTGACCTAGATACTGTAGATATTGGAGTAACGTGGATAAATAAGTTTCAGATCTGATTCCAAAGGGAGAGCAGTCACAATCTTGAGAAGACTCAATAGTTGACTCACAGACAACTCTTGGGTTTATGCTATAATAAATATATGCCTATAGAGGAAAAACATAAAATATTTTATTTTATAATGACAAACTTTAAGCTGAGATATGCTATGCCATCTGATCCCTAATTTGGAGCCTTTAGACATAAGTGATAAATCCAGGGCTTTTTTTGTCATAGAACACCCAGAACGGAGTTCTGGCACCTTTTTTGGATGGAACCTTGTAGGGTAGGCAAGGCGGGTTGTATGACATGTGTGAGTTCCAGCACCTTTTTTTATATATATAAAAAGCACTGGATAAATCTAACAGTTTTTATACTCCTTGAGTGAGGAAAGTGTCTATTTTGAAATTCTGAAGGAACAGGAAGTCAGTTCTGATTTTTTGGGTGGAGAGAACTGGAAATCTATTAAATGAATTTTAAATATGTATAAATAAGGAAGTCTTCAACACTTAATAAAAAAGCTATTTATGACCCAGATTCAAAGTTCTAATGTCTGCTCCCTGCCATGATTATATGACCACATTTTAGATGCTCGGCAACTGGCCTGCATTTACCCACCATTTTCCAATGTCCCACAGTCACATCGCCATGATTTGCACTGTTATTGCTGGAAACCAGCCTTTACTTCTGGTTTCTGGTAAAAAAAATGCCTCATACCCGAACAATGGGTTTCTTTAATGATCAGGGAAGTCACTTAGTGACTGTGACATTCACTTTATGGCTGCCTCATTCATTTAATGACTGCCACAGAAAAGGTCATAAAATGAAGTACGTCATGTGGTGACCCGCTTTACATCCACCATGACAAAATTGCAGGCTCAATTACAGTCATAAGTCGTGGTCTGTGGTATCATGGTCCATAAATTAGGCTTAGACTTAATGAATGGTATCATAGCCTAACTACAGCAAATAAAAGTGCCTCTTAATCAAATTTCCTAAGATTGATAATTTCCAAATTGAAATCTACACTGAAAGTTGGCACAATTGGGAAGCGCCATTCTAGACAGGGGTGTCAAACTGGCGGCCCATGGGCTGGATGTGTTACATGCACACCACGCCCATCCCGGCTCCTCAAAGGCAAAAAACATCATGATACGTCACAATACATCATGTGACGCAATTGAGTTTGCCACCCATGCTCTAGACCAGGCATGTCAAACTGCTGGCCCACGGTCCGGATGCATCATGCCGAAACCGCACCCACATTGCCGCCAATGGAGAAAAAGTCGTGATACGTCGTGCGATGTCACATGACGTCACAAATTTGACATGCCTGCTCTAGACCATGGAAAACAAGAAGCCTCCTATTTGGCCGAAATAATTAAGGTGAGGTACAGATGGCTGACATGTGCCTTGATCTGCTGAATTTTTTTTCTCTGAAAATTGCATACTGTATTGTTTTTAATTTCCTGATAAGACCAGCAGAGCTGAACATGTATTTGATTTCAAAAATATGCTTATAAAGGTTCAAGAAAAGGTCCTGACTTCTTGACCTCCAGAGACATTCATTCAGATATTTTGTTTCTTCCTTGATAGTGTTGCTTTCAGAACTTGTTCATGGTTTCTTAATCAACTTCTGCAAGAGAAAACAAAGAAGCATTGCTTGCTTGCTTTATTTATGAGTGTGAACAGGAGTGTGAAGAATCACAAGTGGACTCAGAAAATGGGAGTAAAACAAGCAGGCATTAAATGCTTTTGCTTTGAAATTGCCCAGTCTGTTAAAACAATTGTACATCATATTCTTTTTTTTATTTTTAAGCAAGAAAGCAAGCAAGCAGAAATTTTGGAGTTGGGAAAAATAGGAGTTTGCTAGCTGCAACACATTTGAAAATAAAAATGCCAGGAACAAAATAATGCTGAGACAGAGCAGAGACAATTGGTATATATTAATTGTTTCATTGCTCACAGCAACTTCATAGTTTCACCAACATGATTTTATTTTGACAGAAGAACAGATGGATAGCATACTACAAACTACTAGTGTAGAAATTACCACTGAGCGAGAAAAAGTAACCTAGTGGCATCAGAAAGTACTTTAAAGTGATGGAATCAGTTCTGTTTCCCCTTAGCAGCTCATTCATCAAACATATTTCCAAAAAAGGGAAGGGACAAAATCATTTTTTTCCTTTTTCAATGAGGTGCGGCAAGGGAATAAGGGTTGATTTATGGGCTTCTGGAAGGTTGCTTTAGAACAAAATATTGAAACTAGGAATAAAATGCCTATAAGATGAACCAAAGTAAATTTTGCTGCACACATAGCAAAATAAAATTTAATATGCAAATATGCATAGCATATAGTTTATGAATAGATTTTAAAAGAATCATAATTGAAAGCTAGTATATTTTACAAAACAATTGTATATGTATTTCACACTTAAGGAACATGGTATGGCTAGCAGAGGTTTAATTCCCCTTGAAATTAAGCAAAAAAAACCCTGCATGTGTCATCCAGAAACCGCACCCACCCCATTGCCAGCAATAGCAAAACTGGCCCGATACATTGCGTGACGTCACGTGACTCGTGAGTTTGACATGTCTGCTATAGAGATAGACTGATGGAAACATGTCACTCATAGAAGAAAAAACAACAAGCAAAAACAATGTCCTTGCTGTCTAGTTCAGCCCAGTCCAGTGCAGCCCCAATGGAGCTGAGCAACTGATTTCATAGCCTCCCTCTGGAAGAAAGCATGCAGACATCTAGAGAAAGGACATCATCAAGTATTTTTGTGATAGGAAGAAAAGTAGCTCAGACTTCCCTAGGGAAAGTGTTGCTGATAGTGTTGATGATAGGAGATTCACTTCTCGGGGAACAGAATCAGCCGTCTATAGACTGGACCATCAATCTAGGGAGGTATGTTGTCTCCCTGGAACAAAAATCAAAGATGTGCTTGACAGCCTTATTAAGATAATTACTCTCTCTTTCTTCTTCATTTGGGTACAAATGACACAGCAATGAATCTAAAACAATATCAAGAGACTTAAGAGCAGCTCAGCAATAAAGTTAAGGAGTTAGGAGCACAAGTAATGTTCTCATCTGTGTTTCCAACAAGGTCTTAAGATGAAAACCTTAAAGGAGGAAAACAACTTAAGAAGCATAGGAAACTCTAAAAATAGCACAATAACATTGAAAAAGAAAAATAAGAAATCTAACATGAAACCAACATGGTTGCACAAAGAACTATCTGATAAGCTGAAAGACAAAAAGGATAAGTATACTGTAAAAAATGGAAAGAGGAACTCATAAATAAGGCAGAATACCAGCATATAGCCCGAATCTGCAAAGATATCAAGAAAACTAAGGCTCAGAATGAAGTAAAATGTGCAACAAATGTCAAAAATAATTTTTTAAAAAAAGTTTCAACATATAAAAATAAGAAAAAAATCAAAGAAATAATCGGTTCACTAATGGAAGAAAATGGCAAGGAAGTGACAGGTAGAGCTGCTAATTCTTTCTTTGCATCTGTCTTCACATAAAAAGAAAAATAGCCCAGATAGAACAGAACATAAAAGACAGTCTAGGAAGTCAAATTAAAATAGGCAAGAAAATAATAAGAGAACTCCTGTCTACTCTAGACAAGTTCAAATCACCAGGATCTGATGGATTACATCCCAGAATGTTGAAGGAGCTGGCAAACATATCTCCTAACCACTGAACCATATGTTTCAAAGTTTCTGAAGCACCAGGGAACTACCAGAGGACTGGAAAAGAACTGATATGGTTCTCATATTCAAAAAAGGGAAAAAAACAGATGCAGGCAATTATAGACCAATCAGCCTGACATCAGTACCTGGGAAGATACATGGATACATGGATTTCAGTAAGGCATTTAACAAAGTAGACTACAATCTACTTCTTGGTAAGCTAGAAAATGTGGGATAGACAGCAGCATCACCAGTGGAATTTGTAACAGGCTGAGAAACCACACTCAACGTGTAGTCCTTAATGGAATTACATCTACATGGAGGGAAGTAAGCAGTGGGGAACGCCAATGTTTTGTCTTAGGCCCAGTACTCTTCAATATCTTCATAAATGATTTAGATGAGACGTAGAAGGGGAACTCATCAAATTTGCAGACACCAAGCTGGTAGGAATAGCCCACTCCTCAGAAAATAGGCCTAAGATGCAGATGGATCTTGACAGACTTGAACACTGGGCCCTATCTAACAAAATGAAATTCAATGTAGAAAAAAGGAAGGTTTTGCACTTGGGTAAGAAAAACCAAATGTACAGGTACAGATTAGATGAAACTTGGCTGAATAGCAATAACTGCGAGAGAGATCTTGGGGTGGACAATCACTTAAATATGAGCCAGCAACTGCCAAAAAAGCCAACGCAATCCTAGGCTGCATTAACAGAGGGATAGAATCAAAATCATGTGAAGCTTTATAATGCCTTGATAAGACCACACTTGGAATATTGCATCCGGTTTTGGTCACCACAGTATAAAAAAGATGTTGAGACTTTGGAAAGAGTGCAAAAAAGCAACAAAGATGATTAGGGGGCTGGAAGCTAAAACATGAAAAGGATTGCAGGAATTGAGAATGTCTAAGTCTAGATTAGGGGTGACATGATAGCAATATTTGAGGGGCTGCCACAAAGAAGAAGAGGCCAGCCTGTTTTCCAAAGCACCAGTAGGCAAGATAAGGAGCAATGGAGAGAAACTAACCAAGGAGAGAAGCAACCTAGAACTAAGGAGAAATTTCCTGATAGTGAGAACAATAAACCAATGGAAGGACTTGTCTTTAGAAGTTGTTGGTGATCCATCACTGGAGGCTTTTAAAAAGAGACTGGACATCTGTTTTTCTGAAATAGTATAGGGTCTCCTGCTTGAGCAGAGGATTGGACTAGAAGACCTCCAAGGTCCCTTCCAACTCTTTTATTATTCTGAGTGGCCTTAGAGAAAGCAAAAGAGAGCTGGCATTTACATGCAGTCTGAGTTGCTGAAGCAGATGACCAAATTTTCTAAACAAAATCCTCCATTATGTGAAAATTAATAGTGAGGCATAATTCTCCATAATCATCCACGGCCTTATAAGACCTTTGTTAATGGCCATGGAGAATTAATCTAGTAGCTGATTGCCTCAGATATTTTAGATCCTTTTTTGAGAAGTTCCATTGTAAAATAGTGCTAGTATGCCTTGATGAAAGTAGACATTTTAAATTCTGTACCATTAAGAAATATAAATCAATTTTTATCAGTCCAGGAACCCATACATGATCATGAGGTATATTTCTATGACAACAGAAATATAGGAATTTGGGACATATACGGTGAGTAGATAATGGATAGCACACAACCCCTAACTACGCTTACAGTTCTAAAGTTGAGGGAAGCAGGAGAAGAAGAAGACAATAGATAAGATGGATAATTAGCTTTTCCAGGATTTTCCCAGGTATTGATGTCGATCTGATTGGTCTGTAGTTTCCTGGATCCTTTTTTTTTAAACCCTTTTTGAAGATTGGAACCACATCAGCTGTTTTCCAGTCTTCTGGCAGTCTTTCCATGCTCCAGGAACTCTGAGATATTTCATTCAGTGGTTCTGAGGCCACATTGGTCAGCTTCTTCAATATCCTGGAATGTAACCATCTGGTCCCAGAGATTTGAACCTGTTCAAAGCAGATAGGTGTTCTGTCATCAGTTCTGTGCCTATTTGGATCTGCATTATGTTCTGTCTTTTCTTTTGTGTAAAGACAGATGCAAAGCAGGGATGGAGCAGTTCTGCTTTCTCCTTGCTGCCTGTCATCTTTTTGCCATCTTCTCCCATTAGTGGACCTATTGTTTCCTTGACTTTCTTTTTGTTCCTTACATTTTGGAAGAAAGTTATTTTTGGCATTTGTTGCACATCTTAGTTCATTACTTTCTTATTTAGCATCTATTTTAGTGTAATACTTTCTTACTTACATTATTACGTAGGTGAGGCAGTTATGCAGTCACTGTGTCTAGTTAAAAATATGCTGTTAAGAGCCATTTATTTATTTATTTGCAAAACTTCTGTACCACCCCAATTTCACAGCATTAGCTTACTTTTCTTACGTATGCAGCCTTTTTTGTTCAAAGCCCTTTCTCCATACCTATCAAATATGTAGTCTGTGTCTCAACAAAATTAAACAATTAGATCACCTTCTCATAGCCTTGTAGATTGTGCCTCACATGGGTGTAAATAAAGTTTGAAACATGGAGAAGCCCCTCATAAAAAAAGAACTGGAGTACATTCCTCAATGCCTTTTAGTGACATTTCATGGAGACTAATAACTCCTTAAACTGATGCTCTTTGGCAAGGAAGATTTGGGGGAGACATTTATCAATCAATGTCATATTCATTGCCTTTCTAAGTTGTAAATCATTTTATGTGTCTGAAACACAGAAAGAACTAATTGGCTTTATTGTTGCTTTATTCATATATATGTATATGCATATTTTTGGGGAAATGACTAGTAACCTGTAACTATGGAAATGGAGGTTGCCAACACACGTGTGATGACACAGATAGTGGTCCTGTATGCGGTTGTCATCAGAAATATGCATTGCATTCAGATGGCCGAACGTGCATTGGTAAGTACCTTTCTATAATTGTGTGGGTGTCAGTTGTAGAAAAGGATATGTTAAAGAATCTTAATACTATTTGATAAGATTGGATTGTGAATGTCATGTAAGCCAGCAAATAAGAGCATAATGATGCATTAGCTGATTAAGGATTTGTTATTTTAAACAAAAATGAGTGTCTTAGCTAAATCCCAGCTGATTTTAAAGAGTGAGTTATGTATTTCTGACAGAAATCCACACCTAGATTTTTCTCCAATTTAGCAGTGTCTGATATAAGCTTTAAATAAATTCTGATGACATTTTTTACTTAATTTTTAAATGGAATCTAATTATGAAAGCCAGAAAGTCCAATAATAATTCCTAATTAAATTTTACCATGGAACATTGAATAAGATAGAAGCTCAGTTTTCATGAACCAGAGCTCATTGTGCAAACTATACAATTTATACAGAATTCTCTCTTCTTTAAATATTGATACATTAACCAAAGTAACCCTATATCTGTAGAGAAATAAATTGTCATCTGTAAAAAAAAAAGTCTAATGCCATGAAGTCAATATATATATATATATATATATAAATAACCAACTCTCCTTTAACAGACTTTGATCATGCAGAGCAGGGTCTTGGTTCCAACATGGAAATATCTCAGGGTTAGTTCACAATTATTATCTTGGGTGAAATGAATAGATTTCATTTTAAAAAGTGGACAGATTAAGATTATAAGTAAAATGTAATTGCTATGCTGGGTTTAGGATATTTGGGGATTCTCGATAATTGTATTTTTGAATAATTAAGAATAATCCTAATAGGACTATTCACATAACTGCAGAGGATAACCTTAGGTTGAGAATCTGAATATTGATGTAATTGAGGGTTCTGAGAATAAAAAAAAAAATCACACTTAAATTTCTATCCTATATCTTTTAATGATTTTTGTTCGGTTTGGCATACTGTTGAATCACTGAAAACTATATTTTCTCCTTCCATTTTTGCAATGTTGCTATGTAATATGACATCATGTTACACTATTTGTTCTGATGTAAGTCGCATATTGCTGCTTGTGTGTGCATTTTTTTTTTACATGTCCTTCTCCACTCTCTGAGTAGAATTTTCTCTTAGATTTTTTTTTCCAAATTTTTGTTTTGTTTTCATTTTATTCCTGCTTTCTGGTGATGGTTCCTGATTGCCTGTCTTGTATGATATCTGAAGTTAATAAATTATTTCTGGAAAAAAAAAACTCAAAACGGAAAAGGAAATGTCAAACCAAAGCCTCTATTGCAGCCTGATCCCATCTAGAACTTGATTTCTTCCTAGAACAGAACCATTTAGCATTTCCACAGATAAACCCTGCCAGCTTCTTCCCCTTCCTGTGATTCTTTTGCTCCTTTGTCTTTACTCTCTACGGTGATGTCTGCAATTCTGACATCACTGCACAGATGCAAATATTTGCAAAGGCGCCGAAATTATCTGTTTGTCTAATCCATTTTGTTTTTGTTTCTTTGGCTTATTTTCTTATTTGATGTCTGCTGCATGTACAAGTCCCCCCTCCCCCTTGTATTTTGTTTTTGCTTTGAAATGCAGTACGTTTTTTATCATTTTATCATTTTAATCCCGCAACCACTGCTTTGCACATTATTTAATCATCTTTACTCTTATCATCTCTTCTCATCCCTGCAAATGGATCATTTGGGGATGTATTTTGAAATTCTACATTAATTTGCTGTAATGCTGATTTGGAGTTTTTTTCATATATACCAGACATCAGAAATTACCTGCAAGATGCCATATCACTAACACCACCATCTGCTTTACTGCATGCTTCAAAAATTATTAGTCTCTTCCTATGACATCTTTTTTGTAGCACTGAATGTTTAGCTAGTTGTGTTCCATAGACAAGCAGGCAACCAGCACTGCCCAATTTGTTTCATTTTTAAGTTTGTGTTTCTTTTATATTTTATTTTTTAAAATGCATGCATTTTAAAAAAAAATTCTTGTGATTTATTTATTTATTTTAAATCAACATGAGCACATTTCCATGCCCACCCATCACCGGATTCTTGTCGCTTTGTTCTGTTTTCAAAAACTAGCATTTGTCAACATGTCATACTTACCTCCCCCCCCCTTTTTTTAACAATGTTTACTTTAAATATTGTTATAAATTACGTTTCTAAATTAACACCAGTCTGGGGCATCCTTTCATGTGTGTGTGTATGTGTGTGTTTATTAATGGGAGATCTTAAATGTTGGCTGGGGAATGGCTTTGTTTTCACCCCCTTTTACCACCTCTGCACTACCTTCCTCCCTCCAACAAACCTTGGTCTGTGTCTGGGATTACAAAAGGGAGTCACATTTCTAAATGGGGTTTTTCGTGTTTTCATGCTTTAGTTGCCCAAAGCCAAGAGACTGTCTTCCATAGTGGAAAACTGGGCTTCTCATTAACCAAGTGCTCCATGTTTGTCCCCTTCCTTTGTTTTAGAGAAGGATGAGGCTGCAATTGAGAGCTCTGAGTTCAATGCCACGTCAGTAGCTGATGTGGACAAGCGGGTGAAACGGCGGCTACTTATGGGTAAAACTTTTCTTCCACTTTCTTTGTTGTGCTCCCAGCTTTGTCTTTCTCTGGTGGGGATGAGGGGTCGTCAGTTATTTCCATACTTGATTTGTTCATCTCTGTGCTGAGGTTCCTAATTTGTTAAGGATCTCAGGTTTTCATTGAAAAAAATATCATTTTTTTCATTTTACATCTATTTGTATACACAATCTGTTTATGACATTGTAATGTTAATGTTGAAAGTCTTTACTGCAGAGGAGAAAACGTTGGCCAATAACGTACTTGCCTGGCACATACTCACTTTTCACACAACTTGTATCATTCTATGACCACAAACTTATCAAGTACATATTTGATACATTATGATACAGGTGAAGTTTTGTTCTCCGAGCTTGTGGGTTGGTGTACAAATGTTTTGTTATCAGGCAAGGTAACACCTTCAGGTGTGGGTGTGTCACGTGAGGGTCTTGTGATGGATCAGGTGTGAGTCACCAGAGAGAGGCTTGTGATGGGTCTTGTGATGGGGAGGATACCCATCACCAGCCTCACACTGATGACTCACACCTGACCCACTGATAATTCACACCCTCCAATGACTCTGAGCTGAAGTAACTTCCCCATCACAACACCCATCACCAGCCTCAATCTGATGACTCACACCTGACCCATCACAAGACCCTCACTTGACACCTCCCCTACTTGAAGCTCTTATAAACAGAAAAACACCGACATTGACATCTCCTAAATGCCATTGAAGAGGTTACCTAGCTTGGTAATGAACCATTTGGAAACCAACCTACAAGCTCGGAGAATGAACCTTCCCCAGCATCCTATACCTGAGCTACAGATATTTGCCACTATTGCAAACATTATGATGCATTATGACATTATTACATGATGCATCTAAAATACACATTAACATAACCCTTGAGATTTATGTTAAAGCAGTGATATTGTAAAATGATTTATCTCTTTTATGTGGGTCTTTATTAAAACAATGGTTTTCATTTTGCTTTGGTCATAGAACATTTCCTTGAAATAATTTTGAAATTATTGGAAAAATCTCCTTGCCTAGTGTAATCAGTAAGCTGTCATGTACTTTTTTTTCTAATCAAGATGTATATAAATATAAATATAGCCAACTGCAATAGCTGCTGTTTTTTCTACTTTATTTTAAGTATTTAAGGCTGGTAAATGCAGAAACAATAATTATTTATTGCTCTTGTGGGATTATTCCTTCCTTTTATATAGCATTTAATTAGAATTGTGGTCGTATTTAGTCATGTTAGTAATTTACTTATGAACATAGGTAAAAACAATCATCCAGTGTAAGACGAATGTGTTATTCACATGGATTTCAAATTTCCCATGAGCCTGTTGTCTTAACCTGTGGACCTCTATTGTACAGAAAGTTAAAATTCATTTAGAATACCAACCTTCCATCTAATAATAATGGGAATAATGAGAGTTGCAGTTCCAAGGCAAATAGAGAAAACAAATTGTAGATAGTTGTATAAACATGGTCCATCATTCAAAAATAATATAATTGAGATTCTACAAAACTGACACGTTACCTTCATTATATGTGATCCAATAGCTGAAAATCAAGATAGCAACCAGTATCATGATCTAGGTTCCCCTGTCATATGCAGCAACTTACTTTTTTTACAGAGAGAGAGAGAGAGAGAGATTTCTCGGAGTTGGTGATTTTTTTTCTCTTTCTTCCTCCAAACCTTTCTTCAACGGGTTATATAAAGACTATCTATCTATCTATCTATCTATCTATCTATCTATCTATCTATCTATCTATCTATCTACCTACTTACATTTCTCTCTCTCTTATTTATTTATTTATTTATGAGACTTATATACCGCTTTAAGTGCAAGCACTCTCTAAGCGGTGTACACCAGTAAGCAATGTATATATATATTTACATTGCCCCCCACAATCTGGGTCCTCATTTTACCTACCTCAGAAGGATGGAAGGCTGAGTCAACCTTGAGCCGGTGAGACTTGAACCACTGACCTGCTGAACACAGTCAGCTAAAGTGGCCTGCAGTACTGCACTCTAACTGCTGCGCCACCTCGGCTCATCTTATCTATCTATCTTATCTATTAGCTCTATCTATCTACTTACATCTATCTGTCTACTTACATCTCTCTCTACTTACATCTCTCTCTCTATTATCTATCTATCTATCATCTATCTATCTATATCTATATCTATCTATGTATTATCTATTAGTTCTCTCTCTATTTACATCTCTATTATCTATCTATATTATCTATTAGCTCTCTCTATCTACTTACATCTATCTATCTACTTACATCTCTCTATTATCTATCTATCTATCTATCTATCTATCTATCTATCTACCTATTATCTGTCTGTCTCTCTGTCTATCTAGCTATCTATCTACTTACATCTCTCTCTCTCTTATCTGTCTGTCTATCTGTCTGTCTATCTATCTATCTATCTATCTATCTATCTATCTATCTATCTATCTATCTATCTATCATTTTAAAACTGCATATCTCCCTCACAAGGGGCTCCAGATGATATACAAATCCGTCTAAGCCTCCTAGAATTACCGAGAGAGAATTGGATGGTCATATCAATTTTCTTAAACAAATAATAAAAACATAAAATTTTGGGTTTTTTTCTGTGACCAACAGAAGAGTATTTAAAATTTCCTGCTTTGTTTCCATTGCAAAATATTTTCTTGGCACCATATACAGCCAGGCTATTTAGGATCAGACCTGAAAATTTTTGGATGGAAGGAAATCCAGGCCTGTAGATTAGATTGGGAACTTGAAAAATCAAGGAAGGAAATGACAAACTACTTTTGTATTACTGGGTGTGTCAATTTGTTGCTTAATTTTTATTTCTTATCTACATAAATTGTGGACTTACGACCACAATTCAGCCCAAAATTTCTGTTGCTAAGTAAGACATTTGTTAAGTCAGTTTTGCTCTGACTTTTCTTGCCAAAGTTGTTAATTGAATCACTTCAGTTGTTAACTTAGTAACATTGTTGTTAAGTCAGTCTTTGACTTTGCCTGTCAGAAGGTTGTAAAAGGTGACATGACTCCAGGACACTGTGACCGTCATAAATATAGGTCAATTGTCAAGCATCTGGATTTTGATCAAGTGACCATGGGGGATGCTACAGTGGTCAAAAATGGTCATAAGTCACTTTTTTCAGTGCCATTATAACTTTGAACAGTCATTAAATGAACTGTTGTAAGTCAAGGACTCTCTGTACTCATTATCGTGACTTTTAACTGGGTGAAACAGTGCATCATTTATTTATTTACTTGTTTCTTGGTTTGTTTAACTTGGATGCTGCCTGTCTCACCAGAATTGACTCTAGGCAGTTTACAAACATTAAAGTAAAATGCATTATAAAGCATTAAAACAATAAATAAGGATCATAAATTAAAATTCAATTAAAATAAAACTAACCAAGAATGAGAGGGAGGGCAACAGTTTTTGAACCCATGTACCACAGATGGACTATCCTACAGAATTTGTCCAACATCTGGGACCCTTGATTCCTGAGGGAATGAAATTTGGGGAAGTTGTGGCTGCTCAGTGCTACTGGCTGCTGTTGTTGCGGTCATGTGATCTTCATTTTCAATATTTTGTGACAGTTTCCCAGCCAGTTTCACAATCCCTTGTCCCAAAGGTGCTTTTTCACAAGGCAACTGGACTTTCTTGTTTTTTCTTTTGAAGATGTTTCGCTTCTCATCCAGGAAGCTACTTCAGCTCTGACTGGATGGTGTAGAATGGAAGGTTTTATATTTCTTGCACACAGCTGGTCATTTGCATTCTTTTAGCGAGTCAGGACAAGATTCAGCAGTCCATCTGCATTTAAAAGACAAAAGCCACTCTTTTGAAGACAGCAAAGTCCACATTTTGGACAGAGGACTGCTGGGGTCAAAGAGGACCTCTAGGTCAAAATTGAACAGCCCTCTCTCAACAGACAGGGAGGGATAGGACATCATCTATCTCGAGTCTACAACACAGACCTTTCAACAGTCCCAAGAAGGCTCCACACACATTTGCACTATTCAGATGACCTTGACGTCACAGATAAGCATCCAGGTGACATCAACAACTCTGTCCTGTTCTTGCACTTGATGTTAGAAAGTCTAGCTGTACTTCGCTACAGAAGTCATTGAAGACTAAAACTACTTATTTTATGTAATTCCTTAGTACAAAGCATAGACAATGAATGAAAAATAAATTAATAACATGCACAGAAGGAAAGCGAAACAAAGCAAAATTTCACTCTTTTTTTTATAGATGTATAATGTTACAATATATTACTATGCAGTTCACTGAACTCTGTATTTAAATGTGTTTCCTTTTAACCATATTAGAGAAAAAAATACGATGGCCAAATCTAGCCAGAATGGAGGGATAGTATTTATACCATTATTAACATTTTAGCACAAATCACCAGATTTCCAGAACATGCTACTGTTGTCAGAAATACATACAATGATCAGTATCCGAAACAGTCAACCATCAATATTCTTTCAAATGTATATATTCTTCATATACTATATTTCTCCAGAGGTAGAATCTGATCTTATCAAGAAATATGCAAAGGTTGTGACCTACAGAATCCTTCTTTCTGTAAATCATAACTTTACAACAAAGTAGTACTAAACCATTTAGAACAATAATACCATTTTTCTTGAGAAATGTTAATTACACTTTTTGGTAGAGCTAAAAAAATATGGCGCTGTCCTCATTCTCAAAAGATTGGTTTGTTGTTGCCATTATTGCCTGCCCAAATTCTAATAAGCTCTTAAGTGGCATTGGGTGTCTTTTTGTCTATTTCAGCAGAAGCCACATATATGAACAAATAGCCTGTGTTGGCTGGAGATGATGGGCTTAAAGATATGCTACCACAATATAATTAAAACTGCATAATTAAAACCTTATTTTAAATTTAGCTGCTGATAAATTAGCTACACACTTTAGCAAAGGTGTGATAAGAATAAATATTCATTAGAAATGGAACAAAATCTGCTGTAGTGTGTTTTAGTTTTTGTTTCCAAAAATATCTTATTCTCCAGCCATCATCTTTTCTTGTGCTCTCACAATGGAAAACTAGAATAGGATGAAAATGTCTAGAAGTGGCAGGTCCTAAGTTTTTTTTCCTGGCTCCCTTGCATTTCTGCTTTGGGTTTCCTTCACCTGCTGTTCATGGTTCCAGGTGCATTAGTAATGTCATAAATAGAATTGAAATCATGTCTGGAATATATCATGGGGATTTATAATTTTGAAAGCCCTAACTAAGGCCATAGGCTAACTAAAGGTATAACATTCCTACTGTTAAGTTTACAACATAAACAACACAACCAAAAGGGGAAAAAAAGAACAATGTAAAAATTCACATTGATTTTTAAAATTTAATTACAAGTTAGGTAAAAACTTGTACAAAAATACTTATTTTTTTCTATGGGTTTTCATTGCATAGTCATTTGAAATGTTCAGAGGGACATCTTCCAACTACAATTAACTAAGTTTTCAGGAAAGGATATAATAGAAACAAGTGGGTTGTTACTTTCACTTGATCAATCTCTGGAAAATGTTGTACTTCTCTGCAAAAGAAATATCCACAAAAGTTACAAAATATGGCATACCGGTATGTTAAAATTGACCAGCTTTGTGTTCTGGAATACCATAAAGCATGATTGTCCAGCCTGTTGGCTACATTGAGTGAAGAGGAATGATCTTGGGCCATAGATAAAATATATAATATAGTCAATGTATGTAAATAACAAATTTCTTTTATTTTTAAATATTTGCATTGTCTTATGGAGCCACATTGCTAGCTGTCTGTGGGTTGGACACACCTGTCATAAAATATTCATTTTACTAAAAACATGCTTTGCTGCGGAGCCTAATTCTATTATTTTGTTTAAAATGAGAATAATATAAAGATTGACCAATGACAGTTGGTAATGACATCCAAATTTTAAAGCATTGGAATTATATTTTATATGCCAAAGCAAGAGCATGAAGCATTGATATGGGAAACATTTTTCTATGAATTATTGCTTATAATTTTCTTTTCTTTTTTTTACAACTGGTGGACTAAATTTAAAATTAGGCCATTGTGGCTATTCCTGCAGCTGAACCATACCTTAACCATTCCTATGACACTGTAAAGTTATTTCCACATTTTCAAAATATGCTTTATTTTGGTATGCTTTTTTGCAAATCTCAAAATTGAGATTTCAAAGGAAATTGTTCTGTGGGGATTAAATTAAAATAATTCTATTTAAGAATAGAGAGTGAGGGGTGTGGTACCTAAATTTAATAAATGAATACATAAGAAGATTGAATGTAATATGTTACATTCAAATATAAACACATATGATATCAACATATGTATTAAACTTGAGGATGCTTGACAATCCACGTTTTGTAGAATCCAGCAAGGTACTAGAACTAGGAGATTGATAGTATTGCACTCATGACTGCCACTGAAATTAATTCTCAAAACTGCCAGGTTTTGATGATAGGATATCTTTTGGTCTGCTGTTATTGATCAAACAGTAATGAAAATAAGTGTCAGAATTGAAATTTAAAAACCCAACCAATCTTGCCGGGTGGCCATCTAAAAGCTAGACCAGTGATAGCAAACCTTTTAGAGACCGAGTGCCCAAACTGCAACCCAAAACCCACTTATGCATCGTGGGGTGCTGGGTGGGTATAGCTCATTGGGTGGGTGTGGCCCATTGGGTGGGCATGGCCCATTGGGTGGGCATGGCTGCGGTGGTAATGGCAGACTGGGTGGGACTAAAAAGTTCAATCAATCAATCCCAACTTTGCAAGATCTTTTTTTTCCCCCCCGTGAGAAGTTGAAATTGAAAGGTTGAAATTCAACCTTCCTTTTTTTTTCACACGGAGGAGGCCTAAAGCGAAAAGGTTTTATAAAACCCAGCTGAAGGTCTAGGACTGGGGCGATGGCGCGTGTGCCCACAGAGAAGGCTCTGAGTGCCGCCTCTGGCACCTGTGCCATAGATTCACCACCACTGAGCTAGACAATACCTCCAGAGAATTCTAACACTGTTAGATTGAGAAATCTAAGAGAGAGAGTCCCAACCAAAAGAAAGCAATGACAAACCACTTCCATACTATACCTAGATGTGTCCATGTAAATCTCCAGGAACTGAGCTCAGCTTAAACAAACTTCAACCTATTTTGCCAAAAGGTTCTGCTTGAGCAAGGGATTGATTCAGAAGACCTTCCACCTCTGTTATTCTATATTCTGTATTCTTTTCTATTTGTGGATAGATGTCTCACCATTTTCTTCCCTATTTTGTCTTCTATTCCTAATCTATCTTTTACAGTACTATTTTTGTTAGATTGGATTTTTTTTGTGTGTGTAAAGACAGTCGCAAAGAATGAATTAAGCAGTTCCATTTTCTCCTTGCTGCCCATTCCTCCTTACCATCTTTTCCCTTAGTAGACCAATTATTTCCTTGACTTTTTTCTTCTTTTCTACATATTGAAACTTTTTATTACTATTTTTGACATATTTTGTAAGTCTGAGTTCATTCTGAGCCTTAGCTTTGCAGATTTCAGCTATTTGCTAGTATTCTTCTTTACATGATCCCTTTTCCATTTTTATATTTGTCCTTTTTGTCTTTCAGTTTATCAGAGAGTTCCTTGTACAACCATGCTGGTTTTATCTGGGCTGTCTTATTTCTCTTTCTTAATGGTATTGTGCTAGACTGGGCTTTTATAATTTCATTTTTCAGAGTTTCCCAAGATTCTTGAGTTGTTTTCCCCTTTCAGATTTTCATCTGTGGAACCCTTCACAAACACTCTCTAGGTTTGTTTGTTGAAATCATCTCTTTAAATTCTAAGACACTAGTTTGACTTTGTTCTATTGCTTGTGTCTGCATTATGTTGAATTCCAGTATGACATGGTCATTCTTCCCTAAACGTTCCTGCAACTTCAATCCCTTCTATCATTTCATCTGTGTTAGTAAGGATTAAGTCCAGTATAGCTGACTCTCTACCTCCCTCCTCTACCTTTTGAGTGAGAAAAATGTGTGCTAATCAGGTACTTGCTTGATCTCCCACTTGATGCAGAATTTGTTTCCCAATTCATATTATGGTAGTTAAAGTCCCCCATTGCTATTATGGCCTGCTTCCTGCACACCTTAACTATCTCATTAGCAAAATGTTTGTCTACTTCCTCTGTTTAGTTGGATGATCTATGATATACACCTATGGCAAGGTCATTCCTTTTTCCTTTTATATTAATCTAAAATGCATTCAAGGTTTTCATCCTTAATTTTTTGCATTTTTGTAGAAGTGTGGTTATTCTTATATATGATGCAACCCCACTTTTTCTTTTATTAGGTCTGTTTCTTTTGAACAATTTAAATCCTTCTAATTGTACATTCCAGACATTCCAGGAGTTTCATCTTACCAAATTTCCCTAATAGCAACAATGTCATACTTGCCCCCATGTACTAGGACTTCAAAGTTGTTCCTCATACTTTGAGCATTAGTGTATAGCAGTGGTTCTCAACCTGTGGATCGGGACCCCATTTGGGGTCGAATGACCATTTCACGGGGGTCGCCAAACAACGTAGTCCGCCATTTTTTCCCCCTTTTCCTTAGCAGTGCTACTCCCTTTTATTCTGTTGGCTTTTGAAAGCCAATAGAATAGACTCTCTTGAATAGAGTCTAATTCTATTAGCTTTCAAAAGCCAATAGGAATTGTCCAGGCTGTCTCTGCCCTGCTGAGCCCGCCAAAAGTCCCATTCGGCAAACGGTGCTGCACCAGTTGAGTAGTCCTCGACTTACGACTGGTTGAGTAGTCCTCGACTTATGACTGATTGGGGGTCGCAGCATTAAAAAGGTTGAGAACCTTCTTATACACAACTACTTAGATGGGATGGTCAAAATTGGCAGTTAAAATCATTGGAAGATTTAGTACATGAAAATATTACCTATTCATGGTTTCAGTATAGACAAATAGTGGATAGATGGAAGATGGATCGTAATACGGGCTTGCTTAGAGAAGATGAAAATCTTTTTAAACAAGTAAAAGATCAAAGGCGAACCCATATTAAGAGAATTTATGGGGTTCTAGTAGAAATGGATTCAGAATCAGAACTAATCAAAGATTGTATGATTAAATGGGCACAAAATTTTGGTGAACCAGTTCTACTGGATACCTGGGAAACTATCTGGGTGAGGAATGTTAAATTTACACAAGCCCAGAACTTAAGGGAGAATTTTTACAAAATGTTTTATAGATGGCACCTTGATCCACAAAAAATGTCTCTTATGTATCCTGACCTACAGCCTAAATGTTGGAGATGTGGTTGTTTGGATGCTACTTATTATCATATTTGGTGGTCGTGTAAAAATATAAAAGTCTTTTGGATTAAGATATGGTGGAATATTCAAAGAATTTTTAGAAAGAGGGTAAAATTTACCCCACAATTGTTTTTGTTAGGTATTGTTACTGATTGTGACGCTAAGGAAGTTATATTGATGTTAAATTTGATTACGGCCGCTAGGCTGTTAGTAGGGCAATACTGGAAGAAGGAATCTTTGCCTACCTTGCAAGAGTGGTTTTTTTAAAGTTTCTTATTTGGCGGAAATGGCAAAGATTTCGGCTTTCTTAAAGGAGCAATCGCAAGAGAAATTCTTTGCGGTATGGGAAAAATGGATAAATTTTATACAATATAAATTGGATATAAAAATATCATTTAGCTTTTTAATAACTTGTATAAAAATTTTAATATTTTATAGATTGTACTTTTTTATATCTCTTTTCTTCTTTCTCTTTTCTTTTTTTTATTATCTCTTTTTTTAAGTACTTTTTCTTTTTAATATTTATGCTTTTTTCTTACATATATTTTATTGTTAATTACTTTATAAGTTGTTTATGTAAGGTATTTAGATATATTTATGATTTATACTTTTTCAATTTTTTTAAGATTCTTAAAAATTTTAATTAAGCCTATAATCAGCTCTGGGAAGGTCGGGGGGGGATGGAGAGGGAGGGTTGGGGTGGGTGGGTTAGGGTTGTTTTTTTGTTTTTTTGCTTTTTGTAAAAATATTTAAAAATTTTCAATTAAAAAAAAAAGGTTGAGAACCACTGGTGTATAGGCATCGGAGTCCTTTTTGACTGAACTGCATTTGCATCCTACATCTCCTGTTTTGTATCTGAGTTCCTCGTCTTTCTTATTACTTGGTTGATTGCCCTAAGATTTATGCTTGGAATTAGCTCCTAAAAATTAATCTCCCTCCCTTTCCAGTTTTAGGATAAGGTGAGCCAATTGATTTCAAAAAATGTTCTTCCTGGTTCTTGTGAAGTGTAGCTCATATCCTATCAGAAACCCCCATGCAGCTATTGTAAACTGTGGCCTCAAAATCCAAAGTTGTCTCAATGGCACCATCCACTAAGTCAGTGGTTTACTTCAAAAATTCTGTGTTCTCTCATTAGAATTTTCATTGAGAATATAGAGAAAAAGACCACCACCTATGCCACCATCTCTTTGGCTTTCATGGCTATCTGCTCATGGTCTCTTTATATTGTTTTCAAGTTCTTTGTCATATCATTCGTCCCCACATGAAAGAGGAGAAAGGGTTAATAATCTATGGACTTAATTATTTTAGTAAGCCTCTCAGTCACATCTTCGATCTTTGCTCCTGGGAGACAGCAAATCTCCCTAGAAAGATAGTCCAGTTTGAAAATTACTAATTCAATTCCCCTGAGTAGTAGGTCTCCTATCACCAATACATGCCATTTTTTCTTGAGGAAGTCTCTATCTACCTTTTTCCTATCATTGGTACATCTTGATGATGTCCCTTCTCCAGGTGTCTGCATGTTTTCTTCCAAGGAAAGGTTATAAAATTGATTGTTTAGCTCCAGTGAGGCTGGACTGAACTGGATTGGGTTGGATTTTTTTTTTCCTTCTATGACTAACATGTCACCATCTGTCTATCTATAAAATTCATTTTCTCTGTTAGTTAATGTTCCTTATTGTGTTCAGTTTGATTGTAGTCTTCTTTCTTTAGTTGAGTTTCTCATTTTGGTGCTTGAGTCTCAGTGGCTAGACTTTTCTCTAGACCAGGGGTCTTCAAACTTGGCCCTTTTATGACTTGTGGACCAACTCCCAAAATTCCTCAGCCAGGAATTGTCACCATCAGCTAGTATGCCTGGCTGAGGAATTCTGGGAGTTGAAGTCCACAAGTCATAAAAGGACCAGGTTTGAAGACCCCTGCTCTAGACCCTTTGCGTTTTCCTCTGGACCCTTCATTTTTCTTCAAGATTTTCAGTTAGTTTACATTTGGTACAGATACAATTTGGGTCCTCGAGGGTAAGAATATAAACATGGCACATATTTTACAAATCACAACAGTATTACACTTTTTTTGATAATTGTGTTTTTTCATGACTATATTGCTGTAATTGCTGTTGTAAATAGTCCCAGTAATTTCAATACAATGACCCTTCTTATTTTTATTTTTTTTAAAAAGGTTTAATGCATGGTTTCATTTTTTTAGGGCCTTTCTCAGCTTGCAATTATTATGACAGGATATAGGGAAAATTGTAGACTTATAAAAATTGTAAGAATTGTAAATTCAGTAACAGGATCTCTTCTTTTAGCAGAATTTTAATACTTTGTAACTTAATATAATTTATTAGTCTTTAGGTTCCACGTTTCCTGAAAATTTTAGAAATGTTGAAAATATTATTTTAAAAAATCAAGGTGTAATTAATCATTAAAAAAATAAAATATTTTTATTCCTTTTTTCTCATTTTAAAAATTATAAAAATTCCAAGACCTAGATTTCTTTTAATTTAAAAAAAATTAAAATGTATTTAAAATTAATTTAAAAATTCAATTAAAAATTAGTTTTTAAATGAAGATTGGATTTATGGAGAGTTTTAACCTCTTGAGCTTAATGCCGAAAAGGTACTACCTCAACCCCTCTTATAGCTATTATTGAAGTAAAACAGTTTATACTTCACGGCTTCCTCTTAACTTTATTCTTTCTGAACTCTTCCTTCTCCTCCACTCTTTCTCTTGCCATTCATGTCTCGCCGGAGCTTAAGTGGTAGTGGTGGTGGAGTAAGTAAGTAAGGAGCCCACCTCATGAGTAAGGAGGCCTCCAAGGGCTTGAACTCTCCAATGCAGCAACCTACCTGTCCCCCTTGAAAGTTAAAAGCCACCCAGTGCACAAAGTATTTCCCCATGGTGAAGTGACCAGAGTCAGGGTAGGAAACCAGGTGGGGGATGGGATGAGAGTCAGCAGTGGGTGATTGGAGCAAAGCCCAAACATCCTAAGAGCTTTGCACTTACTTTGCCTTTGAGCTGACTTTGGGCAGCATCACCAAGTTGGGGTGGTGAATCAATATGGGGAAAGGAAAATAGCAGCTGCTTCTCCTTCTCTTTATTCCCTTCCTCCTCCTTTTCCCCCACCTTCACCTTCTCTTCTTTCTCCTCCTCCTCCTCCTCCTTCCCCACCTTCTCCTCTTTTTCCCACTCCTTAATGCCATGGAAGGAGAAGGAGCAGCAGGGGCACCCACAATGCAGTGCTGCCACCGCCGTTCTTGAATTCTCCATCTCCTTCTTCTCCTCTTTCTCTTTCACTTTATTCTTCTCCTCCTCTTTTTGTTCTCTTTCTTCTACCTTAGCAGCCACATGAAGAAAAAAACTACTTCAAGGAAATGTTCGTCCATAGCAGGTGGCCACTGTGCTCTGCCAATGCTGTCGCCATTCTTAAATTCTCCTCCTCCTCCTCCTCCTCATTCACCTTCACCTCTTTCTCAATCCTTAGTAGCATTGAGGAAAAGCTGCAATAAGGAAAAGTTTGTTAGTAACAGGCAGCCCCACACATTGCCAATGCTGGTGCCACCATCACCATATTACAATCTTTCTCGTATTGATCCTTGGATCGCTTCGGGTGTTTCTCGATAGATACCAAAATGGAGATTTTGTATGGCATAATCAAAGGTCAACAGAGCCTATGATTTAAGCTGGTGGCTTATGTTCAAGTTCATCTTCAGCCATCCACACTCGTTGGATGACTTTGGACTAGTCCTTCTCTTCCGGACTGCTATAATATAAAGGGTAGTTGCTGTAGGGATAAAATGAGGGAAGATCTTTATGTAATAGTAAAATAATCTTTCAGGACATTAAAAAATATAAAATGAACAAGGATAAACAGTGGTCCGAAATTTCAGGGGGGCAGGGTCTTCAACAAAAAAGCAGGGTATGTAGGAAATATTTCTTCCCGTACTCTTCATTTTCTCTTCCAAATCGACTATTCTGAAGCTGCTTTTCCTTAAAAGAAATTACTTAATTGACTTCGATGACATTCAGCTTAATGTATAATTTAGTCATAACTCTGTCACTGGAACCAAGGCAAATTCTACAATGAGATGGCCTAAACATAGCAGTTAATATAACTCAATAGGAAGAAGGTAATAAACTGCATCTACTTAGAGACTGAAAGTTTGTTTACACCACATGGGTGTAAAGTGCGGCTTTCTCTGCTCTGACAACAATACACAACATATAGCGCTGTGGCAGAAATGTGAATTCAGATAAAGAAAACATATTGTATTAGGGCCATACTATAGCACTCCAGACCATGAAGTAACTATGGCAGAAAAACATGGTCAAATTAATATAGTTACTTCTCTTGCCTGCAAAGATAAAGGTAATGTGGTTTCCTGGTTTTTATGATTTAGCTCACAAAAACTGTGGTTTTGTTTGTAACAAACTTGCATGCTCTTCCTCCTCCTGCTGAAGTGGTACCTAATAACCATTTCCCATTATTGTAAAAGTTACAAAAAAGTGTTTCAGCCTCCTCTTCCCCGGTGTTTGCCTATCTACCATTTGACATTCAACAAACCCTGGGAAATTTCAATGACACAGCTTGGAATGGGTTCAGTGACCTCAATCATGCCCTCCCCACCCACTCCAAAACTCCTTTCAATTTGCCAAAAGCTTTAAGTGGACAAAACCCAGATGCCTTTTTCTTGTACTTCAGTAAGAACCCATTGGACTTGTAGATTCCTGTCAAAATGATGTATGTAGTTCATCTTCTATTAACTCTTTCCATGAGGGAAAAGATTTAAAATCTCAATTGGAGTCCAGCACTAGGTTTCTTTTCTGAGCTCCTTTATTTTGCAAATTCAGCAGTTCATCAAGAGCAGCATTTCCTCCAAAATGAATATTAAAAAGCTGTCACTGATCAAAGTTATGAAGTACAGGACATCAAAGACATTACTTGGAAGGGAGTGCAACCGAAATCACAGGGATTTAACAACATGGAAAGCATTTGTTTTTTGAAATGTTATTCTTCCAAAATACATCTTTACAATCATTATATTCATTAAAGACATTTTATATAAAAATGGTTGATAATAAGTTGCCTTTCATTAGTCCTGAATGGGTACACTTGAAAAAAAAATCCATTAATTAACGTGGGGCTCCCTAGTTAGGCAAAATCCTTTTAGAATCAGCCACACTGCATTTTGTGCAATTTATTTCCAACTCAGATTGGAAATCAGTTCAGATTTGGATTTAATATGCTTTGGGACTGAAGCTTAAGAAAGTTTAAAACCTCTGTAATAAATATCTGAGGTACATTGTTTATCTAGCTAGAGGTCTCTCCAACAGAAATTGATCCTAGAATATTCTCTCTAATTTGGCTGGCCTCAGGCAGGAATATAACAGTGTATGCTTAAGAATAGATTTTTATATGTTATGACAGGGGTCTTCAAACTTGACAACTTTAAGACTTGTGGACTTCAACTCCCATAATTCCTCAGCCAGCCCTGAGGAATTATGGGAGTTGAAGTCATAAGTCTTAAAGTTGCCAAGTTTGAAGACCCTTGTGTTATGATATGCAGATCACAAAGGGGATTGCAATGTATTTTTATTTTTCTCCCTCTCTCTTCTCTTTTTTCCCCTGTCTCTTTATTTCTCAGAAACATGTGCTGTTAATAATGGAGGCTGTGACCGGACTTGCAAGGACACAGCCACAGGAGTACGCTGCAGTTGCCCAGTTGGATTTACCTTGCAGCCGGATGGGAAAACATGCAAAGGTCAGCTTCTGTTTGCTTTGCAATGCATCACTTCTCTTTATCAGCTTCAGTACCAGAGTTCAAATGCACATAATTATAATCAACTCATGGAGTTTTATACTCTTAACTGTATTAGAAAAAATCTGATTGTGTTATACACAGCTTTTCATAGCGTTACAATTACATTTTAAATGATCTATGGAGGGCTAGAACCAGACTTTATTAGATTGAGAGTGCACTAAAAGAAGTCTTATTGGTTTCAATTAAGCTGCTAAATTGATAGCTAAATCTGGATCCAACCCACTATCTAAGCTTATTTCAGCGTGGATGGAAACATTTTTCTACCATCCTTTAGATCAGGAGTCCCCAACTCCCGGTCCATGAACCAGTACCGAGCCGTAGCATGCCAGCAATCAGTCCGCACAAACAAACAAAGCCCCATCTGCGGGATGCAGGCAGCACACAACCCCCCCCCCTTTTCCACAGAAAAACCTCTCTCCACGGAACCGGTCCCTGGTGCCCAAAAGGTTGGGGACGTCTGCTTTGGATATTTCCCATGCTTTAGTCAATATATGATATATAACAAACTAAGAAAAAGAGGGAAATATGACATTTCATGTTGCAAAAGTTTGTATTCATTCTATTTTAAAAACTACTTCCATTCAGGAGATTTAAATAGGAATGTTTCATTGAATATTTGCAGAATGAAATGATGCCATAGTTATATGTGTGTGGATTTAATATGATTTAATATCACTGTTATAGTTACTGTAATTAATCATTATAAACAATGATTAACTGATATAATAAGATAATTTAAGTTATATTCCCTTTCATTTTTCACCAGTTTTAGTGATTTCATTGTGGATATTGTTATAATCAATGTACCAAAATACAGACTGCCAGAAGACCATAGGTACTAGTCAGAGTAATAAATAAATGGACCTAATTTCTAGATGCTCACTATAGTAGAAGAAGTTATAAATTGTGCATTTATGTTTCTTGATAAGCAGTTGTTCGTCAATTATTTGCTTATTTGTTTATTCATTTATTATCAGTTTTTATACTGTCTGAAACACACAGCTCTGCATATATTGTCTGTCTGACTAATGTGAGTTTTCCAGATATAGGCTTTTCCCAGTCGTGCTCCCTAAAATCCTATTGGCAAGAAATGCCAAGGCTGAACATGGGAGTGTCCGTGGTCTGAGAATGTGCTCTTCCATTGACCTGTAGGCCCTTCCAGCCAGTTCATCAGGAAAATGCACTTTTCTTGAAGGACTCTTTATAATCCAATCTGAATATATATGTACATGAATATAACTCAAAATACATTATTGAGGCTGGGTGATAATTTGTTGAAGAGCAGGCCTTCAGATGAATAGAATATTCCATATTTTTATTTCAATATAAGTCTTCATCTTGGATCTTTGAGACAGATGACAGCCATGGTGGCGCAGTGGTTAGAATGCAGCATTGCAGGCAAACTCTGCCCACAGCCTGGAGTTGACTCAGCCTTCCATCCTTCTGAAGTTGGTAAAATGAGGACCCAGACTGTTGGGGGCAATATGCTGATGTTGTAAAGCACCCAGAGAGTGCTGTAAAGCACTATGGAGAGGTTTATAAGTCTAAGTGCTATTGCTATTGCTCAAAAGAAGTTCTAAGAATAATTTCCCCTTAAAATTTGCTTCTCATTCATCTCTGAAAAATAGAGAGCCACTTTTGGGAACTACGGGATAATGTGACAGAAACAAAGCTATGTGGTGGGGCCTTTTCCTGGATACGTATGCCTAAAATTGAACTTTTAACCAACTTTACTGACTTGCAATGTTGTATGAACAACGAGAAGATCTATATACGTACAATTCAGCAGCAACTACAGCATCCTTTGGCCAAAGGTTTTTTTTTCTCCTATAATAATTATAGTCCTAGACCAACTGTATAATCTTTTATTTAAAAATTTATTCTAGTCTTCACCAGAAGTGTTAATGTACAATTCCTATGCCTCAAGCCAAAGTGATCTAGCCGCGGTAGCGGGTAATCTAACTAATATTATAACTCAACATTGAACATACATTCAGAAGTCATATTTCATCAATAATTAATATAGCCTTTTTTGGAAGTTGCTTCAATTCAATTCATTGTTGCACATACTTAGCATGTTAGAAGTACAGGGTGACTTGCCACTGCGCTATTAGTAATGCCCTTTGGAAGATGCTTTGAACATCCCCGTTGTTGGTGAATTTAGAACCAGACTTGTTTGGAAATGCAATATTATGGTTTTGTTAATAAGAAGGCAGGGATCCATTGAGAATTAAATTCACTATTTGTAAAAACCTTATCTTAGTTAAAGAGGCAAGGTTCTGATTCTATTTTAAATATTTCTACCTCATTTATTTGAATCAATAGTAGGTTCAAAATAATTTTTCTTCATGAACAAACAACTACGTTTGGATTTTTTTTACTGTTTAAGATTATGTAAATTATAAAGTCTGTGAATGATCTCTGAATGATAAAGCTTTCTAAATGTATCATTTTGCTACATGAAATTTAAATATGTGTAAAAAAATAGTTCCCAACAAGTCTTAATTTTACCTATTCCATGAAAACGTTATGCAGGTAGTCCTCAACATACGACCACAATTGAGCGCAAAATTTCTATTGCTAAGCGAAACATTTTTTAAGTGAATTTGGCCCCATTTTATGACCTTCCTTGCCACAGTTGTTAAGTGAATCACTATGGTTGTTAAGTGAATCTGACTTCGTCATTGACCTTGTTTGTCAGAAGGTTACCAAAGGTGATCACATGATCCCGGGACACTGCAAGTGTCATAAATATAAGTCAAGTGCCAGGCATCCGAATTTTGATCACGTGACTGTGGGGTTGCTGCAGTGATCATAAATATGAAAAATAATCCTAAATCACTTTTTCAGTGCTGTAACTTCAGTCACTAAATGAACTGTTATAAGTTGAGGACTATCTGTAGTGATTATCTAGTAATGCTCATGGTACATTTGGGATCTGAAATGTCTAAAGCAGGGGTAGGCAACCTTGGCTCTTTTATGACTCGTAGACTTCAACTCCCAGAATTCCTGAGCCGGCAGTTGGCTCAGGAATTCTGGGAGTTGAAGTCCATGAGTCATAAAAGAGCCAAGGTTGCCTACCCCTGGTCTAAAGCGTCTGGTCAAATACAATTGAAGGTCCACTGATTTTTCTGGGCTCCAGCTATTGTTGTAATGTCAGCATCTAAAAAAAATATTAAAATTGAGCTAGAGAAGAGATGTCAAAGATGGGTGAAAAATATGTGTGTAGGAAGATGCCGTAACAATACAGTTTTTATCTTAAAATTGTCCATTGCATAAAGAAAGTGGATAAAAGATTTCTTTTTTCTTTTTTTTGGATTAATGTAGTAAAACTGTCTGCTGAAAAAATTGGATCATACATAAATATTTCCCTGGACATTTCTTTATAAACTATGGAATTTGTGGCCAACAAAATTTGATACTAGTTAGGTTTTGTTGGTGGCTATAAACGTTGGCAGTTCTGTGCCACTTCTGGTAATCTATGCCATATGTTAGTTGCTGGAGATGGTTGAGAAAAGAGATACCTAGGCCTTTAGCTGATCATTATGAAACAGGAATTCAAGGGGTCTGCGGTTTGGCTTTCTCTATATTCCTGTGAGGAGGGGCAGAACCTGAGGCAATGGAAAAGTAGCATCCATGTCTTATTGAATGATCTTGAAGAAGATTGATTACATAAATTGTTACGATTACTCTCATGAGTATCCACTAGCAAAGTTTAAAGAAGTCAAGATGGGATACAATTGAAACCGTCATCTTTTCTTTTTTTGACAGCCAGATTTTTTAATTTAATTTAATTTTTTTCCCAGACAGCCTATGATTTTCCTTTAATTTCTTATATCTTCCTCCCTCCCCTTAGTTATTATTGACAAAATATTTATGCTGCCTTCACTTACAAGGCCAGTGGCATCTAATATATTTAAAAGACGATAAAATATAAAGAGCAAATGGATTCTCTCTTTTGATTCCAAGCAATTGATATGACCAAGCCAAAAAAGATTTCCATTTTTTTTCCTTTGGTGGTTTGCAAAATTTTGTTTGTGTATGCCTCAATGGCACACTATTATTTTTGTACATCTGTAGGTAGCAGAAGATCCAAGTCAGCCCCTTAGTGATCAGTTTTTGCTGCAAAGACCATTTTTAATTATTTCAGAAACTACCACTCCAGTCTCCCTCTTGAAGATGCAACTATCCTAGATAGAGTTTAGAATTTATCCCCTCCCTTTCCACTCCTTACCACCTCCGATGTGGATGTAAATAAAGACAGAATACCTAAGATTTCCTCATTTTCCTGAGTCTTCTCTAGGACAGGGGTCCCCAACCCCCGGTCCATGGACCAGTACCGATCTACAGCATGCCAGCAACCGGTCTGCACAAACAAGCAAAGCCCCATCCGCGGGATGCAGGCAGCACACAAAACCACGCCCCCTACGGTCCATGGAAAAACCTCTCTCCATGGAACCGGTCTCTGATGCCCAAAAGATTGGGGACCTCTGCTCTAGGATATGATCTTTGCCTTGGAAGTAGAGAGTTAGCTAACTTCCCAGAAACAACACAACTGGGTGGGGATGCAATTAGCCCAAAGAGGCACAGGATGATTTGACTAGATTCAAACCATTTTGTGAGTTGCTCAGCCACAGCCTGGTCATGTAGGACATGCCAGATTAGCTCATGCTAATGTGAGTAGCTCAAAGGCTTTTTTAAGGTCAAGGAAAGCCAAGTGTAATAATGGTTTCCCCTTTTCTCAGAGTTTCTCCATGAGCCTGCAAGCCATGAAAATAGTGTCAGTGATGCTAAAAACTTTGACAAAGCTGCATTGATTGATACTGATTTTCACGGTGTTACATAAGCAGTGGTCGAGGACCCGCTTTCATTGTATGTGATAGGAAGCAAATTAGGTGATAGAGCAATCTGCCAGGTCACCTTTATTCTTGAAGAGAGGAACTGTGATGCTCGTGGCCCAGTCAGTAGATATACATCCAGAGTCCACAATGGCATCGAAGAAATTTGTTATCCAGTTGGCTGCTTTGCCACTAAGTTCCTCCAGCTTCAAAATGTCTGCTGGTAAGGCCGTCAGGGCTAGCGCTTTCAAATTCTTCATGTCTTGGATAGCTTTGGTAAACTCTTCCAGCAAGATACAGTATGTAGGACTGGATCAGTATTGGGCAAGCCATCAGGAATTGATGGATGTGGAAATTCAATGTTAGAGATTTTGTTGAAGTGCTGCTACCAGTGTTCCTGTATTTTTTGTTTGTCCTTCAGTCGCCGCCCATCTTTGTCTTGCACACATAGTGCTCAATATTTTGTTCTTCCTTGGTGCATGTTTTTGCTAATCAATAGAGGTTTTTCTTGCTTTCTTTCATGTCCAGTTGTTTGTATAAGTCTTGATAGTGCTCAACTTTGATCTGAGCCACAGGTTTCTTTGCCACTCTTCTCGCCGTGATGTAACTTTGTCAGTTTTCTTTGGTTTTATGTGCATACCAGTTTTTCCAGGCCACTTTCTTATCCTGTACATTTTGTTGCACTTGCTCAGTCCAAAGTCATGCTCACCTGTCAATTCAACGAAGGGCTGGTCTTGTAGTCCCTAAAGTCATTCTTGCAGCAGTGACAATAGACTTTCAAAGACCAGCCCATGTGGCACATCGATCGAGCTTGCAGAGACTAGAGGAAATGTAATATGGTTGGTGACAGCTGCCTTGGATTGTATAGCTTCCACCACTTGATTTTCTCTGGACCCCTTGTCCTGCCTCTACCATTTCCACATAAGCTAATCTTCATATCAGCAACAAGTATCTTATATTGTAGGACTAGGCAATCAGATGATATGACTTTTACATCCTTGATGGTGGGAAAGTCGCTAAGATGAAATCAATCTGGCTGTTGTGGTCACTATTAACACAGGTGACCAAGTGGCTATCTTGTTTTTTGAAAAATGTGTTGGTGCTGATAGTGTCATTAGCTTCTGCAAAGTCCAGGACTCGCTGTCCATCATTATTTTGTGTGCCGTATCACTACCACCATGGCAATTATAGCCTTTTTTGTGCATGTCCAACATATCCATTTAGGTCACCACAGAGAAGCAGTAATTCTACCTATGGACAAGCACGTGTGTGGTCTTGTAATTCACAGTCAGTCTGTGAGAAAACTGAGAAAACAAGTAATTGATGGACAGCAGTCAATGACAATTGACATGAGACAATCGGAGTGCTAATGCACTTCAGTAATGTTGCTTCATAAAATTAACACCTCCAATGATAGCTACCGTGTCAGGTCCCCAAATCCTTATTGGTTTCCTTGCATATGTGCTCTTGTTTGGGGTCTGCCATTCTGCTGGGAGGGGGTGGATTTGCTTTTGCTTGGGATAACTTTTGCTTTCTACTTTTCCCCTCCCACCTCTATCCACTTGAGAAAAGAATGTGTCTCCTTTATCAGGGAGACAGTTATGGAGAAACAAACCTGGAGAAGACCTTGAGATGCGTGCCAACTGTGCCAGTTATCCAAACATCATGCCACCTGTGGATTGGCTGGATTTCAAATGGACACTATGACTTTGGTGGGAGGAGGAAGATTGCTAGCTTAACTATACCGTTTAAGCAGGTTTTTCCCCAGATCTCGCCTTGACTTCCCTACAGTCACTAACCCCTAATAAAAGTTCCTTCTGAGACAATGCCTGTTTCAAGAGTTTTGCTTTCTTGGATGGTTTAGCTGAGGTGGGTGCTTACATACCCTTTTTTATTTGGATGTACCGTGATAGATGAGTTTTAGCTTCACCAATGTTGAAATACTTTTGACCTTTTCATTGTGTCTCCTGTATGGACGCAATGTCTACCTTGCAGTGCTTTAATATCACTGCAAGCTCATGGCTGTTTAATGTTTAATGTGGCCATGCATAGTTGTGACGTTTAATGTTTGGGCTAGCTTCTTTAGCCAGTTTTGACCTTGAATGGGTAGTCTATTTGCTGTAGCGGTCAGGTAAAGGTGGCACACGTCGCCTTCAGGGGACACCTGGAGGCATTGTTTGATGGATTTGGCTATCAGTCCATTGGTTGTAATATAAAACAACCCCCAAAACCTGACTGATCTGCTTGTCACCTGAGCCTGATGCAGTGGTGGGATTCAAATATGTGAACAACCGGTTCTCTGTGTGGAAGCCGCTTCCGGAAGTCCATTCTGGGCCTAAGAAACAAAAAATTAGCTGCCGGTTCTGCCGAAGTGGTACGAACCAGCTGAATCCCACCACTGGGCTGATGTCAGTTTGGTCTGTGTTCAGCTCAGGAATCCATTAACATAATGTTCACCAATGATATATCTTTTGCTGCATAGTTAAACTCATCACTTGTATAGTACCTACAGATATTGTGTTTTGAAGAGATGGTTTCTTGTGTTGGCACTGCAGCAAGGTAACTTCATTACCCTGCATATTCTTGAAAAGAGGGAAAAAATAGTATATTGTTGAAAAGAGGAAAAAGTGAGGAAAGTAGCAGGAAAGGATTCAGTCCTCCTTTTGTAAGTTTTGTCCTCCCTTGAAAAGTGTCCTCCTACATGTCCTCCTTTTTGATATTTGAAGACTAATCTGCAGGGCTTTTTTTTCTCATAGAATGCCCAGAACGGCATTCCGGCCCCTTTTTTTGATGGTTTTTTTTTCAACTTTTGCATGAGCTGTGCTACTCCCCTTATTGGCTTTCGAAAGCCAATAGGAATTGCTGCTGAACGTGCCAAAACACCCAGCCAGCAAACTTTGCACATGCAAGTTGTCTGCAGCGAAGGTGAATTGGCAGAAACTTAGCACCCCTCCCTGCTACCCAACTACACCATCTCCTAGTTAGTTCCGAAGATACCTGGAGGAGACTGGAGTGGTACATTTCTCTTGATCTTCAGCTCTGCTAGGGCAATAATGGCTGCGGGCACAAGAGGCAGGGACGGCTGAGGTGCTGCGGGCGGGGGTGTGAGGGGCGGCAGCGTCCGGCTGCCCCGTGTGCTGTGGGAGCCGCGGGGCCCTTTCTACACAGGGCTGTGCAGGATGGGTGGTGATGCTGGCGGGGTGGCTGCAGACGGGGTGTGTCGATGGCAGGCTGCCCCCCAGGGCCAGAGCCGGCATGGCTGGTGCTTTGGGAGCTGCGGGGCCCGCTCTACACGGCACAGCAGCGGTGCTGGCAGGGTGGCTATGGGCGGGGTGTGGCGGGAGGTTGACCTTCCATGGGCCAAGCCAGCTTTTACGATATTTTTTCTTCAATTTATTTGTGTCCTCCTTTTCATTGTAAAAAAGTTGGTCACCTTATTCTTGTATAATATTTCTGTTTAATACTTTAAGAAGAAGAATTCCAAATTTGAAACAAATATGTATTGATAGTATATATACTTATTTAGACATCTCAGTAAATTTTGTACAACTTCCCTCAAACGATACATTTCACTATATATGAGCTCTTCTTAATTTTCTCATGTGTTATTTAACCAGGGAGGGATGGAGAGATTGCTTAACTGGATGCTATTTTAAGCAAACATTTCTTGTTCTTTCTGTCTCATTATCATGGTCACCCAGCTCCATAATACACTGCCTACTTACCGTTTTGCTTTCAGATGCAACAACAGCAACAACAAATGCCACTTGTATTTTCAAATTCTTGAATGCATTGACTCTGTGTGCATGTGTGAGAGAAAGAGCTGGGACTGAAGAAAAGGTAGGTATAGAGACTCAACTTTACAAGGTAGTTGTAAAGATGATTCTATGTCCTTATGATACTATAACAGCAAAAGGATGAAAAAAATGTAGCAAAATAAAATTTGGAAAAGAGAAGGTCAGTAGAAGAAGGGTGAAAAAAATAGTTTGAAAAAAGAGATGTCAAAAAATTGACTTTAGACTTTAAAAAAAAATATTCTTCCACGTATTAAGAATGGTTATGAGAGGAGAGAGAGAAGGTCAAGGAAGAGAAATACCGTATTTTCCGGTGTGTAAGACGACTTTCTAAACCTTGAAAATCTTCTCAGAAGTAGGGGTCGTCTTATATGCAGGAATATACGGGTAGCTGTTCTCTGAATTTAAAACCAATCTGCCCCCTAGTGGCCAGCCTTTTTTTTTTTTTACAGAAATAAGCACTAACAGGACAAAGCTTTCTAGCAGCAAAGGAATGGAGCTCCTATTGTGCTCATCTATAAACAGAAATTCAATATTGTACTGTATTTTCTGGCGTATAAGACAACTTTCTAAACCCTGAAAATCTTCTCAAAAGTTGGGGGTCGTCTTATACGCCCAGTCGCCTTATACGCCGGAATATACAGTAATCAGCTAAAATGGGAGTGTGGATGTAAAGTTACGAGAACTTGCCTCCCTTGAGCAAGACAATTGTGCTTACTGCCAGTGTTTTGAAAAAAGGCAACACGAAGGAAACTGAATTTGTTCTCTGCCTTTCCAATGCCTTTTTGCTCCTTTATTTTGGTTTCCAAATGGACCAGCCTTTTTTCTCAGTCATAAAACTTACTCATCCAAACACAGTTCCTGTCCACAGTGTTGCTCAAGATGTTTTGCAATACCATCCTGCAGAAATGCAGACCATGGAAGCTGTTTTCTTATAATGGTGCTGTGTGAGAGAGCAAAACAGACAGGGAGATACAACTGTGTGTCTCTTTGTTTCCCCATTGGCATTACTGTGGAACAGAAGTCTTTGAGTATGAAAAGCCACCTCCTCCAAAGTTCATCAGTGGTAGAAAACAGGAAGACCTGGGATCCCTGTCCTTTGGGCAGTAGACCTTTTGCTGATCGTTGTGTTTTTTGTTTGTTTTTCTGGTAATCATAAAAAAATAAACTAACAATGGCAAACTTGCCAAGAAAGCGACTGGATGTGATTCCCCAAGACTTCAGGTCAAAGTAAGGAAGTCTTTTTACCTTATCATTTGCAATTATGGGTTGATGCTCGGCATTTATAGTGTTTGCCCTTTTATACTGCTTGACAGTGTATTTATGAGTTGTACTAAATAGCATCTTGCGCTAAATATAAATTGTTAAGTGTTTTTTCTCAAATTTTAAGGGAAAACATTTTATTTTCAAATGCATGGAGTAAACTGTTGTATGTGTGTGTGTGTGTATGGTCTTTTCCTGTGGTTTCCTCAGTGTTGATATTGCCTATACGATTGGATTGCATCTCAAAAAATCGCAGAGACGTGAAGTTGGGATGGCCCCTAAGGCAGTGGTGGGATTCAAATATGTGAACAACCGGTTCTCTGTGTGGATGCCACTGCCTTAAGGCCATCAGGTCCAGCCTCCTGCTCAATGCAGGAATTAATATTAAAACCTATTCAATTGTTCTTCAGTCTTATCTGGAATACAGGCAACCCACCAACTCTCTGGGGTACTGGTTCCATGGGCAAAGTTTAGCTTTAATATATAAGCTAGAAGAGTACCTCTCTTTTGTATGCTGTTTAAACTAAAGTTGATATTGCATGAAAAAGAATCAATTGAATATTGCTTTAAAGCACAAGGCAATTCAAGAAAATTCTTAATTCCTTGAAGGAGACTACTAACTAAACATTTTTATTTTATTTCATTTTATTCATTAAATTTATATGTCACCCATTTCACCAATAAAGTGATTTTTGTACTGGCTGAAGTATGAAATAAGACCAGACCCAAATGATCACCCTCATTCCTTGACATTATTTAAATGTAGCAGCAATCTAACCTGCTAGATGCACTCAAAGATGTGACCTTTTACAGTCTAATTATAAATTAAACGAGATAACTTTATATATATATATATATGTTATACCTTACATAGTACTTGTTTATGGTACGATATCATGAATTCTGAACAGAATAAATATTTCAGTAATCTGTATGGACAGAATCTATCACTTTTTATTTTAATTTGTAAATGTATGTTTCTGGGATTCAAGATAATAATATTTACATCTCCCACCTGGAAGGGTTTTTTTTTTGTTTTGTTTTTGTTTTAAGGAACATAAAGAATCAAAAGCTTCCTTCATATGTTCGCAGCCATCTGACAATGAACCCCAACAATTACTGTAATTTATAGGGAGTGATTTATTCTCACCTGCAAGGGCCTGACTAAGCCCTTACAGCAGAAGCCCCCCAATCTTTTGGGCATCAGGGACCAGTTCCATGGGAGAGAGCTTTTCCGTGAACTGGAGGGGGTGTGGTTTCACGTGCTGCAGATGGGGCTTTGCTTGTTTACATAGCCTGATTTCTGGCCCAGTGCCGGTCCACAGACTGGGGATTGGGGACCCCTGACTTACAGCATCGCTCAGGCTACAAATATGACTAAAAGAATTTCTGTATGTTCTGTGCCATTTTGATAGCGTTTTCAAATCTAATTTTCTTAATGCTTAGGGTTCCCAGTGAGGCAGTTCTCCTCCTCACCCTACCTAAGATTTGGTTTGGATTTTTTAAACTATTTCATTTTTAGATCATGCTGTTTTGTTTGTTTGTTTGATTGGTGGGCTCTTTGCTCTGTATCCACCTGTGGTCTATTTACATGTAAAAAAATTTGTATGGGAAGTTTTGGCTTAGCACAATTTTTCCCCCTTTATGCTCTTCCTCTTAAGTTCACTCATGTTTTTTCTCTCTTTCCCAAAATCTCTGGTGTTTTTTAGCATGTTGTTTTACAGATACTAAGTAGAACACAGAGTGGTAAATAAGGAAGGCCACTCTTTTAATGCAGCTCTAAGGGACTGGAGGATCTAAGTGATCATATACATCAGTGGTCCCCAACCTTTTTGGCACCAGGGACTAGTTTCAAAGAAGACATTTTTTCCAAGGGAAGGGATGGTTTTAGTTTCACTCACTCGCCCACTCCTCACCTTGATCAGTGTGGCCCAGTTCCTAACAGGCCTCAGACCAGTACTGGTCCATGACCCAGGGATTGGGGACCCCTGATGAACATGATAATTCCCCTTATGTTTAATGTCTCAGTTGCAGAAGAGTCACCATGCACACCATCATTTTGTTTGTTGCTCATGCCCATGACCTAAACCTCTGTAGAAAAATTTGTTTAGCAAATGGAGTTGAGATTCAATTATCAACCATTTTCTTTCTCTCCCTGTCTCTCTTTTTTATGCAATACAGCCATTAAGTATTCTTTGAAATGTAGTTTAAAGAAAAGGAAGTTATTTGAGAAGTATAATTACCAGAAATAAGTCCTTGCCTCGCCTCGCCTCGCCTTGCCTTGCTCTTTCACTTTAAATCACAGCTTCAATCATTTCAGTTATAAAATCAAAATGTCTCTAAAAAGAATTATGGAAATACATTACTAAGTTAACAGTGAAAGTTATAAATGTATTGTGCTTTCACACCAGCCGAAAGAAGAAGACACATACTATACTAGGTCTTCGATGAAAATAGATAGTTCTGAAAATCTATTAAGAAATGAAAATTGTTTTACAATACATTAGCATCCACACATTTAAGAAATTACATCAGTTACAATACAGTAGTCGCTATAAATTTCTACTTGTCTGTGCTCAGCCATTCAACTTATCTTAAAATATGTAGACTTTATATCATCCTGACTGAGGCTTTTGAAGCAACAGAATATAACTTGAGGCATAAAATGGAAACCTTTAGATTAGAATCTGTGGTTTTGTTGTTATTCTGCTCCCTGTAACATTTGTAATGCATATGTTGTCCATCACTGAACATAAACTTGTATATTAATTCAGTATAAGGCATGAACAGCCCATTTAGTATTTTTTTCAAAGCTCAAATGTTCATAAATGCAGTGATTCACCAAGTACGTTTTGTATCTCCTTGCCTTTTAAACATTTAACTCATACATTCACTCCTTACTTGATCCTGGTAGGTTTCCGAACAAGTAGCAAGCCAACATGACCTGGACATTAGGAATCATAGAAGATATGAAGTGAACTAGGGAATCTGATGAGCTGTTGTTACAATTTGGTGATGTGTATGTGTATGTGAATGAGTCATAGGAGTGTGTTTTCTGACTTTTCCACTTACAAGACATGTATATCTATAAACATGGGTTTTTAATGAAAACAATAAGCAATTATGCATAGTTCCAAGAGTCCTAAAGAAGTGGGGCAGCTTAGAGATTCAGTAAAATAAACACACATCCCGATGAATGATATACTTGGGATATATATTGCATACCAGGCTGTATAAAGACAAATGAGCTTCATTCTTTTCAAGAATAAGAGTCATTTGTTATTTTCATGTGTCCATTTTAAATGTGTTATTTAGATTTGTGGAAAGAAAAATAAAAGAGGCGATTGACTTGCTGAGGGGTAATTCCCTTGAAACTCATCATCTTTCAATAAAATGCAGCCATACTTGTCTTCCACAGCGACATTATTTTCACAAACCTTGTCAGTCGTGCAACTGAGATAAAAAGAAATACAGTGAGAACCAAGACAAAGAATTATTTATGTTGCTCGCAATATTTTCCCAGTTAACAGAGTTGACTTGTCTTGTTCAGGATGCACTGTTTCATGATGGCAGCTGTTTCGGTAGCTTCAAATTAGGGTTCTAGGATTCATCAGTTCTAGAATTTAAATCAACAAATAACTTGATCCCTTTCCAATCTTACACTCATTCTTTGAGTTTCTACTTAATTCAGCACTAAAGAGTGTTAATGCTATTCCATTTTTACTCCTGTTAGTTCATGTAAACCAGGAGTAAAAATGGGGGGCCGGATGTGGCCCATGAAGTGGTATCATGTGGTCCATGAAGCCATCCTGGAAACAGTGAGGGAACGGCCCCTGCTGCCTTGGCCCTGGCCCAGGCCAGCCGGGGGCCAATGTACAATTTTGTGGTGGCCATCTATGCTGAAACGCATTCAGTCTTAGCTCCACAAGGCCGTCTAGAAACAGCGAGGAACCAGCCCGTCTTGTTGGCCCCACCCCCTGGGTGCATGCTGTGGAGGTGTCACCCTTTATGAGGAATGAAGAAATGGATCATGCCTTGGCGCTTGCCCTAGTCCCACCCCCTTCTGCCAGAGACCCTCAGATCTGTCCCACTCCTGCCCAGGCCCCCACAGGCACCCTTGACGCGAATGATATAGAGCTGGCCATACCTACCCAGTAGGCCACACCCACTCCATCCATGCTCACCCAGTAGGCCGCACCCATCCTGGTCGCACCCACCCGGCCCCCCGAGGACAACCACAATGCTGATGCGGCCCTCAATGAAATTGAGTTTGACACCCCTGATGTAAACAGTCAGTAGTAGATATACTACTTGTATACTTGGTCAAGGTAGGAAATATACATTCCTCCTTACTCTTTAACCAAATTATTCTCCCCTCTCTTGTTAATTAAAATTGTATATTTTGTTAGGATAAGTTCCTGCTATCCAAGCAAACTGTTAATAGAACAAGGTATATGTTATAAAGATCCTTAATGAGGAAAATTTGTTGCTCTCCTGGAATCAGGAGAAATCCTTATGCTTATCTTCTTATGAAGTTAAGCTCTTGTTACACAAGTAGTCCTTTGCGTACAACAGTTCATTTAGTGACCATTCAAAGTTACAACGGCACTGAAAAAGTACCTTATGACCATTTTTCACACTTACAACCATCGCAACACCCTCATGGTCATGTGATCCAAATTCAGACACTTGGCAACTGACTCATAGTTATGACGGTTGCAGTGTCCCAGGGCCATGTGATCACATTTGTGACTTTCTTACAAGCAAAGTCAATGGGGAAGTCAGAGTCACTTAAAAACCATGACACTAACTTAATAACTGCAACGATTCATTCAACAACTGTGGCAGCTGTGGTTGTAAAATGGGACAAATTCATTTAACAAATATTTCACAGCAACAGAAATGTGGGCTCACTTGTGGTCGTAAGTTGAGGACTGCCTGTATTAAAGCGTCATATCAAACCGTACGCAGTGTGTGAAAGGCATATTCATCTTCTCTTCAAGTAGATAACATTCTGACATTTAGTCATGACTGGAAACTTCTTATGGGCTTTTTGGGTAAAAATTGAATAATGAACTTGTGATTTATGTCTTTGATGATTAGACAGGATGGAGATTCAAAAGAAGAGTATTATGATGTAACTTGGAAGAGAGGTTAAAATATAACTCTACTTATAACTGCTGGGAAGAATATCAGAAGCCACATCTTTGTATCTTACTTCTTTCTTTTCTCTTTCTTTTTTCTATTCTTCCACTTTTTGCTTTCTCTCTGCTTTCTTTCTTTGCCCTTTCTCTTGTTTTTATCTTTCTTTAAATGTTTTCGATAAAAATCATGTTTAAAAGGTGACTAACATTCTGTTTTGATAATTGAAAATAGAAAAGGCTGCCTCAAGTATTTCTGTCCATCAGACATTCAAATATTTATTTATTTATTTTGTTTAAAAAAATATAGCTGCATTTTTTTGTGTTTTATATATTGATTTTAGATTTCTGTGTAACTGTATTGTTCTTTCCATTTTATCACTGAGATCTCAGTTAGTTTCACTCCAATAAACTAAGATTCAGATGCTTTGGATGGGGCATCCTGTAATAAATACAAAAATTCAAAATTTGGCTAAATTCAAAGAAAACGTAGAATTCCAATGAATTTACTAAATAAGAAAGAAAATTTGAATTTGGTTGTTCTAAATTTTGAAAGCAAATATTACCTCTTTTTACATTTTCCAGGTGAAATTGGTAAAAGAAAATGGAAAACACTTTTGGCAGAAAAAAACTAATAGACTGCTAAGTTAGTTTCAATATTTGCAGCTGGTTATTCAGTTAAACTCACAGTACTAGCTATAAAAATGTAATCACTGTAATTAATTGAGCCAATTGGATTCTAGGTTTTGGTATGCTTAGTTGATTTCTGACACTGTACAATTAAAGAATTCTTCTGTTTGGAAATTCTACATGTTAAGTGCTGAATGTGAAAAGAAGAATATAGAGCTTGATGGGATTTTACTGAAATTTTAGGCAGACTTCCGTTCCTATTATTTAAAGATTATGCCATCCTCCAAGTGTGATTCATATGATGAAATCATCTCAGATAATCTATTTGATTGCCTTCAATATAGCAGCACTGATACTAGCGCGGAAGCAACATAGCTGCTGAATCATTAAAAAACAAATAGCAATTCTTCTCTAAACCAGAATCCCAAATCATTTGGTTAATGATGTATGAAAAATGCAAAACATCATAATAATTACACCTTTGGCTTGATGGACATGCTTCCTTGGTAAATTTTAAAACCAATAACCAATAACTGCAACCCTAAGGAGTTGCAATTTACACCATTAATGGGATTCAAATATGTGAACAACCGGTTCTCTGTGTGGATGGCACTTCTGGAAGTCCATTCTAGGCCTGGGCAACAAAAAATTAGCGACCGATTTTGCCGAACTTGTGCAAACTGGCTGAATCCCACCACTGGTTTACACTTTGACATAGGGAAAACAACAGTAGTGGAGATAAGGATATATTCTTGTGGAAACATTAAAAAGATGATAGAAGAAAAGTATCCACTGAATATTTCAGAACAGCAGGAAAGATGGAAAGGACAGAGGGAGGACAAAGCAAAAAAAGTTTAGAAGAGTTAAAATGCCTATTCTAGCAAAACATGAAGGTACACAGCCCAAGAGATCTTTAAGGGAAGGTGTCATAGGAGTCCTTCTGTTGCTTGCTTCGTACTGCATCTTGCCAGCTTGACATCAGCAATGGCGGGAGGAGGAGAGATTGAAATGTGTGTGGTTAAGGGTGGGTGGGTTTGAAATAGATCTGGCCTTGACTATGAGGAGCACCAATCAAGCACAAGTTCAGCAAAAGGAATGTAGATGGGAAAGGCGCAAACCAAGATTCGTTTCCAAAACAACCTGAGAACTTTTAATTGGACGTTGACTGATAATAGGGGGATGGCCAGGGGGAAAGGAAAAGTTAATTGCATTGTTTTCGTGCCAAGGGAACAGATTCTGCCTGCTCTGATCTGCAACCGCTTTGTTCTCAATAAAGTATATTCTTGGAAAAAGAAATGAACCAGGAGTCTTTCTTTGCTGATTAAACTAAGTGGGATGGGTAACAGAAGGGCGAGGAATTTGGTCAGGACCAAAGCCAGTGCAAAGGTTAAAGAGAAGGTCCTGATAAGCAAGAAAAGGTGGCTAGTTTGGACAGAATAGTTGACAGACATGAAAGAATCAAGATTAAATCATGGAAAAGGTGGGAGAAAAAGTTTCCAAGTAGCTAGGGAAGATTTTCTGGAATATATTCTACACTAAAGGGACAGAAACATCTTGAAGTGGAAGATATTGATAGAAGCTTCAAATATACATTAACTGAACAATTTTAACTGTATAAGACACATGAACACACTGAAAAGGCTGAAGCAATCTTCATTCAAAGTGGAATGTGACTGCACAACTACAGTTTAGCTACTCTTCACTTGCTTTCTTCAATATATTTTCTATCTTACCTGGACCATTGGGGAAAAGTTGATGTTGAACTGTTCTTTTCTGCACAAATATTCTGGTCTGTTAAAATGTTTTTGCTTCCACTGTGGACAGATATGGGAATCTTCACTCAAGTGAAATTTTCCTATTTCTCAAAATTTAGGATAACATACAATATTCCTAGGGAATTTCTCTTAGAAATACAAGACTAATCTCTTGTTCTGTTTCTTCACCTGCTGTTTCTGACAGATATAGATGAATGTCTGGTGAACAATGGTGGCTGTGACCACTTCTGCAGAAACACAGTGGGAAGCTTTGAATGCAGCTGCCAAAAGGGCTACAAATTACTAACGGATGAACGAACCTGCCAAGGTAATTGCTTAAATTAAACCTTAATTCCTTCCTTCTTACATAGTGATGTCAGTGAGTGCCCACCAAAATGTTCCTGGATTATGCAACAAAGATTGATTGAAATAGCACTTGGAGTTGTTTTCTTTACCTAAGAGATGAGCTATGGGCAGAAGAGAGATTACAGGTAGTCCTTCACATGACCATAATTGATCCCGCAATTATGGTTGTCATGATGGTTGTTAAACAGGTCATCACGTGACTATGCTCAACCTTTTTACGGTGGGTATTACATGAACACCACAGTCATTAAGCAAACCCATTGTGTGTTATGGGGCATTTTTGTTTCTGGCAAAAACAGTGTGTATCTGTCAAGAGTGAAAATTTGGCAACCACATGCCTCTTTGTTTTCATCTTGCCATTAGAGAGGGGGTGGGGGGAGATGAGGCTTTCATCTGGGTAAGTTGGAGAAACAAAACCTTTCCTGTCCCGAAGGTTTGCTGAGACAAAGCCATCTGGAAACTTTTCAAGGACATTCCAGCAGGTGTGAAGAAGATAGCAGATGGTTCTCATAACAAAGAGTAATTGTTTACATGAGCTAGGTGGACGTCTGAGGGGTTGGGCTGGGAATGTCATTGTTATATGCTATGGTCAGATTTTAGAGTTAGTTTTCCTTCGCCTATACCATGCCATGTATTCAATAAACCAGTAAGCTTTTCGGAAATGAAAATAACCCTGGACTTTTTATTTGGTTATTCGAGCTGGAGGCTGACAGTATCATGGTCACGTGGCCGTGGGATACTGCAAATAGCTGTAAATGTGGGCCAGTTGCCGAGGTCTCGAAATGCAGTCATATGATTGCAGAGGTAGTTGTTGGAACTTCAAATCCAGGTCGCAAATAGCTTTTTAAGTGTCCGTTGTAACTTTGAATGATTGCTAAGCAACCAATCATAAGCTGAGGACATACAGGAAATATGTTTTAATTAATTAATTACGTCTTTTAATTAATTTTTTTATTTTTATTTTTTTTCATACACACCCTTTCTTAATTTGTTCTTGTATTTTTTTGTTTTTATTTTTTGGGAGCTGGTATTGACTTCTTAATAAAATTATCTGAAATAAAAGAAGTTGATATGCCAAAACAACTCCCATGTTACACTCCAGTATCCATTTTATGGAGAGTGTATCAAAGGAAAGCAGGCTGAGAGCAAGACTGAGACAGAGCTGAATATCAGCAGAAAGCGACATAATTTATAAATGTTAAACTTATATGTGTTCCTGTCAAGAATGAAATATACCCATGCCAGATGCCAAACTAGTGATGTTCAGAAAAACAAACATAGCAATACACACACACAAAGTATAGCGTGTGCAAACTAAACTAGGAAAAAATTATAGTTGGGTAACCACACCAGAGTTTTTTTCCTTGTTTTTCACCCTCAGAACCTCTGCCACCCGCCTACCTACACATTCTCAGAAATCTTCTCCTGTATATTTTTATAGTTTATTCCCAATGAACATCTGAACTTCAGGAGACAGCACTGACTGCAGCTATTTGCCAGTATTATTTTCCATACTTTCCATTTTTCCATTATTTTCCACTAGGGCTCACACATCTACTATCTACTGTTCTCAAAATTAAAACAGGGCTGAACTTATCCTATTACTATCACCAATTACCAAAAATCCACACATAGGGATTGAGGGATTAGTCAAGAAATGAACATACTATAGACCAGGAAGTGATACTGGCAACTAAAAGCCTTCTCCTTTCATCAAGTGAATAATATTTACATATACAGACCTAAAGATAGTAGTTTTTAATTGTTTTTAATCTTAATAATAATAATAAAGTTGGAAGGGACCTTGGAGGTCATCTAGTCCAACCCCCTGCTCAAGCAGGAAACCCTATACCATTTTGGACAAATGGCTGTCCAGTCTCTTCTTAAAAAGTTCCAGTGTTGGAGCATTCACCTTGATTAGTTTCCACCCGTTGCTTCTTGTCCTGCCTTCAGGCGCTTTGGAACATAGCTTGACTCCCTCTTCTTTGTGGCAGCCCCTGAGATATTGGAACACTGCTATCATGTCCCCCCTTGTCCTTCTCTTCGTTAAACTAGACATACCCAATTCCAGCAGCCTTTCCTTATATGCTTTAGCCTCCAGTCCCTTAATCATCTTTGTTGTATAGACTTAAAGCTAGCATGAGGACGTTAAAGATGCTAAATATGGGTGATAAAAGAGAAAATGACAAGAACCAATAGACCTAAGATGCTGGATCTGAAACTCAGATCCTATTTTAAAATACAGAGAAGTCTGTGGGAAGTGACTAATAATTTTATTTGTCTGATTTGTTTGAAATATCTCTTCACGTGAAAAATATTTCTTTCCTTCTCCAAAAGGGCTTTCATGCCTAAAATAGGAAAGTGCCATGAAGATTTTATCACGTTAATCCTTCTAAGATTCCAGAGGGGAGCAATGCACGGAAAAAGAGCTCATAATGATTTCACTCCCCTTCTTTGTAAATTGTGGAAGTGCCCTCTCCTGGCCCTTAGCACTTGCCTGGGAAAAGAGCAAGAAAGCTGTAGAAATCTCTGCATATTTATCATTACTACAATATGCTGTGGTGATGAATAGCAAATGTTATTCTCGCTGTGGGATATATATACTTAGGGTTGACTGATAAAAACTGTACTGTTAGTATCTTACTAGCAGAAACAGGTGATTTATGGATTTAGTTTTATCACGATTTTCAGAAGGATAATTGGTGAACAAGGGAGGAAAGGCGGAAGCAATCAGCAAAGTATGAATCACCATATTTCCTTTCTTTCTTTGCTGACAAAATGTCCTGGTGTTTGTTTTTAGTAGAAGAAGCAAGAGTGGTTTGAGGTTACTCATCAAGATTTAATTTAGAAGTCTTTTACGGGCCTTTTGTTTTTCAAATAGCTGGGGGGGGGGGGGGACATTTTTCAGTGTTGCTGAAAAAATGTGTGCCAAGTTCTTTTTGGCTTTTTCATCACCCCAGTTAGAATTAGAAAGTCTTAATTACATTTTCTCAAAATACAATATATATTGTTATTTCCCGTGAAATGCTACTGTTTATTTTAATTCTATTTGATGGAAAATACATTTCTTGAATTTATAGCGCATTGCTTCCAGACTCAAAAGACACGGGGCATAGATTTGGTGTAGTAGCCCTCCTGGGACTGCTCCTTGAATGAAGAGGGCTATTTATTTAAAAGCATGCCACTTCTCAGCATCAAACTCTCCCAAGGTAACCTATAAAACAGAACTAATTTTGCATACATTGGAAAACAAATAAATTTCATAGGCATAGCAGGATGATTTGTCTAAACCATTTAAATATTTTAGAAAGGATAATCCACCTGCAACATTTGCATTCTTTTCACCCTTCCACCATTAATCTAGTCTGCCGTGCTTATATTTATCAGTATTATTCCTGGACTTAGGTCTCTCAGATCTTGTGTTCCTCAAACCCTTTTGAAAAAATGAATATTTTGATATGTCTGAATAATTTCTTTCTAACAATAAAAAGGTTTTGGAATTATATTTCTTCCTTTCAAGGTTGATTTGATACTTAAGCTTTTTCTCCCTCTGGTCAGCAATATTCAGAGATGACAAATTGATGTATGACTGAAATGGATTTGATCTCCATGACAGCAACATAAGAAAAGATACCTTGATACAGTGGTGGGATTCAAATAGGTGAACAACCGGTTCTCTGTGTGGATGCCGCTTCCGGAAGTCCATTCTGGGCCTGGGCAACAAAAAATTAGCTGCCGGTTCTGAACCAGTGCGAACCGGCTGAATCCCACCACTGCCTTGATAGCAGGGTTCTAGTCAACCATTTAACTAAATTAACAGTCTAGTAGGTGATTAAGAGTGGTACAGGCTAATTTAAGACCAACAACTTTTTTTTCATTCTGACCTTTTAAATGGGAGATGAGAAACAGTTAACACTTTAGCAGAGAAAAGACTCCGTTTCTCACTAGAAAATCTAAGTTTTATTTTTATTACAAGGCTAATGAATTATTCAATCTGGAACGTTCAACCAAAAAATTATGATCTTCATGTCTTCTAGTTGTAGGTGAAAATATTCTGAGATCTTATTAGAGAAAATATGTCTCTATGAAGATGTAGAATTTGGCAGAAAAAAGAATTACTAAACATACCTCTTTCATTTTGGTGGAAATTTGATGAGGACTGTCGGATGGTTGTTGTTATGTATTGATATTGACTGTTAATGTTTTTGGGTAAATGTGTCTCCAACTGTTTTGGAGGGGAACTGAAGTTTATATTTGAGCAGGTAAACCAGCTCTAAATCTGATTGGTGGCTGCCTAGTTGTGGCATTTATAAATATTTGTCAGTCTGTCAGTTGAATTCAGTTCTGTTATTCTTGCATGCTTCTCCCTGATTTCCTCAGTATTTTGATGTTAAGTTTTCCAAACAAGCAATTTCTGCTAATATGTTCTATCATTGCTAATAAAGATAGCAAATATAGTTTAGTCCTCATAAGAAAGATTCTCATTAGAGAGAAAGTTGAGGCTGAAGATGAGTTGGCTTTCATCATTTTAAGCAACTCTGGACAGCTTACAACAAATATTTGAGCTTCACCTCTTTTCACTATAGCCATGTATTTTCTATATTAGAAAATACATGTTACTCAGTTTCATTTTGCTCCAAATAAGGGAAAAAGTACAAGCAAGGGTACAACTGCCAAATCTTAGTCTGAGGATTTGTGTGAAGTGCATCCTCTCATTCTACTTGCAGCCAGGGCTTTTTTGATCATAGAATGCACAGAATGGCGTTCCGGCACCTTTTTTTGAATGGAAGAACCGGTTCCTTCTAAGCTGCCAGCGCAAGTACAGGTATGCTGCAGAGCGATTTTGTGGACACCCAGCAGCCCGACCCAGGCTCTGGAGACCTGGAAAAGGCCTCTGCTGCCCACATCTATGGCTGCTGAGCGATTTTGCATTCCCCCCCCCCCCAGCCGATCCAGGCTCCGGAGGCCTGGAAAAGACCTCCGGAGCCCAGATTGGGCTGCTGGGGGCCCGCAAAATTGCTACGCAGCTATGGATCCAGGCTCTGGAACCTTGGAAAAGGACTCCGGAGCCCAGATCGGGCCACGGGGGGACCGCAAAATCATTCCCTGGCCATAGATCTGGGCGGCAGAGGTCTTTTCCAGGCCTCTGGAGCCCGGAACGGGCCGTGGGGGGCTGTGGACGCATCCCCTGGCCTCAGATTGGAGCGGCAGCAGGAACCACGGCAGAGAGGAGAGAGTCCTTTTCCAGGTGAGTGATCTGTGCATGGGAAGCTCCCTAAAGAGGTTTCTTCTCCCCGCCCCCGCTCCCCCCGGCTCCGTAAAGGGCTTTCGACTGGAGCTGGAGCTGTGTGTGAGTTCCGGCACCTTTTTTTTTTTTTTTTTTTACAAAAAAAGCACCATCTGCAATTGTTGTTTGCTGATCCCAAATAGGGCTAAGAATTTGAGGATATACTGCCGTTTTTTTGAAAGATCAGTTCCTGCAGGAATCAAACAAATGGTTGAAATCAGAGGTTGATTAAGAGAATGATTCCTGGATAAATTTTAGAGTTATTTCTTTATCTCATAATGTGTTTCTTTTCTGTAGACTAAGGTAGGGAAATACCTTTCTCTTTTCTATACAAAGTGCTGAATTCCACATCAGACTGGGGAGTCTGTAGAGAAAGATTGCAGAAAATGTGGAGGCTTGACCATAGGCTAGCAGCAGATTTTACTAAAACTCAAAAGAGTTTATAGAGTTGTAGGCATTTAAAGTCTAAAAGAAAGGGAAAGAAAGTCAGGATTACCTAGAAAAGAAGGATTGCTTTGGAGTATATAAAATGGTTTTGATTGTTTTTAAGTCATTCTACTTTAATATTTTCAGGATCATAAAATATAAGTACACAGGGGCATATTATGTGAAACACCAAAACCAAAGCAACAAGAGAATTTGGGGGGTGGGCGGGAGGGATGTAATTTTAATCACAAATTCCCCTTGTTTCAGACCCACACTAATCCCCTCCTCCCATCAACTGTGTTGTGAAAATAGGATTGCCTTCTCCAAGATCAGAAAAAAGTCCTAGGGTAGCCCCACAAAAATGGGCCCCTCTAGGAACTCCATTTTGCTTCCCATGGTCCAGCAGTAAGGTGACCAACCGTCCTCCTTTAGGGAGGACAGTCCTCCTTTTGTAAGTTCTGTCCTCCCTCAAAAAGTGTCCTCCTTCATGTCCTCCTTTTCAATATTTGAAGACTAATCTGCAGGGCTTTTTGTTTCTCATAGAACGCTCAGAACGACGTTCTGGCACCTTTTTTGATGTTTTTTTTTTCAACTTTTGCATGAGCTGTGCTACTCCCACTATTGGCTTTTGAAAGCCAATAGGAATTGCTGCTGAGTGAGCCAAAACACCCAGCTGGCAAACTTTGTGCATGCAAGTTGTCTGTATTATTGTTGCAATGAAATAAAATGTTTCTTTTATTTACGATATTTTTTCTTCAATTTATTTGTGTCCTCCTTATCATTGTAAAAAAGTTGGTCACCTTATCCAGCAGTAATATAGGAATTGGATGGGGTAGGAAGGGTGAAGTCAAATCTTGCCAGCTCCATCTGGAGTGGCTCTGACTTCAAATACACCACCACAGAATTTTAGAAAATATCCATTAGAAAGAAAAGCTCTCATTTGAAGGGAAATTCATACAGGCATAGATTCAATAGGTATATATTTACAGATGGCCTCTCAAAGAAACAGTTAATAACCAGTTCTTCTCATATCTTTTGGGGATTCTGTTTAGAAAGAGAGATTAAATTATGATTAGCGTTAGGCTGTCTTTCAGTGCACCTGACAGTTGAGGGGAGAAAGTGATACAGGAAGTTAGCCAGTGACACAAGTCTGTTTTACCACAAGTCTACATTTAGGGGAAATCATCTAAAGATTAACACATTTAAGCATGATGAGAAAAAAGTGCCAAGAAATCATTTTTTTCCTATTTTCTTCAATCTGAGGGTCACAGCCCCTCAATCTGAGCCCCCACAGTCCCTAGGTTGCTCATCCATGGCTTCATCTATTTTTATAAAATTCAAATCAGAATCAAAGATTTCTTTTTCATATTCTCAAATGGCACTTTCTTTGCTCAGAACATTTGGATGCAAATGGAAAAGTATCTCCCAAAGTGACTATGGACTCTCCCCAAAGTGCACATAGTAATATATCCACTGAAATTATCTGCTGCTTTAACTATCTCAAGAACGAGAATGGGTGGGAAACATTTGGAGTGCTTAGAAAAAGAACATTATATACAACAATAAGCATCACAAATTTTTAAAAGTGTAACTATTATCTTAGTGAGGGCTATTTTCTTGTTAAACCATCAAAAACTAAATTTAGCGAGGTTGCAAAGTTAATTTCTGGTTTGACACAAGATAGAGATTCAGTAGTGACTCTCTGTGGTCAAAATGAACACTACAGCTGAGTATGACATTTCAACTCATATTTTAAACACTAGTTTGGTCCTCTTTCTATTTACCCAGCAGCTGCCTTAAGTGACATTTTAATGGAAATAATCTGCGGGAAAGAAAATACAGAAATCTATGCCACTGCATATGGACCGTTTGTTCCACATGGAAGGCACATAGGTTCTGCTTGCAGAAAATCAAAGCTTGTACTGTATGTTTTATTCATAGTTTGACAGCTGTTAACCATGACTTATGATAGGCTATTAAGAAACATGGATATTTTTAATATGTGTGTTGGTTAAATTTACAACTTCTTATACTACTTCTTCTCTCCCTTTTTTCAAATCAAGATATAGACGAATGTTCATTTGAAAGGACCTGTGATCACACCTGTATCAACTATCCTGGAAGTTTTGAATGCTTATGTCACAACGGTTATACATTATATGGAATGACACATTGTGGAGGTTGGAAGATTGACTCTTTTTTATACTTTTTGCATGAAATTCTTTCATAAAGCAATGTTGTCAAAACTGCATTACCAAGAAGGTAGATTTTGAAATAGGCAAAGAATCTTAAAATATGGAAAGACAAAAGAAAATCTAATTTTAAAATGAGAGAATGTTATTCGTATTTGTAGATTTCTTAGCAGTAGTTATTCAGCATTTTAAAGTTTGGTCAATTGTTCATAAAAAGATCATTTTTCATGTAAATGGCTGCTAAAGTAGTAATGGCTGTGATTCAGATACAAAGGAAAAAGGCTGCTACGAAGAGCAGAGCAACTCCTTAAGCAGCTCCTATTATGTGGCTGCCCCAATCCCAGGAAGAGATGCTTTTGGCTATAATGGGTAGAATTGCTGTCTGTAAGCCCTCATGCACTCTAAAATACATGTTCCCTTCAAAGGAAACGTACACCGTAGCTCTAGTAATTGTTAATCTAGTTTGCATTTATCATTTTTATTGATCATTTTTTCCATAAATTAAATGTCAGAATTGTTTGCTTTCTGCATAATAATTTATTTGTCCCAGCAATCTTTTTTTCAGAATTATTTATATTTTGTGAATATTATTATTATTATTATTCATTAGACATGAATCTCAGTCAACTGAACATTCAGGTTGGCTGGCGCTGATGGTTGACACAAGTTGCTATCAGCATCCTAGGTGTCAACCAGGTACCTCTTTAAAATATTATTATTATAATACATATCTATGAAAAAGATAGTATTCGCAATAAATTATATAATTCATGCCCTACCAAAACATCAACTCAATGGTCCCCAAGATTAGTTGGTAGAGGAACCTAGAAAAGGAATAAAAATGGAGAAGCCAACATGCCTCACATTTATATGTTTGAAAGAGACACAATGCTATTTTCATGTTAAGCTAGGTTGAGGACTGCCTTTATCTCTCATGATTTTCATCTAAAAGAGCTTGAATTTCTGATGAAGAATTATTGGAGTTCCCAAAAAATTAGGATAACACATTTTATTAAAAGACCTAAATTATTATGCAGCTCTCTTTATCAGATGCATAGAGTGGCTAGGCTGATAAAGGTTTTATATTAAAACGGGCAGCAGGAAGAATGGGAAAGCAGGATAGTTTATACAGATGCAGAGATTACAAGTGCATTATCAATTAACAATTGTAATGCGTTAAAACCCCATTGAGATTGCCTGAAACTGTTTGATGTGTATTCAGCAACCTCATAAAGGATTTTATTTATTTGCTAGGGCTATTTATTTATTACGTAAATGTACAGACCTCCCAACTTAAACCACACTCCCCTTCTGTAGGAATTATCAGACTGCATCTCCAACCCTAAAAGCATGCTGGAAAACCTAGGTCTTCAGTGTTTTTTTAAAAAAAAAATCTCAGGAAGGTAACATTCAACCTGATTTCCAGGATGACAGTATTCCACAAGGGGAGAACGACTGAGACTCTCTATGACTCTGCAGAAGACACTCCCCCTCTATAAAGAATTACAATATAAAGAGTTTAATTCTTTAAGGGGACATAGGACACAAGTTAGTTTTAAACTAGTCTAAATTGTCATAGAGACAACTTGTAAATATTAACTAAGTGATGAAACAGTTATTGCCAAGGCTGAGGATAGCATAGGATGGGAGTCATCTGTAAAGAAATAACTACAACTATTAAACTGAACTGTAGCTAACCATTTGTTCTGCTGAAGTGAAAGTCTCCAAAGTTTTTTTGCGGTTTTCTTGACAACGATATAGGAAGTGCTTGGTCATTACTTTCTTCTTTAGGGTGTTTTTACTTTATAGTCTAGTCCAGGGGTAGGCAACCTTGGCTCTTTTATGACTCGTGGACTTCAACTCCTAGAATTCTTGAGCTAGCCTGGCTGACTCAGGAATTCTGGGAGTTGAAGTCCACGAGTCATGAAAGAGCCAAGGTTGCCTACCTCTGGTCTAGTCTAATGTTTCTCAAGCTGGTCAGCTTTGAAGATATGTGGACTTCAACTCCCAGGATTCCCCAACCAGCATGGGAGTTTGGGGAGTTGAAGTCTACACATTTTCAAGCTGCCAACACTGAGAAACATTGTTCTACTCTATATTCTTTCCAGGATTTCCAGATTGTCTGCTATCTGAATACTAGTTGTTGAGATTTTGGTTGGGTTATATTTTTTTTTAGGAACAGTGAACATTGATATAAAACATTGCATTGAGTATTATTCAATATTAAAATACAATGTAGTATTTTTAAAATATTGTTCATGCAAATGGAAACAAAGCCTTACAAGGCAATGCTATTTAATTTAAATATATCTTTAGATGTGGATGAATGTAGCATCAACAATGGAAGCTGTGAATATGGATGCCTTAATACTGTGGGAGCTTATGAATGTTTATGTCCATCTGGAAAAAAATTACACTGGAATAAAAAAGATTGTGTTGGTAAGTAATACTGTGTAATAGACATTTTCCATTCTTTCACTTGTTGTATGAATGTCCGAGTAAATAACTTTTATTTTTCAAGCCTAATAGTGTACCCATTCAGTATTTATCATATATTGTGAGAGGGACTTTCTGCATTTTTCTTTCCTTTGTTGCACAAATTCTTCCTTCCCTTTCATTTAATTCTTAATCACATTTCCTTCATAACGAGCATTTTCTCCAAATGGAGGTAAAAGTAATTGATTTCAGTTTTATTGTTTATTTATTTTTACATAGTCCCAGTTTCCAAGTGGTGCGAGCTATTAGCCAAAAAATAAGCATTAACATTAGTGATATACTAATAATACAAAAATAATAATCTTTAAAGTCATATTGGGAATTACAAATGAAAAAATGTAAGTGCTTTGATGATAGTTCTCAAATAAATGCAAATCTGAACAACTCTGATTTTAAAGCTTTTCTAAAGGTCTGTAGAGATGGAACATTCAAATTTTGGAGGGGGAGGCTGTTCCATTAGGTGACTGTCCTTGATGAAAACCGGGAGTTTGTCGCTTTGGCCTAGATCTCATGTTGGTGAACTACCAACTACCATTAACTACCTCTAGTCTATATGGATGGGTAGGATCTACTTGAAATAGATAGTCTAGGCCAGTGAGGGCGAACCTTTTAGAGACCAAGTGCCCAAAAACTGTCCTGTCCCACCCCCCCCCCCAGCCTGCCTGTGCTTTGCCACTGCCCCGCCCACCTGCAGGGCCACTCACCGGCTCCACGGCCTGCTGCAGCAGATCGCCCAGGCGGCCTTGCAATGCCATGGCAACCATGCCCTCCACCCGCACCCTGCAGCATCATCTACACACAATGGGGCGCAAGGGTGGAGTCTTGTCCCTGCTGCCTGGCTGCGCTGCTCCGTGTGGGCCGTGCCTGGGGGAGAGTCTCCTCTGGGGGGAGCTGCTGGTGAGAGAGCTGTGGGGGGGGAGCGGGGCTGGGGCAATGGCGCGCGTGCCCACAGAGAGGACTCCGAGTGCCGCCTCTGGCATGTGTGCCATAGGTTCGTCACCACTGGTCTAGGCAGTACCTAGATGTCAAACTATCTAGGTCAGCACATTGAATTGTACGTTAGAGGTCTACTGGTAAACAACATAGATAGTCTAGGCCAGTGATGGCGAACCTTTTAGAGACCGAGTGCCCAACTCCCCAGCCTGCGGGATAGTCTAGGCCAGTGATGGCGAACCTTTTAGAGACCGAGTGCCCAACTCCCCAGCCTGCGGGTGTGTAGAATAGTGACTCATCCTCCAATGAGCATTTGAGACCAACTGCAGTTTTTAGAGCTGCCCTTTGTATAGCAAATTGAAGGAATCTAACCCATAGGTGAGAAGGATGAGGGATACTGGGGTATGCTTCTTCAGGAAAAGCTAGTAGAGCAGCTTAAGTGGAAAAAGCTCCCTGAGGATAGCTACAGACTCCACTTTTCTATCCATCCGTTGCTATGAATCTCAGGATCCTCACATGAAGAACCTGCTCCTGCTGTGAGAATGCTGGCCTCTCCACAGTTACCACTGGAGTGACCTCCTTTTTTCCCAAACACAATGGATAATACAGGTAGTCTTCAACTGAGCCCAAAATTTCTATTGTTAAGTGGGACATTTGTTAAATGAATTTTGCCCCATTTTGAAGGATGAGAGGGGACATGATAGCAGTGTTCCAATATCTCAGGGGCTGCCCCAAAGAAGAGGGAGTCAAGCTGTTCTCCAAAGCGCCTGAAGGCAGGACAAGAAGCAACGGGTGGAAACTAACCAAAGAGAAGCAAACTAGAACTAAGGAGAAACTTCCTGACAGTTAGAACAATTAACCAGTGGAACAACCTGCCTCCAGAAGCGGTGAATGCTCCAACACTGGAAGTTTTTAAGAAGAGACTGGACAGCCATTTGTCTGAAATGGTATAGGGTTTCCTGCCTGAGCAGGGGGTTGGTCTATATGACCTCCAAGGTCCCTTCCAACTTTATCATCATTATTATTATTTATATACAGATCTAGGAATAAAAAGGGTGGATACCAGTCGTCACAATGGTCTTATGGAAAGGATGAACCATCTGAATTAGTCACTTCCTTCCTGCTTTTTTCTTCCTCAGAGATGGTGAAATGTTTGCCCGGTGCCAATCCAGTTCCCAAGGCTCAGTTGCTCTGTAGCAAATCAGGAGGAATTGAGAACTGTTTCTTATTCTGTCCATCCAACACCCTTTTCGTTCCAGGTTGGTATCTAAAAACATTTTTCCCCTGGTCCATAAAATAAGTTACACAGAGTTGTCTGCAAGGTATATTGAAAAAGGTCAAGATGGTGTCACAACGATGCAATTGAAGCTCCACTCATTTTTACAGGCAACATACACACTACCTGTATTCTTAACTTTTGACCACAGAGAGGCATTAAAAGTGAGTTAAAATACATCTCAGTTAGTACCATTCAAACAAATAGTTTGTAAACACAACTGGGGACAGGACAAATGGGAACAATATTCAGTAAAGCTTTTTGTAAGCTATTACTAATAATTAGGTTATTGTACAAAAAAGTTGAGCATTGAGGTTGCCCTTTGAGGCTTTTCACTGACCATTCAATCACGGTCCCTGTCCAATAGCCTTACTGGGTTAAATTAGACTGGGACCTTTTGGCCATTTAAAAGCATATCCTTACCTCCAAACTTTGGGTAGCGAACATTCCAGCTTTTTCAAACGAGACTTTTCTCCTCTATGCTGAGTTCTCTGGCTGACCTATTCAGGCAGTGAGGGACAATTCTTTCAGTAGGTGTGAACTTAAATGGACTCCAGAAGATGGTAGAGGACAGGAAGACCTGGAGGAACGTTGTCCATGGGGTTGCGATGGGTCGGACACGACTTCGCAGTTAACAACAACCACAACAAAACATCTCTGGTTTGCATTGTCATGTGGCAATAGCTGACTAACCATGTGAACTTATTTTCCTCTGTTCTGGAAATCATAGTAAAATCATCCCAACCAGCACCAGTAGCAACCTATTCTAGGGCTCTGTTTGAATGCACTTGTAATATGCTTGTGTCAAATGCTTGCCGCATCCCCCAGCCTTAGCCCAATCCTGGGGTAGAAGTTTCTTCACTGTCTGATGAACATTTGGTGGGAGGGGAAGAGAATAAAATCCCCGCCCTTAATTTGCTTTATAGTCTGTGAAGAAGAACAGCACCATTGGCAGTGTGTGTGTGTGTGTGTGTGTACAGCAAATGTTTGTGCTGCCCCAGAACCCATAGAAAGAATCCTTAGGCAACTGTTGATCTAAGCTTTTCTCTGGCTTCATCCTATCCCAAAGCTGGCAGCTATCTAGGGGAAAGTTATTTACAGGTATAAATGACTCGGGTCTTTGTGATTATCTTGATCAACTAAACATGTGACAATGATTGGGTACATCTGGATGTCAAACCAGCTTTGTACCCAACTACTTTAATTAACATGAATACGTATTAATAATATTTCTATAGGTCAGTGGAAGGAAAAGATGATACTGAGATATATATATTTCTCTTTTCATTTTGTTCAGATTCAGAAAATAGTTATTCAGTAAGCTGTGGAGTGCCAGTACAACAGGGCAAGACACAACAAAAACGCAACAGTACACTACCAGGTTGTATGGGTAAGAACACTGTTTGAAATTTGTTGACATAATTAGTATAACATCTTGCATGTTAATAATCTTGGTGAGCGACTCTATTATATCTTTTGGGTATACAATATGAGTTTAAAAGGAAGCTTCCCTAAGGAAATACAAAATAATACACTTGTGCAGTACTTCAAACCTGAAGAGGAAGAGAAATGCTCTCGAGAACGGGTGTCAAACTCACCGTGTCACATGACGTGTCACGACGTATTGCGACTTTTTTTGCATTGTCAGAGCTGGGGTGGACGTGGCCTCATATGATGCAACTGGCCTGCAGGCTGGCAGTTTGATACCCCTGCTCTAGAGTGCAAGGGCTGGTTCTTTTATGAATTCCTTACAGCAGCTGCACCTTTTTCCAAGATGATGTGACTGCTTGCAGTGACATTCTAGAAAAAAAATGTGGGTTGGCCCCAAGTGCATCCCAGCATGTGCCCTACCCAGAAAGCACCTGGGGGCTTCCTCAACAATTTCATCACCTTGTGCCTGGTCAAACTGTGGGATTTGCAGATGACCAGAGTCCTTGGCAAAATAGCAATAGCACTTAGATTTATATACCGCTTCACAGTGCTTTACAGCCCTCTCTAAGCGGTTTACAGAGTCAGCATATTGGCCCCAACAATCTGGGTCCTCATTTTACCGACCTCAGAAGGATGGAAGGCTGAGTCAACCTTGAGCTGCTGAGAATCGAACTGCAGTCAGCAGAAATTGCCTGCAATACTGCATTCTAACCTCTGCGCCACCACCATTGTTCCAGCAAGGCCTTTGCACTGCCACTAACCCAAAACCTCCTAAGTTACTGGGAACTGAAGGAAATAAAGTGACTGAAAAGACACCTGGAGCAGCAATGGTAACAAATCAGACATGGACACAAGTGAGGCCTGGTAAGAACTCATGTTTAGCCTTATACAGTGAAGGGGCCATTTTTTTTACCCCCTGATCACAATTGCAGGTCCTAACCCAGTGGCCTTGCTGAGAATTATCCAAGCCCTTTGGTGGAAAGGTGGATAGGATCCTGCCCAGAACAGATATAATTTATTTATCTATCAAATTTATATACCATCCATCACACTTGCATGACTCTGAGCAGTTTACAAATAAAATGTGAAGATTTCTTGGCAGAATGTTGTTCATATCTGTTCTGGGCTGGATGACAGTTGGGTAGAGTCCATGATCATGACCAGGCAGCATCTGTGGAGGGACCTGTTTTGTTTAATTTTATGGAACTGGAGGAAGTAGAAAGGGTTCTTTGAATTCTGTCAGTCGTAGGCTAGATCCATGCTTCTGCTGGGTCCTTTGAGTGGCTAGGCAGGTATGAAGAGGCAATCACTACTACTTTGAGAAAGGAGGTAGCACTCTTATAGATGCCTTCCCTGTCTTCAATTTTCACCTTCTCTCCAACTTGCCGTACCTGAGGAAGATTGTTGAGAAAATATTGCACAATTAGCTGCAGAGAATCCTAGAGGAAACATTCTATCTGGATAATTTTCAGTCGGGTTTCAGGCCTACTCATGAAATTAAAATGTTCTGTGACTTGTGAGTGCTTCTGGACTCTCAGCTTTGGCTGGTGTGCCAGTTGCAACCCTCTTTGTAACTAACACCATCACCTGATCTGACTATTGCAACATTTTTTTTTACATAGGACTGCTTTCAGGGATGCCCCAGAAACTACAACTAGTACTAAACTGAGTCATGAGAAGCTACTGGCAAGACAATATCACTAATGTGGAATATCGCCTGTTTTGGAGTTCCTGAATTGATTGCCAATAGACTTTGCTCATTACCTTTGAAGCCCTATAGAAATCGGCGCTAGGACTTCTGCCCATCTATCCAGTCCTTTAAAGAGGGCCTGTTGAAAACTCCCCCGTGAGGTTTATGATGATATGGGCTACATAATGGCCTGGGGCAGTTCCTACTTTATCTCCTTCTTGAAGGTACATGTAGCACCTTCCTTGTCGATACTCCAAAAGCAAGCCAGGCTGCATTGCTTTGGTCAGTGATGGTGAACCTTTTAGAGACCGTGTGCCCAAAAACTGCCCCCCGCCCGTATTCTGCCTCCTGCGCTACCTGCTCTGGCCCCACCCGCCCCCTGTCCCGCCCACCCGCAGGGCCACGCACTGCCTTCCTGGCCCACCGCAGCAGATCACCCAGGCAGCTCTGCAGCGGCATGGCAGCCATGCCATCCGCCCACACCCCGCAGCATCATTTGCATGCTATGGGGGGTGAGGGCGGAGTCTTGTCCCTGCTGCCTGGCTATGTCCTTGGCTGCACTGCTCTGTGCGGGCCGCGCCCAGGGGCAACTGTCCTCCTGGGGGCTGCTGGTGAGGAGGGGGCCATGGGAGGAGGCGGGGCTGGGGCAACAGTGCGCATGCCCATAGAGAGGGCTCCAAGTGCCACCTCTGGCACACGTGCCATAGGTTCGCCACCACTGGCTTTGGTGATTCTCAGTCCCTTGAGGTCCAGAGACATGGTGTTCTTCACCTACCTGGTACTTTGGGATTCTTTGACTATGCATTTTATTTCAGGCATTGTTATATTCTGCCTGGATTCCATTGGGATTAGGGTATAAACATTGTAAATAAGTAAATAAGTCTTTGATAGCTTTAAAAAAAAAAGAACATTTTTCTTATCTACCAAACTTCTAGAATGCCAGTTACCAATCCATCATGGTTTTTGTTTCATTAACCTGGCTCAGTAAAAAAACAATAATATGAAACGTGTGGTGTTTGGTTATTTCATCAAATTTTATGCTACTCACAAGGCCAGCATTAAAAACAGTGATATAAAATTATTGTTTAACCTTTCTCTCATTTATTCAAAAAACCTCTCCAGGGCTATCTTTTACTTTCTTAAAAACATAACGTAGATTATCGTTGCTTTTCTTTCTCTAGACATCTTAATGCCACCCATCAAACAGAAGGCTCGTTTTAAAATTAAAGATGCCAAGTGTCATTTAAGGCCTCGCAACAAAGAGAAGATTAAGGAGGCTGGAAAGCAGCAAGTTCTTCTAGGTACAAGAGACTACGGGTTTCTTCTTAATCATTCAGAAAAAAAAAACAAAAAACCAAGTGAAACACTACATTTTTTTCTCGGTTCTGTTAAATTAACTTTTTGGGTTTTGGTTAATTCTGTTTTACAAGTTGTGGGAACTGCCCTAATGGTTTTCTTTTAATTGTAATGATAGTGGTACAGTAACAGGAATAAACTACAGGTAGTCCTCAATTTACATTTGTTTAGCAACCATTCCAACTTACAACAGCACTGAACAAAGTGACTTATGAGTGGTCCTCACACCTATGACCCCTGTAGCATCCCCACAAGCACATCATCAAAATTCGGGCACTCGAAAATTCAGTATATTTAGAATGGTTGCAATATCCCAGGGTCATTTGATTGCCCAATTTTATGACCTTTTGTTGCCATGGTTATTAAGTGAACCACTGCAGTTAAGTAAACATATTATATATTATAAACATATTATTATTTATGGTGGACATGCCCAGTTGCAAAAAAATACTGGACTACAATAAGAAAATGGATCAAAGAAATAATAGACCTACCCGTAGACTGGAAACCAGAGATCTTTTTGTTGGGTATTTTAAACAGAAAATATAGTAAAGAAATATAGTACTTAATTTTACATATAATAACGGTGGCAAGAATAGCATATGCAGTGCTGGAAAAATGAGAATATACCATCAGAGGAAGAAGTGATAAGAAAAATCCTGGACTGTGCTGAGATGGACAAATTAACAAAAGAGATAAAAGAAAAGGAAGACACAGAGTACTATATAACATGGAACAAGTGGTATGACTGGTTAGAGACTAGAAATAATAGAGGAGAATAAATATGGAAAGGTCAAAAGTGAAAATATGTGTATAATAATGTATAATAATATGAATTATTCTTAATAAGAAGTAGAATATGAAGGAAGAAAAATGTAAATAAGAAACAACGGGGCAATAAGGACAAATATTCAAAAGAAGAATAATGGGAGAAATGTAAATAATAGATTACCATTACGCAATCGCTATAAAAAAAAGGGAGAGGAGTATATATTGTGTGTGTATGTGTGTTATGTTTTGCTTTGTTTTGTTTTGTTCTGTTGGTTAAATAAATAAATAAATAAATAATAAAAAATTACATAGTTTTTAAGCGAATCTGGCTTTCCCCCATTGACTATGCTTGTCAGAAGCCATCCTTCTCTCCACCTTGCTTAACAACAAAAATTCTGCTCCCAACTGTAGCTGTAAGTCAAGGACTATCTGTACATCATCCAAAGGGCCCAGTTAACCAACTGAGATTAATCCTAAAAAGGCCTGTGTTTCCATTCTGAAGGGGAAAACAGCTCACAATCTGCAAAAGAAGAAGAGAGGTGAAACTGAGGGAGTGGGAAGTGAATGAAGGAGAAGAAAATTAAGCACTAAATGGATTGTTCATATATATGATTCCTAAAAAAGAGAAGCTGTACTAGGAAAAAAAATGGAGGGCTATAATTTTGAAAAGCCTTTTTTCCCTGGTGTTAAATAAATGAGTAGCCCAGTCTAATTAAACCGTGGTTTAACTTCTCTTGATATGACTAAAGGAACCATTAAGGATATTATAGTATAAAATCTGCTGTCTGCAGTGTCTTGTAACTGGAAACTTGCTTATTTCTGATTGTCACTTTCTGCATTCGTTATCAATTGCTGGGGCAGGGATGGGAGGGAGGCAGGAAGGGAGATGGGCAGGTGGCTATTATGGACTTCACAGGTGTAGGTAGTCTTTGACTTACATCCATAACTGAGCCCAACATTTATGTTGCTAAGAGAGAAATTTGTTAAGTGAGTATTGCCCCATTTTAGGACCAGTTGTTAAGTTAGTCACATGGTTGTTAAGTGAATCTGGCTTCCCCATTGACGTTACTTGTCAGAAGGTCACAAAATGTGATTACATGGCCCTGGGACACTGCAACCATCATAAATATGGACCAGTTTTTAAGCATCCGATTGTAAATCACATGACCATGGGGCTGGTACAACAGTCACAAGTGTGAAAAACGGTCGTAAGTCATTTTTCAGTGCCATTGTAACTTTGAATGGTCACTAAATGAGCTGTTGTAAGTTGAGGACTGAGAATGGGTGAGGAGTTTGAGCCCCTGTCTTATGTTGCTAGATTACAGCTAGGTTGGTTAGGATTGTACTTCAGCAACATTTGGATAGCCACAGAGTTTGGAATCTGAATAAACAAGTTTTCATCCATCCATGGATCCCTGTTCTGCTACATTTTGATATCTGGTGCCCCTTCAGGATGGTCATCATTTGGAGGAATCCTTTGCAAGAACTGGAACATTCTTTTGATTCTACTTGTCGTCATAGATTTACAACCTAGCTCTCTCTTTTTTAAAGCCAAGACATGAGCATAACTAGATATTCTATTTTAATAATAAAAGCAATGGTATGGTTTTCTTAAAGGTATTAATAAATTTCAATAAATGGCTTTGGAGGGTTCCTCTATCCCTGATTCATAAAATATTAATATTTTTAATATACCAACCATACTAAAGCTAATGCAGCTGATACCACTGAAATAATGCTACTGTAATTTTTTCCATGTTGTTTCTTGTTGTGCAAAGGAGGTCAGTTCCCCTGTGCAGACAATTGCCACATAACTTTTGTAAACCTAAAATGTGATTCCTCTAAGAAAAAACGCCGTGGGCGAAAATCTCCATCAAAAGAAGTATCCCATATCACGGCTGAGTTTGAAATGGAGATGAAGTCTGAAGAAGTCTCAGGTTAGTGAAATGGTTCATGTTAGTCCTTTGAGCCAGTGCTGATGATTAGAACTAATGCCACCTTCATGCATTTATAAAGACTTATTTGTGTTGCAGTGCGCAGTCCAAAAAATTCTTCGGCATCCTAATCAGCATAATATATTTATTAATATGAGAGGTACACATACAACAATGATGATGAATACTCCACAAATGTATAGCTCCTTCCCCAGAAATTCTTATAATGAGCTTCTTTTATAATAATTCATATCAGCCACCAAATGTAACTTTTCTGAATTCTCACTATTCATTTTTGGGTGGGAAAATCAAAACTACACTGTGAGGTCAAGGTTAAACTTGACTCGTATTCCTGGAAGTTGCTGCTATTGGGAATCTGTCTGTAGAAATTATTAGCTGATAATACTAGACTGTATTATACATTTGTATATGTATGTATTTATGTGTGTACTGCCTAAAAGAATTGTGTCTAAAAATAACTGATAAGTCATAAGATTCTTCAGTGTATATCAAATAGCCCCAAAGAAAAATAAAAGCAGACATATGCCAAACCCTAAATTTTATAAGATTATGATTTTATACAGAAGCAAGAGGTTGAAGTTAAAGAATTGAATGCTGAACAAGAACTAAGGCAGCCAGGCTGCATCCCTAAAGAGATTTCTGAAGATTGTATAATTTCATAAGGAGAGGTTTGCAGTTTTCTTCATGTTAATAAGTAAGTGAATCACAAGCAAGGTTTCTAAGGCTATGGAATTTCAACATACTGATTCAGATATAATAAGTGTAGCAGGCAACATTGTCTAAGACATAATCCTTATTAATTGAGATCGATTAATTCAATCATTGATATGAATGCCTTCGTTTTCTTGGAGGTGTCAGTGACTTCAGAAATATATTTTACTCCAGGCACATTAGAGGACCCAGCGAGGTTGGGAGGCGACTGTGAAAACTGTGTTCTAATTCAGCGCTAAATTGTTTCTAATATTTCTGTGTCTCCCTCTTAGACACTTGCAATATTGACTGTTTGAGGAAAAGGATGGAACAGAAACTACAACTAGCTATCAAAACCTTGAGAAAATCTATTAACAAGCAGCAATTTTACATTCAGTTTTCTGGGACAGAGTATGAAGTAGCTCAGAAGGCAGCGAAAATTGTCAGCGAAGGACATTCCTGCAGTACTGGGCAAGTGCAGCAAGATGGCAAATGTGGTAAGATTTGAATAAAATGCTTCACTTCACATGCCCAGAAAAATTGTTTCCTTAAGAGAGGATTTTTCCAGATGTTTCTATTGCAGTTCTGATTAATACCGTAGTTTCTGGCGTATAGGACGACTCGGCATATAAGACGACCCCCGACTTCAGCGCCAATTTGCGTGCTTTAGAAAGTCGTCTTATACGCTGGAAAATACGATATGTTTTCTAAATTGAACAAATTAGATATTTGATTGTATTGTCTACAACAGTGGTGGCGAACCTATGGCATGTGTGCCAGAGGCGGCACTCAGAGCCCTCTCTGTGGGCACCTGTGCCATTGCCCCAGCAGAGTTCACCAGAGTAGTGAGCATGTGACATTTGGAAGTGACAGGGCAGGAAGTGAGCGAGCAAGCGGCATTGGCCCCCAGGGATGCCCTGGAGATGGTGAGGGACTAGCTCCTGCCACCCTTGCCCCGGCCATGCTCACCCAGTCTGCCATGACCACTGTAGCCACACCCACCCAGTGGGCCACGTCCCCACGCCCCCCCTGAGGGCACCACAATGCTAATGCAGCCCTGGCACTTTGCGATAAATAAATGGGTTTTGGGTTGCAATTTGGGCACTCGATCTCTAAAAGGTTCGCCATCACTGATCTACAATATGTATATATTTCAGAGGTTGTTTTATTATAGATGTAAATGTGTTTTAATATGAGCAACGATGCTACGTGGGGATTTAAGATGTTACTCAAAGATTGCAAGGTCTTATCGACTGTAACGCTGAACAAGATGTGATCAATTTAAAGGGATAATTATCAATGATTGATAGTACTATGAAGACACTGTGAAAATAAAAAGTAACAAACATAATGTTGATTTTTATTTTTCCAGTTACCTGCAGCGTTGGCACCTATTATAGTGGAGAACATAATCAGTGCATTCCTTGCTCACCAGGAACATATCAAGACACAGAAGGTCAACTCTCCTGTGAACCTTGTCCAGGAAATGATGGGCAAGGCATTGCAGGTGCACGAAGTGTGTTAGAATGTGGAGGCAAGTAGCATTTCATTTCACAAATTTCATTCAGAAACTGGAGTGAAAAGTTCATTAAAAATAGGAAAAAGGAGAAATCTGATGTTGTGACCTGAGCCATAAACCATTGTGTTGTATTGACTTGTCTGTGATGCCTGCTAAATTGTTTTCTGGGGTATGCTTAGATCCGGCATAATCAATTCATGTGAAGCACCAATCAGGTTATTCTGAATGTGTGTGTCCTAGAATATATCTGATATTTTATACGGTAGTCCTCAACTATCTGAAGTTGTAACAGATTTCATAGCTACTTATGACCCATCCTCAAAGTTACGACTGCTGTGTGTATGCACTCCACGTCATGAGATTACATTTCGGGAACTTAGTAACTGGTAACATTTGGTAATGTTGTAACTTGGTAACATTTACAACCAGTTGTAGTGTCCCACAGTCACATGATTGCAACTTCCCAAGGGGTTTTTTTTAGCATAAAAAGGCAAAAAAAAAAAAAAACCCATAGGAATCCCAAAGAGCAAATGCCACAGCCACTGAAATAAGTGGTAAGCTATATTTATGTGTAAACCATAGATTTATTCCATTTTTAGGCCAGTGTTCTCCTGGGCAGTTTTCTTTTGATGGTTTTAAACCTTGCAGACTGTGTCCCCTTGGCACTTATCAGTCTGAACCAGGAAGGACACTCTGTTTCCCCTGTGGTGGAGGACTGGGGACAAAATATGAGGGCGCAGTTTCATTTCAAGACTGTGAAACTAAAGGTAGGTTTATGTTCTCTCCTTCCATTTATTAGGGCAGCTCAAAATACCATAAAATGATGGATGGATTATGTTTCATCAAGTCTTTTTCAACTCATTGCAACCATACAAATAGATCTTCTCTATGATGCTGTATCCCTAACCTATTCTTCCAAATCTCACCACTGAGGAGTCCATCCCCCTTACTATTGGTCATCTTCCTCCTTCTCTTTCCATCCATCCATCATCAGAGACTTTTCCAAAGAACTGGGTCTTTGCATAATGCATCTAAATTATGATAATTTAAGGCTGGTCATTTGTGCCTTCAGTGAGGATTTGGGGTTGATTTGTAAAAGGTAGCAAATGCATCTTGAATAAGACTTTTTGCATAATGCCAGCCTAATGTGTTTCATTTTTTTCTCTGTTCCTTTTATCTTGCATATATTATAAAACAACCGGCCTCTCTTCTAAACAGTTCATTGTTCTCCTGGCCATTACTACAACTCTACAACCCACAGATGTATCAGATGTCCTGTAGGAACCTACCAACCTGAATTTGGCCAGAATTATTGCATCACTTGCCCTGGAAATACAAGCACAGATTTTGATGGTTCCACTAACGTTACACACTGTAAAAGTAAGTTTTCCCTATGATCGGCTATACTTCCAATATTGCCTTGAATGCCCTGTGAGCAGGTTACTAAATTTGTTAATCTTAAATCTACTGCCAGCCATAGCCCATCTATAAGCTACATGGGTACTATATAATTGAGCTGAGTTTGAAAATCTTACAGATGAAATTCAGTGATTATTTTATTTGCTTGACTGCTATGTAAACATTATCAAAATGCAGGATTCACCTCTAAACTCAGCCAGTCTAAAACCTGATCTATCCTTAGCAGTAGTGTAAGACAGTGAGGTACAAAGGATCCCAGCCTCAGATCACATCAAGTAAACTGTTTTTGAGCATCAAGGCAATTTTCCCCATACAAATCTTTCTTGCTGCTACTATAAAATTGAAGGTCTCAATGTCTCTCCATTGTGTTTTCACTCCCTTTACAATAATATAAGGATTATGGAAGCACTATCTCAGCAGTCACTTCTCTGCATAAGAAAGAAGAAATACCTTCTTTAGCAAAGTACATATTCTAAGGGTCCATGACTATGGAAAAAGTACAGAAAAGAGCAATAAAGATGATCGGGGGACTGGAGGCTAAAACATATGAGGAACATTTGCAGGAATTGGATAAGTCTAGTCCAGGGAAAAGAAGGAGCAGCGGTGACAGGATAGCAGTGTTCCAATATTTAAGGGGCTGCCACAAAGGAGTCAACCTATTTACGAAAGCACCAGAAGGCAGAAGACACATGAGATGGGAACTAATCAAAGAGGGAACTAACCTAGAACTAAGGAGAATTCTCCTGACTGTAAGAACAATTAAGCAGTGGAATGGCTTGCCTTCAGAAGTTGTGGGCACTCTATCACTGGAGGTTTTTAAGAAGAGATTGGACAACCATTTGTCCAGAATGGTATAGGTTCTCCTGCTTGAGCAGGGGGTTGGACTAGAAAACCTCTAAGGTGCCTTTCAACTCTGTTATAACTATGGCTGCATTAACTTCTCTTGGTACAAAGAAATATAACAATCAAGTGTATTATGTTATAATTTTTACTTGAGGAAGACACTGGAATTTAAACAAGTAAAATTACCGATATTTCATTTTTGTACATTACTAATTTTGTTCATTGGTTATTTACTGCTCATTTACAAGTGTAACTATTTAGATGTAATCTGTATATCATCCATGTTTAATTATTATCTGAATTAGAAAAAAGTTGTTCAGGCCAAGTGTGATTTCTGAAGATTTGATGGACACATGGAGTTTTTTTGGCAAGAAGACAGAACTTTTTTTTTGCCATAGCCTACTCCCAGGGTGGTTTATCTAACTATAGCACTGGGATTTTCTGGAGGCATCCTATCCAAGTATTAACCCAGCTTGACCCTGCTTAGCTTTTTTGAGTTCAGCTGAGAACAGTCAGTGCTACTATCTGCTGAAACAGGATATAGCTACAAAATGATACCTCTTGTATAGATATATAATAAAATATACATTCGCATATATAATGTTACTCTTCCTTGGCAAAGGGTAAACGGTTGGCTGTATGATGATGTCATTTGCATTAAATTAATTAATTAATTGATTGATTAATTCAGAGCAAGGGTTCACTGCGCACATCATTTTGCTAACTCAGTGTCGGTTTTAATTTTCTTCTCAAAATAGGAAGCTTTTTTCAGGAAGAGGAAACGTTCACACTCAATTTGTCAAATTTGGGTTTGGCTTAGCCAAAAAATAAGAAATATCTACCTTTTCAGAAGGCAACATCTGGATCCTATTTGAACTGATGAAAGAGTTTTTACCATTTGACTCTTGTCTTTACACACAAGAAGAGATTAGAGCTGTGCTGCGGTTCATATTTGGAAGCAAAAATGTGCTTTGGAGAGCATAAATATAGCCCTTGACCATCATTCTTAGAAGCATCAGTGTCTTCCTAGGAACTTAAGGAGTTGCAAAGAGGGACATTCCCACTCCCACCCATTTCAAAGCACAGCCAAAGACAGATATTCATAAATGTGTATCAAGGCTTAAGGAACATAGCACAATCAGATTTATAGTTAGATAGAGACCCCAAAGGAAAATCATCCAAAATAATATTCATGAAGTAATTTTTAATATGCAAAATGATTTATACTGTGGTACAGCTTCTTAAAACAAGACCAATGAGTAGATGAAGAGAATCCCTATTGTAGAAACAGAAAAGTAAAACATGAGTAGGTCAGCGCAGTCTGAGTTCATCTCTCTTCCCTCCCACCGCCTTTCTTTCTTTCTGTAGATCAACAGTGTGGTGGAGAACTTGGAGACTATACGGGATACATTGAATCCCCCAACTATCCAGGAGATTACCCAGCCAATGTTGAATGCACTTGGAATATAAGCCCGCCCCCAAAGAGACGGATCCTGATTGTAGTCCCAGAGATCTTTCTCCCAATTGAAGATGAGTGTGGTGATGTTTTAGTAATGAGGAAAAGTGGTAAGCTTTGTCCCTAGTAAAGCCAGAAAACCATCTCAGAAGACTGTCACTGAATAATGATGTTTATTTATCTAAAACTTCAGAGTGTTGACTTAGCTCTTACCATTTAGAAACTATATCTGCAGGGGGAACTGACCCTAAATTCAATATTTGACGAAGATTTTGTCACATTTTCTATGTAGCACTTTCAATAGTGTCTAAATGGTTGGTGTTGGATAAGGACTATGTTTTCTACAGAATTGCACCCTGTATATAATCACTTCTGGATCTTTTTTTTTTGTTTTCTACTGCCCAATTTATTTCTACCTCCAAACAACATTAAATGAAATAATTTATTATTACCCAGAGCATAGACTAATGTAACCCAAACAAGACTTACAAATGATTCCTGAACTTCTGCCAATGAAAGTTAGTTTAATTAGATCAGCTGCGAGATAGCGTGATATACTTTGAATAATGGTCTTCTCAGTGACAGAATACAAGCTTTACATAAGGAAAGTTCAGTGTTCAGTCCCCAGAAAAACATGGCCTCAGGATAGTTAGGAAAAATTCTCTCTGAAAGACTGCATAGAAAGGTACTGTAGATCTTGCTAATTTTAGACTAGAGCAGGGGTCTTCAAACTTAACCCTTTTATGACTTGTGGACTTCAACTCCCAGAATTCCTCATGCCTGGCTGAGGAATTCTGGTAGTTGAAGTCCACAAGTCATAAAAGAGCCAGGTTTGAAGACCCCTGGGCTAGAGAGAATGCTAAATATAGCACTTCACATATCTTGAAAATTAAATTTTATTTTTAGAAAAATCTGTATGTTATTTTTATTTTATTTTTAAGCTTCACCTACATCAATTACTACCTATGAAACCTGCCAAACCTATGAGAGGCCCATAGCATTCACCTCCCGGTCACGGAAGTTATGGATTCAGTTCAAATCAAATGAAGGCAACAGTGACAAAGGATTTCAAGTCCCCTATGTAACATACGATGGTAATATTTATGCCAGTATTGTTCTAATATATAGTAGGTGAATGCACAAATACTCCAAAATAAATTATGTTAATAGAGAAGGAGGGATATACAATTTTCTGGTCTTTCCTTTTCCTTCAGTATTTTTAGAATCAGTAATGGTAACGATTTTCCATACAGGAATATATAATTACTATATACAAATTATTTTACTTAAATATCCAGAAAGTACTCAGAAAGTATTTTTTTTAATAGCTAAAAGCATATTTGGGTCCCTTGCTTTTTTTATTGCTTTACTGATGAAGGACAATCACACATTTTTACAAACCATTTGTTGTATGAAATGTTTAACCATGCTTAAAACTCAAAAAAGACCTATCATATTTCTACTTAGAAAGGAGATGTCTTTGTACTAACTCATGTTTTTGAATTAAATACAGTCATATTTATTAATTCTATGCCACTGAGAAGAAACATACAACTTTCCTTTCCTCTTCAACATGCTCCAAAGTCGAAAGGTTTTTGGAATTCTCTCTTCATTTTTGCCTTCTCACAACACAGCATCAGCAGAATTTGGTTAAGTGAACGATTAATTTTATATCAATTTGCAATTAACATTTGAAGCTGATTTGCAAATCCCAATTGATGACAATCTCAGCTGGGTTAAACTTCAGTAAATAAAGCACTAGCTATTATTAACAACAAATGGAAAAAGATTTTTTTTTTTTGTCAAACAGGTTTAATCTATAAACTTGATTTTGTACAAAATCTGTGTAGTGTCTGGCTATCTATAGTCTATCCATCCACTATCCCTCCTTCTATTCCCTGTCCTCTTTACATTCTCAATGAAAAAAACATAATAATATAAAGAGAAAATATGCTATAATTTCTTTTGACCATCCGTTATACAATTGGTCTAGTGCAGTGGTTCTCAACCTTTTTAATGCCGCGACCCCCAACTAGTCATAAGTCAAGGACTACTCAACTGGTGTAGCACCGTTTGCAGAATGGGACTTTTGGCGGGCTCAGCAGGGCAGAGATAGCCTGGACAATTCCTATTGGCTTTTGAAAGCCAATAGAATTAGACTCTGTTCAAGAGAGTCTATTCTATTGGCTTTCAAAAGCCAATAGAATAAAAGGGAGTAGCACAGCTAAGGAAAAAGGGGAAAAAAATGGCGGACTGCGTTGTTTGGCGACCCCCGTGAAATGGTCGTTCGACCCCAAATGGGGTCCCGACCCACAGATTGAGAACCACTGGTCTAGTGTTTTTCATGGTCTGAAATAAGATCAGAGATATCTATATCTGCCCTTTTGGGTGGTGGTGAGGGGGGTTGTTGTTTTTTGTTTGTTTGTTTTTTGTTTTTGTGAGTAATGAAAGAAATTTACCTCAAGCTGGTCAAAACCCGTGTAAAACCACCAGTCAGCATTCATAAAATCAGGGTACTTTAGGCTCTGGTCTAGAAACTAGGAGACCATGAACTCTAGGCCTCACTTTGGCATGAAACCTAGGTGGGATTAAAAAAGTGGGATAAAAATCTAAAAAATAATTCAGAGAAAGAAAGAGCCCTATAGGAGACATCTTTGAGAAACATCACAAGATTTCTTGAGATCAGAAACAAAAAGGGATTTCTACCAGTTTCTCTTCTAAGATCTTCTATCTACATATCCTGTAGTTCATGGGAAGTTGTCCTGAAAGGACTGCACCTTGATGCCAAGATAGTGAGAGGGAGATAGACAGCATATAAATTTAATAAATAAAATCGATTTAAATAATAAAAAAAATCAACCAAGAGCCTCTGTTCAAATCCAAGATTACTTCAAAATGTGTGGCTAATCTGCCTGGACGTTGTTGTCAGGGGAAAAAAAATCATTGACTCGGTCCTTTTGCCATTCACTTTTCAGAGGACTATCAGCAGTTAATAGAAGACATTGTTCGTGATGGACGTTTATATGCTTCAGAAAACCACCAAGAAATTTTAAAAGTAAGCTTTCCATATTTAGTCTTTCCTAGTGGCTTTTATTTAAGATGTTGCAGAGTGCTTCTTAAAATTGGGAGACTGAAAACTGGAACTCCATTCTATGGAGAAGGACATCTTACCTAGTTGAGGGAAGCAGGATAGGATGGCCAAATGGGAGGGTAGGAGAGCCATTGCAAAATTATGTGCTTTTGCTTCTTCTCTCTCCCACAGGACAAGAAATTGATTAAAGCCCTTTTTGATGTATTGGCACATCCTCAAAACTATTTCAAGTACACAGCACAAGAATCAAAGGAGATGTTTCCAAGATCATTTATAAAGCTATTGCGGTCAAAAGTTTCCAGATTTCTACGACCATACAAGTAGCTTCTAGTGCTTTTCAGGGGTTTTGTTTTGTTTTTGGTTCTTTTGCATTCCTGTCAAATATTGTATTGGGTTTGACTGTAGAAACATTTTTGCTGATTTTAAGATTTCTTGCCCATCTTTATCTTAAATTGTATATTGAAGAATAACTATAATGTTTTATAATCTCCAATATTTGATGGGATTTTTTTTTTCACTTCAAAGAAAAGTAACTTGGAATTCCAGAGTACATCCAATTGATGATCCATATTTTGGCTACACAACTTTATTTTCAGTTTGTCATAGAGAAGCGTTTGTTTTAGAAAAGGAACCTTGTTTATCTTCCACATAAAGAAGACACTTGTTCATCTTGTTGAAGAAACTACCTGCAAAGAAGAATTATTGATAGAAAAAGTATGTAGTATAAATAATACTTGGATTTTGAATTGCACTTGAACTTTATATGTGAAATTAGGAGAAGGGGAATCTAAACTTCATTGTTTCCTATTGGTGGTTTTATGGAGACTTTTTTTTATAAACCAAAAAGAAGGTGAGGGTAAAAATAGTTGTCTTAATTTTTGTTTAATCCTACAATCCATAGATTTCTTGTCCCTGATGTAAAAAATTTAAAACTGTTCTGAAAATGGAATGCAATGATGGAATTAGACACAGAATTGGTTTCTCTGCTAAATTTTATACCAAGAAGGAAGAGTCTTAAGGGGGGAACTAGTAGCTAGTTTTCTTGCTCTTGATGGAATATCTAAATATGTACAAAATCTAACAGACAACAGAAATATCATTCATATAATGTGTCTCACAGGAATAAATCACAGCTCAGATCCTGCTGATGCTTGCTACTAGGTGTGATGAAGTGGGGACAGAGATTCATGTGCAGTGCGTTTTTATCATCGTCCACATTCTAGGCTATCTGTTGGCTTCCAAGGACCAATCAATCTGTCTCTCTCTCTCACTTACCCACTCACCTCATCTAAAGCTTGAGAGACTGGCTGCAAAATACTAGATTTTTTAGACCTTGGGAAAGATAAATTATTTTGTCCCTTCATGTGTGCATTCATTGGTTGATGGTAATAATCCTTGCTCAATTTGATCTGATCATCATAATTGCTTTATTATGAATCCCATTGAGTTTTGGAGGAGAAATACATTACTGTAATCTACTTCTTGGCATCAGAACTGACTTCAATATCTGCTGTTGTTGGCATGGAAAACTCCAAGAGTGAGCAGGGAGTTAATAAATATATCCATGAAGTTACTTTAAGAAGGTGAGCACATTCGAGAAAAACTTTAACCTCTGTAAATTATTTGTTCCCAAAAACCTCTCCAGGCTTTTTGCAACATTGATCAAATACAACATTTTATTTCTCATCCTCTGCAAGTCATCCCCTTCAAGAACTTCCAACTTTATTTTCTCAAGACTCCTGGGTAGTAGGTTAAGTTGATAGTGAACATGCCCAGCTTAATAATATAGCAAATGTGGCAGAATAGCTAAATAGCACTCTAATGCCAACTAAAAATCAAATGCAAATGCTGTATGGAGAAAACTAGTGCTCAAGTGTGATAAAGAAAGAAACAATTGTTATTCCAATTTGAGTTACTTCAAATGACATATACTTGTTTTCAAAGTAAATTGCACATCTGTACATCTTTTTAATTTCATGTAAACCTAAGTGAGTTCTGAGGATAAGAATACTAATGACCGATAGAAATACATCTCTGCAAATGGTGCCCCTAAGAATGCTTTACAAACCCTTCTTCCACCAATGGAGAAGAGTGAAATTACTGAAATAGTGAAATTACTGCCTAATTCTACTTTCCTCTTTTTCATCTGCCTCTGGTGCTAGTTATGGATGAGTAACAATAGCTATCAGCTTTCAGGGATGTGCTTGAACAAATGTTCTTATGGCAGAATTAGAATCCTTGCTAGCTGTTTCCATCTGGCAAGGCAGAGGATGCCAGAGCCGAAGGGAAATGCCCCTCGAATTAATGGTGCCACTTCCCAAGTAGGGAATCAGCTGCAAAAAAATGGTATTCTTGGAATTACATATGCAAGGACAAATGGATTTGAGACATCTGGTAAAGATACATTCTACAGTCTCAAGAAAATCTAGGGCCAAGTTCCTGCATTCTACATTTCAAACAACAGCAAGAAGCAGCTGAGAATAAAGGAAGCAGTATAATTTACTGAACATACCTGTACAAGATAGTTTCTCTGGTGTGTTTTCCATTCTATTTACAGTGCAAAGAAAAATGCAACTTGGTGTGCCATCCTGAATCTCAGACAAGCACGTGAGATCCAGAACCTTCAGAATAGAAGTTCATTAAAAGCAGAAAAAATATTAATACTAGATCAGTGGTTCTCAACCTTTTTAATGCTGCGACCCCCAACCGGTCGTAAGTTGGAGACTACTCAACTGGTCATAAGTCGAGGACTACTCAACTGGTGCAGCACCGTTTGCAGAATGGGACTTTTGGCGGGCTCAGCAGGGCAGAGACAGCCTGGACAATTCCTATTGGCTTTTGAAAGCCAATAGAATTAGACTCTATTCAAGAGAGTCTATTCTATTGGCTTTCAAAAGCCAATAGACTAAAAGGGAGTAGCACAGCTAAGAAAAAGGGGGGAAAAAATGGCGGACTGCGTTGTTTGGTGACCCCCATGAAATGGTCGTTCAACCCCAAATGGGGTACTGACCCACAGGTTGAAAACCACTGTACTAGATGATTTTCTGCCCTTTATGGATCTATCAGAGCATATTCTGACATCCCAATCAGGCCTCCCATCATAGATTTCTCGGATTTACATCTGAAAGGACCAGTTCCAATCCAATTCCCCTTTGGACTGAACATCCAGAGTTACCAAAGTAATGGTAGGACTTATGGGTTTCTCAGGATGTCCACTCTCTGAAGAAATTGATTTTGGACAAGCCAAAGTGTCCTCTAGAGGGAGATCATTGAAGAACTTCAAGGAAGCAGTTAAATATTTCCAGGATGGTTTTGTGGGAATGTTACCAAGAGCTCTCATACATTTGAAGTGGGATATTGCACTTAGGAATCACCATCAACACAATGGAAACTCTTTCAGTCTGAGAACAGTTCCAAAACTGTAGATGAGATTACTGACCCTAATGAGTAATAAAATTACAAGGAATTATGGGTTGTGGTTCATGACTTAATACCCTGTTTCCACTCTAAGACCACATTACAGCAGATTCCACTTGCTAATGGTGTTGAATAGTGCTCATCAAGATAGATCATTTATTGCAGGGGTCTTCAAACTTGGCCCTTTTATGACTTGTGGACTTCAACTCCCAGAATTCCTCAGCCAGCATGCCTGGCTGAGGAATTCTGGGAGTTGAAGTCCATAAGTCATAAAAGGGCCAAGTTTGAAGACCCCTGATTGATTGCATTGGTGGCTAATTCCAGCTAATTTGGCAGGGAGAATGCCACTGAGAGAATAATAAGGGATTAGATGACCGGTGATCCAGGAGGCATAGTTCCATAACAAGTTGACGCTACTTATACACTGTACAACTGACTTTCATACCAGATAACTGAACAGTATTCAGTGTGAATGGATAATATTTTGATTAAAATCTATGTAAAGTCAGGATAGAATCAAATCCAAGGACCTTCAGAGAAAAGGCTTCCAATTACTGACAGGAGTGGAGACATGTCTAGTCGCCAGATTGCATGATGGAATCATTGAACACAACAGCAAACTGACTGAGTTGTAAGCAGTTCTCTCAGAAAGAATATATCTGGATATTTTTTCATGAAACCTTAGCAAAATAGGGATCCTCTTGATTAATCTGTTCATTTTAATAGATACACCAAATAACTTTCTCTTTTGATTTCAAGGCAATCTATCAGGGGAATCAATGCTCTAGTGACATCAGGAACAGAAGAATTGCACTGTTCCATTGACACCAGTGCTATCCAAAATAGTGAGAAAAGAAAATGTCAACCATTTAAGGTAGACAAAGTCAGCTTTGGCAGTAAAATAAGCAGATTGTCAGGGCAAAAAACAAGTCCTTATTGTGCAGTAGACATCTTAAAAGAAAGTCATGTTTGGAAATATCCTTCTGCCATTGTTTAAAAGGACAGATCTTTGATCAGAATCAATGAAGTTAAGACAAAAAAACATTCTGGGCAGAACAGTCATTTTATTAATAACAATTATTTCCATCAGTGACAAAGCTAGTTTTCCCCATCTGTGCAAATCCAGTTTTATCTCATTCCACATTTTAATAATAGTTATACAGCATAGAATTTTTAATAAAGTCACCACCCCAAGGTATTTTATCTTTTTTACAACCTTGAATTCAGCTTTGTTTTCCAGTTTTCTTTGATCTTCCCTGTGTTTACCTTTCTGAACCTCACATGGTTTCATCAATTCTCCATTGACCATAATCTCAGCTTTCTATAGCATATAAGTAGATTTCAATCTTTGTAAAAAATTCAGTGTGAAGTCCATAATATCAACAATTTAAACATAAAATCCCAAATCAAAAATATCTAAAAGTATTTATAGCCTATTTGTCATTGCATTGTTGTAAATATTCAATTATGTCCTAGACAATTCTCACACTGAACTTTAGTTGTCTTTTAGATAATAAATCACATTGATCTTCATGGACATGGTCTTGTAAAACCTTTTTAGTTTTTCAGCTAGGATGGATGTAAAAAGTTTGTAGTCATTAAGAGAGGTTGGCTTATAATGTATGGTAAGAATTAAGTCCTGTCCTTCTTTGTTCATCAGAGCAATGTAGGCTTCTTTCCATGAATCAGGCATAGACTGCTCTTGTAAAATAGAATTCATTAAATATTTCATTGAAAATAATAACTGATCTTCAAAGATTTTATGAAATACACTGAATAAATCATCTGGTCCTGGTGCTTTACCTATCTTAGATTTTTTAAATTGCTTCTGTTATTTCAAAGGTTGTTATTGGACTGTTCATAATTTTATTTTGTTCTTCCAATAATTTGGGTAAATTTCGATTTTGTACATAGTCATCCATTTCTTCCAATGAAACCTCTTGTTTCTCCTATAAATTAAATCCCAAAACAGTCTCTGGATATTTTTATTATCCATGTGAGTCTTATTTCCTTCGTGAATTTTCAGTCTGTTAATTTGTACAGCCATCTCCCTGGTTTATTTGTGTGTTCAAAAGTTTTCTGCTTTGTATATTTTAATTTCTTTTCCATGTCTGAAACTGTCAACATTTGTTATTGCAATAATTTTAATTGATTAAATATGTTTTGGTCTTCCAATGATTTTTGCAATTCTTTTTTCCTTCACTTTAATCTCATCTAAAACATGTTTGATTTTTTTCAGCTGATTTTTTTCTTAATCCATGTATCATATTATTTAAAATAACCTCTTATCACAGTTTTATAGGCATCCCAAACTGTTGTCAAATTGGATCCCTTGCCCATATTAAAATAGTCTTGAAGTATTTTCTTACGTTCTTTGTGATTCTTACATTGTTGTGATCTTTGCATGATGGGTTCATTTAACTTCCACTTAAAAGATTGCAATCTGAATTTAAAATGTACCGCCACTGGATCTGAATTTTTTGGGGGGAAGAATGTCCATTTTAATTATCTTATGAGCCAAATTTTTGGTAGCCCATATCATGTCAAAGATCTGTCTTTCTGAAAAAAAAGGTAGAGTCTTTTGTGAATTCAATTTTGTATCTCCATACATTAAGTAGACCTAGAATATCTGTCAACTCAAAAAATATTTGGGGTAGTTTTCTTTGCATTACTTTTATCCCTTTACAAGCAAATCTGTCCAATTATGAGGTTGTTACCACATTCCAATTTCCAGGAATGCACTAATGTTGTAAGAAAAGGAAAGTTACTGTTTTGATTAAATGTTCAAAAAATTTAGCCTTTTATTGATATGGGTTATATAAACCAATAACAATGAATTTTATTCCTTGTAGTTCAGTTTGAACAATTACATATTTGCCTTGGTCATCAGCTAGTAATAGCTGTAGTTGTAATTGAGGAATTATATATAAAACTACAATATTAATATTCTTTTAGTGATTGGCAGAAATATAGTCCAAACCCAATGTTTTGTTGCCTAAATACTTTTTGTCCATCCCTTTTCTTGCAAAGATACTATATCTTGATTCAGTTTTTTCCCAAATAATGAAAAGGTTTTCGGGGATTTACATTAAAAGTAAACCCTGTTTATAACAACAAACTTTCCAATGCTCCAACTATGTTCCCATCTCCATGGCCTGTTCTGTATCTGTATCCAACTTCTTTTGGCATTGTCCATCTTAGGTCTGGGTTCTTTCAGAAATTGGTCTTCATAACTTGGATCTTTTGAAAAATGTTATAGTTCACTTTCATATCTTTCCACAAAATGTGCTTTGTGCTTTAGAATTTAATCTAAAGTGTTGGTTTTGAAACTCCTTCTAGTTTATCCCAATGAAAGAGTTATTTCTGTTGTAAGAGATCTGCCAAGATTTTGTAAGAATTGTAATTGTAATTTCTTTGAAGAATGATTGGGGAATGGGGAAAAGCTAGATTGCTACTAAAATCTGAGCGTGCAAGTTACTTCCTCTTCCTGACACATGAAGGGGTAGAAAATATTTTTAATAATTCACATTTAATACATATACCTCTAAAAAGGATTTAAGTCCTTCCCCTATCAAAGTAATCTGATGGCAGCCACTCCAGTGCACAGAGAGATGCTAAGCTTCGTCCTAGATCCAGGATCAAATGCAGGACTGTAGCAGATTGCTTTGTTTAAACATGGACCAACTCTAATCACATACGAAGTGTGCTGTTGGAATAATGTTACTTTAAATAATCTCTTACTTAAAGCTTTTACTGGCATATTTGAAGAAAATGGAAGTGGTCACAGCTGCCTTACACACTTTTCTCCTCAGTGGAGCGTCTTTGATTCTGAATCTCTGATATAAAAGTACTTTAAGAAAGTCAACTCTGAGTTCAGGAAGGCTTCACTGGGAGAAGTTGCCATGAATTAGCCACAGAAAGAAGAAATCCAATTTCACGGGTAGACACACAAAAATTATAAGGAGCAAGGTAAATAATATGATTTGTAAGAAAGATATTGCACTTGTTTTATTAAAATTAACCTGAATAAATTTGCTCCTGATTCAGTTCTTAAATCTACATGCTGAAAAAGTGACGAACATTAATCCTTATACTCAATATTATGGTCATTGTTTTTAAATAGATAATTATGATTTACCTTCTGATGGACTTTCTTCATCTAAAAAATTGTGGAAGAAAAAGCAACCACACAGCACAAACCTGCATCAAGAAATTATAGGAACAAGATTGAAATAAGTCCTGTTTATATACATCTCTTCCTAAGACATGGTTATGAATACTCAGACACCTGAATTGGGCAATGAGGAATCTGCTTTGGCTTCATTTAACTTCTAAAGTTAATGCTCTTTATATATGACTTGTAAAAATCAATCTAATTATACATTTTTTCCTTTGTTATGAATTGTTGTAAATCCCTTGGGATTCAATTTAGTGATTACAAAAAGTCAACCTTTTAATCTTTCTGCATAAGCAATATTCCTAGCCTGGTGGAAATGTGAACACATTTGCAAAATAACTGAGAATTCCCCCTGCCTTTTAGGGAAATCAATCTGGGTGAGGTGACAAAACTATTAGTTCCAAATCATCTAAAATGAAAGCATGTTCATACCACTTAGGGACATTTTTTTAAAACAAATTTTATTTATAATACAATTAAAAACAAACAAACATTGGATTTGACGTGACATTCCAGTATATACATTCTTATCAGATTATTCCACTTTTTATAATCAATTCTTCATCTCTACATATACATCTAAGTTTTATATACAATACTTGTTCTAAACTAACATATATTTCTATCTTAACATTCATCTTTAATCCCGACAGTCCTCTTCAAATTCCTCCAGCGGTAAAATTTATCCCAGGTTTCATAATAAACTGATCCACATTTATCTTTTAATATCATTGTGAGCCTTCCATTTCCGCACATGCTAATATTTTATGTATTAACTCTTCCTCTGTGGGAATTTCCTTGCTCTTCCATTTTTGCACTAAAGCAAGCCTAGCTGCAGTCAGGATGTGTAGCAGCAGGTAGACTGTTCCCTTGTCATATTTTTCTGTCGTTATTCCCAACAAGAAGAGTTCAGGTTTTAACTCTAAGTCCAGTGTTAATATATCCCTCAACCAGTTTCATGTCCTGTTCCAATACTCACAGATCTTTGGGCATTCCCACCACATATAGTAGTATGAACCTAATGCTGTTTTACATTTTCAGCATAGGGGTAAAATGTTTGAACCCATTTTGGCTAACCTTACAGGTGGGAAATGCACTTAGGGACATTTTCACATTAAGCAAATTAAAAAAAATACAGGTGTTAAAAACTGATTGCAGGCTAATGTGACTTGATGTTCTCGAACAGTACAGAACGTCTGTCTTCCCTAAACAGCTTTTCCACAACAGGGCAGAGTAAACCAACTAGCTGACTGAGAAGGCTATTAACTGAACATTGCTAACCAGCCACTCACTCTGTGTCTGAAGACATTTAGAATAGAATGGAGTGGATGAAATCTGGGGTTCAAAATAAAATAAAAAAAACCCCACCAAAATGGCAGTCACAACCATTTGTGTAGCTATGCCTGTCATCTTCACTTTTATGACCCTCCACACTATGGATACCTCTGGAGGAAATCAAGAAACAAGAAGAATGGAGAAGTTTGCATATAGTCTTTTATAAATATTCAGTACCAACTCTATATAGTGACTGCAGAATCAGAAATGTCTAATCCTTTCTCCAATCACTATTTTTACCAGATCAATGACATATCATCTGAACAGGGAGCATCTGGGATACATCCATTATTTGCTCAAAATATTTACTGTGATGCCTCAAACTGGATATTCAATAATTCTAGATTTGTTTTTTTCCTAAAGTGGCTATGAATAAAAATCAAAACAAAAACGTTTAGAGATTTTAAGCTTTATTTCCAATGTAAATTATGTACAAATGATCACTTTCCATGAAAAATATACTATAACATTAGCAAATAGCAAATAATTTTTTTAAAAAAATCTTGAGTTTTATCAACATTTTAACAATATATTCAAACCAATTGTTAGATTATTGCAAATGTATATTCCTAACCCTGTATCCCTCCACAGCGCTGTATTATCAGTAGCTTTGTTTTCGATGGCAAAACTCAAAAGGAGGCATGTAATTTTTGTTGAAACACTTTCACAATAAATCCAAAAGATCAATCGTTAAGATTTCATTCAACTCTGTATGTGGCATGTGTTGAAGGAAAAGTCTTCATCATGGTTCAGTCCAAGCCGGGGATAAACAAAATAGAGATTGCTTTAGAAAGAAGGTTGCAATTTATTGAAGAGGAGAGCCAGACGGAAAGATGGCTCTGGAAGAAAGAGAGTGAGCACATGTAGGGACTGGGTTTTTATACCATCTGGGGCTCTTGAAATTGTTTCCTGTTCTTGTTTAAGGCTTTGTATTTCCTGTGTCAGGTATTTTGACTTGTGTCCCTTTGGCATCTGTGGGTTAATCCTATTATGTCCTGTTTTAGAGTTTGGGTGGGGTATGTACATTTTAGGTCTTTGTCTTCTTAATCTTCTAGCTGGGGGCTTCCAACCTTCCTGGATTATTTACATCTGCACGTCTATAGAGCTGGTTTCTGTTTGGGGGAGGGAGACTTGGGGGCTATTAAGAAAAACTGGGCGTGCTTTTCTGCCTCTTTTAAGATCCTTTGAGGAAATATATTTTTCTGCCCTTTTAATATTTCTTTCTCTGGGGGGCTGACTTCCCACACATGGATGGTAACATTTTAATATAACATTTGCAGGACTTCTTCTTCCTGAAGTTATTTGTCCATTGCTGCCAGTTAGATTGCCTTAAATGTATCATCTCATGGGACCTAAGAAGTGGGCCTTCTCCATGGCAATGTAATTAGCTCTATAGCTACCTAGGTAGACAGGCTGGTTGGAGGTCTTCTAGTCCCTGCTCAGGCAGGAAACCTTATGCCATTTCAGACAAATGGTGCCCAATCTCTTCTTTCAGTGTTGGAACATTCACAATTTCTGGAGGCAAGTTGTTCCACTGATTAATTGTTCTGTCAGGAAATTTCTTCTTAGTTCTAGTCACTTGTCTCCTTGATTAGTTTCCACCCATTGCTTCTTGTCCTGCCCTTAGGTCAGTAGCTCTCAACCTGTGGGTCAGGACCGCATTTGGGGTCGAACGACCATTTCACGGGAGTCGCCAAACAATGCAGTCCGCCATTTTTTCCCCTTTTCCTTAGCTGTGCTATTCCCTTTTATTCTATTTGCTTTTGAAAGCCAATAGAATAGACTCTCTTGAATAGAGTCTAATTCTATTGGCTTTCAAAAGCCAATAGGAATTACCCAGGCTGTCTCTGCCCTGCTGAGCCCGCCAAAAGTCCCATTCTGCAAACGGTGCTGCACCAGTTGAGTAGTCCTCGACGTATGACCGGTTGAGTAGTCCTCAACTTATGACCGGTTCGGGATCACGGCATTAAAAAGGTTGAGAACCACTGTCTTAGGTGCTTTGGAAACTAGGTTGACTCCCTCTTCTTTGTGGCAACCCCTGAGATATTGGAAGACTGCTATCATGTCACTCTAGTCCTTTTTTTTCATTAAATAAACAGAACTAGGCCTTAATGATTTTGAACTCCAAGCCTGGCAGGAGGCCACGATGCTGCCTTTGGAACTTCCTTTCAATGGAGTGACACAGAAGGTCAGAAAAGGATATCTTTATTAAGACTTCTAAGGTTGCTCACCTATATTTATTCAGACTCCGAACTTGCAAAAAACAAATGCAAATGTGCAACTTGCATTAATTACTAATTTTCTGGTTTGAAATCTTCACCGAATCACAACACACACCGCTACCCACATTTGTAAGTTAAACCCTGACGGAAAGCATGTAGGCCTTCGGATTCAATTTCAACACTTGGCTGTCAACCAAGTTAAGACAGCAGCAGCTTCGCCTGTTTTTATGCGCGGTACACTTAAAACTTCAAGCGCTCCACCACGGCCACCACCTTGAGCTCTTGGGCCCCGATCTGCGACCATCCTCGCTTTGCTCCACAATCCCTTAAAGCAGCTTCGTCCCTGAATTTCCTCCCAGCTGCTCGGAAGAGATTCGGCCAAAGCCCCATTCGGCACCCGTCGCCGCTAAAGAAGCTGCCGCAGGGCCCGCACAAGGCGAAGCGGAGATCCAACGGGGGCGGTGAGGGGGCTTCGCATCGAGGACCGCAGAAACCAGCCGCCTCGGCCTGCAAAGAAAGGGGCGTATTGGAGAGACAGAGGCCGCCAAGGAGTCCGGAAGCGCCGCAGCTCTCCGAAAAGGGCTGCCGGGAGAGGCACCAAATGAACTTCGCGACGCAGCTGCATCCGCAATCACACCGCCTCCCGGCCAAGCCCGGGCTTCCCATTTAAGACGGAAGAGGAGGCTGGCGAGGAGACCGAGCGGCGGCATGGCGGCGGGCGAGAATGACGCGTATCTGGCCTTCGTGGCTTTGCACGGGCCCGCGCTCAGCGCCTCCGCGGTGCCCCCGTACTACTGGCCCAGCCTGTGGCGAAAGCTGGAAAACGAGGTGGGTTGCCAGTCAGGGAGGCGAAGAACCGGCGGGGCTGAGGGGGCCTCTGAAATCTCGGAGGCCCGCCGCGTTCCTCCGATGAAAGCGACGCAAAAGGCGCGCTGGGTCCGCGTATCCGACGGGGGCGAGGAGAGGAGTTCGGCGCCAAGGGTCTTGCGCTGCCGTCGCTTTGGAAGTTGAGGGCAGAGAAAAAAAAGCTGCAGTGCCCGAGTAGCTTCCAGTAGTCCAGTGTTTCCCAAACTTGACAATTTTAAGGCATGTGGACTTCAACTCCCAGAATTCCACAGCCAGCATTGCTGGCTGTGGAATTCTGGGAGTTGAAGTCCACATGCCTTAAAATTGTCAAGTTTGGGAAACACTGCAGTAGTCTTTTGGGGAAGCTTCCGTCTCTTAATAACGTTGGCTGCGCTTCCCGCTCTTTCTTCTCTTCTCAGGGAACTTAAGTAATGTGGAGGTTTTAGTAATTCTCATAAAAAGAAACCCGGGTGCTTGGACTGGCCTGCACTCTCCAAAGTCTCCAACCTTTGGGGCGCAATGGATGAGAAATGCTGCCTTAGTGGCTGAGGCTGCTTACCTCCTCAGGTGGATAGTTTCTTGGGCAACAACAGGTGGCTCAAGGAAAAATAGTGATTCGGAGATTAAAAAAAAAAATTCGCTACTGAACCAATTGAATTAGTTCAAGAATTTGTTGTTGTTTTAACCATTTAATTGTGTCTTGTTGACTTTATGGGCAAGTGCTCTCTAGGCTACCCTGTCAAGCAGAGGTTTTTTTTTATTCTTTTATGTTCAACTTGGTATCAGGTTTGGATACAAGAAGGTGTGTTCTTTGCTTGCCCCTTTTTTTGTCCACTAACCATTCCTAACATCATTCCTTCTCCAATGAATTTGCACACATGACCTGGGGAAAGTAAAATCAGACGCAGTCTTATGTTTTTAGCTTCTAGTGATGTGTCCAGTTTTATACAATTTAACACCTCTCTGTTAGTTACTGTGGCTGTCCATGGCATACACAGTAATTTATGCCAACATCACAGTTCAAAGGCATCAATTCTTCGATCAGCCATTTGTAGTGTCCAACTCTCACACCCATACATCATTATAGGGAAGACTATTGCTCTAACTAGCCTGCTTTTTATATTTCAATCAATATCCCTACTTTTCCAGATCTTATTTATGTTAACCATTGCAAAGCAGCCTAAGGTTATCCTAAATTTGATTTCAGAAGTAGAACTGCCACTGTGAACTATTTTGGATCCAAGGAACATAAATTCTTGAACTAATTCAATTTCCTCCTTGTTGATTTTAAATGTCTCATGTCCATTTGCAGCTGTTATCATTATCTTTTTTCCTGATGTCAAGGCTCAATCCTACTTTTCCACCTTCATCCTCGATTTTCCAGATCATTTTTTTCAGGTCTTTCTTATTTTCAGCCAATAGTATCATCTACAATAGTATCATATGCATACTCAAATTATTTATGGTTCTTCTCCCAATCTTACTCCAATATCAGGCATTTCCAGATCTAATTTCCGCATGACCACCTCAGCATACAGATTGAACGAAACAGCTGATCAAATACATCCCTATCTAACTTCTTTACTGATTCTGACCCAATCTGTGTCACTTTTGCTTTCTGATCAGGGTATGGTGACTGGGTGAGTCTGATCAGGTGAATTGGGACACCAGGATCATGCAAAGCTGCCCATAGCTTATTGTTTTCCTCACAGTCAAAAGCTTTTCTGTAATCAATAAAGCACACATAAAGATCCTTTTGATAGTCACAAGCCTTATCGATAATCCATCTAATACTGGCAATTGATCTCAAATGTCGCACCCCTTTCTAAAGCCAGTTTGTACATCGGCTAACTCTTGATCAATGATATTCCATAGCCTCTGTTTAATGATTTTTAACAGAATCTTGCTTGCAAGAGAAATCAATGCATCGTGCAATAAATTGGAGCAGTCTTTGTCATTCCCTTTCTTTACTAATGGGATAAAAACAAATCTTTTCCAATCCTGAGGCCATTGGCATGTAGCGCATATCTCTGGACATAGGGCAGTGATAATGTTAACTGGCACAGGTCTTAGTAATTCCATATATATTCCATTAATACCTGTGGTTTTCCAGTTCAGCAATTTCTTCATGGCCCATTCTATTCCTTCTTTCAAGATATTTGGTTCTTTGTTAATTGGGCTGTCATCTTTACCATCTTGATGGTAAGTCAAACTAGAGTCCTTTTGTGTACAGTATTCTTTCCACCTGTTCTTGATCTTCTGCTGATCACTTAATGCATTCCTCTTGTGGTCTTTAACATTTCCTTGCTGAGCTGAAAAGCTGGATCTCATCATTGTCACTACGGCAAACATGACCTTAGTATGTCCCTTCCTATCAGTTTCTTCCAGATGTTGACACTGTTCCTCCCTCTGCCTATTATTGTCTTTCCTGGCTTCACATTGGAAAATTGCATTCAGCTTTTTAACTTTATCCTTATTACCTTTGGCTGCCTTTCACTGATCAGCTATTTTGATGGTGTCATCAGAGAGCCACTTGTTTGTTCTGTTTGGTTTTTGGCATGACACATACTTTCCAGCAATTTCCATGAAGTTATCTTGGATCTTTCACCACTGTTCATTTGGGTCTTTCCCTTCTAAATTCAGTAGTTCAGACTTATTCTTAATTTCTATAGCACACATAGGTTAGATGTTGTTCACATTGAATTTTGGGCGGAATATTATTTTTTTTCACCTTGCACAGTTTAAGCTTAAGTTTAGCCACTAATAAATGATGGTCTGAGCCACAATCAGCCCCAGGAGGTGTCTTAACAGATGCAACTGAACCGTTTCAGCATTGCTGGCATAAAATTTCTGTGCTGTCCGTTTGGTGCTGTCCATGTGTATAAAAGTTATTTGTGTTGCATAGGTCACGTGTTCATTATGCTGAGATGATTTTCCTGGCAAACTTGCATAGACGACTGCTAGCTTCATTCCATCCACCAAGTCCAAACTTGCCTACTATTCTTGCGATGTCTCCTTGGCCCACTTTTGCACTGAAATCGCCCACACTTTACAAAAGATCCTGTTTTGATATTTGCTTGAGAGCACATTGAAGCTCGCTGTAAAAAGGTTCAATTTCTTAATCATTTGAGTCTAAAGTGGGGGGCGTAGATTTGTAGTATGATGATGTTGAATGACTTGCTTTGAATCTGGATAGATATTATGCAATGGCTGTATACTCTGTGATTCTCAACACCAGGGATCTTCAAACTTGGCCCTTTTATAGCATGCTGGCTGAGGAATTCTGGGAGTTGAAGTCCATAAGTCATAAAAGGGCCAGGTTTGAAGACCCCTGCTCAACACATTTAGCTACTTTTGCTAATGCAGAATGCAACCCCCTTTTGTCTGATGATACTGTTTCCAGAAAAATAAAATATTGCCCTGCTGCTTGTTGCCAGTTGCGCCCACCGCTTCTCTGGATTCGTCCGCTGCTGCCAGGTTTTCCCTGCTTACTCACCTGCTCATTCACTGGTTGTATGCTCATAGCAGCCGCTACTGGTCCTCCTGTTTTTTTCCTTCTCCTTCTTTTTCCTTCTCCCATCTTCTATCTTCTTCTGCTCCCTCTTCCTCACTTCCTGTCTGGTTGTTTGCTCCTGTTTGCTGACTGTGCTCAGAAGTGGATGTTGAGGTCAGATGCCAAAAAGAGTGATGGTACCCACCTCTTTCTTACTATATTTGTGTTTCGGCGTGTATTATGTTCTTGATTAATCTTGCTATGAAAATTGAGTTGCTTCAAAATGAGTGATGGGAGATTGTGATCTTTGGCTACAAGCAGTGGTTCCCATATTCTGGTTACTACTAAGTAGTTTCTGTTATTGTTACTGTTTTAAAAATATATGCCACCAAGCTCCTTAACAGCAAGGTAGATGTGGTTTGCCATTGTCTTCTTCTAAGAAGATATTTTAATATCCACTTGTATTTCGCACCCTGGTACTTCCTAATGATATTCCCCCTGCAGTACTAGCTAGATCAGATATTGCTTAACTTTTCCAAGATTATCCGTGTTTGGTTGGTGCTCCTACCTGCTCTAATGCTTTCACTTAAAAGGACATTTAACAAGTGCTATATCAATTTGTGCTGTTTGCTCTTCAATTGTCAATTTTTTTGGTTATGATTCTAGGTCTTCGATGCAGGTGAATACTTTGGGATAATGCAGGTGGAGGAAGCAAATGAAGAAAGAGATAAGGAAGAAACAGAGGAGGAACCGAAAAGGAAATCCAATCTTGGCAATGAACTTTGCTACAAAGTGATAGTCACAAATGAAAATGGTCTTCAGGCATCAAATTGTGACAGGTGAGTTTTTGCTTGAAAACATTTTTAAATTTTGTGATATTTACAAAGTATTTGCAGGATCATGATTCTAGCTAGTTTCCCAGTGTAATGGGGGAAAGAAAGGGCCAGGGGCAAATTAGTTCTAATTCTTAACCTCACCTCACTATGTGTGTCTTTGTGACCACAATGAAAAAAATATGCCCCCTTGAATATCACACACATTTTGCCATTTTGCTGCAAACTTTTAGCAGCATGAGTGCTGGGAAGGTCACGTGCAAGCTGAGTGCATTCAGATGTCACACATTTTGCATATATGTTTTTGAATGTTATCTTGCAACAGAATATTTTGTTTGTAGTTAAACCTCAGTATTTTAACACTGATGCTCAAGGCTTTTAATGGTTTAATGCCAGTTATTGGTTAAGAGAGCTTTTCTCCCACTGTGTTAAGATTGGGGGATTAGGCAGGTGCCTCACTTTCCACAGTTGTGGGAGATCCAGGATGTGTCATGTGGGAGAGGATCTTCTCTGTCATTGTGCCTAATGATCCCTATACTCTTTTCTTGGAGAGATCAGATTGGTTCTAATATATTTATTTTTACTGCATTTTTGTAATTTATTTACTTCGCTTTATTTGATTTTTTTTTTATTATAACTTGCAACAAGGTGCTCTGAATTGTAGGCGAATTAGTAATTATTTTAAATATTTAAATAAATATATAAAAAGGCAACCTAAGAGGGATTGTTCATAATGAAAGAAAAAAGGAAGCGAGTCAGCAGGAACAGGGTTATTTCAGTTATGGTACATAGGTTTAGTAGCAAAATAGTTGTTATGTCAAAGTTTTCAGAGAAGGAATTTGAAAGAAGGTAGCATCTCAAGGGCTGCGTTTTGTGTGGTAAGAGTCCTTTTGACTAGTGGTGGTTGAAAGCCAAATGAATGGAAGCAACAGATCATAATTTATAATATCTACAATGAAAAAGAAGGAGGACAGAGAAACAGAGAGTTTGGAAAGTTTACATCAGCTATGGTAAATTTTCCAGTGGAAATGGATAGAAAGGACCATATTCTTGCAGTGAGTCAAATATAGGAAGTATTTTTCTTCTTGAAACTGATTCTACTGGAAAATGCTTTTATACTCCAATAGGAATAAATTGAAATTCTGATTTGGGGATTTATGGATGAGATATGTTTGTTATTATAAAAATGGCTAGTATATTAAATATGTGAAAAGTAAAAAGTTGAGGCTGTATTTTTATTCTACTGCACTGAAGAAAGTTGCAAGTTAATGCTTTTTTTTCTTCTTTTTCTCTTACCCCACAGTTCTTTTTTCCCTGTCTTTTCCCTCCCTCATTTCCCTATTATTTTTGTTACATTTGTATTTTATAGTATATTATGGTAACTTTAATAAAATTATATCTAAGGAATATGGGGATACAGGTAGTCCTCGGCTTACAACAGTTCATGGAGTGGCCAAAGTTAACACTGAAAACAATGACTTATGATTGTTTTTCACACTTACAACCATTGCAACATCCCCATGGTCACGTGATCAAAGTTCAGATACTTGGCACCTGGTTCCTATGACGGTTGCAGGGTCCTGGCTTCACGTGATCACCTTGTGTGACCTTCACACAAAAGTCAATGGGGAAGCCCGATTCACTTAACAGTCTAATTCAACAACTGCAGTGATTCACGTAACAACTGTGGCAAGAAAGATCGTAAAATGGGGCAAAACTCACTTAACACCTGTCTCACTTAGCGACAGAAATTGTGGTCATAAATCGAGGACTACCTGTACTCTGAAGTGGAAAAGAAGTGAAAATAAACTTCCTAATCTTTTGCTTTGCTTTTGGATTTACATCCCAGCAGAAGTTTTTGTTCTATGAGCTTATGCTTAACACGTCTTTATCTTTGTCTTCCAAGCGTTTTTCTTATCGATCATGCCTGGACGTACCGTGTGGAACATGCCCGCCAACAGCTTATGGAGGTTCCTGGCCTGCTTCACAGAATGGCCAACTTGATGGGAATAGACTTCCATGGAGAGGTTCCCGATGAGGCAGTGGTCAATCAAGTCTTAGAAGAAATGTGGAGATACAACCAGACCTATCAGCTGTCATGTGGGGTATGGTCATAAGAGAATGACTGAAGTTGTTAAAGATCTCTAGCTTTGAAGTTGTAAGTCAACTATCTTAGGAAAGTGTCCTGAACAGGGATAGTTCATCTCCTGTGAAGAGATATCTGCAGAATATAACTTTCAGTTTCAGGATTTTAGGTCTGCCTTTCCCAACTTCTTGTCCTACAGTAGAATTGGATCTGCAGCATAACCAGTAATGAATATTGTAGCTTTCCAACCCAATATAAAGAATACAAACCTAACAAAGCATTACAGCTTTATTTAGAGCAGTGGTTCTCAATTTTTTTAATGCCGCGACCCCAACCGGTCGTAAGTCGAGGACTACCCAACCAGTTGTAAGTCGAGGACTACCCAACCGGTCGTAAGTCGAGGACTTTCCCTGCCCGGGAGCACCGCGTAGGCGTGGTGCCGCCCCCTGCGCCGGCCGAGGCGTAGCTGGCAAGGGGCAGCGACGGCGCAGGGTGACCACCAGCTGGCCCAGCCCAAGGGAAGTAAGGCACCCGCTGGGCCCCACGCGCGCCAGCAACCCTCCCTGCGCCCGCCGGCCTCCCACCTCCTACCCCTGGCCCTTTTACTTACATTTTTAGTAATTGCTCAGCAGGGAGGGGTGGAAGCTTCCAGACAGCTCGCCTTCGCTGTAGACAACTTGCAGCACCGTTTGCAGAATGGGACTTTTGGCGGGCTCAGCAGGGCAGAAACAGCCTGGACAATTCCTATTGGCTTTTGAAAGCCAATAGAATTACACTCTATTCAAGGGAGTCTATTCTATTGGCTTTCAAAAGCCAATAGAATAAAAGAGAGTAGCACAGCTAAGGAAAAGGGGAAAAAGTGGCGGACTGCGTTGTTTGGCGACCCCCGTGAAATGGTCGTTCGACCCCAAATGGGGTCGCGACCCACAGGTTGAGAACCGCTGATTTAGAGCTAGGTATTAAATATTTCTCAAAATATAGGAGAAAGTGTGTTGGCTGTCCATTTGTACTTAAGTATGAGCCAGTAGTGTGCTTCAGTTGCCAAAAAAAAAAAAAAGCCAGTGCAATCCCAGAATGCATCAATAGTAGGATAGCATCAAGATCACAAAAAGTGATAGTACAGGTCTAAACTACACCAGACTTGGAATACTGTTTTCTATTCCGTCACCACGATACAAAGAAGATGCTGAGACTTAAAAAGCATGGAGAGAAGAGCAACAAAGATGATAAGGGCTCTGGAGGCTAAACCGTAAGATGAATGATTAAGAGAAGTAGGTATGTCTAGCACAAGGAAGAGAAGAATTAGAGGTGACACGATAGCTCTTTTCTTGTACTTGAGAGGCAATCCCAGAGATAACACTTGACTTATTTTCCCAAGCATCTGTTTGTAGGACAAGAAGCAGTGGGTGGAAACTCATTTGAGATCCTACTTGGAATTTAGGAGAAATCTCTTGACAGAGCAGTTAACCAATGGGACAGCTTGTTTTGCTGGAGGCAATCAAGAAAAGACTTGACATTTATTTGTTTAGGATAGGTAGGAAGAGAAATTTAGCAACACAGTGCCTTCATTTGTTCAACTGGAAGTTCTATTTACAAGGATACAAAGAGTAATCTCAACAGGTAGACTTGGGCAACCTGTCTGAACTTGAAAACTAAACAAGGTCAGGTATGAATGGGAAACCTTCAAGGGATCTCAAAACTACATTGGAAAGCCAAAACATCCTTAAAAAAAGGCAGTAACAATTTTTTTCCATATTCTTGCCAAGAAAAGTACTTGTTCATGAATTCATCAGAAATTACATTTATCTTGAGACTTGACTGTAATTTTAAAAATTGTTGAGGTGAATAGGAAGGGAAACATGTAAAAAAATTCAGTGTAATAGAAGTATATTGTATTGCCATGGTATATTAAGATAGCTTCTTATTGATGCATTTTTGCTTCATATATATATACAGACAGCTGAGGAGAAAGTCCCAGTTTGGTACATTATGGATGAGTTTGGATCCCGTATCCAGCATTCAGACGAGCCCACTTTTGCAACAGCACCTTTGTTTTACATGCCACAACAAATTGCTTATACTATTCTCTGGCCCTTAAGAGACCTTGAGAATGGTGGTAAGTATGTCTGTGTTCCCATTCTGCTTTTGGAGTAGGATAAATGTTCAGTCATATCAACTGCTTGTAAATTCAACGTTGATTCTTTGAAAACTGGACAGGGGGTGCATTTTATGGCCTTCCTTCAAAGCACTGCTTTCGTCATTGAAATTGTATCTGTATATAAGTGTTTGTAGTCCCAATCCAGCACCACATACTGTTCTTAAAAACATACAAAACTCAAAAAAAACCCCACAAAACCCTGGCATCAAATCCAAACATACTCTAGAACAGCTCACATTCACCTGCTTCCAGAAGGTAGCTAAAGTCAAGCTAAACCAAGCTGTAGTGGGAGGCCGTTCCAGAGGGCTAGTGAGGCTACAAAAAAGCAATGTTTCTTTACAAGAGAGATATAACTCTGTATGGAAAAGATGGGTAAATTTTGTTCAGAACAAATATGGGATTAGAAAGTATTATTTAGCTTTTGAATAACTTATTATATAAAGTTGTTATGTTTAGATTTGTTGATTTTATTGTAATGGAGTTAAAGGGGTTTAATAACTTTTTAGGATTTATGTACAATTGTTTGATGTTTATTTAATTTTTTATGTTTTTTGTTGTTTTTAGCTCTGTATTCAGCTCTGGGAAGGGGGGGTTAGTGGGAGGGGGGAGGGAGAGAGGTGGGGAGGGATTTTATTGTAAAATGTTTATAAAAATTTCAGTTAAAAAAAAAAAGCAATGTTTCTGTTTCCCATACCTCCCCAAAGTGGAGAACTGCTAGTTGCTTATCCTAGCAGCTGCAACATTTAATTCCAACTCTTAACTGCATGGAAAAGAATATCCCCCACTAAACCAAGATACGGGTGATAAAATTTTACTCTGCTGGTAGATCTAGAGTGATTTTAAGTCGTTGTTCAAAAGGGGCAATAGCAACATATCAACTTCTCCTTTACTTGAATCCCAATAATTGTATTGTTGAAATGCAGAATGCATCACCAGGAATGCATTTTGGCAACAAAGGATTATGAGTTCAGTTCAGTTCTGGTACTCATAACAAATTTTTACATTCATACACCTCAAATAGATGCCTATTGCATCAGCCAGATTTGGGGGAAGAATCCCAGAAATCTGCTCTTTTGTCTATTTCTAGCATTCACTGCAGAGTTTTGAATTCTTTCAATTCTTTTCTTTGCAGAAGAAGTAACCCGGGATTACGCCTATGGGGAAACTGATTGTTTAATTAGAAAATGTCGGCTGCTGCCATGGAGATCCAGTGAGCTGCTCAATGTCAGCTGTTTCATCACTGAACCCTCAGATGATCACTATCAGGTATAATTTTAAAAAAAAAAGATAGTTAAAAATCCATCTAATTTAGCTATAGATCTACCATAGCTTCATTCTAGGAAGCTCTTGGTGAATTTTCATCTGGAGGTTAAGATACAGACTTTTTTTTTTGTGGTTTCACACGTTCTGTTCTTTTAATTAACAAAGAAAGGAGGTAGTAGCAAACTATTTTGAAAATCTAGTGAAAGAAAACTACCGAAACTAGCTGTCATGAATCAACAATGACTTGAAGGCACAATAATATTTGTGTGTGTGTGTGTGCACACACACACACATACACAAACATACATATTCATACATATATTGAATAGGATTGTGGATGATTTAAAAAAATGATTCAGGAAGGAATTGTAAATTTGATACCAGCATTGCTTCAAAGGAACCATATCTTTTTTCAGACTTCCACAAAAATTCTAGGAGAGAAAGATGCAGCTGCTTTAATGAGCTGGCTTACTAGAGCTCGTTTGATTACTGTAACTCCCAAACCAAACAACATTGTTCTGAGGAAATTATGAAATGTCCTTTGGACAATGAAGATCAGAGGGAACCTGTCAGTGCAGGAGCAGTAGAGATACGAGGGAGGGAGGGAGGGAGGGAGGGAGGGAGGGAGGGAGGAAGGAAGGAAGGAAGGAAGGAAGGAAGGAAGGAAGGAAGGAAGGAAAGAAGGAAATGAGGGAGAGTCAGGGAGTCCTTGAGGTTGTAATGCTCCCTTGCAGCCACCAGGAGAAATTTGTGAATTTTCTCCTCATAGCAACAGCAATCAAGCTGGGCCAAGGAAGGCCAGGGAGATCAAAGTAAACTCTCTACAGGAGTGCAGTAATTATAAATTTATAGAATAAATCCTTTCCCAGGGACAGTGATACAGTTACTAATCTGTGAACACCTAGAAATGAACAAGGTGATTACTAGAAGACGGCAAGGGTTTGTTAAAAACATATGCCAAACCTTATTTATTTCTTTGATAAAATGACTAAATTTATGCATTAGGAAAATATTGTGAACATACTATACTTAGACTTGTGATATAATAAACCACTGCCTGCTTCTTGATAAAATAAAACTATGTGGGATAGACCAGGGATTCTCAACCTTGGCAACTTTAAGACTTGTGGACTTCAATTTTCAGAATTCCTCAGCCAGCTTTGCTTTGCTGGCTGAGAAATTCTGGGAGTTGAAGTCCACAAATCTTAAAGTTGCCAAGATTGAGAACCCCTGGGATAGACAGTACCACCACTAGATGGATTCACAGTTGGCTGACTAACCACACTCAGCATATAGTCCTTAATGGAACTACATCTACATGGAGGGAAGAATGCAGAAGGGTATCTCAGAGTTCAAAATTTAACAGCTGTAATGATTCAGTTAACAACTCTGGCAAGAAATGTAGTAAAATGGGACAAAACTCACTTAATAGCAGCATAAATTTTGGGCTCAATTGTGGTTGTAAGTTGAGGGCTACCTGTATTGGGTCCCATAGTCTTCAACATCTTCATATATGATCTAGATGAGGGGATAGACCTACTTCCCTGGGCATAAATCCTGTGCAATTCTGGATGATATGGGATTGAAAATTCTTCTTAACAAGCATGGTAAAGGTAGTGCAGACATGGATGATATTTTTTAAATCAAAGCCTGGGTTATTTGTTGGGTAGCTTAATTGTAGTCAGCTGCTTTTCTGCCCACATCACTGTTTTGCCCAATAGGCTACCAAGCGAACAGATGGTTCATGCTGAAGTTCAGAAGTGTTTGCTTGTAAAAGATAACATGAAATTAAAACTGATGGGGTTCTTTGTGTATGTATTTTAGGCTATATTAACTGAAAACAAAGAAAAACTGCCAACTTCAATAAAGCTTCCCATTTATGAGAAGAATAAAATCTTCAAGTACGTATTTCCAAATGTTTTTGCTTTCTAGATAAGTATCTAACTGCTGTGGTTTTTGTTTTGTTTTTTTAAAAAAGCAGATTTTCAAAGAATGAAAACCCCTCTGTAACCAGGAATTTATCATCTTTTGTCTTGGATGGGGTTGCACTAACTCAGACAGACCAGGTGCGTAACCTGGGTGTTCTCCTGGTCTCACAGTTCCTGCTTGAAAAACAGGTGGCAGCTAGGGCCTTTGTTCAGCTTTGTGTTGTGTGCCAGTTATGCCTTTTCCTGGATAGGAAGTTTCTCTACTTAGTCACTCATGCTTTGGTTAATTCCTGTTTGGACTGTTGCAACAAGCTGTACATGGGCTGCCCTTGAAAAGTATCTGAAAGTTTCAGCTGGTGCAAAATGTGACTGCATGTGCAATTTTAGACACCCAAAGAATGACGCAGGTAACATCTCTGCTCTGCAAAGGTGCCAATTTCCTTCTGGGTCCCATTCAAGGTGTTGGTTGTCACCTACGGAACCCTATGTGGCATGGGGTCAGGCTACCTATAGAACCATCTTCATCCCATTGCATTCATCCCATTAACATTTTATTACATATTTCCCGGAATCCTTGTTTGAGGGAGATGAGTAGTTCAAAAATGTGAAAAGTAAACAAGCAAGCATGAAAGGTGATACTGTTGCATGAATCTTTGGCGATTTGTGCTGTCTTCCAATCAGTTTTCAAGCCCATTGTGAAGTGTTGATATTAACTTAAATAGCCTGAAATAAATTATTGATTTCCCCCCCACCCCCCACCCCCGTATATCTGCCCAACTGCTAATATTACATGGCCCAAACAGCAACTCAGAAGGGTTGACATATACAAATTATTCTCCACAGTAGAATAGAAATATTTCTCAGGAATGTCAAGTGTGTAACAACTTCTGAATCGCATAATCTCTGTTCATTTCCCCGATCTTTCTGTTAGAGTTTACACCGATCTCCAGCAGGTGCGTCAGAACCTGAATCACCCCCGTTTTGAGTTTACGGACTTGGAACAAGAAGCTGATATTCTCTACATCTTCACCCACTTCAAAGATTACAGGTTACACAGCTATTTCCCTGCAAGTAACAGTTATTTTTACCTATTCAGTACCTGTATATTTGACTAAGGGATCCCCTGTGCTAAATGCCTTCCTGCTTTTTCAGAAAACTAAGTGAAGACAAACCTCATGTGATGGTGAATCAGTTTCCGTGTGAAAATCTCTTGACTGTGAAGGACTGCCTGGCCTCAATTTCAAGAAGAGTTGGAAATTCAGAGGGGCCAAAATGGCTACCTCACACTTTCAATCTTTGTACCGAATTGCCACAGTTCATCAGTTTCTTTCAGCAACGTGAGAACAGGTATAGGGCAGCTAATGCATTTTCATCTTCCCTCATATTAGCGTCCATTCTTACTTTGTAGATGTCAGATGGAGAGAGATAAAAGAAGTCCTTATGACACCTCCAGGAATACTCATTTTTCCTAGAGATGGGAAGTGGGATAAAGCCTCATTCTGTGTGAAAGCTCTGAAGTTCTCCAGTTTTATAACATGGAGAAAGGGACAGAAAATTAGATATAGATATATTTTACATACTTACACACGTATACGTATATATATATAATGTGTACAATATATTTTTATTCATAACTACTTTATAACTCAGTCTTGGCTAGTCCCATCCTGATCCTCTTCTCATAGTTAACGATAGTTGTCCAATTGAATGACGCCCCTTTATTCAGTTCTTATGGGAACCATCATTCCCAGTTCTACTTAGAAGTCTTTATGCTGAAAATTTCCACATGCTGCATAAGCACTATATAAAATTATATTATGCTGCACTAAGTAAGCGGTTAACAATAGCTTTGCTTATTGTCAAACTTAATTCTGTTCTCATAATGGGAACTTGTAATTACTTGTTAGAAACTGAAAGAATGCATTTATATGTATGTGTTTGTATGTATGTATGTATGTTTCTATGTACATATGTATTTAGATTTATACTTTGTCTTTCATTCAGGGGCTCAAGAGAGCTTTCCCCCTTCCAGTTTCCCATATGGTAAATTGGACCTAGAGAGTGACTAACTAATTCAAAGTGACCTTGTGAGATCCATGGCTGAGGATGGATTTGATCCTGTCTCCCCAGTTATGGCCCAACACTTAAATCAATGTGCCATGCTGATTTTCTGCATGTAGCTCTACAGGAATAATTTGGGTTTCTGAATCAAAGGATTGGAATTAAGTAAAACAAACTTTAAACTTGTGACACCATGATAAAAGTTGATCTAAGGAAAAGACGCTTACCGTCAAACATTAAACACAATGCCGTTTCTTCTGTGGATCCTAATCTAGAGGAAAAGACAATCATTGGATCTGCAAACCATGGAATCTGGCTAGAGGTCTGGACACTCACATCACCAAAAGTCTTAACAACATCATCAGACACAGAGAGAGCCTCCCTAAGGTCAGAGCGAAAGACGCTTTTCAAAAAACGGTTACTATTTTACTGAAAAAGTCTGAAGCAAATCAAGTTTTCTCTTTCTTTCACTCTTTTCTTTTGGAGCTGCTTGGACTTGCTGCAGCCTCACAGTGTTTGAAGCATTATGCTTTCTTCATAGTATAAGCCACATCTTTCTGATTTCAGGACAATAAGGGAATTTTGGTCTGGCAGTTTTTCATTCCTTACATTCTTCTCTAAAGAATTTTCAGTGCACTCACTTTCTTCCAAAATACATCATTAAGCATAAATTACTGAAGTCCTCAACTTACAGCCATTGCTTTAGTGACCATTTGAAGTTACAATGGCACTGAAAAAAGTAACTTAGGATTAGTTTTCACACTTAACAACAGTTGCAACATCTCCATGGTCATGTGATTAAATGTCGGTCACTAGGCAGCTGTTTATGATGGTTGCAGCATCTCAGGGTCATGCGATCACAATTTGTAACTTTCCCAGCCAGCTTCCAACAAGCAAAGTCAATGGGAGAACCCGGATTTGCTTAACAACTGTGGCAAAAAAAGATTGTAAAACGGCACATATACTGTAGATACATGTTTATAGATTTAAAATTCTCCCTGAAAAATAAGTTCATTTCTTAGACCTATTTCCCACAAAAAAATGAGGGAAACACCACTGGGGATTGTAGCTAGAAGAAGCAAACAACTACACCATCTTGCTTGAGTTCAGGTTCAGCCTGAACGCCATAACAGGATTCAGGCCTTCTATAGCATTTCTGGTTATTCAGAATGGAGATATACAATTATTATCAGTGTCTCACCCCAGATCTATGAATGACTTTCCCCAGCACTTTCATAGAGATGGTAAATAAGGGGAAGATAACCAAGTCTTGAGGGAACCTATAAGTAAGAACCTATCAAATGGACGTTTCCTTCTCCACTGACTGGGACCGTCTATTCAGAAGCATGTTGCCTCCACCTGCCATCCTTTGGGAGATCCAAGAGGAGGCCATAGTTTGTAGGAGGAGCCCCTAAAAGACCAGGAAAGGTACACTCCCCCACTCCCCACCATCTAAAGCCTTACAAAAGTTATCAACGAGGCATCTACTTCCATCTGACGACTGGAAAGGATGTTTGTAATATGCTTTGAGGAGATGCTATAATTGGTGTCCCCTCCTGCACCCTCTTCCGAGAGTGGATTTGCACTCTGATAATAAGGTTAACATTACTATGTAAACAAGCACAGGCTGGACCACAACCTCAAAAGACACAAGATGTAGGAGATGACCAGACTAAGCCCAAGGAAGGGTGAAGCGCGTCATCCATTTGTTGTCCCTTCACGCCCACAAGAGATCTAAGTCCAGCCCTCCTTGTCCAGCCCTCCTTGAATTCCATTGATTCTTATGTAGCACCGTTTTGACTTGACCATTAATTGTTCAGATTTTTGTAGAGAGATAACATAGAATAAACTTATACTTATTTGAACAACCCTGGTTCCTGATTTCTTGTGTCTGACACAAACCTCCTCTATCATTGAAGGACCAGAAAAAAGCAAGTAAGAATCTTAACAGTTTAGAATTAGCTATACAGAAGCTCGATTTGAAAACAAAAATACAAGCTGTAACTTTTGTGCTTTCTTTTTCTTAATAGTCAAAGCTCAGAAAGATTTGTTCCTTCATTTAGTCCTGAAGGAGCCAGGAAGGACATGAATGAAGCCTCTGTGTGGCAGAGAGAGAACTAGAGAATACCCTCTTCATATCAACTGATTTCACAGGCCAAAAGGAGCAAGATATTCCCCAAACTACATAGATTCCGCCCATCAATTAAGGTTACAATGACATTAGCAATTCTGTAAGGAAACTGTGATGCAAACAAGGCTTTTCCCACCAGTCATTTTCTAAGAACAGGGAACTGACAACCTAAAACAAGGTCAGTAGATGGCAATTCACTGATATATCAACAGTGGAAAAGTAAGAGTATTTGCTGCCAAGAGGCACTTTCACATGAACTCATTCATGTTTCATCTTCCTCCATTGACACTCCAGGTGTCTCTTCTGCTGCTTCATCTCCCAGAGATTCTGAATTAACCTAAAATGCATTTACTTTCCTGGGGCCATTTGGGAGATGTCATATCAAATGCCCTAGCCATTTCTTGATTTAAGGTGCTTAGAAGAACTGCTGGTCAATTCTCTGGGAAACTCCCCTGCAGGTGTCTGGGATGGCCTGCCCACCATTTGGAAGGAGTGGCCAGTGGTCGTACCTGACCATAATCGATCTGGAGCTGGATCGAACATCTGCTGTAAAGGAAAGGAATTTTTTAGCAATTGTCTACCTGTGTGAATCAGGCCATTTTTAGTATAAGCGCAGGATTATCAGGGAGATTATGAACTGAGCCTTCCCACAACCAGCATCCAGGGCGTGGAGATTGAAATCCTCTAGCTCCCACAACTAAAGTTAACTCCAGAACCAGTCTGAATATAAGGTTTAGGAATTCAAACAAGATTCTTGAAATTTTCCAGTACACTAACAGGATCACTGTTTTGTCTTTTTTTCCCCTCAACAGGGGAAAATATACAGGCTTTCACTCCCTGCCCTTCCTAGAGCAAGCAAGGTATTATTTTTTTTTATAGCCATCACTTCTATTGCCGTACTGCCCACCCCTGGATTCAAGGTTACTAAAGAACCAAAAGGGCAGATATGACATTTTGTATCATGTCATACACTGATAATGCTTACATTATCATATGTTTTATAAAATTTGCAAAATTCCACAGGAGTCATGGGTCCCGGATTTTGGGTGCATCCTGTAACTTAGCCCATCTGAGGTATCTTGGTTGAAAAGGTTTTGCCCTAAGGTACATCATTACACCCAGTTAAAGATTACATAAATCAAGGTACAGGTAGCCCTTGACTTATGGCCACAGTTGAACCAAAAAACTTTGTTGCTAAGCAAAACAGTTAAGTGAGTTTTGCCCCACTTTATAACCTTTCTTGCCACAGTTGTTAAATGAATCACTGCAGTTAAGTTAGTAACACAGTGGTTAAGGCAATCTGGCTTCCCCATTGACTTTACTTGTCAGAAGATCATAAAAGGTGGTCACATGACCCTGGGACACTGTCACAATCCTAAATAAAAACATTTGAATTTTGATTACGTGGCCAAGAAGATGCTGCAATGGACATATGTATGAAACTTTGAACGGTCACTAAATGAATGGTTGTAACTCACATTCTACATATATTATGTAGATGCCATTCATTTTTCTCTTTGTTTCCAAATTCTGGGTTTTTTTAATTAATCTGGGAAATTGACACAATTTACCTATTTAGAGAGTTTCTCATCTATCAAAATGGCACATCTTACAGATTTTAAATTTCTTAAATTTCTTTAGAATCTGTAGTAGCTATTTTGTTTTGAAGAGTTGGTTCAGAATTACAAGCTATCTTGCGTGCCCAAGACTGGCTGTGTTCTAAGCAAAATTGATTTCTATCTTTTTAAAATAATTTCTGCTCTTTTAGGTAGTGTCTAAATATATTGAAAATCCGGTTTTGTTTCATCTTGAAGATGTGGGACTGGTTAAATTTGATGTCCGATATATCGTGCTGCTGAGATCAGTTAATCCACTCAAACTGTATGTTTACGATGTGTTTTGGCTCCGATTCTCAAATAGGTAATCATCATCTTCTACAGGGATATTAAGCTTGTGGAATTTCTGAATTTCATAAACTAACTTTGTGTCCCTGTCTATTCCCCCCCCCCTTTAAGGCCATTTTCACTTGATGATTTAGACGATTATGAGAAGCATTTTACTGTTATGAATTATGTTCCTGGGATATCTTTAAAGCAAGTGAGTAAATGATAACAGAAAAATGAGATGTTACTTTGGAATTGTGATTACATTGGTATAGCAGGATCCATGTTAGGGTGAAGGTGAGGCCGTAGGACTGCATCAGCCAGGGTTGCTTATGGGTAGCCCTTTTGAAGATAAACACTTCTAAACTTAAATGATTGCCTAGAAGTATCCATAGTGCTGCTTTTATTTTTTGAAGATACAAACATGTAAAATGCCTACCAAAGCTTTAAAAAATATCATTCCAGGAATTATAGTTTGTATTGTTTCTCATAACAGAACAATATGGATTGATGTTGAGTTAATCAGTATGGTAAACAAGTTTTAATATATGTCCCAAGAAAAAATTGTTTGAAGCACAGTACAGCTAGTCTGTAATGAGCCAGTCAAATGTTATGATGAAAAGAAGGTTGATTGACCAAGCTGAGTTTCTTTTCCTTAATCTTCAGACAAGCTGATTAAAATTAATACATTGGGTAAGCATTTCAAAATCCACCATGAAACTCATTGCTTGAAATGTTGGCTATTATTCCTATGTCTCTCAGATTTTTATAGAACAACCAGTAGGGAAAGAAGAAATTCTACTGTAGAAGGTTAAAATAAAAGCAAAGGAGAAAATATATAATCAAATGTTTCTTTTTTTTTTAATTTGCAGATCCATTATGATGAATTTATTCCACTTTTTGAGAAGCAGTACTCAGAATATTCTTGGAAAACTGTTGAAGTAAGTCGCTCTTGCTTCTATTTGCTGTTATAAACCACTTAAAATCTAATTTGAATAAAAAATATTTTTTAAAAAAACTTAAAATTTTAAAAAGTAGTAAACAATAAGCAAAAATTAACTTTTAATTATTATTTCAACTTTAACCACAGGAGGGAGCAAAAGACCAATTTTTTAAAAAGGGACCCAAGTGATACAATATTGAAAAAAATAAAAAAAAAATCAAATCCTGCATACAAGGAGAAGGATCCCAAGGCTACAAAGTTAGAAAAAGGGCTAAAAATAATACCATACCTTGAAACTACAAGAAGAAAAACATAGTCTTGGGGAAAAAAATAGAGTGGTTGTTTTTTTTTTTTTTTTGTGTCTAGAGCAAAGTCTTGCCACAAGATTCACCCAACAAAATGATAAACTCCCAACTAAAGGAAGAAGTCTGTATGACTGTATCCAAACTGAACACAGCAAGGGAAAAAAAAACTGCCAAAAAAGTCCTTTAGTTAGTTAGATAGATGACATGTCACTCATAGAAAAAAAATATCAAGAAAAATGACCCTGCTGTCTAATCCAGTCCAGCCCCACTGGAGCTAAGCAGTTGATTTCATATCCTCCCCTGGACGAAAGCAGACATCTGAAAAAGGGATGTCATCAAGGGTTCCAGTGACAGGAAGAAAAATAGCCCAGTTTTCCCCAAGAAAAACATGTTGTGTCTTGGTGATAGGAGACTCACTTCTCAGAGGAAAGGAAATAGCAATTTATAAACCAGACAATCAATCAAGGGAGATATGTTGTTAACGCACTAGCAAAGATCAAAGCTGTGACTGAAAAGCTTACCAAAATAATCAAGCCCACAGATTGTTATCCCTTTCTCATCTTTCATGTGGAGATGAATGATATGACAAAGAGCCTGAAAACATTATCAAGAGACTATAAGCAGCACAAAAGCCAAAGAGTTAGGAGCACAGGTGGTGTTTTCATTCTGCAATGGAGGATTTTAGAAGTAAACCACTGGTTTAAGGGATAGTGCAGTCGAGAGATACCCATCCTATCTCAAGTCATGTTTTAACCATTCTTAGTTTTTAAAAATAAGTGCTCAGGTGCATCAACCTCTGCATTTCTTGTTGTCCTTAGGAAGACATCTTTAAGGCATTCGTTGAGTTATTCCGAGCAGCTTGTGCCAAACCGGCACCCCTTGGCATCTGTGATTATCCGTCTTCACGAGCTATCTATGCCATTGACCTGATGCTGAAATGGGAATCATCTGGTAATGGTGAGTCTTAGTGCCTGTTTCATTTCAATCCATCCATCCATCCATCCATCCATCAATCAATCAAAACAGAGCTGGAAGGGACCTTGGAGGTCTTCTAATCCAGCCCCCTGCTCAAGCAGGAGTTCCTATATCATTTCAGATAAGTGGTTGCCCTGACTCTTCTTAAAAATCTCGAGTGATGAAGCACCCACAACGTCTGAAGGCAAGCTTTTCCACTGGTTAATTGTCCTCACTGTTAGGAAGTTTCTCCTTAATTCCAGGTTGCTTCTCTCCTTGATTAGTTTCCATCCGTTGTTTCTTGTCCTGCCTTCTGGTGCTTTGGAAAATAAATTGACCCCTTCCTCGTTGTGGCAGCCTCTCAAATACTGGAATACTGCTATCATGTCCCCCCCACCCCCCAGTCCTTCTTTTCTCTAGACTGACCATTCCCAAATCCTGCAATCATTTGTTCATATGTTCATTTTACCCACAGACAGTTTGGGAACTATTCTGAAAGTCAACAAAGTCTCAAACAAAAATAAAGCAGGAATGTAATCCAAGCAACTGGGAGGTAGTTTTATCTCTGTTATTAGTAGGTGGTATAGTACAGATAGTCCTCCACTTACAACAGTTCATTTAGTGATCATTCAAATTACAATGGCACTGAAAAATGTGACTTATGACCGTTATTCACAGTTATGACCTTTGCTGCATCCCCATGATCAGGTGATCAAAATTCAGATGTTTGGCAACTGGTTCATATTTATCATATTTGTCCCGGGGTCATGGGATCCCCTTTTGTGACCTTCTGACAAGCAAAGTCAATCAGGAAGCCAGATTCTCTTAACAACCAGGCGACTAACTTATCAACTGCCATGATTCACTTAACTGTGGCAAGAAAGGTCGTAAAATGGGGCAAAACTCACTTAACAGATGTCTCACTTAACAACATAAATTTTGGGCTCAATTGTGGTCTTAAGGACTACCTGTATTGTTGCAGCAGATGAGGGGGAGGGACAAAATCCTTTGATTCTTTTTTTTATGGGATTTGGTGGCCTTGTCTTGTGGTTTGTTTGGTTTTTTGCCTTATTCGCCAAAAAGCTGGTTTTAAGGGTTTTAGGGGGATGGCATTGTATTGCAAACAAAATGGCTTAGATCTTGGCGAATCCCAGCCATGATATTAATTTTTGTTCATAAAGTATGACATTTTGGAATAGAATTTCTTTAAACTGAGCTAAAGGTTTAATATATCTTTATTAATACCACTTTACAGTGCCTTGATAAGGCCACACCTGGAATACTGCATCCAGTTTTGGTCACCACGATGTAAAAAAGATGTTGAGACTCTAGAAAGAGTACAGAGAAGAGCAACAAAGATGATTAGGGGACCGGAGGCTAACACATACAAGGAACGGTTGCTGGAATTGGGTATGTCTAGTTTAATGAAGAGAAAGATGAGGGGGGACAGGATAGCAGCCTTCCAATATCTCAGGGGCTGCCACAAAGAAGAGGGAGTCAAGCTATTCTCCAAAGCGCCTGAAGGCAGGACAAGAAGCAGCGGATGGAAACTAAGCAAGGAGAGAAGCAACCTAGAACTAAGGAGAAACTTCCTGACAGTTAGAACAATTAACCAGTGGAGCAACCTGCCTCCAGAAACGGTGAATACTCCAACACTGGAAGTTTTTAAGAAGAGACTGGACAACCATTTGTCTGAAATGGTATAGGGTTTCCTATACCATTGGACTAGATGACCTCCAAGGTCCCTTCCAACTTTATTATTATTATTGTCGTTGTTGTTGTAAAAGATTGTACGTGAAAAGTGTTTTCATTGACCTTTGCAATGAACAGCTTGGAAAGGAACTGTAGGAACTGCCTGGCCCCCCATCCTTTCTCCTAGGCATAAAAAGTATAAGCACCCCAGCTGACTGGCACTGTGGATGGAGAAGTGCTTCAGGTCTGAGCCTGGGTTGCTTCAAGCTTAAAGCACTTCTAGCAGCTATTTTCTAAGATGTCAGGAGAAATTCCTACTTCTTAGCTATCTCATCCTTCCTACACAGGTAAGTCCTTGACTTACGACCAAAATTGAGCCCAAAATTTCTGCTGTCAAGTGAGACATTTGTTGAGTGAGTTTTATCCCACTTTACGACCTTTCTTGCCACACTTGTTAAGTGAATCACTCTAGTTGATAAGTTATTAACCTGGTTGTTAAGTGAATCTGGCTTCTCCAGATTGACTTTGTTTGTTAGAAAGTCGCAACAGATGATCACGTGACCTTAGGACACAGCAACGGTCACAAATATGAAGCCGTCGCCAAGCGTTTGAAGTTTGTCAACATGATCATAAGTCACATTGTAGCTCTGAACAGTCACTAAACGAACTGTTGTAAGTCGAGGACTACCTGTAACATGAATCAGAGAAGTAGCCAGTGTGGGTATTAAATATTAGGGCTAATGCAATTTACTGGTCAGTCCTAGAGGAGATCAACCCTGACTGCTCTTTAGAAGGCCAGATCCTGAAGTTGAAACTCAAATACTTTGGCCACCTAATGAGAAGGAAGGACTCACTGGAGAAGAGCCTAATGCTGGGAAAGATTGAGGGCAAGAGAAGAAGGGGACGACAGAGAATGAGATGGCTGGATGGAATCACTGAAGCAGTAGGTGTGAACTTAAATGGACTCCAGAAGATGGTAGAGGACAGGAAGGCCTGGACGAATGTTGTCCACGGGGTCACGATGGGTCGGACACGATTTTGCAGCTAATAACAACAATGCAATTTAGAGATAGGCATTTCCTGTTCCAGGAAAGGTGAAATGGAGGGGAAAGGCTTCTTTCTGCAGCGCTGAGACAAGAGGCGGGCCTGGAGGAAAATTGATTGGGGGCCTTCTCCCTCAGTGAATTTCAGAGGAAGGCTCCATCTTCTGGCGATTAGGCCACTTCCGATTAGGTCCAGTTTCTGCTTCCTTTTGCTTTTTTTTAACAGTTCACCTGGTATTTTTGTACTTATCTGTCTTCTAGGGAAGCAACGTATGCAGCCCCAGATTCTAGAGGTGAATTTCAACCCTGACTGTGACAGAGCATGCAAATATCATCCATCATTCTTCAACGATGTTTTCTGTACCCTGTTTTTGGATGAGCCCAACAACTGCCACGTGACATCTATTGTTTAGGTCCACATAGCATAATTTGGCTAATGTGTATTTCAGAATGGTATATTTCAGTTCTGTGAGCTGTTTAGTGCATTTTTTTTTCCTATAGCATCTGTCAGAACAAAATGTCCCTTAGGTCATATAGAATATATGCATAATTTACATGCAAGAAGTAATTTGCTTTGGAAAATATTCGCATCGGTCTGCTCAATTTGTTACAGCTTGCTTTAACAAAGTATGCTTTTACATATATATTGAAAATCACTAAGCTTTACTTGCAAATCAGTTTCATTTTTGGCTATAATTATCATGTTTTTAATTTTTCTGTGGAAGTATACCTGTACAGCATTTTTAAGCTTGCTTTACTTTCTTGATATACTGCATTTGAAGTAATTATTTTATCCAACAGAATTATGTTCCCACCTACTTCCTTTAAGATGCTTTGCTTAAATAATGATATGAAACTTACCATTTCAAAAGATTCAGCTGGCTCATATGATCCATGATATTTCATTATTTTTTTAATAAACAATTATCAGCAAATTATTAATAATTTGACTTTGAGGTAACATCCAACATTTGAATCTCAAGATAAATATGCACCAGGAAAAGTCGGAGAGGGTTCATTGCACCATAGATGTTTCTTTGAGATGTTTCCATTAGCATGAAAGATTCAAATCATGGCTCAGCTACCAAAACCAATTCTTTTTTTCATTTTGAAATATTAAATATATGCATTAAATCTACCCATCATCTTTTAATTAATGCCATTGAGAGCCAGTTCTTCTCATGTTCTTTACAGTTGTTTCAGGACCACTCTGAGGAAGTAAAAAAAGGCCTGTGATCGTGCTTGGTCTGTTTTACAATTGGTAAAGCACAAATTCTTCAAACTCTGAATTATTTTAGGATCTTTTTTTTTCTTTCCAAAAGAACCTGAATGTAGAATTCTGTCTTCTGTCCAGGACACACATTTTACCACTTCCTAAGAAGATGATTTAGATCCTGTTTAATTTATCGTATAGGAGCTGTGCCAACATCTTGGCTTCAAACAGTTCATGACAGCTGACCTATATTGGGTTCCTTTACTAAATAGAGACTTGCTATTTAACTTTCCTAGGTGTTTGAAACAACCTGGATTGGATGTTACCACTTGAATCATATAGCATAAAGCTCAGATCCTTAAAATGGAATCTTCTGTATTTTGTGGTCTTGATAAACCAGATGAATTGTTTACATCTCCTTAGAAAACTCATGACTTTTGTTTGCATACTGTTGCCCCATAAGGAGAATTCCTTGTAGAAATAGTCAGTGCTTTCATGACCTCTCTCATGATGACATTTTCTTAGAGAGCGGTATTCATTTAACAATCACCATGTTACTAAACAACTGCTGCAAAAAAATAAAATCAAGCATGGTCATGCGTTAAGGATTGGCATGACTTACAATTGTAATTCCAGACTCAATTATGGCCATTAGTTGAGGACTATGTCTAAGTGCCCTGGGTGCAACCCAAAACATCTGAAGCACCACTTGAACAGATCAGCAAAATCATCAGTCAATTGCAAAAGGCAGCTTTACTTGGAAGAGCTTATATCCTATGACATGTTTAACACCGTCAAATAACAACATCTACTTATCAATAAATGGATGAAAATGTCAAATCCAATCTAAACATCAACTAACAATAATAATTATTGAAATGTATTAACTTTATCCAATATTGCTGCCCACTTTTTATTTTTATTTTTCCAGTTTGCTAATCTGTCACATTTATTTGAATACTCTTGAGACAGGAATTGGTCCTGCAGAATTCATTAACCTATCAGTCCAAACCGTTAACCTGAAAATCCTGTATTATTACAATAACAGAACACAATGTTTAGTAAAGTTACTATACTGTTTTGTAGGTAATACACGCACTAAAACATGTAATCAAATACAATATGAAAATCAGACCCATATCGTAGCAAACAATACTTAATACATTTAAACATAGAATTAAGCTTTTTCCAAGGAAAGCAAAAGCACATGTATTTACTGGCCGTAAAATACTTAATACCTTACTATTAAATGCTTCATCAGTTTTTTTAAATCAACCTCTGAATTACGGCAAGTACTGCCTGCAGGATTATAAAAAACAAAGGGTAGGGATGAATGTAGCAGACTGCTACTACAATCTAAATTTGCAGTTTAGAACTATTCTTATTAAGTGAGGCTTTTAATAATAGACTGGCATATGAAAAATCCATATTAAATACACATGCTATTAAGGTGGGTTGAGTTGCTGCTATTGCTACAAAATAAACTTTTCAATGAATATGAGGCTGAATATTACTGTCCACAGTAATGATCCACATTCTTACTGAATGGTGAGGTGGCATCTTGGGTTTGGTGCTGTTGAACTTGATAGAAACTTTGAGAATCTTGAGGTTACCATCTCCATCCTTCTAATATAATAGACTGTATTCAAGTTTCAATGTGACTTCTTCCATGTGTCAGAAATCCCAAAGCTTTCATAACGCACTATTCAGTATCACTAGATTAGTTGTGGGATTTCATGATTCAACTGCGATTTCAACATAACAAAAAGACCCCATCAAATGTGACTATAATCATCTTCCTTAAATTCAGTTTGTCTCTTTTATGGCAAGATAGTAGTTACAATTCAAACACATCACATATATTTAATTACAAAATGCTACCAAATGAGGCTTTGTAATCCGAATCCTGTATTTAAAGTAAATTATCAAGTATCAGTCATACAAATATCAGTACTCTCAGCAATGGCTAAATATTTACTTCTCTGGCTTTTTGGTATAGTTACATAATTTGTAACCAAAATCATTGAAGATAAACTGAGGAAGCAAATGTCTACATGAATAGCAACCCTGGACTTTTAAAGTGATTAAATTTATTATTTGATCTTATTTTTATGTGCTGGGATCCTGTGGATTCTTTTTCCCTGTGTGTAGATTTCATAAGTATTGTGCACACACACACGCACACACACACAGAGAACAGAGGTAGAATCCAGTCAAGTCAAAAGAACTTGAGAAACGAAGAGAGATGAGATCCTTTGTTTCCCAAGAATAGAAAATGATTAGTGCTTGCACTTAAAGCGGTATACAAGTCTAATAAATAAATAAATAAATTAGCTATAGCCCTCAACTTATAACTGTAATGGAGCCTGCCTATTATCACTGTGGCAGTTGTTAAGCAAGTCATCCATGTGATTGCCTTGGACTTTTCCCCATGCCCCTTCCCGGGTCACGCTTCAGTCCATTTCCCTTTTCCGAAGATCACCTTCAGGAAGGAGAAGCTGCTCACAGCCTTCCTATAACTACAAAGAAGTAGCTACAATTCTTCAGCCATGATAAATTGTGACCACTCCCAAAATGGTAGTCACTTCTAGGACAGCACCCTGTGACCCTCCACATAGGAAAGCTGTGGGGCAGATTAGCTGTTTCTCTTTCCCAAAGGCAATCTCTGAGAATATTGTATACGTGACTAGAGGGATGCTGTACAGCCGTAACTTTGTGTGCAAGTTGTAAATGCCTCTGTTCAGTGCTATCGTAATTTTGAACAGTTGCTGAATAAATGGTTGTCATTGAAAACTACTACTTGTAGATACTTTCCTCTGTTTCCATGTTTATGGAAGGACTTTGGTTAAGAAGAACCTCTCTTAGAACTACAGGATCAAAGCACTATAATACTCTGTTTTGTTCTGAAAAAAGTCATCTGGAAATCTATTTTCCCAATGTTTGGGATTTCAAAAAGCATCCATCTTGTAGACCACTGAGGAAACAGACTGCAGGGTCTCAGAGGCTTTCAACCAGATGCAGCTGACCTGTTTTTCCAGAGGCACACAGCAGGTGATGTGTTATGTTTGTTCCTATATTTTCTGAAATCTGTTGGGAATTTAACATCCTACGTGTACATCTTCGTCCTTCAGAAAATGAATCCTAGAGGAAAAGCTTGCCATTTTCTCAAATGTCTATCACGTTGCTCAAGGCTACTGAAAAACCAACAGTCAACAAAGAGGCAAGTAGATGATCTGACTCCCCATTCTCCACTTTGATCTAGATTCCCCAGTTTAGCTTGTTAAACTGGAATGGGTGGGTGGGAAGAGACAGGTCACAGCTCATCTCTGCCAGGCCATTTGCATGAAAAGAAAAGATGAGAAAAAGATAAAAAAGGGAAGTTGGGAAATGGTAGGGAACCCTCTACCTGTCAAAAAAATTGAAAGACAAGAGTTTAATCTGTTGGGTACATAGCTGGAAAACATGTACCCCATTTAATATACAAAGATTTTGCCTTCATTCCTTTCATGTAACCCCCCCCCCCTTAATATTGTAATGAAATTACCTTCATTAATAAAATTGTAGTTTTTTTCCAACATGTTGGACTTCAGTGAGACCTCTGCAGGAGCTTGTGGGAATATCTGCTGTAGAGTACTGCAAGAAAGTTGCCAAAGTGTCTTGGAGAATAATTCCCCTTCTACCTTGGCCTTTTGACACAAATATTACCAGCCAAACATCCATTCAAGTGGAATAAAAAAAAAGGGGGGGGGAACACTGTCTCTCTGCCCTTTTATCCCAAGAGAGAGGTTATATGAGGACAGGGTCCCAAGAACAGCAGGGGACCCAAAGCCTACAATCCATGGTATTTTAGGTTTGCTATGTACATTGATCATAGAATGATGGTTCCCGCAGTAGGGAAACTGGTTCAAGACTGAGGAGAAACGTCTTCAGCCATGTGCAGTACTGCAGGCCACTTTAGCTGACTGTGTTCAGCAGGTCAGCGGTTCAAATCTCACCGGCTCAAGGTTGACTCAGCCTTCCATCCTTCCGGGGTAGGTAAAATGAGGACCCAGATTGTTGGGGGCAATGTAAATATATATATACATTGCTTACTGGTGTACACCGCTTAGAGAGTGCTTGCACTTAAAGCGGTATGTAAGTCTCAGAAATAAAAAATAAATAAATAAATAAATAAATAAATAAATAATGTTGGATCCTGCAACATTATTCTGGGACACGTATATTTGCCTTCATTCGTAAGGAACTCATTGTCAAAGTATATGTGTGTAGTTTATGATACATTCTTCTCCAGGCCTCCGCAGCCATCCTCTACCTGTAACATTGCCACAACTTTCCTAACTCCCAGCCTCTTTGAAGGAGGAAGCTTTGGGATGGCATTTTCAACACAGAACTTGAGGTCACTATAACATGAAGAAAAACACCAATGTTTTTATGGTACTTGATGCCTGTCCTTAAGAACATTCCAATCCCCCAGTTATTGTTCACAGTGGGACATTTAAGGAGTTTTAACCTTTGATTCTGTGAATGTTTGTACTAACCAAGTATTTGTTCAAGCTCCTCCTCTGACTTCCATGCCCTTTCCTTCAAAATAAAAATCAAACACTTTGGTGTTGGAGACGGCTGAAGATGGTTGCTGAGCATGAGGCCAAAGGCCACATCCAGCAAAGTCTTGTCTACCTGAAATAAAAAACGGAGATTATGATGTGCACTTTTGTGGAAGGTCTTCCCAGCCATGCTAATACCAAAGGACATCCCAGAAGTATTGGTGAATGTGGTGCCTCAGTAACATCCTCATCTTTTGTTCCCATGGTGCCTATCTACAGGAAGAAAAAGACATCAAGGAACATGGATTCCACACATGAATCCATGGCTGGTGGGACTTTGCTGTAAGGGCAAAAGAAGGAAGAGACATCAGCACTTGATTTTGTCAACAAGGATGGGTTTCATTCTCCCAAGAGAATAGGATCCACAGGGTCATCTGCTAGGAGATATGGGGAGATCAAGCTATCCTCTATAAAAGAAACATAATTTACCTAAAATCATATGCCACAAGAAATGCAGCTAGTGCTGCAAAGAAGCTGTTTAATTTGTCTTCCAACATAGTCTGGCAGGAAACAGGAATGGAGAGAAGCAGCAAATTCAGTCAACCAGGTTGCTCCAGACCTTTTTTTTTTTCCTGTCCCAGCCCCTTTTGACCTGCTATTCTTGTCCAAAGGAAAATTAACCCCAAGTTAAGAATCCCTTGCATGAGTCTGTTTTTGAAAGTTTCATTCTGTTTCTCTGTCAAATTTAGTTTTTGCTAACTCTTCTGAAAATCCTGAGGTAGCTTTTCTCCTTCCTACTAATGTGGAATAATAATGAACAATCACTAAATAATGATGTGTCTGCATAATTACTGGAATAATGCTGTGTAGCAGTATGTGACTAACCTAATGCGCATTGCACTTGGATATAATATATGTAGCAAACTCTCTCCATTGTATAACCGTGGGAAATGGACCTAATGTATTACAATGTGTATTACAATGTATATCCCTTTGTTCCTGAGAAAGGGAAAGTATAAAACTAAAGTTTGAACCCGCCCTCGGGGTTCAGAATTGCTTGTTGCTATAGCTTCTGAACCTGCGCAATAAATCTCTCTGCTAAACCCTCTGGAATTCCTAAGAGTCCTTTCGTATTCCACAAGACTACTGCTACTTTCCCTCCATCCTCTTTTGCTTGACTCCAATTGCCACCTGCCTCCCACTTATTTATAAGCACAGCAAGGTTGTAGACATCTTTGTTTTGGGGCACTGTTCATTTGCCTCTTCTGCTTCCGCTGAAACAGAGCAGTGATTGCACTGAAGGCCTGAATAATAATATTTGGCTGGTGGAACAGAAAAGAGTCAGCTTGTAAGTCAAGGAGGCTTGTGAGGTGTTTTGTCCACAATAGTTTCTCTTTCAGAGAGGAAGCTTGAAATCCTTCTGGGACTCTCCTTCCTGAGGAATCTTTTGTACCAAACTGAGATTGGACAAAAGAAATTGAGATGAAAACATGACAGCAAAGCCCAGCCATGGGACTTTTTACATCCAAGGGGTATTGTGTGGTTGCTGTAAGTCTTTTTTCTAAAGAATGTTCCTTTTCTCTGAGTCTAAGCTGTCCTTTGTGGGGAAATCTGAGAAAGGAGAAACAGGTGCTGGGATCCTCAGCAAATTTTGAGGTCTCTTCCAGATGATGAAATCCTGCCAAAATCAACTCTATCTTTGTTCCCTTTGAGACCCAGTTTCATCCATTAAAAAGCTTTTGTGATTCTCAAGCAGGCTCCTGGCCATGAGAGAAGTCTCACTGAGGTCTTAGGCATGTCCTTCCTATAGATTCTAGTGGTTAAGGCACCTGGCTGGAAACCAGGAGGCACTGAGTTCAGGTGCTGACTGAGGCAAGAAAACCACTGGGGGACTTTGTGCTGGTCACTCTCTCTCAGCCCCACCCACCTCACAGGGTTGTTGTTATGGGGAAAACAAGAGGAAGGAGGATTAGATATGTTCACTTCCTTGAATTGTGAGGGCAATTCGGAAATAAACCTCCGTTTGGTTATCAATGACAGACACTCACAGATACAGAACTTTTATTATACACAGTAGAAAACTACATTACATTACTTTTCGACATAATCGCCACTCAAATTGAGGCACTTGTCATAATGTCTTTGGTTTGAAATGCCTTAGTAGTGGTCGCTCAGCACCAGCTCTGGGTTATGGGGGGAGGTCTCTTTTCTGCGAAGTTCAAGATGGCGCAGAGACAAAATCCAGGCCAACAAACCAAGAACCCCTTCCTCTCCAACCGCCCTCCCTTCCCTTCAGGTTTTCCTCCCACGGGACCTTCTGGAAAACCTCCCCATTCCTTGCCAGAGATCTTGAATTCACAAGGGCAAATTTAGACCACGGTTTGCCTACAGATCTGAGAAGCATGGTTTTACTGCAGAAACCAAACTTCAAAGCTGCATTTTGCCAGATCAAGGATAGGTCAGTGGCAAAGATAAGCAAGTTGAACTGTTAAGAGACACAAACCTTTGGGGGGAGGGGGACTATATTAAACCAGAAAACACTCTCTAAAGCAGAAGCTCTCAAACCCTGAATTGCACTTCCTAGGAAGAAATGAACGAACTTAAGAGGAGGTGCAAACTGGGTAAGCTTTGCCCTTAAAATAACACACTCAATGTGAGAATCAACTCCATTTCTCTCTGAACAACTGGGTGATGGTCAAATGAATTCATTCTTCATTGGGAGCATTTCTTCTGGAACTAGGTTTCAGGTTTCCCGTCTTAGAGAAGCCACCTTGGTGTTGAAAGTCAGCTGAACTGAAGAGGAAGAGGTAGAAAATGAAAGCTGCCATGATAAGTCTCACTCAGGTGTGTGGCTTAATAGAGCTTCAGTACCAAGGGGCAGTCTACCTTGGAAGATCTAGGCCTCATGAATAAAAAGGAAAAAAACTGATCCTTTGGCTTTCTGAAAAGAGCAGCATCCCTCAATACTAGAACTTGTCTAAAAGAGAATCCTGTGATTTGATGTTCAGCTTCATTATCCTATAAAATATTTTCTTTGGGTAGAATCTATTCTACAATTGTTTTTCTGGTCTAGACTGCTTATGAGAAATGATATCTAAATTTAAAAACCCAGGGAGAAAATCTCTCTCTCTCTCTCTCTCTCTCTCTCTCTCTCTCTCTCTCTCTCTCTCTCTCTCTCTCTCTCTCTCTCAAAATCTCTCTCTGTCCTTAAACACAGCATCATCTAACAATACTTTGGCATTCAGAAAAAGAGTTTCTGCACCTAAGCAGAAATAACAAACCCTAGATAGATATTGAGACCAAAAGAAACCCAACATCTAATCACAAAGGGAATCAAACTGGAAGCTGACCAGGAGATGCATCAGGCAGTCTTGCTTAATCAGCTAGCTCAGTGGAGCTTCCATATGAAGAGGCAGTCTACAACCAAAGAGCCTTTGGTGGCAAAAGATAAGCATTAGGCAGCTTTGGTGGTTTGTTAGTAGGTTCCTACAGATTTGGACTGGCATTGGTGTCTGTAGAAAAGGTGGAGAAGGTGAGCTTTCATTGGATCCCAAGGGAGGCCTGTCATCTCCCAGGGATTCTACTGGGTTGATGATGTTATCCATCCAGCTCAACTGCCACTTTCTTTGGGCAATCTGAGGGAAGATGGCTTTCAAGAGGTAAGGAGATCTTCAGAAGGGCTGCTGGGCTCTTCTCCAGTTTAGAGCCAACTTCTCAGAGGATTGGGAGATTTCAGGGATGGGGACAGCCCTTTGTTGTCCTCTTAGGAAAAGGGACCTGGGGCAAATTTGTTCCAGAGCAGTTTTATCTTTAATTCCTTATTGGTGCTAAGAGACTGGGTTGGTTACTCCCCAATTAATCAGGATCACATGGCGTACTTAAGCTCCAAATTAAGGAACATTTTAAAATTTGAAAACTCACATGGTTGTGGAACACCTTCAGTCCTGTAAAACCAAACCAAGTTTAAAAGTGATAAGCTCAACCCAGAAGCATTATTTTTCCACTCTGCTTTTTTAAATCCAAGGGATTCTGGAAAATAGGCTTCAGTTGTTCCCTTCCCTTCCCTTCCTTTCTCTCTCTTCTAGGGCCAAGTTATTTTCCTGCTTCCGGAGGAAAACAAGGAAGGCGAGCGATCCAGGGGCCGATGCTCCCAGTTCCCCAACCTGCTGACTGGAGGACAGCACCAAGGCTCCTGAGCAAAGACGAGTCGCTTTCGTTGTGGATGTGGAGCTCCAGAAAGTGGAGCGATGTGGTGAGTAGATGCTCAGGGATGGGCTGGGACCTTGAGTAGGAGAGGAAGCAGCTCTTTAGGAGGGGATTCCTCCATGTAGGGATAGACAGGTGGTCCTTGACTTACAACAGTTCATGGAGTGACCGTTTCAAGGTATAATAGCACGGAGGAAAATGGCATGGTCGTTTTTCACACTTACGACCGCTGCAGCATCCCCACTATCAAATTCAGACACTGACTCATAATTAGGATAGTTGTAGTATCCCAGGGTCTTGTGAGCATCTTTTGCGACCTTCTGCCAAGAAAAATCAATGGGGAAGCAATGATTCAATTAACAGCTGTGTCAAGGAAGGTCATAAGATGGGACAAAAGTCAATTAACAAATGTCGGGTCACAAGGGGAAAAACGCTGCAAAGATGAGCCTGGTTTTGGAGGGTTTTCTTCATCTGGGGGAGACCTAAAACTTTGCCGAGCACCTGCCTCTCCATTCCCAGATCTCCCCAGAAAGGACACGACAGAAAAAAAGAAGAAAATTTTCTTCAAGACAAAGGACATCAGAAGGCTTCTTGCTGCAGAAGAGACCGATGGAGGAGCCAGAAGATATGGGAAGAGGTCCATGAGAGGATGCAGAAGACAGACCAACCAGTAGGTACCCCTGGGAATCAGAGGGTCCCATAGCTCAGCCTTTCTCCCAGGGGGGAATCCCAGTCTCAATGGGATTCAAACTTTTCCTCGGCAGGGAGAGAGACTCAGAAGGGTTTCAACCTTCCCTTCTGAAAAGGAGAAGACGGGGGACCCTGGGACTAAGTTGCCCAACAGCCTCCCCAACTTACAGCCTAACTCTTCTCTCTTGCAGCAGGAGCGCAGTATCGTTCGGGGCCTCTCTTCCATCGCCACTCTGTTTCAGCTGAAGCGGAGTGGGCAAATGGCAGACCCAGAGCCAAGAAACAAGGACCTCTACAGCCTGGCTGTCTTGGTAGGTCAGAGGGAGGCAGGGGCCATTGGAGGCAAGCAAAACAGGACAGGGAAACAGGAGCAGTAGACAAGCTTCCCCTGGACGGTTAAAATGTATCCTGTGCAAAGGGTCCTTAAGCAGGGGCTAACCCTCCTTTGTACTGAGAGGGAAGCTGTGGCAGAAGAAGAGGTCAAAAGGGGCTGGGAGAAATAGGAAGGGCTGGGCTGGAGCATCAAGGCTGACTTTCCCTTCTCTGCTTCTCTCCACTCTTGATTCCTGCCAGGCTCTGATGGAGGACAACAATTTAAGCAGCTTCACGGCAGGACTAGCTGCAATGCTTGCAGTCTACGACATCAGGTCCGCCTTTTCTTTCTTTTGCCTGCTATTCTCTCGGGAAAAATGAACCCCACAGCTGTTCACTAAGATGGCCACTGATGTCTCTTCTTTCCTTTGATCTCACAGCAAGGTTCCTCCAGCCATGGACCCAAAAGTTGAGTCTCGCCTCCTGAAAATCTTTGGGTCCGTGTGGTTGTCCTCCATGAAAAACGGAGAGGAGAATATTTCTGAGGTACCACCTTCAGCAACATTTCTGGGAGTTCCTTTCTGGTACTGGAACAGCTGGAAAAACATTTCACACATCATCATCCCTGTCTTTCATTTCAGGAAGAGAAGAAGCTGCTGGAAGACGTCTTTGGCCTCCTGCTCCGAGGTCTTCTGCAACAATCGGCCAAAACGGAGCATTTCATTTTTATTTTAAAGGTAAGGGCATCCATGTCCCAGGGAAGCTTGAAGGGACATTGGGCCCTTGGAAACATTCACCAAATCCGTTGTTAGAACTCCAGTGAAATCGTCCACTGGGAACAATCTAAGTAGGGGATAGTTCTTAAGGACAGGCATCAAGGAGGATGGGAATCCGGCTTCCCACAAGCGCTGTTTTCCAACATTCAGGGACCTCTTCACAAAGAAGCCTCTTTATCTCTAATGCTCCATGGCCAGAATTGCAGATGAGAGACAAAACTTGTTTATGGGGTCCTTTGCTTCAAATGCCATCCCATCCTTCCACCTTCCACCAAAGAAGCTGGGAGTAGCTATAGAGGGAGTGGGCGGCTTTAAAGGCCTGAGGAATGTACCCTAAATTACACAGGTGTGTTTGACAATGAGCTTCCCAAGAATAGTAACAAAGGTAATGTTTTTGCTCCAATTCCACAGCACTTTGAGAAACACGGACGGCAATGCTTCACGTCTGCCTGGAATCAGCTACTCTATTGTGGAATCCACCAAAGTAGAATCAACGTATGTAGAAACATCAAAATAAGACTGCACATTTTGGGTCCTCCACTGTTTTTGGGACCCCATCCTCATATAACCCCTCTCTCTTGGGAGATAAGGACAGGGGGGCAAGGGGTTCTTTTTCCTTTGCTTCCACTTTATGGCAGACTAGGGAATCCCTACACATGGTGTTTTATAGCTGATGTTTGTATTCATGGGCCCAACTGAACATAGGGAATGACTCAGCAAGACACTTTGGCAACAGTACGATGGACTTCTTTCTTTCTCTTCCAGCTCACTGAAGCCCAGAGGACATTTCCACACTTTCCAGTGAAGATTGTGCAGGCTGGATATGAAGACAGATTCATCAATGAAGGTAACTTTCTTTTGGAACATTAAGAGAGGTCTGTGTGTGTGTGTGTGTGTGTGCGTTTGTGTGCAGGTATCAGCACATGAAAGGAAGGATAACACCCCCCCCCCTTGTATCCAAAATGGGGTTTAAGTACTCCTCAACTTTCAACTGGTCACATAACAGTTATTCAAAGTTAAGACACAGCGGAAAGTTAAGTTAAGCAGTCCTGTGATCACATTTTGGGCGCTTGGCAATCGGTCCACACTTAAGAGCAGTTGCAGCGTATTGTGGTTATGTGATCATGTTTTCCAATTTTTGTTGTTGTGTTGCTTTCTGGACAAAAATAGATGACAAAACTGATCTATGAATAATCTGGATTTGGATTCATGACCACATTACTTGCTTTAAGACCACTTACCAACCATTAGAAAAATGATCGTATAATTGGCCAAAATTCTGGACTCAATTATTGTTGTAAATTGAGGACTACCCTTATCTGGTTTCCAGATGCTTAAATGTCAGCATCTCTGTATCCTTCGCGTGTTCTCATTGTGCTGATAGGCAGACGCTTCCCTTCCATTTGCCACCTTCCTTCCTTCATTTGTCTCAACTTTTGTCCCCATGCAGGTGACCTAACAATAGAGGAGCTCTGACGTCTTCACTCCCTGCCGCCGTTGGACACAGAAGGATGGATCAAAAGGATTTCCAGTCTATCTGAAGGAAAGTCCCTTCGTTTCTCCCATTTAGAATCAATTACTCTTCTGAACTTAAAATACAGTAAATTCTGATATTTCTGCTTTCAGGTTCTTGGACCGCCTCATCCCTTCAAGAACAGATCTCTCAGCTACTGAAGACCACCACTGATTTTGGAAGATCGCGAGAAGGCTACTCGTGTTGTGGAGCAGATACAAACTCTCGTCCGTTTTTGTGTGCTGCAGCAGGTTGGTGATGTGGAGGGTTGGACTAACAAACGATTCACTTTCTGCAAATGTGGCCTTTCTCTCTCTCGAGTATAGGATTCATGTTGTTTTTTGCAATGTGGTTTTTCTGTCTCCTTAGGACTTTGGGACAGCAATCAACATGGCGCCTGGAACTCACCTCCTTCCTTCGACTGTTACCAACTGGGCCATCCTCTCTCCAGGCTGGAGGAACCATGAAAGACTCTGCGATTCCACAGGCCCCACTGATGGATGGACTAAGAGATTTCATAGGGAAACGTCAGCCCTTCCAGCTAATGTTTCTGGCATCTATCTGATATTTATATGTCCCCAATTATATGCCGCTCATTTAAGAGAAACACGAGATAAAGAAAATAGAAATTCAGCAAAAAGAGCTACTTGAACAGCATCTTGCAAGTCTTAAACTACAAACTTCCAACTGCAACTTTTTATTTCTGGATCCATTACAGCGGCTGCTTCCTACGTTTCTTTCTCTGACCTTTGAAGTTACTGAGGGCTCCTCCTGACACATTCCATTACCCTAATTTAGGTTACAATAGTATGTCCATTTCCAGCACACTTCTTCATTTGAGACTGATATTCTTCTCATGCACCTCTGTGCAGTATGAGGAATGTGATGAGTCAAGTACTTTTATTATTTTATCAAAATATAATATGGTGAACTACAAGAAAACTGAAAATAATGGGGAAAGAAAGGAAGAAAAGAGAAAGGAAAAGTGTAGGAAAAGGGGAAAAAGAGAAGAGAAGAAAAGGAAAGCATTGAGTTACAATGTCTTTTGGAGCAGTAGACTAAGCAATAACTTACAACCTCAACTTTTTATTTCACAAAATAATATATATATAATAATATAAATATAAGGTGCCAATGGGTCAAAGCAATCCATACATCAGAGCAAAAAAAGACTATTATTGATGGAGACTTAACTAAACCATGTCAAATCTCAAAGAGTAGGAGGAAAGGAAGCCCCTTATCTCCCCTGCTGTTTACCTCTGTGCTGGAAGTTTTCAATAAAGATATAAGGCAAGATGAAAAAATCACAAGTATAAATCTTAAAAAGGAAGTGACAGCATTTATTGATGGGTTTGTTATCCAGAAAATACACGAAAGAATATTTGATGAAGAAACTAAACGACTTTCGAGTTTAGTGGACTATAAAACAGAAAAAAACAATGTTTGTTAAGAATATGGAACTGAGGACTATGAAATACTAAATAAAAAGTCAGGATTTAAGTTGGAGAAAAAGTTGGAATATCTGAGTTTATAGGGAAAACAAAATTCTGAACTGTTTCAAAATAACTTTGAGCCTTTTTGTCACCAAATCTAATATGGAGAACTAGAAGGAAAATGAAAATAATGGGAAACAAAGGGAAGAAAACAGAATGAGGAAAATGTGTAGGAAAAGGCGGAGAAGCGAAGAGAAGAGAAGAGAAGAGAAGAGAAGAGAAGAGAAGAGAAGAGAAGAGAAGAGAAGAGAAGAGAAGCACTGAGTTACAATTTCTTTTGGAGCAGTAGAATAAGCAATAACATACAATCTCAACTTTTTAATTCACAAAATATTATACATAAGGTGCCAAAACAGTTTATAACACTGGTGAAAGCAACCCATATGTCATATCAAGCAAAGTTTATTATTTTTTTTTATTGAAATTTTTTAAAGACTTTTACAAAAGACAAAAAACAACAATACCAACAACAACAAGAAGAAGAAAAAACAAAACAAAACAACTCCCCCCCCCACCCCTCCCAAACCACCCATTCCCTCCCCCCCCCCCGAGCTTCCCAGAGCAGAATATAGGCTTAATTAAAAAAAGTTAAACAAATTATAATGGAGACTTAACTAAACCAAGTCAAATCCCAAAGGATACAAGGAAAGGAAGCCCCTTATCTCCCCTGCTGTTTGCATCAGTGTTGGAAGTTTTCAATAAAGATATTAGGCAAGATGAGAAAATCACAAGTATAAATCTTAAAAAGGAAGCTTATAAACTCATTTGCTGATGAGTTATCCAGAAAAAACACTATAGAATATTTGATAAAGAAACTAAATGACTTTGGAGCTTTAGTGGGCTATAAAATAAATAAACAGAAAACAACAATGTTTGTTAAGAATATGGCTTCTCAGGACTATGAGATACTAAATAAAAAGTCAGGTTTTAAGTTGGAGAAAAAGTTGCAATACTTAGGTTTACATTGACAACAAAATTCTGAACTGTTTCAAGATAACTTTGAGCCTTTTTGTCACAAAAGTAAAAAAGACTAATTAGGATGAGATAACTTATTGGGTAGAATCTCTGTAATGAAGTTTAATGTCCAAGCAAAGATGCTTTTTGTGTTTCAGACTCTTTTTCTGTATCTGATGCTCCATTTTAACAATGTCAGACAAACATCTTGAAGAAGGAAGGGGGGAAAAAACCAAGAATCAGATATAAATTATTGCAAAATGCTAACTAAAGAGGAGGTTTGGGATTACCAACTTTGAACTTGTACGTTGATGCCTGTTATTTGGTCTGGCTAAGAGAGCGGGGGACCCTCTAAAATAAGAGGAGAGTTGAGCTGCAGTGCCATGAATTAAGATTTGGATGGCACGCCAATTTATGCTATGAAAAAGTTGAAGGAAATGATGATTTCAACAACCATTTTGTTAGACATGCCATCCTAAGAGTTTGAAGTAAATATCAAATAAGGTTCTCTGCAAAAATAACCCCTTGGGTGTCGTTCCAGGAAGCTTTGTGTTGTTTTTTGGAAAAAAATTGGTGGTAAGGCTTATGGTCAAATAATATTTTTCTGTTATGGTGACCCTCTACTCAAATCTAAAGAAGAGTTGCAATTAGAAGGAATTGTTGGCCATTGATTGATATATTTACAGTTGAAGGAAATAATTAGATTGTTAAAAATCTATGGATTTCATTTTGTAAAAAAGTATATGCAAATTCTGTTGTGTGGTAGTGATTAACTTATTATTGTGAAGGTTTATAAATTGCTATTGAATATGGAGAATGAATTTGTAAAGCATTATATCATTCAGTGGGCAAAGAATCTTGGATATAATTAAATGCTTCAACAAAGGAAACATATATGGACAAAAGTTTTAAAATTTAAATTATAGCTGAAAAGAAAATTTTTACATGACATACTATTGGTAACTAACACGGGACAAATTGTCAAGAATGTATGAAGCGTTCAGATGAATTATAGAAATGTAAATGTAAAGAAGGAACATTTTACCATTTATGGTGGACATGTCACACAAAAAAATTTTTTAATACAGAAAATTCTTAAAGTGAATATCAAGATAAATTCAGAGACTTTTCTCTTGGGCTGAATGAATAAAGAACTTGAAAGAAATGGAACTTTGATGTTATATATGCTGACAGAGGAAGAATAATTCCACAAAAATGGAAGGATACTTTGATTCCCAAAGTGGACAAATGGCTGCAAAACGTTGATGGAGTTAAGAAAGACACTAAATGGACTGCTTTAATTAAAGAAAAGAACAAAATTTTGTTTCTATTGGAAACCTCTTTTGGACTTGTGCTTTGTGCCTTGATGGACTTTGTAATAGCTGAAATATGGTTTTTGTTGTACTCTTGCACCAGCTAACTAACATGGGATTTTTTTGTACTTTAAATTTGCTTTTTCAAATGTGTGACTCATAAGTTCCCATAAGCCTTCGCTTTCAGAAAAATGCCTCCTTTTCAGAGACGGGGACTGGCAGGAGAGCGTTCCATACTCTGCAGATCACAGTCTCCCTTTCAGCTGTTCTGAAGCCTCCGTGATCAAAGCAAAGATTCAAGCTCAACCTTGGGAAGAGCTGAGAATGTTTCCTACCCAGATACATCTAGAGGTTTTCCCTTTGCAAATGTTTCTCTTACTGAGCATGCAATGCTCTTTTCTATGGCTGTGCTCACGTATTATTGGATGCTCTAATTTCTGTGATGTAACTGGACACATGACTGTTTCTAAACCAATCAAGGTTTGCTTTGAAGTTATTTTTTTTTTAACCAACAAAACAAAACAAAACAAAGCAAAACATAACACACATACACACACAATATATACTCCTCTCCCTTTTTTTATAGCGATTGCGTAATGGTAATCTATTATTTACATTTCTCCCATTATTCTTCTTTAGAATATTTGTCCTTATTGCCCCGTTGTTTCTTATTTACATTTTTCTTCCTTCATATTCTACTTCTTACTAAGAATAATTTATATTATTATACATTATTATACACATATTTTCACTTTTGACCTGTCCATATTTATTCTCCTCTATTATTTCTAGTCTCCAAACAGACATACCACTTGTTCTATGTTATATAATACTCTGTGTCTTCCTTTTCTTTTATCTCTTTTGTTAATTTGTCCATCTCAGCACAGGCCAGGATTTTTCTTATTACTTCTTCCTCTGATGGCATATTCTCATTTTTCCAGCACTGTACATATGCTGTTCTTGCCGCCGTTATTATATGTAAAATTAAGTACCATATTTCTTTACTATATTTTCTGTGTAAAATACTCAACAAAAAGATCTTTCGTTTCCAGTCTACGGGTTGGTCTATCATTTCTTCAATCCATTTTCTTATTGTAGACCAGTATTTTTTTGCAACTGGGCATGTCCACCATAAATGATAATATGTTCCATGTACTTTTTTTTCATTTCCAGCATGTTGGTGAATTGTTCTGGAACATCTTGGCAAGCTTTGCTGTGGAAGATGCCATCTGTAAAACATCTTCAACTGGTTTTCCTTGAATGCCGCCGACATAGTCAATTTTATATTTATTTCCCATATTTTTTCCCATTTCTCCAATTCTATATTATATCCGAAATTTTTTGCCCATCTAATCATTGCGTCTTTGACAACCTCGTCTTATATTTTATATCTCAATAGGTATTTGTATAAATTGCTAATTAATTTTATTTCTGTTCCATGTATAATTTTATCCAATTCTTGCGGCTCTTTTTGGATTTCATATAATTTTTTGTCCTGCTTTGAAGTTCTTTGTTTTGCTAATGTAAAAGTCAATATAAACCATTTTAACAAAGTTTCCCCTTTTCCTATGGAGCCCCCACTTGATCAAAGTACTTTATAAAATGCTTTTAAATCATTTTCTGACTGGTTTGTTTATTGGAAAAACATGTAGAACGAGGCAGAACCTCTAGAGCCAGATTTGGCCAACAGCTTGAGGTGGGGAAAAATGTAACTTTGATTTTGGGTTTTGCTGTTAGATAGTTTGTTGTTGTTTTAGAAATGGCTCGTAGATATTATTATATAAAACTTAAAGTACATCCAGAGCCTCTGTATGTCTAGAACCTAGAATAACAGGCTTGGACGGGCCCTTGGAGGTCTTCTAGTCCAGCCCTCTGCCTGAGCAGAAGACTTGCAAACATGATCCAGCTGAGCTCTCGGAGGTTTCCTCCTGGGGAATGACCTTGGAAAGAGGCGAAAGAGATGCTTCTAGACACCCCAACCGGCTATCAGATCACCCGGAAGCAGTGAAGAATGAAGAATGGTGGCCCAACAGAGGTTCTTCTCTCCTGCACCCGATTGTCACCAGATGCCTTCAGACAGAGGGAAGCCAAGAGAAGCAACTGCCTTCTTCATCCAGATGAGCTCAAGAGTGACGTTTTCTCCAGATTCTTCCTTCTTTCCTCCCCCCCCCCACCTATCCTCCATCATCCTCCTGCTCTCCACCCTCAGGGCTCTTCAACATACAACAGTTTGTTTAGGGACCGCTTGAAGTTACAAGGTCACTGAAAAGAGTGGCTTCTGACCGTTTTTTACGCTTACAACAATTGCAGCATCTCCATAGTCAGGTGATCCAAATTCAGACACTGGACAACTGGCTCCTATTTATGACAGTTGCTCTGTCCCAGAGTCACGTGATCATCTTTTGCAACCGTCCCAGCTGGCTTCTGACCAGCAAAATCAAGGGGGGAAGTCAGAGTTGCTTAACAAGCACACGATTCACTTAACAGCTTCTGACTCACTGAACAACCACAGCAAACGGGTGGGGAATGACATATTAAACAAATGTTCTATTGTCATAGATTGACAACTACGTTTAAAACAATTTTTTTATAGGAAAGTGTGTATCTAACTATCTGTAAGAAGTCATCCATGTGTCATGAACACAATATGAATTCTTTGCAGATAGTTCTCAACTTATGATTGGTCACTTAGCAACCATTCAAAGGTACAACGGAGACCAGAGCCACCTACGACCAAGATTCAAAGTTCTTTGCAGCTTCCCATGGTCACATTATAGAGATTAAGAACATTTATGCTGCGGGGAAAGCAAAGGGAAAGGAAAGGAAAGGAAAGGAAAGGAAAGGAAAGGAAAGGAAAGGAAAGGAAAGGAAAGGAAAGGAAAAGAAAGCCACGATTGCCCCCTATTTACCTTTCCTAAGAGGACCACAAATGGCTGCTCCCACCTCTGGAATCTCCCAATCCTCTGAGAAGGTGCCTACAATGGGGAAGGTTACCCAGAGCCCAGGAGCACTTCTGAAGACTACTGAAAACTTGGCAGCCATCTCCACTCAGATCACTGAGAACTGACAGTAACTGACAGTTGAGCTGGATGGATGACATCATCAAACCAGTAGAATCCCCATGGAGATGATTATGACAAGCCTCCTTTGGCATCCTATCAAAGTTCACCTTCTCCACCATTTCTACACACACCAATGCCAGACAAGGTCTCTAGGAACCTACCAACAAATCACCAAAGCTGCCTATTTCTCATCTTTTGCCACAGAAGGCATGGCTCTTTGGTTGTAGACTGCCTTTTTGAATGGAAGGTCTACTCAGCTAGTTGACTGAGCAAGAGTCACTGATACAGTTGTTGGTCAGCTTCCACTCCTATTCCCTTTGTATTGCCATGCTGTGTGTTGTTTTTTTATTTGTCCCAATATATATGAGCCAGAAGTGTGCGGCTGCAGCCAAAATTGCCAACTGAGTCTGAGGTTGCCTTAAGAGATGGATAGAATCAAGATCATATGAAGTATTAGTACCACTTTATGAAGCCTGAGTAATATCACACTTAAAATACTGCATCCAGTTTTGGTCACCATATTATAGAAAAGATGTAGGGACTCTGGAAAAGAGTGCAGAAAAGAGCAATAAAGATGATTAGGGGATACTAAAAGACATAAAGAATGGTTCTACTCATGAAGGACTCAGGATGTGTACTTGGGATTTTAAATTCCCACCAGATTTAACAAACGAGAGAGACAAATGCAACAAACCCATGCTGTGTGACTCAGGAGAAAACATGTCAGCTGTATCTGGTTGAAAGTACCTGTGCTCTAGCATTCGCTACTTCACTGTGATTCACCAGATAGATGGTTTTAATCAGGATAATAATATAATAATCAATGTAGTCACCACAAACTCTAGGCCCGAGACTGACAAGGGTCCTGCAAACCTGGCCTCAGTTAACACAGCAATGAGAGCATTGAAGCACGAAAGCTTCAGTGATTTTTCTGGGAGATATTAATGAACACGTGGCAAAATATGTAAGCATACAAAAAGACAAAGAACTAAATATTATCCATTTAAATTCATTCACTTTCACACTCTGGCAGTAGAGGAAAGTGCTAATATTTTTCTGACTGATACTTGATAATTGACATTAAATATAGACATAGCGTTGATTTGGATTACTAAATGTCATTTGGTAGGAATCTTTAATTAGATATAGGGTCCTCCCCATATTCTTCCAAAGCCAAAGATGCCTCCTCCTCGATCTCCATCGGCTCCAGTTCCAGATCATCTTCCTCAGCAGATTCAGGCTCCGGTGGGGGCATGACACAAACATGCTCTACTCCTCTGACCTAATTTCCAGGGTTTGTTTGTTTATATCCCACCTTTATTACTTTTACAAATAACTTAAGACAGCAAACAAAGCCAACAAACCTTCCTCCCCCTGTCTTCCCCACAACAACCCTGTCAGGTGGGATGGGCTGAGAGGGATTGGCCCAAAGTCTCCCAGCCGGCTTTCATGGCTAAGGTGGGACTTAAACTCAATGTCTCACAATTTCTAGAGTGGTGATTTTACCACGAGGAAAAAGTTGGGTTTCTATAACATATGATGTCATGAGACATATATGTTTGGCTTCGTTTAACAAAAAGAAAACAGAGTGCTGAACCACTTGTGGGTTTAAAGCCAATGTCCTCTCTGGGTCCTTCTCTGGCCTGCCGAGCCCTTTGCTGTCCTCCCGGCCCAGCTTTTGGGCTGAGCCCTGCCCCTTTCCTTGAAGTAATATGGAGCCACCTGGCAAGGCTAGCAAGAGAAACAAGGCCTAAAAAGGAGCCATCTTTGAAATGGCGGAGGAATTTAGGCCGAGAGGGAAGAATCCAGGAGCCCAGCAAGGAAGAAGAAAGCTGACTGAGGCCAGGAGAAAGACCCTCAATATTGTGTAGTAGGTTTTGTAGGCAACGACCAGACTGGTATGGTAAAACGGTGTTTATTAAGTCAGAACACAACTGTCTAAAACCAGCAAAATGCCTGCAATTTATACTTTCTGCCTCTAGGGGAACAGCCAATTGCAACCTAGCTCGCTCCCGCCCAAACTTGAATTCTTAAAGTTTCCCTCCAAAAGAGTTTGGAGGTACATTAGTTTCACAACACATTAACATTGGTTCTTAATACATAACACCCAAGGTCAACTCAGTTAAAAAAAATGAGGCAAAGGAGCTTAAAGCAGAATTAAAGGAGGAAGGGGATAAATCAGCCCCTTGGATTCGGAAGCGCTTGGCAGGGACATCCAAAAAAGGAATCAGCCATGGAAAGGCTTGACTCGTCCAGGCTCAGAGCCTGCCCAGACCGCTAGCCGAGGGACTGATGCTCTGTGGAAAAACCAGCTCGATCTGGCAAAAGCTCAGAAAGGTTCAACTGACTTTTAATTGGACCTGGCCAAGATACAGAATGAGGATAAAAGAAATAAGTAGAGAATTAGAGGAATCAGGGAAAAAGCAGAAAAAGCTAATGAGTATCTTACCTCAAGACTGAACAATTGCCTGATTTAAAACTTTCAGATCAACAGTGTCTATAGATTTTTCTCTCTTTAGGACAATCAAATGCAAAAGCCAAGAAATACACAAATAAGATTTGTGAGCAGGCAGGTGAAAGAAGCTGCTGGACTAAAAGAGAAAAACTGGGATGGGGATAAAGTCCAGGATAGTATTAGAGCCAGTTTGCTCTAGACTATGTCTTTTTTTGTCTTACATTTTCTATCCTATTTTATTAAATAAACAAAAGAGGGGGAGATGGCAGTCATATGTACAGTACTGAGAATGCAAGCTTAGACTAGGTTGAATGAACAAAGGTATTTCCTATACCTCTATGTTCTACTGGAACACTGGCCTGGAGTCACAACTTTCAGACCAAAAGGTGCCCAAATTTCATTTTAAATTCCTGCAACAAGTTATTACACTTTGCTTAGAACTGGACTGATTTTTAAAGCAAGGTAGTGAATGTTAAAGCAGCAAGATTAAATTGACTATTCCAGGCTGTTGTAAGGAGTCCACAGGGAAAGCATCAAGAGGGTGATTAAATCTATGAGATCAACTTTCTGCCTTTTTGATATGCTGACATGCGTGGATGAGGCTTTGATGGCCTAACTGTGGCTATTTTGTTTTTCTGATACCCCTGCCAATCCCCCCTAGGTTGTTATGACAAACCAACAATATGTAACACTTAAAAAATGTTCAGGTAACATGTTTAGCCATAGTGTGTGATCTCACCAACAGAAGAAGTGGTTTCCATAGGCACGTTTCATGTTGCTGCAGCACCAATGGGTCAAGCATCAATCAGATTCAGCATAGTCTGTAACATGTCCAAGGATCCCCACCCACCCATGACTTCCCTTATTCCTGGCCCTGCATCTCTCGGTTAACTTCATCTTCTTCCATTTCACAGGACCTCTAAATCTAGCTATGAACCATCTTACAATAAATAAGCCAGCGAACATTTCCAAAGCGAACACCTCCATATCACCTCCTGCTCATATAAAAGCCTCTGTGCACATCAGCTTGAGTACAGACACAGACACAGACTCATTTTCCCTTTTTTTAATTTCACAAATCTCTATTAACATGATCTACTAAAACAACAAAGGGAAATTATAATTGCAATTAATGATGGTTGAACTTTAATTGTACTCATTTTTTTTAAAAAAAACTATCCCTATTTTTTTTTATCACAATTATCCTTCCAGATGCGGTAATTGAGCAGAGAGGCAAACGCTAACCAAGCTATGTATGGATACATCAAACATGCTGCAGTTTTGTTCACATGATACCAAGACACTGTTGTAGCTGTTGCTGCTCCTGTAATGAGTAATAGAACGCCTAGCCCCTGAAAAAGAAAAATAAAGATGTATTTACTTTTGAACTAAAAGTAAGAAAGAACAGTATTACGTTTATTTTGTCACCATCCTCTCCTAGCAGGTAGCATTAATCTGGTCATTACTGGCTCCCCCAATGGATGGACACAGCTGGGACAAGGGAAGCCGAGACAGCAGCCAATTTAAGTAAAGACCAGTAGGAGGTGACAGTGCTCATGGAGATCCACCAAAAAAAATCTGTCAATGAGGCAAGAGGGTGTAAAATTGAAAGCCAGCTGGAAGCAACCAAAGAATTGAATAGGAGCTGCCTTTTGCACTGGATGGAAAGTCTCAAGGGGCATCGAATCAGCGAATGCACACCACTGCTTGTACTAAAACAATTCATCATTTGCTGGATTACAAACAGGTGGCCCCTCATTCCCAATACTACAGCTAGCAATCTTCCATCATTGTCCCTTGGGTTAATTTATCAAAGCAGCCCATTACCATTTATTGCACACTTTTCAAGCAAATACCCTAGTTCAAGTGTTCTATTTTTTCCCTAAGAAAAACAGTACAAGACAATTTTTAAAAATCCTATTTGTATATTAAATGAATGTTGAATCTTCCTGGTTGGCAGACTGTAACTTGTAGGAAGCCTAATGATTGTTTAGGCCAGGGGTCGGCAACCTTAAACACTCAAAGAGCCATTTGGACTCGTTTCCCATAGAGAAGAAAACACTGGGAGCCACAAACTCTGCTGCTCCCCCCCCCCAGCACTCCACTGCTCCACCATTGCTGCTGCTTACCCCCCTGTGCAGAGTACCCTGCTGCTGCTTTCTCCCCCTACCTCCCCCACCCTGCCGCCACTTTTCCCTCCTACCTCCCCCATCCTGCTGCTGCTTTTCCTCCTACCTCGCCACATGGAGCACCCTGCCACTGCTGCTTTCTCACCCTACCTCCTACCTCCTCCTTTTCTTCCTCCCCCACACGGAGCACCTTGCCGCTGCTGATTTCTCCCCCTACCTCCCCCACTCTGCTGCCGCTTTTCCCTCCTACCTCCCCCATCCTGCTGCTGCTTTTCCTCCTACCTCTCCGCATGGAGCACCCTGCCACTGCTGCTTTCTCACCCTACCTCCTACCTCCTCCTTTTCCTCCTCCCCCACCCGGAGCACCTTGCCGCTGCTGATTTCTCCCCCTACCTCCCCCACCCTGCTGCCGCTTTTCCTTCCTACCTCACCGCATGAAGCACCCTGCCACTGCTGCTTTCTCACCCTACCTCCCCTGCGCGGATCGCCCTGCTGCCGCTTTTTCTTCCTACCTCCCACCCTGCTGCCGCTTTTCCTTCTACCTCCCCTGCATGGATTGCCCTGACACTGCTGCTTTCTCATCCTACCTCCCCTGCATGGCGCGCCGTGCTGCTGCTTTTTCTTCCTACCTCCCCCACACTGAGCGCCCTGCTGCCGCTTTTCCCTCCTACCTCCCCCGTGTCGAGTGCCCTGCTGCCGCTTTTCCCTACCTCTCCCATCCTGCTGCTGCTTTTCCTCCTACCTCCCCCACATGGAGCACCTTGACGCTGCTGCTTTCTCCCCCTACTTCCCCCACCCTACTGCCGCTTTTCCTTCCTACCTCCTCCAGATGGAGCAACCTGCCGCTGCTGCTTTCTCACCCTACCTCCCCTGCACGGATTGCCCTGCTGCCACTTTTTCTTCCTACCTCCCACCCTGCTGCTGCTTTTCCTTCTACCTCCCCTGCATGGATTGCCCTGACACTGCTGCTTTCTCATCCTACCTCCCCTGCATGGCGCGCCGTGCTGCTGCTTTTTCTTCCTACCTCCCCTGCGCTGAGCGCCCTGCTGCCACTTTTCCCTCCTACCTCTCCGCGTTGAGTGCCCTGCTGCCGCTTTTCCCTCCTATCTCCCCTGCGTGGAGCGCCCTGCTGCCGCTGCTTTCCCCAGCAGCGAAGGTGGAGTTTGGGAGGCAGTGGTAGGGCATAGCCGAGGCATGGCCCAGCAGTAAAGCTTATTCTCCTCACTCAAGGTGCAGCAGCAGGATTGCTTTCAATAAGGCAGGCGCACAGGAGCAAGCACCGCACCAGGCTCTTATTGTTTGAGAGCAATCCCGCTGCTGTGCCTCCGCTTTTTTCAACCATAATCCCTCCTCCCCAGCCAGCCAGCTCTTCATGAATTTAACATGGACATAAAAATGTTTCATCACCTTTATCACTATACAAAGAAAAGTTTAAGAATTTTAATTGTGCTTGATCAGTTTCACTAGTTTTCCTCCAGTCACTCTCTTTGCATCTCTTACCGACTTCATCACCCTCTGAAAGCCAGAGGACTCACAACAATCCACACTCATAGAGAAGATCCTGCAATCTAATCTGAGCTGTCACAACCTTTCATTCCAGCATGATTATAGCAGGTTATTCTCTATCTCTCTTTGTCTCCGTCTCTCTGTCTCTGTCTCTCTCTCATTACAGTGTTCTCTGTTTTTCAAATATTTTTTTATTAAGGATTATAAATGAAAAGAGTAAAACCCTTTCTCCTGCATCCCAACAGGTAAAAACAATTTTAGAAGCTTATCTACCATCTTTAAGTACAGCATAATTATCCCCATACCTCAGCTCTTAATTAAAAAAAAGATCAAAATATTTCATTAAACGTTCTTTACTAAAAGTCCAGTAAGGACAACCACATATATTTTCTCTGTCTGTCTGTCTCTTTCTCTCTCTCTCTCTCTCTCCCTCCCTCTCTCCATTATATCATTTAGCTCTGATAAAATAAGCCACATTTATGTCTTTCCTGAATTTCTAAAGATAGTGATTAATTGCTTCAAAAACAAAACAAAACAAAAAACTAGCTTCCTGTTCATTTGTTTCAAAACAAAAACCTTTCAAAATTTAAAAGAAAATATTTTGTAAATCCAATAATCCTTCATTTATCACTTCTCATGCAGTTTTTTTTTTTGTTCCCAATAAGGTGAGCAATCCTGCTGCTGTGCCTCCATTTTCTTCAGTCATGATCACCCCTGCCCAGCCAACCAACCACCATCCCAGATCTTCTCCTCATGATCCCCTCCTCCCCAGCCAGCCAGCCACCATTGCCGACCTACTCCTCACTTGGCCAGCTGGCCTCACACTCTCCTCCTCCTCCTCCTCCTCCTCCTCCTCCTCCTCCTCCTCCTCGCGAGATCTTTTTTTTTTTTTTGCAAGAAGTTGGAATTGATTGATTGAACTTTTTAAATCCCACTTCTTTTTTTTTGTGGGACTGCAAATGGCGGAGGAGGACTGGGAGCCACAGTAGAGGGATGAAAGAGCCGCATGCAGCTCCAGAGCTGCAGGTTGCCAACCCCTGGTTTAGGTATTAGTATGGTAGACAAGCCATTGTATTTTAAAAGTCAAGTTTGCCACAACCATTCCTCTATAATATACAGAACACACTTAGCATTATTAGTAGCATTTGAAAAGTGTAATTTGAACGAAGGGCCAGGTTTATTTATTTAAAAAAAGGAAACTCAGTTACCCAAACTCTGCAATAAATAGCAATTATTGTGGCACATAAATTGTTGTATGTTATCCTGAAACACACACACCTCGCACAACTCAAGGCTCCTGGGCCAATGACACGTACAGTGTGCATATATTTACAGAACTTACCAATTTTATTTTGTGTTGTCCAAAAAAGATAGATGTCCATGACCAGTTTAAGGCTAACTGTCCCACATACAGCCCAAGCGGAGCAAAGGACTTTTCATTGAAACCTCCCAAGTCCCTCCATACCAGGTAAGATCCATATCTATAAGGGTGGAAGATATAGTCAGAAAATAAACTAGATATGGGGATTTTTAAGACCAGCAACAAACTTGCAGTTTAAATCGGTGTATTTACAGTCCTGAAATCATTTGGAATATACGTCTACTACTCATTAGAAAAATACTGGTATCATTTTTCTCTCTCCACAATCCTAATTTCCAAGCTCAGTTCTGTTCCTGTACATAAAGTACTCCTGCAATTTCCATAATAACCAAGTTAATCATGACCATGCATTTTCCTGGGGCTCACTTTTTAATCTATGGAGTCTAAGTTCTGGGATTTCATTGATTTTCCAATTAAGCACTAATTAAGCCCCACACTATTTTTTCAAGATCAGCCAAGATCAAAGGCACCCTCAAATCAAGCTCAACTGGTGCTTGCATAAACCTCTGCAGGCAGTGGTATAAAACTCATTTTTTACAACCTCCCGGTCTAACTTAGTAGTTTTCCATCCAATATTAAATAGGGCCAGCTCAGTTTAAGATTTTTGAGATCAGACTAAATCAGCTAGATGCTATCAGCTGAGCCAGGCTTTTACTTGGGTAGGGTGAGAAGTGCATTATCTAGGATTTCAGCTAAATATAGAAGCTGAAAAATGGAGCATTTTGAACTGGGATCTCCCCTAAAATGTGGCCTCGATGCATATATTTAATCCTTATACAGATGTTAAGATGAAGTTATTATTCTACAAGTACTGTAGGAGGAGATATCCTACCTAAAAAACGATGAAATTAATTCTCTTTTAGATGACACTGTTTCATTTTTTCCCTTCAGATGGTGCTGAAAGATGCATTCTAAGACAGAAGCAACCACTCTGAGAAATGAAAATTTTTTCCTCCATTTTACTTTCAAACCCAAGATAATATCCCATTGAAGTTGTTGTTGTTGTTGTTAGTTGAGAGGTCGTGTCCAACCCATCGCGACCCCATGGACAATGTTCCTCCAGGCCTTCCTGTCCTCTACCATCTTCTGGAGTCCATTTAACCTCACACCTACTGCTTCAGTGACTCCATCCAGCCACCTCATTCTCTGTTGTTCCGTTCTTCTATTGCCCTCAATCTTTCCCAGCATTAGGCTCTTCTCCAGTGAGTCCTTCCTTCTCATTAGGAGGCCAAAGTAGAGTTTCAACTTCAGGATCTAGCCTTCTAAAGAGCAGTCAGGGTTGATCTCATCTAGGACTGACCAGTTTGATCGTCTTGCAGTCCAGGGGACTCACAGGAGTCTTCTCCAGCACCATAGTTCAAAGGCCTCAATTCTTTTGCACTCAGCCTTTCTTATGGTCCAATTTTCAAGAATGGTTTTTGTTGTGTCCTCAGCCTGCAAAAGCAGGCTCGGGATGTTGCTATGGTCCCAGGCTGTTGCAAGCTGCCCGGGACCAGACTAAGTGGCGCCAGCCTGCGCACATGCGCAAGGCGCGAAAGCGCACCATCTCATGTAACCTTTTTGCCCGGGGATTCTTTTTAGTGTGAGAGAGGCCTGAGAGCTTCAGTGTTGTATTGGAGTGAGCAGAAGAAGAATAAAGCAGTTGTTGGCTTCAGAATGTGTGCTCTTCTTTCGCCATTAACTCGAGGACTTAACAGTTTTCTTCTTGAAACTCCTAGCATTCAGGGATTGTTGGTTAATACTTTAATGGGAGACTACTATTCCAGGAAATCCCGGGACTCTAGATTAGACTGCCACAAAACACCCAAGCAAGCAACTTGGATATATTCACTAAATCAGCAACATTTGAGTTTATCTCAAAAGGGACTTGACTTTTTACATACTAAGAAAATAATTTGCATCTGGGTTAAAGGAAGGACCTGTAATAGAGACTTACCCAAAAATGAAGTGAAAAAAAAAAATGAAAGAAAACATAGTAACAACCCTTAAAATTTCAGAATTAAAATCAGAATAAAGAGGCAACAGAAAGCAATAATTATGCAAAGAGCTTAAGGAGAACTAAAACCAAAATGCCTGGCACTGAAAAGAAGTTCAAAATGAGTCCTGCTTGAGATGAGGCATCCTGCGACTCAAGTAACCTTTCATTTGGGTCTCTTCATCTGAACATCTGGGCAAGAAAACATGGAAGGAAAAGTAATTGGCAATGATCTGACTCTAAACTATTCAGGATGCTGCAATTCCCCAATGTGTCAATTTAGTATTGTCACTTGTAATTACTGGTACTTGTTTTTTCCTTGACTGCTACTTTACCCCTTGGTGAGTCTCCTAGGGTGACCTACTAATTTGTTTAATTGAGTAATTAAATGAATAGCAGCATCTTGAACTGACCTCAATCTCAATTAAAAGCCAAGACGGCTGGCTATTGTTATTGCTGGGCCTGATATCCATTAACCACATGCACAGAAATTTTAGAAATTGCCCTGTAATTAACAAAAAAAAATTGCTTACCCCATTGATGTATATAATATTCCCCACACAGGTCCAAACAACCAGTTTGGTGGACGCCAGGTTGGCAGTTTCAAGGATCTATACCAGTTCATTTCCCTCTTGACTATTGGGGCTGTCAAAAAACCCCCTACATTAGGCAAGATTGTGAAGCCAATAGCTGGGATCCAGGATGAAACGATTTCCATTATGGCTCTTGAAATGAAGGCACCTAGAAAATTGAATGAAAACAGATTTTGCCAGTTATTTTTTGGAAAAAAAAAAAAGGTGACAGAACTCACACACGTCATACAACCCGCCTTGCCTACCCTACAAGGTTTACCTTTGTAGTTGAAAAAAAAAACCTTCCATTTTTAATGTATCTAAAAGACTAGGATTTTGTTCAAGGTAAGTTAATACTATTAATGTTACCATGCATTGTGTGGCTTTAAATTACAAGAAGGCATTTTATTAATCTTTTGGGACATTTACCACTGGCATACCCATTTAGTTTAATGAGCGGAAATGTCAGCTTTCTCTGCGGAATGAAATTGGCCCAATAAAACAAAATTTGGTTGCTTGTAAAAGATTGAATTATTTTTAAGACGTTGTCAAACAAGGTGGGAAAAATTTACATTTGGAGTTTAATATGAATATTGACTTGAAACAAATTAAAATTGAAACTTTTTCAGTGAACAGATTACTTTTAATTTGCCTTTAAGTTAAACCCAATTGAATAAATAGATCTGATTAAACCTCATACCGTAGGTCTACCTTTACATCTGACCAATACATAATTAATATATATTATTAATAATAATAAAACCTCCAAATCACAAGACGTTGACTTTATTCTTATTCTTCCCCTCTGCAGTTTGAATATAAAGCAGGAGTCTTCAAAGTTGGCCCTTTTATAACTTGTGGACTTCAACTCCCAGAATTTCTCAGTCAGGCATGCTGGCTGAGGAATTCTGGGAGTTGAACTCCACAAGTCATAAAAGGGCCAACTTTGAAGACCCCTGGTCTAAAGCAATGTTTCTCATCCTCAGCCAATTTAAGACCTAAGCATGCTGGGGAATTCTGGGAGTTGAAGTCCACAAGTTGTAAAAGGGCCAACTTTGAAGACCCCTGATATAAAGTATAAAAGACTAAAAAGAGATTTTCATAGACATCCCAGCCTTGAACTACCCAAGGAACTGAAACAGCAAAGTTTCATTGTCAGGCAAGCTTCCACTCCAGCTGCCTTTTTTTCCTCTCGCTTCGCCTCTTTTTAACCTCACACTCCACCTTCTGTAAGGGAAGGCAAAAGACTCACTCACCCTCTCGTGAAAGAGGGCCTCCATGTTTATGTGTGTCCCACTGCCACCATTGGCTTCCACCACACCAATCAAGCCACGCTATGGCTGTGGTGCTCTGGCACTTCATGGCTCCTCCTAGAAGAGGAAGACAGTGCTGGGGGGGGGACACCGCTCGCACTGTACCACTAGTGGGGCATTTTCAAAACCAAACGAGGATAGGAAGGGCAACAATAAAAAAAGAACGCAACTCTGGAAAATCTCTCAAAAAAGGCCCCAGAACTCTGTTCTGGTGCATTCTATGACAAAAAAAGTCCTGGATTTTGCAAAATACAATTTCCAGGAAAATCCAGGAAAACAGCACATTAAAGAAAGACTTAGAATCTGTTTCATTGCCTAAGCCCTGGGCCAGCAGGATATGTCTAGAGCAGGGGTCTTCAAGCTTGGCCCTTTTATGACTTGTGGACTTCAACTCCCAGAATTCCTCAGTCAGGCATGCTGGCTGAGGAATTCTGGGAGTTGAAGTCCACAAGTCATAAAAGGGCCAAGTTTGAAGGCACCTGGTCTAGACCACTCCAATACACAATCTTTGTGCTGCTTCTGAATACTAGGATCCCATGTCAGCATCACTGTTCATCATTGGAATCAGTTTGTTCCTGACTCAGCTGGAGTGTATCTTACACTGCCTCTTTTGGGAGATCCTCAAGCTCTGCAAGAATCATGGGCAGCCTATTTTCCTAACTTCCTTGTTCTTGAACTTTCTCAGCAAGATTTGGCCATTGCAGCATCTTAGCAAGAGAACATCTTGGCAGTTTTCCCCTCATAGCCATTGTTCAGATTCCTTGTGGAATTAAAAAAAATGGATAGGAATGGGGCACTAAGTACTGATTTACTTTCCAGTTTATCAGCTAAAGGGAGTACTAACTGATTTATCACTGGTTGCAATGTTGCGCAAAGGCATAGAGACTAAAACATATGAAGAACGGTTGCAGGAACTGTATATGGCTAGTCTAGAGAAAAGAAGGACTAGGGTGACATGATAGCAGCATTCTAATATTTGAGGGTCTGCCACAAAGGAGAGGAGGCCAACTTATTTTCCAAAGCACCAGAAAGCAAGACAAGAAACAATGGATGGAAACTAATCAAGGAGAGAAGCAAACTGGAATTAAGCAGAAACTTGCTATCAGTGAGAACAATTAACCAGTGGAACAGCTTGCCTTCAGAAGTTGTGGGTATTTCATCACTGAAGGTTTTTAAGAAGAGACTGGATAGCCATTTGTCTGAAATGGTGTAGGGTCTCTTGCTTGAGCAGAGAGTTGAACTAGACTTCCAAAGTCCCTTCCAGCTCTATTCTGATTGAATTTGGCAGCAATGGAAATAAAACTGCAGGTTCATTTCAAATGGTTTCTGAGGAATTGAGGAGTCAAAATGGCTGCAGTGTAGATGTATGCTAAGTAAAAAGATATTCTGAAGAGGCAGCGGAAACAATTACATTGGATTTACTGCCCCCACCCATCCACTGTGTGACCTGTCTATGTCATCATTAAAATTTTTCTACACAACTTTCTCATCTGTATCAAACTGACAATAAGTATACATTAGGACAGTGGTTCTCAACCTGTGGGTCGGGACCCCATTTGGGGTCGAATGACCATTTCACGGGGGTCGCCAAACAATGCAGTCCGCCATTTTTCCCCCTTTTCCTTAGCTGTGCTGCTCCCTTTTATTCTATTGGCTTTTGAAAACCAATAGAATAGACTCTCTTGAATAGAGTCTAATTCTATTGGCTTTCAAAAGCCAATAGGAATTGTCCAGGCTGTCTCTGCCCTGCTGAGCCTGCCAAAAGTCCCATTCTGCAAACGGTGCTGCAAATTGTCTGCAGCGAAGGTGAGCTGTCTGGAAGTTTCCACCCTTCCCTACTGAGCAACTACTAAAAATGTAAGTAAAAGAGGGCCAGGGGTGGGAGGTGGGAGGCCGGCGAGCGCAGGGAGGGTTGCTGGCGCACGTGTGGCCTGGCAGGTGCCTTACCTCCCTTGGGCTGGGCCAGCTGGTGGCCCAGCCGGTGGTTGGCCTGCGCCATCTCTGCCGCTTGCCAGCTATGCTTCGGCTGGCGTAGGGGGGCGGCACCATGCATGCGCGGTGCTCCCGGGCAGGGAAAGTCCTCGACTTACAACCGGTGGGGTAGTCCTCGACTTACGACTGGTTGGGTAGTCCTCGACTTACGACCGGTTGGGGGTCGCGGCATTAAAAAGGTTGAGAACCACTGCATTAGGACTTGGTGATAATATGAATTCAAAGGAAAAATATATTCAGAATACTTGTGGGAATATATGTCGCACCTATTAGAAACACCTTATAGTAACTAGTTTTTGCACCCCGCGGCCGCAGCGCTGGCACAAGTGAGGTGTGCGCACACATGCGTGGACACTGGCCAGCCTGTCCTGAGACAGGGTGGCCAGTGGGCCACGGCCCGCTACCAGGCTGCGGCCCAAAGGTTGAGGACCCCTGGTGTAGAGTACCTTGGCTGGTCTCAGAAAAGGAAGGGAAATCACCACGTTCTAGGTTAGACCAAAAAATTGAAAATATATCCCAGAAGACAATGACAAAAACACTTTCTTGTTGCCAAAGATCTTACACCATGGTTATAAGCCAAGGTTTATATCCTAGTACTTTGTCTGAGTTCAACATAGTGGCTTCCTGAAAAAGAACATAATTTAATATCCTATATGAACCCAGTCATTAATATGAATCAATTCTCGGGTTACCTAGGAGTACCTGGAGATGTTGCATTTGCACCTGAGCAAATTGTGATCTAGGCAAACCCTGATTATCAGCTCTTTCCAACATATTAACTTTATTAAGCTCCCAGATCCCCTTGAGGAAGGCACACCCTGATGATAAGAAGCTCTTTTCAACATATTAACTTTATTAAGATTCCAGCTTGAGGAATTTTCATTAAATGCTGGAGTGTCAGAGCCATATTTTGCTTTTTTAAAATGGTATATCATCTCTTACTCCTAGGGCAAACTATTATTTTGTCCACGTTTCTCAGATATGAATTTGCTGGTGGCAACCTCTCTTTACTGTAATCTGGATCTTGTTTATAAAATAAAGTAGGAAGAGTTTACCTAAATCTTTATAAGGTTCATGCAAACAGGTGAAGTTGGAACTGATTGGTTGGACTTTTTTAGTCCCACTTCTTTTGTTTGTGGGATTCCCCACAAACTTCTTTTCTTTTTGGGACTGCACGCAGCGGCGGAGGAAGAGACAGTGGACCTGGAAAGAAGGTACCGCGTGAGTCCGATCGGGGTATGTGTGTGGGGGGGGGGTTCTGCCAAGCATCTTATACAAAGCTGGGGAAATGGGCTGAGTGGGGGGGAGGAGCCAATGCCACTGCCATGAGGCTTTTCAGAGCCCAAGTGGCCATGATCCCCCCCGATGAGCCAGCCAGCCACTATCGCTGACCTTCTCCTCATGATCACCCCTCCCCAGCCAGCCACCATCGCCGACCTTTCTGCTTTCTTCAACTTGGACGGAGTAGAGTCACCCAAGCCGCTGGCAGCCGATTGAGTGCAGAGGACGAGGAGGAGAAGAGCGTGAGGCCAGCCGGCCAGGTGAGGAGTAGGTTGGCGATGGTGGCTGGCTGGCTGGGGAGGGTGCGCTCATGAGGAGAAGATCAGTGATGGTGGGTGGTTGACTGGGGAGGGGGGATCATATTGGCGATGGTGGCTGGCTGGTTGGGGAGGGGTGATTATGGTTGAAGAAAATGGAGGTGCAGTAGCGGGATTGCTCGCCTTATTGAGAGCAAAAAAACTGCATGAGAAGTGATAAATGAAGGATTATTGGACTTACAAAGTATTTTTTTATATTTTGAAAGATTTTTGTTTTGAAACAGATGAACAGCAAGCTAGTTTTTTGTTTGTTTTTTTGAAGCAGTTAATCACTATCTTTAAAAATGTGGCTTATTTTATCAGAGCTAAATGATATATTGGAGAGAGAGAGAGAAAGAGAGAGAGAGAGAGAAAATATATGTGGTTGTCCTTACTAGACTTTTAATAAAGAACGTTTAATAAAATATTTTGATGTTTTTTTAATTAAGAGATTAGGTATGGGGATAATTATGCTGTATTTAAAGATGGTAGATAAGCTACTAAAATTGTTTTTACCTGTTGGGAAGAAGGAGAAAGGAGGGAAAAGTGGCAGCAGGGCGCTCCGCTGTGGTGGAGTGCTGGGGGAGGGAGCAGCAGGGTTTTGAGGCTCCCGGTGTTTGTTTTTTTTCTGTGGGAAACGGGTCCAAATGGCTCTTTGAGTGTTTAAGGTTGCCGACCCCTGCACTAGTGAGAAGACACTTGGAATACTGTGTCTAGTTCTAATTGCCATGATACAAAAAAGATGCTGAGACCTTAGAAAGAATGCAAACAAGAGCAACCAAGATGATAAGGCTAAACTGTATAATAAACAATTAAGGAAACTAAGCCTTAACTAATTGAGAATGTTCAGTCTAACAAAGAGAATACAGGTAAGAGTACCCTCTCTGAGTCAGGAGACCATGTTAGAGCACTGTACAAGGGGTATTTGCAGATGACTGTGAGCACTTCCTAAAATACACAGCAAATGTGGGTATTGTACGAGCAACTGCAGGACTCCAGGATGCTTGAGATCTGCGGCAGACTGAAAGCTGACTTCTCCCCATTTCCTTTAGTTGCCCAAACTTTTGACATATTTTTTGATTGAGAGATTTAAAAGACATGCAGGCAGGCACACCACAATCTTAAGCTCACACTGTGACTTTCACTGTGAGAGTCTGAGATAGGATCCTGAGGAAGAAAACAGCTTACCTGCTATCGCTGCCACTGTCCTCCAAGTCTGGGCTAAAGGATAAGAATGCTTCTCTTACATGAGGTGCGGCTTAGAACGCTCCACGTGTATATGAGGGCCAATTGCTAGAAGCTATGCCCTTGCACACTGGGATGGTGCTACCATTATTATTACATCCTTTTTAATCAAACATAATGAATTCCAATATATTCTATATATTACTATGTAAGTCATAAGTCACTAAATGTTTGCTGTATGTCATACATTAAGATCAACTGATGCTTTAGGTATAGAAGTTAAGACACCCTCCCATTGTCTAGGCCAGGGGTAGGCAACCTTGGCTCTTTTATGACTCATGGACTTCAACTCCTAGAATTCCTGAGCCAGCATGACTCAGCTTAGAAACCTCTCCCTTTTTCCTCAGCGTGGCTGGCTGAGGAATTCTGGGAGTTGAAGTCATAAAAGAGCCAAGGTTGCCTACCCTTGGTCTAGGCAATTCAGTATAGAAACCTCTAATTCTTTATTCCACTTATCTCTTAACACTTGCATATCAAATTGCTTTATATCTATATAGAAACCTATGTGTTTCTTTAAAGATAGGCTTTAAAAGATTTAACCAGTCCTAGTATACCAGGTATCTGCTCTGAAAATGTTGCTGGTCCAAATAGTATGCTTAACAAATATTGTAGCTATAAATATTGCCACTAAGTTACATCTGATAGATATTTGTCACTTTGCACACCATAAGTTAAACATTCATCCTTGTTGTGTATCAATTGATCAAATGTCAATATACCCATTTTCATCTCATTTTTCAGTATCAGCATCTTTTTTCCCAATTTTTAATGTTGGGAGTTTCCCACAAGCTCTTTTTTATCAGTGATTTGAACTATTTACAAAGTGAACATTTTACCAAATATGGGAAAAATAAAGCAACTGAAAACACCATGTGAATAACTTTAGCTCTTCTGCACTGCTGCCAGGAAGAATAAACATACGTGTTTTCAAAGTTGATCTGAACAATGGGAGTCTTTTGCAAAGCTATGCCCATGAAATCTGCCTAGAACATTATGAGATTACCAGGAACTCCCAGAGCTGTAGGCAAGATTACTAAATTGAACCACATCCTTACAAACAGCTGTCATGAAAACAACATGTTTGTATACAGGAAGAATCAAGTTTCACTTGGTAAGATTTTTTTTTAGTTCAATTCCATCAACTCGCACCCAATCTTGGTGATTAAATGGACAAATGGTTACTATCTTGGCTTGTTCTTTTCCGGTCTTCAGCTCTTCCAAGAGCATTTGATTTCTCTGGTTCAACAAATCCAGATTTCCACTTTTCTCAACTTCTTAGGCATTTTTCTACTCTGTCAGTTGCTTGCACGTGTGTCCAAAGTATAAGTTTCTACTTGCTGATTGTTGCTTCAAGAGAGCAATCTCTCTCTTAGTCATGAAAGTCAGATGGGTGGCTTACAGCCAGCCCCCCTATCAACTCAATCTACCTCACAGGTGGTTTTTGTGGGGGAAAAGAGGAAGCAGAAGTTCAGTATGTTCACCACCTTGAGTTGAAATATGATAAAACAATAGTAACAATAATGTAACCTGGAGCCCCCCACCAATCCCGCTACCATCACTTTGTTCCTATTTGTCTTAGTTTACTTCAATAGCTGGTCATACACATTCCATCTTTTATGTTATCAAAGCCAATGGAAGAAGTTTGAAGCAAAAGAGGAGACAGAAGAAGGAACTGATAATTAATATGTCAAGCCCCTGGGCTTGCCATGGGCCGGGAGATGGGGAGCATGCAGCCAGATGCCGCAGGTGCCATCCTCAGAGGAGACAGAAGCCAGGAACACTCCTCCTACCAGCTGGACGAGGGACGAGATAAGCAGGATGAGGGAGGGATTGTGCCTTACCTTGGCTGCGGCTCCCTTCCTCCAGCTGCCTCGTTAACAGAACAAATGGCTGGGAGGCAGAGGCTCCGTGGGTGTGTCTGGAGGGGGGGGGAAGGGTGGTGCACTACGCCTGTTATCCATACGGACCAGATGCTGGCTTGCTAAGTGGGGTGAGGTTGGTGGGTGGAGCACAACTATGTAAAGCCATGGGAGCAATTCACTCCCAGTGCTGACTTTTCTTTTGCATTAAAGTTTGCTGGTCACCTGTTCCTTCTGTGTTTGGAGTTTATCAGCAGCTGGCAAAGGACAGCTGACAGTGAGTCAGCACTCCCTTTATTTCCTGTTCCCTTCTTCTTGCCTGTTGCTGTGGACTGTGACTACGATGGCAGAGGGTAAACAGGAGGTTCCTACTGGGACAGTTGAGGCCGATCTGGCTGGAGTAACAGGGCCTGAGTCTGAGGCCTGGGAGGTGCAGCCAGTAGTCAGGCCTAAGGCAATGGAACCATGACCTGCAGCCCATACAGGTGAGACCCAGGGCCCTGGGATTGCTGCAGTGTCTGGGGAATGGTGGCACAGCCCTGCATTGGCCAATGTGGAGCTTGGACGGGTGACAACGCCAGGACCTAGGGCATCTTTGATGGACTGGCAGGAGAGACGGCTGACGGGGGAAGATGAGGATGAATGGAGCTATTCCACCACTCCTGGCCAAGACACCATGGATGTATTGAGGGACTGGTTCGGGGAGGTAGGATATCAGGACACCTCCTCCTGGCCACAACGGGCGACTACGAGAGAAGAAGCCCCATGGCATCGACCGGAGGCGCCATCCAGACATCCTGACTCAGGCTGGTTCCGGTTGGCCAGTCCGCGGCTGCGACGGCCTCCTGCTCCAGAGGTATCCATGGTAGGAGGGTCTTCTTTGGCTGCACCGCAGGTCCAGGGTCAGCCTGCGTGGATGAATCAGTCAGCCCCTGGGTTGTGGGGGTTGCCTGCTGGAAGGGTTCCGGCTAGTGGGATGTGGGTTCTGGTGTCCAGGTCCAGCCGCCTACAGCTGACACTTGCATGGCCCAACCCAACCTATAGGACCCTGGGGTCAGGGCCTGATGTGAGGTCCACCACCCATACCAGTCACGTTCGACGGGCATCCGGATCGCCTGGCAATGTTCTTAAGCCATGTGATCAGCCACCTGGATCGATATGCTCAACACTATCCATCCCAATGGGCCATGGTGATGGCGGTGTCCGCAGGGCTGCAGGGTGAGGCAGCGGCATGGGCAGCGGACCTGTACAGTGATCATGCTCGGGAGCTGGCTAACACTGGGTTGTTCCTGGATGCATTGCGTGCCCACTTTGAAGACATCACCCGGGCTCAGCATGCGGAGGCGGAGTTGCTGGCACTGAGGCAACATGGTCGTCGTGCAACTGACTACGTCCGTGAGTTCCGCAGGGTTGCAGGGAGACTGCGGTCTTGGCCTGAACGCTTGCTTGTCCATCAATTCCGGGCAGGTCTGGACCGAGAGCTGCATCAGGCTTGCGTGCTCCGAGGGGTACCCAGTCGTCTCCAGGACTGGTTCCGGGTTGTTATAGATCTGGACACAGGTCTCCAGGAGTTCTGGGGCAAGGGAGAGGAACCGCTCATACCAGGAAGACCACTGGCAAAGCTATGGGAGGAGGGGAGACGGGGTCCACCCGCAGATGTGGGCTCTTCTGCCCCTTCTGCCAGGGTGCCATTCCGCTGTTTCCGGTGTAACCAGCCGGGTCACAGAGCAGCGGACTGTCCAGCCCCGAGTCCACAGGCTCCTTCCTCGGCTCCTGGAAAACCCACTCCGAGGGCCAACAAAACGCCTGACACATCGAGGGCGGCACAACAGCCAGAGGCAGGTACATCCCAGCAGTCGGTCCCAAAGGAGGAGGAGGAGGAGGCCACAGCAGCCACAAGATATCGGCTGGTAGCTGATGACAGTGATGACGACATAGCCAATGATCCTATGGTAAGCGAGCCCATAGTGCCCTTGGTTCTCCCTGTGACACTGGCAAACCCGCAAATGGGCCAACGGAGGGCCTACCAGGCCCTTATCGATTCAGGGTGCACCCGGTGTTTGATAAGCAAAAGGGTGGTTGCAGAGAGTGGGATCAGAGTGCAGCGACTAGCTCACCCCATTTGGTTTGAGCAAGTGGACGGGTCTCTCTTGGGAGGGGCGCCAGCTAACCTCATAACAGAACCTGTCCGACTGGACATGGGATCCCATTGGGAGGTTCTCCGTTTCATAGTCGTCCCGTCTATGACTTAGGCGGTGATTTTAGGTTTGGCATGGCTGGACAAGTGGGGTCCTACGATATGGTGGGAAGGGGGTTACTGAAGGCTATGCATCGCGGTGGGTCCCCAGGCCCCTAATCAGGATTTTGGGGAAAAGGGGGCAGGATGCGAGGAAAAGGTCGGGTTGACGGAATCCAGGGAAGAAGCCCCCTTTCCAGAGGTCTACAGTGATCTAGCTGAGGTCTTCAGCGAGCAAGAGTGCAACATTCTGCCACCTCACCGCGCTACTGACTGCGCGATTGATATCCTGCCAGGAGCTAAATTGCCCAAAACCCAGATGTATGCCATGACGCCCAGGGAGCTGGAGGAGCTACGATGTTACATCAACCAGAACCTGGCCCGGGGGCTCATCCAACCACCTCGGTCACGAGTGGCCACCCCAGTCTTATTCAAGGAGAAAAAGGACGGTTCCTTACGGCTCTGTGTGGACTTCCGCAGGATTAATGCGGTGTGTGTGGACCATTTATACCCACTTCCATTGATGAAGGACCTCTTGGCCCATCTGGGGCGTGTATTCAGGAAGCTGGACCTGCGTGAGGCTTATTACAGAGTCCGGATAAAGAGTGGGGACGAGTGGAAGATGGCGTTTAACTGTCCGCTTGGCAGCTACCAATTCCATGTGATGCCTTTTGGCCTGCAGGGGGCCCCCACGGTGTTTATGCAACTCATCAACCAGGTGTTGCACAAGTACTTGTACCGCGGGGTCCTTGTGTATTTGGACGATATCCTAATATATACAACCACACTGGAGGAACACGTCCACCTAGTTAGGCAGGTACTGAGGAAACTGTTGGATGCTTGCCTCTTTGTGAAACTCTCTAAGTGCGAGTTTCACCGGGCTCGGCTGGACTACCTGGGTTACAGGATCTCAGGGGATGGTGTGGAGATGGACCCACACAAAGTGAGGGCAGTGTTGGAGTGACAGGCACCCCGCCCTCGTCGCCAGCTACAAAGCTTCCTGGGCTTCGCCAATTTTTACCGGCAATTTATTCCATCGTTTGCCGCGGTAGCCCTTCGCCTAACTAACTTGTTACGTACGAAGCACACTGCGAGTAAGCCACGACCTGGACAACTGCTGGAGTGGACGATGGCCTGTCAGAAAGCGTTTGAGGACCTGAAAGCCCTGTTTGCCAAGGAACCGGTCCTACTCCACCCTGATCCTGAAAGTCCTTTCGTAGTCCAGGCTGACACCAGTGACATAGCTGTGGGGGCTGTGTTGTTGCAAAAGAACAGCCAAGGCATGCTGCAGCCATATACATACACGTCGCAGAAATTTTTAGCTGCTGAGAGGGCATGGGCGATTTGGGAGAAGGAGGCCTTTGCGGTACGATGGGCTCTTTCAACATGGAGACATCTGCTGGAGGAGGCAACCAAGCCATTTGAGGTGTGGACTAACCACAAGAACCTTGAGGTTTTGCAAACGCCGGGACGCCTATCGCCTAAGCACGTCCAATGGGCCCAATACTTCTGCAGGTTTCCGTTCACTCTGAAGTATGTGTGGGAGGGAGGAACTTCCTGGCCGATGCATTATCTTGCATGCCCCAATACCACAGCAAGCGGGAGGAGGTTGTACAGGTGATTATTCCGCCTTACCAACAGGGGGTCGCTCGAGCGGTTCCACGTCAGTTGGCGGGTGACTTGACCCAACAGCTACTAATGGCCGTTAAGAATGATCCCTGGTTGAAGGACCATCCCGGCATCTTGACACAAAGGGATGGTTTAGCATGGAAAGGCAATAAACTGTACGTACCAGAGTTACTGAGGCACTTGGTTCTCAAGCGGTGCCACGACGCCAAATAGGCAGGCCATTTCGGCTTCCTAAAAACATTACATCTCGAATGGCGTGAATTCTGGTGGCCCCGGATTAAAGTGGATGTAGAGGCCTATGTTAGAAGTTGCCATGTCTGTGCTATGGCCAAGCCCCATACTGGAAAGCCTTTGGGTTTATTACAGACAGTAGCAGATCCAGCCCGACCCTGGGAGGATATAGCCATGGATTTCATTGTAGATTTACCAGAGAACTTAGGGTACACAGTTATTTGGACCGTAATCGACCTGTTTTCCAAACAGGCCCATTTTGTTCCTTGTAAGGGGCTACCGTCTGCTCGGCGTTTGGTCAGGTTATTTATTGACCATATCTACCAGGCCCATGGTGTTCCTCGGCGTATTAGATTGGGGGGTGCAGTTTACCGCACAGTTCTGGAGGGATTTCGTTAAATACATAGGATCATCCCAGGGCCTCAGCTCAGCATACCACCCCAGCACCAATGGAGCAGCTGAGCGAGCGAATGCCATGGTAGAGCGCTACCTATGCTGTTACGTGTCATACCAACAAACAGACTGGGTAGACCTGCTCCCATTCGCCGAAGTGGCCTACAACAACACTGTGCATAACAGCACAGGATTCACTCCTTTTCAGGTGGTGCATGGGGTGGATTTTGTTCCGAACCCTGAGTGGCCCCAGGGGGTCCCCTTGCCGTGTACACCCCAGGATTGGATGACACGAGTGGAAGGTCTGTGGGCTAAGGTTAAGGAAGCATTGGCCAAAGCGGGGGCGGCCACAAAGGCACAAGCCGATAAAAAAAGGGCTGAGCACAGGCCCTTTCAGGTGGGTGATTGAGTATACCTCTCCACCAAATACCTACATTCGAGGGTGCCCTGTAAGAAGCTGGGTCCCAAGTATGTAGGTCCCTTCAAGGTGCTTCAGGTTATAAACCCGGTAACCGTACGGTTACGGCTGCCTCAGGTCTTTGGAAAAGTGCACCCTGTATTTCATGAGAGCCTGCTGAAGCCAGTAACGAGTCCCCCCAGGGGCCTGGCGGCCCAACCATCAGGCCCGGTTTCAGCGACCAGTTCGAGATACAAGAAATTCTGGACTCCCAGAGCCGTCGTGGACAAGTCCACTACTTGGTGAGATGGAAAGGGTACCCTCTGTCGGAGGCGTCGTGGGTGCAGAAGGAAGACATCCATGCTCTGCAATTGGTGTGGGTCATCGCCAGCACCCTGGAAAACCGGGGGGAGGGGCCACGGAAGGGACTAATCAAATTGTCGCATGCTCACCTGTCTCTGTTTGCCTTCCAGAAGGAGCCCTGGTAGAGGGGACCGCCTGTCAAGCCCCTGGGCTTGCCATGGGCCGGGAGATGGGGAGCATGCAACCAGACGCCACAGGTGCCGTCCTCAGAGGAGACAGAAGCCAGGAACACTCCTCCTACCAGCTGGACAAGGGACTAGATAAGCAAGAGGAGGGAGGGATTGTGCCTTACCTTGGCTGCAGCTCCCTTCCTCCAGCTGCCTCGTTAACAGAATAAATGGCTGGGAGGCAGAGGCTCCGTGGGTGTGTCTGGAGGGGGGGAGGGTGGTGCACTACACCTGCTATCCATACGGACCAGATGCTGGCTTGCTAAGTGGGATGAGGTTGGTGGGTGGAGCACAACTATATAAAGCCATGGGAGCAATTCACTCCCAGTGCTGACTTTTCTTTTGCATTAAAGTTTGCTGGTCACCTGTTCCTTCTGTGTTTGGAGTTTATCAGCAGCTGGCAGAGGACAGTTGACATAATACTCCTGAAAGGAAGAATTACCTCATCACTCGAATTCCAGCATGTCAACTTTGCCCAGTCTTGAGTTTGTGACACGCCAAGGTCCAAGAGAAAGAACTCCAAGGGCGAAAAGTCAACAGAGGATGCTCCATCCCTACAAATAATCTCTCAAGTCCTTCAATGTCTCAGAGCAACCTATTCCCCCCACATCCTCCTGGGGGGAAGGGTCTATAACAACTTGCCATGGTCGACTTGCCACAGCCAACTTACTGAAGGACAACTCGCCAAGGCCAGCTCGCCACGGGATAAGAGTTACACTAATATCAGAGAAATAATCTCACAGAATCATGAAAGAAAGGGTGACAAAGCAGGGACAAAATAAAATCTGAATGGCAAAAATTAAAATATTTTTTAAATGATTTTAAATAATTAAATTGAACTGTTGAACTGTCCCGCAGCGAACTACCCTGTGGCAAACTGGCTGTGGTGAACTGACCATAGCAAATTGGCTGTGGAGAGCTGTCCCATTCTGTCTTCCTGGTGCCCCCACAAGGCCTTCCCGGGCAAAATGGGACAACTTGCCACAGCCAATTTACTGTGGCCAACTCGCCATGGCCAACTCACCTTGGGACAAGTTAACAATTCTATTTAATTATTTAAACTAAATAAAATAATAATAATTTTTGCCATTGACGTTTCATGCTGTCCCTCCTTCGGCATCCTTTTTTTAATGATTCTATTCCACTCTTTCTTCAATATTAATGTAACCCTTGTCCTGCAGCGAGTTGGCCACGGCAAATTGTCATAGACCCCCCCCCATCCCACTAGGGCAGCGCTTCTCAACCTTGACAATTTTAAGGCATGTGGACTTCAACTCCCAATTCTGGGAGTTGAAGTCCACATGCCTTAAAATTGTCAAGGTTGAGAAACACTGCACTAGGGGCTTGTTCCAGGACGCGCCCACACCGCGCTTGCGCCCGGAGCGACGTCACGCTTTTGGGGGCCGCGGAACCTCCGTTGCCGGCAAGCCTTTTCTTGCGTTTTTGCGGAAGGTTTTAAACGAGGAAATAGAGCTGCCGCAGAGCAAGCGCCGTGGCTCTTCCGATGCGCTTGCGCGGGGTCGACATGGCCGTGCGGGCGGCTGCTCGGCGCTGGCTCAGCCGGGAGCCGTTCACTCGGCCGCCCGGAGGTGAGGCGGGAGGCGGCGTGCAGCAGCTGTTGCAAAACGCGACAGTCGAGGTGGAGGAGAAGAAGCGGAAGGTGCAGCCCGCCCCCGAGGAAACCTCCGTGTTGCTCTTTCCCGGCCAGGGCAGCCAGTTCGTGGGAATGGGCCGCGGGCTGCTGCGCTACCCTAACGTCCGCGAGCTTTTCCGCGTGGCCGAGGCCGTGCTAGGCTACGACCTGTGGCGCCTTTGCCAGGCCGGCCCCAGCGATCAGCTGCACCGGACCGTGCACAGCCAGCCCGCCGTCTTTGTCTGCTCTTTGGCTGCCGTGGAGAAGCTGCACCACCAGCGGCCCTGGGTGAGGAAGGTCTCTTGCGAGGGCGGCCATGTGGGAGACTCCCAGCCCCCGAAGGCGAGGAACGAAAAGAAGCCGAAGTCTTGGGGAGGGGGAGAGAGAGAAATAGACCATCCCGGAGTCTTTCGAGCAGCTCCATTGCCTGGGATGGTCTCAGGATCCCTGCCCAGGGCAAGGGGGCTGGACTAGAAGACCTCCAAGGTCCCTTCCAGTTCTAGGATTTTATGCTGTTGCTGCGGCAGAATCCACCCAAGTTGTTTGATGGGGGTTTTAATGACGTGGGTTTAAGGGAGTGTTCCCCCCAAATCCATCCCTTCAGCGGCTAAAGTGAGGCATGCAAAATAATCTTTTCTTTGGGAGGAGGAGGAGAAACCATTGAGCCTTTGGCACCTTATTATCTCAGCCAAAAATCAGGATCCTCCCTGCAAACATGTGAAACTGCTTAAGGGTTAATTTCTGTCTTAGGGAACTTGCTGGTAAACTCTGAAGAAGCAGATGAGACAAACTTGGATCCAAGCTGCTTGGGGAATATCAATCAAAATGGTTTAAAAGGCTAAGATCAATACTATTGCCATCCAGAAAGAAGCTGTAGTATCTGGAAAATAAGCCAGATGAAGTGGTTGAGAAACCTAAGCAAGCGTTCTCTCTGGAAACAGACAATAGCAGCTAACACATTACAGAAGGTCAGCCTGAGAAACTTAACTCATGCTGCTGGAATATATTTATTCTTTAACTGTCTTTAATAGGTGCAAAAAATTGGAATTTTAAAAAACTTTCAAAACTCTATGGCAACCCCCGATTTCTTAAAATTGCAACATAAAAGCTGAATGACTTACCGGTAGTTCTTGTACCACTTGTTCAGCGACCATTCAGTTTCCACAGCCTTGAATGAGGGATACTTATGATACCCTAGGTCCTTGTAGTTGTGGCTGCCACAATGTCCCCTGGATCACGTGATTGTAGTTCAGCCACTTGAAAAACAGTTTGCAATTACAATGCAGTATCCACAGTCACGTGATTGTGATTGCTGTTTGTGAGGAAATGTGAATCAGGAAGCTGGCAGAGATTGGTAATCACATGGCTGTGGGATGGTCCTGGGAGAGTCACACTTTACAACAGTGTTGATCAATAAAAGTTGCAACTCCCAATTATAATTGTTAAGGGATGGCTACCTGTATATGATAAACAGCTCTGATTTGGGTTTATCTGAGTTTATTTATTTACCTGCTGTTTGGTAAATTGTATAAATCTGTATTTTTAGAAAAGAAAATACTAGCCCCAAATCTGAGAATCTTTGAGCTCAGAGCTGAAAATAGAAATTGGAAAACTCTACTGGACAGTTACAGAAGATATTTTATTGTCATTTTCACCTATCTGAGACTAATGGAGAGGGAAAAATGCTTCTGGGCAAGATTTAAGTGCTATCCCATAGATGCTAAAGCATAAAGAAATAACTGGACATTCTCCTGTCAGAGTAAAGCATTCATTCCGTAGTGTTTTAAGATTAGGCAAAAAGCTTGTTTGCTTTCAGTTTAGAACATTTCTAGAAATTATACAGTTTAGCTTTCTGAATACGTGAGATCCTAAGAACTCTCTGAGCTTGGTAGTTTTCTTGCAGATATTTCCTTACTAAACTGTATGACATCATCAGTGCACTTCTGAACATGTTTTCAAAAGTGAAATTTTTAATTTTTACAGGTACTTGAGAGCTGTGTTGCAGCTGCTGGATTCAGCATTGGAGAATACGCTGCCCTTGTTTTTGCAGGAGCCATGGATTATGCAGAAGGTATAAAGCAAGCATCAGTATACAGAAATATTTTATTTTTCCTTATTGTAATGTTGGGATGCACAATTTTTGTTCAGCTTAGAACTATACCATCCTGAACAACATTTTGACACTGAATTAAATATGTGCGTTAAAGGAGTGCACATGAGGAATAAAAATTCTTCATATTATGAGGAATAAAACATTTGATTATAATTTTCATAAAATACAAAATATGTGAGTAAAAAAATTCTTGATTAGCAAAAATAAGAGGTGGCAGAATGAGGGAGGTGGTAACAGTATCAAGAGGATACTAGAACCACCATATGCCCTACCAGGTTACACATCTATGGTTTAATATATTTGTGATATATTTGTTGATTCACATATTTCTTTTACAAATCGATCATGTACAATAATCCTGATTTACTTTTTCCAAGAACTCCAAAATGGAATTTCATATTTACTAAAGTTAAATAAGAAAAGTTGCCTATGATTACTTTTGTTGAAAAGTGAAACTTATTGCAGAGTTCGCTTGATGAAAAAAGCTGATGTAAAAGTGAAGCCCAGGAATCATATAGTTCATAGGCCTTACACAGAACATCTATGAAACCTTGCATCCATTTGGTACACTTGAAATATATAAGCATTTATTTTCAGTACAATTGTGCAGTTTTGCAAAAAAAATACTGAATATATATTATGTTAATATATTTAAAACACTGATCTTGAAAAGCGGTTCTTGTAAAATTTTAAATTTAAAGTATCAAGTATTTAGGTCAGATTTCTTGTAAAAAGTAATTCAGGTTGGACATTCTATTAAATTATGGTCTATGGTGAATCCATGGTTTAAGCTTTTAAATGTAAAGCTGTTCATTTTTTTTTTTTTTTGCTTCATGTCTTCTCATCACTTAGTTTCATTTGTCTCCAAAAAAGAGCTGTATTTTGAAGTAAAGATAACATTTGTTTCAATGTCTGTTTTGCCTAGTCAGAAGTTATGTCTGCAAAGCTTCCTTTTAATTCCTGTTTTTATTGGTCAAATTCTAAATAAATAAGTAAAAATCTATATAACTTATGCAAGCAAACATTATTCCAAATCGTAGTTTCAACTTCCTTTACCATGGTTTGGTTTTCTCAAGTTCTCTGCGCATGCATATGGGTATCCAATTAATATTTATGTTGGGGCTGCCAGTGAAACAGGCCAGGTATCCTTGCATAACCATGGGAAAGCCTCAGAACAACTTCCTTAGTGCTTTGAAGAGAGATGTTTTGGTTAGGCCAGCATTTTTTGCAAACTATCCTTGAAATGCTTTGCAAGCTGCAGCAATTGATAACCAAAGTGAAAGTGTGGGGAAATATGGTACTGAAAAAAACCTGAACAAAACATACTCTCTGTGTTAGGAAACTAGTTTAGATGGTCTTTAATATTCTTTTTATTCCTTATTTACTTATTATGATTTGCGGAAGGGAGACCCTTTACTTATATTGATATATTTAATTTCCTTGGATCTTTCTTCCCCAACATTCATTGTGATCCTATTTTCCAACCGGCATGACTTGGAGCCCTCTAACTAATGAAGTTGAGCATGCATATCCCAAGAATACTTTTTTCCAAAAAGCAACTACACTTTGTTTGTTTGTTCCTTGAAAATGTTTTGCTTTTCCTTCAAGAAACCTGTTCTGAACTGAAGAAATTTCTTGGATGAGAAGCAAAATATTAAAAAAAATAAAACAAAACCCCAAAACCTAAAAATGTCCAGTTGCCTTTTTGGAAACAAGCACTTTTGGAACAACCCTGACTTGAATGATAACAGAATCTCTATAGACACTGGCTTGCATGCCTTGTCATTTTGAAGCAATTTTCCAAAGGATGTCTTTGAATCAGCAATACACCAAAAGTTGTGTCTGTTTCAAATACATCTTTGGCTCATGTGGGACTATGTAAAGTATACTGATCCTTAACAGAGCTACACAGATACGAGTAAAGGCAACTGTAATCCCATATCTTCGGCATGTGAATTCTGTGGTTGCCAAATGTGAAATGAAAAGGATTCCCCAGAGATTTTAAAGTTGGTAGTTTCCAGCCCTTTTCTTTATAAGAACTACTACATTGTTATTAATATTTTTAACTATCATATAAAGATGCAATTTTAAAAAATATAATAATTTCAATTTTGAAAACTACTTATCCATTTTTAAATATATAAAGAGAGTGGTTTCATAAGGATGCTATAAAAAGCATCATTGTTTAAATTCACAATATATTACATACATTTTTGTGAAACCATTACATAACTACGAATACAATATAGAAGAAATATGTAAGATTATATCGTCTCTTTTTTTTCTCCCAATAACCACAGTAATTTGCAGAACAAATTGGGAACAATTTATATCAAATACTTCCAAGATTTCAGAATAACTGATCTGTGAATTCTGTGCAAATGAGTTTTACATTTTCTGTTGCTACTGTCATTTTTGCTCTGTAGCAACAATTAATCTCAAGCTTGGATAAGCTGCTTTGTACAGATTTTTTTTTTCTTTTCTGCAGCCCTGTATGCTGTCAAGACCCGTGCTGAAGCTATGCAAGAGGCCTCCGAAGTCATAGCAAGTGGGATGCTCTCTGTTATTGGCCGAAGAGATTCAAATTATAAAGCTGCTTGTTTGGAAGCTTGTGAATACTGCAAGTCAGTGGGCATAGAAGATCCTGTATGTGAAGTTTCAAACTACTTGTTTCCAGACAGCAGAGTCATTGCAGGACATTTACAGGTATTATTAAAAACAATTGTAGCTGACAGTGGAAAGATACTCGGAGAACAAGTCAACTTCCCCAACCTGAGATGCTCTAATTGCATTAATTAATTACTAATTGCAATAATAATTACTGTAATATAAACACTAATATTATAATATATGTATATATTATAATATATACATATATACATATAAATATGTATATACATATTTATTACAATGGTTGTATATTACAACCATTAAGGGCATATAAATATTAATTACAATAAGTAATTACAATAATTAATTGTATTAATTAAAAGCTCTAATTGCGTGCCAAAACAACTAGATACAAAAAGTTTTTCCCCTCATGCCAGCACTTTGCTGAATGCCTAATTCCCACAGCACTGTCTTAGGTCTAAGGATATTTACGCATGTAGTAGGGCTCTATTACTGTTATCCTTCTCATCTTTCCTATTACCTTCTACTCATATTACTTCGTTGTCTGTATGCACACTGAGAGCTTATGTATCAGAGACAAATTCCTTGTGTGTCCAATCACACTTGGCCAGTAAAGAATATTGTATTGTAAATGAGCTGGACTGTTATGTACTCTCCTGCTGGCAGGCTGGATGGATTTGTAAATTGGGGAGACCTAGCTGGGCTGACTCTTGATTCCTACTTTCTCATTTTGGCAGAATTAGTTGTCTTTACATTCGAAATATTCCCCCTCCCCAATATATTTAGCATGCTAATGATTTAAAAAGAAACATAATGACAGTAGCTAAACATGACATAGTTCTCAACATATTGTGCGGGATGTTTATAGGGAAACCATCTTTATTTTCTAAAAAAAATAATCTTAAATTAAATCAGGAATATTTATTTTAAAGGGTTTATTTTTGCCACAGGCATCATTCCATGGTGCCTGGTACTCAGAAAGATTGATGGTCTCTTTTATAAAGAAGAAGAACTATGGGCAGTTCTTGGATTACAACCACTCATTCAACAACTGTTCCAAGTTACTGTGGGAGCGTGCGAGAGGGACTTGGGACCAGTCCACAAAGTTACGGGTGTTGCAGCATCCCCATAATCACATGATCCTCATTTGGGACTTGGCAACTGGCTCACAATTACAGTGTTCCAGCGTGCTGCAGTCATGTGATGGTTATTTGTGACCTTCCCTGCCAATTTCCCACAAGCAAAGTCAATGGGGAAACCAGTAGGAAGTTGCACGTCGTTCCTACCTCTTTTTCGTCTGTGGCATCCATGCACCCACCTATACACCATTTCCCTGCAGCACCAGCCAGCCAACCTACCAGTGGTACCTAATCATCTGCCTGCAGCACTGGCTTGTTTGCCTGCTGTCTCTTCCCATGTCATGGTTATGTGAGGTTCTCAGTTAACAACCTGTGTGGTCCTAAAGCAGTGGTTCTCAACCTGTGGGTCGGGACCCCATTTGGGGCCGAACGACCATTTCACGGGGGTCGCCAAACAACGCAGTCCGCCATTTTTTTCCCCCTTTTCCTTAGCTGTGCTACTCGTTTTTATTCTATTGGCTTTTGAAAGCCAATAGAATAGACTCTCTTGAATAGAGTCTAATTCTATTGGCTTTCAAAAGCCAGTAGGAATTGTCCAGGCTGTCTCTGCCCTGCTGAGCCCGCCAAAAGTCCCATTCTGCAAACGGTGCTGCACCAGTTGAGTAGTCCTCGACTTACGACCGGTTGAATAGTCCTCGACTTACGACCGGTTGGGGGTCACGGCATTAAAAAGGTTGAAAACCACTGTCCTAAAGTTTCATTCACAATCAGGACTGTTAGGTTTGCCAGCAATAGGAGATGCCAGTCTCATGATACCGTGCATCACAAAGTATCCAAACTACATTTAAAGGCAGCCCACAACATGGTTTTTCTATTCAGATGGTGAATGTATGTTAAGACTTCTTATTTCTGGCTTAATTTTTAGTGCTTATACTAATATTGACCAGTTGCGTGCTTCTGAAACATCTTTTTTGTTGTTGTTTTTCTTGGATCACATTTTATCAGTGTGCAGCTGTTTATTCAGAATTCTTTAAAAAGTGAAGTATATTAAAGCAATTTTAGACGAGTGAAATAACTCTCTTTTTTTTAATCTTAGGCTTTGGAATTTTTACAGAAAAATTCAAGAAAATTTTCATTTGCACGTGTAAAAATGCTGCCCGTGAGTGGTGCTTTTCATACCCGCCTAATGAAATCAGCAATGCAACCTTTATCTGAAGCTCTTGAATCAATCAGCATCCAACAGCCTCTCATCTCTGTCTATTCAAATGTGGATAGCAAGAAATACATGCAACCAGGACAGATTCAGCATTATTTAGTGGAACAATTGGTTTCACCGGTGAAATGGGAGCAAATAATGCACAGAATCTATGAAAGGAATCAAGGGAAAAAGTTTCCTTATACATATGAAGTGGGACCTGGAAAACAGTTAGGTGCAATTCTAAGAAGTTGCAATTTAAAGGCCTCAAGATACTATAGTAATATTGATGTTTCTGAAGATGAAACAAATGAAGAAACGTAGGGATCCTTGCAAGAAATGGAAGGTCATTTGCTCCCTGCATAATTTCTTTGGACAGGTTTATTGTCCGTGTTCAGAGCGAAAATATTGTCCATTGTCTTTCTGAGCCTTTCATCAAATTAACACATTTGCCTTACATGCAGTCGTGGGATTCAGCCGGTTCGCACCACTTTGGCAGAACCGGTAGCTAATTTTTTGTTGCCCAGGCCCAGAATGGACTTCCAAAAGCGGCATCCACACAGAGAACCGGTTGTTCACATATTTGAATCCCACCACTGCTTACATGTATTTGGTACGTGCCTATTTAACAGGCCTAATTCCCCTCGCCTAGTTGTCCTGGTGGCATAATGGCTGAAAAGACTTACAGTTACTTGTTGAGAGCAATTTTATTAAAAACGAATGTTTTTACAATGTTTTGTTCGCTTTTCATATGTGTTGAGATGTTTGGAAGAAAATTATTGTTTTGGTGATGGCAGCACGAATCTTGATCAATCTGACTGGCTATGGCAATAGCTTTCTGAAATTGAATGCTTGAAAGGCAGTTAGATAATTTGCTACAGTAGTCTAATAATTTGAATTCATCAGAATTCAGAGCTTTAGAAAGTCATTGCTTCGACAGTGTTCACGGGACTGTGTTCACTCCTTCTGAACTAGAATTTTTTTTATTTAAGTAGTTACTCTGAACACTGAACTCAGAAATTCTAATTTTTTACATACAGATTTCCTTAAGGAACTGCTGAAGCGGAGCAAACAATTACATGAGATTTGCCCAAGTGACCTACCATGTTGAAAAAAGTCACATTTCATTTTCTAAGTTCTCTGTAGGTGCAACAAGGTATAAATACATAATGGATAATCAAAGCAAATATGTTTCCCAGTGTAACACAAAATAAACTATTTCCAAGACAAAAGCAAATATTTTAATAACTTGATTCCCAGTGACCATATGGATATAGTCATGTCCTTTTGGGGGCAGCAGTGGAAATGGAATTGCTTTTTTCGCAGTCAAGCCCCAGGATGGGTCCCCAACCTATGGTCCGTGGCCTATTACTGGGCTGTGGCCTTCTGGCCACCGGGCCACAAAACAGGCTGGCCAGTGCACACACACCCCACTTGTGCTAGTGCCACCGCCACTATGCAAATGGGGTGCCACATGGTGAATACAGGGCGGTGCTACTGAGTGACATGGGCACTAGCACCGCCTCGTTTGCATCGTGTATGCTCGTGGCCGTTTGTGTGTGTGTGTGCACGCGCCTGTAAAATGCTTCCCCCTGCATTTTCCTCCGGTCCGCCAACTGAGAGAGGTTGGAGACCTCTGCCCTAGGCGAATCTTTTAGAGACCGACTGCCCAAAAACTGGCCCCGCCCCTGCCCCACCCCCATCCCACCTGCCCCGCCTCCAGGGCCCGCCGCAGATCACTCAGGCAGCCCAGCAGTGCCATAGCAGCCATGCCCTCTGCCCGCGCCCCACAGCATCAACTACGCGATGGGGCGTGAGGGCAGAGTCTTGTCTACGCTGCCTGGCTGCCATGTCCTTGGCTGCGCTGCTCCATGTGGGCCATGCTCAGGGGCGACTCTCCTCCAGGGAGGCTGCTGGTGAGGAGGGGATTGCAGGGGAAGGCACGGCTGGGGCAATGGCAAATGTGCTCACAGAGAGGGCTCCGAGTGCCGCCTCTGGCACGTGTGCCATAGGTTCGCCACCACTGCCCTAGGAAATCCTGGTAGCTTCACATCAAAATACTAAGCAGGCTTGATCTTGTTTTGCTTTTTTTTTGCAGATCAGTCAGTCACAATAAGGTGCTACTGCTTAATTCTAAATTAAAATAGCTCTCATTGTGAAAACCTGAATGCAGAATACCCCACTTTTACCTCTTTCTCATTATTAAATGAATAGTGAATAATCTCATGCAGGATATGTTATTTTTTGAGCTAAGTGTGTGAGATGTCTGGTACTGATTTAATCTGATATCTGAATCCAGTTACAGCTTAGTGTTAGGCACAAACCATGCTATTATATGTATGTTATATATGTGTACACTTTTGAGAGCAGGCAACAGAATTTCATTTTTAATGTGTGCCCACAGTAAAAAACGATTATTTTCCATTTTTCTTATTTGTTTGATTGATGAGACCTCTCAATAATATGCTGTCCACAGCACTCTTTGACACAAAAAGTACAAAGATAAGTCCTTACTAAACCCTCCTAAGCAGGGATCTAAAGCTTTTTCCTGAAACATTATCTGTCTTTAATTTAGGAAATAATATATCAATTATGTGTCATTAAGTCATTTTCAACTCCCTAGTAACCATAAATAGATTTTCTCCAAGTTCTTAAACTTGGTCCTAACCAATAGTGCAGCTATTGCCGCTGTAACTGAATCCATCACTTGCCTCTTGGTTATCTTTTTCTTTCCACCTTTCCAGCATTAGGGCCTTCTTCACAAAGTAGGTCTTTGCATAATGTGTCTGAAGTAGGATAATTTGAGCCCAGTTGTTTGTGCCTCAAGGGATAATTCTAGGTTGATTTGTTCAATAATGCATTTGTTTTTAGCTGTGCTTGATAGTCGCAGGAATCTTCTCTAACAGCAAAATTCAAAATTGCCAGTTCTTTTCTTTTTTAAGGTCCAGTTTTCACTTCTAAGAGTGTTACAGAAAATACCAGGGCTTACATGTTTCTGAACTTTGTAGATACAGTCAAATCACATTGAATATCTTTTCCAAGGACTTGGTAGCTGCTGTAGCATATTTCTCAACTGCTTGTTCTTTTACTGTTGTTGGTTGAGCATAAAAGATGGAAGCTATCTATCACTTCAATATCTTCATTGCCAATTCTAAGACTGGTTCAACCTAGAATTAAGGAGAGATTTTCTGACAGAACAGTTTGCCTCCAGAAGTTGTCGATGCTCTATCATTGGAGGTTTTAAAGAAGACACTGGACAGCCATTTGTCTGGAATGGCATAGGGTCTCCTGTTTGATCAGGGGATTTCACTAGATAGAAGACTTACAATATCCCTTCAAACTCTGTTATTCCGTTATTACAAATGTTCAAATGACTATCCTGCCAAGTGTATGTATCATTTTGGGAAAAGCTGGTCTACTTTATCAAAGCCCCACCGATTGCTAAACTCTTCGTATTTCTGCCATTTATCAAATGCATATTCTGATTTCAAATTGGAGAGTTTAATTGGATTTCCTCACAATATTCTTGATCGCAGCCTGAATTTATTAGAATTATAGATTGTGTGTATTGCCCATGTTACATTCTGTTCACATGCCAAACCATGAGTTACAATTAGGACCAAATGTTTCCTCACTTCCTACTTGTTAAAAGAAATCTCTGAGTCTTATTTGACTTCTAGTGACAACAGGCACAAGCATGCAGTTACCCTGGCAATGATATGAAAGTGGTTTCTTACTGCCTTCTGCCAAGACTTTTTCAGCTTTTGGCAAGTTTACAACTCCAGTGCACTATCTGGTTTCTTGCAATAGTAATTTGTTACTAATTTGTCATTATAGCAAAGCTAATAGACTACAGACTACTTGTTGTCCTGCAGATCAACCTTTTAAACATGGCACAAGCAATTTTTCATGGCATGGTTATTTCAGGAAGTTGGAAGTGATAATGAAGCTATCGCCATTATTCACTGGCTGGATATTTTTCCCTGCTGCTAGTATGCTTATATTTTTATTATTTCTTCAATAACATGGAAGCCTATTTGATCAGAAGCCTTATTGGAACAGAATAATGCTCATGTGTGCATATCAGGGCCATTGTCTTTAATGATGCCAGGCCATAGATAATCTATTTTAGGGTTTTAGTAATCCAGATTACATTACTGAAGTACTTTATGTCAGGCTGAGGATAATGCAGCCAGGAGAAAGCAACTTAAAAGTGGAAGCTTTCGATTATATCAAAAGAGCAGATCTATAAAAAATTGTGTTATTCTTCACACAACTAAGTAAACATTTGATCAGTGTTTACATATATGGTATGCCAACCACTTGTACTTTCTGAATGAAGCACAGTTAAACATGGTTTTATGTACTGTGTTTGCCTTGTTCTGGGATAATAATTTTGAGCTATTTGTGGAATTTATATCCAAGTGTCATGGAATCAAACATTCCTTCTTGAAGTGACACAGCATTGATCTCTCTGTCCACAGCAAAAATAATCATGTTCCTGGTTGAAAGGATGAAAGTTCCCTTTCTGCAATATTGCCTAGATCAGTGGTTCTCAACCTTTTTAATGCCACGACCCCCAACCGGTCGTAAGTCGAAGACTACTCAACTGGTGCAGCACCGTTTGCAGAATGGGACTTTTGGCGGGCTCAGCAGGGCAGAGACAGCCTGGACAATTCCTATTGGCTTTTGAAAGCCAATAGAATTAGACTCTATTCAAGAGTCTATTCTATTGGCTTTCAAAAGCCAATAGAATAAAAGGGAGTAGCACAGCTAAGGAAAAGGGGGAAAAAATGGCGGACTGCGTTGTTTGGCGACCCCCGTGAAATGGTCGTTCGACCCCAAATGGGTCCCGACCCACAGGTTGAGAACCACTGGCCTAGATAGACAAAGACACAGAAAACAGCTAATACTTTTAAGAACTATAAATGGAACATTAGCTTTATTTTTAAGTTGTTAAAGATTACAAATTAGATATTTTATATTGCAAATATAATTTAAAAGGATGCCCAGCATTCCTTCTATCATCTTTCTAATACAGAAAATCTCTCCATGAAGTAGACATCTTATATAAATGTATAAAAGACAGATATGAATGAACCCTGCAGACATATTTTAAAACAAGCAATTCAGGTAGTTTCCCAGCAACAAACCCATATTAATATTTCTGTTTTTAAAAGTATGAAAAAATAGCAGTGACCCAGCACTACCCTACATTTTAAATAGAAAAAAAGAGCTTTTCATAGGAAACTTTAAAAATGGAAAATCAGTGCCACCTCCAGGGTGAGATGCAGCTTGGTCAAAGTCCAGCAATGACCATCAATAGAAATTCAGTGTCAATTCTGCAGTTCATGCAGCCACCAGGTAAAAGCTGCCGTCAGGAGGGCTGGCCCCCATTTCTGGAATGCCCAGTTCAGAGGAATCCAAACAAGCTGTTTGTAGGGAGAATAAGAATTTGATTAAGAATTATTAAAAGTTACAAATGAAAGGGGAATGATAATCAGTAAAGCACATTCTGTTTATGAGTTTTAGTGGAAGAGCATATGGGAAGAAAAATTTTAATTTTTATGAGTATACAAAAGAAGGAAGGTTCTTGCCTTCAGGTCACAAAGCCTTCTAAATCAGTCTAGCTCAGTGGTGGCGAACCTATGGCACGGGTGCCAGAGGCGGCACTCAGAGCCCTCTCTGTGGGCACGCGCATCATCGCCCCAGTCCTAGGCCTTCAGCTGGGTTTTATAAAACCTTTTTGCTTTAGGCCTCCGCCGCCGTGTGCAAAAAAAAAAAAAAAGTTCAATCAATCAGTCAATTTCATCTTCTCGTGGGAAAAAAAAAGATCTTGCAAAGTTGGAATTGATTGATTGAACTTTTTAGTCCCACCCAGCCTGCCATTACCACCGCAGCCATGCCCACCCAATGGGCCACACCCACCCAATGGGCCACACCCACCTGGCACCCGACGATGCATAAGTGGGTTTTGGGTTGCAGTTTGGGCACTCAGACTCTAAAAGGTTCGCCATCGCTGGTCTAGCTTTTTAAACAATGATGGTGTATAAAACTTTAATTTTGCTTTTAGGAATTTATACTGTCCAACTATTATTACTAGACAACGCATGACACCTTGGGTCACCATTTCAAAGATACTTTCTTACTAGATTTCTCAATGTACTCAACAATGGCAGAGTTTCTAATGTATTTCAAAAGTTCTTTAAAATTCAGGGCTACATTCAAAAGATGTATCTGTCTCGAAAGTCAAACACCGGGAGTTGGCCACAGAAAATGTTTCATGATGTATTATGCCATAAATGCTTTATGATAATTTTATGTCATAAATATTTTATAGGATTTGCCAAATTTCATTTCCACGGGACTCAAAGGTCCCGGATTTTGGGTGCATTGTGTAAATTAGCCCATTTGAAGTACCTTGGTTCAAAACATTTTGCCCTAGGACGTTTCAGCCAGTTAAAAGTTACAAACATTTTAGTAATGTATTGATTATCCAACTTATTATCTTATCTACCTCTTATCTACCACCAACTGGAAGGCAGCGTTTTATCACCCAGAATATGGAAGGGTTTTGTACCTTCACCAACAGCTATCCATGTCTTTCCACACCAACCAATGAGATCTGCTGTTACTCTAAACGTCTCAGAAAAGCCCATTAAGAAAGACAGGCCAATTATAATAGTAACATAAACCCAAGACTTGGGGCAAAACTTGGCTCAAAAACAGTAATTCTGAGAGGGATCTTGGAGTGCTAATGGACAATCACTTAAATATGAGCCAGCAGTATATGGAAGTGTCTACAAAAGCTAATGCAATCCTTGGTTGCATAAACAGGCATAGAATCAAAATCATGTGAAGTATTAGCATTGTTTTATAAAACCTTAATAAGACCACACCTGGAATACTGCATCCAGTTTTAGTCACCACATTACAAAAAAGATATTTAGACTTTGGAAAAAGTGCGGAGAAGAGCCATTAAGATGATTAAGGGCCTAGAAACTAAAACATATGAAGAACAGTTTCAGGAATTGGGTATGGCTAGTCTAGAGAAAAGAAGGGCTAGGGGTGACATGATAGCAGTATTCCAGTATCTTAGGGGCTGCCACAAAGAAGAGGGGATCAATTTATTTTTCAAAGCTCCAGAAGGCATGACAAGAAGCAATAGATAGAAACTAATCAAGGAGAACAATTAACCAGTAAAACAGCTTGTCTTCAGAAGTTGTGTGTGCTTCATCACTAGAGGTTTTTAAGAAGAGATTAGACAGCCACTTGTCTGAAATGGTATAGGATCTCCTGCTTGAGCAGGCAGTTGGACTAGAACAGTGGTGGCGAACCTATGGCATGGGTACCAGAGGTGGCACTCAGAGACCTCTCTGTGGGCACGTGCACTGTTGCCCCAGTCCTAGGCCTTCAGCTGGGTGTTATAAAACCTTTTCGCTTTAGGCCTCCGCCGCCATATGCAAAAAAAAAAAAAGGTTCAATTAGTCAATTCCAACTTCTCACAGGAAAAAAAAGATCTTGCAAAGTTGGAATTGATTGAACTGTTTAGTCCCACCCAGTCTGCCATTACCACTGCAGCCATGCTCACCCAATAGGCCATGCCTACCCAATTGGCCACACCCAGCCAATGGGCCACACCCATCCAGCACTCGCCGATGCATAAGTGGGTTTGGGGTTGCAGTTTGGGCACTCAGTCTCTAAAAGGTTCGCCATCACTGGACTAGGATATCTCCAAGGTCTCTTCCACCTCTATTGTGATTCTAAAATTTTGAGTGGAATTAACAAACATACCATTATCGGGGGTACTCTAGACTAATTCAATCAGTAATCTGGTCAACAGCTTTGTTTTGCAAAAGGTTGAAGAATATGGGATTGGCTCCTCCAACCAACTGATTCTAACCAAAAATGAAGAACTGGACAAAGATGGAAAAGGAGTGGGGACCTGGGGAGAAACCACAGCACAATCAGATATATCCAGTTGATTTCGAGACATCCAGGGTAATAGGCTTAGAGAACTACTGGACAGGATTCCATGAAAGTCAAAAGGAATACCAGAGAACTGGGAACTATATAGCATACATATGAAGTTTTTTAAAACTTCACTAATAACATATTAAGGAAATCTATATTATATGCAGAACAAATAAACTCCCAAATATTTTTCTCAGTCATTTTCAAAATATGCACAGCCTTAATAGGAACAGAACTGTGTTATAAGAAATAAAAACTCTTTTGCTAATTATGTCTGTAAAAAAAATGAAATTTACCCAGACATAGTCAATAATCTTTCTCCAGCTACTGTCCAAGGAACTCCCAACAGATTTCACGACGTTTTTGTCCCAAAACCGAGTCTGGAAAACACAGATTCGGTTTTTCCAGACTACTATTCTATTTAAAAGGAAACAAAACATTAATTTTAAAATATAATGGTTCTTATAAGCAGTAAGCCAAGCAATAAACAGGTTTTACTGAAACAAATATCTGGCATGGTAGCAAGGTCCTTTACAACAGAATTTGCATGCATTGCACCCATGTAAAATGGAGCAGATCCTTTATCATTCCAATTGCTCCTACTAGGTTGATGCAGTTGACCTCACCCATCTCCTTCACAAACACCTTTGGACAGTAATAAAAAAGGGACAGGTTTCTACTCTCCAACTGACTTCAGACGTAAGACCCCCAGTTTCCCACCAGTCAAGACTGATGAAGCTTTCAGAGACGTTTTGAAGCCAAAATTGACATTCTCAACCAATAAAATACCCATCATCATGAGTAGTACTGTCTGCTATTATGAAGTCACCAAATTCCCTCTCTCAACTAGTGGAGTCCTGTCAAGACCAGGGAGAAGAAAACTGTTCCAAATGCACCATGCATTTTTCATCAAAGGAGGACACTGCACCCTTTTCATCCTTATTAAGGTACGAAATTGGCACATCCAGTATAATTTAGATGCCTCTATTACATTAATTGATGTATTTAGGAAAACAGGACAAAAGCTAGCATTTGGAGGAGAGACCACCAAAAAAACCCCAAGTTATAAACAGTCCTGGAAGAAGGTAATGGCAAATACATCTACATTACTGCTGATAAAACCATGTGGCTATCCTTATACATTTAGTAGAAGTCAATGTCCATTTCATGTTGTAAGTACAGGTAGTTCTCAACTTACAACCATTCATTTAGTGACCAAAGTTACAACTGCACTGAAAAAAAGTGATTTATGACCCTTTTTCCACACTTACGACCTATTGCAATATCTCATGGTCATGTGATCAAATTTGGATACTTGGCAATTGGTTCATATTTATGATGGTGGCAGTGTCCCAGGGTCATATGATCACCTTTTACAACTTTTTGACGAACAAAATCAATAGGGAAGCCAGATTCACTTAACAACTGTGGTGAGAAAGGTTGTAAAATGAGGCAAAGTCACGTAACAGATGTCTCACTTAGCAACATAAATTTTGGCTCAATTATGCTTGTAAGTTGAGGGCTAACTATATTTTTAAGCCTTAGGAACAAAGCACAGTTCCGACTCCTCCCCAAGATGGCTGCTGAACAGTAAGAGGCTTGATCTGCTGATCTTGTGGCCAAAGCTGGTTCTCTGGCAGTGCTGCTCCCTGGATTTGTATGGGAGCACTTCGGAATGACCCAAGACAACATTTGGATGACCGTGGACCTATCTGGGAAGGGAAGACTTTAAGATTCCAGTTCCCTTTGGGAGTAGTTAGAAAATCTATCTTCCTCTTGGCAGGTTGCTTTCTAAGCATGCCTGGGTTTTACCTTCATTTTTTCATTTTTCTGTTCCATTTTGCTTTTTATCTTTAAATGTTGACAGGCTAGTTGAATGCTAATTTATTTTAACCCCTGCTGGACTCTAACTGTTCTCCCCCCCCCTTTATGTTGTTCTGAATAACTTTTGTTTTCTTTGTAAGAAAATGTGTGTTTTTGGATGGTTGAAATACTTTCATTTAATTTACATCAATATTGGCTGTAACCACAGAGTTTCTGCATTTTTTTGTATTTGCAAATGTTTATAATTTATTTCTTTTTAATTTTTCTTTTCTCTTGGCTCAAAATATCTAGAAAATATCCTTCCTCTTTCTTTCTGCTTCAGCATTCTTTGTTCCTTGATTTAGTTTCACAGAGCAACAATGTATCAGATTGCAGACAAGCAAGAATTGCTGAAATCTGAGAAAAAGACTTTTTGGTAACATGCAATCTTTGGTTGAAAGATTCTTTTAAAAAAAAAGTTTGATGAGGTGATAATGGCAATGGAAAATATTCAAAGGCATACAGCTTTGGATAAGTTAGATTCACAAAAGGAATCTGATTTGAAAATTGCAGACCAAAGAAATATGGACTATAAAGACAGAGAACTAACTGAGCTGATCCCATATGTTCTTTGAAGTTTGAGCCTGCATTCTTTTACAATACTAGAAGCCTGTCTGAATGGAGAAGTAACAAAGAGGACTAAGGGCACTGAAGAAGATTGGAGAATAGATTTGTTACACTTATTTGGAAACCATTAAGCCACTTCTGTTTGGACTTTGTTGGGAAGACAGACTGACTATGGAGGCTGGATTTATTATATTTAATTAGATACCAAATGATAAAGAGATGGCATTAAGAAAAAAAATGTGGATATTTGATCAAGGACAAATTACTCTTAACTCTTGGGATGATTTGGGATAGATAAGATGCTGTGTTAAATTTCCTATGATTTGATAACAATAAGTTAGTTAATAAAGGGTTTTGAAACTTTAATCTTGTCTTTTTATTATGATTGTTCTTCCTGTTAACTATTTTGTCATTAATATAGCATTTAGAAGACAGGACAGTAATTTGCAAATAGATTTACCAGTTTAAAATTTTTTTTGGGGGGGAGGCTATTTTGCAAGGGATGGGAACCAATACCGTATTTTCCGGTGTATAAGACGACTTTCTAAACCATGAAAATCTTCTCAAAAGTCGGGGGTCGTCTTATACGCCCAGTCGTCTTATACGCTGGAAAATATGGTATTTTAGTAATGTATTTGATCACTATTCAACTGGAGGGGACAATATGTGTGTAGGTGTTGGTTTTCTGTTCTTTTCAATGCACTTTTTTAATATCTTGATTGTTTTGTGGGGGTTTTTTTGTTTTTTTTTTTAATTTTTTTGGAGTTTTATATTTTAACTTTCTTTTGAATAAAAAACTAGAAAATTAAAAAAGGAACTAAACACAAGCCCCATTTTTCAACCTTGTACTGTTTTTTTATTTGTGCCAAATATTTTACGTTTTTGATACCGAGATATACTACAGCCCAAAACGTATGATTAAAAACAAAATACCAAATTTTAAATCTTCAGAAGAATGCTACATGAGGCAAAAATTTGCTCTCTTAGTTTATTGTGATGCTGTTAATTATGATTTATCCCAGTTGCTCTATCATTTATTAAAATTTTACTGTGTGTCAGCACATTGCATATGTGTCATAGGATGCAAGTAGTCTCTCAATTAGATATCCTAGAATAATACAAACATGCATTTGTGGCATCCTGGTCAAAATGTGTCAAAATTCAGCAGTACTAGCCACAACTTTAAAAGAGAATGCTATGTAGAGCTCTAGGGCATCTAAAGTGAGTAAACTATTCTTCCTTTATCTTACCATCACTTAAAAACATCACTTTCATGTGAGATAGGCAACTATGTATATATGATAAATATTTTTTTAAGTGTCAAGGTCTCTTTTTTTTTAAAAAAAGTTAGAGATAATTCAAAAGCAATCTCCTGTTCATATTCTAGTTGTAATCCTAAACACATAATAATTTGAATATTGAAAATTACCCTTTAGCAAGTTGAAATAAGGGATCCTCCAGTTTTCCACTGTATCTCCTGTTACACTCATCTCCAATTACTGCAAGCTGGTGACCAACTTGGATTATAGATCTAAAAAAATGAATATATATATATATAAGGGTCAAATGCCCAAGGACCAATTTGAGCAAATGTATGACAGCAGTAGGATATTTCCTGCTGAGAAGATCCAAGTGTCAGTCTGCAGAGCTGTCAAGTTGCAGTGATGTATTTAATTTTAAATTTTATTACAACTATCAACCAAAGATCTAATATAACAAAGAAACTTATATGACTTAATAACACTCAACCATCTTTACATAGTACAATATATAAGCAACATTCCAGTGGCCATAGAATTCCTCATTGTGACTAGAGAAATTATTTAAAAATGATTGAAGTAGACATCATCTATAATCAGATCCTAAAAATAAATCCCATACTCAATAAATTCACTAACACTTTATTCACAAGGTTATTGCTTCCACAACACTGGAATTTTTAAGACATCATCCTCCAAGATGGCAGAAGGGAGAGTATTGGTGAGACTTAATATAGATTTACTGAGAAGTGGAGAAAGTAAGAAAATATGTATATTTTGCTGATTCAAGCCTCAGAGGTCAGTGAAATTTGGTAATATGGGTTGGCTCCTATTGAAACTGTGTCTTCGATTGTCATTTAATTCCATATCCAAATCCAAATTATTGAAAACTTGGGAATGTACTTTATTACTACCATTATGTGCACTTTATTTACCCTGGGTTCCATCATCTAAATTACCATTTATCCTTCCTAATTAGGGAAATAAACAGTGTTGAATTTCTTCCATATAAATTGAATTAATTTTCAAATCCAGGCGCCTTCCTTGTGGCTTCCTGTTAGATTCCATCCTGTTTCAGGATGTAAGGAGTAAGAAGAAAGTAAAAAAAAACCCCACTGCTAAGTCCACTAATGGGAGCAGATGGCAAGAAGGAGATGAGAAGCAAGGAGAAAACAGAACTGCTTAATTTCTTCTTTGCATCTTTTTTACGCAAAAGGAAGAAAAAGCTCAACCTTTCAGAAACAGCCCTGAGGGAGATAGAACAGGTATATAAGTCAATATATGCAAGGAATTAGTAAGAGAATATCTACCCACCCTGGATGAGTACAAATCACTGGACCAAGTGATCCCAGGGTTCTGAAAGAGCTGGTAGACCTCATCTTGGAGCAACTGAATGCAGTGGTGGGATTCAACCAGTTCGCACCACTTCAGCAGAACCGGTAGCTAATTTTTTGTTGCCCAGGCCCAGAATGGATTTCTGGAAGTGGCATCCACACAGAGAACTGGTTGTTCACATATTTGAATCCCACCACTGACTGAATGTAACCTTTCAAAGCTCTTATAGCACAAGGAATTTCCAGAGGTCTAGAAAAGGGCTGCTATGGTTTCAATCTGAAAAAAGAGAGGGGGGGGAATGGATCCAGGAAATTATACACCAATCAGCTTGGCATCAACACCTGGGAAAATCCTTGAAAAGGATTTGAGAATATGGAGGATTCATAAGCACCTAAATATGAACAAGTTGATTACTAGAAGCCAGAGTAGGCTTGTTAAGAACAGATCATGCCAGACATACCTTATTACCATTTTTGATAAAGTGACTAAATTAATGGATCAGGGAAAAGCTGTGTATATAGTTTACTTTGACTTCAGTAAGGCATTTGACAAAGTAGACCATAACCTATTTCTCGGTAAGATAGAACAATGTGAGATAAACAGTACCACCACCAGTTGGATTTGCAACTGGCTGACCAATCCTACCCAGAATGTAGTCCTCAATGGAACTACATCTACATGGAGGGAAGTATGCAGTGATACCACAAGGTTTTGTCTTGGGCCCGGCATTTTTCAATATTTTCATAAGTGATCTAGATGAGGGGATAGAAGGGGAACTCATCAAATTTGCAGATGACACCAAGCTGGGTGGAAGATAGACTCAAGATTTAGAAAAGTCTTGAAAAATTGGAACAGTAAGCCCTATCCAACAAGGTGCAGGGCAGTGATGAGAAAAGTATTTTTGCATTTTGCATTTACCTAGGAAAAACCACATGCCTAGGTACAAAATAGGTGGATCCTGGCTCAGCCGTAATGATCTACTGTAAGTCCTAGTGAACCACCACTTAAGTATGAGCCAGAAAAGTGCTGCAGCTGCCAAAAAGCCAATGCACGCCTAGGCTGCATCAACGGAAGGATAACATCAAGATCATAAGAAGTAATAATACCACTTTTTACTGCCCTAGTGAGGCCACTGCATACAGTTCTTTTCATCATGGTACAAAAAAGACGTTGAGGCCCTGAAAAGTGTGCAGACAAAAGCAACAAAGAGGACCCCCCCCAGAGTCTCCTTGCCCACCTAGAATCATCTTGTAGAGGAGATGGACAGCATAAAATGTAATGAATAAAATGAAGGATCTGGAGGCTAAATCATATGATAAATGGTTGAGGAAGCAAGGTATGTCTTGCCTATCAAAGATGATTACGGAGGACATGATAATGGTCTTCCAGTTCTCGGGAGGCTGTCACAAAGAAAAGGGGGTTGACCTATTCTCCAGAGCACCAAAGGACAAGACAAGAAAGAATGTGGGGAAGCATGTTAAAGAAGGAGCCAACCTAGAAGGAGATATTAATTGTGAGAACAATTAATCAATGGAATAGCTTGCCTCATGGAGTTGTGGGTGCGCCATCACTGGAGGTTTTCAAATAAGCAACTATTTTACTGGGATGGTGTTAGGGGGTTGGACTAGAAAACCTCCGAGGTCTCTTCCAGCCCTATGATTCCATGATCTATGTTCACCCAGGAACAATGAGCAGCAAACAGCTGTTTCCGTGCTGTGGCTGCCCAAGATAATAACTTCCTGCTATTTACCCTGTTGCTACCAGCCAGCTGACATAGGCACCTAGAAACTAGGCCAGTGATGGCAAACCTTTTAGAGACCGAGTGCCCAAACTGCAACCCAAAACCCACTTATGTATCGTCGGGTGCTGGGTGGGCGTGGCCCATTGAGTGGGTGTGGCCAATTGGGTGGGTGTGGCTGCGGTAGTAACGGCAGACTGGGTGGGACTAAAAAGTTCAATCAATCAATTCCAACTTTGCAATATATTGAACTTTATTATTATTATTATTTTTGCAGTGGAGGCCTAAAGCAAAAAGGTTTTATAAACCCAACTGAAGGCCTAGGACTGGGGTGATAGCGCACATGCCCACAGAGAGGGCTCTGCGTGCCACCTGTGGCATACGTGCCATAGGTTCGCCATCGCGGAACTAGGACATTTCTGCTTTGAACTGTTTGTCCAGTGTCTAGGATGCCTCGCCAAAATCCAGGTCTAACCTGACAGAACTGTGATGCCAGTCACCAAAGATATGCAATACCTGATATTCATTTCCACTTGATCTGCAAAATCTGTTATGAATACAGATCTTTTGGGTGGCTCCTCTTCCAGAACTGCATTAATGTTTTCAAAGGTGGGGATAAAAAAGTGCCTGGAGATCTGTCCTGTCTGAGCCATAGTTACGTCTGCCTGAAGAAAATGCAAGAAAATCAAAGTAAGCATGTTCATTTTGGTTAAGATTTTCTATATGTAGCTGAAGGATCTGCAAAACAGATCTCCCAGAAATCAGAGTTAACCCTCTGTAGTAGGATTGGTTTATTTTCAAGGGCTGGTTTATTTTCATTGCTTAGCTACAGAACTGAATTATTACTCCATATTGGAAGGATGAAATCCATTATTTTCTTAATCATAACCATCAAAAATACCTATTTTCTGTTGCTTCTTTCCCACAATATTTCCCAGCTTGTCTTCTCATCCCTCCATGTGTTATTTCCTGTGACAACTCAAAGTTGGTGACCTTGAGACATTGTTTCTATTTCAAACAATTCCTAACAAAGATTGACTTTGAAACTCATTTTTCCCTCCAATGAACATTTATGCATTTCCAACTTAGCCCATTCTCCTAGTTTTCTTCTTCTGCTCCTAATTTTTGCAATGCAAATCATCCCAGCTACCGGATAAAGAAGAGGCATAAAATGTGGAGCCTGGCCATGTGCACCATTCATATCTTTTTGATAGTCTCCAGAGTCCTTTGCCAACTGAATGGGGCAAAAGAAAATTGAGTGTGGAAAGTTTTAAAAAGCAACATGAGCCTCAAAAACCCTTGCATCCATGGGATGCAAGCAGCACACGAAACCATGCCCCCTCCGGTCCGCGGAAAAACCTCTCCCTACAAAACCGGTCCCTGGTGCCTCTGCCTTAAACTGAGGTTCAGTGTCTCTCTATGCAATCAGAAATAAGTCCTGTTTCATTCAGCAACTGCAACATAATAATAATAGTTCCCCTGCTCTGTATACATATACTCTCATCAGTACTGAAACTTGCTTTTGGAAATTTGGATCATAATTTTTTCAAAGAAATCCAATTTCACAATTTCATGTTCTGTTTCTTGTACATGAATGATACAGCCCTGCAAAAATTCTGAAAGACAAAGAATAATGTTTTGTTTAAATGTCTGTTTAGCTTAGCTCCAATAACAACCTCATGCTCACCTGACTCTCCTTTGTTGTTTTGATAATTATTTTGTGGTCCACTATTAATATGGCATGAAGAATGGAGTGGAGTGGAGTGGAGTGGAGTGGAGTGGAATGGAATGGAATAGAATAGAATAGAATAGAATAGAATAGAATAGAATAGAATAGAATAGAATAGAATAGAATAGAATAGATATTGGAATGAATAGAATAGAATAGATATTGGAATGAATGGAATGGAGTAGAATAGAATAGAATAGAATAGAATAGAATAGAATAGAATGGAATGGAATGGAATGGAATGGAATAGAATAGGCTTTTTTTATTGGCCAAGGGTGATTGGACACACAAGGAATTTGTCTCCGGTGCATAAGGTCTCAGTGTACATACAAAGTAATCTAATCATAAGATACCAAAAGGAGAAGGCAGTAGAAAAGATGAGAAGGTTAATAGTAATACAGCCACACTACATGGATACATATCCTTAGACCTATGACAGTTCTATGGTAACTAGTGTTCAGCAGAGTGATGGCACAAGGGAAAAAACTGTCTTTGTTTTGGCATGCAATGCCCTATAGCAGCATCCTGAGAGAAGGAGTTGAAACAGTTTATGTCCCGTATGTGAGGGGTCTGTAGCTATTTTCTCAGCCCTTTTTCTGACCTGTGCAGTATACAGGTCCTCAGTGGAAGGCAGGGTGGTTGCAACTAGCTTTAAGTTTGTTTGTTTTTTGCAGTCCTAACTATCTGTTGAAGTCTGTACCAATCCTGTTTGGTTGCTGTACCAAACCAGAGAGTTATAGAAGTACAAATGGTACACTCAATAATTCTTCTGTAGCACTGTATCAACAGCTCCTGGGGCAGTCTGAGTTGATGCAGAAATATATAATATTTAATGCTAAATATATAATATTTAATGTTGAATATATATAATATTACAAATTAGCATAACTGATTAAAAAGAAATAATTGGTTTCATAAAAAGAGTGAAGAGAGAGCCAGTTCGGTCTAGTGATGGAGGCACGAGGCTAGAAACCAGGAGATGGTGAGTTCTGGTCCCCTTTTAAGCATGAACCCAACCCACCTCACAAAGTTGTTCTTGTGGGGAAAATAGGAAGAGGAAGGAGCATTAATATATCTTTGTTATGTTATTTATAAAAATAATAAAGGTAGGATTACAAAAATCAAAACAGATTCTTTGCTTTCCATTTCCTAAAGCCTTTCAAAACTGTTACGTTCTTCTAAAAGAAAAAGAACAGATAATGGCTCTATATTTCTCATGCTGAAAAAGATCTGATGGTTGCTGTGTCCACTTTTCTTTGATCTATAGTCCACAATCAGAAATAAACCTCCCCTCAAAGTATTAAATTAGATATCTGCATTTCATACTGAGAAGTGAACATAAGCAACCCAAGAAAATCCAAATGGGAATAAAAAAAACAATGACAGGAGACCCCCGCCCCCCTCCCCCCCAAAAAAAACACCTGAAAATTTGTGTCCTTTAATCTCTCTACAGGATATTCTCTGAGGTGGTTGGTTTGACTGGGCCTTTAGAACATCTAACTTACTTTAAGCTCTTTTATTTATGAGAACAAAAATGCAGAGAGGATGCAAATTGAACAGGTGTTATTATATTGATTTCTAAATTTCCAAACTTCTTTATAAAAGGAACACAAAAGCATACAAAATTTGCTTTTGAAAACTGTGCAATGCTTTTGCAATCCTGTTTTCAGTCGGAAAAAAATACATTTAAGCTAACTTTATATTTTAAAAGGCGTATTGCCAATCTCAATAACATAACAATAACAATCAATAACAAAAAAAGAGAGAGATAGCAGTAAAAGAGAGGATATGTTTTACCCCAGTTGACTGGAAAATATATTGCAAAGTGATGTGAAATTAGATGAGCCTTAGTGCTGGAGGTGTAATTCGCAGGTGATTTTCACATGACCACAGCTATTTTTCTTCCTGTTTTCCATCAACAGATGCAATATAAACAGAGCAGCCCTCCTCAATGACTCTCAGGGTAGATTACACGTTTTGGCACCTGATGAGCCAAATGATCTCAAAATGGAGTCTCTGCCTTTCTCCTTTCACTGGCATGTACCTCAGCAGAAGAACTGTCTCTGTATTAATCTATTTAACTGTACGAAAATCTCTATTGGGAAAAAAAGTTATGTCCTCTGCTTTTAGCTGATGCAAGCACACACCTGTCGCAGCAGAGAAAAGCGTTTCCTTCTTTGCTGGAGGAAAAGAGAAATTGCCCTTTTTAAGATGGCACCTGTCAACAGCCCCCCCCCCCTCCGAGGCATTTTGGTTTGCCAAGCGATAGCATTAAAAACAGGTCTTTAATTTTTAAAAAGGGTCAACTTTCCTTTAACCAAAAGTTTTTCCCCCCTCAAAGGAATGGGTCAAAGTCGATGCTGCAAATCTCTAGGTCAACATCTTACAACATTTATATCCTTGCACTTGGGCATCTTATATACATGCGATGTTTTCAGACCACGGAGAGAGTCCTCCCCCATCGCTAGGGTGGAGGCTCTTCCGCAATCTGCACGAACTTCCACGGGTTGCAATTGTTTAGGGGCGACAAGGAAGGAAGGAAGGAAAGCAATCTTTGAACCGAATCCTCAAGAGTTGGGCAACTACTCCAAAATTCCGGTTTCAGCCCCGCCGACCCCCTCTGCGCCCCACCGGGACTGTCCCCTGCCCCATCCAACCGGCAGCCCCGCATCTCACCTCGGCCTCCTCGCCTCCGAGCGATGGCCGTCCTGCAGCCGCACAGGAGAAAACGAGGACTGGGAGAGGCCAACGGAAGCAGGCGACAACACCGTTAAATCACATTTCGGTGACTGGAAACCAGAGGGAGGGCCGAGCGAAGCCGGTTTCGCGGGACTTAACCGCGACGTCGCCACCGCCTCGCCCCGGTTGGCCCTGCCTTCTTACCCCGTCCGGCCTCCGCTCCGAAAAGCAAGGACCCCCAAACAAAGCCAGGCTAGGTATCCCCGCCTGAGCCCAGACTCTTCTTCACTTTCTGGACATATTAAACTCCCATGTTTCCTTGGCACATCGTCTACAATTGGACAGAAGAAAATGCCTCTTAGAGCAATAACTTCATGGATCTCTTACTATCAGCAAGACAAAGGGTCTAATTTCTTCCTGTTGTAGAATTTGCATATAAAACCTCAGTTCGTTTTTTTCTACTTGCATGACACCTTACCAAAAGAATGAAGAGATGCTGTACATAGCATTCCAGCTTCACAGACGCACACACAAAAGCAAACTCTCGTCTTCCTCCAAAAGCACAGGGAAGCTGACAGGTTTGGCCACAATAGTTTATTGTAAACAAATCCATTATTAACTTGTCATATAATAAGGTAATAATATATAAAATAGCCTAAGACCTGGGTAAGATGTTAGCAAGTTATAACAAGCGGTGTGGCCATTTTGCTGGGAAGAGCTAGCTCTGTCATGGGTAAATGAGCATGCCACAAAACTTGTGTGAAAGAAAGATTTAAGACATAGGCATTCTGGTCCAGTGCAAGTGCTGCCTTTGTAGCCATTGTGGTGAGCTACGGGTGAGAGGGGAGGGCAACGGCACTAAGGTATGCTCATAAAACATAAACAGGTAAGGGGAGTAGTGGGTGCAATTGGCCAATGTCTCACATTCTCATGGTTAACGATTGGCTCAAACGTTTGAATTAGAAATCTATAAGAGAGATGGCGAAGAATAGTCCAGAGTGGTCATCATCATGTCAGTCTGCTGATTTGGGTTCTACTGCAATAAACAGGTTCCTGATCCTTCCACAAATGTCACTGCTATCTATTGTAGTCTACTTTGGGAATGAACTTCCAACAATATATATTTTTTTCATTTGCGATCATTCACTGGAGTTCTTGTACTGTAACCATAACCTTCTTTCTAATAAATGCTATTAATCAGAGTTCTAAGAAACTTGTCCCTGGGATCGATTATTTCCTGTTCAGATTACAAGCGAAAGTGTGACACACTAACCATAAAAAGCCACCCTAAAATGACTCTAAGCATGATCAACAGGTTGCTCACCATACAATAATTCATAATTTACAAGCAATCATGGCTTGTAGCTTTTTCTTTTGATTGCTTTCTTTTTTCTTCTTTATTTTGTATTAGCTTCTATTAGTTTTTATCTTCCTTTAAAAAATTTAAAATAAAGTTATACATTAAAAATCTTGATTAAGCAAAGCTATAGATGATAAGATTCTACCAGTTCTTTATCTTTAATTGCGTTAAGAAGCAAGGTCATTTTAGAGTGTCTCCATGATTTTGGAAATAAACTCCATCTTAAGAGTTGAAAAAGAGCCACTAATTTGGAATTCTTGTAAAACAAGGCATGAAACCATCAGCTATAGTGGTTTAAGTTTAACTTTTTTTGGTTGAAGTAAAAAGATGTCACTTACACAAATAATTACTACATTTCATTATTCATGCAGTCTGCAGTAAGTAGAATAAAAAATAACCGAATTACAGATTTCTAGTGCTGCTAGCATCTCTAATTCTGTTTTGCTATTAATTTTGAGTTCTTCCCATGATCTGAAAAATTGTTTAGTGTAGACTAAATTAGCAACTGTTTTCTGGCAATCCACTGCTTCAAATTCTTTCCTTTTTTAATGGAATTTTTATTTTTATGTACAGGTGGTCTTCGACTTACAACCACAATTGACCCCCAACATTTCTGTTGCTAAGTGAGACATTTGTTAAGTGAGTTTTGTCCCATTTTGCAACTTTTCTTGCCACAGTTGTTAAGTGAATTACTGCAGTTGATAAGTTAGCAACCCGGTTAAGTGAATCTGGCTTCCCCATTAACTTTGCTTGTCAGAAGGTCAAAAGGGGATCACACGAACTTGGGACCCTGCAACAGTCATAAATATGAATCAGTGGCCAAGCATTTGAATTTTGATCACCTGATCATGGGGATGCTGCAAAGATCACAACTATGAAAAAAGGTCATAAGTCACATTTTTCAGTGCTGTTGTAACTTTGAACGGTCACTAAAAGAACTGTTGTAAGTCAAGGACTGTATGTATAGCCTTTGAGTCTGGTTCTTTGTGAGTTGCTTCTACTCTTGAATTCGACAAGAAAGTTCAGCACTATATTCTGCCTGGCTGGCTGAGGAATTCTGGGAGTTGAAGTCCACAAGTCTTAAAAAGCTGCCAAGTTTGGAGACCTCTGGTTAAATACTGTACCATCCTTTATTTAAAGCTGCTTTGGAGAATCGTCGCTAACGTCTTCTTAAATCTTTCCTGCTGAAGGAGATCCAGTCCCCAGAAAGCTGTGTGGCTTTCTTGGCTTTCTGACTGAGGAATTCTGGGAGTTGAAGTCCACAAGTTACCAAGTTTGGAGAGAGACCTCTGTATTTAACCACCTCCATCAAACGAAAAAGCGGCGACTCCCAGACGGGGCCGCTTCCTGCCTCTTTTCGCTCGGCCCGGCAGGGGGCGCTCCCAAAGCCGGAAGACGCGCGCGGCGTCCCGGTTGTCCGGTAACGTTCCGGAAGCGCTGCCGGACCCAGGAGGAGCCGAAACCGCGAGGAGACGGAGGGCGGCGTGGCTTCTCCGTTGGGGACGGTGAGCACGAGCCCATTTCCCGAGGTCGTCTTAGGGGAGGAGGCCGGCTTGGAGCGCGGATGGGAGGATTTCCCTGTTTTACCTCAACGCGACGAAAGTCATAATGTAACCGGGCTTCGTTTATTACAATAAAAGCAAATCCTTTCGTAAAACTATACTTTATTTATTTATTTTACATTTTTGTTTCTTTTGTCCTTGCTCTTGCCTTTCCGTCCACGAGGCGGTGTTTCTCAAGCTCAGCGGCTGTAAGGTGAAATGGACCAACTTCCAGAATTCCCCAGCCAGCCTAGCTTGAGAAACGGTGCTCCAAGGTTAGTCGTGATTGGGATCCCCCTGAGGAAGGGCCGCTCTGCTGTCTGTCGAAAGCCCTGGGGTGATTTAGAAGAGGTCCCAGCAGTTAATTCTCTTCTGTCTTGCCCAGAGAGTAATAATATAGAACAGTGGTTCTCAACCTTTTTAATGCCGCGACCCCCCAACCGGTCATAAGTCGAGGACTACTCAACCGGTCGTAAGTCGAGGACTACTCAACTGGTGCAGCACCGTTTGCAGAATGGGACTTTTGGCGGGCTCAGCAGGGCAGAGACAGCCTGGACAATTCCTATTGGCTTTTGAAAGCCAATAGAATTAGACTCTATTCAAGAGAGTCTATTCTATTGGCTTTCAAAAGCCAATAGAATAAAAGGGAGTAGCACAGCTAAGGAAAAGGGGGAAAAAAATGGCGGTAATTGTTTGGCGACCCCCGTGAAATGGTCATTTGACCCCAAATGGGGTCCCGACCCACAGGTTGAGAACCATTGATATAGAACAATGACAGAGTTGGAAGGGACCTTGGAGGTCCTCTAGTCCTACTTTGTGCTCAGACAGGAAGCCCTATACCAGGGGTCCCCAACCCCCGGTCTGCAATCTGGTACCGGTCCCCGGCATGCCAGAAACTGATCCATACGAACAAGTGAATCCCCATCCGTGGGATGCAGGCAGCACATGAAATCATGCCCCCCTCCAGTCCATGGAAAAATCTGTCTGCACAGAACTGGTCCCTGGTGGCCAAAAGGTTGGAGGCCACTGCCCTATATCATTTCAGACAATTGGTTGTCCAGTGTCTTCTTAAAAACTTAAAAATTTCCAGTGTTGCAGCATTCAAACTTCTGGTGGCAAGTTGTTCCACTGATTAATTGTTCTGTCAGGAAATTTCTTCTTAGTTCTAGGTTGCTTCCCTCCTTGATTGGTTTCCATCCGTTGCTTCTTGTCCTGCCTTCAGGTGCTTTGGAAAATAGCTTGACTCCCTCTTCTTCGTGGCAGCCCCTGAGATATTGGAACTCTGCCCTCATGTCATCCCTAGTCCTTCTTTTCACTAGACTACACATACCCAATTTCAGCAACTGTTCTTTATATGTTTTAGGCTCTAGTCCCCTGATCATCTTTGTTGCTCTTCTCTGCACAAGGTGGGAAGGGAAGGGACTTCGCAGGTCTCCTAGGACAATCCCTTGCTCAAACAGGAGCTCCTATTCCATTCCAGACAAATGGCTGTCCAGTCTCTTCTTTAAAACATCTAGTGTTTGAGTATCACAACTTCTGGTGGACAGCAGTTCCACTGATTAATTGTTCTCACTGACAGAAAATTTCTCCTTAATTCTAGGTTGGATTTGTCTTTAGCAATCTTCTACCTGTTACTTCTTGTCCTGCTCTCAGGTGCTTTGGAGGATAAGTCGACCTCCTCTTTCCTCTGGGACCCCCCAAGTACCGGAAGACAGCCATCATGTCACCCATTGTAGTCCCCTTCATACTTAGTTCCTTCAACTGTTTATTTTATGATTTAGCCTCCAAACCCCTTATCATCTTTGTTGCTCTTCTTTGCACTCTTTGTAGGGTCTCAGCATCTTTTTTGTATCATAGTGACCAGAACGTGGTGCAGTATTCAATTGTGGTCTCACTAATGCATTACAGGTAGTCCTCAACTTATAACATTTCGCTTAGTGACTGTTTGAAATTACAGCGGCACTGAAAAAAAGTAACTTATGAGCATTTTTCGCACTTAATGACCGTTGCAGCATCCTCATGGTTATGTGATTTACTTTCGGATGCTTGACAACTGACTCACATTTATGACAGTTGCAGTGTCCTGGGGTCATGTGATCACCTTTTGCAACCTTCTGAAAAGCAAAGTCAATGGGGAAACCAGATTCACTTAACAACCAGGTTACTAATTTAATACCTGTAGTGACTCACTTAACAAATGTGGGAAGAAAAGTAGTAAAATGGGGCAAAACTTACTTAATTTCTCACTTAGCAACATGGTCCTAAGTTGAGGACTACCTGTATAAAGGGGCACTATCATTTCTCATGCTCTTGCTGCTATCCTTCTGTTGATGCAGCCTAGGATTACATAGACTTTTTGGCACCTTCAGCACATGGCTGGCTCATACTTAAGTGGCAATCTACTAGGACACCTAGATCACTCTCACAATTACTACTATTAAGCCAGGTACCACTTATTCTATATCTGTATTTGGTTTTTCTGCCTAACTGCAGGACGTTACTTTCCCCACCATTGAATTGCATTTTGTTGGATAGGGCCCAGTGTTCGAATCTGTCAAGATCCTTCTGAATCTTGAGTCTCTCTTCCAAAGTGTTAGCAATCCCCCCAGCTTGGGGTCATCTGCAAATCTGATGAGTTCCCCTTTTATCTCTTCATCTAGATCATTTATGAAAATGTTGAAGAATACTGGGCCCAAGACAACCTTGAGGTACCTCACTGCATACTTCCCCCCATATAGATGTAGTTCCATTGAAGACTACACAGTAAGTATGGCTGGTCAGCCAACTGCAGATCCATCAGTGTCTACCCCACATTGTTCTGTCTTACCAAGACTTATGCTGTGATCTACTTTGTCAAATGTCTTACTGAAGTCTAAGTAAACTGTGTCTACAGTGTTTCCCTGATTCACTAATTTACTCACTTTGTCAAAGAAGGCTGCAAGGTTTGTCTGGCATGATCTGTTTTTCACAAACTCATGTTGGCTTCTAGTAATAGCTTACTTGTTTCTAAGTTTTTGCAGATCTGTTGCTTGATTATTTGTTCCAGGATTTTCCCAGGTATTGATGTTAGCCTGATTGGTATATAGTTTCCTTGATCCATTTTTTCCTTTTTGAAGAGTGGAACCACATCAGCTCTTTTCCAGACCTGTGTAATTCCTCCATACACCAGGAGCTCTGCAACACTTTGAAAGTCTTTTTGCCCCATTCACTTTTTCCAAGTGGGGTTTATCCAGGTGAGCATTGTAGTCAATTAGGGGGGGGGGAATTGAGAGGGCTCCATAGGCAACAATGATTTCCAACTTTCTAGTTCAGTGGTTCTCAACCTTCCTAATGCCACGACCCCGCAACCGGTCGTAAGTCGAGGACTACCTGTATTTCCCTGCCCAGGAGCGCCGCGCATGTGTGGTACCGCCTCCTGCGCTGGCCGAGGCGTAGCTGGCAAGCGGCAGAGACGGCGCAGGCCGACCACTGGCTGGGCCACCAGCTGGCCCAGCCCAAGGCAGGTAAGGCACCCACCGGGCCCCACGGGTGCCAGCAACCCTCCCTGCGCTCGCCGGCCTCCCACCTCCCACCCCTGGCCCTCTTTTACTTACTTTTAGTAGTTGCTCAGCAGGGAGGGAAGCTTTCCAGAAAGTTTGCCTTGCAGCACCGTTTGCAGACTGGGGCTTTTGGTGGGCTCAGCAGGGCAGAGACAGCCTAGACAATTCCTATTGGCTTTTGAAAGAGAGAGTCTATTCAAGAGAGTCTATTCTATTGGCTTTCAAAAGCCAATAGAATAAGAGGGAGTAGCACAGCTAAAGAAAAGGGGGAAAAAATGGCGGACAGCCTTGTTTGGCGACCCCCGTGAAATGGTCGTTCGACCCCAAATGGGGTCGCGACCCACAGGTTGAGAACCGCTATTCTAGTTGCCTCTGTTTTTATTCTCTTGCTAAATGCTTCTTGTGGAAATGGGATGTCTCTGAATCTTTATGATTTTCAAAAAGTTTATAATACTGTAATTATAGTAATAATATCAACGACCCTTCAAAAGCATGTGTCTCTTAATTGTTCTAAAGCTTTCTAAATACTTTGGACAAAGTTTTGATTTTTATGCATATATTTGCTTATATAGAACTACATTTACATATACACTGGATATAGAAAATCTCACCTCCCTATTAAAATGCCAGGTTTTGAGAGGTAAAAAAAAATCAGACTAAGATAAACCACTTCAGAATTTTTGCTACTTTTAACATAAGATATGAGCTGTGTAATTCAACTGAAAAACAAACAAATCTTTTAAGGGGGAAAATAACAACAATATGGTTGCATAAGTGTGCACATGCTCTTATAAGTAGGGATGTGGCTTTGTTCAGAATTAAGCAGTCATATTCAAACTGATGTTTAATAGTAGTCACTACACTACACACCTGGCATCAATTACAGTGACTGATCAAGCCCATATAAAGTTCTAGTAAGAACTTCCTGACCTCAATTGAGACCGGCGACTCCATCACTAAGCGATGTGACGATAAATATCATGTGATTGCACCCGACTTACAATATCAGTTCGTCAGTTCCCACACAGTTATTAAGTTCTCCCACCATTGTTAAAATGATGTCATGTGACTGCAACTTTTTGCTGGCTTCCCCCTTGACTTTGCTCATTGGAAGTTGGCTGTGAAGGTTGTAAATGATGATCACGAGACTGCAGGATACTGTTACTGTCATAAATGTGTGCAGACTGCGACATGCCTGAATCATGATGAAAGAACTGCAGGGATGCTGCATCACTTGCAACTTTAAGAATCAATTGTAAATGTCCTTTTTCAGCAGCAACGTAAATTTGAACATCATTGAATGAATGATTGGTAAGCAAGGGCTCTTTATATACAGTATATATCTACTATAAGTCATACTAAGATTACAGAAATTGGTATGAATGTGTGTGTATTGTGTGTATAAAATTTATAATTGTTTATATGTCATAGTTAAATTACAGAAATTGGTATAAATGTGTGTGTTTATTGTGTGTATAAAATTTATAATTGCATAATTATATAAGTATACAATATTAATAAAGTTGCAAAATATAGATACAAATACATATAACTAATTTTATATGATCTTTGCAAGATCACATAATCACATGTCATAATCAAATTTCTATTTGCTTCACAGTCTTTTCAATTGTATCAAGTAAAAAATTCAAATGAATAAATATTACAAATTATACGTTTAAAAATGAGTTTTTAAAAAAAATTGCTTTTTTTTTAAGGATAATGGCAGGAAAAGTAAAGTGGGTGACTGACATCGAGAAATCTGTATTAATAAACAATTTTGAAAAGCGAGGATGGATCCCAGTGTCTGAAAATGAAGACTGGAACTTCTACTGGTAAGCAACATTTTTTACATATTATGGAGTATTACATACACAATTCTTAAAGGTGATTGTTTAATGCAGATAATCCTTGACTTATGACTAGTCGCTTAGCAACTGTTTGAAGTCATGATGGATCTCTTCTCCAGGACTACTTATGAGTTTGATTGAAATTTCCAATAGCTGGGGCTCCTATGTGGTCATTTATTTATTTATTTATAAGACTTATATACCGCTTTAAGTGCAAGCACTCTCTAAGCGGTGTACACCAGTAAGCAATGTATATATATATTTACATTGCCCTCAACAATCTGGGTCCTCATTTTACCTACCCCAGAAGGATGGAAGGCTGAGTCAACCTTGAGCCGATGAGATTTGAACCGCTGACCTGCTGAACACAGTCAGCTAAAGTGGCCTGCAGTACTGCACTCTAACTGCTGCGCCACCTGTAGTCACTTTATGGGTGTTTAGCAACTGTTTGTAGTGTGATTTATAATTTTTTTGCCAGAAACTGATGTTTACTTCTGGTTTCCAGCAAAAAACGGCCGTTGTGGACAAAGGATTTACTTAACTATCATGGCATTACCTTTGCGACTATGGTGTTCACTTAAAAGCCACTGCAAAAAAGATGGTAAAATCAGGTGTGGTCATTTTTAGTTTTTCAGTTTCTTTTGCTAAACATATTGAACCCATGAGCAAAAGACTTTTATTTCAACTGCAGATTTAGTCGTGTCATAATGATCAAAGATGTTTCTTGACTTAACAGTACTTGCATATGAGTCAAGAGATACTGTACAGCAGTTTAATTTTTCACTGTGACTAGATTTCTTTTATGGTTGTAATTTTTTTAAGGATGAAATAAGTGGTAATAAAACACGGAATGTGTTGCTAATCTGAATCCGTGTTTGGAAGCACCCTGAGTAATACTTGTCTTTACAGGATGAGCGTACAAACCATTCGGAATGTTTTCAGTGTAGAAACTGGTTATCGTCTCTCTGATGACCAGATTGTCAATCATTTCCCTAACCATTATGAGCTGACCCGGAAGGACTTAATGGTGAAAAATATTAAAAGGTACAGAAAAGAATTGGAAAAAGAAGGCAGCCCTCTTGCGGAGAAGGATGAAAATGGAAAATATCTTTATTTAGGTGAGTTGATTTAGGCAATTAGATTTATTTATTTGTGTTTAACTTTGAATACCAGGTATGCTAAGGCTGCATCTCTACACCTGCTTAAACGTTTTCTTCAGGTTTTACTAAACTTCATGGATACGCTTTTATGGAGCAACCTTTTGGCAACAGAGGAGAAATGGTTTTCCATTGCTGCCTTTATAGTCCAGCTTAAGGCTTTGGTTCCTGATGATGCCCCTTCTGGGCACGATATAGTTTTTCTTTTCCTGGAAATCGGGATGCAAGTCATGATCAAAACCTGATTTGTAATCCTATTTTCAGGGCAAAAGTTAGCCATAATTTGCTGGTGCGGATGTAAAAGTTTGACTTGTAATGACTTCATGAACACATCCATGTTGTTTTCCTGGCTGTTTCTACCTGCTTTTATTGTAACTTGCACATCAGGTGTCTCATTCTTGGAAATCACAGTATCTGCCATCAGATTCTAACCTCCCTGCATTTGGCAGACAGAATAAATATATTCATATTCATATTAATATTATTTGGGCAGACTTTTTTTTTTTAAAAAAATCTGGCAGCAGCCACTCCTGCCTTTGAAATGCCTTTCTTAATTGCAATTGCACCCACTCCCTAATTACAAAATGGCCTCGGGTGACAAGTACTGCTGCAGTTAGTGGGAAGCAACAGGAGTGTACAGCATGTCAGTGAAACTTTATAAACAACTGAGGAGGAGCAAGGGAGAAATAGAAAACCAAGGAGGCAATGTGTGAAAAATACTAGCACAGGTTTAGTGGGAGAAAGGACAGGGATGGCATTGCATCTGCTGAATTCCATTGGTTGCAGGGGTATAGGGTGCTGGGAACTGGCAGAAACTGATGGGCAGCTTAAGGCCACAGAAAAAGTGTGGAAGGTGACATGGGTGTATAACCAAGATATAGAGCAGGAAGGTCAGTATCATTTGGAAGGCACCCTCAAAATCAGTTTTCACTGCTTGATGTGGTTTATAGTACTCATTTCCCTCTGCTCAAGACTAATGACTATCTAAACCAGGGGTCCCCAACCCCTGGTCCGTGGACCGGCACCGATCCGCAGCACGCCAGCAAGCGGGCCACGCAAACAAGGAAAGCTCCAAACTCAGGATGCAGGCAGTATTCAAAACATCTCATCTATCTGCATCTTTGCAATCTCTTTTCCAAGATCCCTCCTAGCAGCTTTTTCCTTTCTCCCTTAGCAAATTTCTCACAATGTTCCCAAGGTCTATTTGGGATTTTAAAATTCTTTAAATTTCATTAAGATTGCCTCAATAAATCTCCCCTGAATTGAGTGGAATTTAAAATTCCATGTGGGATGGATGGATGGATGGATGGATGGATGGATGGATGGGAGGGAGGGAAGGAAGGAAGGAAGGAAGGAAGGAAGGAAGGAAGGAAGGAAGGAAGGAAGGAAGGATAGAATAAAAAATTATTGGAAAGTCCTTGCAGTATCTGAGAGGGTAAGCACTTGGTTTTGCCATCAGGTTATGGGACTTCATGGAAGCATGGATCTCATTAAATGATAGAAGCTGGCTGCGCTCTTCTCTGTTTTTTTGTTATAGTTTTAAATTGTTTTGACAAGATAAATTTTGATGATTCTTTAGTTTTTATTTTAACTCTGTATGCCGCCAAGAGTCACATGCAAGTGAGATGGGTGGCTATGTAAATTCATTCAATCACACCCAACTCAGTGGCAACCAACTAATTTGGTACCATCTATTCCTAAGATTGTTCCCTTTTTAGCACGGAATCATAGAATCTGATTGAATAATATTTTTATACTTTGAATTCTTTAAAGAAAGGTAATAAGTGTTCATTAGAATTCCTCATCATAGCTATATCAGTGAAGGACAAAATATGGAAAATTTTATACATGTTCTTAGATTCATAGATTTTTGTGAGGCCTTTAAGATGAAAAAAAGAATGATTCTCATACATTTTATCTGTTAATGGAATTAAACTGAGTTATCTCCACTTCTGTTTATTTTTATTTTAAAATAGAAAGTTAAAGAGAGCTCTAATGCTCACTGTCATCCTATCTTAAATTAAAAAGAATGAAATGGGTAATAATTGAAGAGAGGGCTTATCCTCTATCATTTGCTATTTGATTTAATATGCTAATTTAAATTCTCTTGTGTCCCTTTTAGACTTTGTTCCTGTCACCTTTATGCTTCCAGCTGATTATAATTTATTTGTTGAAGAATTCCGAAAAAATCCTTCCAGTACATGGATTATGAAACCTTGTGGAAAAGCTCAAGGGAAAGGAATTTTTCTCATCAATAAGCTTTCCCAAATTAAAAAATGGTCTCGGGACAGCAAAACATCTACGTAAGTTTCTTAGGGAAGAAATTCTTTTTCTTTGATATTGTCTCTCAGTGTGCCATATTTGATTAAATATGTCCTATTCCAGATTTAGTCTTCGTCAGAAACTAATTTATAACTTCTTTAAAAAGCTGGTTTAAGTTTTAAGGTAAAATTTTGCAGACACTTTTATACGTTAAGCTTAAAATAAATTTACACTTTGCACTAATAGATAAGATAGATAAGATAATCTTTATTGTCACTTTTTATATATACCCATACCCATACCCGTACACGCAAAAAAAGAATTAACAGGGTTGATACTATACGGTACAAAGCTATTACAGATTCTAGTTGTTCTGCTTTGGAAACTGCGAAGCCCCCTCCCAGAAGGTAACAAAGAAAACCGGTCCTGGAGAGGATGTGTAGCGTCCCTGACGATACTGTGGACCCTGGTCAAGCATCGCTTATATGTCCTGGATAGAAGGAAGTGAACTAATCTTTCCGCCGTCTTTACCACTCTCTGCATAGCCTTCCTGTCTGAAACAGTAGTAACTTCCAAACCCCACAGTAATACAATATGGCAATCTCTACAATCGTCCCTCTATAGAAAGTGGTAAGAAGGAAGATTTGCTCTTCTCATACGATGCAGAAAATGCAGGCTCTGCTGTGATTGCTTCACCAGTGTCTCGCTATTGAGCGACCAAGTTAACCTGCTCGTCAGCTGCATACTCAGAAACTTGATACTACTAACCACATCCACCGTTCAGTTGTTAAACGCAGAGGTGTATGGTTGTGACTTCCTTTTCTGAAATCGATCTCTTTTCTCCCCACCCCCACTACATTTAAAACCAGGCTGTTTTGATTACATCAGTTCATCAAACCCTCTACTTCTTCCTGGTTATCACCCTCACTGTCATCCTGAATAAGGCCTACGCACTGTTCTGTCATCCGCATATTTCACAATATGGTTGGTAACAAACCTTCCACAACAGTCATGGGTCAGCAGGATGAACAACAGTGGACTTAGGACACGGCCCTGAGGAGAACCTGTGCTCAAGAACATGGTGTTAGAAATACTAGTCTCAACTTGCACATACTGGGGCCTATCAGTGAGAAAATCAAGAACCCAATTGCACAAAGGAGTATTGAAGCCTAAAAGGCCCAGTTTTTCTATTAAAGAAATGATCATATTAAATGCCAAACTAAAGTCAACAAACATTATTCGCACATGAGTGTTTGTTTCCTCTAAGTGCGCCAAGCTCAGATGGAGAACAGAGGAAATAGCATCCTCTGTGGAACGATTTGGATAATAAGCAAACTGAAGTGAGTCAAACGCAGGAGGGAGGCTGGAGACAATAAAGTCCTTTATCAGCCTTTCAAAACATTTCATAATGATGGACGTAAGTGAACAGAGATGATAATCATTAAGACCCCTGATTGAAGACTTTTTTTGGCACTGGCAAAATAATAGCAATCTTAAAACAATGGGACCACTGCCTGCTGCAATGGTTAAATTACATTTTAAATTAAATATGTGCTATTCCAGATTTAGCCTTCATCAGAAAGTAATTTATAACTTCTTCAAAAACCTGATTTAAGTTTTATGGTAAAATTTTGCAGACACTTCTATACGTTAAGCCTAAGTTACGCTTTACACTAAAGTTGCGTCACTAAGTTCGTCTTAATTTAATTAGTTTGACACAAGGACTTGATTTTAAAAAAGAAAGACTTTCTGCAAAGGAAATAGGAAATTTGCATAGGAAACATCAAATTAAAACAAATGGGAAAAATTATTTCCTGAATCTCCTTTTGCCAGATGCCGATAAATACTCTCCTGCTTGAAGGGCAGTTATCTGTATTCATGGCACTTGAAACTGCTTGCTATTTAGGATACGTTTATGAAGTTTCGTGGCCACAACAAATACAATGATTGAAATTTGTAATGCACAATCAGAGCAGAAAGGTAGAATACTGGATGTCTCAAATCTAGTTTCCCAAAGCCCTCTGGGTTTTCACACCCTGGCCCTGCCTCCTATTTTGGGATAGGAGCCTGTTAGTCCCAGGGACACGTTACCTGGCTTTCTACCCCATATCCCAGTACATGAAAGAAACAGGGCATGCATGTCTTGCCTTTCTGTTAATTAAAAGGTGAAAATGAAGAGAAGAGAAATCATACTTTCTGTAATGCAATCTCCTGGAAATATAGTTTAGAGCAGTGTTTCTCAACCTTGACAATTTTAAGGCACGTGGACTTCAACTCCCAGCAATGCTGGCTGTGGAATTCTGGGAGTTGAAGTCCACGTGCCTTAAAATTGTCGAGGTTGAGAAACACTGGTTTAGAGACAGATGGCTAGAGAATTTCAGTCTTTCCATGGGAGACAGTCCAAACTCACAACCGATTAAGCAAATCTAAATTTTATGATAAGAAAGAGAGAAAACATAACAAAACTGCCTTTAAATATCCAACATGTAAAGATTCAGTAATTGAAAGACATCAGTTACTTTGGCATCCTTTTCTTTCCCAAAAGGAAGAGGCTCCCATTTCGTTTCTTTTTAGTGAGATTGGACGGGAGATGGTGATGGATGAAAAGATAATTCATTCCCCATGTTGCCTGTGTGCTGCATTTCCATTCTCCCTTGAGAAAGAAGGAAGCATTTTACAACGCAGTAAGTCAGCAAGCTAGCAGTAAGATTTACATATAGATCAGTGTTTCTCAACCTTGACAATTTTAAGGCATGTGGACTTCAACTCCCAGAATTCCACAGCCAGCATTGCTGGCTGTGGAATTCTGGGAGTTAAAGTCCACATGCCTTAAAATTGTCAAGGTTGAGAAACACTGATATAGATGCTTAAATTCGATTTTGCCCGAGTTTGAAAAATATCATGGCTCTGGCAGAAGAAGAAAACTTCATATTGATGTATATGGCTTTGTCTTTATTACTTTTAAAAGACAAAAACTAATTTAATAAATTTAAATAATGAAATATAAATATCTTTAGGTTTGTATCTCAGTCCTCCAAAGAAGCGTATGTGATTTCCCTGTATATCAGTAATCCACTTTTGATTGGTGGGAAGAAATTTGATCTACGCTTATATGTATTAGTATCTACTTACCGTCCTTTGAGGTGTTATATGTAAGTTCAGTTTTTGTTCTATTTTGTTCTATTTGCTGCCGGGAGGTGGGGGTGGGTGGGAATTGTAGAGTTGAAAACAGACATGTAGACCAGCAAGACTAGTATTAAAAGAATCTAGCCATTCAGGAAAGATACCTGTTTGTTGTTGTTAATTGTGAAGTCGTGTCCAGCCCATCGGGACCCCATGGACAACGTTCCTCCAGGCCTTCCTGTCCTCTACCATGTTCTGGAGTCTATTTAAGCTCACGCCTACTGCTTCAGTGACTCCATCCAGCCACCTCATTCTCTGTCGTCCCCTTCTTCTATTGCCCTCCATCTTTCCCAGCCTTAGGCTCTTCTCCAGTGAGTCCTTCCTTCTCATTAGGTGGCCAAAGTAGAGTTTCAACTTCAGGATCTGGCCTTCTAAGGAGCAGTCAGGGTTGATCTCCTCTAGGACTGACCGGTTTGATTGCCTTGCAGTCCAGGGGACTCGCAGGAGTCTTCTCCAGCACCATAGTTCAAAGGCCTCAATTCTTTTGCGTTCAGCCTTTCTTATGGTCCAACTTTCACAGCCATACATTGCAACTGGGAAAACCATGACCATGATTTTCCCAGATATCTGTTTAGATTATAGATTATGCTTAAAACATGCTAATAAAGAGATCCATCACGTTTCAGGTTACAGTGATCATCTGCTGCTCCAGTTTAGAAGATTTCCCCCCCCCCCCAATATTCAACTATAACATTGAATCTTCCTATATTGTTATTAAAGTCGGATACTCCATATTCAGCATTCTGGAGCAATGGAGAACAATCTTGACTTTCCGGGCAGCATTGTATCTGCTATTTGAAGAGCACTATCTTATCCCCTTTAACCCTTTCCTTTAAAACCTACTTCGATTTCTTTTCTAATCTAATCATTTCCAGCAATGTAGTATCTCAAAGATACTGATGACAGGGTTTGACCAATGCACAATAAAGTAAAATTATTACTTGTCTTATTTTGAAACTATAATTTTAAAATTACATTTAAAAAAAATGCAGCCACAGGAAACAGCTGGTTCAGGATTCTTTCACATGGCAGTGCTCAATACCATCATTCAGTTTGGGAATCACACTTCCAATGCCTAATCTGCCCCGGCAATGAATTAGAAGTTTTATTAGCGCAGGAATCATGGGGAAGAGAGAGGCAGGGTGGAGAACAATTTCTTCATTCCAGGATCTGGTCTCCTGGGAAAAATGATACCAAAGGAGTCATTTTCTGCTGCTTCTCTCCACTGTTGCCTCTGCCTCTGATAAGAAAGAAGAAGGATTTGTCTTCCCTCATTATGACTTTTGTTGGCAAGGAGCAAGGAGAGGAGAAGTTCTAGTGTCAGTTCTCTTATCCCATGGAATGACCACTATAGGACCCATTCTTTCCTGTATTTCCTCGGGTCCAATACCATCCTCTGTTGCATTTCATACCTCTTTGAAAGATCAAGTGTGTTCACCCATCTCGTCTCCCTGGCTGATATAATGCTAGAGAGAAATAGCAGTGTTGGTATACTTGTTCCTCCAGTTATTTTAAACTAGATCCTGTCTACCAGATCATCATCTGAATTTTGGGGCAGCAATGGGTGCATAAAACAGTACAATTCTTCTCTTTCTATTGTCTCCTTGTTGAATGTGTTAGAAGAATTTTTGTGGTCCGTTTCCTGAGCTGGGTTACGAATAAGCACAAGTGGCAGCTGTTAGGAGTAGTTTATTCATCCAACCACATACAGGGGTTGAAGGTAGCCTGCAATGTTAGGGATGTATCGCCAGTACTAGAGGTATATATTATGACAAGTGGGCTTTGATGTTTGGCTATGCAGATTGAGGTTTCCCTACGCCAGGGTTAGGCAACCTCGGCTCTTTTATGACTCATGGACTTCAACTCCCAGCTATGCTGACTCAGGAATTCTGGGAGTTGAAGTCCGTGAATCATAAAAGAGCCGAGGTTGCCTACCTCTGCCCTAGGCTTTGATTGTGAGGTGTACGTTTAGATGTATATAAGATATAGACCTGAGGATGTGTGAAATTCAGGAAGGAAGATCCTTCGTAGGTGTGGAGTGTATGTTTATTCAGGGAATAGTGGCTGCTGAAAGGGGAGTGATGGTGGTGGGGAAAATCAAAGGCTTTTAATTTTCAGTGTTCATTTCTATGTTCTTTTTCTATTTAAATTCTAACAAATCCCACCAGATTTCCATTGTACGTATTGAACCATATTTGGTTTGCTACTTATTGATTGAATTGGAATTGGACTCTTAAATAATAATAAATAATCTGTCAGGCAGTTTATAAATTAAAACACAAAACAATAGGAAACAATAGAATAAGGATTAAAATAGTAACAGGGTATTCAGAAAGAGATCAATGTAGAAAAGTTGATTGGACAGGACAAAAGTAACCAACCCTTTGCATAGAAAATCTGTTTACGTGAAATAAAACATGTTATAAAATTGTAATAAATAAAAAAGGAAAGATCAAAGTAACTACTGTCAAAGAAGCTGTCTCTTTACGAACATTTAAATTATAAGATAAGATCTTTTCTTTATATTTAAGGTATAAACTTGGGTTTTGCCGATTTTGCACAGTAAAATATACTCCAAGTACAAGTGAATTGGATAACATGTTTGTCCATCTTACAAATGTTGCCATTCAGAAACATGGGGTAAGTTCCTTTTATAACATAGATCTAAATTATTTGGAATTCATTAAAATGTGTAACAAAAATAAAGTTGTTCAGTTATATTTCTAAATATGTTTATTTATTCAGAGTCTCATCTCTTGTGTATGTAATTCGCAGTGAGTCACAGAAAATATTGAGAATCATCAAAACTACTAGAGATCATTTCACCAAGGCTGCTATTGGCAGCAAAATTTTGAGGCCCTGGAAATAAATTCCTTGTGTGTCCAATCATATTTGACCAATAAAGGATACTATTCTATTCTGTTCTGTTCTATTCTATTCTATTCTATTCTATTCTATTCTATTCTATTCTTATTTATTTGTAATAATTTATATGCAGCTGTCTCCTGGGACTTTAGGCCACTCACAAGAATACAAAAACCATAAAACAATATTCTAGAACATAAAGCATTAAATCTATCACTTGAAACCAGTAGCCAATGAACAGTTGACGTAGCCCTTTGCTCTCCTACCTAGAACATAAACATTTTAACACACCTAGATTGAAATCTTCTGTTAATTATTCTGTTTATTAGCTTAGGAATTTATCTTGTCCTTAAATTAATATTAAAAGGCTATAGGATGTGTCCTGACAGAATAAAAATGCATTAAAGCCTACTTAAAGTCTGTACATTTTTGTTGATTGTTTGGGTGCATAATCCAAATTATCAGATTTAAAGAAGACGTCTGGTTCTGAAAAGTCTTTTGAAAGTAAAAATGATAATTTGATGTACCTTTGTAGGATGATTACAACCACATTCATGGTGGCAAATGGACGGTCAATAATCTGCGTTTGTATCTGGAAAGCACTCGAGGGAAAGATGTCACAAACAAGCTGTTTGATGAAATACACTGGATAATTGTACAATCATTGAAAGCAGTTGCAGTGAGTAGAAAAACAAGTTTACGATAAAGAAACGTTAAGAAATACAAAAGACCGTTTAGATTCTTTTCAATGGTTAGTTACATTTGTTACTGAAATGTGAACAAGTATCATAGTAAATGTTTGACGTATTTTTTATTCCTCATACTTTGTGATCCATTATTTTACATATTCTGCTATTCTGGAATGTGGAATGTCAAACATAAGGGAAGCTGTGTAATATAAAAGTACAATAAATACTTAAAACCAGTAAAGATTGAACGAAAAGTATTTCCTCCTTCTCCTCCCTTACATATACTCGTCACTGCCCTTAAAAAAAAGAATGGAAAATTCATAAATTAGGTAGTGGAGATATTGTGTACATTTATACATGCACAAATATATTCAGATACGTACATATAGGACAATATTTTTATGGTATGCATTCCACTGATCTTTAAACAAAAGTAAAATCAAGATAAATATGAAATTTAGCAACCTTACAAAAGAATGTACAGCTACAAATACAGATTCTAAGAAAAATAGCTCAGTGAATGATTTATTGAATCTAAGCCATCTTATTATTAGATTATGGGAGAAAGTTACCAGTATACTTAACTCTATTAAGAGTGACAAGTATATTAGCCTTCAAAATAAAAATGTTACATAAAAACTTGGTAGCCTTCCTGAGAATTTTTAAATAAGGAAAAGATAAGACATTCTCTCAAGAGTAAGAGCAAAAAAAAAAAAAAGAGGGATTTTATGACTGTAAAAATATTAAGCAGTAGAACAGTTTGCCTTCTGGAATTGTAGGCCTTTTTATTTACAGTTTCAGACAAATAAATTGTGAATCTTTTGTTTGACTTTATATTCTTCCTCTTTATATTTGAGGATTTATATTCTTATCTATAGTATTATTGGTAAGCTTGCACAACTTCTTTGTAAACATTCAGGTTATATTTGAAATGTCTTGTGCACATTATTTAAATAGTCTTCTTCAATACACTACGAAGATAATCTGATTGCACATCCCTCTTCTCATGTTTACTTTCATCTCTTATAGCCTGTGATGAACAATGATAAACATTGCTTTGAATGCTATGGATATGACATCATTATCGATGACAAGCTTAAGCCATGGCTTATTGAGGTAATTAAACTTGTGTTGTCTTTGCGGTGCTGTTTTTCAGAACTGTAGAAAAAGATTTTTTTTTTAATTGATGAAAGATAGTTTAGAAAGGCATAGAAAGCAAAATCAATCAAACAAATCAACCCAAAAAGAAAATCTGTAAAGGAAATCCCAACATTTTTCTACTTGTTTGAGAAACACTCCCAGAACATAAAAATAACTACCCAAGCAATTTCTACTCTTGCTTTTTAAGGTTTTCTTAATTAACACAGAATCTTTTCTAAATGCATGATGTAATTGCCCTTATTAATTCAGTAAGGAAGATGTTAAATCACTGAATTACTACTGATGGAACTCTGCACACTTAGAATCCAAAGGTAGGAAGAGGCTATTTATTCCAAATACCAAGCTCAGTGTAGAAATCTAAATTAATAGGTAACAGAGTTCTTTCTCCAAGTGCTCTTACTATAATTGTTGTTGTTAATTGTGAAGTTGTATCCGACCCATTGTGACCCCATGGACATTCCTCCAGGTCTTCCTGTCCCCTACCATCTTCTGTCCCCTACCATTTAAGCTCACACCTATTGCTTCAGTGATTCCATCCAGCCACCTTACTATAATTGCTTTCCTTTAAATAGGAGAACAGATAACGTTCTTGTGGCATTCTTGTGATTTCAGGCACTTGAAAAGAATGATCATATACTAAGTCTCAATTTACATTCTTGCATCAGAAGTTGGAACATACAGATAATCTGCAAATTACAAATGTGATTGAGCCCAGAATTATAATCTTGAATCATGCCGGTCAGATGGACAAGTAGGCTTGGGCAATCTTTCTCCTATAATGCCCAACTTTGACCTTTTGGGGTCACTCATTAAGCAAACAATTGTGCCAGTTGTAAAGCAAATGCGGCAGTCATTAAGTGAATCCACTGTCTGCAATGGGCACTTTTTATTGGAAACCAGAAGTAAACACCACATAACTGTTGGGACACTGCAATTGGCCATAAATGCAGGCCATATGCCAAGTACCCAAAATGCCATCATGTGATTGTTAAGCAATCAGTCGTAAATTGAGGATTACCTGTAAATACATAATGATGAAGTTTGTGACATGAGTTATCACACACATCATTTAATCCTGGTTTCCTGCACTGGTCCATGTTACGTTGAACATTGAACAGAAAGTTTTAAAAAGGTATTGTAAATTGTGCAACTGAGACACTTTCCATAGAACAAAGCTTTGTCTTACATTTTTAATGTATAACAATGTATGTAATTTTTCACTATATAAAATATATAAATAACTTAATTTCCTTTCCTATTGCAACAATTTCTCTTTAAATGTAATGGTCCAAAGAAATATAATAGATAATATCCTTAAGGAACAAAACTTTATAAGTGTATACTTAGTAGGAAGAGAGCATATTAGTGCAGAAGACACCTGGTAGGACTTTTTCCAACAAACAGGTTTTATTAGAAAGTAGTAGATTAGGTAACCTGCAGAACTGTTAATCAGAAAAAAGTGTTACCAGATTACTTGTTATCTGATGTAGAAATTTTGATGCGAATTTGTTTGCAGTAAAATTTCATTTTTAATGTATGCATTTTAGTGTACATTTAAAGTGACAATAAAGTTTTCTACTCTACTCTTCTTTACTCTACTACTCTATTCCATTCCATTCCATTCTCCTCTACTCTATTCTAATTTCATAAGCTGTTATTTATTGAGCAAATGATAACCATAAATTACCTGTTTTCTCTTTCCTGTATTTTCCATAGGTTAATGCTTCTCCATCTCTTACTTCCAGTACTGCAAATGACCGTATACTCAAATACAATCTGATAAATGACACACTGAATATTGCTGTACCCAATGGAGAAATTCCTGATTGTAAATGGAATAAACCGCCCCCCAAAGAAGCTCTTGGGAATTATGAAATTTTGTAAGTGTTTAATAGATATACAAATGGATTTGCTAGAGTTCTACTTGGCCAAGATCTTACTCTATGAAGGTTTCACAATGAATCCACATTAATTGTTAAGTCAAGACATCAGGTCATGATGTATTAACCATTACTGCCTTGCTATTAGAATGCACACTGAATCCATTTTATTGGAGGAAAAATAGTGATGGGAAATACCATCAGATTCTTCATTTTTAATGATGGAAGTGATATCACAAGTGCCTAGATTCAGAGAACAGTATTTTGTTCACCAGGGCCAAGGCACTAATTTAAGAAAGGAAATAATTTTGTTTGGATGTGTATTTGTGTGTACAGTTAGTCCTCGACTTATGACCAGAACCATTTTTTGTTGCTAAGCAAGGTGGTTGTTAAGCGAATTGTGTCTCATTTTACAACCTTTTCCCACAGTTATTAAGGAATCAGTTCAGTTGTTAAGTGAATTTGGTTTCCGTCATTGCTCTGCTTGTTGGAAGCCAGCTGGTGCATGATCCCAGGAGAATGCAACTGTCATAAATATAGGCCAGTTCCAACCACCCAAATTTTGACCACATGACCATGGGGGATGCTGCAGTGATTGTAAGCATGACAAATGGTCATAAGACACTTTTTCCAGTGCTGTTTTAACTTGGAATGGTCACTAATCAAATAGTTGTTAAGTCCAGGTCTAGCTGTGTACTAAGAGTCACAGGCATGCATATAGATTTATCACTTAACTTTGTGAACAGGAGCCAGTGTTTTCCCCAAAGTTAGAGTTTATTGATTGTATCATGTGGATTAATTATGGACAGGAAAGAGCAGTAATTTGGTTTTTTTAAAAATATCCTCAAGTGGATACACTTTAAAGCAGGGGTCTTCAAACTTGACCCTTTTATGACTTGTGGACTTCAACTCCCAGAATTCCTCAGCCACAATTAACTGTTTTCCTCATCCAGGGTTCTGTATTGAGGAGTTTTCTTTTAAATGGTAGAGCACTCATGTCTATAGTTTCTTCACCTGGAAACTGTTGCAATTCCACTCAAGAAAAAATTCACCCTTTTGAGCCAAACCAGCCATTGATGTTTATCTCTCTTCCCTTAGATATGACGAAGAGGTGGCCCAAAGTGAAATGCCAGATCGAGATTTGCGAAGTCGCTCTGGACAGCCTGTTGGATGTAAGGGAAACCGAGCCAGAGATCCTGGAAAAGCAGGATACCTTACCTGGAAGTAGTAGAATAAACTGAGGTGTTTTTTTTTTTTTTTGAAATTCTGTGTGGATGTCTTTTAATGTAATTTATTTGCTTAATACTAATCCAGAGAAAAGAATATTGATCAAAGATGAGAGGATAAGAGGCATGTGCATATATTTCAAGTTGATCATTAGATCTATTGCAGTTTTAACTGCATACTTATTATCATGCAAGATTCTTATGCTGCATGTTATAGTAGAAAAATGTAATGAGTTAATGCAAATAAAGTAGCATTTTAATAAAAGAACTCATTTCAAAGTCACACCACTTTCTTTGCGGTAATAACTGCTGTCTCAGGCACTGCAACAAAAATATGCATTCCAAGATTAGTATATTTATTCCCCCCTGATTGTTCTAGAATTCTAAGGCAAACTGTTCAAAGCGTATTTCCCTATTGCAAACTTATATTAATATATTAGAAATTCTATTTCTTTATAATGCATACTCTTCAAAGTTAAATATAAATAAAATAAAAAAAAACAAATATGTTTGAGTGAAAAGATACCTTAAATTTTCATTTGGGAAGGCTATGTGAGGTTAATTGTGACAGTATATCACAAAGATTGATCTGCATATAGGCCTCAAACAGAAGCCTCTTTACCCACAATTTGTTGCATTACTTCTACTGGCTAAAGACTAGAGTTGAATTCTTCAGTGGCTAATCTGGCAGGTTACACTAAAACGCTGAAATGTTGCAGTAGATTTGACAAATAAATATTGTACCACTTAAAACATGGATTTTAGTCACGCTATTATTTTTATTTAGAAGTATTGTATTTGTCTCTTAGGAACTGTCCTCTCACTAAAGTCCAGTCGGAGGAAATAGATGAGCTGTGTGCAGGAAATACACCACTATAGTAATGGGGGACTTCAAATACTCTGACATTAACTCCGCAGGTTATGCGAGATCAAACAAGTTCTTGACGTGAATGAAGGAAATGTACATATCCTGGCATAATATTGCAGGATCCAGTCTGGGTCAGTCACCAGGACCAGAGGTTTAGTCATCCAAGCTTTAGGACTTGTGCTGGAGCCCATCCTCAGGGAACTTGAATTCTCTGAGGATAGGCTCCAGCACAAGTCTAAAAACTCGGAAGAATAAACCTCTGGTCCAGGTAACTGACCCAGACTAGGTCCAGCAAATTCCCGACATGTCTAGCTGACAACTTTGTCATACAAAAGGTAAACAAGGGAGCAAGAGGGACAGTTATACTGGACTTAATCTTATTAATAGGGATGATATGGTTGAGGAAGAAGAAGTTATAAGAACTTTGGGGAAGAGTGACCATATCATTTTTTATAATTTTACATTCTATTATTGTAAGCAGCCCAGAGTAGCCCCATGGTGACATGGGCAAATAAATAAATAAATAAATAGGTATTATCACGTCTCGTGATCTTGATGCTATACCTCTATTAATGTAGCCTAGAACTGCATTGGCTTTTTAGCTGCAACACACCGCTGGCTCATATTCAAGTAGTAGTCCACCAGGACACCTGGATCTCTCTCATAGTTACTACTGTTGAGCCAAGTACCATGTATTCTGTACCTTTCCATTTCTTTTTTTCAGCCTAAGTGAAGGATTTTAATTTTTCTCACTATTGAACCTCATCTTGTTGGATAGGGTCCAATGCTCAAGTCTGTCAACATCCTTCTGACTCTTGAATCTATTTTCCAAAGTGTTAGCATTTCCCCCACCTTGGTGACATCTGCAAATTTTATGAGTTCCCCTCCTATTCTTTCATTTAGAACTGTTATGAAAGTGTTGAAGAGCACTGGATGCAAGACAGAAGTTAAGGTACCCCACTTCATGCTTCCCTCCCTGTGGATGTAATTTCACTGAGGACTACACAATGGGTGCGGTTAGTCAACCAATTGTGAGTCTATCTGGTGATGATGCTATCATATCTATCTATCTATCTATCTATCTATCTATCTATCTATCTATCTATCTATCTATCTATCTATCTCATATATCAAATCATTTATATATCCAAATTTTCCTAAAATCAGAGTTTTGCCAGTATAACTATGGCAACCAGAGAGATTGTCATTTCAAGGAGAAACAATCTTGTATTACAGTATTCCTTGTCATTACTGCCCCCTCAATACATAAGAGAGCACCACGGTATAGTTCAGCCAAGCTTCACATCCCTTTGGGAAACTCAGAAGCAATGTATTTTGAGAACAGCAAGGAAAATGATGACACATATTGTAATAACTTATCTACATAATTTCCCCTACATAGGATGCTGACAGACTTAGAGACCCCAAACTGGATAAGAGCTTAAGATGCTTCTGGACTAACTGCAGGTTCTGGATGTCCTTTAAGGGTTCCCATATAAAGTATATTCCAGTAATCCATTCAGGAGGTAAACCAAATCTTGTGTGACTGTGTTTGTTAATAAAATCTCGGAAAGTGTGCAATTGGTTAGGTATTATCTGTGCCATACCAATTTCCTTTGCTTGCTTTCTGGGGTAGGGATGCCTCCTGAAATGTAAGCCTGAGTAGAATGTTTCATTTTGTCCTGAAATGGGCTCCATTGGCTTCTCTGTAGCTTTCTGGAACGGCTTGATTGGGCCTCTCATCTAAATCAGGAGTGGCCCAAGCTTAGCTCCCGAGCCCCGGTCAAATCTGGTGCTCCCAACGGCCGAGCTTCGAATCTATGTATTGTCTCCATACCATCCCGAATGAAGAGGAGGGATTGTTTTTCGCCACTCTTCCTACCGGAATGAAAGTAAAAATCATGGATCTCGTTGGCTAAACAGACGAGGCGGGATCGTTACAAGCTTGGAAAAGGGATCCAATGGAAGAAAATCGCTCTAGCGTCAGGGGTTCTCAACCTTGGCAACTTTAAGACTTGTGGACTTCAATTCCCAGAATTCCTCAGCCAGCAAAGCTGGCTGAGGAATTCTGGGAGTTGAAGTCCACAAGTCTTAAAGTTGCCAAGGTTGAGAACCCCTGCGAGTCCAGTTCAAGGTGGAGCCCGTGGTGATGTCTAGTTTGGAAGCTGGCTTGCAGGCGCGTCGTTACCCGTTACCTTTGGTTTCGTTACCTAGCCGGGTCACAAAACATGTACAAGCCAAGTTCACAGCACACCAGGACCCCCATCTGAAGGATCCATCCCACCAAGTTGAACGCGACGCGTCAGCCTAGAAAGCTGACCCACCCGGTTTCCAAGTTCGCTGCACGCATGCGTCCTTTCTCTCTCTCTCTCGTCTCCGTAAAAAAAGGAAGTTGAAGCCGATTGGCGAGCGGCGAGAGAAAGCAACGGGATGGGTCCCTTCGTTTAAAAAAAAAAAATAGAAGCCAGGGAGGCAGCTAAATGAGGCGGATGCGGATATCCTGCAGGTTTTGCGGCTATCCAATCGGGAGGGGGCGCTTCTGAGGCGGCCAATGAGAGCCCGGAAGAGAACGGCGGAGGCCGTGAAGGGAGTTCTTTGCGTCCGAACTGAGCGGGCGACAGGGGTCAGGTTGGAGTTGCCTGGCCATTCGAGCTGCCCCGGGGGAGCCGCCGGTGAGGGGCCGAGGCGGACCTGCTGTTTGCCGCTTGGAGCCGGGGCTGAGGAAGAGACCCTGGAAGACACCGAGGTAAGCGAGAAGAGATCGGTGTCCTGCTGAGAGAGTTTTCCATTCAGCCCTTTCCATTCAGATGGGTGGCAGCTAGTGGGCTGGGTCCCGGGGGATCTGGGGGGTGGGGGGGGGGGTGGAGGCTGCTCAGCTGGTCCTCCGAAAGGTATGGAGGTGGACTCTTCCCATTCTCGATCCTCCTATGATCACCTTTTGGTCTCATTTTCTCGGCAAACGAATGACTGCCCCAGTCACTCTGGGTAGGTCGAAAAAGACGTCAATTGGTTCAAGGTCATCGGCCAATCAGCCTCACCCAAGGCTGGGGAGGGAGGATCCAGGATCCAACTTTTACCTCCGTTTGTGGGAATGGGTCAAGATGTGTGTGTGTCTATCTCTCTCTCTGTGTGTGTGTGTGTGTGTATGTATGTATGTATGTATGTATATAGAGGGCTGCCTGGATGACTTTGAGTCAAAACTCATTTCTCACAGAGTTGTTTAAAATTGAAGGGCGAGTCCTTCGTTTTTCAGGCGAAGATCAGTAGTAATAAAGGATGAACATGATAAAGCTATAAATACCAGGAGTCTTCTGGCATCCAAGAGACAAATGCTATCCTGCATGTTAACTTTGGACAAGTCTCCTTTTAAAAATGGTTATTAGTAAAAACCAATGAGATCATAATAATAAACAATAGCAGTAGTCTGGCTTGATTAGAAAGGATTAGAAATGATTATTCATCAATTTCATCACATTTTCCTTCTTACTTGGAATACATTGGACAAATGCCCTACCCTCTTGTGTGGTGGTTGCACTGTAATTTAAGCACTATTCACTGCTCATTCTTTACTCACATCTCTGGTTGCCTTAACCATGGTTCATTGAATTATAAAATCTGGGTTCGCATGACAGACCAAATTTAAACAAATCAGAGGCTGCATGCAAAGAGGTTGCATGCATACAGGTTTGTAGGTTAGAATGTAATTCACTAGTTTGAACATTAATGTGTTAATACTGAAGTTATCAACATGGATTGGCATTCAGTTAATGAAAAGTTCTTTAGTTGACATATCTTTCACCTATTCCTTGTAAACCTTGCTTTGTGTTGGATTTGGCTTTTAATTATGAAAGCATCATGCTAGAACAGGAGACTATCAGTTCTAGTCTTGGCTTAGTCACAAAGCCACCTGGGTGTTCTTGAGCCAGTCACTTTGTCTCAACCCTAGTAAGGAGGCAATGGCAAACCACTTCTGAAGAACCTTGTCAAGAAAACTGCAGAAACTTGCCCAGGCAGTCTGAGAATTGGGCATGATTGGACAGAAAAAAAAGTTTGCCAGTCAAAGTTATAGATGTGGAGATAAATGCTGTAGTAATTGTATATTTGGGATGAGGCATTTTGGCAATCTTAGAAGAAACACCACCTAGATCCAAAATAAATCCTACAGGTCCAGGATACCAAGTAATGTTTAGATATTTGATGGAAAAACATGCTTGTTTTGATGAGAATCAAATGATGGAAATGAAAAAAAAGTATGATATTATTCAAGGTATGGCAAGTAGAGTAAAAGTTAAAAAAACAGACATATGAAGAAACAGAACAGTAAGTGATCTTGATTTTGCTGACCATTTGTTCATTTTATATTAATACGGGTACTGTCTGTCTTCAAATTCTTGTTAGGGTTACTAAGAAAGGTAAAGAGTGAGTTCCTATTGAATGCTCTATATTTCATGCCATCAACCATGGGATCCATCTGGGAGATTTGACTAATGTGGAATGTGGAGACAACTTATTGCACTGCTACCTATAGGTAGTGATATTGAAGGGTTTTTTTGAAACTCGTATTCAATAGCTATTTGAAATCCTAAAAGTTCTGTTGTCTTTCATGCTTTTTATATCTAGACATATATTATGAGGGGTTAAATGAACTCAGTGAAGGACTAAATATGTATGAATAAACTGAGGCTTAATCCTGATAAACTGAAGATCCCGCTGAACAGCAAATGGATCAAATTGGAAATAGAAATACAACTCGCATGAAATAATCAGTTATGCTGTTTTGAGGTTCTCTTAAATTCAGCATCTCTCCCCCCTCCCTTCCCCCCCAGATAATGAAATGATGAAATGAAATGAGCACAACGATCTGATTTAAGGCATTGTTTGTTTAGCTACTGTTTATTAAAAACATCACAGTTGACTCTCTTTTCCCATTCTGCTAAAACAAAATTGATTAAATTACATTATATTTAAATGTAACATGTGAATCTTACGCTTCCTCGTAGTGTTTGGAAGTATGGGTATTGTTGCCAAATTACTATCTCTCATGAATAGAATCTTGCATGGGCTTCAGTGCTGTTTTGACTACAGTTTGGTATACTAGCTTTTTCCTAAATTACTTTTGGTCAGAATATCCAATGTTCTGGATCAGCCTTGAATTACAAAGCATCTTGATTCAGGTTCCAGAACATCCAATATATTGCTCCTTTTCAGTGTGTGAGGCTCTACTATGGAATCCCTTCAGCCAGAGAAATAAATTTTGACTTTTGCACAAAAGCTGTCTAATCAGAAGCAAGGTAACAAACCATACAGGAATAAGTACTGTAATATAATAGCATCACAACAAGGAATACAGAAATTGAAAATAACGTATTCATGTTACAAATCATCATAGCCCTGGGCCTCTTCAAATAGCCAGGCTTCTACAGTTTTCTTGAAGGTCAGCAGGGTCAGAGAGAAACAGATCAGAGGGAATACCAGAGAACAGATACAGCGATAGATAAGGCATGTCCCTGAGCTCCCATAAAAATGACATTATTTGGTTTATAGAATACAGAGCACACCAATCCTATTTGATCTTACAAGGTGCACAGAAACAATTGGAGATAAGCAATCCCTAAATATCCAGGCCTGGGTCTTGTATGGCTATATCAGGGGTAGGTAACTTTGGCTCTTTTATGACTCATGGAACCCCTGGGCTATATAGATGATTTGTAGCACCTTGAATTCCTCTCAGAAACCAGCTGGTAACTAGTTAATAAAGTAAAGCTATCTAATATAGGGGTCCCTAACCCCCGGGCTGTGGATTAGTACCGGGTCGCGGCATGCCACCTACTGGGCCACACAAACAAAGCCCCATCCGCGAGATGCAGGCAACACACAAAACCGTGGAGTTTTTTTCTCATATCGATTGATTTTGTATATGCCATTAAGTCATTTTCGACTCCTGGCAACTGCATAGGTCAGCGGTTCTCAACCTGTGGGTCACGCCCCCATTTGGGGTCGAACGACCATTTCACAGGGGTCGCCAAACAACGCGATCTGCCATTTTTTTTCCTCAGCCAGCGCAGGGGGTGGCGGCACGCATGCGTGCCGCGCAGGGGGCGGTGCATGGCAGCACATGCATGCATGCCGTGCAGGGGGGCGCCGCCGCACATGCGTGCCATGCAGGGGGCGGCGCTGCGCATGCGCGCCGCCTCCTTATGACCGGGGGCGCCGGTATAAAAAGATTGAGTACCACTGGCATAGATAGATCTTCTCCATGTTGATGCATCCCTAACCTGTTCTTTCAGGCCTCCCAATGGTACACTCATTGCCATTATAACTGAATCCATTCACCTTGCTGCTGGTTATCCTCTTTCTCCCTTTGATCTTTTATAGAGAGTTGGGGCTTTGCATGATGTGTCCAAAGTAGGATAATTTGATCCTGGTGATTTGTGCCTTGAGTGAAAACTCTGGCTTGATTTGTTCGATAATCCATCGGTTTGTTTCCTTGGCTGGCCAAAGCCTAACTTTCCCTTCCGTAATATTACCGAGAATTCTGAAGCGTGCATGATTCTGGTATAGACATGACCATAGCATTTGAATAACTTTTCCAAGGGCTTTATGGCTATTCTATCCAGTGCTGGCTTGTGCATATTTCTTGATTGCCTTTTCGCTTATTGTTGATGGTTCAGCCTAAAAGGCAGAAGCTATTCATCAATTTAATATCTTCATTGTCAAATCACAATTAATTGTCAAATGAATAAAGAGAATGAATGAGGATTAAATGAGTGAATAGGTTGAGAAATAAAAAACAGCAATTGGATGGAATTGATGAGTTTAACAGAAAAAAGTTGATATATGAAGCAACTTGGGGGAAACAGTTTACAATATATAAAGAGGTATAATTGTTAGCATCTTTAATGGACATTGTGACCAAGAGGCCATTACCCTTCTTTTTAGATGACCACTTCAGAAACTTCTAACAAAGTTACAAAAAATGTTATTACTAACTATAGCTCTTAGAAGTAATCTGGTTCCTCCCTTATGCTATTAATTATTGTATCAAGATTTTCTTGCAGTTTTTAAATTATATTTATTGTATTATTGATTTTTTTTCTTGTGTTTGTTTTTGCAGGCAAACTTTGTATGGAAGGTTTAGATTTAGTGGTATTTCCTTTACTATTTCTTATCTCATGTCTTTACTTTCTTTAGCTTATTATTTTATTTTTACTCCTTTTCTGTGCTTTTCACAATATTGTTTAGCCCAAGAAAGGAAATTGTATGACCTATGAATGAATGTACAGCAAAAGTTAAAGGACAATAGTAATGACTAAGAACAATGTTGATTATTATAAGCTCTTGATCGAGTCTTAAAATTTACAAAACAAACAAACAAACCCCAGTCTAAGCAATCTCTGGGAAAGGCATTTCATGAACTAGGTGACAGTAGCAAAATTTCACAGGCATTGGATAATTTTCATTTTGGGGAGAAAGTAGGTTGGTAGATTGATTAAATGAAGAGCATCAGTGAGTAAATTACATATAGATTAAGCAGTATGCTTAAAGATGGTTGAAGATATAAAAAGACGTGATCGATTTGATGAGAGAGGGAGAGAAAGATGGTAGTTTTATTGATATATAGATATGATTAGAGCTACAGTGTTTGCAGGGACAGAAAGATAGGGAGAGGTAGAGTGAATGACATTGCACAGTCTAAATTTAGCGATGCTGCCTTTACCTTTTCATTTTGCACTGGCAATATATGTGATATATATAATACCGTATTTGCACTGCATTTCTTATCCTATTGTGTAATCGGAACACTGAAATTTTTTACAGGAAATTTCAGTCATGAAAGTATTGGGAAACTATGCTCAGGAGGAAGGCCAGACATGTTATCTATTATTATTGCACGTAACTTTTTTCTTTCTAAAGGCGTTGCACAAAATGGTAGGATTTCAAACAGTGCATTTATAAGGAAAGGTTAGTATTAGAAGAAAATTCTGAGTTGGAATCTAGACCTAGTATCCATAGATTATTTGGAGTAGAGTTTATTTCAACAGCATAATGTGCAGTATGGGGATCGAAAGCTAGGATACTGGAGTTACCTTTCTCAAGAGTTTACCTTTATATCTTTTATTTGTTCCTCCAAGCTTGCCATTTAGGAATTATTGAAAACTGTAATTAACTGGACGGCCAAAAGCGGGTGTTCCATGGTCAAGCACCTTGCTGAGCTTGTGCGTTTTACCGTATCAACTGTCTTCCTGTTTAATTAAAATTGAGGCTGGAGATGGCTGTCGGAAGAAGGGATCTTTCATTTATTAATTGTAATCTCTAATATTCTGAAAGAAATGTTTACCTGGATGGCAGTCACCTTTATCCAGTTTCATCATCTTTGTGTGCCTTTGTGTTGACCTTGGGTGATGGGTCCATGTTTGGGGCATTTTAATATATGTCTGTATATGTGTGTGTCTATGGTGCTGGAGAAGACTCCTGCGAGTCCCTTGGACTGCAAGGCATTCAAACCGGTCAGTCCTAGAAGAGATCAACCCCGACTGCTCTTTAGAAGGCCAGATCCTGAAGTTGAAACTCAAATACTTTGGCCACCTAATGAGAAGGAAGGACTCACTGGAGAAGGGCCTAATGCTGGGAAAGATTGAGGGCAATAGAAGAAGGGGACGACAGAGAATGAGATGGTTGGATGGAGTCACTGAAGCAGTAGGTGTGAACTTAAATGGACTCCAGAAAATGGTAGAGGACAGCAAGACCTGGAGGAACATTGTCCATGGGGTCGCGATGGGTCGGACACGACTTCGCAATTAACAACAACAACAACAAATATGTGTGTGTAATTTCCGATGGTTCTTATTGAGTTACTGATATCTGCCAACTTCCTATCAAGTTCATCCAAAGTGTCAAACTTGGACAAGGTTACTGTGTGGTCTGACTAGAAGATGTCATGGAGGATTTTACCTTCTAACCGAATTCTGTACATCCTAACATTGGAATATTTAGAAATGACGTACAGAACTTTTGATCACATCCCTAAAAATACTGGCCCCATTGGAGCCCGGTTCGGAGTAGGAAGAGTTGGAACCGGGACTGTCCAATGGGGATGACACATCTCCCTGGGAACGTTCGGAGAGGCCAGGGGCTGAGGATGATGTTGTCCCAGGCCCCTCAGTCATTGGGGAACGTGGTTGACCGGACAGAGAGTTGCCTGCTCTCACGGACACAGGGGAGGATTGGCTGCAGACAGGCAGCGGTGCTGATAGGTAGCAGATGCCCTCTGAGGAAGAACAGCTGCCTCCCCCACTCGATCCAAGGGCATGGAGAGTAGAGTGGAGACAAGCTCAATGGAAGCCTGTGAGGCTACTTGGGAGAAGGTCACCCTGCCCCTCCTAACAGGGAACACGTGGTGTGGGTTGACTTAAGGAGAAGCGGGGCGGCGGGGTCTTTGTCAGGAACAATTGTTTTGGCTTACATTCCCCTGGTTTTGACTCATGCCTCTGCCTTGCCTTTGGCCTCGTGGACTTGCCTTGCCCTATGTACCTTGACTCTGAACCTTGCCCCTTGAGCTTGCACCTTTTCTTTGGACTTTCTTTATTGTTGACTGGCTTTTGTTTGGGGGACCGGAGACGGCTGCCTTCAAGGTAGTGTGGAGTGGAGCCTTTCCGGCCATTGTAGGACCCTATGTGGTGGCCTTTAATCAAAGCAACACAGGTAGTCCTCGACTTACCATAATTCATTTAGTGACCGTTCAAAGTTACAACGGGACTGTAAAAAGTGACGTGACCGTTTTTCAAATTATGACCTTTGCAGCATCCCCATGATCGTGTGATCAGAATTTAGGTGCTTGGCAACTGGTCCATATTTATGACCGTTGCTATGTCCCAAGATCATGTGGTCTCCTTTTGCAACCTTCTGACCATAAAGTCAATGGAGAAACCAGATTCACTTAACAACATGTTAGTAATTTAACAACTGCCGTGAGTCACTTAACAAATGTGGCAAAAAGTCGCAAAATGGGGCAAAACTCACTTAACAATTTTCTCACTTAGCAGCATAAATTCTAGGCTCAACTGTGGTCGTAAGTCGAGGATTATCTGTATAAAGGACTCTGTTGATGCTTTCCTCTGGCTAGGCAACCTGGGTCACAACAGTAGTATATTAATGTGTGATGAAATTCTATTTCATAATTAGGTTGAAAGTCCAGGGATACATTACAGTTTAATGGTTTGACAGCCTGTCGAATTTTTAAGCAGTTGTAACTAATCTACCAAGTGGTTTGCATGATATTGTGCTTTACTCTGAATATAAACAATTATTTTTGGCACTGATAAAATCTTGTTTTAAGATCAAGGTATTATTAAAAAAAAGATTTGTACCATTCTCAGAAGAAAACCAAGCAGATTTATTATGTCCCTCAGAAAGACTGTAATTAATAGCAATCTACGAACTAGAGAATGTCTAGGAAAATACCTCAGTCTTGTGTAAGAACAGTTTGCAGTCCAACTGGAAATGCAGGTTAGCATTTCCTGTGTCTTTTAGATTTAGAGCCTATGACCTTAAGGGTGAATTGAGTTAAAACTATTCTTGTAGATCCTGCAATAATTCTGCCCTAGTCTATGTGAAAACACTAATAGTTAAAATGGAAATAATGCATAGTATGTTTTTTTTATCTGAAAAATTATGCAACCTAACAATGTATCAGTAATATGAAATTGAAATAGTGTAATAAAATATGTGTCATCTAAATATTCAGAATGACTTAACTAATAATTCATAGCCTTAAATTACATTAACATAACGAATCGCATTGAAATTAACTTACTTGGACCTCTTAGAAATACAATGAACTGGTAGACAATATGGATTTACAAATCACTCAACCTAAGCCAACTTCCAGATATAGAATATGAATAAAATGAAGGCAGAAGGGAAAAATATTGTTTGTAAGACTGTTGTAAATCAAGATTGCACACATACATATATGTAGGAAAAATAAGAAGAGCTTGCAACAAAATATATCAAGGTGGAATGGCTCTGTTTACATTTTCTAACTTAGTTTTGACTAATCCCCTGTGGATTTCAGCAAGTTTTTTCTAAGCATCACTTGAGTTTATATCTCTGAGATGGTAGTCAGGCTGTGTATTCCAAATCTAGTGCTGACATACTTTGATATTTGCATCTCCACACTGAGGGACCTAACCACTGAGAGAATGTTTGCTGATTGGTTGCTGAATGGGATGTTGGACTAGTAAAAACTGCTGATTTTTAAGTGCTCAGACTTTGGAGAATGTAACTAATCAGTAAATTACTATTATCAGTTGGGAAACAAACTCTGCAAGGAGTGGGAAACCAAACAGGTTCCTGACATGCTTGCTTAGCTGACAATTTTGTCATACAAAAGGTAGAGGAAGGAACTACACTGCTACACTGAACTGAATCCTACTAATAGGGAAGAAATGGTTGAGGCGGAAGAAGTTACAGGAACTCTGAAGGAGAGTGACTTGTCATACTTGGATTCAACATAATGCAACCACGGGTAACTAAACCAAGTCAAGAGTAGTGTTTTAGACTTTAAGAGAGTTGACTTCAACAAGCTAAGAGAGAGACTAGGAAGTATTCCATGGATTCCATCCATCCACCCACCCACCCACCCACCCACCTACATATAATATGATTTATATATAAAAGCAAAGAGGGGCACATACCTAAAACAGAATACCAACAAATAGTCCAAATTTACAAGGAGGGAGTCATGCCCAGAATGAGCTAAAAGTAGTGCCAAAAATAATAAAAGCTGATTTCAATAAGTCAATGAAATGATCAGTCCATTAAGAGGAGCAGATGGCAAGAAGGTGACAGGGAGGGAGCAGGGAGGAAGCAGAACTGCCTAATTCATCCTTTGCATCTGTTTTTATTGAAAAGAAAAAAAAAAACAGCCGAACCTATCAAACGCAGCACCGAGGGAGATAGAAAAGGTACACAAATCAAATGAGGCAAGGAATTAGAAAGAGAATACCTATTCACCCTGGATGAATACAAGTCAGCTGGCCCAGATGGTTTACTTCCTAGGGTTCTAAAGGAGCCAATGAATGTAATCTTTTGCTTATGTAGCACACAGGAACTACCAGAGAACTGGAAAACAGTTAATGTGGTTCCAGTCTACAAAAAGGGATCCAGAAGAGTATAGGTCAATAAGTTTGACATCAACACCTAGGAAAATCCTGGACATGAAGATTTGTGAGCACCTAAAAATGAACAAGGTGGTACTAGAAACCAGCATGGGTTTGTTAAAAATAGATCATGCCAGACAAACTTTATTTCCTTTTTTTGATAAAGTGGCTAAATTAGTGGACCAGTGAAATGCTGTGGACATATTATACTTGGATTCAGTTCTGGTCACCATGATATAAAAAAGATGTTGAGACCCTGGGAAGTGTGCAGAGAACAGCCAGAAAGATAATATAGGGTCTGGAGGCTAGATCCTAAATTGATGAGCTGTTAAGGGAACTAGGTATGATTCTAGCCTATCAAAGAGAAGGATTACAGGGGACATGATGAGTGTCTTCCATTATTTGAGGCCTGTCACAAAGAAGAGGGGATTAAGGGATTAACATTCTCCAAAGCACCAGAGGGCAGGACAGGTAATTGGTGGAAGCGTGTTAAACAGAAGTCCAACCTAAAAAGAAAGAGAAATTTTCTGATAGTGAGAATAATCAATGAAATAGGTTGCCTCATGGATTTGTGGATGCTCTATCATTGGAGGTTTTAAAAAATAGACTGGACAACAATTTGCCTGAGATGGTATAAGGTCCTGCCTTGAGCAAGAGTTTGGACTAGAAGACCTCCAAGATCCCTTTCCGCCGTATGATTCTGTATTATCCGTTAGATCATGGGTCTTCAAACTTGGCCCTTTTATGACTTGTGGACTGGCTGAGGAATTCTGGGATGTTGCCTTAATGGCTTCAAATGTTGTCTGCACTTTGTTATTTTTAATTTGTTAGGAAGAGTCATAATTTCATCTCCAGTACTTTTATTTGGCTTACTTCTTCAGACTGACTAAACAAAATTTCTGACATGGATTAAATGAGATGCATATAATTACAATATTACATTTCTGGCTGACTCTGCAGATCTCATCTGATTCTCCTTAAAGTGTTTACAAGCATTCTGAATTTTCTTTATAAAAATCTTTAGGAAGGCATTGTTAGTCTACATGCCACTGCTTAGACATCTGCTTTAGTAGTTTTTTAAGACAAAGGGAAAAGCAAATTATCTTAAAATTGCCAAAAAGCTTCAAGTTATAGATTACACTTTTTTAAACAAGCAGTAGTTGTTGTTTTTTTAATATTGTAAATGCCACTAGAGGTTCTGCTACTTTATTGAAGCTTTTATGTGCTCCGGAATTTGATTTAAATTATTACTAAATATCTGAAATATTTTTAAAGTATTTGATTAGAACAGGAAATGTAGGAACTGTGTTGTGTGGATAAAGTTCTCTGAGTTAAGTTTTTGGATTGTAAATATTTCATTATCATACTAGGTCAATCTGAATGTGAGAAAATGAGGTTCGTTGGTTGGCAAGACTTGTATATAGCTAGTTCTCAACTTATGACCACAACTGGACCAGAATTTCCATTGCTAAGCAAAATAGTTGTTGGGAGTCCTATCTCATGCTACAATCTTTTTTGCCATGATTGTTAAGCAAATATCTGCATTTGTTAAGTGAATTATGCAGTTGTTAAGTGAATCTGCTTGCCCCATTGACTTTGCTTGTTGGATGTTAGCTGGGAATGTCTCAAATGATGATCACATGACCCTGGGACACTACATTCATCATGTATATATGCCATTTACTGTGTGTCCAAATTTCTAGCATGTGACTGTGGATGGTCATAAATGCCAGTTGTAAGTCGCTTTTTTTAGTGCTGTTATAAGTTTGAGTGGTCGCTAAATGAATGATTGTAAGTTGATGATTACCTATATATATTTTTGTTGTGTCAGTTATGCATGTGCTTATTTATGTGTACATTTATTTTTATTTTTTATATATACACATTTTATTGGTTTTTTAATTTTAACATCAAAGTGCTCAGGAAAATACCGTGGTGAAAGGGTAATCAATCATAGCAAAACAAGTCATATATATATATATATATATATATATAGGTCTTTGGTTGTTCGGGTTTTCTCCCGCGTAAAATTGGAAGTGTCTTGGCAACATTTCGACGAAGTCACATTCAGCCTGAAGATGACGAATGTGACTTCGTCGAAACGTTGCCAAGACACTTCCAATTTTACGCGGGAGAAAACCCGAACAACCAAAGACCTATATACAAATACCCGAGAAAACCTCAGAAAACATATATATATATATATATATATATATATATATATATATATATATATATATATATATATATATATCTAAAATTAATACCTTAAAAATTCTCCCCTCTATTTCCTCACATGATATAACAAATTTGGTTTAATCTATTTCTTCTTAAAAATTCAATCAATCCACAGAATCATCCCTACTATTACATCTACATAAATCACTCCTGCTTTTAAGCTCCACTAATTTCAATTAAAATATTCCAATTAATCTTAGACAAACATATTAATAAAATTTTGGGTATCCCTTCTACAACACACATAATATTCCATGAATAACATTCTAATATTTTCACATATTAGAAAGGGTATTAATTAATGATGTATTAAATTAAGAGATTTATGTGTACATTTATGATCAGTCCTCACATTTACAATTGAAGAATTCCTGTGGTCATGTGACTTGAGACTCAGACTCTTTCCATCATTGGGCGTTTATGACTGTTGCCGCATCCTGTGGTCACATGATCTCCATTTGCACTTTTCACAACTGGCTTCTGACAAGCAGTGGAGGTGCTTGTAACCACACAGTCATAAATATTTCATACCTGAGGAGAAAAAATGTCCTTGGCATATTTAGGATATATTTGATTGGTGAGTCATTTCTCTTAATTCTGATGGATTTGAGCCAGTGGAGCTACAAAGTTACCTTGGTAATGTTTGCATAACCTTGAGATAGTCCTTACTTTGTTTTCTCAAGGCATTGCTGTAGGATATTTTAGTGAAATACTTTTTTTAATTACCTAATTACTAACACTCCAGTTGCTCACATAATTTTAAAACTTATCAGTTGTTAATGAGTGGAAACAATCTGCTCTAATTTCTTTGAGTTCTCAATAGACTATAAGCCAGATGAATGTCATTTTTATGCTCAGTAAACAAATCAAGTCTCTATGAAAAACAGTGGTTAGGAATCTGAGCCATCTTTCCAAAGTGGGTGTATTTTATTTTTGGGAGTAAAAGGTAACAAGCAGCAAATGCAATAATCTTTGATCAAAGAGTAAGAATATTATTTCTAGAAATATTTCACTTAAAATATTTAGAAAAGCAAGGTTAAGATCTATAATCCCAAAGGTGTTTTTTCAGGAGGCAACTGGACTTTCTTGTTTTTGCTTTGAAGACATTTTGCTTCTCATCCCAGAAGCTTCTTCAGCGCTGACTGGATGGTGGGGAATGGAAGGATTTATACTCCTTACACACAGTGGTCATTTGTATTCTTTAAAGAAAAAAAAAAAAGAAAGTCCAGTTGCCTGGTGAAAAAGCACCTTTGGGATAACTGTGGCCTGGAATGACCGAGACTCTTCATAGACATTAAGATATATAAGCACATAAGCATTAAAAATAGTTAAGAGGAGAAAAAAAATGATTGTAAACTGCAGAAACGACGACTTCATCTTGAACCACAGGGATTTTAAGCAGTCAGCAAGAAATGGCCAAAGGTGCAAAGAGAATTCAATTATGAATCATTTGCAGACGTGAAATACTACAGGTAGCCCATGATTTACAACCATTTGTTTAGTGACCATTCAAATTTACAACAGCACTGAAAAAACTGACAGAACCAGTTTTCTCGCTTAATGACTGTTGCAGCATGCCCACTGTCACGTGATCAGAATTCGGGTCTTAGGCACCTGGGGTCATGTGATCACCACTGGTAACTTTCCCAGCCAGATTCTGGCCACCCAAGTCAATGAGGGAAGCCATTTTCTTAATGACTGCATGATTTTGCTGTGGCAAAAGAAGACATAAAATGGGGCAAAACTCACTTAACAACTACCTCACTTAGCAACAGAAACGTTGGGCTCAATTGTGTTCGTAAGTCAAGGACAACCTCTAAAGCCTCCAATTAAAAAAGGATGCGGATGCTTGCTTTTCAGTGGGAGTATTAATAATTTGTTATGCATTTAAAAGCTGGACCATAAGAAAGGCTGAGCGCAAAAGAATTGAGGCCTTTGAACTATGATGCTGGAGAAGACTCCTGCAAGTCCCCTGGACTGCAAGGCAATTAAACCGGTCAGTCCTAGAGGAGATCAACCCTGACTGCTCTTTAGAAGGCCAGATCCTGAAGTTGAAACTCAAATACTTTGGCCACCTAATGAGAAGGAAGGACTCACTGGAGAAGAGCCTAATGCTGGGAAAGATTGAGGGCAATAGAAGAAGGAGACGACAGAGAATGAGGTGGCTGGATGGAGTCACTGAAGCAGTAGGTGTGAGCTTAAATGGACTCCAGAAGATGGTAGAAGGCAGGAAGGCCTGGAGGAACGTTGTCCATGGGGTCGCGATGAGTTGGACACGACTTTGCAACTAACAACATCAACAATGCATTTAAAATGGTTTCTTTATAGTATCTGCCGTTTATAGAACACACTCTTTGAACCGCCCCACTTCACAGAGTTGTTATTGTGGAAAAAAATAGGAGGAGGGGACATTATGTATAAATTAAACGCAGGACACAAATCAAGTAAGTGGCTAGCCGTAGGAGGCAGCAGGCAAACAGATCTCTGAGGCTCACAGGGCCACTAATCAGCTTAAAATACTTTTGATTATTCGAGGAACCAAAATAGTTGTAGTTCTTTTAAAAGCTCGTGTTTTTATATGTCTATGGAATGGGGGCAAATGGCCTTGTCTCCTTTGAGCCCCAACTGGATGAAGAGTTGGGAGAGAATGTGAGTTGGCTTCACCACTGTTGGAACATTGAGGAATGGATAAGACTCATTAGAAACATCACGGTGATGTATCTGGCATTGGTGGAAATGACAGAATAACTGTTGGAAAAGGGACCTTGGAGGTCTTTAAAGTCCAATCCCCTGCTCAAGCAGGAGGCTCTATATCAGGGGTCTTCAACCTTGGCAACTTTAAGACTGGTGGACTTCACCTCCCAGAATTCCTCAGCCAGCAAAGCTGGCTGAGGAATTCTGGGAGTTGAAGTCCACCAGTCTTAAAGTTGTCAAAGTTGGGGACCCCTGGTCTATACTATTCCAGACAAGTGGCTGTCCAGACTTTTCTTAAGCCTCCAGTGATGGAGCACCCACAACTTCTCAAGGCAAACAGAGTTCAGTTTCCTTCTGTTTATGGAAAGATGTGTATGGCAGGAAGGTGCTCCAGCAGGCTGCAGGAATGGAGCTTGGATCTTTGGGATCTGAATTCTGCTTCTGCATCCCAATGGAAGAGTTCAGCTCCATTGCGTTGTGGACAGGAACTCTTCCAGTGGGGTGCCGGCATGGAGAACTTTGGGATCTGAGTTCCATTTCTGCATCCCCCTCCATGCATGGAAAGGAGCTATTTGGTGGACTGCGGTAATGGAGCTTGGATCTTTGGAATCTGAGCTGTGTTTTCTCCAGATCAGAAGATCTTCTGTGATCAGAAAATCCCAGCTGTATAAGATGAATTGGGAAGTTTGCAAAAACGTTTCAGGAACTATAGCAAACTATTTCTATATAGTTCCCCAAACTACATGAACGGACCCATCTATTCTAATTTTTACTTGATCCATTTCCTTAGAACCATTCCTTAGTATTCAGAGCAGTTACTAAATGTATAATTCTCAAAAGTAATTTGATTTGTGTTTGTAATGATGCACATTTTTAATTAAATAGTTTTGCTAAAATCTCAGTTTTGTCCATCTTATTTTGTGGAAGTGGTACTTTTAAAACCTTGTTTGTGTTCTTTAATATTACCTTTACAGTGCATCACAAATGCAATACATTGTATTTTGATGGGGGGGGGGACATGAAGTGAACTCCTGAAATTAAATCCTAGTTAAAATGCAGTTTTTCTTTTAATCAGTCACCATGTTTGAAGAAACTAAAATGACTCATTATTCATTAATGTTGATGCTTCAGTATCTGCTTGTTAAAATCTGCTTTATAAAGCAGAGATTCTTGTGGAACAGTGTTGCCATGACTTCATAATATTTTCCTAAATATGCTTATTTTTATTTTGTCATTGCATAGCATTAGTCCTGGGAACAGGTTTTGGCATTAATTTAATCTTAGTTCATGAGAAAGTGCTTTATTAATAGAAATGCTTTGACTTCTCTGTTTGAAGTGTGTATCTTTTTATCATTAATGTACAAGTAAACCGAAAAGCTTTAAATGATTTGTACAAATATAATTCACATAAGATACTGTATGATGGTTTTTAGTATAGGTTTAAATACATATAGATTTAAAACTCTCACAATCTTTTGGATTCTTCAATTTATTTTGGTTTTCAACCATTTGTCTGCAATTTTCAATCATATCTTTGCCTCTTCCAGCTTATTTAAATAATGGATTGAAAATCCTGCTGGGATTTATTCTTGGCCTTAATATCATACTAGTGATTTCATTTGTCTTATATCATCTTCAGCTTGGATTTCAGGGTTGACTCAGCCTTTCATATTTCTGAGGTTGGTAAAATGAGGACCCAGATTGTTGGGGGCAATATGCAAATAATGCTGACCTTGTAAATCGGCCAGAGAAGCTATAAAGCGTTATGGGGTAGTATATAAGTATAAATGCTATTGCTGTTGCTGTGATAATCTGTGGGTTTAATTATTTTAGTAAGATTCTCAGTTGCCTCATTAATCTTTGCTCATGAGAGACAGCAAACCTCACTAGTTAGATTGCCTGGTCTACAAATGGTTGTTCTCTTCCTCTGTGTAGCGAGTCTCCTATCACCAACACATACCTTTTTTTTTTTCTTTTAAGTTGTCTGGTCTCCTTTTTTCCTCCTACAATTGGCACACTTGATGATGTCCCTTCTCTAGGGTGACTGCTTACTTTCTTCTTCCAAGGAGAGGTTATGAAATTGATTGTTTTTCATGTATTTTTAAAACTGCAATTAAAAATTTTAAAATATTTTTTTTTCATACTCCTCTTTTTTTAAAAATTAAAAATTTATAAAAATTATGTAAAATTAAAAAATTGGGAAATTATTAAAAATCATATAAAAAATTAAAAATCACAATAAGATCGTTGTTCAACTGGCTCCTTTTTGTTAATTTTGGCAAGAGGCCAGTTATGCCCATGCCTATCCTGGAAAATAGAATGGGATCCAAAGAAATTATTTCCATGAGAGACTGTTCCTGTTTTCCTTTGAGTTTTGCATATTGACTTTCTGGGCAGGATTCAACCAGATGGCTGTACATATCTTTAGTTATTTCTGGCCCCCTTAAAAAAAAAATCTGTCTTTCAGCCTCATTAGAATTGTGTCCTTCTCTCTGTGACCTAAAAAGTGGTTTTAGTGGGCAAACTTTGGTAAATTTATTCTGAAACTTTGCAAATTCATGCACGATATGCTTTTTTTCCCCTTCCCAAGCTGAAATTTCTTCTAACTCTTCTAACCCTTCCCAAGCTGAAATTTCTTCTAACTGTATAGGAATCTTTTTTCACAGAATCCACATGTGTACCCACACTCTGCTTGTGCAGTTTGTTGAAGAAGAGCCTTTGTCTTGGAAAGATCCAATATATATCTCCCATTTTTGCTGATCTCAGCTCTTATCAGATTGTTGAACTGTTCCCCCCCCCCCGCCCCGCTCCTTTCCCAGACTAATGAATCAGGATGGGAAGGTAAAATTTCAGAAAAGGTATTTTTTGTTTGATTGATAGAATAAGAACTGTGTTGGTCCGAATATGAGATAGATAGATAGATAGATAGATAGATAGATAGATAGATAGATAGATAGATAGATAGATAGATAGACAGATAGATAGATAGATAGATAGATGATACATCATCTACAGCAGTGATGGCGAACCTTTTAGGGACCAAGTGCCCAAACTGCAACCCCAAACCCACTTATTTATCGCCGGGTGCCAGGTGGGCGTGGCCCACTGGGTGGGCGTGGCTGTGGTGGTCATGGCAGACTGGGTGGGAGTGGCCAAGGTGGGCGTGATCACCTCGATGTTGTCGTGGGGAGGGACGCCTGTGGGGGCCGGGCAGGGTTGGGGGAGATCCAGGGGGTCTCTGCCAGGTAGGTCGGTGAGCAGGAGGCTCGTCCTACGAGGTGAGGTGAGGCGAGGCAGGGCGGGGGTGCCATTGTCACAGGGAAAGGTGAGGCAGGGGCGGCTGCTGCCTGACACCATTGACCTCTGCACACAGAGGCCAGCGAGCGCATGGGTGCTGGGATGCATCTGGCCATGTGGGACCTTGGCGAGTTAGCGGGCGGCTGGTTGAAGAGGGACGGTTGCCATTTCCAGGGCATGGCCTGTGTGCCCACGGAGAGGGCTCTGAGTGCCGCCTCTGGCATGCGTGCCATAGGTTTGCCACCACTGATCAATAGATTATATCTATGTGTGTGTAAAAGTCAGCAATTAGGAGGCATGGGGACAGGGGTGTGTGCGGCCCAGGTCAGGAGAGAGTGAGGGGCATGGATCAAGGAAAGTGAACAGCAGCGCAATGTGAATCTATAAGGATGCAGGAGCACAGAAGGGCTGGAGGAGGGTATGCGTGGGGGGGGGGAATCTTAACCCACTGATATGCAGTCTTTCCTGCTGGCTTCCCCATTGACTTTCTGGGGAAACCATCAGGGAAGGTTGCAAACAGCTATGATCACGTAATCTTAAGGGATTGCAATCACTAGTAAATGCAGACTGGTTGTCAAGTGCCCACATTGTGATTATGTGAGACTGGGTGTTGTGCTATCCGGAACTCCGAGGAGCAGTCATACCCATAACCTTTCATCACCATCATAACTTTAAATGGTCTCTGAACAAGTTGTTGTAGGTTGAGGACTACCTGTATTTAGCTGCATTTAGAGTAACTGAGTCATGCCTGTGTGAAAGTTAAAATTGTAAATTAAAAGTGATTAAAGCTTGTCTGGGAAATTTGTTTAAATGTGGGATTACCAAATCTGATTGTACTACCAATGGTAAAACAGGGAGCATTATAAAGTACATTTAATAATTTTGATAGCTCCTTTGCCACGTGGAGGGAAGGAATTGTATCATAGCTTTTGATAATGTACCGGAAAGGGAACTTTTTCTTATATTGAAATTATATAATGCAAATGTTGATTTAACATGTACAGACACTGCTTTGTTTCTGAAGAGACTAACTATAAACCTGAACAGAGTGAAGAAAAAGGGCTAAAAATACTAACAAATATTTTCTCTTTCAGGCCAATCCCTGGCAGGCTGAACTTGGTACCTCCTGTCTCAGTCTTCTGGTTCCCCCAGAACCAGGTACATTTTGTTCCACACTTGGCTTCATCTTTCTTCAGAACAAAGCTCTGGATTGCCTGCCTGTAGACAAAGCTTTCTGTAAGAAGAGAAAAATGTTCAATGAACATCTTACTGAATGCTGCTTTCCCTCAAGAGCCATCCAAGCTGCTCTGAAAGCAACAATCCCAATATTCATTTCATCCCAGGAGGGAAAATTGCTAGTCCCTTAAACTAGGCAGGGGTCTTCAAGCTTGGCAACTTTAAGACTTGTGGACTTCTGCTCCCAGAATTCCTCAGCCAGCCAGGGCTGGCTGAGGAATTCTGGGAGTTGAAGTCCACAAGCCTTAAAGTTGCCAAGTTTGAGGACCTCCTGAACTAGGGGTTTCCAATCCAGAGGCCCTGGCCTGATCAAAACCAAGCTGTGGGAGCGATGGCAAGTGCGCATGCATGAAGCTGCAGTGGCCTGAGCAGCAGGCAGTCGCACGCTCATAAAGCTCCACTCACATGAGCGGAGGGTGCTTGCGCTAGCACGTGAGGCTCCACTTGCACGAGCAGAGGGTGCTTGAGTGGAGGGTGCTTGTGCTTGAGCGTGAAACTTGCATGAGAGGAGGGCGCTTGCGCTTGCGCGCGAAGCTCCATTGGAGGAAATGGAGCTTTGCGTGTGAGCTCCCTCTGCTCGTGCAAGTGGAGCTTTGTGCATGAGCACAAGCGCCCTCCGCTCAAGTGGAGTTTCGAGCGCAAATGTAAGCATCCCCCAATGGAATTGTGTGTGTGTGCCTGCCACTCACACACCCATGCTGGGGCAGGCTGCCAAGCTGGAAACGTTGGGGAGCGCTGTCTTAAACTACAGATTTTCAGCCACTAGTGTTGCCTGAATCCATCTTAGGTTTGCCAGCCAGCACACCTCCCCTATTAGGTTTAGACTCTGATCTCTGCCAACTCAGCAGCCCCACTTTCTTTCCCCTATTCTTAATTTCTACCTAGTTCACTAGAACAAAGTGAGGGTGTTTGGTTTGCCTTGTACCTCCAGGATAGATTCAGGAGAGGCATGGCCCCTTGACTGTCACAGTATACAAAATCAATAGATCTTTTGAGGCAAATGAAAGGTGGGTCAAGAAAAGGAATGTAGGATAGGCACTATTGTAGAAGAAATATAATGCTGGAAAAGGATAATATGCAATAATCTTGGAGCCCAAATAAATCCCAGCCATTTTAGCCATGTATTCCCCAAATATACTTAGGGAATCAAGATAAAAAATGCAATTCATGCCTATAGGGCAGTGGTGGCGAACCTATGGCACGTGTGCCAGAAGTGACACTCAGAGCCCTCTCTGTGGGCACACGTGCCATCGCCCCAGCCCTGCCTCCCCCCATGGCCCTCTCCTCACCAGGAGCCCCCCTGGAGAAGAGTTGCCCCTGGGCGTAGCCCGCGCAGAGCAGCGCAGCCAAGGACAGCTGGGTAGCGGGGACAAGACTCCGCCCTCGCACTCTGTCATGCGCAGATGCTGCTGCAGGGCGCGGGTGGAGGGTGTGGCCACCATGGCGCTGCTGGACTGCCTGGGTGATCTGTGGCGGGCCGTGGAGGCGGTGGGTGCCCCTGCGGGCAGGCGGAGCGCGGGGGGGCAGGGCGGGGGCAGGGTGGTTTTGGGGCGCTCCGTCTCTAAAAGGTTCGCCATCACTGCTATAGGGACTACTATATAGCCTAAAACAAGATTACCAAGGACTATATTCAGTATTGGACATAAATTAATAGTATGATGGTTGGAATGGGCAAGAAATTTCTGATGAATCTTAGCTATTGGATTTTTATATTTGATCAACAAAAGCTGTATTTCAAATAGAAATTAAGTACTCAAAAGTCAAAAAAGTGACTCAGAAGTGCTCAGGTTGTTTATTTTGCAAGTTAAACTTCAAGATTAAGCTTCTTTTTTTTTGTTTTAAATATCCTGCTGAGGCTCTGGACTGATTAGTCAGCTTTATGGTAATTTGGAAGCTAAGTAGACATTTGTATGTATCAGCAGATCTCAGACTGCAATTTTATGTAGTGGAAGAAACACGTACACATTGCAGCTCTGATTCCTCTGCAGTTTCCGAGACATAATTGTTGTTTCAATTAGTCTCTCATCATTTCTCAAGAATGAAACTGTTGGAATGGATTCTTGAGGCAGAGTGTCACAATTAATATCCACTGAAGAATATTCAGTAATATTCTCTTAGTGCCATTAAGAGAAATCAGAGGGGCTATATCTGAAAAAAAAAATCACTTCTAGTTTTCTGACTAGCCAAATTTAGCTGCTGTACTGTAAGATCTCATCAAGAGCTCTGCTATTCCGATATAATATAACTTTGACATATGTTTTTCAGTTTAATAATAATAATAATAATAATAATACTGGAGCACCACTTGAACACCATTGGCATTGACAGATTCGCTATTAGTCAATTGCAAAAGGCGGCCTTACTAGGAACTGCTTCCATCCTGCGACGATATCTGTAATACCATCAAACATCCACATCTGCCTATCCCACGTCCTGGGTAAGGACTCGATAGGTAGACAAAATGCCAAATCCAGTCTGAACATCTGGCTGACTGTGCGATGATCCATAATAATAATAATAATAATAATAATAATAATAATATAATAATAATAAAGTTGGAAGGGACCTTGGAGGTCATCGAGTCCAAATGTATAGTTGCCTTTAATATTTTATTGGTGTTAGCAATCACCAGGATTTTATGCCATGTTTAAGCAGGGTAAAGGAGATAGCAAATTGTATTTTGTTTTGTTTTGTTTTGTTTGTTTGTTTTTTAAAAAAGAGAAAATTTGCTTCTTATTAAACCATGTTTTGTTTTTAATTTGCAGAATTTGAAGGACCAGGATTTACGGATACTGGATTGAAGCAAGCTGGCTTGAGATGTCTGGCTCTTATGAGGATTCTGTTGAGGTTTTTAGTGGTAGCTTTTGGGAGGTAATTATAATTTTGCTTAAGTGTGTCTGAAACAGAATGTTGATTGGTGGGTTGTGTAAAATATTATGAACTCAAAATGATTTCACTGTTCTGAACTTGAAACAGGATCACAGCTGTATAATATAAGACAAATTCCATGATGGGGAGTGGGGTCTTACCAGAAATGTGACAGAAAATTAACTGCTACTATAGATCAGTGGTGGCGAAATTATGGCACGGGTGCCAAAGGCGGCACTCGGAGCCCTCTCTGTGGGCACACGTGCCGTTGCCCCAGCCTTGCCTCCCCCCGCGACCCCCTCCTCCCCAGCAGCCCCCCTGAAGGAGAGTCGCCCCTGAGCGTGGCCCACCCAGAGCAGCGCAGCCAAGGACATGGCAGCCAGGCAGCGTAGACAAGACTCTGCCCCCACACCCCATCATGCACAGTTGATGCTGCAGGGCGCAGGCAGAGGGCGTGACCGCCATAGCGCTGCTGGGCTGCCTGGCCAACCTGTGATGGGCCTTGGAGGTGGTGAGTGGCCCTGCGGGCAGGTGGGGCAGGGAATGGGGGGCAGGACGGGGGTGGGGCAGGGGGTGGAGCGAGGGCGGAGCCAGTTTTTGGGCACTCGGTCTCTAAAAGGTTCGTCATCACTGCTATAGATAGTCCCTGGCTTATGACTAGTCCTTGAATGATCTATTTAAGTTACAACCACCTCAAAAAGAGTGTTTCACAGTTCATAAAGCAGTTCCGGCCATTTTAAATGTCACACCGTGTGCTCTCCTCTCCGTGGTCAGGACTCTATTTTGAAGGCTTGACAACTTCTTTGCACCTATGAGACTTGTCAGAAAGTCAATGGGGAAGCTGGCAGGAAAAGTTGCAAGCTGATGCCATCTGCCAAGAAGACTCTCTCGTCTCTGGAGTCTGGCTGAAAGAGCTGCCTGCCAAATGGAGCAAGCTCAGCCCCTACACCAGGTTGCAGAAACAGGATTTGAAGCTCCATTTCTGCAGCCCGCTAGAAATGTATCGAGTGTAGAGATGGAGAGAAACTTAGCACCTCTGCCGAGATGCAGAAATAGGGCTTTCATCCTGAAGATCACTGTTTCTGAAGCCTGCCTGAAACGTTCTCTTCTGCACATGGAGCAGTATTGGAAAGCTAGTGTACGCCATTGTTTTGAAGGCTAAACAAAAAAATCTACCCTACAGAGCAATGGTGTTCACTAGTTTTCCAGTCCTAGGAAGTCTGTAAAGCTGGTGTACGCCATTGTTTTGAAGGTTAGAAAGATTTCTGGTGAAATGGTCGACCCCAGTGTCCTTAAGACTCTGCCATGATTGAGAACTTAATGGTTGCCCTCTTTTTCCAGCCTCACATCCATTTGATGATTGCTATTTTGCAGTCTCCTTATGAGGAGCAGCTGTTCAGAGTGCAAGTGGGCAATCTCTCATCCTTTCCTTGTCTGGATGAGTTTCACTGGACCAAGCTTAGTGCCAGACTGTTGGTTGTCATTGTGTTATCATTTCTGCTCTTTTGGATATATCTGGTTTCCTGCTTTTCCTTGCCTAGAAGTCTGCTGAGGGATGATTTCCATACATTGAAGAAGCTCTTCTGGATCCTCGATATTATGGGCTAAAAGAGATGGGGGACACTGGGTAGGTCAGATCCAGGACAAGGAAGTTCAATCCCCTCTTCTGGTCCGGTGGCCCTCAATTCGGTATTCTGATGTCCACGTTACTGGTGATCTTAGCCTCTGGCTATTTCATTACCTACTACAGTGGTGGCGAACCTATGGCATGCGTGCCAGAGGCGGCACTCGGAGCCCTCTCTGTGGGCACGCGCGCCATGCCCTGGAGACAGCAACCATCCTCTTCAACCAACCACCTGCTAACTTGCTGAAGTCCCACGTGGCCGGATGCATCCCAGCATCCATGCGCTTGCTGCCCTCTGTGTGCGGGGGCCAATGGTGTCAGGCAGCAGCCGCCCCGGCCCCTGCCTCACTTCACCTTGCAACAATGGCACCCCCGCCTTGCCTCACCCTGCAGGACGAGCTTCCTGCCCAATGACCCACCTGCCAGAGACGCCCTGGATCTCCCCCAACCCTGCCCGGCCCCCACAGGAGTAACATTGAGCTGGCCACACCCACCCTGGCCACGTCCACCCATCTGCCATGACCACCGTAACCACACCCAGTGGCACACGCCCATCCGGCACCCGCCAAAACATAAGTGGGTTTTGGGTTGCAATTTGGGCACTCGGTCTCTAAAAGGTTTGCCATCACTGATCTACTGTAATCAGTCGACTTTGAGCGCAATGAAATTATAATATGTATATAAAACATGAACATAAATAACAACAAAAAAATAATAAAATAATAAAATGAAACAATAAACCAAGTCAGCAAAGTCATAAAAATGCACACTGGAATAATTTGATATTCAATAGCAGTAGCAATTAGACCTATATACTTATATACATATATGCTTATGTACTTACTTACCTATTTATATACAGTACTTACATATTTATACTTATGCTTATTAGATTCCAGAAGGCCCCCAGGGAGAGGGGAAGTCTGATTTCTAATGAGAGACTATTCCAAAGGAATAGTACCATTATATAGAAGAAATGCTCCCTTAGCTTTCGCTACTCTCATCTTCTGGAAGTATGGAACCATTAGTAGTTGTTCCCTATAAGATCTAAATCAAGCTATTGTAGTTGGGAGAAGATAGTTCTTGTAGAAAGTTAAACACCAAGACATTGTAAGACAGCACTAACACCTTAAATTGTAGATGGAAACATACCAGTAGTTAGTGCAGGATCCAGAGAATTGATGTTATATGCTCTCATTATTGGGAGTTGGTAAATATATGCCATGGCATTCTGAACTAGTAGTATCTGATTTTGTTTAGGGGCATCCCTGGGTAAGGCACACTGCAATAATCTAATCAGGTGGTGATTAGGGCATGTGTCACTAAAGCTAGGTCCTTCTGAAAGAATAACTGAATTGGAAGGGACCTTGGAGGTCTTCTAGTCCAACCACGTGCTCAAGCAGGAGATTCTATACCAGAGATAGGCAACCCAAAACATTTAAAGAGCCACTTGGACCCATTTCCCACCAAAAACAAAACACTGGGAGCCGCAAAACCCTTTTGATATCTAAAATGAAGATAACACTGCATATATCCTTTTTTACCTTTATTATAGGTGTGTGTTTGTGTGTACACACACACACACACACACACACACAGGTAAAAAAAGGATATATGCAGTGTTATCTTCATTTTAGATGTCAAAAGGGTCTCTCTCTCTCTCCCTCCCTCCCTATCTGCTTGATCTGCCACTCCTCTTCCCCCGCTCTCTTTCTTTCTCTCTCTCTCTTTCCTCTCTCTCTCTCTCTCTCTCTCTCTCTCTCTCTCTCTCTCTCTCTCTTTCTCTCCCTCTCCTATCTGCTGCTCACCTGGCAAGCTTCAAGCTGTTGTCCAACAACCTCGGGGTAGGCAACCTCATCTCTTTTATGACTCATGGACTTCAACTCCCAGAATTCCTGAGTCAGCCTAGCTGGGCTAGCTAGCTCTCTCCTGCCCTTCCTGCTTCCTGCAGAGATGCAGCAAAGGGAGGAGCTCCGCTCAATAAGCTTTTCAGCTCCTTGGAGAACACTGTGAGTGCACTCTCTTTTACACACACACACACACACACACACACAAACACAAACACACAGAGAGAGAGAGAGAGAGAAGCAGGGAAGCGCAATTCCTGTCTCTGTCTCTCTCTGCAAAGGCAGAGGAGGCTGGGAGCCACAGGGGAAGGCTCAAAGAGCCGCATGCGGCTCCAGAGCTGCAGGTTGCCGACCTGTGTTCTATACCATTCCAGACAAGTGGCTATACAATCTCAAAAGCATCCAGTGATGGAGCACCCACAGCTTCTGAAGGCAAGCAGTTCCACTAGTTAATTGTTCCCTGTCAGGATATTTTTTCTTAGTTCTAGGTTGCTTCTCTCCTTGATTAGTTTCCATTCATTGTTTCTTGTCTTGCTTTCTGATGCTTTGGAAAATAGGTTGATCCCCTCTTCTTTATAGCAGCTCCTCAAATATCGTAACACTGCTGTCATGTCCCCCTTAGTCCTTCTTTTCACTAGACATACCCAATTCCTGCACCCATTCTTCATGTTTTAGCCTGCAGCCCCCTAATCATCTTTGTTGCTCTTTTCTGTACTCTTTCCGGAATCTCAACATTTTTTTTATATAATATGGTGACCAAAGCTGGATGCAATATTCTAAGCGCGGTCTTACTTAAGGATTTATAAAGCAATACTAATACTCCATGTGATCTTGATTCTATCCGTCTGTTACTACATCTAGGATTGCGTTTGGCTTTTTGGGCTGTTGCCACACACTGCTAGCTCATATTTGAGAGATTGTCCAGTAGGACTCCAAGATCCCTCTCAAAGTTACTGCTCTTGAGCGAGGTTTCATCTAATCTGTAATATTTTTTTTTTGCCTAAGTGTAAAACCTTACACTTAACCTAAGTGCAAAAATGCAAAAGTGCAAAAGTTGGCTTGAAACTCAACATTAAGAAAACCAAAATCATGGCATCCGGCCCTCTCAATTCCTGGCAAATAGATGGGGAAGAAATGGAGGTAGTGAAAGATTTTATTTTTCTGGGCTCAAAGATCACCTCAGATGGGGACTGCAGCCAAGAAATTAAAAGACGCTTGCTCCTGGGGAGGAAAGCTATGGCAAATCTAGACAGCATTCTAAAAAGCAGAGACATCACCCTGCCAACACAAGTACGCATAGTCCAGGCCATGGTTTTCCCAGTTGCAATGTATGGCTGTGAAAGTTGGACCATAAGAAAGGCTGAGCGCAAAAGAATTGAGGCCTTTGAACTATGGTGCTGGAGCAGACTCCTGCGAGTCCCTTGGACTGCAAGGCGTTCAAACCGGTCAGTCCTAGAAGAGATCAACCCCAACTGCTCTTTAGAAGCCAGATCCTGAAGTTGAAACTCAAGTACTTTGGCCACCTAATGAGAAGGAAGAATTCACTGGAGAAGAGCCTAATGCTGGGAAAGATTGAGGGCAATAGAAGAAGGGGACGACAGAGAATGAGATGGCTGGATGGAGTCACTGAAGCAGTAGGTGTGAATTTAAATGGACTCCAGAAGATGGCAGAGGACAGGAAGACCTGGAGGAATGTTGTCCATGGGGTCGCGATGGGTCGGACACGACTTCGCAATTAACAACAACAACAACAACAAAACCTTACTTCTCTCTACATTGAATTTCATTTTGTTAGATAGGGCCCAGTGTTCAAGTCCGTTGAGATCCATCTGGATTTTGAGCCTTTCTTTTGGAGTGTTGGCTATTCCTGTCAGTTTAGTGTTTTTTGCAAATTTGATGAGTTCCCCTTCTGTCCGCTCATTTAAATCATTTATGAAAATATTGAAGAATACTGATCCTAAAGTGAAACCTTGGGGTACCCCACTGCCCACCTCCCATCATGTGGATTTAGTTCCATTAAGGACTATATGTTGAATACGATTTGTCAACCAGTTACAAATCCATCTGGTTGGGGTGCTGTCTATCCCACATTTTGATAGCTTTCCAAGAAGTAGGTTGTGTCTCCATCATTTAACCATAATAGGCTTGTACAAATCAAAGGTTCATTCTTCTTCACTTTAGACTCTCATGGGTGATAGTCTGTCCTTCAGAGCTCACACCCACAATATGTTGGAAGATATGTGAGAACCATCTAGGGCAGCGGTTCTCAACGTTTGTGTGACGGCGACCCCCATCACACAAACGTTATGGGCATGCGCGGCGCGGCGCGCATGGGGGTGGGGCCCCCGCACGCGGCGCGCATGCGCGGCGGCGCCCCTTATGCGCGGCGCGCATGCGCGGCGCCACCCCCCGGAGGCCCGGCGCCGCCCCACGCGCGGCGCGCATGCGTGGCGCCGCCCCCCGGAGGCGCGGCACCGCCCCCCCGGAGGCGCGGCGCGCCCCCAGAGGCGACAAAATGGCGGATCGCCGCATTTGGCGACCCCACAAAAGAGGTCGATCGACCCCAAATGGGGTCGCGACCCATAGGTTGAGAACCGCTGATCTAGGGTTTTTTTCCCATGGGTCTCAGTAAGTAGATGGATTGAGGAGAAGCTCCAGAATAAGAATGAAAACTGTAATGATTCAGGAATTCTTATGTAATGTAAAGAGTTGTACAAAAGAGCTCTTTTGGAAAGGCTGTTGAAGAATTCTGTTGAGGAATATTGGGCCTAAAATGGAAACTTGGGGTAGGTACCCTATTGCTTATTGCACCGGTTTCAACTTCTGAGTCTAATCTTAGTCCTGATATTTATTTTTATATATCCGATCCTCCCACTTGAATGCTGTTGAACCTTATCTAGTCTGGCCCAGGTGTAAACCGCAAGTCTATGCGGTTTACACCTGTGCTATCCATTGGTACAATAAGGGCAAAGAAACACTGCCATGAAATAGGCCTCTGTGATGATTCTAGCTTGTGCCCAGTTGGATTCACTCCTCGTTGCTCTCCAGCAGTGCTTTTGGTATCTCTTCACTCATTTCTTTTCCATTCTTTGGGGATCCATAAGAGGCAAAAGAAAACAAGGGTGCAATCTGACCCAAATCCCTACTATCTTTTTATTTGAGGCAGCAGCCAAGGCTTCAGCCAGATATGCTCCAGACCAGGGCTCCTCAACCTTGGCAACTTTAAGACTTGTGGACTTCAACTCCCAGAATTCCTCAGCCAGCTTTGCTTTTTGCTGGCTGAGGAATTCTGGGAGTTGAAGTCCACAAGTCTTAAAGTTGCCACGGTTGAGGACCCCTGCTCCAGACCTTCAGGAACAACCCCAAGCTTCCTCTAGAACAGTGATTCTCAACCTTTTTAATGCAGTGACCCCCCAACTGGTCATAAGTCGAGGACTACTCAACTGGTGCAGCACCGTTTTCAGAATGGGACTTTTGGCGGGCTCAGCAGGGCAGAGACAGCCTGGACAATTCCTATTGGCTTTTGAAAGCCAATAGAATTAGACTCTATTCAAGAGAGTCTATTCTATTGGCTTTCAAAAGCCAATAGAATAAAAGGGAGTAGCACAGCAAAGGAAAAGGGGAAAAAATGGCGGACTGCATTGTTTGGCGACCCCCGTGAAATGTCGTTCGACCCCAAATGGGGTCCCAACCCACAGGTTGAGAACCACTGCTCTAGAACCTAGTGAAGGTTTCACCAAGGTCCATCAATTGAATGAAACAGAGTGATCTGATTGGTCCAGCCTCTCATCCACCCCCTACCTCTCAAGAAATCCCATGAAAATAATTTTGAAATGAGTCAGATTATTACAATAGTGCAGAATATAAGGGAGACTGTAGCTAATGCTTCTCTCTCCTCCTGTTTTCCCCACAAATACTACTTTGTAAGATGAGTTGGGCTGAGAGTGATTGGCCCAAAGTCACCCAGTCAGTTTTTACCCACCGGCTTTCATGCCTAAGGCAAGATTTGAACTCACAAGCCTCCTGGAAAGCCTAAGGCAAGATTTGAACTCACAAGCCTCCTGGTTTCTCGCCTGACGCCTTAATCACTAGACCAAATTGACTAACATTGGTTAACATTTTTGATCAGAAAATGGGCTTTATTTGACTGCAGTCAAAGCAGGTATTCAGATAACAAGAAATTGGTAATCAAGCTTACAAGTTTAGTTGTATTACTGGAAGTTCAATCTTTTTCTTCTTCTTGTGCCATATCCATTATTGGACATTGGCAATCATGTTGGCAGTCCTGTTTTTCTCAGCAGCTGCACAAAAAAGTGCTGCTGAGTTTTGTCCAAACCTTTTGAAGCCATGATGTTCTTCTTCTGCCTGGACCTTATTTGCCTTCAATCTTTCCCTGGAGGATTAAATGGAGTATGCCGTATTTTTCTGGGTGTCGCATCACATGTCCGAAATATTCTAATTTTTGTTTTTTAATTGTTTTGGGAACGGATTCAGAAGAACAGCATACAATATGGTGGCAGCTACTTGAACAGCGTGTGCACAGCGGTGTAGAAAGCAAAGGGAAGACTACTACACTATATATTTCCCAGGAAAATCATGTTAATGGTGGCAAAACCTAACAATGGCCCTGAGTACGGGTGCCCCTTAAATGGGGCAGGGGTGCTAAGAATCTCCCGGTCTGCTAAAAGCATGATAAACCCAAAACTACGAAGTGGTACGTGGAAGTTCAATAATGAATCTTAAAGGAAATGCAGACAATTTGATTCCATCTTAAATGTGTTCAGTTTTCGCAAAATTGGAAACTAGTTTTGACATGGCAAGAAGTATTTGTAAATGTTTTCTTCTTCGATAGGTTGGAAATTACAAGCGGACAGTGAGGCGCATCGATGATGGATATAGACTTTGTAGTGATCTTATGAACTGTATTCACGAGCGTGCACGAATAGAGAAGGGTTATGCGCAACAGTTAACCGAGTGGGCAAAACGATGGAAACAACTTGTAGAAAAAGGTAAACACGATCATACTTTTGCATGTATTTTGGTACCTATTTTGACATTGTTTTATCAAACTGGGAGTATTTTAAATTTTAAACAGTTAGTTTCTACTTTGGAACTACCAAAGTACTACACGCAAACACTTCCTTCTTAGATCTCATAATGGCTAGTTTCGAATTCAAACATTTTGCATAGTTCTTGTGACAGTATTTAACCAACCTTGTTTGGGCTTGGAAACTGACCAGTGCAGGATTAATACTTGAGTGCAGATTTCCATGGAATACAGGACTGTAGATGTGTTGTGGATATTTATCAGGTGTGAACAAACAGATCCAAATGGGAAGAGCTCAAGTAGCTACTTTATGTCTCATTCCTATTTCACAGGAATCTTCTCAGACTTGCGGTTTACACCTGGGCCAGACTAGATAAGGTTCAACAGCATTCAAGTGGGAGGATCGGATATATAAAAATAAATATCAGGATTTAGATTAGACTCAGAAGTTGAAAACCGACCCCAAAAGAAGGTACAAGCAAACCACTTTCATTTCGATTTCCAAAAAATTCTTCATCAGTGACATTTGCAAGAATCAAGTTTCAGGACATTTTTTTATTAAGTGACCCTGGAATCTGATTTGTATGAAGGCTTTAAAAAATTCAATGAAAATGTAAAATTTTGCAAATGGCTGCTTAATCATTTTAATCCTTAATCTGACATGGATCCTTTTAGATCCTTCTGCATTTGTGGAGGTAATAAGTGACAAAGAAATACAAACAATATCTTGTTAATACTTTGGAGAAACCATCATTGGAATACATATTCATGCCCAATATCAGTCTTTTTAATTATGTTAAGACATATAGTTTCATAACAGACTTTACATATTGGAGAGCATCTACAGGTAGTCCTTGACTTACAACAGTTCATTTAGTGACCGTTTGAAGTTACAACGGCATTAAAAAAGTGACTTACAACCATTTTTCACACTTAGGACCTTTGCGGCATCCCCAGGGTCACGTGATCAAAATTCGGACGCTTGGCAACTGACTTCATATTTATGACGGTTGCTGTGCCCCAGGGTCGCGTGATCCCCTTTTGCGACCTTCTGACAAGCAAAATCAGTGGGGAAGCCAGATTCACTTAACAACCATGTTACTAACTTAACAACTGCAGTGATTCACTTAACAACCTGTGTTTGGAAAAGTAAAACGGAGCAAAATTCCACTTAACAAATGTCTCAGCAACAAGAATCGTGGGCTCAGTTGTGGTCGTAAGTTGAGGACTACCTGTACTTTAGCATTGATGTCAATTGGCTGTATTGAGCCAGGTGTGTTCCTGGATAGTTATCATATTTGGGATTGCACAGAAGATACCTTGATTCAGTTCTTGTGGGCGAATATTTAGCACCTCCTCTATTTAGCTTTTTTGCTACTGTACCTCCTAACAAGATCTCTTACTTTTTTCAACACTTTCACTCTAATTTGTTAACAATACAATAGTTCCTTTCCTGCCAATTTTCTCCCAAGATTTCCCTTGCCATTCATCACTGGTTTTCCAAATAGCCTAGTTCTGCACTCTTATTATTTCCATTTGTATCACTTAGACACACTAATTGAATTGTAGGGCTGGGAGGGGCCTTGGGAGGGACCTTTGAGGTTAATAATAATAATAATAATAATAATAATAATAATAGTTGAAAGGGACCCTGGAGGTCATCTAATCCAACCCCCTGCTCAGGCAGGAAACCCTATACCATTTCAGACAAATGGCTGTCCAGTCTCTTTTGAAAATCTCCAGTGTTGGAGCATTCACCACTTCTGGGGGCAGGTTGTTCCATTGGTTAATTGTTCTAACTATCAGGAAGTTTCTCCTTAGTTCTAGGTTGCTTCTCTCCTTGATCAGTTTCCATCCGTTGCTTCTCTTCCTGCCTTCAGGCGCCTTGGAAAATAGCTTGACTCCCTCTTCTTTGTGGCAGCCGCTGAGATGTTGGAATACTGCTATCCTGTCCCCCCTTGTCCTTCTCTTCGTTAAACTAAACATACCCAATTCTAGCAACCGTTCCTTATATGTTTTAGCCTCCAGTCCTCTAATCATCTTTGTTGCTCTTCTCTGTACTCTTTCTAGAGTCTCAACATCTTTTTTACATCGTGGTGACCAAAACTGGATGCAGTATCCCAAGTGTGGCCTTACCAAGGCATTGTAAAGTGGTATTAATACTTCACGTGATCTTGATTCTATCCCTCTGTTAATGCAGCCTAGCACTGTGTTGGCTTTTTTGGCAGCTGCTGCACACTGCTGGCTCATATTTAAGTGATTGTCCAACCCTTTGCCCAAAACAGGGGACCTTGAACAAATGGTTGTCCAATTTTTCCTTGAAAATCTCCAGCTATGCAACATCCACAGTTGTGGGAAACAAAATGTTCCACTGCTTAATAGTTTTCACACACACACACACACACACACACACACACACATATGGTTGAGGGAGTAAAAGTTACAGGACATTGGGGAATAGTGATCATGTCATAGTTGAATTCATCATAATGCAACTACAGGTAACTGAACCAATCGCACTAGTATTTTAAACTTTTTAAGAGTGCTGATTTTAACAAATTAAGAGCAAGACTAGGAAGGATTTTGTGGATGGAAATCCTAAAAGGAAAAACAGTTCAAGATGCTTGGAAAACCCTGAGAAAATGAGATAATGAGGGATCAAGCAAAAAAAAAAAAATACTACAGAGAAAGAAAAACAAAAGACACCAGAGAGACAGCATGGTTGCACAAAACACTCTGACAAATTTTGGGACAAAAAGGTCAGAGATAAAAAATGGAAAAGAAGCACTTAACTAAAACAGAATACCAGCAAATAGCTTGAATCTGCAAGGAGAGAGTCAGGAAGAGTAAGGCCCAGAATGAACTAAGACTAGCAATGAATGCCAAAAATAATAAAAAAGGTTCATTTAATGTATAAGGAACTAGAAGAAAGTCAATGAAGCTATAGGTCCACTAATGGGAGAAGATGGCAAGAAGATGGTGGGTAGCAGGGAAAAAGAAGAACTGCTTAATTCCTTCTTTCCATCTGTTTTTACACAAAAGGAAGAAATAGCCCAGCCTATTAAGAGCAGCGCCAAGGGAAATACATCAGATATACAAGTCAAAATAGGCAAGGAATTAGTAAGAGAATACCAATCCACCCTGGACAAGTACAAATCACTTAGACCAGATGGTTTTCATCCCAGGGTTCTGAAGTAGTTGTCAGATGTAATCTCAGAGCCATTGAATGTAATTTTTCAAAACTCTTTCAGGGAACTACCAGAGGACTGAAAAACAGCTGATATGGTTCCAATCTACAAAAAAAAGGGGGGGGGGAAATGGATCCAGCAAATTATAGGCTAAACAGCTTGATACGAATCCTTGGGAAAATCCTGGAAAAGATAATCAAGCAAAGGATTTGTGAGCACCTAGAAACGAACAAGGTGATTACTAGAAGTCAGCATGGGTTTGTCAAAAACAGTTCATACCAGACAAACCTTGTTATCATTTTTGATAAAGTGACTAAATTAGTGGACCAGTGAAATGCTGTGGACTTCAGTAATACATTTGAGAAAGTAGACTACAACTTACAGTACTTCTTGGTAAGATAGAAAAATGAGGGATAGGTAATACAAGCAACCAGATATGTTTGCAATTGGCTGATCAACTGTAGTTCTCAATAGAACTTACATCAACATGGAAGGAAATTTGAAGTGAGGTGCCTCAAGGTTCGGTCTTGGGCCCAGTACTCTTCAACATATTCATAAATGATCAAGGAGGGAATAGAAGAGGAACTCATCAAAATTGCAGATTTAAAATAGGGTAGGGTAGAGTAGAGTAGAGTAGAGTAGAGTAGAGTACAATACAATACAATACAATACAATACAATACAATGAAGAGAGATGGAATGGAATGGAATGGAATAGAATAGAATAGAATAGAATAACAGAATTGCAAGGAACATTGGAGATCTTCTAGTCCTCTAGTCCAGCTTTCTGCTCAGGTAATGTCATCAAGCTGAGGGGAATTGCTAACACTTTGGAAGATAGACTCAAAATTCAGAAAGATTTTGACAGACTTGAAACTGGACCTGTTCAACAAGATGCAGTTCAGCGGTGAAAAAAGTAAGGTCTTGCACTTAGGCAGGAGAAATGCACAGATACAGAATAAGCAGTACCCTGTTCAACAGTAGTAACAGAGAGCTCTAGGGTCCTAGTTGACCACCACTTAAGCCAATGCAACCAATGCAGTCCTGGGCTGTGTCAACAGAGGGATACCGTGAAGAACACAAGAAGTGATAATACCACTTTATATCACCCTAGTAATGAGTCCATAGTTGGAGTACTGTGTACAATTCTGGTCACCATAGTACAAAAAAGATGCTGAGATGTAGAAAGCGTGCAGAGAAGAGCAACAAAGATGATAAAAGATCTGGAGGCTAAATTATATGATGAACAGTTGAAGAAGCTACCGTAAATGCCGGCGTACAAGGCGACCCGGCGTATAAGACGACCCCATCTTTATAGCCGGGCTGCATTCCTAGAACGTTGTCTTATACGCCGGGAACTACCAGTATTTCCGGCGTATAAGACGACTCGGCGTATAAGACGACCCCCGTCTTTGGCACCGATTTCAGCGCTCGCGGAAGCCGCCTTATACGCCGGCATTTACGGTAGGTATGTCTAGCCTATTGAAGAGAAGGATTGTGAGGACAGGATAGTTGTCTTCCATTACTTGAGGGGCTGTCATAGAGAAGAGGGATTGACCTCCTTTTTTGATCCCTCCTTTTCTTTCTATTAATTTGTTGAAATTGGCTCTCTTAAATCTAGAATAGTAATCTGACTTTGTTCAGTTACCCATACCTGCATTATGGTGAATCCTAATATGATACGGTCACTGTCTCTCAAGGTTTCTACAATGTCCGCTTCCTCAACTACTTCATCCCTATTAAGAAGTATCAAGTCCAAAATAGCTGACCCTGTAGTATAGCTGACTCTCTAGTGCTTTGCTTCTGATTTATCTGCGGCTTGTTCAACAAATCATAGTTAGCGTGTTCTGTGAACTGAACTACTGTTTGGCGTTTGGCCACCTTCTGTCCAGTAAGTTCTCTGTGAGATAGAGTCATCTTGAGCAAATTGAGACTTCCATATTTTGCTGTCTGATCTAGCTCAGAATTTTATGATAAGCATAGTATTGTTGCAATATGCCACCAGCTCAGCACATTAAGAAGATTGTAGTCTTCTGAGTCCTACTTATAATCATACTGTTTTTGGATTCACCACTCAATGCAAACAAAGCAAGCTATATATGGAAGCCAGAAAGAAATGGATTCAGATACAGTTTCATCTAAGATATCTAAAATTGCACAGCAATACCTCACCTTGAGGGCAGGATAATTACAATTGTCATAATCATTATATAATCCTCCACTTTCAAGGGAATTTTGTATATTGTGCCACTACTTCCCCACCCTCTCTCACTCAAAAGAACACAACACTTAATAATTTCTGGATCAACCTGGCCATTCCCTTTCCTGTTCAAGTTAAAGTAATTTGGGGAAAGTAAGAAAAGTAACATGTTCTTCTATTGTGTACATGTGTGTGCATTTTGCAGATGTATCATTTTTTTACCCATTGCATTCAGGGCCACAGTATGGGACCGTTGAAAGGGCTTGGCACGCCTTTATGTCTGAAGCGGAAAAAGTAAGCGAATTACACCTAGAAGTAAAAAGTGCTCTCATGAATGAAGACTTTGAAAAAATAAAGAACTGGCAGAAGGACTCCTTCCACAAGCAAATGATTGGTGGATTTAAGGAAACTAAGGAAGCGGAAGATGGGTTTAGGAAGGCTCAGAAACCATGGGCTAAAAAGCTAAAAGAGGTAAGTAATGTAAAACTGTATTTCCCAATCACCTTGATCAACGGTGTCCTTGTTTTACTGCTTTTCGTCTGCCTGGATTGCCTCCAAGTATGGTTTGTTTGCTTTCTACTCAAACCAACAGGGCTGAATTGATTCCAATGTAGAAGCCGTTGATCTGTTTCCGGGCAGAACCTATTTATTAAAGAAATAGCAAAACTTCATTTTCTTCCTCAAAAAAAATAGTCCAGTTGCCTTTTGAAGGAAAAAAAAAAGCACCTTTGAGACCTGGATGACTAAAAATCTCCATAGACAAGATATGTGGCATCTCACCATACAATATACTACCATGTTTCCCTGAAATTATATTAATTTTTGCTCCAAAAGACGCATTAGGGCTTATTTTCTGGTTAGGGCTCATATTCAGGGAAATACGGTACTAAATGTGTCCGTCTGGCTGATGATCTTAACTGGGGCTTATTTTGGGGATACGGCTTATATTATGAGCATCCTGAAAAATCATGCTAGGGCTTATTTTCTGGTTGAGTTTTATTTTAGGGGAAACAAGGTAATAAAATCAGGATTAATAAGCCAAGGAAAGTTTGAATTTATATGTTAATATAAAGTCAGTGACACTAATCAGTTATGCTATAGAAATTATTCCTCTACAGAGTGTTAAGATACCAGTGTAGCAAATCAGGGTCTTGCACAGGTTGTGTTCCGGAACCTGAATTAAGATGCTTTGTAACTCAAGATCAGGCAGTTAACGAAAGGGTTTTAAACAAATATTTAATCTGGGAATCCTTAACAGAAACTTACATTCCTGAAGATGCGTCCAGAAGCTGAACATTTGCCCATTTACGTCGGTAGAAACAATAATTCCTTCATATCAACTAGCATGAATTAAGACCGTATCTGTCCTCCTGTATTCCCATGCTCATCTCAGACAAAGACATTTCAAACTGGCACGTAGCCAGGATATCCTGTGATGAACTTAGTAGCCCCTCCCACTGAAACTTACATAGGATTCACTGAACAGCTAAAACTACATTACCCATAAGCCATTTCTTAAGGAGACAGTGCTTAACCCTTTAAATGCTAAACGTACAGTTCTCATCTAACTGGCCGGTCCAGCACAAGTTGCATGAAAAGCATTGTTTCCGAGTGAGAAGAAGTGATCTGAGTCAGACAGAAGTTGTGTTAATTCTAAATTTCCTTATAAACATCATTTTCTCAAGGCTATAATTTTATGATCAACACGTTCTGAAACACTGTAATCATTTTCAAGATACATTTCTTCTAATTGTAACAGTATTAATCTTGAAACTTGCTACGGGAGGTGGGGGAATATTGTGATTTTTACATTTGTGAAAACACATCTCCTAGGTGGAAGCTTCTAAGAAAGCACATCATACAGCATGCAAGGAAGAAAAAAGTGCCATATCCAGAGAAGCTAATAGCAAAGCTGACCCAGCATTGAATCCAGAACAACTAAAGAAATTGCAAGACAAAATCGATAAAAGTAAACAGGATGTGCTTAAGGTAAACTCCATGCATTCTTCTAAACATCACAATCGTTGCTTCCAATGAAAACTGTCTATTACTTCTCATGCTGAATTTGTAAGCCTTTTAGAGTAAATGTGCCTAACCTTTGATTCATAAATAAAGATGAATGGATCCTAGAGAAAGAAAAAGGACTGTATTTCATCTACCTTAATGGTGTTACATGTTCAGTTACTGTATTCTTGATGGTTGTGTGCACACAGACATGTGAAGAGAAAGAGAGAGAACAGTAGATGACTTAACCTGAACATTATGTAACAGTTAATTGTTGCAAACAGATTGCAAACTTGTTACAACTTCAAGTTGCAGTGAAGTGTTATATACAGGTAGCCCTCGACTTACCACCACAATTAAGCCCCAAATTTTTGTTACTAAGTGAAACATTTGTTAAGTGAATTTTGCCCCATTTTATGACGTTTCTTGCCACAGTGTTAAGTGAATCAGTAACACAGTTAAATTAGTAACACAGTTGTTAAGTGAATCTGGTTTTCCCATTGACTTGGCTTATCAGGAAGGTGATCATGTGAGTCCAAGACACTGCAACAACGGTCATAAATGTGAGCCAGTTCCTAAGCGTCTGATTTTTATCATGTGACCATGGGGATGCTACAGCTGTTGTAAGTGTGAAAAATGGTCATAAGTCACTTTTTTCAGTGCTGTTGTAACTTCAAACGGTCACTAAGTGAACTGTTCTCAGTTGTGGACTGCCTGTAATTGAGTTTAATATTCACTTTTGTCATCTCATTTTCTAAGGGCCAAAAGTCATTCTTTATTTCCAAACGGGTTGAAATGGTCCTGCTTAAAGGAAAGTTTCATAACACAGAGAGCAACATGATTGGAATAATGAAAATACAAGTACCCTGACCACTGTCAAATGATATATGCTCATATTGATAACTTGATACTCTTACTTTTAAAGACAAAAGAAAAGTATGAAAAGTCTCTTAAAGACCTGGACAGTGCTACACCTCAGTATATGGAAAACATGGAACAGGTTTTTGAACAGTGTCAGCAGTTTGAGGAAAAACGTCTGCGTTTCTTCCGAGAAGTGTTGCTGGAAGTCCAGAAACACCTTGACTTGTCTACTGTTTCAAGGTAAGAATTAAGGTGGAGGGGGCTGTACAATAGAGGTAGTACACCTTTTAAAAAATGGTTTTGAAGCACCAGGTTTTGCCCCCACCCCCAATGCAGCTGCACCTTTGCTTGTCAAGAATACATTGTATATTTTGTACCTGATGTGTTTCTCAGCAGCACTTTCTTTTTAAAGCCCTAAACCAGGGACAGACAACCTTGGCTCTTTTATGACTCGTGGACTTCAACTCCCAGAATTCCTGAGCCAGCCATGCTGAGGGGAAAGGGAGAACTTTCCAAGCTGAGCCATGCTGGCTCAGGAATTTTGGGAGTTGAAGTCCACAAGTCATAAAAGAGCCAAGGTTGCCTACCCCTGCCCTAAACTGTAGTTTTGCTGGATCACTTACACTGTGCTATAAAATGGCCTGGCTTCTAAAATAAGATCCAAAGGTCTTTGCTCATGCACCCATTGAGAAAATCCATGTAATGGTCACCTACCCAGAATATCTGCTGATTTTATTTTGATGGGCCTTAAAAACTTAAAACAGGATTTTAAATAAGTGTTTAATTCTAGAGCTGCTGTATATTAGTAATAGAATATTTGTATAGTACCGCTTGCCATTTTACTTTGTAAACATATTAAAGTCAGTATAAATGTATTTTACAAACTAAGAAAATAAATACTTATAAGACTAAGCGACTCAGCAGTCAGTTCTAATCTTTAACAAACCCTACTGTTTTTGTTTTTTTAATTTTTTTAAAAATACTGCAATTAAAAGTGATTTATAAAATTACCAATGCATAACAGTTAGAACTGTCATCTATTCTAAAGAAATAAAGCCCTAGGTTTGCATAAATTTGCTGACTTACAGTCATTCTCTTGAAGAGAGGTAAAAGGTTAAAAAATGTGTGAAACAAACTGAAAAGGACTTGCTTTTCTTTGGTCTCAGTAACAAGAATCTGGAAATGGTCCATTACTCTAACTTTCACTTAGGAGAAAACAAAACGGCAAATCCTGTAAAATATGGATTAGTCCAGAATGTCACAAAATGGAAGCCTTTATGGTCATACATTGTAAGCGATATCAGATATCCTTTAGCAAAACATAGACAATTGAGATTTGAGAGTCCGGGGTAGTGTATTCTATATATCTAATTTCCTTGAATGTCATTGCAAGGTCTACTTTAAACAAGTTTTGTTTAGCTTTCTATATTGCATATGAAAGTGAACAAGATCAATTGAGGTTACAAAGTAACTGAAGGACAGGAACTGAAAAAGGGCTGCTGAACCAGATTCACTTGGACACCCCTCTTGTCAGTGGCTGTATCAATTTGCATAATCATATTGTCGATACCTAAGAATGATCTGTGTACTTTAGTCACTACTACATAAAATTGAACCAATAATGTACTTTTTCTGATGCTTCCAACTCTTGAGGGAAAAGTCTTCATCATGGTTCAGTCCAAGCCGGAAATAAACAACATGGCAACTGCTTTAGAAAGAAGGTTGCAGTTTATTGAAGAAGAGAGCCAGACAGAAAGATGGCTCTGGAAGAAAAGAGAGAGAGCACATGTAGGGAGTGGGTTTTTATACCCTCTGGGGCTCTTGAGGTTGTTTCCTGTTCTTGTTTGAGGCTTTGTATTTCCTGTGTCATGTATTTTGACCTGAGTCTGAGTGTGCCCCTTTGGCATCTGTGGATTAATCCTATTATGTCCTGTCTTGGAATTTGGGCGGGGGATGTAGGTTTTAGGTGTCTTTGTCTTCTTAATCTTCTAGCTTCAACCTTCCTGAATGGTTTACATCTGCATTTCTACAGAGCTGGTTTCTGCTTGAGGGAGGGAGACTTGGGGCTATTAAGAAAAACTGGGCATGCTTTTCTGCCTCTTTAAGATCCTTTGAGGAAATATATTTTTCTGCCCTTTTAATATTTCCTTCCCTAGGGGGCTGACTTCCGACACAACATTTTAATTAGATGTATTTTATTTTTGGCTTGGCATGTCGGTTCAGGTTTTTTTCATATAAATTATATTTATTTGGTATTAGAAAAAGTAGCGAGATTTCCTTATTCATACATATGAGTACGTATGAATAAGGAAATCTCGCTACTTTTTCTAATACCAAATAAATACAATTTTATTTGCATTTGTATTTTCATATACATATTCATATGAATATTCTAAAATGATCCTTAAGCAAACTAATGATTGCCCTATTCTTCTAACTGGATCAGTAATGATTTGTAAAAATATTCTCCTTGCAGCTATACAAATATTTATCGGGACATGGAGCAGAGCATTAAAGCAGCGGATGCTGTTGAAGATCTAAGGTGGTTCAGAGCTAATCATGGACCTGGCATGTCTATGAATTGGCCCCAGTTTGAGGTAAAGGCTTCACTTGGCTTGTGGTCCTTCCTGCAGTTGCTTGAAGTTTCTCTCGTAAAGCTTATAAGAGAAGAAATGTCTTCTTTTTGTTCTTGAAAAACAGCATAGATGTGCCTAACTGAAGGAAGAATACATATTCTTCCCCAGTACTATAAATACAGGAAGCAAAATAGGGAGACTGTTTTTAATTAAAGCTTTGGTAAATGTAATTTGCATAGCTTAGCTGATTTGATTGATCTTGAAAATATAAGCAGGATTGGTCCTGGTCAATTTTAGGAAGGGAGACTTTTAGGAAACTTCATGGTATAGGTTTTTGAAATAAAAAAATATCACAGCAGGCGGCAGTGGAGGCAGAATCATAGAATTGGAAAAGACCATCACTATGAGCAATGCAGTCACGTGTTGTTGCACTTTATGACAGCGTTGCTTAGTGACAGCAATTCCTGTTCCTTTTGCTGTCTTAAGCAGAGGACTACATACATGTACAAGATACTATGCACAGTAAGCTGCCCAGATTCTTTTTGGAATTGAGTGGCTTCAACAAATCTAAAATACACAAATACATAAAAAAAAACACAGCCTTGAAGTTTCCAGGATTCAAAGTTGATATGAATGATACTTCACGCTACTATTTTATATACTATAAGCACATGTTTATTTTGGGGGGCAGAAAGAATCACCCCGGGTGTACAAAAGCTGAACAGTGTACAAGATATTTATGTATATTTAAAGATTTTGTTTGTCTGATGCTGCTTTTGAAGGTAAGAAGATTGTCTTAAATTCTGGAGATTTTGACAGATAAATAGAGTGGGTTTTTTTTAGTGCTGTCTGCTTGGTGATATCAGCAAAATTAGGCCACAGTCTTAAATTTGCTGTGGGATTATCTAGAATTTGATTGAGGCGATACACTTGAGCAGAGGATATTAATAAAATGGTATGCAAAATAAATTGGGTATAATATTAATTGTTGATTATTGATAAAATTCAGCATACAGCACTAATTTTTAATTCTAATTAGTAGGCATATGATAAATTGTAAATAAATAAATGTGTTTTGTGTTTCATCTAATTGTGAAGTATTAATATACTATTGCATTTGCTACAAGTGTGATAACATAACTTTTAATCTCATGTGTTGTACTTTTTAATGTTTGCATTTTGCCATTTATTTCAAATGTCATAAACAGCAAGCTTTTGTAAAAACAGATAAAAGTTTTAAAATGAGTTACAATAAAATATCATTTTTCCTAACAATCATTTTATTTGCTTTTCATGCAACAAGGATGAAGTAAGTGTTAACTTTACGTAGAACAATATTTTAATTTTCTTATTTAAACTTCATAAAACACTATGAAACCTCTTTGCATCATACTTCATTTTAGGTATACTTTTTCAATTTCCTTCTGTTATTTTTTATTTCATATACACTTACTTACTTAAGTTTAGTTGCAGGCTTTCCAAATCATAAGATTGGATTATGATTTAAGACATTAAAGACCAAAATCAGCCATCTGTCCCTAAAAAAAACAGACAGGAACTAACTCCTCTGCCACTGTCCTTTGAAAAAGCTCTGATACAGGCATGTCAGGTCAAAAGGTGTACAAATAAACATTTTATATGCCTAATCTTAAATTATACTAAATGCCAGAGATCATTTTGAACCTTGAGTCCTTGGTTTTGCATATATAGTTCAGTGCATACCAATTATGTTAAGGGAATACTATTTCTTTCATGTTCTGTATGTATGTTTTAAAGGAGAAAATTTGAGTACAGGATGGAGCTTAAGATAATATGAAAGAAATGTAGAAAAGCATTGGGGCACGATCAAACTAAGTAAGCTAGAAATTTGGAAACAAAGATTGCATTGTACTAGGCACAATTAAAATGAGTACTTAAATTGAACTTCTGCTTAAAGAGGCAAAATATGTTACCTCTTTTGTCTATGATAATCTTAACAAAGAGGATCTTTCCTACTGGGTGGGGGTGATTTTGGGCCAAGGGAAATATTTCAAACTCATTTTGTTGCATTGTAATATTAGTAAGTTACTTCTCTTTAGGAGCTTTCGCAATAAAGGACATTCATCTATAGTTAAAAACAGGACTGGAATTATGAAGGGCTTTTGTCCTAGCTTTGTAGATCTTATCATGTTGTTTTTAGATATAATGGAGACCTCCAAACCAGTGTGGGCTGATGTTCTCTGATAACAAATTTCTTCAAACGTTTTTGTGGTTCATTGTAAATAGGACTGGTCAGCTGATCTGAACCGTACTCTAAGTAGAAGGGAGAAAAAAAAGGCAACGGATGGTGTGACTTTGACCAGTATTAACCAAACAGGAGATCAGCAGTCGCAGCATAACAAAAATAGCAGGTAGATTATTTTTGTAATTTTATTTACTCAAGTTTCAAATCGGGATGTGCAAATACTTAGAATATTTTAGAAATAGATCAATTGGAAGTCCCACTATCTCAAGGAAAAATGGGAAATAAGATTACATGGACATGTGTTAAACTTTGTGGCACTATTACAAGTATGATTTATAGCCAAGAATGCACAAAAGAGACAACAGCTGTAATAGGGGTCTAACTGTAGACAAAGGAAAATTATTTCTATACTCTGTCAGATTAGTGGTGGATGAACAGTAGTACACTATATCTTGCCAAACATAGCTTTTACCCAGGCTTTATAGCCCCAGATTCAGTTTTTTGGAAATGCTTGAGTTTTCTACATTAATTAATTATTATATCTTCTAATGTTATGTCCATCTGTGCAAAATGATAGACTTGTGTAGGGGAAATTTAGGGGCCATTATTCTCATGTACCACTGTATGCCCAAGCCCCCCCCCCCAAAAAAGTCGAAGAGCCTGTAAGTCTCTTTACTGTAAAGTCAGTTTGGGACTTTTGATAATTCCCAATTTAAATATTTTTTAAATTACAATTGTGATTAGGAGGGGGTAGCAGCAAAGTTACCAGAGTAACATAACTCTGATGATCCGGGTAGAATAAGGGATTTTAAAAGGTGAAATGCATCTTAAAATTTCACCTTCTCCAAAAATCATGACATACACCCCCCCCCACACACACACACCATTTTCTGGTGCTCTATCATTAACCTGCCCGTGGCCCCTGGGCAATGCACATGCAAACTGTAAGCCTCTCTAGGCCAAAAATATTACTTAGCACTGTAGTTTGGGGGCGGGATTCTTTTTCAAGGTGCTTTTGGTTTCCTTTTATTAACATAAACAAGGTATGGACCTATTTTCATTTTCAATTATCTATTTCGTGAATTAGAAAGGACTATTGGTCAATGCCTATGTTTGTTTATTTATTTATTTATGAGACTTATATACCGCTTTAAGTGCAAGCACTCTCTAAGCAACGTATATATATATTTACATTGCCCCCAACAATCTGGGTCCTCATTTTACCTACCCCGGAAGGATGGAAGGCTGAGTCAACCTTGAGCCAGTTATATAATAAATAGAACTGAGGATTTAATACAGGTAGTCCTCAACTTACAACAGTTCATTTAGTGACTGTTCAGAAGTTAGAACGGGACTGAAAAAAAGTGACTTATGGCTGTTTTTCATACTTACGACTATTGCAGCATCCCCAGGGTCTCATGATCAAAATTCAGATGCTTGGCAGCTGACTCGTATTTATGACGGTTGCAGTGTGTCCCGGGGTCATGTGATCCCATTCTGGGACCTTCTGACAAGCAAAGTCAACCGGGTAGCTAGATTCACTTAACCATGTCAATAACTTAACAACTGTAGTGATTCACTTAATAACTAGGGCAAGAAATGCCGTAAAATGGGGCAGAACTCACTTCACCACAGAAATTTTGGGCTCAGTTGTGGCTGTAAGTCGAGGACTGCCTGTACTGGGTTAACATTAAGGAACAATTGCCATCTCTTGTACTTAGGGATGGCACCATGTGTCTTAAAATCACTTATCTCTGAGTGGCTGCCCTGCAGTCATAGGCGCAACCACCGAAATTTCTGTAACTCCTGATATTCATTCCAGATGTTGCCAATATATAGAATTTTTTCCAGGGTTTAGGGAAATGTAATTTACCTATATCTCTGATGAATAAGTTGTTTCCAATCAATGTGTGGCCCGTTAAAGTTTAGGTGCTTGCTTAGCTTTCATAACAATGGGAGTGTTTCTGATATAAATGCCTTACAGAATACAGGACCTCAAAGCTTTGTTTATGCTCTTAAATGCCTTGGGATTTTGTGCTGTCTTTAGTACATCAGCATATGTTGAAAAGTCTCCTGATACATGAATAATGTATTTAACAAGCAGTGCTTCTTCAATATAAAAGTCTCATTTAAATCTGGTTTCTTCAGTTTCATTTTATTCTCTTACGACAAGAAGCAACGGTTGGAAGCTCGTTAAAGAGAGATCCTACCTGTAACTAAGAAGAAATTTCCTGACAGTGAGAGAACCAATGGAATAGCAATGCAGGAGCAGACTAGAAGACCTCCAAGGTCTTTTCCAGCCCTGTGATTCTAATTGTATTATGATAGGTGTTCAACTACCGAGTGCTTTTCTCTCTTAACTTCCTTGGAGATACACTGTTTTCCTAGGCAGAGTTAAGACCTGTTAAATCAATAGGAACTTTGCAAAATGAGTACCACATTAATATGCTACTTTGAAATGTTTTCAAATACTTGTTTTCAAAAGATCCAAAAGGTATTATTATAATAATGCTAAATTTAGTTAACTGTCGTTCTTGGCATGAAATTAGCCAAATAATTGGCTCCATTTACATTATAAATGATAAGGCCTGGGGAATGGGCCTTTTCTGGTTGCTGGTAATTGTACTTATACCCACAAACTCTGAAGCAGCTCTTCATTTTTATTGCTTATCAGATTTACTTTTATATTAGTTATTACAGTTGGAAACATTCATTGTTCACTGTCTACCAATGTCTAAATTGGATTGGATTTACTTTTTAATAAACTATTGTAGCTGAACAAAACCTTTTCTGAAATGAATTAAAAACATCCATCTTAGAAGGAAGATTGAGGAAGAGACGTGCTAACGTGGAACAATTAGCTTTTATCTTTAAATAAAGATTTTTTTAAAATAATAAAATAGAAGAAATAAATGAACGTACATTTCTGCTACTACCTGTTTATATATGTTGGCTCCCTGAAATGATGGGGTCACCTTAATCCTTTTTTTCTCCCAAATAGCAACGTTAGTGTCCCGAGTAACACAGTGCAGTCAGTACAGCCAAGTTACAATCCCTTTGAAGATGAAGAAGATTCTGGAAGTACTGTCAGTGAAAAGGAGGACAATAAAATCAAAAAGTTGGTGAAAGACTGCTCTCAACTTGTTTTTCTTGCTTACACTTCTCTATCCAGGGTTTCCAACTCTGGGTTTCTTCAAAACCATTGTGTGCATGAAGTCCTCGCTCAGAGGTTACATACCTTTTGCAGACTTGACTAACCTACCGGTGCTCTCCTACTGTTTTATTTTCGGATTGGTTTTTCTTCACTGATTCCACAGACGTGATCTCTGGTAATGTGCTTTGAAACCATTGCTGGAATTTTTCCACTGGCTGTATTCATTTGGATATGTTCCCTTAGGAATCTCTCTTTACCACGTAACATTTTTCTTTAAATGAATTATCTTTCTAGTGTTGATGTTGAACTGCTGGTTAATAGCTTATACACACACTCTTTACGCTTCTCAGTGTGCTGTTAATACTGACTTTGCTCTGGTTGTTTGACATAACAAAACATATCATGATTAAATAGGAGCCTTTGTTGGCTGCAATAGTGGCATATTTACAGCTCTTGCCCAACAGTTCAGCTAAATCAAGCTAAAATAATTTACTCTTTTGTGTTTAGTGTTAGCAGCTATGAGAAAAACCAGAGTTTGACATCTGAATGGTCTGATGAAGAAACAAATAATCCGTTTTCATCCAATGATGCCCAAGGAGAATCTAATCCATTCGATGAAGATGTTTCCCCTACAGTGGAAGTGAGAGTACGAGCCCTCTATGATTATGAAGGCCAAGAGCATGATGAATTGAGCTTTAAGATTGGTACGTCCTATTCCGTCATATTAATTATTTTTCTCCCCTAGGAAATGGCAGGAAACTGTAGATCTATGATGTGTCGGCATTTTGGAACATTTGTGGTGCTTTTAGAAATCAACTGGTAAAGAGAAAGTAGCCTTCCCACTCAAAATTTGTAGGCCGTTTGCTTGTACAAAGTGCTAATGTATACACACATGAGAATTCATGTATCTAAAAATAAATATGGCCGTATTGTTATGATGGTTGGTTGCACAGTAAGCCAAATATTTAGACTGAATTTGGCATTTTTATTCACTTATAGAGTCCTTCCCAACAACCCGGAGTAGGCAGTGTTTTTTGATGGTGTTAAAGGTATCGTTGCAGGGTGTAAATTGCTCCAAGTAAAGATGACTTTTGTAAGCGACTGATGGGGATTTTGTCAATGTTGCTGACGTTCAAATGGATCTCCAGATGTTTTAAAATCGCACCCAGGGCGTCACTTGGTACTGTCTTTGCTTTCTTTTGCCACAGTAAATCTACTTCTATTTCCAGGTCACTGTACTTTGCTATCTTTTTCCAGTTCCTTCTGTCATATTCTGCTGTCTTCAGGTACTACAAGATCCACTATCCAGACTGTTTTTTTTTCCTTATCAACAGTTGTTAAGTCTGGGCTGTGTTATGTGGAAAATGCTGGTCTGTTTGCATTTTAGAATTTTTGAGGTTCTTTTAGAAATTGAGAGAGAAATTAACCCCTCTTCCCATTAAAATTTCTGCATTTGTAAAAAGCAGCAGTATATACATTTGTCATATGATAATTGTTGTGGTTGTAAAAATGAATACGGCAATACCATTTGTAAAAATGAATATGAATAATTACTACTACTACTACTACTACTACTACTACTACTACTACTGGCTTTGAGCCAGCCTTGACTCCTGGGGGCTGCCTAAACTACTCCCTGACATTTTCTTGGCAACATTTTCAGGAGTAATTTGTCCTTGTCTTTTTTTAAAAACCTTTTGGTTGTTTTAGTAAAATAAAATAATAACTCATCGCTTTAAAATTAAGACTACCGACTGATTGATTCTCTTTGGAATCAGGCATTTGTTTATTACATGGGAAGGTAAAATAACTACTATTTGCTTTGTCGGGCACCTGTCCATTTTCCTTCATTGAATTTTTCCTCTTTTTAACTGAAGTGGAAAAGGAATCCCAATTTCTTTTTTGAGAAAAGAAGGGATATTTCAAAAATCTTAAGACCATATTTATTCTTTAACAATTAAAATGAGTTGCCACCATAGGAATGATTGTTAACAGACAGATTCTGCACATTCTGGAAATGTGCCATAAGACCTAAAATGGCAATAGCCCGCTATTTTCATAGTTTTGTTTTGGAAAAAGATGGCACTCAACCAACTTTTTTTTCAGGTGGAACAAAGTAGAATAATAAAGATGTTATATCCCTCTTATGACCCAATATGCTATTAACAGCTTCCCCTTTAACCAAACTTGGTCTAAATCACATAAACATCTCAGTCTCGGTTTGCAAATGCCACAGCATTTGCCTCCAAGGGCACTTCAGCCAAATCTCACTTTGTAATATAAAAAAATCACTTACTGTTTTTAAATAATAGCAATAGAGGAAAAATATAGTTCTGTTTAGAAGCAATAAAAAAGATTTCCTGCTTTACTTCACTTGATAAGCATAAAGCATTGCAATGTACTGTATATGTCAACGCTGCTAACATTGGATGTTCTTGCTTTGACAACATATGAAGATGCAGCCTTTTTCTTTCTTATGCTTTACTCTTAGAATTAGATGCTCTGGGGGAGAAGGCGGAATGTGGTGGGAGTTAGTTAGACATAACAATATTGTACTAATGTATGAATTCAGAGGCTGAAATAAGAGATGATAAGAATTGTCAGGTTGCAGAACAAGAGGGAAAGCCTGCATTTCAAGCTAATTGGAGAATGTGGTTTATGACTATTAATTGGAGGAGGGAATTGTGCTTTGATACTATGTGCTCAGGGGAGGGGAATCCAGTTTTTGGTTTCAACTATATTAGTGCCGAAGTTATGCTACTCCCATAAAGATTCTTTAAGGTAAACAATACCTCGAAGTTCTTTGAAGAGTTTCATCTGTTGGAACCATGACAGCATATTCGATAATAAGAGAATATTATAAAAATAGTGTTAATGTTGGAAGGAGAGCCAGTTTGGTATAATAATTTAAGAAACCAGACTAGAAACCAGCAGATTGTGATTTCTAGTCCTGTCTTAAGCATGAAGCCAGCTGGGTGACTTTGGGCTAGTCCAGTGATGGCAAACCTTTTAGAGACTGAGTGCCCAAACTGCAACCCAAAACCCACTTATGCATCGTTGAGTGCTGAGTGGGTGTGGCCCATTGGGTGGGTGTGGTCCATTGGGTGGGCGTGGCTGTGGTGGTAACGGCAGACTGGGTGGAGTAAAAAGTTCAATTAATCAATTCCAACTTTGCAAGATTTTTTTTTCCCGTGAGAAGTTGAATTTGATTGATTGAACCTTTTTTTTTTTTTTGCACGGCGGCGGAGGCCTAAAGCGAAAAGGTTTTACAAAACCCAGCTGAAGGCCTAGGACTGGGGGCGCAGCGCGCGTGCCCACAGAGAGGACTCTTGAGTACTGCTTCTGGCACTCGTGCCATAGGTTTGCCACTACTGGGCTAGTCCTTCTTGTCCTGTAAAAAAAAGCCAGGGCAAACCATTTCTGAAAATGTTATCAAGAAAATGGTAGAGATTTATCCAGACAATTGACAGAGGGCAATAATGGCTCAAAGGCACAACCCCCTATCCCTACCCCAAAACAATCTTGAATACTTCTAATAAGGAAGAATTATATTTAAAAAGCAGGTTAAAAAAGTGGACTATTAGGTTTTAAATGCTAGCTGATGAATGACTCTATTGTAAAACCATTGTAGATGTCTTATCCCAGCTGCTATTAGATTAATATCCAATTATATTTTGTATTTGGTTTTTTTTCTTCACGTTGTTAATCTGCTTCTTGAATAGAGCTTGGGGAAATTAAGGGATCAATGTAATTTTCCTATAATTTACTAGTAGAAATAGTGAATACTGTAACTGCTATAGAAAGACAACATTTATTCACATTCTGATATATATGACATCAGTTTACCTTTTTCTCTCCCATAGGAGAAGAGCTAACTAAAATAGAAGATGAAGATGAACAAGGATGGTGCAAAGGTCGTCTGGACAATGGACAAGTTGGGCTCTATCCTGCAAATTATGTAGAACCAATCCAGTGACAAATAATTCTGAACATGATATAATAACAACCAGTCAACATGATGCCTGTGGTTCATTATAAGAGGAACTGAAATATATCTATTGATCTATCTGTATATCTTTTAATGCAATGAAATGATTGATTCCTATGTTCCTTCAGCAATCTCCAATGCTTCAGGCTGAAACCTTAGGAAAAGGTTGGCATCTTGATAGCACAAAGTCAGCAACAAAGTGACAGCATTCCTTTTTATCATATTTTATGATGACTTTTTTATTTTGTTCCAAAATTTGCTAAACCAGTGCCTCGTTTCCTATATTTGGGATGTTAGCTTATATCCAGTTTTGTTCAATCAGTAATGACTTGATCTTCGTAATTTGAAATTTAATTTTTTAACCGCAACACTGCATTTGTTAGCAATCTGTGAAAAATGCATTTTTAAAACATAAAGTTATGTAGCATTTCATTTTTCATGCATGATTTCATTAGCTGTTACATAAATAATGACTCAGAAGTATTGTCTTCTCAATCCTGTACTCTATTTTTTTCATGCTGTCAGCATGGCTCAATAGTGTAAAATGCCATATATACTACAGTGTCTATTGCCAAGATTCGAATAGAATTATCTGCAAATATTAAGAATTCACCAAGAATTAGTTTTTCTTGGTGAATACTATTTTGACACTTGAAATCTCTATTTCCCAAAGGACAACATCATGAACATTTTAAAGATTTCCCCATATTTCAAGAATGTCACTATAGAAACAATATACATTCTGCAAGTTAATGATTTTATGTGATTTGGAAAGTTTAACGTGAAGTTTATTTTTTCATGCCAGAGACTAAAATATACTGCCTTTTTACTGATATGCTCTTTAAGTTATCTATATGTATATACAATTTGATATTAAAGTTAAGGAGCATGTGTTAAATTAGAAAATATGCCTTAGATTTCAGATTGAATCTGACACCAGAATATCAATGTTGAGTTTTATTAACTTCAAGGGAAAGTTCACAGCGGCTTTTCAAGTAAGCAAAGCAACTTAAAATGCAGGGCTATTTAAATTTGCTGTTTCATACATACACATTTAGGTATAAGATGTAGCTTGCCCCAACCTGTCTACTGTGAATGTAGCCTTCCTCTTAAGGGATAACAACTCAGTTTCCCCTTCTACATTATATATTATAATCAACTGTGGTTATCATTCCATTTTTCCTCACACCCAAGTATCTGCATGAACTCTCTCACATCCACTCTTGGAAGAGTGTGAGTTTGACCTCCCTTTGTTACAGCAGGACTCCTCTTTGTAATTGGCACTGGGACCAGAGGGATTAGAGTTCATTGTGTACCTTTGGAATCTTTTGACAGAAAATTTATCCAAAGCACACTAAAGTAAAACAAAAAGTATGCTGTGATCTAAGCCCTTAAATGATAATATTGGGGTTTTATTCTCAAGATCTATAATTGTTACATAATTAAAATGTGATTCCAAATGCAAAGTTAATGTAGATTATTGTAGCAAAACACTGTAAAATCTTGATTTGCGGATCAGCTGTAGAAATGTCAGACTCCATAGATTTGCAGACCATTTAAGCAGCAAAATTGTGAACTTTGTTTAAAATGTTGCTTTATAGAAAATTTAGAACTTATCAGATAAGTAGAAATGATGTTTTAGGGAATCACACTGTAATTGAAATGACAGTTGAAGCTGAAAATACTGTAAGTGCTTCCTGACTATTCCATTTGTCTGTGGAAATTTACATATTTATTAATGTTGAAGATTAATTATATTACGTGGGTATTCAATCTCTGTCATGTTGGTATTCCAGCATAATTGTTCAGAAATGGAAAGTTTGAATAAATGGTCAAGAATTAATCCAGAATATTTTTGACAGTACACTATTTTAAAAATAAAAAAAAAATGAACAAAATTTTAGTACCACATAGAGTCTATATTTTTTTAATCATAAACACTGTATTTTTATTTTCTCTGGATTATACCCTGAGAGAAATTTTAAATCTATTTCTTCAAGCTACTAGATGCAGAATGACTAATCTGAGTAAAGCATCAAACATTAATGTAAAAGAAAAGGTGCCTTCACTTAAATACAAATCCCCTTACAGAACATATATGAGGTACTGCTAATGTAGCATGTTAAAATATAAATATCCTGAAATGAGATTTTTGCATTTTTATGCTAATTTATTGATTTTTGTAAACAGCTGATTACAATACAACCAGTAAAATAATAAACCAATGCATCATATGAGATCTACCAACGTTCCACTTTTCCTGACAATCTGAGACAACTTTCCAGTTAAAATGCTGTTGTTTTTTCCTTTTATCTTGACCCATAAGCATTCTAGCAGGCTTCCATCCATAGTTTTATGCAACTCTGTGGTGATCTCTAACATATAATGAAATTCCCTCTCCTCTTTTGTTAGGTCTGTTTCTTTTCTACAATTTGTATCCTTCTATCAATACATTCCAATCATGAGTTTTGTCCCATCAAGTTTCTATAATGTCAACTACATTATACCTATCCTCGTGTACTAGTACTTCAAGTTCACCGTTTGTTCCCTAAACTTTGAGGATTAGTGTAGGCATCACAAATGGAACACACAGCTAGAGGGATTTAAATTATTTTAAAAAAACCAGACCAAATAAAAGAGGAGGTGGAGTTGCTCTCTATATAAGAAATAACTACATCTCAACAGAAATAGAATACAACAATGATGAAAACTATCTCAAATGCATTTGGGTCAATATAAAAGGAGGAAAAATGACATTGCCTTAGGTGTATTCTGTAGGCTATACAGAGGAAACCAAACAGAGAAAATAGATGAACTTTTTGCTAGTCAGCTAACTAAGCTAGACCAGGGGTCTGCAACTTTGACAACTTTAAGACTTGTGAATTTCAGCTCCCAGAATTCCTCAGCCAGCATAGTTGTCAAGGTTGCAGACCCCCTGGTCTAGACCAAATAACGCTTCAGGCTCAGTCTTCCATCAGCAGAATCCCACTTTCATGATCTTACCAATTTTGATCAGGCTTAATTCAACAATGGAAGAGTTTCTAGTGTACTTGAAAAGTTATTTAAAATTCAGAGTAATATTCAGAGATGTATCTGCCTTGAAAGTAGCTGATGTTGAATTGTATAGCACAGTAAAGCATCAGGATTTGACCACAGAAAATGTTTTCTAACATTTTATATTATGTCATAAAATGCTTTATGATTTTTGTCATGTTCTATACAATTTGACAGATTTCAACTCCACAGAAATCATGGGTCCTGGATTTTGGGCACATTCTGTAAATAATCCCATTTCAGGTACCTTGGTTGAAAATGTTTTGCCCTATGATGCACCATTTCATTCAGACATGTTTTCCTAGTATACTAGATAACCATGACCTGTTGGGTCATTTCAGAGATATTTCCTTATCTTATCAAAACAGAATGACTCAGGGCAAAAAAAGCAGAGGGAATGTAAGCATCTTCCTGTTGGCTTGACCATGAGTGGCTGCACTTCAGTAGCTGATGGTAAGGTTGGTCTACCTGGTCTCCAGAAGACTAGGATGGGATCGGTCTAGTGAACCTCTGGATGGTAGCATAGCAACACTAAAGTGACCAGAAATTTGGCAAGTTTAATGTCACATGAGTCATAGGTTTGGAATTTGGACACATTCTGTTAGTCCATTTGAGACATTTTGGTTCAAAAATTGTTGTCCTATGATGCACTCTTTTGCCCAGTTACAGATTACAGACATGAGAGGTTTAGTAGTATATAAACAGGTCACGGTTGTTCTGGGCAGCTCTGGAAGGAAATATCAAAGTACAGAAATATTTGTCTCTACGTTTATCTGATAATGAGGGTTTTTTAAAAAAAAAATTCCTTGTTACAAAACCTCTATGGAAAGCTTTATTGTATATTGCTTGTTTGTAAGTTACAGTATTTCATTAAACAAGCAAAGTTGGTTATCTTCTAAAGAATAACTGGAACTTGTAGCTGTTTACTTATTTTAAAGTAAAAAAGTATATTCATTTCTCTACAGTTCACTGGCAGGAGTAAAGCCTTGAGCTATGCATAAAAATAATAAAGGTGGGATATAAAGTCGTTATATGAGGGAGAGTGGCAGTCTCTAAATATAAAAAAATAATGGATGTTTGTTGGCAACCAAAGATGATCACTGTTTATTTTATCAATCCATGATTTGATTTCTATTCTGTTCAGAAAAGCAGTAATTAAAACATTGTTTAGAAAGTTTCATTTTAGTTAGCAATACAAGTAGTCCTTAACTTACAACTACAATTGAGCCCAAAATTTCTGTTAAGTGGGACATTTGATAAGTGAATTTTGCCCTATTTTACGAGCTTTCTTGCCACAGTTGTTAAGTGAATCAATGCAGCTGATAAGTTAGTAACCTGGTTGTTAAGTGAATATGGTTTCCCCATTGACTTTGCTTGTCATAAAGTCGCAAAAGATGATCACATCATCTTGGGACACAGCAAGTCAAAAATATGAACCAGTTGCCAAGCATCTGAATTTTGATCACATGATCACGGGGATACTGCAAAGGTCTTAACTTAGAATAACGGTCATAAATCACATTTTTCAGTGCTGTTGTAATGCTGAATGGTCATTAAACTAACTGTTGTAAGTTGTGGACTACCTGTACTTAGTTTAAGTCCCAGTGATTTCAGGAACACTCTCTTAACAACAATCCAGAAGTCGTTTGCTACTGTCGTCTTCCAGCCTATGATAATATCACAAACAATACTGATTTATCTTACGTTCCAATCCTGCAAAGGTTCAGATTTTCAAGGTTAGCCAAGAGGTCCTCAGGCCTACCCACCCAGCTTTTTAGTCAGCTGGCATTGTGGGGGGGGGAGTACGCAAAGTGCACACTGAAGCCCTCTCCCAAGGGTCTGTGACAATTCGCCACAGCCAACTTGCCATGGAACAAGAGTTACACTAATATTGAAGAAATACAGGCAGTCCTCGACTTACAATGGCAGTGAAAAAAGTGACTTATGACCATTTTTCACACTTAGGACTGTTGCAGTCATCACGTGATTTACATTCAGATGCTTGACAACTGACTCCCATTTATAACGGTTGTAGCATCCCCAGGGTCACGTGATCACCTTTTGCAACCTTTTGACAAGCAAAATCAGTGGGGAAGCCAGATTCACTTAACAACCGTGTTACTAATTCATCAACTGAAGCAGTTCACTTAACAACCGTGGCAAGAAAAGTCATAAAATGGGGCAAAACTCACTTTAACAAATGTTTCACTTAACAACAGAAATTTTGGGCTCAATTGTGGTCATACGTCGAGGACTACCTGTAGTGCAGTGTTTCTCAACCTTGACCATTTTAAGGCATGTGGACTTCAACTCCCAGAATTCCACAGCCAGCAATGCTGGCTGTGGAATTCTGGGAGTTGAAGTCCACATGCCTTAAAATGGTCAAGGTTGAGAAACACTGCTGTAGTGGAATAGTATCGTGAAAGAAAGGATGCCAAAGGAATGACAAAATGAAATGTGAATGACAAAAATTAAAATAATTTTAACTATTTTAAATAATTTCGTTAAATTATTGAATTGTCCCGCAGCGAGTTGTCCCATTTCGTTCTCCCAAGCTGAGCTCGACCGCTGGAGACGTCACGGAGGCATCCTTCGCCTGAGAACGACCGGCTATTGCCCCCTTTCCGGAACTTGTCAAGGTCAGCTACCCCCCGGGGGTTTTCTGCTGCTCTTCCCCCAACAGCAATCGATCTAACCACGGTGCCAACACTTAAGATAAGCCACGGCTTTTAGACAAACCGACATCCCCCCCTCGCCGTCTGTCTTCCCCTCGCCCCTTCGCCCCTCCCAACCACCCATCAATGTTCTCAAGCCAGCGCAGCACAGCTGACGCAACGCAGCACAGCGACGCCTCCAGCGTTCGTCCTGCGTCCTCCAAGCTCTCTTAGCAACGGGACGGCTCTTGTATCACGTGCGGGGGTGGGTGGGGGAGTCCGAGGGACGCCCTCCAATCCGCAGCGGACAAATCAGCTGCAGGGGCCTGCGCGTGTGCCTGGCTCGCTCGTTATCTCCGCGACGTGAGGCCGCGCGCAAGAGCTCCGCCCCCCGGGGGGGAGCGAAAACTTGTCTTGTTACTGGTGCTAAGAGCGCCTGCGTGGCCGTCTCTGTTTCCGCCGGTCTGGCAGTGGCGGCGGCGGCGGCGGGGAAAGCAACAGTAGCAGCAGCAGCAGCAGCAGCAGCAGCGGGAGGAGGAGTGGTAGTGTTTGGAAGGGCAGCGAACCCGGCGAAGACCCAAACTAGGGGCGTGGAGGGATGTGCGAACCTAGCAAGCAAGATTTGGTGACTGTTTTCAAGCGGCTCCGCGCCATTCCCACGAACAAGGTACGTAGGAAGCTAGCGCAAGCTTCCGAGTGACACGTTGCAAGACGGCGAGAGGCGGAGTTCGTGCGCGTGCGGTTTTGTGTGGGGCCGGGAAGCCAAGCGTGTTTACCTTGAGAGGGAAGGGAGGGAGGGAGGATGGGAGACCACCAGGAAACCTGCAGATTGGAGATTGCTGAGAGAGAGATCCCTGAAGAAGGCAGATTGTTCCCAGAGGATTGATTGCCTAGATGGATTCATCAATTTACAGGATTCCTGCTCTACTGGAAAAAAAAGTTTATAAATAGGATTTGTTAATATTTGGATGGGGCTGTAGGGAATTCTGGACTTGGAAATCGAAAAAAAAAACATCTGGGAAGACAGTGGCTAATCACTTCTCTAGCACTATAATGAGAACGATAGGGATGTATCCACAAAACCATCAGTATCATTAGATTACTTTTCTACAAATAACGATACAGGTTTGGATGTTGACTTTGGGAGAGGCAAGTCCCCATTCAGATAGGTCTTCCAGAAGACTTTAAGCCAGTCCATGTCTCCGCACCTTGCAAGGTGGCTGTATGAAAACATTAGTGCCAGCCCCACATGTCCTCCAAGAGAAAAGCGCCTTGTATAATAATACTGAGACTCGGATCATGCCTGTTAATTTCAGCTGCATCTAAAGGGAATTTTGTCTCAGCTGTATGAAAAAAAATATTTCAATAAAATCACAGTAGCAAACTGGCCCAAGTCAGTCTGCTTCTGCACGAGAGTGGATATGAACCCAGATCTCTACTTCTAGAAGAAGACTTGACTATTGTGTCACAATGGTTTCCCCATAATTACTAAATCTTCCAGACCCAATTTACACACACCAGTAGGTAATTAAAAGAACCCAGAGACTTCCTGGCGTAGATGTCTTTATTTTCTCACTCAGGACTGTTGCACTTAAACTCCAATCCTGTTAATTTGTGGCCCCAGTGTATATTGTGAGAAGCTTCCATCATTTAATCGTCTCACATTCTGATGCGTATTCATTTGCAAGGAATCACTTAATATAATAATATACTCATGAGAACATGCTGCTTTTCTGATCTTTCTCTGGCTTGAAGATGTAATATTAATTCAAGGCAAGAACATTTTAATGATTTTTGTTGGTGGTGGTACTATGGGAGAATGCTTTACAACATATTTAAATCTTTATTAGCCACATCATTGAGTAATGTTAAATTTCACTTGCTCCATGTTGGAATCCAAGTTCAAAGTTCCTTTCTTTGTCAATATGTTTAAATCACTGTGTGGAATGTACTCTTTAATTTTAAGCTGGAATTTGATGAGTTGACTGAAAATGGCTTTTCAGTGTATGAATGTCAAAAGAAATAACTCTTTTTGCAATGCAAACTTCAGTGCCAGTTTATCTTAAGGTATTTCTGTTTGCTTCTGAATATTTAAATATAAATTATTTTTATTAGGTTATTAAATATCAAGTATTCCATCCCCTTGTATTCTGTGAAAATAACTTCGAAACAATATGCTCATTTTGGGTGTGTTTCAGAATTTTTTCCACTAATTAATCAAGGAACTTAATGCTGTATATACAGTAAATCAAGTTTACAAAAATGTAAACATGCTTGTTAATGGGAGATTCTTTGATTAGGTTCTTTAAATAGTATCTTATATAAAAGTAGTGTCTTCTTAAAATCAAATGCAGTTCCCAGTGATTCTATAACATGTGGTTATCTAGGTCAAGTACAAAAATGATCCAGCACTGTTTCAAGAATTATTTTAACTTCCCACTAGCTTATAACCTTGAGATCTGTGATGGTCTTGCATCCAGGGCTAATCAGGCTTACCCTGCTTTGCTTTTGAAATAATCCAAGACTGTAAAGTCTTCCTATTCTGTGCCATTTTAATGTTGGTTGAAACATATGTTCATATGCAATTGTTGGAAAGTAAGAATAGCTTAACATGATGCAGCAGTGTATCTTGAGGGATGTCTACTTGAGGGATCTATCATCCCACTGGGATTGGCCTGTACCATGTTGTGAGTCCCTTCAGCTCGATTATTCCAGCTGGTGGGGTCCAGGAGGAGGCCCTTCTCTGCTGTTGCTTCTGCCCTCTGCAACATCTTGCCCCCCCCCCGTATAAGTTTGGCCCCAACCTTTATATATTTTTGTAAGGGTCTAAAGACATGGCTGTGCCAATCAGCTTGGGGCCTCAGTGGGTGATCAGTGCAATGGAAATGAGTACTAACAGATTCCCCCCTCCCTTGACCCTCCCATGTGTCCTTGGCTGTAATGCTTGATTTTAACATTTTATGTTTTAACTAAGATGTAAGCTGCCCAGAGTTAACCTATAATAAGGTGGACGGCCAATAAATTTTATAAATAAAATAAATCTAAGTCAATATGTTTTACCAAATCATAATCCTATTTTATGTATGTTTCTTAGAAAAATACTGCAATAGTCATTATATCCATTACAGGTTAGCGGAAATTGAATGCTGCTCAAATCATTTTGGGCATAGTTTTCATTTTTCTGACCTGCAACCTAATTATAGAGAAATACATAATTTATTGGAGAAATCTTGCAGTTAATCTGGATGGTTAGTTAACTTCTTGCCATCCCTGCAATTTCAAATCATTGAATAGTTTAGAATTATTTCTCTTGCAAGCAACATACTGATATGTTAGGTTTTGTAAACATTTATGTCTGAGTCTGTATCCATCCATCCATTCATCTATCTGTGCACTCTTAGGAATTTCCAAGAGGTGCAACAACAGAAATACAGGCCACTTGAGTTTTATAGATAACCCTTGTTTCATTAAGTGAAACCGTGACTGTGCTTAACACCTGATTTTAGCTTTCCTTTGCTTTGAGGACCTCTACAGATAGTTGTAAATTTAAAGATTGGTCTTAATGTTACTTTTTCATCACTATCATAGCTGCAAATGATCACTAAACAAGACAATCACTAAACAAGGGCTACCTGTATAGGTTAAAAATATTGTCAATATTGTAAATGTCAGATTTTATTATTTGTTACCGGTACTTCCCTTATCTTGTTGTACACAGAAGCAACCTTGTAGGTAGGTTAATTAGTTGGTTCACTTAATACAGTAAGTGTTTAATGTTGTTTAAAAAATCTTGGTGCACCATGAGTCTTGTAGCATCTTTCCCAACACTCAAAAGCTTCTAGTATTTTAAAATAACTTATTACTTGGAAAAGGTGCCACCAGACTCCCGATTTTATGCCACCATAAACAAACATGGCTTTCCTACAGTGGTCTACAACCAGTTTGTTAAACTTTCTTATCCTTGATTTTAGTTGGACTTAACTAGAGCTTAGTTACTATTATCATTATAGAAATTGAATGAATGAATGAATGAATAAATAACTTTCAGTTGGATCTAAATTCCATTTATTTGATTTGAATTCTTAAAAGTAACATTTCATGAATGTTGTACCTAAGTAGCAGCTAAATTGATGAGTGATATTTGTATTCTATGTGCATTTTGCAGATCATACTTATTTAGGAGACAAAAGTATGCTGAGTAATAACAGTTAAATTGTGGCTGTTTTCTAGTTATGTTTTGACTGTGGAGCAAAAAATCCAAGCTGGGCAAGCATAACATATGGCGTTTTCCTCTGTATTGACTGCTCTGGGACTCATCGCTCACTTGGAGTTCACTTGAGTTTCATTCGGTAAGCAATTCGTTTAGTAATGTCTGTGGTTCGTTGTTTGGGGATATTTTCCCAAGGTTTTGTATCTATATGTACATATGTTTCCTCATCTTGTAGAAAAGAAGCTTCTTGGTTTGAAACTGTCTCTTATTCCTGTTAGCTATCTTTATTGAGCAACGATACTAAATAAATAGAAATAATCTGGCACATCTTCCATGAATGTACACCTTACATGAATTTCAAAATATAGACTATCATATGACAATTTCATTTTCAAGCTAAAGTTTAGTTAATATTTAAACTGATTTTGGTCACTCTGACATATCTGTTTGCATAGTTTTTGTTTGCTCTTAACATATTTGCATGATTTTTTAGCTCTACTAGTATCTAATCTCTATTGCAGCTCTTCAATTTTATCTTAGGGCTTTATGCCTTAACTCCTTTGAATAGTAAGTTGCAGCTCTCTTCATAAATTACAATATCTTCAACTTTAGTGTTGTTCTGCAGATCTGATAAAGAACAATCCTCTACTCATTGTTTCCAAGTACAATTGGTGAAGTTTTATGTTTCAAATATAGCAGTAGCTTTCCCAAGATTTGCTATTTTTGTTTGACAATCCAATCCCTGTAGTCACTTACTCATTGGGCGATAATTCTGCAATTGTCTATTTAGGTTTTAAAATATTTTCTGTAATTTATTGGTTCTGCATCAGGATGAATATTACTTCATTTCTTTCCAGAAAACATATGCCAATAATGCTTTTTGCTTATCTTATCTCTTTCCTGTCTCTTCTTGTCCTGGGACAAGAAGTATTTTCAAAAATCATGCAGCCAGCATTCAGAAGGAGATGCTTGATTCCTTATAAACCTTTTCAGTATTAAGTATTAAAGGTATAATCAACCTGTTCCCCTGCTCAGTTCCGTTTAATTGATTAAATTGTGATGAAAAGATCCGTTTCTTGTCTTGCATCTGGGGTAGTAGAAAAGACTTCGACTTACAACCATTCAAAGTTACAGCAGCACTGAAAAAAGTGACTTGTGATAGTTTTTCACACTTATGACCGTTGCTACATCCCCATGGTCATGGGATCACAATTCGGACGCTTGGCGACTGAGTCATATTTATGATGGTCATAGTGTCATGTGATCACCTTTCATGGCCTTCTGATCAGCAAAGTCAATGGGGAAGCCAGATTCACTTAACAACAGTGTCACTAATTTAACTGCAGTGATTCACTTAACAACTGTGGCAAGAAGGTTCGTTAAATGGCACAAAATTCACTTAACAAATGTCTCACTTAGCAACAGAAATTTTGGGCTCAACTGTGGTCATAAGTCAACGTCTACCAGTATTATAGCTTCCTTCCCAAATCCTTAACCATTCTACACAGAGCTTGATTTCCAGGCTGCTCACCATATGGGCAATCCACTTCTGAACTTGTTTTAATCTGTAACTGTCCTTTTTCAACTATGATGTTCAGTACTGGACCCCGTATTCCAAATAAAATACGGCCAAAGCAAAATGGAGTGGAACCATTTTTTTTCTATGATGTGGAGTTATATTTCTGTTAATACGTGCCACGACAGCAATTGTTTTTAGCAAAAGCATCACACTTCCGATTTAACGTTAAATTTGTGTTGATAAGGATACCCAGAGCCTCTCATTTTTCCTATGAAAGATACAGGACTTTAAAGTCCCTATGTCAAATTCCATTCTACTCATTTCACTCCGTACCTCAAGCCACTCTAGATCTTTTTGGATCTTGTTTCATGGCTTTTATTTATTTAACAAAATGGAATGAAAAAGATGATAGAAAAAAGAAAGAAAAAAGGAGAACAAAATAACCATGGTATAAATTTATTTGTGTATATAATGTTCATTTGCTTTGTTTGTTTGTTTGTTTATTATACCTCCCATCTCACTTAAGTGTCTCTGGACTCTTTTCAAACATCTATATTGCATCTCTACAATAGTTTCAATAAAGAAAAACCATATTTCATTGTAATCATCTATATAATTTCCCTTCCTAATTTTGTATCATCCATCCTCCTTAACCTTCTCACCCAAATCATTGCTAAAAAAATGTTGACCTAAAACACTCAACACTGAGTTCCTTTTAGAGCAGGGGTTCTCAACCTTGGCAACTTTAAGACTTGTGGACTTCAACTCCCAGAATTCCTCAGCCAGCTTTGCTTTCTGAGGAATTCTGGGAGTTGAAGTCTACAAGTCTTAAAGTTGCCAAGGTTGAGAACCCCTGTTTTAGATTGAAGAGTATTCTTACGGTAGGTGTAATCATTCACTCAATTGTGAGTACGTTTAATACCAAGTAGAGCACTTGGCCCATGCTTTACCATTTTATGAAGAAAAATATCATGAGGCATTATCTTGAAAACTTTGTTATACTCCATATGTATTGTCTTTGATATTCTCCTAATCTACTGAACTACCGTAGTAATTCTACCAAAGAAAGCGACGTTGGTCTGACATGAATTGTTGACTCTGGTTAATTACGGCATGCCTATCCAAGTACTCGCTATTATTTGATCATCTGTTTGAGGACCTTGTCCTGTATAGATCTAAGCTGAGAGTTTCCTAGCCCTCCATTTTCTTTCTGTGCAAGGACAGTTGAAAAATTGAAAAGTTAAAAAGTTCTGTCTCATTACAATGAACTACCTTTCTTTTTTCAATGGGTATACATCCTCTTTGGCTTTTGTTTTATTTCTAACATACCCCCCCCCAAGTCCCCTTGTTGCTTTTGGTGCATTTCAAAATATATGCTGCTTTGTTGTTTTTTTAAAAAAGGAGCCATGATGGTACAGTGATTAGAGTGCAGTATTGCAGGCTCATTCTGCAGACTGCTGACTGTCAGCAGTTGGGCAATTCGAGTCTAACCAGGTTCATGATTGACTCAGCCTTCCATCCTTCCAAGGTCGGTAAAATGAGGACCCAGATTGTTGGGGGCAATAGGCTGACTCTGTAAACTGCTTAGAGAGCTCTGTAAAGCACTGTGAAGTAGTATATAAATCTAAGTATTATTGCTATTAAAGGGTACTTCAGAAACTATTTCTATTTTTTGGTTTCAGATCTACAGAATTAGACTCAAACTGGTCATGGTTTCAACTAAGGTGCATGCAAGTTGGAGGCAATGCAAATGCTGTAAGTACATAATAAAACTTGCTTGCTTTTCCCTCCTGGTTTCTAGGAATCAGTAATTATTAACTGTTTTATCAGGGTTCTATGCATGTTATGAGTTACACTTCATGTTTTTGCTATCCTTTAATATAATTACCACATATGCCTTCACAATCTTGAAAACCAAGAAATAAATGAATAAAATAGTTCTGGGTTCTTATTCATTTGTTCCTTTGACTTTCAAGATTGCTACACAGTTCCCTGTTACTAGCTGCTCTAAGCATCTGTTGCATATATATGAAAGGATAGAAAATAAACAAAATGTAACATAAAAATCTTAGTAGGCATAGAATGCTGATACATGAATAGACATTTTAGAAAACAATGGAGTTAAGTTGATCATGATTAAATCTCACTGGGTTAGAAATCTAGCTTTAATCCAAGTGAAACCTGAGATATTTTCAATTACTGAAAAAGTTTTTTTTAATATTATTGAAACATAGTGTTTACTGGCAAACAATGAGTGAAGAATTAATAAGGGTTTGAACCAAATTATGCCAGAAAATGTGGAGAAAAAAACAATGGCCAAACATTGGAAAAAGTCAGTCTGCATACCAGTATTCAAAAAAGAAACAGGGTGTGTAAACTATTGTACAATATTCCCAATTTCACCTGCTAGCCAAACAAATGCATAGGATTGTCCACTGTAGAGTAATACCATATGTGGAAAGGGAGATGCTAGATATTAATGCTGGTTTTAGCAGAAAAACTGAGGAAAAACAGACATTATTGCTGAAGCACACTGGATAATTGAGAAAGTATAAAATACTGAAAACAAATACATACTTCATTGATTATGGAAAGACCTTTAATTGTGTTGATAATATCCAGCTGTGGAATGTGCTTAATAAAATGAAGATCTCATTCTCCTCATGTGGAACCTATACACTGGGCAGGAAGCCACAGTATTGAAAATCAAGGAGCACAGTAAAAAATGGAACTAAAATGAAACATAAAGAAGATCAAATTAAAGACAACAGATTAGCAACAGAATTGATAGTGAAGATGCTGAAATAATGGATAACTCCTGCCATTTGGATCAGCTATCAACATTAACGGAAATAATTACCAGCATGTTTCTGTAGGCCATCATTTAAAATGGCAGCAGTGAATACCCTGGAAAAGATACTCAGATGCTGAGTTGCATCTATACCTACAAAGTTCACAATCATCCAAGCAGCAGTTTTCCCTCTGACATTCTGTGGAAGCAAAAGTTGGATTCTGAAGACAAAGTAAAAAGAGTATTGATTCTTTGAAATGGTCTTGATGAGGTAGACCCCTGAGCTACCAAGGATAGCCAAGAAAATAAAGAATTGGATTATAGAATAAATCAACCCAGAATTCTTACTTGAGACACCAATGACCAGGCTCAAAATTACAGGTAGTCCTCGACTTACAACAGTTTGTTTAGCGATCGTTCGAAGTTACAATGGCAGTGGGAAAAAGTGACTTATGACCATTTTTCACACTTAAGGCCATTGTTGCATTCCCACGGTCGTGTGATCAAAATTCAGATGCTGGGCAACTGACTCATATTTATGACAATTGCAATGTCATATGATCAACTTTTGTGACCTTCTGACAAGCAAAAACAATGGGAAAGCCAGATTTACTTAACATCTGTATTACTAACTTAACTGCAGTGATCCACTTAACAACCGTGCCAAGAAAGGTTGTAAAATGGGGCAAAACTCACTTAATAAATGTCTCACTTAGTAACATAAATTTGGGGCTCAGTTGTAGTCCTATGTCGAGGACTCCCTATATCATACTTTGGATACATTATGCAAACACCCAGCTTTATTGAGAAGTTTATCATGTTGGAAAATATGGAATAAAAAAAGAGAACAACTCATGTCAGGCGCAAGAAACTTGGAACTGGGGCAGAGTTCAAAAGGAGTACGAGTTTATTTTAATACAACCTATACACAAGAATCTGATCTACTCATGGAAAAGGCAAACATGCTGGATAAGAGTCAACATAATTCATGGGGAGGGGGTGGACTTAGGTCTCTTGTGGGAGCATAGTGACTCCAAACTTACGATGCCCTTGACCCTGCCCTTAGGCTCAGCCTTGTTCTTTCCTACATCTAGCAAGAAAATGAATGGACTCAATTTCAGCAGGAATCTGTGCACTGTTGGAACAGCTAAAGAGACCAGCTGAGGACAGATCGTCCTGGAAAAGTCCATTTATTTGGTCATTAAGAATCAATAGCAACTTCATGGCACATAATCAGTTCTCTTGATGTACACAATTGTATTAAGGAATAAGCTTTGATGACAAGCAGTCCTTGGTGAACAACCATTCATTTAGCAACTGAAATTACGGTGGTGGTGAATAAAGAGACTCTATCGCTGCAGCCATCACAGCATCCCTGTGGTCACATTATTGCAATTTGAGCACTTGGCAATCAGGCTTTCAATTACAGTCATCCTCCTTTGGTGACCTAATTGCCATTTGCAACCTTCACTGCTGGCTTTTGATAAGCAAAGTCAATAGGGAAACTGGCAGATCATGCTTGCAATTGCAATTATAACTACTGTTGTAAGTCAGTTAAGAAAAGCAACTAAGAAAAGCAAGATTTTACATTTAGGCAGGAAAAACCAAAGGTCCAAGTACAGATTACATGAAAAAGCAGTAACTGTGAGAGGGACCTTGGAGTCCTAGTGGACGAACACTTAAATATAAGTCAGCGGTGTGCCGCAGAAGCCAAAAAAGCTAATGCAATCCTGGGTTGTATAAACAGGATTTATACAAATAGAATCAAAATCACGTGAAGCATTAGTACGCTTTATAAATCCTTAGTAAGACCAGACCTGGAATATTGCATCCACTTTTGATCACTATATTATAAAAAAAACATGTTCAGACTTTAGAAAAAGTGCAGAGGAGAGCAACTAGGATGATTAAAGACCTGGAGACTAAAACATGAAGAACAGTTGCAGAATTTGGGTATGACTAGTCTAGAGAAAAGACGGACTAGGGATGACATGATAACATTCCAGTATTTGAAGGGCTGCCACAAAGAAGAGGCGGTCAACGTATTTTCCAAAGCACCAGACTGCAAGGAACGATGGAAACTAATCAAGGAGAGAAGCAACCTGGAATTAAGGAGAAATTTCCTAACAGTGAAAACAATCAGTGGAACAGCTTGCCTTCAGAAGTTGTGGGTGCTTCATCACTGGAGGTTTTTAAAAAGACACTGGACAGCCGCTTCTCTCAAATTGTATAGGGTCTCCTGCGTGAGCAGGGGGTTGGACTAGAAGACCTCCAAGGTCCCTTCCAGCTCTATTCTGATTGAGATGCTGAATTTAAGAACTTTCCTTGTGGGTGGGTGCTCCCAACACTAGAGGTTTTTAAGAAGAGATTGGAAAATCATTTGTCTGAAATGGTATAGGGTCTCCTGCTTGAACAGGGGGTTAGACTAGAAGACCTCTGAGATCCCTTCCAACTTTGTTATTTTGTTACTCAGATGTGATCAAGTGCTACTGCACTTTACAAAGATTGCTTAGCGATGGAGTTTTTGGTCCCAATTACCCTTGTTAACAGAGGACTATTAGTATTATTGTTACTGGAGTTGATGTATTTGTTGTATTTTTCTCCTGTTTTCCCTATGGTTGTGCTGAAAGTAAGTCACATTTGTTAAAAAAAAGAGAAAGAGTTCCTCTGTATTCCTATTCTCAGATTTGCAGTGTAAAAAGATATGGTACATAATGGATGATAAGAGGAAAATGGTTACTTTTTCAAAGGCAGGAAAATAGTGGTGAGCAATTTAGTGGCATGTGCTTACAGGCCAGCTGGGATTCAACTTACCATTCTAGAGTTCTTGCGTGGATAAGGAGATTGGACTAGAAGACCTCCAAAGTCCCTTCCATCTCTATTCTGATTGAGATGCTGAATTTAAGAACTTTCCTTGTAGGTTGGTGCTCCAACACTGGGCTTTCAGACTTACATGGCTTTCATTCCTTCAGCCAAATAATGGGATATTACCTGCATTTCTGTTACCAGTAAATAAGCCCATAGTCAAAGTTCCGTGGAAGGGACATGGCAAGTTTTTCTGGTTGACAGAAATAAACAACTATCCTATCATCATAATAAAAATGGATAGAAAGCCTAGAAAAGTAAAGACAGTGAATCTTTCCCTTCATCTTCAGAGCAACGTTGACAAACTCTTACCAAAGACAACGGGTAGGCATGGAATGTTACAAGTACATCAGATGGTTGAAAAAAGCACATTGGAAGAATACCTTCCATGCTTCCAGGGTAGGTAAAATGAGGACCCAGATTGTTGGGGGCAATGTAAATATATATATATATATATATATATACACATATATACATTGCTTACTGGTGTACACCGCTTAGAGAGTGCTTGCACTTAAAGCGGTATATAAGTCTCATAAATAAATACATACATACATACATACATACATACCTGAAGGACAGTGAAGAAGATGCACTAGTACACCAGGAAGGTTTGCTGAATACTGGAGAAACCAAAAGGACTAAATGAAGAACAGAAAAGGATGTGGGAAGATAAAGTATTACATGGCTAGTGCATTAAATACAGGTAAATAACAGGTAGGGCAGATAATAACAAGACCTGGCAGTGGCCAAGAGCAGGAAAGTTGAAGAAAGAAACAGAGAGCCTAATTCTGGCTTCACAAGACCAAGCCTCAAGAACAAATCCCTACAAAGCCAGAATGGAGAAAAAAGCAACAACAGCAAGTGCTGCCTCTGCAGAAAAGCCGAAGAAACAATGGACCACCTGCTTAGCTGTTGCAAGAAGATTGCACAGACTGACTGCAAACAATGGTACGATAAAATAGCAACAATGATGGATTGGAAGATCTGCCAGAAATAACAATTGCCTGCAAGCAAAAACTGGTGGGACCATAAAATAGAGAAAATAATAGAAAATGAAGACGCTCAAGGGCTCCGGGACTTTACACTTCAGACAGACAGACACCAACCAGAAAACCTGCCAGACTTAATCACTGTCTATAAGAAAAACAAAGAAGTCTGGATAGCGGACATGACAGCACCTGGAGGCAGCAGAAAAGAAGAGAGGGAACTGGAAAAGATAACAAAAATCTTAAAATGTTAAAAGGAACTGGCAGACATGATTTCGGAACCATTTAACCATATATTTCAAAAATCCTAGATCACCAGGGAATTATCAGATGACTGGAAAAGAGCTGATGTGGTTCCAATCTTCAAAAAGGAAAAAATGGACCCAGGAAACTAGAAACCAATCAGCCTGATATCAATATCTGGGAAGATCCTGGAAAAGATAACAGCTGATTTGTGAGCACCTAGAAATGAAAAGGCTGATTAATAGAAGTCAGCATAGGTTGTTAAAAGCAGGCCATGCCAAACAAACCTTATTGCTTTCTTTAATAAAATGACTAAATTAAGAAACCAAGGAAATGTGTTGGATATAGTATACTTGGACTTCAGAAAAGCATTTGACCACAGACTACTTTCTTGGTAAGATAAAAAAACATGGTATAGATAGCATCGCCATCAGCTGGATTGGTAACTGGCTGACCAGTGCCATCCAACATGTAGTCCTCAATGGAACTACATGGACATGGAGGGAAGGATGCAGTGGGTTCTGTCTTAGGCCCATTTTCATCAACAGTTGAGATGAAAGGATAAAATGGGAACTCATCAAATTTTGACACCAAGCTGAGGAGAATAGCCAACACTTTAGAACAGGGGTTTTCAAACTTGGCCCTTTTGTGGACTTGTGGACTTCAACTCCCAGAATTCCTCAGCCAGGCAGGCTGGCTGAGGAATTCTGGGAGTTGAAGTCCACAAGTCACAAAAGGGCCAAGTTTGAAGACCCCTGCTTTAGAAGATAGGCTCACAATCCAAAAGGATCTTGACAGACTTGAACACTTGGCTCTATCCAACAAACTGCAGTTCAGTGCTGGGAAAAGTAAGACTTTGCACTTAGGCAAGAAAAACCAAATGCACAGGTATAGAATAGGTGGTACCTGACTCAACAGCAGTAACTGTGAGAGGGAGCCAAGGGGTTGGACTAGAAGACCTCCAAGGTCCCCCCCCAACTCTGCTATTCTGCTATTCTGTATTCTTCAACCTTCCAAAAATGAACTAGTCAGCAATGACATTGTGGATTTGTAATTTTTTTAAAAAAAGCACATCTTCTCGGTATTTTCTTTTTAGTCTGCATTCTTTCATCAGCATGGTTGTGCCACAAATGATACCAACGCCAAGTATAATAGTCGTACTGCACAGCTCTACCGAGACAAGATTAGATCTCTTGCAGCTCAGGCCACACGGAAGTATGGCACAGATGTGAGTAATGTACATATTTTACAGTGCTTGCTGATTTTGTTTTATTCAGTCGTCTTAATGTTTATAAAGCTAAAATGATACGGTATTGGCATCATGGTATTCCTCTAATGTTAAAATGTTGCAGCTAATTTGAAAAGAGAAAGCATGATGCATTTTTAGTATCAGTACTATTCTGTTTAAGCTTTGCTTTTCTGCTTATATAACCAGTTCTTTTGTAGATAAAATATACCATGCTGTTCTTGTTGTATGTCTGGGTTCATACACCTAGTTGGATCCCTACACCTGGTTGGATCCCTATCATTTCAATCAAGTGCAACAATTTTTGCAAATTAAGCAAAGAATCTTGGCGGACTCTCACTTGGGCTTATAATATTGTCTATTTTAGTTATGGATAGATGGCTGCGGAGCCCCTCCTTTATCACCTCAAGAGAAAGAAGAAGACTTCTTTGCATCTCATGGCTCTTCTCGGGTATAAAATGAATAAAACATTTTTTAATTTCATGGGATTTTACCTATATGTGAATGATGGGAGGTAAGCTAGCATGGAGTTATTTGTCCGATTTTGTAATACAAGACTAGAACTAGTGAGTTAAGACTCCAAAGTAGAAGGTTCAAACTAGATGTCAGGGGCAACTTTTTGGCTGTGTAACAATTCACGCTGCCAAATAAAGCAGTAAGAAATCTTCACCAGGAATCTTCAGATATAGGCTGAGTGATCTCTTGTCAGAGATGGTTTAATGCAGGAACCCCTAGGCCGCGCCCCACTATCGGGCCATGGCCTGTTTGAAACCGGGCCGTGTGAGCGATAGGCAAGCGTGTGCGTGCACGAAGCTCCACTCATGTGAATGGTGGGCAAGCATGTGCATGCGAAGCTCTGCTTGTGTGAGTGGTGGGCAAGTGGAGCTGTGCGCTCGCGTGTGCACCTGCCACTCAGTGGATCCTGCACTGAGCAGAGTGTCAGATCTGCCATCACACCACTTCAGCTCTGCTTTAATAGCAGATTGCCATAAAGCATGGGGGGGGGAATGGGGGGACATGGGAAGGGGGGATGACAGGAACCAGAAGTGTTGTCCAGAGATGTTGAAATATCCAAGGACATAGGATGAGAACGGAATGCGAACACTCACCAAAGAGGCGCCAACCCTTAGGACTGTTACCAAAACACCTAATTTGAACCTTATTGGATACTAACAGAATGACCAAGGGGGGAAGGCCTGGGAGAAGGGAAAATTACGGGGTTTATGCAGGAATCTTCAGATCTGACTTTGTTTATGCTGTAACCACTTGGCTTTTAGTAAAAGAATACCTTTCACTACAAATGGAGTAGAGGGTCTGTCTTTCTTAAATGCTGAGGCTGGGACAGGCCTGACACAGAGGTTTGGACTAGATGACTTTTATGATCCTTTCAAACCCTAATATTCTAATTTGATAATTTCTTTCCTGAATTTATGTGTTTATTATTCTGTTTGTCCACCACCTGGATCCTTTCCCAATCTCAATGCTTGATGTACCATTTTCTGGGCTTTCTCTCCTCCCTTCCACATTGGATTCAGTGCAAAGCACCTTCCAAACACACTCTTTTCAGGTCTTGTAAGGTACAATCCATTTCTTACCAGTAGTCTCTCATTTGGAAATCCTGTTATTCAAAAATCCAAACTATTCTCATCGACCACATCTGTAGAGCCAGTTGCCCACCTTCAGTATTTATTCTCTTCTTAGGCCAAGTGTTCACACAAGAAAGAGCGAAGAAACCTCACTTGCTCCTAGATCTTCAACCTCTTGTTGCATCTTAGTCCCCTGTAGTATGTTTATGATGTTATCTTGGCTGTGCTGTTTGTTCCTTTGTGTCTCAATAAATTGAAGATAGAGATACTTCCCAAAGGGGTTAAAGATCTTTAGACACTTTATATCTCTTCCTGAATTAGTGCCCCGGGAAGACAGCACCCTATGTATTAATCACATGCTTCCTCCTCTCCACTCTTTTCATCTGACTACCTTCTGTGTCCTGGAAAGTTCCTTGATGCCATTTTCCCTCTTCAAGGGCTTCCTGTATCTGATCCAAGAGTTCATCATTTTCCCTGATAAAATGGAAGACGGACAGCTTTTGCCTCAGAATCATTGCCTCATCCGTCCTCTTCCAGGAGAGCAATCAGCCTTCACTTATAGCATGTATAAATTCCGTCTGTGGAAGGCAAGCAAACATGACACGTTCTCTGCAGGTCATAAAAGAAATTCTGCTTGTCCTCATGTTCACTTTGTGAGCTTGCTCACTGAAGGTTGGTGGCTTTATTTGTCTCCTGAACCTATCCTAAAATTAGTTCAGCAACAGGAAATATCTGTCACACATTGAGCAATGAGCATGGCTCCAGGAACAGTCAGCAGCCCTTCCACCTTCCAAGCTCTTCTGTTGTCTCCTCTCTCCTTGTCCTCTTTCTTCTCAGTTGAATTCCTGTCAAGCCCTGCTTGATCTCTCTCTTTTCACGTACTATCAGTTTGCTTGTACAAAAATACATCTTCTAGCCTGTAAGATTACTTCTAAAGCCAAAATAATTCTGATCAAATACAAATATATTTAATTTGGATTAGAAGTAATCTTACAGACTAGAAGATGTATTTTTGTACAAGCAAGCTGATAGTAAAATATTTCTCTACTATCACTACCTGGGACCTGAAACTAAAGCTTCCTCATTATTCATATCCAATATGATTTTTCAGCTGTATTTCTGAATGAGATGTCAGAAAAACTTCTTAACATATAATATCATAATATTTTATATACATGAAAATTAATCTTACCTAAATGAATTCTGATGAGCTTAATTCTAATTCTTTGGAATACTGCTAATAACTTGTTGTTTTTTTCTTTATAGGTTGACTGGGAATTATCACAACAGGAAACAATTAATCCACAGGAGAATTCTTCAGAAAATAATTCAGAAAGCAAAGATGGTATGGTTTATCAACTTCATTTCTAAAATGTGTTACAAAATGTAGCAAATATGTGAAAATTCCTAACTCCTGTTGACTCCTTTGCTTTTATAAGTTTATTTGATAAATAGCTTTTATCAATTGTAGTGCTTTTAAAAACATATACAAAACTACTTACACAAAACTTGCTACTTCATAACCCATGCCGGTTATTGTCACAAACTACAAATATGACTGATAAAAATATACTTTAAATTTGCCTATTGTAATCAATTTAGATCCAGATAAATTTTCAACATACTGTAACTGTCTTTAATTCAAAAAGGTAAGAACATAAGTTGAGTGACCGGGAAAGCAGGAAGTCAAGTTCCTGTTTCTGAATGTGAATCAAGGATCTAGAAATGTACTAATCCTTAACATTTATATGTTTGTTGTTTTTTTATATTTCTAGAAGATCCAGAAGATGGACCAAGCGTTGATTACCTTAGTGTATCACCTCAAGCTTCTTTAGGTAAACAATACAAAAGAAAAGATCTCTGAATGTCTAAAGATGTAGTACAGGGATGTCATATTGCAACTTTTTTGCCATTGCTGGCAATGGGATGGGTGCTATGATGCATCTGGCCCATGGGCCTGCAGTTTGATACCCCTGATATAGTAGGATGAACAAAACAGTACAAATCTTACATTATGTTTGCTGACTTGTCAGTGATTTCATAATAAAAATTATCCTAGCCCTCAACATCTAACTATTACTAGAATTTGGAAGACATCATGAGTCAGATTTGCACATTATTACTACACATACATTACTGAGACATGTTTTAGAACACAAGTTTCTTCCAATAGCATCTGGCTTACTTGTAGCTGTGTTTATTTGAGGATGTAATGATTAGCACCATATAATAGAACCACAATTATGGATATACTCTTAGCATTTTTGCAGTTCAGCCGAAATATCTTTCCATTTAGAGTATTCTGGGTCTTCATTCCTGATGTTTGTTTTTCAGTTGACATGTTGCATCCATGTTTAAGCTATATAAAATTTAAAGGAACAAACAGAATAAAACCTCCTTTCGGAGATCAGAAATATGCTAACTTGTTATAGGCATGCTTCGGCAACATGGAGAAATTTAAATTGTTCCTTCCTTCATTTTGAAATGATACAACTCCCAAACATTTGGAACCATATGCTATTTCTTGGGGTGTGGGTGAGGAGGTTGGTAAATTGGCTCTAGAATCAATGCAGCTGCATTCTTGTATAAATGCATATGTTTGTTTAGTTAGTGATACATATTTTTTATCTCTTATTTTAGCCAACATGGAGAAGGTTAATACTTCAGGCACGGCACCTAACAAAGGTGACTGGATGTTTTAGTTATCCTGTTTTGCTGCTTCAATTTCCACGTACTTCTGTGGAATAGAGCGTTATATTAATTTCCTTAGTTTGTATCATCAGTTCCAGCAAATATATCTACATGCTTCTAGCTTCTTTTTTTATTTTCTCTTGCTTCTGAACCTACATTTTTCCTGTTTTTCTTGATGTAACTAAAAAGCAATGAAATTTATTTGGTCGCCCCATGTTTAACATGTTACATCTTTGAGGTGGCTTTCATATGGAGATCCAAAACCAATTTGCATGCAGGTGATTAGACAGATGATGAATGCTCTGTTATCTGTTTTATTGTGTTGATAATCTATTTGTTACATTTTCTGAACAATTCATTGCTTGTAGGCCATTCAGGTTACTGGTCTTTGACTTAAGAAAGAATTCTAATCTGTTCCGTTATGTCTCCTGCCCCTGAAGGAAGTTATTAGGAGCTAGAAGTGACACCATAATTTTTTCTCACTCTGTTTACATAGAACAAAGCACTACATGTTCAGTGCTTTTTAATTTTTTTGGCTTTCAGCAGCTTAGAGTGGCATACAGAATCTAATTCTTAATCTAATCCATTTACTGGGTCAGCAATAGTAGTTGTGGATAACATTAACAGTTAAATCTTGTAGCAAAAGTGGGTTTATTTGGTGAGAAATGGCATAATTTCATTTAAGTTTATTTTGGCAATAAATGTGTACAATATTAAAACTTTTTGCAGCTACCTCAAAATATTCAGGGTTCCCATATTGAGATTCCCATAGTTCTCTTTTGTGAGATGTTTTCCTGATAGAGTTGCATACAGTATTAGATATAGGGAAGTACTATGTTCTGCTTTCATTTATTTGGAGGACTGTTCGTAAACAGTTAAAACTGTAGTATACTAAATTGATCCTGTTTAGAGGTACAACACTTCATGATTATTTACAGAATCACAACCTGGTTTTGTATAAGGGTTTTATCTTTTCTATGTATTAATTATCTCTTTTTCCTTCCTTTTACTTTTATCAACTGCCTTCACTCCCTTGGTTCTCTTAGCTTCCCCCCCCCCCAGTTTCTCATATAAAATTAACTGGTTACTCTAGAGTTGCATTCTACTAGTTCAGCAATCCATTCTTTTTATCACATCCCCAACTGTTCTATTATCATTTCTACTTATCATCCTCAATAAAATGATGATCAGCTACAAATGCTGATCTGGTAGTAATACTTCATTCTCATATTTGCTAAATACATATTTTGCTTGTTATAATATTAATATGTACCCTTTAGTCTTAATGCCATTGTTAATAAATTTTCCTTTGAAAAACAAGAGGTATCTATTTTAGCCTGCATAGTTACATAAAAATTAATACCCCTGCCCTCACTGCTATGTGGTACAGGAATTACTTATAAAGGCTGACATTTCCTAATCAAGCTCAGTGCCTGGGGACTGCATCTATCTAATTTTCTTGGCAAGGCTACCAATTCAGCTTGTCTCCTTCCAGATTTGTTTGTTCATTTGAAATGGGGGGTTCTGAGTCTCATCCATATTCCTGCGGTTTCTTGGTGTCCTGGGGTTTCTTGGTGTTTCTTGGAGATCACTAAGGACTAGCTAGGCATTGCCATCTTTCGAAGCACCATTATAACAAGGCTCACCTCCAAGGTTTATGATATTAATCCATGTAGGCCTTATGAAGATAAGTTGTTGGTGAGATTTACCATCCTGGAAGAAAGGCTGTTGGGACAGATTTCTAATTCTGAAAAACTGCATTTTTATTTAATGTGTCAGTGGGTAAACTGTTGAGGAACTTAATTGATTTACTTGTATACAAATATTCAGTTATTTTATTCAACTTAAAATGTCATCTTATTTTCCCTTAAGAAAAACTGTTATATAGACATTCTTGAGAAACATATATCCCTTTTTATACTAAATTCTTTTCTTGAAAAATAGAGAACTTTGGAAATGCATTGATTTATAAGCAGGTGCCTAGGATTCCCTTTCTCTAGTTGACTGTATTTTATTTCTAAATGTTGAAAACAAATTCCATACTATATTGTATTGCTTTTCCTAATTCTTTAAGTTAAATGGGCAATTCTGTTTTTTTATACTTTTGCAGATATTACAGTTAATGCTAATTTCATCATGTTACAATGCATATAATTCATAAGCTGTGTATTGTTTTTACAGAAGTCAGTTGTATGATGAAGAAGAAACCAAATCAAGTAAAAAAGGGAGTAAGTGTTTAGACTGATATTTTCAAGTCTCTCTTTTAATGGTCTGCTGAGGAGATTCATCCTCTTTTTTATGTAATTGTGAAAGTTACTATGTAAAGCAGGGGTCTTCAAACTTGGCCCTTTTAAGACTTATGGACTTCAACTGTCAGAATTCCTCAGCCAGGCACGCTGACTGAGGAATTCTGGCAGTTGAAGTCCAGAAGTCATAAAAGGGCCAAGTTTGAAGACCCCTGATATAAAGAGTTGTATAGCTCTGAATTAATCAAATTAGTTTTTGTAGCCAGCTCTATATGCAGATCATCCTCTCCTAAAAAGTGACATCCTGTTATTAATTGGTTGAAAGGGGGGAGAAAAGACTGGGAATTGTGGAATTTATACCCACAGCTTGTAAAATTGCCCCATAGAGCCTCCATTACAATAGTATGGAGACAAATTATGAAAAGTGAGTGATGATGGCATAATGCAAATATAATAACTTACATCAGTCAGGTATCAAGAAACAGCTGTTAAACAAGTAATGAGGGAGGGCACCATGTACCTGTTGTTGCATTGGACTCATTATGGCTTGCTGCAGATGCCATTGTACTGGGTTATGCATCCATTTAGAAATATATTTGCCAATCTTATTTCCATGCTATAGTAGTAATTTGATGAGCTATTTTCTTTATTCCATGCATGCCTAGTCTGCTGTTCTATATGATAACTTAGAAGTAAGCTATATTTCACATGATGTATATCTAGTCCAGGGGTAGGCAACCTTGGCTCTTTTATGACTCGTGGACTTCAATTCCCAGAATTCCTGAGCCAGCTTGGCTGGCTCAGGAATTCTGGGAATTGAAGTCCACGTGTCATAAAAGAGCCAAGGTTGCCTACCCCTGATCTATTCATACAAGAAGGTGCAGTTAGAATGCATTTTTGTATTCATCATACAAAATTGCTTTACCAAATTTGACATCTGAATTGTTCATTAACTGCTTTCAAAGGAAAATTGGAACCTTTTTTTTTATACTGTGGTAACTACTAATTGTAGATTTGCCTCATCCCGCAATCAAAATATAATAGTGGCAAATTGCTCACAAATTACAGCTCACAAATTAGGAGCTGTAAGGCTGCCCTAGGAACTGTAAAGGATCGTGAATGCAGAAGCTAGGGCCTTGCTTGTATGGCTTCCCTTGCCTTTACTAGAGCTGTTTCCTTTCCATTTTGTTCTTAAAGAAGGAAAACCTAAACTAACTTGCATTCTTATATTGTGATAACTTTTTCATTTTTTTCTTTCACGTCCAAATTAAAGATTGGAGCTAAGAAATGTGGTTTGGGGGCCCAGAAAATGAGCAGCAAGAGTTTTAACGAGATAGAAAAACAAGCACTGGCGGTAGATAAAATGAAGGAAGCTGGCACAACAACAGAGAAGGAAGAACCGTTGTAAGTAGAGTTTGTTTGGCATCTGTTAGATTCTCTCTTTACAGACTTACATGGGTATTTGAAGTGGCAAATGTGTGAATGCCCTCTGATACAAGGTATTTTAGGGATGATACCTATTTTACTTTGGTATAGGCCAAGGGTAGGCAACCTTGGCTCTTTTATGACTCGTGGACTTCAACTCCCAGAATTCCTGAGCCAGCCACGCTGAGGGGAAAGGGAGAGGTTTCCAAGCTGAGCCATGGTGGCTCAGGAATTCTGGGAGTTGAAGTCCATTAGTCAAAAAAGAGCCAAGGTTGCCTACCCCTGATATAGGCCCTGGAACTAAGGCAGCACGATGACTCAACAGTTAAGATGGTGGACTTTAGGCTGGAAAGCCAACAGCCCGGGTTCAAGACCCGAGTGTCATGCATGTGTGTTTGTGTGAACACCCATTTTCGCCTAGCTCCTGCCCACCTAGCAGTTTGAAAGCATACAAAGGCAAGTAAATAAATAGATACCACTTTGGTGCGGAGGAAACGGTGCTCCATGACATCATGCTGGCCACAGGGCCATGGAAATGTCTTTGGACAGTGCTGACTCGTGGCCTCAAAGCAGAGATGAATGTCGCCCCCTATAGTCAGCAACGACTAGCGCAGGGGTTCTCAACCTTGGCAACTTTAAGACTTGTGGACTTCAACTCCCAGAATTCCTCAGAAAGCAAAGCTGGCTGAGGAATTCTGGGAGTTGAAGTCCACAAGTCTTAAAGTTGCCAAGGTTGAGAACCCCTGGACTAGCGGAATAAAATCCACAGAGGTTCCTTTCCTTCCTGGAACTAAATAATAGTATATCATTATTTTCAAAAACTGATCCAACACCTTAGAACTTAATAGGCTGTTTTTACCACATACCACATATGTGTGTATTTCTGAATAAATCTGAATTTACATCATAAGTAGTTGAGACTTAAGAGAATTATAATAAAATCCCATTAAAAACATGAATATGCTTTAACTATTTTAGATTTCAAGGAGAAAATGGAGAAAATGTTTACATTGTGTATTACTTGTTTCAATAAATTCAACATTATGCTATTATCTTCCTAGATATACTTTTCTACTACTTTCATGGATAGAATAGGCATTGTATTAAATAAATAGAGCTGCCATTTGGAAATATTCCTCTAAATAGCACACACTTTTCTTGATCAATTATGGAAATGTTTATCCAGGTTTAATGGCTACAAAAATTTACCGCGCTGTCAAAATGGGATGCCAAACTATTCTTAATGACTTCACTTTTCTTCTTTATTACATTGATTAAATGCTTGTATTGCAGTTCACTGAAATTCTTCTAAAAGTAGGTTAAAAAAATTATTGCATCTTTCTTTGAAGAACTATGTTCTGATATTTTTGATTTTGTTAATGCTGTCAGACAGAAATAACAGTAAGTGTGATTTTTGTCTTGTAAATGAAAACTCAAAGAATATTTATTGAAAGCTTTTGCAGCATATTTGCATGGCTTTCAAGATAGGAATTAATACCACAGAACTTCATAATTGATTTCTTCAGATAGCTGTTCATTTGTCTAACTGTAATCCATTAGTTTCCATTTACTTGTTATCTCTTTAATATCTGTTTAGTAAAGTATCTGGTAAACTAAGATACTTTCCTATTAGATCATTTTTGTACATCTTCATTTCTATTCTGCACCATTACAAAGGATTCATTAAATATACCAGGAGTAAATGCAAAACTAGTAATTTATTATGAAAATCAAATAGAATAATTGCTTCATATTAATTTCCTAATATGTGCATTCATACATTGCACTATCCAACTATTATGGTTTGTGTAGAGTTCTATTTGTGTAGAGTTTGTAACTTGCAGCAGCTGTCCTCATTTTGAAGAAGCTCCAATACTAAGAAACATTCAGGATTTTTTTTCCCCCAGTGTGTCTTCTAAATTGACAGTTTATTTTACTTATTGAGAGGAGCAATAATATTGGGGGGGGGTTGTTAGTAGGGATTAATCTAGATGACCCTTAAGTTCATTATGTATATTCCTTCTACCTGAACTGTTAAGAAAAAGAAGTTCATCTCCATTTTAGATTATCCAAGTTTAGAGAATATCTAAATTAGGATAAACTATTACTCTTAACTATGATTAGTAGAAGCAAGCAAGTGTAAAACTACAGTTTATAAAAAGTTAGCTTGTTTCAACTAACCATAGTTAGATGCAGGCACAATAAACTCTAATGACTGACATGTAAAACAATTGTTTCCAGTTTTTTCTTCACAATCCTCCTGGAAAAGGTAGGACTTATATCATAAACAGTGCATGGGGGTGGCAAGTCATGCCCATCTTTTCCTACTGTAGTGTCATGCATTTTGATCATCAGCAGATCGCTGTCCTGTCACTGGCTCCTGCAGTGTGCTTTGCAGGAGGGTGAAAAGCCAGCTAAACATTATTCTCTTAAGAGGAATGTTGCTTGCAGTTAATACCTATATCCATATTCGTAGGTCTGCGAGTAAATAATTTCTCTCCATTTGTTTTTACAGTAGCTGTCCAATCTGTAAATGATATGGTAGGGCCAGTCTTTCTCAAATGCATTTTTCATTGTTCCTGACCAGCATTGCCAAAAAGAAAAGAGATTTGCGGGTAATGAGGCTCTCTGAGCTTGGTTGTTTGCTTGCATGTGCTTCATTACCCAACTAGATAACATCATCAGTGCTAGTGAGGGTGGGGTTTGCTCCCTGTTTACATACAGAAGCTTGCCCTGCCAGTGTTGAAGGAGGTATGGTTCACTCCTTGGTACTTCCTTGATTAAACTGTTGTTTACTGCTTTATTGTTTGTCTGGTATCTCTCTATCTCTGTACTTCTTTGTCTGTCTGTCTGTCTGTCTGTACTTCTTTGTCTGTCTGTCTGTCTCTGTCTGTCTGTCTATCTATCTATCTATCTATCTATCTATCTATCTACACATACATACACACACACATACATACATACATAGATACATACACACATTTATCTCTGTGTAAGAGACAGTTTGGTCAGATGGCTAAGGCACTGGACTAGAAAGAGGGAGATAAGTGAGTTCAAGTCCGGCCTTAACCATGAAAGCCAACTGGATGACTGTGCAAATCTCCCTCAGTCCAACCCACCTTACAGAGTTGTGGGGAAAATAGGAGGAGGAAGGTATCTTGGATATGTTTATTGCCTTGAGTTGTTTGTAAATATAGTAAAGGCAGGATACAAATAAATAAAAATAAAAATATCTCTCTATATATTTAAACATGTAGATGTGTTTATCTTTTTTAGGTTTATAGAGATAAAAATGTGGTTTATCTTCTAGGTTTATTGAGATAAAATGTACACACCAGTCAAAAGAGACAATAAAAACCAAGAAAGAAACAAAAAGACCAGAATACATCCTTCTCAGCAACCAGCACCCAGATAAGCAAGGGTTAACGCCAAGCTTAGAGAGCACCAAGGACTCCACAGTTCTACCTACCTACCTTCTCTTCTGTTTGAGAAAAGTGAATTGGCAGCCATAACGTGAATACCACTTCAAGAAAAACTGCTTTTGTTGTGCAGTATTACAACAATAGCCACAACTTTTCCTGATTGACTTTTGTTCTCTAGATGTGTCCTATTTCCTGCAGTTTGAGTTCAGAAACTCTTTTTCTTATTGCAGCTTTAAATCTCAGATTCTGTTTTTCACCATAACTCTTGTTTCTTCTTGATCCTGTGGCACTTTTCAATTATGTTTTTCCATTGTTGTGCTCCTTATTACTCCTTTACCACTAATCCTTTAGAAGCAAAATAATATAAACATCCGTTACAAAGTCTGTATAAATTTGAATCCTCCTATAAAGGTAGAACTCTTTTGATTTTAGCAATATAAGAAAAAGAATTTTACTCAGTTAAGTCATAAACTTCTGGTTTATGCACTGAAAAATATTACTTCATTTATACTACTGTGAGGAAACTTTTCTGGCATTCACTCAAGACATATCAGTTATCTGTGGGCTTTTCTTTTTAGGGTATCATCTTTACGACTGGCCTATAAAGATCTTGAAATTCAGATGAGGGATGAAAAATTAAATATGGCTGGTAAAAAGAAAACAGAGATAGAAAGACTTGGCATGGGATTCAGTAATAGTAGACGGTATGTATTTGATTCAGAGCATTCGCTTTTCATTGGACATCTCTTCATACAGGGAGTCCTCAACTTACCACAACTGAGCCCAAACTTTTTGTTGCTAAGTGAGACATTTGTTAAGTGAATTTTGCCCCATTTTATGACCTTTCTGGCCACAATTGTTAAGTGAATCACTGCAGTTGATAAAGTTAGTAACCTGGTTGTTAAGTGAATTTGGCTTCACCATTGACTTTGCTTGTCAGAAGGTTGCAAAAGGTGATCACATGACTGTGAGACAGCAGGACACTGCAACATAAATACGACTCAGTTTCCAAGTGTCTTAATTTTGATCACGTCACCCTGGGGATGCTGCAATGGTCGTAAGTTTGAAAAACGGCCATAAGTCACTTTTTTTCCAGTGCCGTTGTAACTTCAAACAGTCATTAAATGAACTGTTGTAAGTCAACGACTACCTGGGTTGGGTCTGTCCTGACAGAAGCTGCTTGATATCAATCATTCAAATATTTTATTATGCATATTCAGAATTGCTCCATAACAAGTTTTGAATCCAGAGACAGCTAGCCAAATGGTTCAATTGCTCAAATATGTTTTATTTTAGTTTAACTTAATAGATGTATGGCTCGCCTTTCACTCTAGATTCTTTTTCCCAAAGCAATCCTTGGAGGCACATTGGGCAGAGAAAGTGATTAGCCTGGGAATCTAGATCCTGTGTCTCATTCCTCCCAACCTGTTCAGGATTTCTCTAAAGAGGCTCGGTGGCTTAATGACACCGGAAATGGTTTTTGCTCCAGCAGTGAGTTCCCGTCACTTGTCTCAGTTTCTGCCCACCTAACAGTTCAAAAGCATGTTCTGTACAAGTAGATAAATAGGTACCACTTCACTGGGAAGACTTTGGGGTTGTTTCACTGGTTAGAATTCTGTTAGGGCTAGCCCTGGGGTCTTCAGACTCGGCCCTTTAATGACTCATGGACTTCAACTCCCAGAATTCCTCAGCCAGTGTGTCTGGCCTAGGAATTCTGGGAGTTGAAGTCCATGAGTCATAAAAGGGCCGAGTTTGAAGACCCCTGGGCTAGACCTTCCTGGTTGTGACGCCTGTTTTCAAGGCTCTTTTGGCAGAGGGAGAAGTGCTCAGATGCTGCTGCAGGAAAGCTGCTCCTTTTTCTTTCTGGTGTGGAGCTAGCTCGCGAGTATGGACCAAACAGGCTAGTAGTCTTAGGCAGCCAAACTACTACTCTGTATTAACATTGTAGTCTCCTGGCTAATGTGGCATTGCCATATGTTAAATAAACAATCAAACAAAAACATAAATTAGTATTACTGGGCCAAAGTCCCCAAGGGAGCTTTCATTGCTGAAGAAGGTCTAAAACAGGTGTCAAACTGCCGGCCCACGGGCCAGATGCATCATAGCAAAACCGCACCTACCTCATTGCCGGCAATGGCAAAAAAGTCGCGATACGTCGCAACACATCACGTGACATTGCGAGTTTGACACCCTTGGTCTAGAATCTGTGTCTCCTCCTAGTCTAGCACCTTTACCCCTGGACTGCACTGGCTCTTGAGCTGAGAGGAAAGGAGCTGGCCTAGAGTCCCCCAGGAAGCTTTCATGGCTGAGGGGGGCACTGGAACCTGGGTCTCCGTACTCCAAGTCCAGCACCCTCACCTCTAAAGGCAGCCCCTTCAGGGTGAGTTGAGGGCTCCCCCCTCTGTCTAAACTTCTTGTCAGGCATCAGAATTTAAAACAGTGCCCCCCAAAAGAGGTCCTTTTAAGGATGCTTTGAGATTATTGTTACAGAGTAAGATAGGACTTTATGGCAATCTTTTTGTGATTAAAGGACACAGTATACAATAAGGCCAAAGAAATAGGAGGGGCACATCATACATGAGGGAAATAAATTGAATATTTTTTCATTGTTTTTTAACCTTGATTGTTAGGTTTACACTATTTTTCGTACTTCAGCAATCACAGTGGGAGTCCTTCAGGTCACCCCAAAAATATGTCACACTGCAGATTGCCCACCCTTAGAAGATTTGAAATGGGATTGTGCTACAAAATTCCTTTGTTATTCTGGATTGTGTTGGCTGCAGTTACAGTGCATTAAGCATCTTTGATTTCAATGTGATTTTGGTTTTTTTCTCTTTTTAAAGATAACATTTTAAACTTCAATTCCCCCCCCCCTCCCCAGTGGTATTTCCCATTCAATAAGTTCAGATATGCAGATCATACAACAAGAAACACCAACAAGCGCAAAACCAAGAAAAAAGTATAATGATGAAGATGATTTGTATTTTTCTTGCCCCAGTTCAAGGTAATCATTTACTTTTAAAATCTTGAAAATAATTGTTAACATACATGTGCGTTCATGACCTCATTTTAAGGTAGATAAATAAAGCTTTTCTTTTCTAATGACACAGAGTTTCAGCAAGTAACACCAATACTGCCTGGACTCTAATATTAAAAAAAAAAATCAAACCTGTTTAAAGAGCTGGGATGGAAGACCACCAGGAAACCTTCAGATTTTAGCCTAGATTGGGAAAATGAACACTTCTAGAAAAAAATACAGCAGGATAGCACCAAGATTCGAGCTTGACTCGAAGTTGTGTTTCCTTTTTCCTGTGTGTACTGGAAATGCTAGGTGCATTTGACACTTTGCTGATCTGTTACTCAGCAGCTGGGTAGAACAATCACTGAAATGGTCCTAGCTCTTTTTGCTGTCTGTCTTTATTAGAGTAGATTTGTTTTCCCTTAACTTCGGATTGGAGAATTTAGGGGAGTTCTGGGCATCAACCTCATTGAAGTAAGCGATGGCCATTTTTTCTCATGCCACCGGGTGAATGCTAAAGGGCAAAAGGGATGTTTTAAGTTCTGCGACATTTAAGATGTCCACTTAAAATATGCCCAAGCAGGAAAATTAGCTTTTTGTTTTGTTTTATTTCAAAGCATGAAAAAAGTTAAGACGCATCCCTTTTGTCTCTTCAATTTCCATCCCAAAAAATACCTACAGAAAGGATAACGTTTTGAATACGTCTAGTAGGTAGCAAAAAGACTGCTAGGTATGGGGTGTGGGTTGCCCATTTATGCCAAGTAGCACTATGAAGTCCTAAATGCGCAGAATGTTTTGTTGTCTTTTTTTTTGTTATGTTTATTTTTTTTATTAAACTGTGAACAAATTAGATCAAATTTTAAGCATACATTGCATCAAATAGGTAAGTATTGTCAGCTGAAGTGGCTGCAGTTGAGTACTGGATGATAAAAGCCAGAATAAAAGTAATTAATAAAATATTGAATAATTTTGGATCCTTACATAACAGATTTCCCTTCTTTACCTGCTGCAGTGAGTATGCAGAGCAGTAAGAAGGACTTAACATGGCAAATCACCCACCGAGGACTGCTGTTGTTAGCCAAGTTTTATAGCCCTTCAACCTCTCTACCTTCTGGGGTGCTTAGATTGCTTTGGGAATCTAAGATCAGGAAATAGTTGCACAGGGGAAGTTTTCATTCATTCATTCATTCATTCATTCATTCATTCATTCCGTTTCTATAGCCGCCATCTCAACCAGTGACTCTGAGCGGCTTACAGTAAGGTTACATAGGAAATGAGGATTGGCTACATTGTTAAATATCTACCAGGCATTGGGCAAGTATTTAAGACAAAAAAACAGGAAATAATTAGCTAATTGGGGCAAGCAAATAGGAGAAAACTTGCTTGTCCAAGCTAATTAAGAGCACAGTGCTTTCTAGTAAAACAAGAATCTTTGCCGTTGCAGAGGAATGGATCCAAAGTTTTACTCTCTTAGACTTCAAATATCAATGAAATGTTTTCCCTAATTGTTCAGATATTTTGATTCGTCTGACTTGAGAAGTAGTGCTTTTTCTAAATGGGATGACAATTCTGATTCATTCTGGAAGAAAGAAAGCAGCAGCAGCAGAGATATTGATATGATTTTGTCTTCCAAGCCTACGAGCTATTCAGAGAGGTAACTTTCTTTACAAAATATCAACACTTATAGGACATAATATACACAAAGTCGATTACTTTGCTTGCTGACCTGCCACTATTAAATCATCTTTGCAAAATAAGGTAAACTTGAATATTCAGATTTCAGTATTGGAATGAAAATTTACGTAACAAAAAAAAATCTACATATTTGAAATCTGAATGTTATATTAACAACATCTCTGCAAACAGGAGTGGGGTGTGTGTGAAGGATTTAGAGTTAAGACTCTAAAAACACTATTTTGCTTTTTGGTTGATTCGATACGTCAAGGGAATATAAAGCTCCAAATTCCTTTGGATTAAAGTCATAAATAATAAATACTGCACACTTATTCTTTTAAAAACAATACATTTTCTGTGCTTGTAGTCAATTTTTTATGCCTTTTCAAAGATTTCCGGGTAGTTTTCAGTATTGGTCACAAATGATTCCATAATAAGGAGGACAAACTGACAATAGAATTTTTACAATTGTAACTGTTGTGTATAACCATTAGTAACATAAAAAGCAGATAATAAGTAGTTGTCTTTATAAATCTGTCATGCTAAGATAGTATTCACAATACAGGTAATCTTCAACAACCATAATAAAGCCGACCTATTAACTCCTCTAAGTCATGACAGTTGTAAAACAGGTCACCCACATGACTACATTGTTTGCTGTGAGGAGTTTTTGCCAAAGATCGGAAGTTTTCAGCCAAAATATAAATCACAATCATGTGATTAAAGAACACTGCAGGCAGCCCTAAATTCAGGCCAGTTGCTAAGCACCCAAAATGCAGTCCTACGACTGCAAGGGCAGCCTTCAGAATTTCAGAAGCAGATCATAGTCCCTTTTAGGGAGTCCACCATAACTTCAGAGAGTTGCTAAATGACTCATTGTAAGTTGAAAACTACCTGTATTAAGGATATTTGTAAAATGCAAATTTCATTGTTGAACTGGGACCTCTTGAGATATAACCATGTTAAAACATTTCTTAGGTCATCGTCTCGTAGGAAACTAGAGCATGAAAAATCTGCAAACACAGATGAAGCACAAAAGAAATTTGGCAATGCAAAAGCTATTTCATCAGATATGTACTTTGGAAAGCAAGACCATGCTGAAGTAAGTGTAGTCAAACATTTTGAATTTATTCACTGGTTATGGTTTCAGAATGTTATCCCATCACAGTACGAAAAGATGTCGAATACCATGGAATTACAAAAACATTTATATGCTTTATATTTTCTTCAGTTACTATCTAAATTTTTCAAGGGGAAAATCAATAAGAAAAATCAGGAGGAAGATCCAGGGGGAAAAATGGTTTCAATGTCAACTTGTCAGAATATGGAATATAAACTGTATTTGGAAGGATTCATTTATTCAGGGAAAAAGTTCACTGCTATAAATATTTCAATACAGTCCATGTAAATATTGTTTCATTAGATATAGCAGTGGTTCTCAACCTGTGGGTCGGGACCCCATTTGGGGTCGAACGACCATTTCACAGGAGTCGCCAAACAAGGCTGTCCGCCATTTTTTCCCCCTTTTCTTTGGCCACGCCCCTGGCACCCGGTGATGTATAAGTGGTTGGGGGTCACCACAACATGGGGAACTGTATTATGGGGTCGCGGCATTAGAAAGGTTGAGAACCACTGAGATATAGGGGAAAACTCTGCTCAGAGAGTATTCTATTTTACATCTGTTTCGAGGTTATCTAAATTTTGCAATATATATAGATTAATTTTGTAGGTTGTTATAATGGACTGTATTTTTTCCAGTTTTATATGAACTTTGGAGAATTAGCCATGCCTGCGTGCTTTCTTTGATTGGCATTTTGAAAACCATTCTCTAGATGGGAAAGATGGACACATTCTTTATTCCTGAAATTTCTTTCACTCTCTATAGTATGAAGCCAGAGTTCGATTAGAAAGGCTTTCCGGAAATGCTGCTATAAGTTCAGCTGATTTGTTTGAAGAGCAAAAGAAACAGCCATCAGGTATGAAAGAAAAAAGCTGAGCTTCAGATATTGCCAGTTTTATAAAAACCTGCTATGCGTATTAACTATAATATACCATAAATGCCGGCGTACAAGGCGACCCGGCGTATAAGACGACCCCCGTCTTTATAGCTGGGCCGCATTCGTAGAACGTCGTCTTATACGCCGGAAACTACCAGTATTTCCGGCATATAAGACGACTCGGCGTATAAGACGACCCCCGTCTTTGGCGCCGATTTCAGCGCTCGCGGAAGTCGTCTTATACGCCGGCATTTACGGTACTAATTAAGATTTTGGAAAATAAATAAGGTACAGTGCATCTCTGGATAAATTTGTTCAAGAGTCTTAATTCTTTTGAAGACTCTTGTGCCTACACACAAGTAGAGCACAGGGCAATTGGCCCTATCATTCCACCATTGTCACCGCTAGTTATTTCATTTTCTTCAAAGAAATAAATTAGTGGTGTCATATACACGTGAGGTTGCAATTAAGGTATTGAACTGGCACTGAGAAGATTCAGGTTCATGTCTGTGTTCGTCAGTCACAAAGCTTACTCTCTCAACTATACCCATCTCACAAAGTTCTAGATGTGGGGAAAATAGGAAGAGGGACTCCAGTGTTTACCATTTGACTGAATAAAATGCCAGATAAAAGCTCTTTAGGTTGCAAGTTTGGAAAGAAAGGGTGGGATGGCAAGGTAACGTGTAAAATGGAGAGTTTTTCTTTGCTTTGCTCATGTTACCTTGCTGTCCCTTTATTTGCAAGCTCTTTGGGCTGCCACCTCACTCATTCTTTCTTGCCTATGATCGGGTTTCACTCTTATTTCTTTCTCTCCCGAACCACCATTTCAGGTGTTGCAGTGGCCGTAACTTTGAAACTGGGTTGTAAGTAGCTTTTTTGGGGGGGGGGGTCTGTCATAAATTGGCAACCTGTCATAAGCCATGCACTACCTTGACATCTAATGAATGTCAAAATCTTACGCTAGCCCTTTAACAATGTAAATAAATGGGAGATGATAAGTATGTGAAGAAATGACAATTCTCATTTATTAATATTTTGAAATCTAATTTGTTTTGCCTTGATAGGCTACCAAATTTAGAAAGCTCTCTCGTCAATGTTGCATTATAACTTGCTTGCTGAAAGCTGTTACGCGAAAAAGGAATCAGTATATTGCTTCATCTCTCAGAAAGTAGAATTCTGAACATAGTGGATCTGAGCTATTTTTTCACAACAAGACTTATTTTATATATTGTATTTGTGCATATCCATGTAGTTACTGTTTTTTGTTTGAATGTTTATGCCACCATATATAATTAATTTTTTACCATAAGGGTGTACCTTATGAGCTGTGGTGGCATAGTGGTTAAAATGCAGTATTGCAGGCAAACTCTGTCCACAGTCTCAAGGTTGACGCAGCCTTCCATCTTTCCCAGGTTGGTAAAATGAAGACCCAGATTGCTGGGGGCAATATGCTGATATTTGTAAACTGCTGTGAAGCACTATGGAGTGGTATATAAGTCTAAGCGCTATTGCTATTATTAATAGTAATAATTCACTTTTAATAATTTATTATTTGTAATAATTTAATATTATTTATGTCCTGCTTTTCTGCAAAACAGAAGTTCCTCTTTTTCTGATTAGTACTTGAATGGGGAGACCATCTGGACATTTCAGGGCTGTACAGATAGTCCCTGGGTTACAACAGCAATTGGGAGTGGAATTACCATCACTAAGCGATGTGGTCCTTAAAGAGTGATATCATGTGACTGCATTGCTCAGCAAAGGCAATCCTGGGAGTCTTGGTGGCTGTAGTAACCCCAGGACCTCACACATCATGAAGCAGAAAGATAGGGAAGTCCCAGGCAAGCAGGTAAATGTGTGAGTACTCTGGGCAGGTGCTATAGAGCAGGGTTAGATGCCACAGGCAGGCACAAAAAAGCAGGGATGAGTGTGCAAGTAGGGAATGCAGGAATGCTGCATGTGGAAGAGATTGCTGTAAGCAGACACTAGAGAACACAGGTGAGTGTGTGGAGGTCAGTTAGTGCTATGGAGCATAGGCAGACAAAAAAGTGGCCGGGCTGATTTCTAACATCGTACTGGCTTCCCCGTTGGCTTTGCTTGTGGAGGCCAGCAGGAAATGTTGTAAGTTGTAATCACATGACCATGGTTCATTACATCATAATCAGAAGCACCCGAGTGCCTGGATCGCAGTCATGTGATTGTGGGGAACCGCAATAGCCAGAACTGGGGTGGTCTTAAATCCCCTTTGTTTAGCACAATCATAGTTTTGAACGGTTGCTGACTGAGTTGGCATAACACAAGGGCCACTGTAAGTTGCACTGAGAAGTCAAAAACATTACGGTATCTTTGAAGAAAGCAGTGTCATACCAGTTCCCCATTTTTGCAAAGAAAATCACCTGGCTCGCTCCACGTAACCTTTCCGTTTAATAAGGATGTCCAAGGTGGCTTTCAATTTAAAGCACAGATAACAAGATTTAAAAAAAGAAAAAGCAACAACAAATTAATTGGAACACAAATAATGAAAGCTTTAACCATTAAAAGCCCAGCAAATAAGGTGTAGCTTTAAGGTTTCCTAAAGGTAGAGAACGTGAACACTTCGAAGGAATCCATCCTGTAGCCTGGGAATGATGCAGGCGAAGGGTCTCTCCTGCTCCCCATGTTTCATTCTTCATTTTTAGTTTGTGAGAGTTACTACAAGCTTTATTTCTCTGGTTTAACCTTGTCTTCGGTTGTTTAAAAGGAAAGACTTTATTGGGTGGAAGGAGTACTAAACAAAAATCTACGTAGAAGCTGTCTATTTGTTCAAGGATCAAACCATCTTTTCGATACAAATCAACTTTATTTATTATGTTGAGTTTATTCCCTTCAAATGGTTTTATGGAGCTACGTGCTAAAATCTTTCTTTTTTCTCTCTCTTTCTGTCTTTAGGCAATTATAATATTTCAAATGTCTTGCCTGGTGCTCCTGATATGACTCAGTTTAAACAAGGAGTGAAGTCTGTTGCTGGAAGGCTTTCTGTCCTGGCAAATGGAGTCATGACTTCTATTCAGGTTAATAAACTTACAAATTTGGAATCTTTCCCAAATGAAATGGTCTCATATGCAATCTTGGTCACAGTTTAGTCCTGTCATTTGGTATGAAAGGTGGAAGAACTGTGAACCTGCTCATGAGAATATATGCAGAGCCACAGAAGGATTGTTTTATAGCTAAAAAAAAAAAAGGAAAGCCCCTTTTTTGTTAGGGCAGCCAATATCTCTTGTGAAATAAACGAAGAAAAGAACACAAAACGTTCTTACACGTTTTTCAGGTTGCTTTATTAAGTTGCCTATGAACGCGGCTAGTTAACCAGTAGTTATGCCTGCAAAGTTTTCAGAAACAAATATACCTTAATTGCTTTGTAAATTCCAAATTATTATGAACTTATCGGATACAAAATAACATCAGTATAGGTTTCATTTTGTGGCAAAGTTAAAATGAAAACGCTGTATATAAATAAGGGCAATTTTGCTTATGAGAAATGTAACCTGTTCATTTCTTTTTATCTTTCCCTAGGACCGCTATGGTTCTTAACCATTATGTTTCAGGTGACTGGCTATCTAGAAGATTTAAAAAACAACATTTCTGTGTCTACGAATAATTATATTGCAGACTAACATGAAGGTTCCCTTTAGTCTGTAAAATATGTAGTCCTAATTTTTAGCACTTGTATATTTTTAATGGGAGTCTTTTTTGGCTCCTCACAATATTCATTTATTATTTCTGTTCTTATTCTGGTGTTTGTTTTTGCTGCCTTATTGTGCTAAAGGTTAATTGGATACATTGAATCTGCTTCTAAAACAGAGCATGAAGCAATATGGGATCCCATTGTCTTTCCCAGAATAGTACTAGGCCAGGGGTAGGCAACCTTGGCTCTTTTATGACTCGTGGACTTCAACTCCCAGAATTCCTGAGTCAGCATAGCTGACTCAGGAATTCTGGGAGTTGAAGTCCACGAGTCATAAAAGAGCCAAGGTTGCCTTCCCCTGGCCTAGGCTAAGAATTAATTCAATTTTATAAATCTGAGGGATAAGTGATTATTTTAAATTATGATTGTGACCTGGTCATACATTACTTTTCATTGTCTCTCTGAAAAGGAGAGTGGCAATTAATTCCTTGCCTTTTCTGTTTTGAAAAGTGCCTATTTTTTTGGGGGGGGGGGGAAGAGGGACATTAACCCTACTAAGACTTTTCACTCTATGGGGATTCAGGTAATTGTTCAAAGATAAAAATACATAAGAATAAGAAGGTTAAAGAAATGCAAAAGCCTATAAAATGTTCAAATTGTTATGTGAGAGATAATGGTGGAGTCTGGTCAGCAAAAATTTAAGGTATATAATTTTGTGTCAGATTGTGTTCAGTAAATAGTAAAGAGTAATAGATGTGCACATAACATAACTGAAAATTAGTAGGTGCAATGGAAAATTGTAATAGTTTTTATTGCATTAGTTTTCCATTTAAGTTCGTTTCATGAAGATGAGACGCGTAAGTTCTTTATTTAAAATAGCGTAAGTGTGACCTATTTATTCATCACATTTAATTTGATTCCTTAAATGCTTATTTGCAATCAATATGGTGTCTGAAATAAAGAATAAATTGTAGGTATATATAAAGTAATAAGGAGAGATGCTCCCTAAATCTAACCACATATAGACTGATAGAATGTTTAAATAACGAACAGCTCTTTCCTTGCATCTGTGCATAAAAAAGCTTGCTGGCTGTGGCTGTGTTTTAGACAACCAGGAACCTCAGTTATTTAAAACAATGAATTTAAAATGTTTAATATGAAGTCAGAAATTTTATTTTTTTTCTTTGAACAGCAGGCATTTCAATATAATAATCAGAATAAATTTTGATTTTACAACTTGTGTCTTGGATTTTAATCAATTCTTAAATTTGATATAATATGGATTTTCATGAATTTTCACATCTTCATCACAAGTACAAACCATTTTAATAACTTATCACGTTTTTAAAAAAATCAATAAATGATCAATACCCATAGCTCATCTCTCATCTATAAACAAATCTTTAAAACATTGTTTCAATCCTAATCAGCAAAAGTCCATTAGATTACTAGAAATCACATATTTCAATTTATATTCCTCAGCCAACTTTATATTCTTTCCTTTTATTTTAATAATCTTGATCTTTAGTCCATTCAACTAATATCCTAGAACTTTATTCTTTTCATTTTTTATTCATCCTTTCTCACAAAATTTTTCAAAACTTTAACAAGCCTTCCAGCTACTGATAGTTCTCATAAGTATGCTTAAAAATAGAAATTATGGCAATCTGCACCCTCTTCAACATTGAACTGAACTTCCCTATGAAAGTAATAATGTTTTAGCCCTCTTTGCTCAATGCACTCATTTGCCATTAGGGAAAAATGCTGCCACAGTCATCATGTGATATAATTTGACATATTTTGAAAATTTTGGTTTCCAGATATGTCCCTCTGACCTTATTGAGTAAATCTTCAGAGACTATATGAATTTTCATTCTTCTCTCATTTTTGATTTAAAACATAATTTAATAAATTATAATTAAAATATAAATTAAAACAGGAATTTCAAAGAAAGTTGTTGCATATGAAGTTCTGTTTAATCATTAATTACTTGAATTGCAACAGGCTTGCTAAAAAAATATATGCTGTTCATATATTGTATATTCTGTGTTAGGGATGTACAAAAAGCTCCATGCAAAGAAAGAGGACTTTGGGCAATCTGTGGATGGAGAGAAATCTGTGGGCATCTTACAATTTGCAATGTCTGGAATCTGGGGCAATCGGCTTAAAATGTTTTAGATGAAAATATGTATACATACAGTATATGTTTGGGTCTGCCATTCCTTTTAAGTTCCTCTGATTGAATACCCAATTTTCTTTTGCTGTTGGAATCATCTTGATCTTTACAATTTCCTGATCAGGACAAATACAAGAGGGGGAATATGTAGGCATATAATGAATACATAGCACATTCTGAATCTACTGTATGACTAGAAAGTAAGTAACAAAAAATGCAATCCAAATTTAAGCTGCTTTCCAGATGCCCACTGAATTTATACTTCCTTTCTCATGGCAGAGATTGTGCCAAGCATTTCATAGGTTCTCTCAAAGCTTTTAATTTCTATTTGTAGAACATTGCTGATGTAGGGGTGTTACTGCTTTTCTTGCAAAGAGCAAGGGGCTTTTTGCTTTTTCTCAGAAACAACTAAATGTAGCTGCAGGAGATCCACACCTGGACTTGTTTGTTTACAGTTATAAACTTTGGGAGTTGTAATTCCAAAATATCTGGAGAACACCAAATTCAGCAAGATTGATGTAAGCTATTACATGATACATTCTCATGAATGCCACTTGTGAAATCTGTTTATACAGGTTACAGGGAGGCTGTGGTTGATAGAGTCTCTCGTTCAAATTGCCAGAATATTTAAAATCACTTTGTCAGGAGGATTCTCTGGCATACCTTCCACTTGAAGAAATCTTTGAGAATGGATAGGAAATTATTACAGTGGAAAGAACAGAAGAGGATCAAAATAACAAAGGAGTCAAACAATATCTGTGCTGTTCGTTAGTTACAAAACAGCATTTTTATAGCATGTAAATTAGTCATACTAACCATTAACATTCAGTGACTCAGCATAATCCTTTTAGACCTGAACACCACAAAACCATTATTGGCTGAAAGAGATTTAAAATCTGTAGCAAATTAGCAAAGTCAGATGAGTGAAATTGCTTTTGTCTCCTGTTGGGAAACAAAATCACAGTCATACTGGTAGATAATTTCAATAATGGGAGACAGAGTGAGTGTGACGCTATTGATCCTCGACATTTCAATGTGTTTTGATACTATAATCCATCGTATTCTCCTGGACCATCTCCATTAATTGAAAGTAGCCGCTTAGAGTGGTTCTTGTAGGAATGACCTAATGGATGACTACTAGGTCTCATGAAATAAACAGAGTTCCAACTAAATGTGCATAATTTTAAAGCAATTTAATCAAGTCTCCCGATTTCAAGTGCATTTAGCCTGAATTATCTTTTCTTGAATTGTGGTTCTGTCTTTGCAATTCCAAGCATTTAATGAATAGCTGATCACTGGACCTGCTCAGAAACAAAAGATGTTTTTGTATCTGAAAAGAGACAGTGAATGAAGTTGATTGGTAGAACATTAAAAATTAAAACTTGGCTCAAAAGTATTAACTGTGGCAGAGATCTAGGTATCCTAATGGACCACTACATAAATAGCGATAACATCAATAACACGAGAAGTGCCAAACACCAAAAAGACTGAGACTCTAGAAAGTATGCAGAGAAGAGCAACAAAAATGATAAAAGGTCTGAAAGCTAAATTGTATGAAGAACAGTTGAGGGAGCTAAGTACGTCTACCAAAGAGAAGGATTAGAGGGGAAATGATAACTGTCTTCCAGTACTTGTGGTGCTGTCGCAGAGAAGAGAGGGTTGACGTATTCTCCAAAGCACCAGAGGGCAGGAAAAGAAGTAATGGGTGAAAGCTTGTCAAAGAGAGTTCCAACCTAGAACTAAGAATTTTTCCTGCAGTGAAAACAATGGAATAGCTTGCCTCCTGGAGTTGTGGGTCCTCCATCACTGGAGGTTTTCAAAAACAGACTGAACAACCATTTGAATATAATAATAATAATAATAATAATAATAATAATAATAATAATAATAATAATAATAACAACAACAAAAAGGCATTTGACTCTCTGCCACATGATTGGATAATCAAGTGCCTAGAAATAACAGGAGTCAGTAGAAACATCAGAAAATTTGTGCAAAGATCGATGGCACAATGGAAGACACAGTTGCAGATCAATGGTGAGAGCTGGGAGAGGTTAATATCAAGAGAGGAATATTTCAAGGAGATTCATTATCACCATTACTATTTGTCATTGCACTGTTTCCTCTGTCAACAATACTGAATAACTCAGGACATGGCTATCAAATATCAAAAACATCTGCCAGACTATCCCACCTCCTTTATATGGATGATCTGAAGCTGTATGGAAAAACATCATCTGAAATAGAATCGCTGCTCAACACTGTCCGTATATATAGCCAAGATATTGTAATGGAGTTTGGCTTGGACAAATGTGCCACACTTACTATCAAACAAGGAAAAATAGTGAAAACTGAAGGAATCAAGATGCCCCACGAAAATAACATTAAGAGTCTGGATGAGGAAGAGTACTACAAATACTTGGGTATCCTTCAAGCTGACAACATCAAGCACACTGAAGTCAAGAAAAAGATTAGAGGTGAATACATCAAGAGAGTGAAGAAGATCTTAAAATCCAAACTCAATGGAGGAAATACCATAAAGGCAATCAACACCTGGGCAATCCCAGTCATTAGGTACACAGCTGGAATAGTGGACTGGACTCAAGCAGAACTAAAAGCAATGGATAGGCAGACCAGAAAAATAATGACAATGAATCATGCCCTTCATCCACGCAGTGACATTGATAGACTTTATCTACCAAGGCAAATAGGTGGGCGTGGAATGCTACAAGTACATCAGATGGTTGAAGAAGAAAAAATGGCTTTGGAAGAATATCTGAAGAACAATGATGAAGATGCACTGAAATTAGTATATCAGGAAGGCTTACTAACTACTGGAGAGACCAAACTGGCCTACAAGAAAGACCAAATGAAGAACAGAATAGAGGCATGGGAAGACAAAGCACTACATGGCCAATACATGAAAAAAATAGCTGGGAAAGCAGATAATAATAAAACCTGGCAATGGCTAAGAGCAGGAAAATTGAAGAAAGAGACCGAGGGACTAATTCTGGCTGCACAAGACCAAGCCTTAAGGACAAATGCATACAAAGTCAAAATTGAGAAGACAGCAACAGACAGTAAGTGCCGCCTATGCAAAGAAGCTGAAGAAACAGTGGACCACTTGGTAAGCTGTTGCAAGAAGATTGCACAGACTGATTACAAGCAGCGGCATGACAAAGTAGCAACAATGGTGCATTGGAAGATCTGCAAAAAATATCATTTGCCTGTAAGCAAAAACTGGTGGGATCATAAAATAGAGAAAGTCATAGAAAATGATAAAATTAAACTGCTCTGGGACTTCAGAATTCAAACAGACAAGCACCTGCAACATAACACCCCAGACTTAACAATTGTCGATAAGAAAGACAAAAAAGTCTGGATAGTGGACGTGGCAGTGCCTGGAGACAGCAGAATAGAAGAGAAAGAACTGGAGAAGATAACAAAATACAAAGACCTACAAATAGAAATAGAAAGACTGTGGCAAAAGCAAGCAAGGGTAGTACCAATAGTCATAGGCTCCTTGGGTGCAATCCCAAAACAACTGGAGCACCACTTGAACACCATTGGCATTGACAAATTCGCTATTAGTCAATTGCAAAAGGCGGCCTTACTAGGAACTGCTTCCATCCTGCGACGATATCTGTAATACCATCAAACATCCACATCTGCCTATCCCAGGTCCTGGGTAAGGACTCGATAGGTAGACAAAATGCCAAATCCAGTCTGAACATCTGGCTGACTGTGCGATGATCGATAATAATAATAATAAAGTTGGAAGGGACCTTGGAGGTCATCTAGTCCAACCCCCTGCTCAGGCAGGAAACCCTACACCATTTCGGACAAATGGCTGTCCAGTCTCTTCTTCAAAAACTTCCAGTGTTGGAGCATTTACTGCTTCTGGAGGCAAGCTGTTCCACTGATTAATTGTTCTCACTGTCAGGAAGTTTCTCCTTAGTTCTAGGTTGCTTCTCTCCTTGATTAGTTTCCACCCGTTGCTTCTTGTCCTGCCTTCAGGTGCTTTGGAAAATAGCTTGATTCCCTCTTCTTTATGGCAGCCCCTGAGATATTGGAATACTGCTATCATGTCCCCCCTTGTCCTTCTCTTCGTTAAACTAGACATACCCAATTCTAGCAACTGTTCCTTATATGTTTTAGCCTCCAATCCCCTAATCATCTTTGTTGCTCTTCTCTGTACTCTTTCTAGAATCTCAACATCTTTATTGTCATTGTGTATCCCACAATGAAACTAAGTGCTGTTCACAGTGCACACTACGCACAAGTAAAAAGCACAAGTAAAAACATACATTATATGCACATATCCTTCACATTGACTGAATGGAATACGGTCTCCTGCCTTGAGTAGGGAATTGGACCAGAAGACCTCTGAGATACCTTTCAGCCCTTTGATTCTATGTTCTAAATACTAATATAAGTGTGAAAAGGTTTGAAGGTAATTTTTTCTGGCTGCATTCCTCAAATTTACTGATTTTTGGAAATCATAGTAGATACCAAGAATTTCACAGTGGTTACAAACTCAGAAGCAATTTGTATTATCCCATGCTTTATTTGCATTTTGTAGGCTTCTATTTAAATTACCTTAGAACTGAATGTATATTTATCCCCCAAAAACTAATCTGCATCATTAATATTCAGGTAATCAAATCTCAATGCCACATAACCATGGAAATGTCTTTGGACAACACTGGCTAAGAAACAAAGATGAGTATACATAACTGGACAGGGAAACCTTTACCTTTAGTCTCTTTGATGGTATTTCCATCACGGAGTCTAGACTTTATAATCTTCATTCTTGTGATGTATTCCCTTCTAATCTTCTTGACTTCACTGTGTTTGATGTCAGCGTGAAGGATGCCCAAGTATTTGTAGTGATCTTCTTCATCCAGACTCTTGATGTTATTTCCACAAAGCATCTTGATTCCTTCAGTTTTCACTATTTTTCCCTATTGATGGTGAGGATGACGCATGAGTCTGAAGATTAGTTTTACTATATTTGGGGTTGGCATCTCTTTTGTTTTATTCTTACACTATTTTTTTATGCTTGCATAACTTTGTTTCATTTCTAATATGTGGTTCATTTTTTTTGTAAACCATAAATTCCTTATGATAGCAGTATAACATTAAGTAAATAGATGTTATTTTCAAAGCGAAAGTACATTTCTTTAAAATGAAGCCTAATCTTCATTTTGTCTTTTAATTTTAATTACCTGTGAACGGTTATATTTTTTTTAAGTGTCTTTATCTTATTCTCATAATCCCCGCCCTTGGAAACAGGCATCCTTTTGCCAAGATCCAGCTGGCTTACAGTTTTAATGTTATTTTTTGACCTTTTGTTCTAATATTGATGCTTTTAAGCTTGGTGAGTGGGTGGCCTTAGAAACTAAAAAAATAAACACATATTTTCTATATCACTTATTTTCTACATCTACACATTTGGGTTTTCCTGCCTAAGTGCAAGAACTTATTTTTGCATTGCTGAATTGCATTTTGTTAGATAGAGCCCAGCGTTCAAGTCTGTCAAGGTCCTTCTGGATCTTGAGCTTATCTTCTAAATCAGTGGTTCTCAACCTTTTTAATGCCGCGACCCCCAACCGGTCGTAAGTCGAGGACTGCTCAACTGGTGCAGCACCATTTGCAGAATGAGACTTTTGGCAGGCTCAGCAGGGCAGAGACAGCCTGGACAATTCCTACTGGCTTTTGAAAGCCAATAGAATTAGACTCTATTCAAGAGAGTCTATTCTATTGGCTTTCAAAAGCCAATAGAATAAAAGGGAGTAGCACAGCTAAGGAAAAGGGGGAAAAAATGGCGGACTGCGTTGTTTGGTGACCCCCGTGAAATGGTTGTTCGACCCCAAATGGGGTCCCGACCCACAGGTTGAGAACCACTGTTCTAAATGGTGACTATTACCCCCAGCTTGGTATCTACAAATTTGATGAGTTCCCTCTATCCTCACATTTAAATTGTTTATGAAGATGTTGAAGAATAAAAAAATGTTGAGAATAACATTGATCAGATAGAAAAATATGAAAGTTTTAGATCCTCTGGCACATTATGATAGGTCCTTGATCTTTTGGGAGAAACATTTTTGGATGCTTATTAGGAGACATACATTAAATCTAACAGGATTTGCTTTTGAATATACCAGTACTATTGCTAATTAAACTGTTGAATATCATGAACCTTGCACATATTATATCATAGTATATTTATTATACATTAAATTTCTCCAGACTTCTTGGAATTTTGTTTAAAAAGTTGATAAAAAGAAATTGCTCAGAATCACTATATACTAAATACAAGTCTAATTATGTTTAATTGTTCTTTATATTGGAACTCTTCAGCATCCACTTGCTTCAGATATTTATATAAAAATTCAGTCTGTGTATGTAAGAGAGAGAGAGAACACTTTTTAGTTTTTGGGCTCAATTGTGGTCATAAGTTGAGGACTACCTACAAGCAAAAAGACAGGTAATATTTGTTTTTAAGGATGTGCCTGCTGTACAGAGAAGTAAAAGGACACATTCTCCTTTTGTTGGACATCTGCAACCCTATTCATGATGAACCCATGCAGCTTTCTTAGCAGCATTAGTGAAATCACTTGTTCTTTTCTTCCAGAATATTGTTGACTCCCTGTGATTTTCCTGTGGCCTGTCTTTTTACTCTTAGACAGCTCTGGCCCGGTTTAATTTTTTTCCTAGACAAGCCAATGTCAGGTAGCTGCTGCCACCTGTTGCAACAACTACTATTATAGTAGTATATAAACCCCACAACAATAAAGTTGTGGTCACCAATGGGGAAAAAAGAGATGGGGGGGAAAGGGCTAAAAATCAATACAGATAGTCCTCAACTTATAACAGTTCATTTAATGACCGTTCAAAGTTACATCAGTGAAAAAAGTGACTTACGACCATTTTTCACACTTAAGACCATTGCAGCATCCTCGTGGTCATGTGACCAAAATTTGGATGCTTGGCAATTCGTTCCTATTTACCACGGTTGCAGTATCCCTAGATTATGTGAACACCTTTGGCAACCTTCTGACAAGCAAAGATAAGATTCACTTAACAACCGGGTTATTAACAACTGCACTGACTCCTTACAACTTGGCAAGAGACATCGTAAAACGGGGTCAAAGTCCACTTAAACAAATGTCTCACTGAGCAACATAAATTTTTGGGCTCAGTTATGGCCGTTAAGTCGAGGACTACTTGTAGCAACCTCTTCTCCACAAAGAGAAGGCCGCGGTGAGGATCGACGCGCACGCACTTGGCGCGCTCCCCCCCCCCCAATTAAAAAGCAGAGCCGCTCCAGCTGAACCTGCGAGCTCGGCGACTCCGCCCGCGGCGCCGGCGCGGAAAGGCAAGCGCGTGACTCCGCCCAGCCAAGAGCGGCGGCGTCGGCGTCGACGGCGATGGCCGAGTCGCCGCAAAACGAGCAGACCGAGGCCACGGCTAAGAGGAGGGGCTTCGTTTCGCACTGCGGCTGGAGAGAAGCTGAAGCCGCCGCCGCCGCCCCCTCCGCTGTGCGAGAGCCGCCGACCTCTTGCAGTTGGCTGGCGGTGCGGCTGCCGCGGGAGCGCATCGGCGGCGGCAATAGCAGCGGCTTGCAGAAATCCCGGGGCGGCAGACGACGCCCGGCCCCTCGGCTAGTCCGAGCGCTCGAGCTCCGGAGTGGGCGGAGTACGAAGCTCGCCGCCGCGGCTGCCGCTACCTATTCATTCAGGCAGTCACCTAAAATGGCTGGAGAGAGCCGAAGGTGGTGGCAGTGGAGGAGGAGGTGAAGCGAACCAGCCGCCACCGTCCCTCCTGCAGCAGCACCACCACCACCCCCAACCCCTCTTAAAAACGCTTCTCTTCGCCGGGCGAGACCCTCCCCCGCCCCCGTTTGTAATCCCGTTTGGATTTACGGGTCTTTTTCCCCCCCTCCCTCTCAAAACCTCCCTGCCTGAATGCTCTCCGCTCGCCTCCGGGGATTCAGCCTTGCTTCAGCCTTTTGAACCATGTCGACCGGCCCAGACGAGAGCTCGGTCCGAGTCGCCCTCAGGTGAGGCGCGCGCGGGGAGGAAGGCACTCCAGGGCTCGCTCTGATCCTCTCGGGCTTACCTGCCGGGGGTCTTTAGCGGCGGGAGGGGAGGGGGTTACAAAAAATAAAGGACGGCGTGTGTGTATGTGTGTGTGTTGTGTGTGTGTGGAGATAGAACGCCGACCTGGGCGAAGAGAGGGAGCCTCGGGTCGAGCTTTCTGGGGAGGCAGGCCCGCCAGGGAGGCGGAGAAGTCTCCGGCGGGTCTAGGGGGTTGAATTTTCCTCAGCGGATGATTCCCGTAGCTTTTACCTTTGTCCGGCGCGACGCTCCTTGGCTTCTTACCTAACGGCCAGGCAGGATTGGTAGAGGAGAAGAGATCGGCTTGCAAGAAGAAGAATCCTCCGGCCACCCAGGAGAGTTGAAAAACATTTTAGCTCAAAAGTCGTTGAAGTTGCGCCCTTGGTAAAAACCGAGAATTAGGATGCTGCAAGCCAGGGCTTCTATACCGATTAAAGCTGCCCCGGTTTTCTCCAAATTCTGTCTTTCCTTGTAGGTGGTATCAGGACCGTTTTGATTGATTGATAGATTAGATTAGATTAGATTAGATTAGATTAGATTAGGATAGATAGATAGATAGATAGATAGATAGATAGATAGATAGATAGATAGATAGATAGATAGATAGGCAGACAGACAGACAGACAGACAGACAGACAGACAGACAGACATTTGAGAGGACGGTAGAAAATTTGAGTATTTTTTTTTTGCTGACTTCTTAGTGGTTGTCTGGATATTTGTAATTCAGATCTGCAACATTATTAAGGAATTTAATTTCCTTTATATATTGTGCATTTAGGGTTAGAAGGTGTGTTGGCTGTGCCTGAGGAATTTTGGGAGGGGTACTTTAGGTTTGCTCCAGAGGGAGGTTTGTATTGTTGGGGAAAAGGGAGGAACTGAATTTGGGGCCTTCTCTGCAGAAATGCAAACAAAGAGGTAGTATATCCCTATTTTACACTTACTGTTCTGTTCCATGTTACTCTATCATGTACATTGTACTTTGCATTCAAGGGACTTTGAAGGTCTATTGATGTGACTGTTCTTAACAGGCCTGTGCTAGTAAATTGGCTTTAACCGGATTGGTAGTTGAAATTGCAAGAATACTAGGGAGGAGCATGTTGAGTATTTTTTATTCATGATGGAAAATTGCAACATCATTCATCTGCACTAGAAATTAACTACATGTTTATAGTAGACCTTGCCCATGAAGTAGACTTGTGCCAACAATTTCCTCCCTTACCTACACTCCAAAACTAATTTTTTTTTGTTTTGGCTAATATTTCATTGTTGATTTTTAACAAATGAAAAGGTGGAATATTTAATTGCAGATTCTTCAATTACGTCTGGATTTAATAGTGCATTGGCTGGTACCTGTTAGGAAATTCAGTATGACACAAGGTTCAGACTCGCCCCCTTCCTTGATGGTTGTCAGACCCATTCAAGTTGGGTGGTTTATTTCTGAAGAGGGGTATTACACCATTTTTTATTTCACATTTGCAAGATTTGAGGTGGGATGGATAGCTAGCCCAAACATATCATTCTGCTTCACTCTATATATGAAAATTTTAGTTGAGAAGGACAAGTAAATGAACTGAGAGCAGAATAAATGTAGTGCTTGCTAAAAGTTTTCAGGGCATTGCAGCAAATGTTTTTTATCAAGACCTTTATAGCACCATGTCAGCTTTATAGCCACAGTGTTGTTCCCAAATGCTTGCATAGCATTGCCTGGCCTGATTCATTCTTTTTTGCACTACACTATATATACAGTATATCTTAAGCACTTGTAGTTTTTGTGTAATCTGAGTAGAAATAATAACTTGTTTACAAGACACAACCCTTTTATCTATATTTTTATCATGTGAAATAATAATCAGACATGAATTAAAATGAGTTGTTGGGGTAGATTTATTACCACAATAGAGTCATCCTGCTGCAAGTCACAGATTTAATTTTCATTGTGGTATCATACCCAAAACATCCATAGGGTTGCCTAAAAGTTGGATAGGGTGAATGTTGAAGAATTATCATGATATCACTACTGACTTTTGATAATGCTTTTATTGCAAAGGAGTTTGGCAACATTTCTTCTGCCTGAAAGGGCAACGCCCAGTGAACTGTGAAATGAAACTCAGAGAATGCAGTAAGCATTTATTTTTTCCCAAAGTGATGTGATGGTGTCACATTTATCTTGGCACTGAATTCACGGGCATTTATCTAAGGACCCACAAAAGATATTACTCATTCTGTAACTAGGTAGGATGCTAAAGGAAATACATGATCTTGATACGGGATGATAGATTTTTATCCTTAGAGTGATTGCATTGGAAATGTTCCAAAGAAGATTACATCGTCACTGAGAAGCTCAAGATTTTTATACCAGTGTGGAGGCTGTAAGAAACAGTACATACAGTGTTTGTGTATACAAAATATTGCAGATATGTATCTCTTTTCCATTTGATTTGACTAGCATTCATTGAAGTGTGTAACTAATTTGTTCATCCCAGAAGATTTCTTGCTTTTTTTGTCTAATCAGACATGTGTACCATTGATTCTCAGCAACTTTGATGGTTCACAAAATAAAAACCCAGAAAAAAGTGACAAAACAATGTAATAATAAAGATAAAGGAGCAAAAGCAGGTAAAATAGGCAAAACCTACATACAATACTCAGAAGGATCTTTAATCAGCCAAATTCTGGCCTTCCAAAACACTGGGATGTCAGTGGGAACCTCATGCAGACAGATATTTTTTTTAAAGAAAGAATTATAATATGGCTGATGTGACAACCACTACCTTTTGGTTTAAAGGGGTTGGATTATACAGTTTACTTATATTTTTCTCACTGCTAATTCTGATGCACATAACTATTGTAAGAAATAGGACCAAAATAATAATCCAGTGTTCTTAAAATATGAAAACCTTTATTGCAGTTATTAACCAGCACAATCCAGCATTCTTAATATAAACCAAAATGTGGCTATAACAGGTAACTGCTAGGTCCATTACATGGTACTTTTAATGAACTTTTGTTTCTTGCTGCTAGAATTGAAGCAGTATATCTAGGCTATGATCCAAATAGGTTCATTAGATGGGACTGACTTTTTGCATGTGGAAGTAAATAATAAATTAATTTTTAAAAACAGCTTCTGGTCTATACTGCAATAGGTTTTGAAACTTTGCAACTTCATTTTTAAGGGTATTAAGAGTGATGATAAACAAGTGAGGGAGTACAATGTGTTGCCTAAACTGTTTCAACATTGATTTACATATCAGACATGTATGACTGTTAGTTTGAAAACGTGCTTTGTATGTACATAAAGGGGAAGGGGCCATAACATTCATATTTTTTAAAATGGACTCTGCAACCTACTTCTTTATAATTATTTTTATTTTCACTTTTGTATATAACCTGTAACTAACAGTTATTATACCAGAATAACTTCTTTACTAAAGGTAACTAAAAAAGAGCACCTGAAACTAATATTTGATTAAACGGGGAGGAAATGGTAAATCTTTTAACTGAAACAAGTAAATTTAAACTTCTCTCTTAATTATGGAAAGACAAAGTCAATTTCTGTTAGTTGGACGTTGGATGCTCAGATTATTTGCCAAAGGCTACTGGAGTTTTCACAGTTTATTCAACAGGAATATCTGGTACATTATCCCATCATTATGTACAATATTCTGGAATAATTAGGTGTACAAGATGATAGCTTTAGGGTTGTAATAATTGGAAAAACTGGAACATTTCTTTTGATGCTTTATTATATCAAGGTAGCATAACAAGTGTGACAGCCAATGTTTGGGAAAAATATTTACTGACATTTAAATATTTGCAAATACAGAGAAACATATAGAACTATAATCATACTCAAAGGTACTGTTGGTATTTCTTCCAGATAGTTCTTTATTAATACAGTTAATGAACAAAATTTGATGAATTTTATGATTGGCCAGTCTTACCAGTGAACCAATGAAATGGTTTATTAATGGCTTCCTCTCTTGTCCAGTGAAGAAAAATCTTGGGGAAGGGGGAAAATAAGTAGAAGTGCATTTGCAAGTTGAATAAACTCTAAGATAAAATATCTAGTTTTAGAGTGTCACACTCCTACATATCAAAACATTTTATTCTTCTCACTTAAAAAAATTATAGACAAGGTCTCTTTGTGAGTTTGGTGGCAAAAAAGCTACATCTGGTATCGTGTGTCCATTACAAAACAAAAGAGCCTTTTGTTAATATTGTAATTGTTTTCAGTTTTCTTCAGCTTAAATGTTTAATTTGTTTGTATAATACTTATACTGCCCATCTTTCTGACTATTTATCACATTAATCACATTTTCATCCATTTGTGTACAAAATGATTCTGTTTATTTGTCTTAGCATTCATACAATTTCCATTTATTATTTTACCTGCTTCCTATTCTAATCCTCTAGTTTGTATTACATGTCTTTGTTACATTTTAAATCCATTTCCTAATTGATAATTATCTTCCTCAACTTCATAGTTTTATAAATTAATTTTACTTTTTACACATTGCAATTATAAGCAGGCCGCAGATAATTCAGTAATTTTTCAATCATCTTTTGTAAAGGTGCAGATGTTAGTATCCAGACAAGTTTTTTCTAAGTTCCACTTACTTTGTATTTTGACAAGTTTCTAGCAGATATAATATATATCGCTTGTCTGTATCTATCTGCCTTTTGGTAACTTTGTATAGGATTTCAGCTTCAATCACTTTATATGTTGTAAATTCCACAACAAAGGGTTAGATATTTAGTAGTAATGAGGATTGCTTGAATGTCAGAAACATAGGTGAAAGGTTGCTAGTTTAATTTTGGCATCAAACATTTAAGAAGTTGAAATACATGTTATTTGATAATTACTTCATATTTCTAATACTACTTGAATTTTAACTTACATAGGAAGGCACTTTATTGCATTTACTAATGGTTTTTTTGGCTTTAGGACACAAATTTTAATTATCCCACTCTGGTTTTTAATATTCAAGCAAACATGAATGTTTAATTAAAACCAATTTTTCTACCACGTCAGTCTTTACCTTTATTATCTTATACCTATAAACATTTCGAAGGGTATATTCATGTGACACATTTTTAACTGATTAGTTTATTGAAGTATATAGAATAATAAGTTATTGTTATTATTACATTCATAAAAGTAGAGAACTTGGTTGCTTCCACCCTTATTTAGACTCTTGATGAAAACATCAATATAATTTATTTAAAGACGGACTACATTTTTTCAATAGAAATTGAATGACTCAGTAATTTAATATTAAAAGAGCACTGTAATTATGATCTAGGAAACTCTTTGCTGCAATTTCAGTTCTTTTCCTCTTCTTTACATTTGTTTCAAGAATTTTTGAAGTATAATTGTCTTTTCCTTTCCTTTTTTTGACTAGATTAATAAAGGGGAATGTTTCATCACCAAAAACAGTTAAGTGTGAACCATCAAGGTGCAAACCAGTCCTGATGTAAATAATATCACGAAAAAGGTATACAAGTAGTCCTTGATTAATGACCACAATGGAGACCAGCAACTTGATTGCAAAATGACACTGTTGCTGAGCAGAAAATCACATGACTGCGATGAGCTTACAGTCTTACTTGCCCTTTGAGCATTAAGGGAAACAGTGCAGTCAGTAAGCAAAAATATCACTTGATTGCAATTTAAGATTTTATTCCTGCCTTCTCCATTAACACTGCTTGTTGCAAGCTGGTTGCAAATGCGCAAATGTGACTGTGGGATGCTGTGACAGCTGTAAATTCAAGGATTGGTTGCAGTTTTTTTAAACTGTTGTATCATCAATAAAGGAGAATATTTGTAGCTCAAGGTTAAAGTGAGAGGTCCTTGATGCTCTCTGAGCTTGGTTGTGATCTTGCAGACATTTCATGACCCAAACTAGGTAAACATCTGCAAGAAAACAGCCAAGCTCAGGGAGCACCAAGGACCCTTCACATTGTAACATCAAATGAATACTGCACAGTGAGTCAATCAGTAAGCAAGGATTATCTATAACTGCAAAGATAGGAAGAACTCTGGTAACCTAGAGCAGGGCTTTTCAACCTTTTCACCCATTGTACCACTTTTAGGATATGGCAATATCCAAGTACCACCCGTCGCTTAGCAAGGTGTCAAAAACTTGATGACCTCCCCAAGAAAAGTGATGAAGTACAGGTAGTCCTCGACTTACAACAGTTCACTTAGTGACTGTTCAAAGTTACAATGGCACTGAAAAAGTGCCCCCCCCCCAAGCCACAGCCGAGCAAGACACCTGCCTGCCCACCCGGCGGCGCTCTTCCTCCTATTAGAGGTTTTCATTGTTGTGAGTATTTCTGTTGAGGAGCGGAAGCGGGGGTGTTCGGTTTTTATTCTCCCCCCCGTCTGCTGGGTGGTTGCAGCAGGTTTTGGTCACTTCACATGATCGTGGGACACTGTGACCGTCATAAATATAAATCAGCTGCCAAGCATCTAAATATAAATCACAAGACCCTGGAGATGCTGCAACATTCCAGCTGATCGGTGTTTCTTCAGGGCTCAGCAGAAGCGCTAGGATCAGCTCCAGCTGGAGCCTGGCGCTGATCCTGGCATTTCCGCTGAGCCCTGACAGCCCTGCAGCTCCAGCCATCTCTCGCTCAGGCTTGTACGGTGCTGCCACCAGTTCAGCTCATTCCCCTCCCCCATTACCACTTTTCTAGGATGTTCGCGTACCACCTGCCAACGTACCACAGATGGTTCCCATACCGCTGGTTGAAAAGCCCTGACCTAGAGGGCAAAGGGCTGGCCTACCATTCATAGCTAAAAGCATCCTATTAAATTGGAGTTGGCTGAACAGAATAATTAGAAAAAGAACATTTTAGGAATGTCTCCATGAGTTAAAGGAAACTATATCTTGCAAGGGCTGCTGTAAGTCATAGTAGGTCTGTGCAGCACTTCGAAGGCAAAACTTCCTTGGGGTACACGGGCAGGAACTGTCACAGATTTTTTTAAGACAACTGCTCCTTTTCCCAAGAAAGTGCAGAATTGTAGACAAACCTGTCTAGAAATCACACATGTAAAGAAATAGAAAACTTAGCAACTGGCTCAACTTCACATAGGAAGTGAAACAAGGAAATGTGATTCCTCCTATATGTAGAATGTATTTATGAATAAATATATAGAGTGATATTAAAAGTGTGTTGATTGTTGATGTATATTTGTATGTACTTTTGGTTGACTGATATTGGTTGACTGAAAAGATGAATAGTTGACATGGATGGTAGCTTACACAGTGCAACACAGAATAGGGACCTGAAATGTGTTAAAGACTATGGTAGTTATGTTGGATGGTAAGCAGGAATGAACAATTAATTACAAGGTAAAGATAAATGGTGAAAAACTAAAGCAAGTAGAATAATATTTGTTTTTTGGTACAATGCTTATGAAGAAAAGAAAATGGATGGGCAGATTTAAAGAGGTATTATGCTGTCTGTTGTGAATGTTGAAAATGAGCATTTATTAGAGCATTTATTTTTTCTGCCACTTTGTTACATAGATTAAGAATTGATCATGTCTCTCCCAAAATATAAAAATAGGTTAATGCTATGGCAGTGGAGTATGTGTGATAAAAAGATAGTCAAGAACGTATGGATGCTGTAAATGTTTAAATTTAGTTAGATTATATATTTGCTTTAATTTGCTATTTTGCACATTCATGGTCTTTCTGTATTTTGCATAATGTTGCTTGCCTACAAAGGAAGAGGTTAAATATTTCATACCTTGTGCATGATCCCAGAAAAAGATACTTTTGGATAATGCATTATCACCCCACATCCTCTGAAAGACTTTGCTTTCTATTTCAAAGCACTGCAGAGTGTAAGATGATACCTTCTTGGTTCCATTCCTGATTGGGATTAGCATCTTTACATGTTGTGGCTAATCTGTCAAGATATGTCTATGATGCATTCATTTGTTTTTGGGTTGAAGAGCGTGCTAAACAATTTCTGTTACCAGAACACAAATTCCTATGTATCTCATGAAGAATCAGCTGACTAGTGGAAAAGTCTGTCTGCATTAGAAATTTTGTCACTTTCCCAGAAACATGCATAAAAATAAAGGTAAATAATTGGAATTTTTTTTGCTTTAGCTGTTTGATATAATACTTCCTAATATTACTTTGGTTCAGATATTTCCTAGACCCACTTTTGTTCTTTGCCCTTATACTTCACTACTTTTATTATGAATCTCACTGTTTAATACTGAAGTTTGGGTTCATAGTCTTATACACAGGGCTTTTTTTTCTCACAGAACACTCAGAACGGAGTTCCAGCACCTTTTTTGGATGGAACCTTATAGGGTAGGCAAGGCGGGTTGTATGACGTGTGTGAGTTCCGGCACTTTTTTTTTTTTTTTTTAGAAAAAAAACCACTGCTTATACCAGTGATGGCGAACCTTTTAGAGACCGAGTGCCCAAAATCTGGCCTTGCCCCTACCCCGCTCCTGCCCCGCCCCACCGTGCCTGCCCACAGGGCCACTCACCACCTCCAGGGTCCGCCATAGATCATCCAGGCAGCCCAGCAGCGCCATGATGGCCACGCCCTCTTCCCGCGCCTTGCAGCATCAACTGTGCGGATTGGGGCGTGAGGGCAGAGTCTTGTCTATGCTGCCTGGCTGCCATGTCCTTGGCTGTGCTGCTCCGCGTGGGCCACGCTTGGGGCAACTCTCCTTCAGGGAGGCTGCTGGTGAGGAGGGGGCTGCGGGCGGAGGTGAGGCTGGGGCAACGGCATATGTGCCCACAGAGAGGGCTCTGAGTGCCGCCTCTGGCACCCGTGCCATAGGTTTACCACCACTGGCTTATACATACCTAAACTATTAGATTATATAAATAATCCACTATATTCATAATTAAAAAGTCTTCTCTTGCCCTCCATGTCTTCAGTTTTGACCTCTCTCCTATTAAAACATGCCCTTTTAAAATCAGGTACTTAAAACAACTGTGATTGATCCTTGGTCTTTAGACCTCTTCCAGACATCGATACAGATTTGTTGAATGAAACCAAGTTACTCTTTCATGAATGACTGCATAATTAGATTTCAAGAATGACACCATGGCAATGACATTAAACAAGCAAAGCCTGAACATATAGATTTTGCAAGCAGGACTCTACTTTATAGATGTTGCTAAATAACAGAACTTCTCAAGTATTTTTTAATTCTATAGGGATGACAGGGCTTTAATTTTGATTATTTTTTTTTTGGCAAATGTTTCTGATGTCTTTGTGTTTCATGTTTTTTTAAGCTAGAAACTAAATCCAGCTGATTCATGTTTTACATGGAATGTGTCAGTTCCTTTTGTCCTAAGTACAAAAATACTGTATTTTGTGCGTATAGTGTGAGTTTAGTATGAGCATTCGGAATAGGGTTTGATTTCTACAACAAATGTGACTACTGATGTTCAGTAATGATTACAAGTGTATGTTTCAGTGACTGGCAAATTAAATAGAATTCACATTAAATATTTACAATAAAAAACTTTAAATTCTTATATCTTTGGTATGGTAAGATTGGAAGCTAAAACCCATGAAGAATGCTTTCAGGAACTGGATATTTTAGTCTAACAAAGAGAAGGACTACTAGGGGTGACATGAGAGCAGTCTTCTAAGGGGCTGCTACAAAGAAGAGGGGGTCAACCTATTTTCCAAAGCACCTGAAGACAGGACAAGAAGCAGTAGATGGAAGCTAATCAAGGAGAGATCCAACCTGGAACTAAGGAAAAATTTCCTGACAGTGAGAACAATTAACCAGTGGAACGACTTGCCTCCAGAAGTTGCGGGTGCTCCATCATTGGAGTTTTTAAGAAGAAATGGACAAGCATTTGTCTGAAATGGTATAAGGTTTCCTGCCTGAGCAGGGGATTGGACTAGAAGACCTCCAAGGTCCTTTCCATTATTCTGTCAAATAATAATGTATTAAGTTTATATGCTGTTGGATTCCTAGTGACTCTTGGTAGGTAAATAAATAAAAACATTTAAATTTAATTATGAATTTTATCTATGAATGTTGAAGATTTTCACACACTGCCCTGTAAATTACTTACATTAATATTGTGTATATGCAGTTGAATTAGGTTTTGGGTGAAGAAATGAAGATATAATTATTTTTATTGCTTATTATACTAATCTTTATAAGTAATTAAAAGAAAAGAATGATCAATATTTTGACAGACACAAAATGAAAGGTGAATGACACAAATTAAAATATTTTTAAAATTATTTTAAATAAATTATTGAATTGTCCTGTAACAAGTTGTCCCGTGGCCAGTCGGCCATGTCAAGTTTTTCTGCAGCTAGCTGTCTATGGTGAATTGGCCTTGGCGAGTTGGATCCGACGAATTGTCCCATTCCGAGAAGGAATGGACTCTGTTAAAGGTATATGTTGGTTACTTTTCTCTTTGCACAATATCCTAAGACCAAATTAGAGCTGAATTAATTTCTTAATCCTAAAATGCTTATTTTAAACCCTTGCTTGATAGCATATTATTCTAACGAAAACAAAACACTTGGACAGAAAAGATCAAAATCTAAAGACTGCTGTTTTCCTGGTTAGTGCCCTTGACTCTCCAGACTATTAAACATTTTTAAACATCTTGTGACTTTTATCTGTGTGATATTAACAGCTGATGATGAAACTAAGTGTGGTAGTACTAGATTCTTAGGTAAAAATGATTCATTTTATTGTTTTGCATGCTATTCCCACGCTTTGCAATATGATTGCAGGTAAACTTGTAATTCTACTTTGTTATAGAACAAGTTTAAAGCAGTACAGATCAAAGATAATACACAGTCTAATTTCCTAATGGGAAATAGAATTAAGAGGCATGTATTTTCCTGGCCCTATGTTGCTGCCATTTGTATGTGCTGTTAACTGTACCTAACACAAAATGACAGACATGAAAATGAAGTCCTTTTTCCTATTTTCTGTTTACTGCTGTATTTCATGGAAGAACATGTTATGGAGAGAACTTCAATGTGGATAATCTCATAATTATAAACTTCTACTGCCAGTTCTATAACTAAGAGGGAAGATAGAAGGAGAATATAAGGCTTATGTGCTCATGTTTGAAATCATTTATAAAGACGTAATATTTGAGAATTAAATTAATCATACAATGTTAATACAGTAAATAAATGAGTTAACCATGACAGAATTAAAACATACGTCTTTGTCAAAAGGTCAACTATATTTTTAAACTTGGCATTTCTAGAATATTTCAAACCTGGACTAAAGAACTGGAATCTCCAATAAAGTCCCGTTAATGGATTCCTGTTTTTAAAAATGTTTAAATGATTTTTGCAGAACTGCAATTAAGGTTGATTCATCAAAAATTGTATTTAGAGTATGTTGGATTCACCAATTAATGTATTTGAAAGAAGGGGCATCAGATTTTCTATGCTGTAATGCAGTGTTTCCCAAACTTGACAATTTTAAGGCATGTGGACTTCAACTCCCAGAATTCCACAGCCAGCAACTTCTGGGAGTTGAAGTCCTCATGCCTTAAAATTGTCAAGTTTGGGAAACACTGCTGTAATGGCTCACTGACCCATATGATATGCTGTCAGGCATATGTTGTTCATCCATAGATTGAATCTTCCCAAGCTAAAGCAATTATCTGCTGCATGACTATATAGATACACTCTGTGAACTACTTGGGAGGGCCCATCTTACCTTTTTCCTGCCTACTAGACTTTCCAACCTTTGCTTCCTCTTTGCCCTTTGAGAAGCAGTCTCTTCTTTCTGGGACTTTAGATCATATGGTCATTTGATCATTTAGTATCTTTTGGGGATAGTTTATTAATGTATATATCAAGTTTTATGGGAACATCCTTGAATGTTAAACATCGTACAATAAAATTTGTGTTCATATTATAGCACGGAATTCATTATTGAACCAGTGACTGGTTAAGTTTAAAATATAAGATACCATTTTTTTCTTAGGTTATATTTTTAATTTGCATTTTTATTTTTAAAAAATATTTTTCTCTAAGATCAACATTTTAAAAATGGCAATCTTTCAGAACATTCCAGTTTTGCTAATGATTGCAGTAATATAATTACTGTTGTGTTACATTACTCTGTGAGGAGCCACAAGAAAACAAAATACATCAATACAACATATGGTTAAAATAAAAAATATAAATTTGAATGCAGCTACCGGTAGCACTTATTGAATTACCATTCACAAACTGCCATTGCAGAGCCTGGCTCCCCGCCAATAGGCCAATCACACAAGCCTTCTTTGCCCTTCTTCACATTTAATCTGATGAGCACAGATTATATACAGTAACAGAGTGGAGAATATAGGCACATATAACAGATTGTTTTAGTTTCACCTGTTTCATTCCCTTGGGAGTTGCCACACCTGGTAGTGTTCCAATAGACCCCCTCAAGTAATGCTGATAATATGGCAATTAATGAGCCAGAGTAAAAAAATTTCTGCAATTTGATAATTGCATATAAGGGGAAAGGAAAGATCACTCCCTAGAATGAACAGAAATTGCATTGTGATCATCTTAGAACTCATAATAATCAGGTTCTCGGAAAGACAAATTAGTCTTCTCTGATAAAAAGAAAATATGGTTAGTAAACTTGCAGTAATGCAGCTCATGTGTACTTGAAGTTTTGTTGGGAGAGGAGCTGTCTTGTGATGTTAGATATGGTAAATATCCGGAGGCAAAAGTTAGCTTAAGCTCATAGTTGAAGAACTAGAGCTGGTCTACTCCAAATTCACAGACATTTGATAGGAGGCATAGGACTAAAACAAATGGCAGTAAGAAATTTGAATGAAGTCTAAAGTTCTTATTTGGGTGGACCTTAGCCTTTCCTAAATGAGTGAGAAGAAGACCGTTGCTTGGTCCAGATGGATGGTAAGAGAAAAAAGATTTGATCAATAAAAATTTATGAGTTTGGTTACAAGAGCTCTTCAATACCATGATGACATAATTTCCTCTCTTGACACAAGAGAAGCCAAGTTTCATAGCATGGAACTATGACATGACTGTCTATGTTATATTCATTCTGTAATTCAAACACATGTTTCTATCTGCAGTTTTTTTTTAAAAAAAGTGAAAAAAATTAAACAATTTATATTGATTGTGACTCATAGTGAATGTATGCTTTCCTCTGAAAATTCTATCATTTTTCTATGCCACATTTAGTTTCTCCACGGGCTTAGAACATAGAACAATGGAAGCTGACTTTAATAGAGCAAAGTGCCATTCTCTGGTATTAACTGAATTTCCAAGAATGACTCTTTAGAAAGCCTACAGATATAACTGGGAGTACAGTATCCCATCTCTCAACAAAAAGAATAAAGATAAGCAGGAATAATAGGAAGTATCATAAAGGAGGATGGATTTGAGAGGGAGCAGATTGTACATGTTTATCAGAATACTTTGTTTTAATTATATTCTGATGACAGTTATTTGGTAAATTGACACATACCAAAGAGGGCCCAAACCATTTTCTCAAAAATTAAACTGTATCCACAGCTTTAATAGTGCTTTTTTGTTTGCTTGTTTTTCACATTTGTAAAGCCACCAATAGAACCAGTTTGGTTTAGTCATGATTAATGCATTAGTCTAGAACAGTGTTTCTCAACCTTGACAATTTTAAGGCATGTGGACTTCAACTTCCAGAATTCCACAGCCAGCAATGCTGGCTGTGGAATTCTGGGAGTTGAAGTCCACATGCTTTAAAATTGTCAAGGTTGAGAAACACTGGTCTAGAAACTGGAGACTATTCTATCCTGCCTTAGGCACAAAGCCAGCTGGTTGATCTTGGACTAGTCACTTTCTTTCAGACCTACGGGGAAGACAATGGCAAATCATTCCTGAAAAACTTTGCCAAGAAAACTGCAGGGACTTGTTTAGACTTTGAGAATTGGGCACAATGAAAGGGAAGGGAGAAAAAAAAAAAGCTGCCCACCTTGTTAACAATTCTGGTTGGTGTACAACATTAAAAACACAAGTAACAAATAACAAGCACAAAGAGAAAAGGGGAAAATTGGTCATTCTGGTGGAACAAACATTCATTAAAAATTTATCAAATCCCTCAGAGAGCTCACACTCCATTCTAGACTAGATGTGGAAAAAGCCAGATATTCAAAACCTGCCTGAGAGAATGCTGTTCAGAGGCAGGTGTTTTGAGGGAGAATTGGCTTATGGAGTGTAAAAGATGAGGAACAAAACATATTTTTAGCGTGGAAGGAATTGGAAAGGAAACTATTACCTAATTCACTTATTATGCCTTGCCCTGGCTTCATCAATATTCTTAAATGCCTGTGGCACTTTGTCTCAATGACATGCTGTTAGTGTTGATTTAACGGTACTACATGTGTCTAACATTCTTGGCCAAGTTTCACCGCATTGTAAATGATTCCAAGATAACGAATTATAATATCTTATTGATAAATGCAGCAATTTAGTGTGTAAATAATATCATTACAATGGTGACTAAATGATAAATAGTATTGTTGAAGCTTATTGGTCAGTTTCTGAGGTGTTGATATGGAGGCTGTTAATGGCTTTATAGAACATAAATCTTAAAAATATCAACCTGTATGTTATTTAATTCAGTACAGAAATTCCATGTATACACAGATAGTCTAATTCTGCAATGTAAGACATTGTGCTAGAGCAGCGGTTCTCAACCTATGGGCCGTGACCCCATTTGGGGTCGATCGACCATTTCACGGGGGTCGCCAAGCAAGGCTGTCCGCCATTTTTTCCCCTTTTCCGGTGGTGCCTTACCTTCCTTGGGCTGGGCCAGCTGGTGGCCCAGCCAGTGGTCGGCCTGCTCCGTCTCTGCCGCTTGCCAGTTACACCTCGGCCGGCGCAGGGGGCAGCACCACACATGCATGGTGCTCCCGGGCAGGGAAAGTCCTCGACTTACGATCGGTTGGGTAGTCCTCGACTTACGACCGGTTTAGTCCTCGACCTACGACCAGTTTAGTCCTCGACTTATGACCGGTTGGGGTCACGGCATTTAAAAAGTTGAGAACCACTGTGCTACAGTTTGGAATAGTGAAAGTTCCTTGTATATTAAATACGTTATAACTGTAAAGGAAACCCATTTCATGAACCCATTTTAATCATCTTCAACCTGTATGCCATATGTCAATTTCTCAGTCAATATAGTTGCCATATTCTAACTATTATTCTCTGAACAGGGAGCACATTGTTTGATTTTGAACGTTTCAGAGTTTTTGTCCCGCATGCAAGCAAATGAAGATTAAATAAGTCTCCATTGAGTTCAATTTAACTCCACTGTCATGTCCTTGAGATTATATTATCAAAAGAGTGAAAGCCTGACTGTATCTCTTTCTGGGATACTATAGGTCTTGTAATTTCTGGTGGCTGCCCACCAGACTCTGCTTAGCATTATCTCTTTCTCTAAGATTGCAGGTTCCTTATTTCACATATATTACAGTCTCTATTAAAAATATCATTGACCTGTAGAAAGACAAATGATGTCCTATATTTAACTTGTAATATTTGAGGTGTATGGTTTTATATTTGTTAAATGCTAATATTCCAGTATATATCCTTGGAAAACATATTTAATACATTAAGAACAATAGAGAGAATAATCTTTGTCAAGACACACTTTAGAATTCATTGGGTATGGTGCAACTCTACCTAAAGATTATTTCCTGGCTATATTTGGGATTTACATGGAAGGCAGGGAAATATATAGTATAAAACTGAGTGTTGCATGTAATTATGCCACATAAAAAAATATTTGTTTGGAACTAAAGGTTGAAACTTCAACTGCTTTATGACCCCTCTGATATCTTTTGATGCAGAACAAATTGAGCAAAAAAGGTTGTTTTAAAAAATAGGGTTATTATGTGGAGAAACAGAATAAGCTATCAGTTAATCCATGCTGGGTGGGATACCATTTGCAGGTATGTCAGCCTCTATTAGGAAATTTGTCAATCATTTACAGTTTTTTCTTTTGGGTATATCTAATTCAAGTGAATTGAACTCTTTGCATTTAAAATAATAAGAGAAAGTATTGAGTAAGTTTTCATCATTAAGCTAGCATTTAGGCATTAAGAGTAATGTTTAGGTGGAAATTAGAGTGTTTTTGTGAGTTCTCAGTTCTGATGTGTAAATGATTTCTGAGCATTTGGCTATTCTTTAAAAATCTACTGGTTAAACTTTCCTTTTGAGTTAATGCGTATATACATTTTTAACTTATATATTGTCAGTGGTTTTTCTACTATTTATCAGTTTTTATAAATAACTGAAAAAGTGCTTCTTATCTGATATTTCTAGAAGTCTGCAATATGTGGAACTAATACCAATGTAATAGTTTATATTCACAGCTCTGGAAAACTAATTTCAATGACATAAACACAATAGATATTATATTGAATTGTCAGAAGATTCAGTGCATCTACGTATAGAATCTTTGTTAGATCTGTAGAGGTGTTTTATGTAAGCTCCGTATAATGTCATTACCTTCACGTCTAAACTGCCATTCTTCCACAACTGAACCTAAAAATTCAGTATGAATCTTTAGGTTCTTAACTTAAAATATTTTCTGAATGAAGTGAAAACCAGCTCTTCCTAGTGATATAAATGAGAAAATGCAATAAGTTTCTTTTCTTGTTTTTCACATTCTGCAACAATTTGCAGCTGTTTAATGTGGTCATATTCATGCAAGTATTTTTGCCTTGTCTTTGAAATTTAATGATAATAATGATAGAAAAATAGATGATGGGTTGAAGGAAAAGCTCTCCCTCTCCACACATGGACACAGCCCAACTTAGTGTAAGGCTTACAAGAGTTTGCACATGTATTCAAATGGACTTGCCAAATTCTGAAAAATGATCAAGCTTGAATTTGTGTAAGCCTAGTAAGCTTAGACACAGGGTAGCAATAGCACTTAGACTTATATACTATTTCATAGCGCTCTACAGCCCTCTTTAAGCAGTTTACAGCGTCAGCCTATTGCCCCCAACAATCTGGGTCCTCATTTTACCAACCTCGGAAGGATAGAAGGCTGAGTCAACCTTGAGCCAGTCAGGATTGAACTCCTGGTAGTGGGCAGAATTAGCTGCAATACTGCGTTCTAATCACTGCGCCACCATGGCTCCTTTGGTACCCACTGCAGCTCCTTTGGTACACATATCCTGTGTGCCCCAAAGGCACAGCATTATAACTACATTATTGTATATTTTTTATTGTTGTTTCTCCCCCTAAAAGATTTATTTTTAAATTGAATTGTACAGTACATGTTATACTGAAGGTGTATACAATTGTACAGTACATGTTATGCTGAAGGTGGAAAAAATTCTGAAGTGATTTATCTTGGTCTGATTCTTTTTTACATCTCAAAAACCTGGCATTTTAACATGGGTGTGTAGACTTTTTATAGCCACTGTACATTCATTATTGTTACTGCATATTATATTCTATGAATTTTTGATAAGCTGCCCTGAGGTTACAGCTGCCATCTTTTTAATAGAATTATAATAGCACAGAATAAGATACATACAATGTTTCAGATATAGTTCCTATAATTGGCAATTAAAATATAGTTTTCTGTGTCTGGGTAATATGTGACTGTAGTTGATACTAAAATGCAACTCTCATGATGGCTAAGAGCAATTATTGAGAGCTTCTAAAGATCCATAGGTCATATTTGACATTGAGCCTTGTTATCTTTTCAACAGAAAATCTGTTTACTTGACTTTTAGTTGATTTTTTTTCCTGCAATGTAAGTACTTTGTTTCATCATTTGTTATTACATATGGCTTTTTTGTTTGTGACCCCATTTGGGTTGAGTTTTGATGATAAACATTCTAAATATTTTATAAAGTTACTGCTAATCAGGAAAGATCATATAAATCAGTAGTATAAAGCAGCTTTGTAAGAGTCCAGTTCTAAAACGTTCCTTGTATTTCAAAATACCATCATATAAAGGTAGTTCTCAACTTACAACAGTTCCTTTAGTGACCATTCAAAGTTTCAATGGCATTGAAAATGTGACTTATGACCATATTTCAGTTACAAACTTTGCAGCATCCCCATAATCATATGTTCAAAATTTAGATGTTTGGCAACTGGTTCATATTTATGACCATTGCTGTGTCCCAAGTGATCACCTTTTGCGACCTCCTAACAAGCAGAGTCAATGGGGAAACCAGATTCACTTAACAATCGGGCTACTAACTTATCTGCTGCAGTGATTCACAACAACTGTGACAAGAAAGGTCATAAGATGGGGCAAAACTCACTTAACAACAGAAATTTTGGGCTCCATTGTGGTTGTAAGTCAAGGACTACTTATATTAGAGAATCTTACCATCCCCCTTTTTTTTTTTTAACTTTTGCAAAACATTTTAGCCAGTTTCGTGTAGTGCAGATGTCCCCAAGCTTTTGGGCACAGGGACTGGTTCTGTGTGTTTTCCGCGCGGTTTTGTGTGCTGCCTGTATCCCGTGGATGGGGCTTTGTTTGTGTGGACTGGTTGCTGGCATGCTGTGGCCCGATACTGGTCCACGGACCGGGGGTTGGGGACCCCTGTTTTAGTGGTTAAGGCACCAGGTACAAAGTGAGAGACCAAGAATTCTAGTCCTTAGCCACGAAAGCCAACTGGGTGACCTTGGGTCAGTCACACGCTTTCAGCCTAGCCCACCTCACAAGATTGTTGTAAGTGGGAAAAATAAGAAAAGGTGTATTGAATGTGCTCGCTTTGAAAAATTTGTAAAAATAGTAAAGGTGGATACAAATACATTAATAAAATACGCATTCAAATGACTTCAATGGCTCATTGTTAAAATGTATTTAATTAAGTGGATATTTCAGGGTCTTGCAACTTTTCCTTCACTTTTTTTTTTCCTCCTGTTTTCCTGGAAGCTTATTCACACAGGCATCATGCAAGTATGTGAGTAAGTTAAAGATCATTGAGTTGAAAGTATTAATCAGTTTGTAGGTGGAACAAGTGATGGAGCACCCACAACTTCTGAAGGCAAGCCATTTCACTGATTAATTGTTCTAACTCAGGGGTGTCAAACTGCCGGCCCCCAGGCCAGTTTCATCATACTGGAGCCGCACCCACCCCATTGCCGGCAATGGCGAAAAAGCTCCGATATGTTGCACGACGTCACGTGACGTCGCGAGTTTGACATGTCTGCTGTAACTGTTAGGACATTTCTCCTTAATGCCAGGTGGCTTCTCTCCTTGATTAGTTTCCATCCATTATTTCTTGTCTTGCCTTCTGGTGCTTTGGAAAATAGGTTAATCCCCTCTTTTTGAAGGCAGCCCCTTAGATATTGTAAGACTGTTATCATGTTACCCTAATCCTTTTTTTTCAAGCATGTTTATTTTTTTATTGCCAAAGATAATATACAAAATATAGAAAAGGGAAAAAAAACAGACTAATAAACATCCAATACTAATAACAAAAAAACATGCAGAAAAGAAGAAAAAATCCAAATACCAAATACATCTAACATTAAACCTAAAAAAAAATCCACCCTAGCTGAATTTTGAAAGATACAAAAAAAATCTAATATATTCCCCTCCTTTTACATAATGGGTCTACAAATAGTTATAAATCTTCCTATTTGTATTTAACAAAAATGGTATATTATATAAACAAATATTCGTGATGTGGAAATCTATTTTTATAATAATATAATTGACCCAACATCTGTTCTCGTTTCTCTCTCTCTCTCTCTCTCTCTCTTTCTCTCTCTCTCTCACTCACTCACACACACACACACACACACACTCCAGCCCCCTAATTATCTTTGTTGCTCTTCTCTGCACTCTAGTTTCTAGAGTCTCAACAATCTTTTTTATATTGTGGCTACCAAAACTGGATGCAATATTCCAAGTATGGTCTTACCAAGGTTTTGTGAAGCATTACTAAAACTTCATGTGAACTTGATTCTGTCTCTCTGTTAATGCAGCCTAGGATTTCATTGGCTTTTTTGGCAGCTGCACCACACTGCTGGCTCATATTTAAGTGATTGTCCACTAGGACTCCAAGATCCCTCTTGCAGTTACTTGTATTGAGTGAGGTACTACCTATTCTATATCTGTTCTTTTGGTTTTTCTTGCCTAAATGTAGAATTTTACTTAGGGCCTATTGTTCAAGTCTGTCAAGATCTTTCTGTATCTTGAGCCTATCTTCTGGGATGTTGGTTATCCCTGTCAGCTTGGTGTCTACAAATTTGATGAATTCCCCTTCTATCCCCTCATTGGTGAAGATATTGAAGAGTATTGGGTCTAAGATAGTGCCTTGAGCTGCTCCACTTCATACTTCCCTCCATGTAGATGCAGTTCCATTAAGGACTACACATAATGCTAGTTTATATTGTTAGGCAAATCAGGATTAGTCTGAGATCAGTGATTTTTTTTTGTTGGAAGGAAAAGGACTTAAAGATTCATAATTCACTATGCTGCTCATTTTATATCACTATGAAGCAAACAAATTTGAATTTTTTCCTGCAACAATTAGATGTGAGAGTTCCAAAACATTAAGAGGCTAAATCTATGTACAAGATTTAACTGGTGTGTGTCTAACACCAGTTGCAGGAAGAGGATGTCTGTTATTTTTGATAACTCATTAAATTGAACATTGTATTAGTCCAATGATTTATGTCACCTGGATAATGTTATTGCACACATGATCTGGAAATTTCCTGTGTTGTACATGATGGTTATTTTACTGAGGCCTCAAAAATGAAGGCATCATAATACATGTGTGTGGAAAGTACTGGAATGTATTTGGGTGAGCCATCTTACTAGAAATGTTTAATACAAAGTGACATTTTAAAAATATTATATAGTAGAATTAAAATATTTAGAATAAACATTTATTCTATCTATCTATCTATCTATCTATCTATCTATCTATCTATCTATCTATCTATCTATCCATCCATCCATCCATCCATCCATCCATCCATCCATCCATCCATCCCCATCCCACTTCCCCCAAATTTAGAAACTGCCCATCTCCCTCATAGAAAGACTGGGCAGTTTACAATATTAAAACATAACACACTGTATATACAAAAATATTGTATAAGATATGTTGTTAAATAAGTACAGTATCTTTATTCTTAGCAACCTATTCAGCTCTGTGTGTTGAAGGAAAGGAAAAGAAATCTTCGTCAGAAACAAACATTTATGAAACACATTCTGCAATATGATCAAATATTTCCATTTTTATTTAAATTATTTTGTCTTAAAAAATAACTTGCATGGGCCAGAGTGTATCAAATACACTCCATGATGTCATAACATTTTGCTGCTTATTTTTATAACAGAATTATCATTTTTGTAGGTGTGAGCTAACCAGAATGGATATGTAGTGGAAAAATTTAGATTACTTTTAGATTACTTTTCTTATTTTTTTTCCTTTTGGTGTTCAGATTCCTGATGTACTTTCAAATTTGAAAAAAACAAAACAAAGAAAAGCACAGAAGTTTATCAAGTCATTCACTATTAGGTCTTATGTAACTTAATTTGGTTTCCAAAGAGCCAGACTGATGGCTTATGGGAAAATAGATAGCATGGTACCAGAAAGCATGATTAAAAAAAAGAGATGAAAGGTCAACTGAGAATTTTTGGAAAGACTTTAAACTACAATAACTACAATAATATAAAGAGTAGATTACTCCACATCTCTAAATAAATAAATCCACATTTCTTTTTGTGTTTCCATTGTACCTTGAACCCATGTTTTAAAAGGGTGGTAATGCTTATATTATATTATGATTCATCACATTTTTTCAATGTTTATGCAATGATTGCTTTTTAAAAAACATTGTATTTGAAAATAAACACATAAACTAAAAGGCAGTTTGTCTTTTAGATGGAGTTTTTTCTTTCCCACTTCTTTATTTCTGTGGAAATTAATATGTAACTGATCAAAAGTAATTTGTATTTAATAATTTTCTGCTGGTAACGGCGAAATATTTTCATAGGGAACCATTCTCTCTCTTTTCTAAAAGTTATAAACCAACTTAATTTTGACCAAACAAAATTCTTTTTGCCTTTTATAGTTATTAGGAGCAGCAGTAAAACACTAGGTAGATAAGACCAGTATCACCACTTTGAATGATGAACTGGAATAAGGTCAGGCTGGCAGAGCACTGAATGTGTGTGTGTGTATGTGTGTGTGTGTGTTTGTGTGCATATAAGCAAATAATTGTTCCAGAACTTATGCAAAAGTAATTCCTCAGTAGCATGAAATAGAATAACTGATAACATTTATACAGTATCTTTATCTGCTGGATAGACAGCCTAATTTGAACATACATGTGTAGACTTTTGCAGATCACAATAGCCCAAAAGGATTATTTCTGATATTTTTATGACAGAAACAAACGAACATCCCAGAATGCTAATCTATGCATTCAAGTAGCATTTTTGGATCTGCTAGGTAAATTGGGACTGTAATAAAAAAATGAAGCATTAACCAACCGTGTGCTTCCAAGGACCTCTAAAAATTGTACAGGTAATCCTCATTTACAGACCATAATTGTAATCAACAACTCTGTCACTAAGTGACACAGTTGTAAAGTAAAACATATGACTTTGCCTGACTTACAGTATCAGTTCTGCTGCAGTCATTAAGCAAACCAAGTGGGTTTTTAATACTTTAATATTGCATGACTATGACCTGTGACTTCCTGTTAGCTTCCCCATTGACATTGCTTGTTGGAAGCTGGCTATGAAAGTCACAAATGGTGACCACGTGAGCAATCATAAGTGGATACTGGTTGCCAAACACCTGAATTACAATCACCTAACTTTGTGGATGCTGTGGCAACTGCAAGTTTGAGGATCAGCCATAAATTAGTCTGCAGCACCATAACTTCAGATTGTCACTGAACAAGGCAGTCAATAAGTGAGGATGACTTATTGTCCCAATTAACCTGAAGGCACAAAGCTGGAAAGACTGCATATTGGATGCTTTTAAATTGTTTTGGGTGGAAGGTGCATTTGCTGCAACCTTTTGAGTAAATCTAGTAGTATTGAGTTGCTTTTCAGAACTAATCTCCTTCAGTAATTTTATTGTCATATATTAGAAATCCAAAAGTTTTGCAATCTAGAGTGAATGAAAGAGCCCAACAGGAGAGTTTTTTGCAAGATAACTTCAGACAACACAATAATTGCTGATAAAAATACGATTATAGTAAAAAAAAAACAACACCTTGAATCAGCTGAGGAATGTTTTCCTGCAGTTCTTGCAGGAGTAAATTTGGATCATTGATCAATCACAAAAGGTTAATGTAAGAAATAAGACATCATAAGCAAAGAAGGAATGTGACCACCTTGGTTTTGGCTTGCTCTGTGAACATTTGGAAGGGCTGCAGGCTGGTGCAACTAGCTAGGATAGAGAAACAATGTAAAAACAAGAGGAGTAAGTGATCAAGGACAAGGTAATCAGCTCTGTTAGAAGAATGTTTATTTTTGTCATCAACTGTATTTTCCCCCTCTCTTTTCCCCCTCCCTCAATACTGTATAAAGGTTGCTTGGCTTTAAAAGATTGAATGCAAACATTTAAAAGATGTTTTTGGCTGATTTGTGTGTTTTGGCAACTGTTAAATAAACTAAAATGAAGCTTTTATGCTAATATGTGTTAAGTTTTTTTTTAAAAAAATTGAAATTTATAAGGCTGTCCATATGATGAAGGCAGTGTAGTGTATCAGCAATAATACTTTTTTTAAAAAAACCAAAACCCTCAAATGCCCAAAGAACAACTACTAAAAGACAATCAAGCCCTCAAGATCTACCTCTCTACCACTTTAACTCAAAAATTGAATCTCAAAATTCGGATAAAAGTTTTCAGAATGTTTATGGTAAGATTTCCTTTAAAACAACAAAAATGTGGGTTTATCTTATTTTGCATGGTTTATTTGAAACTAATATCTGGCCTGTCAGTTTTTGTAAGCAGTTGTAAAAAGCAAGAAGGGGGGGGGGGCAGGATAAATAATGGCCCTTTGTTCTTCATCTGGCATTCCAGTGGAACAGAGATGGTTGGCTTCTGTTCTAACTTAAAAGAACTTGGGGCATCTCCCAAGAACAAGCTCCTAGGACAGTGGTGGCGAACCTATGGCATGAGTGCCAGAGGCGGCACTCAGAGCCCTCTCTGTGGGCTTGCGCACCGTCGCCCCAGTCCTAGGCCTTCAGCTGGGTTTTATAAAACCCTTTCGCTTTAGGCCTCTGCCGCCGGGTGCAAAAATAAAAAAGAGGTTCAATCAATCAGTCAATTTCAACTTCTTGCAGGAAAAAAAAAAGATCTTGCAAAGTTGGAATTGATTGATTGAACTTTTTAGTCCCACCCAGTCTGCCGTTACCACTGCAGCCACGCCCAGCCAGTGGACCACACCCAGCCAATGGCCACACCCACCTGGCATCCGACGATGCATAAATGGGTTTTGGGTTGCAATTTGGGCACTCGGTCTCTAAAAGGTTCGCCATCACTGTCCTAGGAGTTAAAAGGATCTTTGCACCAGTCTTCTGGATGGTTAGAGGCAGTATAAGAGGCTTTTAGATCAGTGATGTTTTTTTTTTTTAAGGCAAAACTCGAGATACATAGATTTCTAAATTATAAGCTTTATTGATTGAGGCACCGACTTGATTATTAACTGATGTGTTCTAACTGATGTCTTCTAATGTTCCTGTTAATGCTGAAGTATTAATAAGGTTTTTCAAGTGACTCAGACTCATCTAGTTATGAAACGGAAGCCCTGCAGCAAAGGTGGAGAATTTCTTTTGGTAGGATAAATTAAGAGAAAGGTCAAAAGACCATCCTTTTTGCACTATAATTCCCACCTGTATGATTAATAGTGAAGGATGCTGGAGAATTGGGTGATTGGAGTTTCCCTTTCCTGATCCAAGACTGTGTGTTAATATCACTTTCTACGTTTTAAAAAGTATTGTGGTAGCAAACTGAAATAATGAGGTTTTGTAGAAATATCCCATTTTAATGCCATATGCTAAATAAATAACACCCCATTTAATATCTAATGAAATCTAGATGCAACATTGAATGATGTGAGTTGATTTGGCCAGACTTGTATGTAGTTTTTACCATAACACATGTAGATATTAAAAATAACATAAAACAAGCTCTACTAGCAGAAACACATAAAACTATGCATTATATTAATATTGTTATAAAATATGTTCACGTAAGCAAAAATAATAGAATTAGATAATAGATTGAGATATGTTCACCTTGGCATTACAAGAAAAGAAAGAAAGACCCGCACGTGGATTAGAGAACAAATGAAAGTATAAGATATCAAGAGAGTAAAAATTGAAATGGAAATGGGCTGGTCATATAGCAAGAAGAACTGAGGGCAGGTGGACCAAGGCCAGTCATAGAATGGATCCCACTTGATCAAAATGGTCCACGAAAGATGGATCAACAACATCAACAAGTATTGCGGGCCCAATTGGCAAAGGAAAGCTCAGGACTGTATTGGTTGGAAACGTGCAGAAGAGGCCTACATCCTGCAGTGGAGACAATGGCTAAAATGATGATATTCACCTGGAAATATTAAAGAAGCTTGGCATGTAATGTATTTTGTGGTTTCAAAGAAAATGTTCGGTGGCTTTTTGAAACAAAGAGATCCATTTAGTTAAAGCCAAGCCATATAATTTCCCATTTCTTTTTCTTTTTTCCCTGGCAAGCAAACAAAAGACCTTGTCAGACTTAAGTGGATGCCATCTGTATTGAGCTGGTAGACTGGGATAAAATGGCCAAGGAACCATGTGGGAAGCAATAATAGAAAATCTCAGTTTCATTATTTTTCAAGTAACGTTAGCAACTGTCTAGTAATGAAGATCCAAGAAAATGAACTCAAAAAATAGTACAATCACCCAGCGAACTGTAGTGCAGTAGAATAAACATGAATCTCATGAATTCAATTAATGGATAGAAAAGCCATTAGAAATCCAAAAAAAGAGGAGAAAATAAATCTTGTTAAGCCAAAGCCATCAGAGTATGTGGACTCTTGCCAGACAAATCCAATTATTTCACAGCCATATTTTCTCTTAATTAAATTACATTGCCATCATTATTTATCTCTCTCTTATTTGCCAGTTAGAAGGATTAGGTTATAAGTTTTTATTTTTTTTAACTGTTTAGACTCCTTCCTTGCCTTTGGTTAAATTATAGTTGTATAATAGACAGCCTAGCTGCTAAATTATTGAAATTAACGATTTTGCTGTGCATTAAACCATTTATCATTTTCTATATAATCAACCCAAATAAATCTACTGAAGGGGGAGGTTTCTTCACTAAAAATCAGACTATAATCTACCGCAGTGGTCCAGTACAGATTGCTAGATACCGGTAGTTCTTGACTTACAACCATAATTGGGACCAGATCCTCCATTGCTAAGTGATGTAGTTAAATCGTGACTGATTTTATAACCTTTTTTTGCTGCAGTTCTTATCAAATTACTGTGTTGTTGAAGCTAAAAACCCCTATTATTTTTATTGTTCTTAATGTTTTGTATTCTATATTCCAGAGTCATTTGGATTATGAAATGGGTGGCACGTAGTACAAACAAACAAACAAACATCTGCTTATTGCCTAGGACTTGGTTGAATGTTTCTAGAAAATTGTGTTTCACCTCCCTCAAAAATCTATTTTTAATAGCACAGTTTGACATCTCCTCTACACCAGCGGCCCCCAACCTTTCCGGCTTGGTGGCCTGGCGGAAGGGGAGAAGGGATGGTGCTGTGCAAATGGCAACTGGGTGCATGAGACCTCACAGCTCCATTTGCACAAGTGGAGGGTGTGCTTGCCTGCCATTTGCACAAATTGAGCTTTGTGCATGAGTGCGAGTGCCCGCTGGTTGTACAAGTGGGCCATAGGGGTTGGGGAACCCTTCTTTGCACCACAAAATTATGTTGCTGCCATTGGCAATTATTTATTATATTAGTTAATATTTTAACAAGATAAATAACACTGGTAGATATAACAGTTCGAAACTTAGCTTTGTGTTTTTTTATATGATAGCTAGGAGCTCCTTCTCTCCCTTGGATCATTTAAACATTTTCATGAATGACATGTAGAACAGAAAGTTTTAAACTTGTAGTGTATGCTCATACAGCAAATAAAGTAATCTGTCACATTTTAAATAGCACCTAAGTGACAACTGGGTTAACTTTCTTAAATGTGAAGGTAGCTATTCATAGCCAGAATGTTATTCTAAGTAAAAGAGGGATGTCAGAAGTCAGCTTATATTTTTACCTTGGGCATGGTAGGAGTGTAATAAAAATAGCTTCTGCTTCCTGAAGCACCACTTTGTTGTGGACATGACAAGTGTGTATCACACTAAGTGTGTAGCTATGTAACAGGATATGGGATTTTTCTTAGAAGAGTTTTTTAAGAAAACACTCCCAACTTACTGGTAGTATAAACCATGACCATGTTTTATGGAAGAGATATGTAGAATAGAGACATCACTTGCAGTTTAAGATTATAGTTCTGTTTATAATGGCTTCCATAATTTAAATGTGTTTCTTTAATGGGCAGGTTGTCAGTATGTTTTATGATTTGAAATAATTGTTCATCAAGACTTGACATAAATGATTTTTCCAGTTTCCTTGTGTTTGTTTGGGACAAGTGCAAACTTTTGCTTTGCTTGAGTCACCTAAAAGGGATTAATTGGCAATAAGATTATACATTACTTAAAACTATTTGGTTTGTCATGTAGGGTAGTGTAAGATTTTTTTTTGTCATTGAGAAGTTTGTAGCTTTCAATCAGTTGGCTTTGTTCAAGTTACATTAGGGCCCTAGACATACCCAATCCCTACAACCATTCTTCATATGTTTTGACTTCCAGCCCCCTAATTATCTTTGTTGCTCTTCTCTTCACTCTTTCCAGAATCTTTTTTATGTTGTGGTGACCAAAAATAGATGCAATATTCCAAGTGTGGTCTTATCAAGGCATTATAAAGCAGTACTAACACTTCACATAATCTTGATTCTGTCCCTCTGTTAATGCAGCCTAGGATTGCATTGGCTTTTTTGGCACACATGATAGTAAATAATAATTGACTCTCTTAGAGTTGTACCATTTGCATGCATGGTACCAGAAGATTGCACGTGGAATTTTAATGCGAATGAATGGAGTTGCAGTGTTCCTTAACAAGAAGATATCTTAAGACTCCTTCATAAATGTTTTTGGGGGTTTTAAACAAGATTTACAATGTAAAGACCCGAATGATTGCCCGTGTGTGTGTGTGTGTGTGTGTGTGTGTGTGTGTGTGTGTGTATACTGCCCTGTGAAATGGAATTACCAGTTTGGAATCTTCAAGGCGTCCTTTTATTTGCTACAAAGAAGCAGTGAATATTCATCTGTTTCCTGCCAAGTTTGACATTTTAATAAGCTATTATTATAAAAGGGTTTTTAATGTGTTTTAATGCAGATGCATTTTTTGTTTTTATCTTTCCTCTCAAAAAACAGAATCAGGCCTCAGTTAGCCAAAGAGAAGATAGAAGGATGCCATATCTGCACATTGGTCACACCTGGTGAACCTCAGGTGTTTCTAGGAAAAGATAAGGCCTTTACTTTTGATTATGTGTTTGATATTGAATCCCAGCAAGAGGAAATCTACTTACACTGCATAGAAAAATTGATTGAAGGCTGCTTTGAAGGATATAATGCTACTGTATTTGCTTATGTCCAGGTAAGATTGAGTAATTTTCTGATAAAATATTTTCTGCATAAAAAGGGGAAATTTGGATACGTTCAAACACAGATTCAGATTTTGCCAGAGGTGAGAATTATAGATTTTAACATAAGAAATTAACAATCTACAGAAAATGTAAATGGATAAATAAATAGCAATGCACCAAAGCGCAGTATTGGGCAAGTTACAGCCAGTTCTTTGCAGCATTCATGTGGTCATGTGACTGTGATTTGGGCACTTGACAACCAGCATGTATTTATGATGGTTGTAGCATCCCAGGGTCATTTGATCATCATTTGTGATCTCCCAGCCAGCTTTCGACAAGTGAAGTCAGTGAGGGAAACCAGATTCACTTGATGACTATGGCAAAAAGGGTCATAAGATCAGGTGCGGTCCCATGGTAACTCACTTAATGACAGCTGAACAATGGAAGTTCTTGTCCTAGTCAAGGTTACCTAGTAGTCATAGGTAAAGATGTTTTGTGGTTATCAAGGAATGATTTTTGCTTTATCTAATAGTGTTAGAACTTAGCCAGCTTTTTGTAATCATTTATATACTCATGTATGTTTCTTATTATTTCTGTTGTCCTTAAATTTTGAATGCTGGTAATGATGGAGTTACAATCTAACATCATCTGAGAAAACAAAATTGGGAAAAACCGATCTCTTGTCATTTTTTGCTCCTTGGAATTCCATAGCTATTTAGATTGTATTTCTGCCATCTTGAAAAAAAGGTTTCTCAAAGTTCACCCATGTAGAAAATATATCAGTTATATTACAGAATAACTTTTTTAAAAAACATTTTTATGGCATTTATGTTTTTGATATTGAAATTCTGGTCTCAGTTGTGCTTCCATAATTATAATGTTTAGTCTTTTTAATTTTAGACAGGAGCTGGTAAGACTTACACAATGGGCACAGGATTTGATGTCAATATAATGGAAGAGGAACAGGGTATTATCCCGCGAGCTGTAAAACACCTGTACAAGTGCATTGAAGAGAAAAAGCATGCAGCTATTCAACAAGGGCTTCCACCTCCGGATTTCAAAGTCAATGCTCAGTTCTTAGAGGTAAGTCTTTGTAATAGAATAGATATTTATTTGTTTGTAGTCATTATCAAAGAGCTCCCTGTTGCCTTCTGTGGTAAGGAAATAAATTAGACTAATACTTTTATTTTAGTTGGGAAAATATAAAGGGGATTGAAATTTGGTTCATGTTGGGAGCCTCAGCGTCATGGAACATTCTAAAATTATACTGTTGTAAACACAAACTACATAGTGTCCAAACTTTCCATTCCAATAAATCACAGAAGATTAGTAAAACATAATTGAAAGTCAAGAAAAACCTTTGTGATACTGATCAATATTCTTTATATGCCAAAGAAATAGAACAAGATTTGTCTTGTCCTGAACGTGACTAATTTTGAAGGGTGTTTCCTTTTAAAATACTTCTAAATATAGGGTGCAGAATTGATATGCAGAATGTTCAAATTACAGTTGCCTAAGATAGGAGTCTCACTTTTTTCATCAAAGTAGCAATTGGATTGTGTGTGTGTGTGTGTGTGTGTGTGTGTGTACTGTATGTGTGTGTGTGTGTATGTATGTATATTTTGTATGTATGTATAGGCATACATGCAACACACACAAACACACATAGCATGCATTCATTTTCCTGTTGTAAAAAAAATAGAGAACTAATGCAATTTCAGAAGTTAAGATTGAAAATTACGTATCAACCTAATTGAATATTAGTTGCATATACAATAAACCAACTTAAAATAGTTGGTTTATTGACCGTTCCAACTAACAACGGCACTGAAAAATGTGACTTATGACCATTTTTCACAGTTATGACCTTTGTAGCATCCCCATGATCACGAGATCAAAATTCAGAGATTTGGCAGCTGGTTCATACTTATGACCATTGCTGTGTCTCAGGATCATGTGATCACCTTTTGCAACCTTCTCACAAGGAAAGTCAATGGGGAAGCCAGATTCACTTAACAAACGGGCTACTGACTTATCAGTTGCAGTGATTCACTTAACAACTATGGCAAGAAAGGTCGAAAAATGGGGCAAAGCTCACTTAACAAATGTTTCACTTAACAACAGAAAGTTTGGTCTCAATTGTGGTCGTAAGTCGAAGACCACCTACCTGATATTCTTAATTGACAGCATTGGGTTGAAGCTTTCTGGCTAACTATCTAAGGAAATGTAAAGCTATGTAAATGCACAAATTAATGGCCTTTTGATTCTTTGATTTTGGTTTATAAATGCTTTGAGATTTAAATTGATGTTACATATTTTGTAGAAAAAGTGGCAGGCTATAAGCAAAATAAAAACATTTTATTGCATTCCCTTTAGTTTTTGAAATAGATTTGCAGTTAATAATTTAAAATGTTTATAATTATTATTAGAAGAATGTCTGGAATCCAGAAATAAGATTTGAAAATACTTAAAATAGAAAAAATAATAGAAAAAGTATTAAGTAAATCTAAAAAATATTTTTAGAAAAATAAAACCCCATTCATTTTCAGCATCGTGAAATTAACAGAAAGACCAAAAATAAGTAAAATTTTTAAATAAAAAGATTCACACCGCTAAATAAACAGACTGGCAAATAAGTGTTTCATATGACATCGTGAATGATACAATTCTTTATTAACCATAGAGTAAGAGGTAAATTTATAATTGTACTTACAAATGCTGTAAGGAAAATCAGACTCTACTTCTTTGTGTTTTCTTCCTTTGCTTTTACACTTTTGGCTTATTTTATCTCTTTTTCCTTTTTTCACACTTAGATTGTTTTCTTTAGTGGTTAAATGAATATCGTCAAATCTGCCAACCAAAGCAGATTTTTATTTTGGTTTTTCTTAGTGTTTTTTTTAATTATTATTTTATTACTTCCTCTAAGTAGCAGCAACCACTTTTAAACAGGCAGTAAAAAGGTTGATTTGTATATTACAATAGTGAACCTAAAACTTAAAAGGTAAAAATGAACAGATCCAAAATAAAAATTATATTTCCATTCTCTAAAAGGCCAGAACAAAACTACATTAAATTGTACTTTTGAGAATACTTGACTGGGTATAAATATGCCAAGTGCAAGGGATAATAATAATAGAAATTATTCCTGCCTCACTTTGTACAGAAAAGAATTCTATATGTTGAACACAATTACTAACCTTGGACTGATATTGGAAAAATGCATCTAGGTGAGGGAGCTGACTAATTTAATTAAAATCATCTGCCTTCTTACACTTATTAATATTTTTGTGTCTACCATGAGAGCAGTTTGATGTAGTAGTTAAGGCTCCAGGCTAGAAACCAGTAGACCTTGAGTTCTAGTCCCGCGTTAGACACAAAGTCAGCTGGGTGACCTTGGGCCAATCACTCACTCTCTGCCTTTAAAACAGGCAATGGCAAACAACTTCCAAAATTTTGCCAAGAAAACTGCAGGGACTTTTCCAGGCAGTATCCTGGAAATCAACAGACTTGAAGGCATCCCCCCAAGAGCTTAGTAATATACTTTTCCTCTAGTGACATTCTTTTGAAATTTAAGTTATAGTTTGAAGGATTTATTTTTTTTTGTTGTCATCTTGTTTCTTTTCATAACATAAAAACTAAATAAAGAAATGAATTGTGAAGAGTTTAACTTTAGATTGCATAGTTTGATACCAAGACCCCAGTCATTGAATTTCAAAGTTTTTCTCTAAATCCTTCTTAGTCTTCTTTAACATAAAGGGGATTTTTTCTTTTTTGCATAATAAGGCTTTGCTGCCATTTTGAATTAATTCAAATTAAATATAATTATATAATTAAATATAAAAAGCAACAGCTTTCTTAGACTAATGTATAGTTTACAGAGTAAGCTAAGGAGGCATGTTATGAATTATAAATTTTGTTAGTTAAATGTTGAATTCTGTTAAGCAGCTTTTTACTCTTAGTAACGTCATTTTCCCCTATTAATTTAGCTTTACAATGAAGAAGTACTTGACCTGTTTGATTCAACACGTGATATTGATTCAAAGAACAAAAAGTCAAATATCAAAATCCATGAAGATTCAGCAGGAGGAATATATACAGTGGGAGTCACAACACGGACTGTGAATGCAGAATCGGAGGTGCCTGTGTACAAAATAACATTATTTCTTGAAAACAACCAAAATATTTAATTATTTATATTTCACTTTTCCTTCCAGGAAATTAAGTCAGCACACAAGATTGCTTTTATTTTTTATCCACGTGTACTAACTTTAGAATGAGAAGTTATAATTGGCTTAAGTCACCAAGGGAGTTTATTTATTTATTTTATTTATTTTCAAATATTTATATGCCGCCCAATCCCAAAGGACTCAGGGCGGCGTACGAAGTTAAAACAATCATAAAACAATAAAATAATACAGTCATACCGCGAGTCCGATCATATCCCGCCCCCCCCCGGGGACATCAGCCCCAGGCCTGCCGGAACAGGAGAGTTTTAACGGCTTTCTTAAAGGCCGGCAGGGTGGGAGTAGTTCGAACCTCGGGGGGAAGTTGATTCCACCAGGTCAGAGCCACCACAGAAAAGGCCCTTCCCCGAGGGCCCGCCAGCCGACATTGTCTGGCTGACGGGACCTGAAGGAGGCCCAATCTATGGGACCTCACCGGTCTCTGGGAGCTGTGCGGCAGAATGCGGTCCTGTAAGTAACCTGGCCCTATGCCATGAAGGGCTTTGAAGGTGATAACCAACACCTTGAATTGCGTCCGGAGACCCACGGGAAGCCAGTGCAGCTCGCGGAGGATAGGTGACACGGCGTACCTTGGCGCACCCACAGTCACTCTCGCGGCTGCGTTCTGAACCAACTGCAGCCTCCGATCGCCCTTCAAGGGTAGCCCCATGTAGAGTGCGTTACAGTAATCCAGTCTTGAGGTGACAAGGGCATGAGTGACTGTGAGTAAAGCCTCCCGGTCCAAATAAGGCCGCAACTGGTGCACTAGGCGAACATGTGCAAAGGTCCCCCTGGCCACAGCCGATAGATGTTGTTCCAGATTTAGCTGTGAGTCCAGGAGGACACCCAAGTTGCGTGCCTGCACTGAGGGAGGTAAATTTCCCCCCCCCCAGGACTAAAGATGGACCATCCAGTTGGCCTTTGGGAGGCAAGACCCAGAGCCACTCGGTCTTGTCAGGGTTGAGTCTAAGCCTGTTCACCCCCATCCAGACCCTCACATCTTCCAGGCACCGGCACATCACGTCGACTGCTTCACTGAAAGGACACGGGGTGGAGATATATAATTGGGTATCATCCGCGTACTGATGATACCTCACCCCGTGTCGCCGAATGATCTCACCCAGCGGTTTCATGTAGATGTTAAAAAGGAGGGGGGACAGTTCCATTACTTTTAGCCCTAGTCCAGAACTTAAATTATATTGGCCTGCACCCAAAGCAGCCTTAGTAATATTGTGCTTCCAGGTATCTACTCTCTTCTGTTTTGTGTACTTTAATTAGCTTTTTCCTACTTTGCGGAAATACCCAACTCAAATTCTGTCATTTCTGCTGCTATGGAGAAATGCAGAACAAAGTAAGATACGGTAATAACGTTAGCTTGCTGTGACAATCTTCTGAGCTTATGAGAACTGTAGCAGTTATTTGCTTTAGCTCTTTTCAGGTTCCCTGTTTCCCAGGCTATTAGTGAAGTTACATTAAATATTCAAAGCCAGTTACAGGGAACAGAGAGAGCGAGACAGAGAGAGGCACTACAAGGGGGCATTGTTAGCATACTTGGAGTTACTATAACAACATAAGGTAGTCTTCTATTCACTGGAAACTGGTCTATTTTTGCACTCCAGAGATTTAGCTGAATGCAGTATGTTCTGTGATACCTCTGGGGGGGGGGGGCGTGGAAACCCTCTTTTATATATCCCTAATAATTATACGGTTCTGTAGATATCCACTGAAAATCCAGGAAAAATTGCACTACTTTTCACTCTGCTGGCACATACCTTCTGTAAGTTTGGGCATGGGATGGAAGCAGAGGTGATTTGATTACAACAGTTTCTATTACATCATTTCAAGGGGTTTTCTAAGGTGTGCTCAGCAGATTATGGAGGATAGCAATGGTTTGGAAGAATGTGCAATTAAAATATTGTTCCTAAGGAATCAGAAAAAAATCAATATAAAAATAATACATTTTTTAACAGTTCGACTTTGCTAAACATAATTGGTTCTGATGGGTGTGTATACTTTTAAAAATGTTAATCAGTCACTCTTTTTCCTGCCCATTTGTACAGATGATGCAATGCTTGAAGCTGGGTGCTTTATCTCGAACTACTGCCAGCACACAGATGAATGTCCAGAGCTCACGTTCACATGCCATCTTCACCATCCACTTATGCCAGACTAGAGTTTGTCCGCCACTTGATGCTGTAAGTGTCTAAGGAAGTGGTGGAGTTTTTATTCTAAGAATATCTTTGTATCCAGGTTTAATAAAGTTATGTGGTGTTTGTAATGTCTTTGGCTCTCAGGGGTCATTACATGAACTTAGTATACTGGGAATACCTTTCAGCTGTATAAATCCTATAGCACAGAGGTCCCTAATTCCCGGTCCATGGACCAGAACCGGGTCGCGGCATGCCAGCAGCTGGTCCGTGCAAACACGCAAAGCCCCATCCACGAGATGCAGGCAGTACATGAAACCACGCCCCCTCCGGTCCGCAGAAAAACCTCTCTTCACGGAACTGGTCCCTGGTGCTCAAAAAGTCGAGGACCATTGTTCTAGCATATTCAACAAGGCTGTGCTTGGAATTTATTTATTTATTAAACTTCCCATGTCTAGGAAGCTTACAATAATTAAAAAAAACCAAGATGAAACATTTTATTTCTTTTCTTCCAATCAAGAGCAGTTCACATGCAGCAAATCACTGCATCCAGTTCTGGTCACCACAATACAAAAAGGATGCTGAGACTCTTCTAAAGAACAAAAAGGGAATTCTCTGGGGGAGATGGGAGATTTAGGACTAGGAAATATAAATAAATATAAATTAAATAAAGTAAAACAAAGTTAACAAGGGGTCTAGAAGGAGACTAAGCTATGTGATGAATAGTTAAGGAAACTAGGTATGTCTAGCCTAGTTCATGATAGCTGTCTTCCAGTACTTGAGGGGTAGTCATAGAGAAGAGCTGGTTGACCTGTTCTCGAAAGCACCTGAGGGCAGGACGAGAAGTCATGGGTGGAAGCTTGTTAAAGAGAGATCCAACCTGGAATTAAGGAGAAATTTTCCAACAAAATAATTAATTAATGGAATAGCTTGCCTCCCGGAGTTGTGGCTGCTCCATTATTGGAGGTTTTAGACAGAACAACAATTGTCCAGAATGGTATAAGGCAGTGGTTCTCAACCTGTGGGTCGGGACCCCATTTGGGGTCGAACGATCATTTCACGGGGGTCGCCAAACAACGCAGTCCACCATTTTTTTCCCCCTTTCCATAGCTGTGCTACTCCCTTTTATTCTATTGGCTTTTGAAAGCCAATAGAATAAACTCTCTTGAATAGAGTCTAATTCTATTGGCTTTCAAAGGCCAATAGGAATTGTCCAGGCTGTCTCTGCCCTGCTGAGCCCGCCAAAAGTCCCATTCTGCAAACGAAGCTGCACCAGTTGAGTAGTCCTCGATTTACGACCGGTTGAGTAGTCCTCGAATTACGACCGGTTGGGGGTCGCGGCATTAAAAAGGTTGACAACCACTGATGTAAAGTCTCCTGCCTTGATCAGGGGTTGGACTAGAAGACCTCCAAGGTCTTTTTCAGCCCTATGATTCTATGATCTTATCTCTGACCAAGCTCATGCATGCGTAATTTGAAGTATTCCAGTTTTTCAGCTGCTTTTTATCTCTTATTGTCTTGAAGATCATCACAAAGGAGGTTGAACGCAGAAATGTAATGATCTGTGATAAAAAAAAATAATGCTTATTTATGTGGTCTCTGTTGGTATTTTGTGCGGTGTGGTTTTACTATAATTGGATATAATTCTTTCCACGGTATAAATGTTTTTGTTTCTGTTGCTTATTGTAGGACAACGTGACAGACAACAGAATAATAATGGAGTCCTCTGAGCTAAATGAGTTTGAAACTCTTACCGCCAAGTTTCATTTTGTGGATCTGGCAGGATCAGAACGATTAAAACGTACAGGGGCAACTGGGGAGCGAGCCAAAGAAGGCATATCTATCAATTGTGGACTTGTAAGTTTAGATTCGTATCCCACCTTGTCAGTAATCACACTTACTTAAAGGTGATACAGAAATCTGTAAAATAGAGGATGAGCAGGTCTAGAACTCACAATCTCCTGATTTCTGAGCCAGTAGCTTGCCCACTGCGCACAACTGATTCTTATATCCCTATTACATCTTTTAGTTTTGAGGTAGACTGTAAAAAAATCAGTGAAATTGCAAATCTGCTTAGCACTCTTCATATAATTGCTATGTGTATTTCATAGCCACATTCTATTTTTGATTTTATGAGTTGTCCAGCACAAGAGCAAAGATGCTGGCATAAATTTATTCTTAAGGAAGTTTTTTTGGGTTGCATGCTTGAAATTGGCCAGGGTTCAAAGAAACTTTTTTGTTCAAGAAAACAGCCTGCAATTGAAGTTTTATTTACATGACTTCTTGTGATTTAGGGGCACTTCTGCGTAGCTCTTATTCCCTAACAAGCCAGTTTGAAGCTAACTGTGATAATTATGTCTTCTGCAGACTTGAGTGGTCAGAAGTGGCAAAACGGTGAGTTATTGCTCACTCTCTAGTAGAACAAGGGAGGGAAATAATTATTATTCCTTAGTGCCCCATATCAAAAAGACTCCAGAAATCTCCTTACACTCAACTCCATACTCAACAAACACAAGCTGAATTGCTAGCATTATATGTCTTTTCTAATCATTAAAAAAAAAATCTGTGAAGGAGACATTGTAAAGAAAACAAGCTATTATTCCTCTGTTGTAGTGAAAAAAAATTGTTGAAAAGTACACTCACAGTTTTTATAACCACGAACCTTTCTTAACAATTCTAATCATAGTTGCAGTGAAGGAGTGGAAGAGTCTGATTCTAAACAGTCTGCAGACAGCGATCTGGAATAGGATGCTGAACATTGCTTTAGAAGTGGGAAGATGCTATAGAAGAAAAAAAACCTTAGTTCTTCCTCTTCCATACAAAAAGAAAAAAAGGGAAAAATTAATTGCCACTTTCCCTTTTACATCTGTCTTGTAAAAGGGAAAGTGGCAATTAATTTCCCCCTTTTTTTTCTTTTTGTATGGAAGAGGAAGACACTAAGGTTTTTTTTTCTTCTATAGCATCTTCCCACTTCTAAAGCAGAAATAAGGTGTAAATGAACAAAACTGTTATACAGGTAGTCCTTGGCTTATGAATAGTCTCTTAACAACTCTGAATTTACAACAAGCCTTGAATGAGCACTTTATGGTAGATAAAGTACTTCTGGCCATTGTAAAATGTGAGACAGATAGACACACACCTACACACGAGATCATGTGACTTGTATTTCATGCTCTTGGCAACCAGCTCATGTTTACCAAGACTGCAATTTGTGACTTTTTTATCGGTTTTGGAACAATATGTTTGCATTTACATTGGGTGGTGCTTGCTTAACGACTGTGGTGACTCACTTAAGATCTACTGAAAAAAGTTCATAAAATTTAGTTATGTGGGTGCCTTGACTTACAACCATAGCGACAACTAAAACTCCAGCCCCAGTTGTGGTTGTAAGTCAAGGACTTTGCCTAGGTGGCTCTGCATGTAAATAATTGCAAACAGCCCAGATCCGCCTTAAAGTGGCTTTGGAGGATAATAGGCATTTATTTAAGACCCATGGTTAAAATGCAGTACTGCAGGCTAACTCACTGCTCACTGCCAGCAGTTCGATTCTGACTGGCTCAAGATTGACTCAGCCTTCCATCCGAGGTCGGTAAAATGAGGACCCAGATTGTTGGGGGCAATATGCTGACTCTGTAAACCGCTTACAGTAAAGCACTGTGAAGCGGTATATAAGTCTAAGTGCTATTGGTATTTCCTACTCCCAAAAAACTGAAGCATTTCATTGAAGCATCTTGTCAATTTGTCATGCTGCCTTTCTCCTTTAAAGGTCTGTAAACAGAATGCAGTATCAGCTGAAACTAAGGTATTCCACTCACAGAAAGTTTCCTGCCCATGAAAAAAATCAGACTGCCCTGGAATTTGCAGAGCTGTTGTGTATGGAAAGAGATATTTTTCTTGCAGCTTGTGCTACACAGCTCTTGAGCTACCTGATTTTTGGCAGTGATGTTTTGATTTAATTTATGGTTACCTATGTTTGTGAAGGTTTTTTTTTTTTTAACCCATGAGATTTTTATATTTTCAGCTGGCATTGGGCAATGTAATAAGTGCACTGGGAGACAAGAGTAAGAAGGTGACTCATGTACCATACAGAGATTCAAAATTAACACGACTACTGCAAGATTCTCTTGGAGGGAATAGGTATGAGCGAGTGTTTAATCAAATAAATCTTGTTTGAAAGGAAGGATGAAAAACTGTGATTGACTGGCTGTTGTTGTGACTAATAAGCACAAATGGATAGATGTTGTATATCTGCATTTAAATATTTCTTCTACTTTACAGAAGTGCAGAGTGTTAAATGGCAGAATTCTTTTTTATGACCGTGTAAATATTTTTAGGAATAAGCAGAAATAAAACTGACCTTTATAGAATGCAAATAAATTTTCTTTAAAAAAAATTACATCTCCCAATGAACATTGAATAATAAGAGTTGGAAGGGACCTTGGATGTCTTTGAGTCGAACTCCCTGCTCAAGCAGGAGACCCTATACCAGGGGTAGTCAACCTTGGCTCTTTTATGACTCGTGGACTTCAGTTCCCAGAATTCCTGAGCCAGCTTAGCTGGCTCAGGAATTCTGGGAGTTGAAGTCCACGAGTCATAACAGAGCCAAGGTTGACTACCCCTGCCCTATACCTATTCTAATTCAGACAAATGGTTGTCCAATCTCTTTTTGAAAGCCTCCAGTGATGGAGCACAACTTTTGAAGGCAAGGTAACCCATTTATTTAAGATACCTAATGTTTAATTCCATTACATTTGTAAACTAAAATAGAACCAGAAAGATACTTAGATTTGTCTGTCTCAGTCTCTTACAATAACTTGTTTTCTATTACTGTTTTCAGGGTTCAGCCATCCCACTTTTTTTTTTTCTTATAGCCCATGGAAAAAAATCCCTTTGGACCGTTCTCCAATTGTATTTTTTAGTATTCGAATAGCTAGAGGAAATGTAATAAAAATAAAAAATAAGAAGCTTGAGTAGTATTGTGGTGGTTAAAGACACAAGATGTCAATTTTTACGTATAATTATCGATGTGAATTTTCAGTAATTAGTACTCTGCATTGAAGTTAACATAATTTAATAATTATGGGTTATTATGTGCAAAATCATCTCACATTTGGTTATTTGATTTTAGGATAATAATGTTTCCTCTGCTGCTCAACAGCAATCAACATGTAGTCCTCAGTGGAATTACATCTGCATAGAGGAAAATGTGCAGTGGGGTACCTGAAGGTTCTGCCTTGGGCCCAGTACTCTTTAACATCTTCATAAATGAGCTAGATGAGGGGATAGAAGGAGAAGGCATCAAATTTGCAGATGGCACCAAGTTGCAGGGAACAGCCAATAGTTTAGAAGTTACACTTAAGATTAGAAGGATCTTGACAGACCTGAACACTGGGCCCCATCCAACAAAATGCGATTCAGTGGTGAGAAACGTAAGGCCTTACACATAGACAGGAAAAACTAAATGTACAGGTATAGAATATATGGTACCTGGTTCAACAGTAGCAACAGTCAGATCTAGGCGCCCTAGTGAATCACCAATTAATTATGAGCCAGCAGTGTGCTGCTGCTATGAAAAAAGCTAATGCAGTCCAAGGTTTCATCAGTAGTTTCAAGATCATGTGAAGTGATAGTACCACTTTATGCTGCACTGGTGAGACCACACTTGGAATGTTGCAGTTCTGATCACCATGATACCAAAAGGATGTTAAGACCCTAGAACAGTGGTTCTCAACCTGTGGGTCGGGACCTCATTTGGGGTCGAACGACCATTTCACGGGGGTCGCCAAACAACACAGTCCGCCATTTTTTCCCCTTTTCCTTAGCTGTGCTACTCCTTTTTATTCTATTGGCTTTTGAAAGCCAATAGAATAGACTCTCTTGAATAGAGTCTAATTCTATTGGCTTTCAAAAGCCAATAGGAATTGTCCAGGCTGTCTCTGCCCTGCTGAGCCCACCAAAAGTTCCATTCTACAAACGGTGCTGCACCAGTTGAGTAGTCCTCGACTTACAACCGGTTGGGGTTCGCGGCATTAAAAAGGTTGAGAACCACTGCCCTAGAAAGAGTGCAGAGAAGAGGACCAAGTGTGATAAGGGGTCTGGAGGTTAAACTGTATGAGGGAACTAGTATCTAGTCTAGTCTACCAAAGAGAAAGACGGGGGGATGGGGACATGATAACTGTCTTCCAGTACTTGAGTGGCTGACTCAGAGAAGAGGGGGTTGACCTATTTTCTAAAGAAGGGGTCTCCAACCCCTGATCTGTGCACCAGTACCGGTCCATGGCCCATTGGGAACCAGGCCACGCAAGGAGTGGGAAGGCACATGAAACTTTATTTGCATATGTGGGATTAGACTGCACATGTGAAACCTCCCCTCCCCTTGTCAGTCCATGGAGTGAAAAAGATTGGAGACTGCTGCTCTAAAGCACCAGAGGTAAGGACAAAAAAAAAAATGGATGGAAAAACATTGAAGAGAGATGCAACTTAGATTAAGGAGAAATTTCCTGACAGTGAGAACAATTAGACAGGGGAAAGGCTTATCTCCTGGAGTTGTGGTGCACTCTCAGTGGAAGTCTTAAAGAAGAGATGGACTGCTATTGTCTGGAATGGTACAGGGACTCCTGATTGAGCAGGGGGTTCGACTAAAATACTTCTAAGACCCCTTCCAATTCTATTATTCTATGTTCTGTGTTCTAAGATTCTTGAAAAAAAAACCTTTGAAATACTTGAGTGAATGTAGTATTGAAGGTTCTAGCTGTGAGGCTATCTAGTTGATAATTGTATCTTTGGACATGCATCTTTGTTGATTATTCTGTCATTTCAACATGCTATTTAAAATGCCAACAAATTAAAAAAAAATCTGGAGAGGGGAATTCTCCAGAAATTCTACACTTTTCAGCCAAAATGGCTTTTGGCACTCAAATATTTTTTACATTTGTTGAGCAAATTATTTTGTTTATATATGAAACCTAAATTTAATGGGCCAATTGCAGAGAAATTGTGAATGTATAATTCCTGACTTTCCATCAAATCTGAGAATATGTAATCGTAATTATATCACTTTGTATGAGAAATTGTGAATGTGTAATTCCTGACTTTCCATCAAATCTGAGAATATGTAATTGTAATTATATCACTTTGTATGATAGCCTAGTTACAAAATGACACAGATTTCTGTCAAAATTTGGTCTATCGAGGTGTTGTAATTAAGCTTTCATTTATTAATGCTTGGCCACCAATATGTTTTTGATTATTTTAACAGTTGTTTCCAAATAATGAACAGCAGTTCTTTTTTATTTCTAGCCAAACAATCATGATAGCTTGTGTAAGCCCTTCAGACAGAGACTTTATGGAAACGCTGAACACCCTAAAGTACGCAAACCGAGCAAGAAATATCAAGAATAAGGTGATGGTTAATCAGGATAGGGCTAGTCAGCAGATCAATGCTCTGCGAAGTGAGATAACTCGATTGCAGTTGGAACTCATGGAATATAAAACGGTAAAATTGATTGGGATCTGTTCTTTTTTTCAAAAGCAAATTTATTATGATTGTCTTTGCTGTAATGTGATGTGAATAATTTCACTTTGAAACTCCCCACTTGTCCCCGTCCCTCTGCCTTGAGTGGTAGATTGAGTTGTCTTAGGACTGGCAGACAGGTACTACATGTTTACCCAGTGCATTCCATTGCACCTTTTACCTTTGAATCCAAGGCCATCTTCTTCATAAAGTCTAATTCTTGCATGTTTCTACCTGTTGAAAAGCCCAAGTGCAATGAAGGAAAGAAAGCTTACAGTTCACAGCTAGCAGAAATAAAAGTACAGATAGTCCATGTTTAGCCGCTTCTTTGTTTAGAGGAGGAGTCTTCAAACTTGGCAATTTTAAGACTTGTGGACTTCAACGCTGAGGAATTCTGGGAATTGAAGTCCACAAGTCCACCCCTGGTTTAGAGACCATTTGCTTGCAGCTCTATAAATTGAAGCCACACATCTTAAAAGTTGCCAAGGCTGAAAAACACTAGGCTGTAGTGACAGTGCTTTCAAGAGTAAGACACTCAGTTGTAATTTAATTTTTGAATATGCCTAGTCAAATATAGTATCATCTGTGGAGTCCTTGATGTGCTTAAACTTGGTTGGTTGCAGACTTTGCAAACAAGCAAACAAGTTCAAAGGACACCAAGGACTCCACATTTTAATCCTGAACTATACATGTTCTTTTCTGTTTAGAACAGTAGCATCTATAAAATTGCAAGAACCCTCAATAAATGCACTCATGGATTGAGATTTGATATTTTTGGGATATTGATTAACCTGGATTGGTCCATTATAGTCAAGTACTTAATTGAGAAAGCTTTGAACTTGCATGATGATTCTTATAATACTATATTATAGGGTTAATGACCACTTTTTCTTCACTTAATAGCCATTTTTTCAATGACGGTTTTTCATTGTGATGGCACTGGATAATTGGTAGTTATGACTGGTTCTGGCTGTTGCAGCATCCCCAAAGTCACTTGAATGCAATACAAGAGCTTGGAAACCAGCTTACTCTTACAACATTTGCAGTAACCAATAGTAATATGATCTCCATTTGCGACCTTCCCACAAGCAAAGTCAATAAGGAAGACAGCAGGGAAGGTTGAAACTTGCTACCATTTTTTTCTCAAGCAGCTCTGCTACAGAGTACAAAATCTCAAATATTCATGCCACAGCACCCTTTCCCCTACCCAGCTACCCTTGCCCAGCAGTATCTTCTAAGCCTGCATCTCAGTGATGGGATTTAAATATGTGAACAACCAGTTCTCTGTGTGGATGCCGCTTCCAGAAGTCCATTCTAGGCCCAGGCAACAAAAAATTAGCTATCGGTTCTGCCAAAGTGATGCAAACTGGCTGAATCCACCACTGCTGCATCCACTTACCACAGCACCCTGCTGCCTCTCTCCATAGCACTCACTGGATTGCAGGCCTGTTTGTGAGCCACCTGGGACATGCAACTTCCTACTGGCTTCTTCATTGACTTTGGTAGTCAGAGGTTGGCAGGAAATTTCAAGTGAGGTCCTCATTTAACGACCCACATTTCTCACTTAAGGATGGAAATGGGACTGCCAAAATTGCCATTGCTAAGCAGCACAGTCATATGATGTGTTTTAGGACTGCATAGCTTAGCGATGGAAATTCTGGTACCAATTACCATTGTTATGTGAGGTCTTTATCATGTAGGAGTACTTGAGCATATTTGAAGCATAAGTGAAACATGTTAATATAATTTCATTCCAAACAAACTACAATTCAGTGTTCAGAACTAGATAAGATGTTACATCAACAGTTTTCCTATTTTTCAGAAGAGATCTTGTTAAAATTAGCCCTCGGCAAAGACACTTTTTTCTTTTTTTAAAGGGTAAAAGGATTATTGATGAGGAAGGTGTGGAAAGTATTAATGACATGTTTCATGAAAACGCCATGCTGCAGACGGAAAACAACAACCTGCGAGTTAGGATAAAGGCAATGCAAGAGACTATAGATGCTTTGAGAGCTCGAATCACACAGCTCGCAAGTGATCAGGCCAACCAGGTCCTTGCTAGAGCAGGTAATGTGTACTTTTATCACTTAAATTGCTGTGTGAATTAAGGTCTGTAAGGAGTACTAGTTGTTTGCTAGAAAAAGATAAAAATTAAAGGCAAGCCTTCCATGCAATTAGCAATTATGTGAATGTTGTTTTTAAAGCTAACATGAAGCTGGGATTGTTGGGATGACGGATGGTATCCTTTACTCCATGTGGTCTGTTAACATTAAAAAGAAAGTTCCTATTTGGACTAGTGGAACTTTCTTTCCAGTGCAAATAGCAAGTGTGATAATCTAGATCAGTGTTTCTCAACCTTGACAATTTTAAGGCATGTGGACTTCAACGCTGGCTGTGGAATTCTGGGAGTTGAAGTCCACATGCCTTAAAATTGTCAAGGTTGAAAAACACTGATCTAGATCACCTTGGCCACTTTAAGATAGGGAGACTTCAACTCCCAGAATTCCCCAGTGGCCAAGATTGAGAAATACGAGTTTGATTTGAGTGATGCCTTTCACTTGGACCCCAAAATTGTGTTGTAGGGAAGAGAGCATATTCATTTATTGTTAATTACTTGTGTGTGTCAATATATTGCTGATCAAATTTCATAAAATTCCAAAAAATTTTTTTGATGATCATTTTATGAATTTTTGTTCACGAACTAGTACCTAGCTACGGGAACATTATTTCACAGTGTTACAAAAGGGTGCAGTTTCTGATGCTCTTATGAAAATAGAAATTTACACATTTCTTTAACAAGTTTCCCCCCATTGCTCTTGTCCTGCCTCAGGTTTCATAATAATACCAGATGAAATAGCTGAGGTGTATATGAGGCTGCATTTTCTCTACAAGCCCATGCACACATGTATTGTAAGGGTTACTGAACAAATTAACCATTTAATCTAAGAGTTACTGGATAATCATTAGTTATAGTTATCAGTTATCAGTTATGGTGATGCAGTGATTAGAATGTAGTATTGCATACTAACTCTGCTCACTGCCAGGAGTTTGATCCTCACCATCTCAAGCTTGATTCAGCTTTCCATCCTTCTGAGGTTGGTAAAATGAAGACCCAGGTTGTTGGGGATAAGATGCTGAGTCTATAAACTGCTTAGAGAGGGTTGTAAAAGCACTATAAAGTGGTATATAAGTCTAAGTGCTATTGCTATGAAAAAATTAACTTTTAAATCTCTCAAATTAAGAAATGCAACTAAATATGAAATACGCGTAGCCAAAGTTCATCACTGTTCAAAAGCCATTCTATATTGACTCTTTCTCAATACTTTCACAGAATCTCTGTGAACATCCCTGGCATTTATATGTCTTTCAGCCATTATTCTCTACTCAGTTTGGTGTATGATCCAAGCTTTTTGATTATGTTAATTTTGGGGCTCAAAATAGAAAACAATTAGGTCATTTAGATCATAGGATACAGCTCTAATTCAAAAATCTTTTGCTGATAGGATTTATAATACATTCTGATGCACAGTGTTTAGTTAGCTGTTTAGGGTGCTATAGCTTATATATTGCTAGATCAAACTAAGCAGACAAGTTTTAAAGGTGGCCATGATGGTAGCTCTGCTTTAATACCTTATTCATTTTATATAGTTGTCTGATTAATAAACACTGTCAGATTCTGCTATGAATAGATGATGCATTACATAATTACATATTAGATGTAATTAAATAATGTAGGTATGAGACTTAGCAGGACAAGCAATATGAACCAAAAAAGATTTATTTCATATTTAAGCTTAATATATTAATATGTTTAAAATGTCAGAAGGCAAATTAAATGCTAAAAAAGGAGTTTGAATAATAAGAGTTACTGAATATGTATAAGAAAGAATGAATTTGTTGAATATTTGAGAAAAATACTAGCTTTATCCTAATGCTTTGAAAGGTCTAAGTAACTCTGGTAAATACATGACTATCTGAAACAGGTACGAGTGATTTAAAGACTACCTTATACAAATCATAATATGAACTCTATTAACCCAATTAAGAAAAGAATCCACAATCTTTAATATTTTCATAAATTATTTACATGAGATAGAAGGGGAACTCATCAAATGTGCAGATGACACCAAGCTTGGGGGGGAGGATTTCTAACGCTTTGGAAAATGGTCTCAATATTCTGAAGGACCTTAACAGACTTGAACACTGGGCCTCGTCCAACAAGATGCAGTTCATTGGTGAGAAGAATAAGATTATAGACTTGGGCAGGAAAAAACAAATGCACAGGTACAGAATAGGTGGTACCTGACTCAAGAGCTAATAACTGTGAGAGGGATCTAGGTGTCCTAGTGGACCCCCACTTAAGTATGAGTCAGCTACCAAAAAAGTCTATGCAGTCCTGGGCTGTATCAACAAAGGTATAGTATCAAGATCATGTGAAGTGATAATACTGCTTTACACTGCACTACTGAGGCCATACTTGGAATACTGCATCCAATTCTGGTTATCGTGGTGCAAAAAAGATGTTGAGACCCAAGAAAGTGTACAGAGAAGAACAACAAAGATGATGAGCCATAAATTCTATGATGGACAGTTGAGGGAGTTACTTACATCTAGTCTATCAAGCAGAAGGAGTAAGGGGTACAAGTAAGTCCAATACTTAAGGAGCTATCACAGAGAAGAGGAGACTGACTTATTTTCCAAAGCACCAGAAGACAGGACAAGAAATAATGGGTGGAAGCTTATTAAAGAGACATCCAACCTAGAAATAAGAATTTCCTGACTGTGAGAATAATTAATCAATGGAATAATTTGCTTCCCAGAGTTGTGGGTGTTCAGTCACTGGAGGTTTTCAAAAATAAATTGGATAACCATTTAACTGGGATGGTATAAGGCTGCTGCCTTGAGCTGGGGTTGAACTGGAAGACCTCCAAGGTCCCTTCAAACCAAATGATTCTGTGAAACTTCAGACTGGTTTATGTAAATGTTTTGACATCTTTGTGCAAGAACAATACATTTAAAACCATGTATTTTGTGTTCATCTAATATTCAACTGAGAATCTTCTTCTTCCTCCTACAGGAGAGGGTAATGAAGAAATCAGTAATATGATTCATAACTATATCAAGGAAATTGAGGATCTCAGGTAGCATTCTGATATTGTCATAATTTTGGCTTGGCTGTGTATGATTAGAATATAAAAGATTGTAGCTATTTTTTTTTATTTTTGAGACAGTATCTTCAATGACTTCAAGTCCTGGATGACAAGTTCCAGAGTTCACAACCAGTATAACTTCTTTTTCATTAGGAGGGCATAATATTTGAATGCAGACAAAGTGTGGCAGTGTCAACTCTGGTTTATGAAGTAAACCAGATTTATTTGGTTTATTTATTTAATAAACTGATTTATTTCATAATCTGTGGTTAGTAAGATGTAAGACAGCGATGGTGAATCTTTTAGAGACTGAGTGCCCAAACTGCAACCCAGAACCCACGTATGTATCGTCGGGTGCCGGGTGGTTGTGGCCAATTGAGTGGGCGTGGCCCATTGGGTGGGCATGGCCACGGTGGTAACTGCAGACTGGGTGGGACTAAAAAGTTCAATCAATCAATTCCAACTTCGCGAGATCTTTTTTTTTTTCCTGTGAGAAGTTGAAATTGATTGAACTATTGGTTTTTTTGTATACGGCGGCGGAGGCCTAAAGCGAAAAGGTTTTATAAAACCCAGCTGAAGGCCTAGGACTGGGATGACGGTGCGCGTGCCCACAAAGAGGGCTCTGTGTGCCATATGTGGCACGCGTGCCATAGGTTTGCCACCACGGATGTAAGATGTTAATAAGATGTATATTGTAGTATATATTGTAACACTAAATTGTAGCTGATTGACTTTTTCCATCTCTTCCATATATAAAAAATAAATTATTGGAATTCTTATATCTCACAAAGCCGTTGCCTGTTTGAACTATCTTTTATAAGTTCAGTACATTAATTGTGAATTATTTCTGATTTGTTTCTCGGAATATAAAATCAAATTCAGAATAAACAGGGAACGTGCATCATGCAAAGCTTGCAGTCAGTAATCCAGGAAAAATATTATTGTCACTATTGTTTGTCTATCTTCATGCAATTCCACGAGCCACCTTTTGCATTTATGTGAATGAATTGCTTTGAATTTTGAATAAGCTATTGTATTCTTATTAGTTAATTTTATATTTGACTTTTTCTTCTGCTTTCTTTTCAATATATTTTTTTCTTTTTCAAGAGCTAAGCTATTTGAAAGTGAAGCAGTGAATGAAAACCTTCGGCGCAACTTGTCAAGAGCTTCAACAAGGTCAACATACTTTGGTGGAACCTCAGCATTTTCTGCTTCAATGCTTCCCTCTGATAAGGAGACGATTGAAGTCCTGGATCTAGCTAAAAAAGATTTAGAAAAACTGAAAAAAAAGGAAAAGAAGAAGAAAAAGAGGTATAACTTAAACTGAACATTTGCATAGAGTGCTTCTTAACTAGCTGAAATCTTTAATTGGATTATTGAGTAAATGAATCCTGCCATCCATCTTGCAAACAAGCAAGGGCTTTACTTTATGATCAATAATACAATAATCACTTCTTATTTGTAAGACAATAGTGAATAACATTCTTGAAGTTACCTTTAAATCAGGACAAATTGTTTGAACTTAAATTTAAATTTGAAGATAAAATATATAACGTTGCACAGGCTAAATCTGCATAGGATGCGAAGTATGATTGCCTTGTTTGTGGTGAAGTGTATCACGGGGATCCATCCAGTATAGTTAGTTTATGGTTGAGTCTTGTGAACCCAGGCAGTTGGGCTAATTCAGTTAATAGTAGTTACGTACACCATGGATTACTGTAATGTATCATGGAATCACAACCATAATTTACATGCTAGATCTACAAGCTGATTTTGGTAGCTATCAGGGTTTCCTTTAATGTTAAGAGTGGCATATTTTGATTTTTTTTTCATATTCAGCTTATTGCTGTGTCACTTCATTTCATATTATTTTATGTTTACATTTTTTGCCATTCTATAACATCTTAAAAAAAAAAAAATCAAGGACCCAAGAAGGATAATACATAAATGCCTGTTCATCAAGAGTATATCATTTTTCTTTATCAACTGAGAGCCACTCTTAGCTTTTGAATTATGCTTCAAAGGGCTCCTTTTCCAAAAGTGGGCCTAGGACAAACACTAAAACTCGATTACATTTTATTTACACTCATAGTTAATTAAAGGTGACTAGGACTTTCTCTGTGCTCTCAAAATTTGGCAGAAGCTCAACACAGAACACTATTTCCAATTCCCCCCCCCCCTTTTATTCAAGCAATGAGAGAGTAAAAACAAATATTTGTTTAGCATTTAATTTTGATTTCCCAGCTATATTCTCCCCATTTTGAGTCAAACAGAACAACGGAGTGGAGGGTTTTTTTTTTTTTTTTTGCTCATTAATATTTTATAGCCTGTTTTTTACCCAGATATTTATGCCCTCTCTATGTTAACTTAATGCATCTGTCCATTGTTCTACATCTTGATCCTATCTACTTCCCTAATTTAGAATTTTAAAAGTCCTTGCCTATATTGATGGCAATTTTCCCTGACAGTCAGGCTTATTTCTAAGTGGATAAAACCTTCAATCCTCTTCATTCCTTGGGGGGATCATCTGTACAGCAAAGACTACATCCTATGATGCTCTTTGAATTTTCAGAACACTTCTCTGGACCATGCCCCAACACTCTTCAGCAGTCTCCTCCAGATTGGCCTTCAAACTAATGAATATTCAAAAGATTAACAGTGCCCAATCCAACTCAACTCACACCATTATTTATTAAAACCATAAATCTTCAGTAGCTGGAGCTGTCTCGAGTAATATTTGTCCCAACTATTACACCTCTGTCCCATCTTTTCCCAGTTCTCATTCCCATAGTTCTTCTATAATTTAAGACTATACCTTCACTGCCATCTCAGCATCTGCAGTATCTCTTCTCCCCTCCTATGGGAACACTTCCAATGTGAAACTAAATTATGCTCTTACTTCCACCTTCTCCTTATCAACAAAATTAGGCCAAAGCATTTGTTTGAGATTCTGCATGGTTGTGCAAGTAGCCAGAAGGAAACCAAAGCTAAATGCAGCTGTAATAATAAATTAATAGGATTGTCATCCAACACTGTTGTCTAAAACCAACTGTTCCCAAAATGGAATATTCTGTTCCTCTGAAACTTCCTGTAATGTTTAGGTTTTTTTGCATCCCTATTGTTCAGTTTTATATTTAGTACTTCCAATTTTGATAGCAATTTTTGGAAAGCTCTTGGAGTACACCCAAGGCTTTCAAGGGCATATGGAGCCTTAGGATCTCAGTTACTTTTTCTCTGCTCCTATGTGTAGATGTTCATCCTTTCATTTATAGTAAATGTAATTGACTCTGATTCTCTTCCATTCAGTTGTGTCTGATTTTGTTTGATTCTGAAGACCTTGTAGTTTTATCAGCATGGTTTTTCAGATGTGGTTTGCCATTGCCTCCTTCCTGGGGCTGTAAAAAAATGATTAGACAAGGGTCACCCAGCTGGCTTTATGCCTAAGGTGGGACTACAACTCATGGTCTCCCATTTCAGCCAAACTGAAGATAATGTTATTTACTAAAGGCCTTTAAGCAGTATTTTGCTTCAAATAAAACAAGGGTTTTATGTTTCTTCAATAACATAATTATCTTATAGATCAAAATGTGTAAGATTTATGGATTTGGTAAATTAGTTCAAAAATAGCTAGATGTCTTTATTCAACTAAGTTAAATTGTAACACAATTTGACAGTTGCCCTTATTTACTGTGTATCTCATTAACATCTTCATCTCAGTTCATAGTTTCCGTGCCATATTTCAGCATAAATGATATTCTGCAATCATTTCTAAGCTTTCCTCATTAAATGTATACACTTTCTTCCTCTCTCTTTTATCTTTTTTTGCTTTTGAACATTTCTTTTATGCATACATAATAAGATGGTACTTGTACTGCTAAAATGGTAAATCATGGTTTTATTAGTATGTCCAAACAGCCTGATAATAAGATTTTAAAAAGGTCCCAAATCAAGAACATGTTAAAATTATTTGCTGACCTGTGGAAAACAAATGCTTAGAGTAGGAACAGGCAAGAAATGAATTCATCTGTTTTGCATTTCCAATCCAGTTCAGGAATTGTAATCTACTTGGATTTTTTTAAAAAAAGCTTGCAAAAATATAGAGAAAGTATATACCAGAATATTGAAGTTACGTTCAAAAAGCATAATCAGGATAAAACTACTTTCAAAAATATGATCTTAGAACATGAGTGCATTTGGACTTTTTATTTTGAAAAAAAAATCTGCAAATTTATATGGAAGTAAGCTGGAATTTATTTAAACTTGAATAAATTAAAAATGATTGAACTGAATATGACAAGTTAGGAAGCTTATTTGCTCCCTTACATTGCAGTGTTAAAGGTGTGGGCAATCTTCCCAGGATGAATGTTGAAGTACAAATGTGTTTGAAGTGCAATTCTCATTACTCCCAGCATGGCTCTTGTTATTTTGTAATGAATGAATTGCCTCTTTTTAAAATTATTTATTTTATTTTTTTCATCTTTTTTTTTGAAAAAAAAACTACTTTGAAATCCATGAGCTCATATGTCATTTTTTTTTTTGTTTACCTTCTTGTTGCTCTCGCTTTCACTGTCTGGTTTGTCCTTCATTGGCTTGGTCTTCCTGTACCTGGTGCTTTTGAAGGCTGCAGAAACTTGAGGAAAGCAGTCAAGAAGAACGAAGGTTGGAATGTTTCCCAGGTTTTTGATTGTCATTTGAAAACTAATGTTCGGATCACATGTAAAATCATATTATTCTACATAAATCTAGCAAAGGAGTTTCATCATATGATATTTTTTTTCTGGACTAATCCTTTTCCTTGTTATTAAATTTAACCCCCCCCCCCCGAATAAATAAATAAAGTGTAGATCTGGGATTGAAGTTAACCAGAGCAGTTTAAAGGAGGCTGGGTGTAAACTAAAACCCATTTTAATAGGTACAGCCAGTGCTTTTTTTTGGAAAAAGAAAAAAAAAGGTGCCGGAACTCACACACATCATACAACCCGTCTTGCCTACCCTACAAGGTTCCATCCCAAAAAGGTGCCAGAACTCTGTTCTGGGCATTTTATGACAAAAAAAGCCCTGGGTACAGCAGATTACAAACATAATACTATAACAGAAATGAGGCTGTCTTTAACAGATTTTTTTTTCTTGAGCTCTTACCACAAATGAATCCTGAAGTTAAAATTTAAAAATGAAGTACTCATTCATAAATATTTAACTTCCTTAGCAAATAACCATTTTTCAGTAAGCTGGAGTCGTATGTTTTTATCTACATGAGAACTTAACTTTCTATATTGCAAATAGAATTGGCTTAGTTTCAGAATATAAGAAGTTGAACTGTAGTCACACAACAGGATGCGACTTCTTACTCATTGCAGCCCCGTTTCCTTATCAATCTGCTCTTGGGGGGCAAGAGACTCCAAAAATGATCATGCGGTTTGAATTGTAGGGTGGAATCACTTTGAGATCACAAATCATAATTATTTTGCCCCCATCCATTGGTTTTGCTTATTTTCTGTTATTTCAGTAATCAACTGGTAATTCAGGATGAAATCTTACAAAGAGCAGTGTTGTATCAACTTTCTTCTATTCTACCATTCTAAAACAGCAAGGATCAATTGATGCTTCCTACTTTTTGAAGCATGAAACTTGTAACAAGTGGTAATGAATTTCTTTAAGTTACTTAGGTATAAAAACATAAAAACCTAGAAGACAATGGTGATGGGAAGAGAGAGCAAGAAGCATGGATTACGTATTTTCTTGGTTAAGAACATTTTATCTTTCAAATTAGCATATTTGCATAGAGAGCTGGATAGAATTTAGGGTACCATGACCTGTGTTATCAATAGCAACAGCAGTATTAACAAATACTGTATTATTTAGGTTACAAAAATTTATTTATTATTCATTACTGCTTACAATAAAATCAAGATTTATACAGAGAAATAGGGAGGAAGGTTATTGGTCCAAGGATATCTGTTCACTAAAATGATGAGTGGATCCATATTTTATGCTTTTTACACGTTTATGCATCTGTAAAATGATGAATGGATTTTATGCAGAAGTATGAAATATTGCATTTAAAATCTGCAAAAATTCAAATTCAAATTTGAACTCCTTTAAATTGAGTTCTTCAATTCTTGATATAAATGTTAAAAGCTAAAAATCAAATTGTAGTCATTTTGATTTTGAGCCTATAAGTACTGGTACAAAGCATCTAATTTTTTTAATGATGTACTTTTGAATATAAACAATTACTTGAAACATATACCGTATATTCCGGCATATAAGACGACTGGGTGTATAAGACGACCCCCAACTTTTGAGAAGATTTTCAGGCTTTAGAAAGTCATTTTATATGCCAGAAAATACAGTACAATATTGAATTTCTGTTTATAGATGAGCACAATAGGAGCTCCTTTGCTGCTAGAAAGCTTTGTCTTGTTAGTGCTTATTTCTGTAAAAAAATAGGGCTGGCCACTAGGGGGCAGATTGGTTTTAAATTCAGAGAACAGCTACCCATATATTCCTGCCTATAAGACGACCCCTGACTTTTGAGAAGATTTTCAGGCTTTAGAAAGTCGTCTTATACACCGGAAATTACGGTAATTCATAATTACAGATTTTTTTAAAAAAATCTTCAAAAAGTTTACAAATTGAAAAATATTTTGCATAGCATTTTCTTTGATATTCCTAAATTCTCAAAAGTAATTCTTTTTCAGAAACAAACTTGCTAATTTTCGTTATATAAAGCAGGTAAGGAGTAAGAAATACTTTAAAAAATTAAGACGTGTGATGAGGAAAAGGAAATACAGCTAGATATAGTTTACACCAACACCATTTGCTATAACTTTCTGACATTTTTTTAATTGTAAATCATCTTTCCCCCATACTATATTCATACATTACTTCATATTTTGCCTATTCTTTAAATTTTTCACTTCTATTTTTTGGACCTCATTGACTCTTGTATTTGGTCTTATTTTTTAAAATTTGATTTGACCTCTATACATGCATAACTTCTCCTTCCTCTTGATCCATTCAATGGTTCTTCACCTATTTTGCAATTGTGTCCTCATTTAATCTCTGTATCCAGTAGGAGAAAATTCTGATTAAAGCACTTCAGCATAGCTCTTTCCTACGGCTCATGCACATTCCTATTGTACATTTTTCTTATTTTGTCAAACATTCCTTGCAACAGTCCACATACTACTCACTGTTGTTCTAGCAATATTTGCATATCTTCAATTTTGCTTATCCCTTTTCCCATCTTCAGTAAATATTCTACGAAGTTTTACAACTCATCCATTTGGTCTAGTTCTTCATTTATGTAAAGCATCATAAACACTATTTACTTGTAAAACAAAACCATCTTGGTTTTTGGTATATGAATGGTCAGATCAAACTCATTCATCATATTACCTTTCTCTTGTTGGCTGCAATAATTCAGGTTTTCAACCAACAAGATAACATTACATCCCCAACCAACACTGATTTAATAATACAAGACTCATACTAACTTCCTGCAATCATTCTAGGTTTGCTGTAGTTTCTTCCACAAATATTCTTTTCTCTCATGTCCATTTTTCTCAGGATTACTGCTGACATTATCAAATAATGGTTTGTCCCTATTCAAAGTCTCTTAATCCCTCTTGTAGCTATTACCAATTCTCTTAATCTTTCATCATAAGCAATTAAATCAAGTTGTGCTCTTTCATTCAGGAGCTATGGCAGTGGTTAAAATGCAGTAGTAAGACTACACTTGGAATACTGCATCCAGTTCTGGTTGCTACAATGTAAAAAAGATGTTGAGACTTTGGAAAGAGTGCAGAGAAGAGCAACAAAAGTGATTAGAGGGCTGGAGGCTAGGGGTGACATGATAGCGGTGTTCCAGTATTTGAGGGGCTATCACAAAGATGAGTGGGCAAACTATTTTCCAAAGCACCAAAAGGCAAGACAAGAAACAATGGATGGAAACTAACCAAGGAGAGAAGCAACCTAGAACTAAGGAGAAATTTCCTAATGGTGAGAGTAATCAACCAATGGATTAGTTTGCCTTCAGAAGTTGTGGGTGCTCCACCGCTGGAGGCTTTCAAAAAGAGACTGGACAACCATTTGTCTGAAATGGAGTGGGGTCTCCTGCTCTAGCAGGGGGATCCAACTAGAAGACCTCCAAGGTCCCTTCCAACTCTATTATTCTATGTTCTATGTTTTTTCTACATATCCATTCATGACATCCAACAGAATATGGTTTTCTCTGGATTCCGTTTGTTCAAAATAGCACAATTTTCCCCCAAACCCTATTTGTCACTATTCATTGCATTGTAACATGCAGCTTTCACGAGCAAGTGGATTCCTATTTCATACAGACAACAACCAGCATGTCACAAATTATATGTTTTTTGCATCCCCTTTGTACAGGTAAGGAGACTCCATGGCAACATTAAAGGGCTTCTCTGGAAATTATTCTAAATATCTGCTGAAGAAAGTTGCTTGGAATTGAATTCTATTTGTATAGATCCTATGGAGTTGCCTGAGGAATTGTCTTGCCTGGTTATCCGGAAAAAAATTGAATTTGTTAGTCTAGATGATCAAGGGTCTTTGAAGCTATGCCCTTTATGATTTGTTAAAGCCTCCTAGGAGTGACATATGGTTGGTCCGTGCAGTGGTTAATGCATCTTGTGGGAGGTGGTGGTGTTGCCTACTTTGAATAATATGTTCATCAACGTGTTCTTTAAAAAGCCATCACTTAACACAAGGGAGTTGGACAACTTTCATCCGGTCTCTAATCTTTTCTTTGGGAAACAGCTTTTTGGTTGTTGAAAAGGTAATTGGCCTACAGCTCTAGAAGTGGGTTATTTGGCCTTTTTCAGCTGAGAGTGAGACCTGCTTGTAGTACTGAAACCGCTTGTGTTTGTTGATCATATTTAACAGCTTCAGTTTGGGGGTGGTGCATCCATTATGACTCTCCTTGATGTCTTAGCAGTTTTTAATGTCATTGATCATGTATCTTGCTGGACCATGCTAGTTAGTTTTGTTATCTTATCCAATATCACAAGTGCTGCTAAAGCTTAGATTTTCCCCAATCCACAATTGGAATTTCCAATATAGACAATATTTAGCAAACCAACTTACTGTTGTGCATTTTGTACTAACAATGTGTTTCAAAATCAGTTTGATTGAATTGCCAATCAGACTTTCCATATGAAATCCAACTTGATTTGATCATAAGACATATTTGGGATATTCTACCCTTCAGAAAAGATTAGGTGAGAAAGCTTGGAATTTAGTAGTAATTTAAATTTAAAATTGAATTGACTGTGGTCAAGCAATAGTGCACATTCAATTTAGTTTTCCTTATTCTGCTGATTTAAATTTTATAGCAATACTTACCTTTTCAATGTATCCATCTTTCTATAAGGATTTAACAAAGTATGCTTTGGTGGCCGGAAAAAAAGAAAGAATAGGGAAGGATAAAAATTATCCATCCCAAAATCTTGAATGCAGATGAATTATGTTCATTTGAAATGGTTGATAAAAATAATACATTTCAGAATAACTGCCGGAGGTATTAATTAAAAATAGGACAAAGGTTGAAATAAAAGAGATTTAATCATACTTTTAGATTAATAACCTATTTTGCAATAAACATAGGATAAGCATTTCATATCCAGATGTATACTATGTTAGGCAGCTGAAATTGTGCAGAATTGATTTGGTCTATCTGTTCAGTTCAATTTGGACCAGTCTAAAATTTGGATTGATTTATTTTTGAGACTGATTTTAAAAGGGATTTTGCACAGCACAAATTTTTTTACTGAATGATCACATCAAATTGGAGGCATATGATTTCATATGGAAAGTCTTATTTGAATGTAGATTCAACCAAATATATTTTGAAACAAATTGATAAAGTGAAATTATGCACCCCCATATCAAGTATATAATAAAATTTAAATACATGGCTAATCTTTTATTATACTCATTCAAATTTCAAGGAGCTTCAGGTTCAAAGAAGTAGAAGGAAAATCTTAACAGAGAATGTATTTCAGGCAACTTATCTAAAATATAGTTGTGTTGTTTTTTTTAAAAAAAAAATTAGATCCATAATTGAGGGAGATTAAAGGTGCAATTCTAAATTCCATTTCTAGGAGTTGAACTCCATTTAACCCAGTGGAATTTATTGAGATGTTATTTCATGCATTATACTAATTACAAGGCTTATATCCTTATACTATTTTTTTATTTTCACTTATTTCAACCTTGCAATTTCTTTCAAGATTAGGGTTGGTCTTGGAAGTGGTTTCAGATTTTTGTGCATTTTTTTCTTCTGCTTTTTAAAGTGTTAACTTTATGACTGTACATAATTATTATATGTACATAAATATGCCTTTGGGTTTTTTTTTCTGTGGTTCTAGCTTTACATCCAGCTAAACCGTATACTGCTCTGGCATGAAATAAGCAGAGTCACTCTGCAGACTTTCTAATGGATCTTACCTATATTTCTATAAAGCTTTGGCTATGCAGTGCCATCTTTTGTTTCTGGGTTACTGTGCTAACTTTCTTTCTGAATCCTCAAAATACTGTATTGCGCATGGAATGCAGAGTTGAGTCTAGCGTTGAATTTTTATGATTTTTGAACTTGCAAAAAGTTTGTGTAACATTTACATTGTTATTCTTTAGAAAGTTGTTTAACTTAAGGGGGGAGCATGTGCTTCCAATTGTTAAGCGCCCCCTCCCCTTTGAATTTTTTCTCATAGTGCTATTAAAGAAGAAAACACAGATAATGAGCAGGAGAAAAAAGATGAAAAGGGCATTTCTGAAAGAGAGAATAATGAGCTAGAAACAGTAAGTATTGTGATAATACATCTTGTCATGTATAAATAATGAGACTTGTTTTCTCTGAGAATCTGTATTAAAGCAGACAGAAAATATAATTTCTGTCTTGTAATCATGTTTTTAACAAATGAGTAAGAGAAAGGACATAATCTGTACAAATAAAGGAGTGCAAAATATGATTTTCTTCATAATTTAGTTTAATATTGAGAGGCTGAATATAACTTGTTTTGGGATCAAATTAAAATGATACTTAAAAATAAGGAAATGGTGAGGGAATTCCTCTTTTTGGTTCTTTTTTATTTTTGTAGGAAGATGGGCATGAGCATAGCGATAATGAGGATGACGAGGAAGAAGATGATGATGATGAAGATTTGGAGGTGGTTGAAAGTTCAGATGAAACAGATTCTGATTCTGATGAAAAAGGTAAGCTAGACAGAGAGACAGATGTACTTAATGTGTCATCATTTTCTCCTTTGACCTAAATAGGTATTTTAAAATTAAGAAAAGGAATCTGGAGACTACATTTAATATGTATTTCAGGAAGCGTTCATGATTGGATGACATATTATGATCAGTAAATCTCTATGGTTATAAAGATTTCAGTGAGACATTAGAGGTTTTTTGTAGTAGGTTTTCTGTTTTTAAGTGAACCATCAGTTTACTTTTGGCTTTCAGGTTTATAAAATAAATATAAAAATTAAATGTACTTTGGAAAGAATGAACATTCAACTTTGAAACGATATTTTAAATGCTTATTTTTAGGCAGTCGGTCATTCATAAATTATGCATCCCAACTGAAGATTTCTTAGTTGTAAGCCTGAACTTTAATTGCAACTTTATCATTAAAAATGTATACAAAAAGATGTACTGATGAATAAGTAACAAGGACTATTAAGAGAAATCAAGCTTTAATGCTGGAGCCATCAGTTCTTCCTATTAAAGGACTATAATATAGATAATCTTATCTAGAAAAAAGATGTTAATGTAAATATATTGGAAATGTTTAATGTAGATATACAAACAGTTTGGGGCACCAAACAAATCTGAATTTCTAATCAAGGTTCTATCATAGATAGCTAGTTTTTGAGTGCCACAATGCATTACATTCTTTTTAATGCTTTTAATTTCCTTAATTATAGTGAATTATCAGGCAGATTTAGCAAACATTACATGTGAAATTGCCATAAAACAGAAGCTCATTGATGAACTAGAGAATAGCCAGCGAAGGCTCCAGACTTTGAAAAGACAATATGAAGAAAAACTAATGATGTTGCAGCATAAAATTCGAGATACACAGCTTGAAAGAGATCAGGTGCTTCAGAATCTGGGTAAGACAATTTTCACTCACTAAATAATTGGATTAAATAGAGTATTGATTTTTTAAAAAAAAAATCTATTGTTGATGAAAATAGCAATAGGTCTACATAAAAATACCCAATGTGGTCATCAGATATTTGTGGAGACCAGCTCATGTGATAGAAATTCTAAGAACTACTATAGCTGACTTTGTTTTTAATAACAGTGTCTTGGAAACTTCATAAATTCTGTCTCTCCCCACTCTATAATACCAGATAGAATTGAGGTGGTGTAATCTTGGGTTTCTTTCTCACTCTTTCTTCCTTTCTTGTGATTAGTTGGTGCTTATGCAGTAGATAAATCAAGGCCATCTCTGAATTTCTCTAAAGGAGTGGGATAAGTATCCATGATGAGCTGCACTCATTGGGAAGGGATTACTATTTGCAAATCTGAGCAACGAGAGACATTCTATGTTAGGGAGGAAAAACTGTAGCAAAAGCTGGAAGTTTGCTTATTACTTCAACAATTGATATGGCCACTCATCTTGTTATTGTAGGTGGGCAGCATTAAATTAAACAAAAACCCCAGGACCTAAATAATTAGGAATAATTACAGTCATAATCATTATATAGTATGCCAGAGATCCAGTAACCACTTTTGGTCTTACAAGTCTGCAACAAACAGACAAACAACAAGCAACATTTGGGTTTTTGCCCCCAAATGATCCATCATTTCCTCCCCGAGTCCTCATGGGCAGATAGAAATTTAGAATAGTTTAAAAAGGCACCCAGTATTGAAAACCAACTCCTTCCTCCTAACTTACATGATTCCCCCTAACCATTTGTTTGCATAATCACTATTGCTGTGCATCTCAAATATTTTACTAAGATTCTGCCAAAAAATATTCATTCTTTTTTAGTGGCAACATCAACTCTTAAATCATATTTATCTTTGTCAATAGCAACAATGTTTGTGGCATAAGTGGTATGTGATATTCCTTTAAATGTGTTAAATGTGTATTATATATTATTCTGTCCTGTATCAAGACTTGCTTTTTAGAATTGATGAATGATGTGCTTTCTCTTAATGTTGCATTGGGCTCATATTAGTGCATTAGTTGTGCCTTATTTTAAGGCTAGAATGTACTCATGTGCTGAGAAATCCATTAACATTGTTAGGTTCAGTGGAGTCCTGCTCAGAAGAAAAAGCAAAAAAGATTAAAAGTGAATATGAAAAGAAGCTCCAGTCCATGAATAAAGAAGTGCAGAGGCTTCAGGCAGCCCAGAAGGAACATGCACGATTACTTAAAAATCAGTCGCAGTATGAAAAGCAACTGAAAAAATTGCAACAGGATGTTGCAGAAATGAAGAAAACAAAGGTATCCCACCTCACCTTACAATTATAATATTATGTGCATCCACCTGAATGATCAGCTATGTTACCAGATACCCTGTCTTTCATTTTGCTGCTTGAAACCATCTGAATGACTTGATCAAGGCTGCAATGTTAGCCATTGCTCATAAATGAAAATGGTCACTTACCAGTATAATGTTTGTAACCTGCATTTCTATTCACATGTTATGGGAGTTTTCACAACTGTCCCCTTCTTGTATATTTTTTCTTGTGTGCAAATGTTATGATGCTGATGCTGTAGAGATCTTTGCCTTTGACGCAATGATTCACCCACTTCAGTAAGTTACAATGTGATAAGCAGTGATTGAGTTGATTTCTGCTCAGTAATTGTTTGTCCTGCCTACTGTAATAATCAAAAACTGCCAGGAGGTTATTATAAGCAATCTAGCACCATGAATGATAGTTGTTCAAAAAGTTTTAATGCAAAGGAGTTTCGCTGGGTTCTGTGAAGAGAAAAAGCTATATTTTAAAGATTGTGAAATAACAACTTTTATACAGGTACGTTTGATGAAACAAATGAAAGAAGAACAAGAGAAAGCCAGGATGAATGAATCTAGAAGAAACAAAGAGATTGCACAGCTTAAAAAAGAACAGAGAAAACGAGAGGTAATTGATAAATTGGCAAAATGTATTGCATTCTCGTGAGATAAAAGTAAATATATTTAAAGCTTGGACTGAAATGGAGCCATATCATTTGGATTTAGTATCACAACTGTGGGGAATTTGATTGAAGCACATCTTGAGAATAATGAAAAAACTACTTTGATTCTCTAAATGGGAATTTTGTGGAGTTGGGCAAAGAACATACCATGGCTTGGTTTCCCAAGATTTTTTCTTGGGATTTTTATTTTAAAAAATAATTTGTAAGTGATCTGGAATTGAAGGTGAGGGGGATCAAACTTACGTTTAGTGCAGGTAAAAGAGAAAAAAAGAGAAAATGAAAAAAGTTGAGAAGTACAAAAGGAAAAAGCAGAAAAAATTGAAAAGAAAGAAAAAAGATATAAAATGGCTTCCAATCTTTACAGCAGGCACAATTATAGCACAATTATAAATTGTACTAAAGTTACATTGTGACTCTCTTCTTTCTATAGTCTAGCCCAGTGATGGCGAACCTTTTAGAGACAGAGTGCTCAAACTGCAACCCAAAACCCACTTGTGTATCATTGGGTGCCGGGTGAGCATGGCCCATTGGGTGGGCATGGCTGCGGTGGTAACAGCAGACTTGGTGGGACTAAAAAGTTCAATCAATCAATTCCAACTTTGCGAGATCTTTTTTTTTTCCCTGCAAGAAGTTGAAATTGATTGATTGATTGAATCTTTTTTTTTTGCCCATGGCGGCTGAGGCCTAAAGCGAAAAAGCTGAAGTCATAGGACTGGGGCGATAGCATGCGTGCCCACAGAGAGCGCTCTGCGTGCCACCTGTGGCACGCGTGCCATAGGTTTGCCACCACTGGTCTAGCCTATCTAACCATTGAAACCATAAATCATAAGTTCATTTTTTTTTCTTTTTTATGCAAAAGGTCAATACCAGTAAATGTAGATACAGGTAGTCTTTGACTTATGGCCCAAATTGAGTCCAAAATTAATGTTGCTAAATGAAACATTTTTTAAGTGAATTTTGCCCCATTTTATGACTTTTCTTGCTATAGTTAAGTGAATCACTGCAATTGTTAACTTAGTAACATGGTTGTTAAGTGAATCTGGCTTCCCCATTGGCTTTGTCAGAGGGTCACAAAAGGTGATCACCTGACCACTGCAACTGTCATAAATATGAGTCAGTTGCCAACTGTGTGAATTTTGATCAGAAGAGTATGGGGATGCTGCAGTGGTCTTAAGTGTAGAAAGTGGTCATAAGTCGCTTTTTTTCAGTGCCGTTGTAACTTTGAATGGTCACTAAATAAACTGTTGTAAGTCAAGGGCATAAGTTGTAGGTATTGCCAGATCTTTTCATCTTTGCGCATATAATAATCTTGCTACACTTATTATATATAAAAGCAATGTTCCATGACTTGGAACAACAGAAGCTTGGTCCTGTTCCAGAGCACATCAACCAATGGTGGGATTCAAATATGTGAACAACCGGTTCTCTGTGTGGATGCCATTTCCGGAAGTCCGTTCTGGGCCTGGGCAACAAAAAACTAGTTCCCGGTTCTGCCAAAGTGGTGTGAACTGGCTGAATCCCGCCACTGGCATCAACCCGAGACCATTATGTAGCCTCATGCACCTCATTTATGGTCCTCCAGGATGGGAAGATTATGCCATTGAAATTTGATGTCAGAATTTGGGGGGCATTTTATTTAATTGGGGGAAGTTTTAAAAATGGATGTAGTAACAGTTTCCCTTCGAGAGGCCTCATGCCACTGTTTCCAATCTTGGAAATAGGCTACTTGCCATCCAAAATAGTACAGAATTTTTGGATTCTTTCCTTCTAATGATCCCGTAGTATTTCTCTGATCCCAAAAGGCAGTCAGCTCAGTTATGAACCTTAGCTGCTCAGAAGTTGCCTATCATATTCCGTATTGAAATGTTTTCCATTGTGGTTTTCACACTGAAAGAGTCGCATTTTTGGCTTACTATGATTGTTCTTCTTTACAGCATCAGCTAAGACTTCTGGAAACTCAAAAGAAGAACCAGGAAGTTATTCTACGCCGCAGAACTGAAGAGGTACCAGGTTATTTCAGTTCTGCCATCTCTATATAAATGATGATATATAACGTAATTTTTAAGTTTTTTAGTTATTAAAATATTTGTCTATTTTAGGTTACAGCTCTTCGTAGGCAAGCCAGACCTGATAAAGTGTCTGGGAGAGTGAATCGGAAGCTGAGTCTCCCTGAGCACTCAAGTCAAGAAGCTGCATCCTCAGTAGACAGTGATGGATCAAAAGTGATGTCTCAACAGAAGATGAGAATACCCATAGCGAGAGTCCAAGCATTACCAGCAGCAAATGGAACCAAGTAATGCTATGCAAATACTATTTTGTATATATTAAAATGAATAATACTTTGGTCCTTTTGCCTGTCAGATGATCACAGTTTCCTAAGAACATTTCCTTACTCTGTGATGGGTGGGACAATGTTTTAGGGACTGTAAGATTATTCAGACCCCTTTCTGAAGTTAAATCCTCCAGATTTAGAAGTCTATTGATCCCAACATCAGAAACTGATTACTCAGACCCTCTTTCTCAAATTAAATCCTCCAGATTTTTCTCTCTCTCCAGTGCTAGGGCCTCAGAAGCTTATTGATCTCAACATCAGAATCTGATGCTAAGAAATCGTGAAGGGAATTTTTTTGAAGGACAATCTGGAAGGACCTGAAAATCCAAAGGATTTACCTTTCTCAGATACACAAACCATGGAGATAAATTATAAAGGAATAGATCTGTTATATGATTTCATTTTCTTCCTAGTATAGGCAATTTAAGGGATTATAGTGGAGGAGGCAGGAAACTGCAAACATAAATTGTTGTTTCTCCAGCTTCATATTGTATGGCCATCAGTTCACTAGGATTACAGGCAAGAGTTCTATTTCTGCTGGGAGAAATCTAAGATTGGACCTTGAATCTTCTGCCTGGAAGGCATGTGTCCTTTATATTGTAACAGCCTTCCATCTGTTAGAAAACATCCTCTGCAGACTCTTTATTTTTTGCACTTCCTAGATGATGCTGTTTGTAAATAGCAGATGAATTAATAATGGAAGAGCAACTGAAAACTAGCAATGATTGTTTGAGGAGACTTTTTATTCCAAGCTTGGGCATTAGAAGTCCCAACATTTATTGAGGTTTCATAATTTATTTTTACATAGCAGTATAATTTACTGTACATGTAGATATAGACACATATACATATTATTTTGCACAAATGTTATCGCGTATCAGTTCTGAATATCTTTTAGACACACTAAACTTGGCATGTTTATTGCTTGTTTATAAATGCAAATAGGAAAAAATCTAATATCTATTTTTTTAATTATTGAACATCTCCAGGTTTCATATCTGATGATAACACATTTCTAAAAGAGATATAATATCAGAGATAGGATATGATTCTGGAATGTTGGGAACTATTTGATTTTAAAAGTTTGTAAAACAAAACAGCTATTGCAATAGTACGGAACCAGTGTTTATATTTATATTTATATTTCTGAAAATTAGTACTACTTCTCTCCATGCCAAAGGTTTTAAATATTAAACCTGGTGTTTTCTCGTACTGCTACTGGCACAAAACAGAACTGAAATGTTAACATTGTTATACATTTCTGAATTTTTAAATGTTATACATTTCTGAATTGTTTACAGGAGCAAATATCAAAGGAAAGCAATGACTTCAAGAGTTTATATTTCCAAGAGTGCAAGAATGAAAAGGCAGTTACTTGAACGGCGATTAACAGAGATTATTATGCAGAAGATGACCATATCTAATATGGAAAGCGATATGAATAGATTATTGAAGGTACAGCATTTTTCAGATACTCTGAAAAACTGCTTTTGCATTATAGATGCTGAACATTTTATTTCTTTCCCACAAAAATACAGTGAATGTAATAGATTTAATGTTCTTTCTTTTCCACCATAAAATATTGAAATGGCTACATTTCCCAGCTGACATGTTCTGTACACTTTTGAATTTTAGCAACGTGAAGAACTTACCAAAAGGAAAGAAAAACTTGCCAGAAGAAGGGAGAGAATAATCAAAGAGGGTATCCCAGATATAGATAAAAACATCCATAATATCAACGAAGAAATGGAGTCAATAATGGCCAATATAGATTACATCAATGATAGTATTTCTGACTGCCAAGCAAATATCATGCAAATGGAAGAAGCAAAGGTAGGCCAGCCCCACATATTTTTTAAAAAGTATTAAGTTTCAATAGACAATGTAATTATCTTTTTGAAGCTTTTACTTCCTATGAAATTAACTTTACGTAGGGCTGACTTTGAAAATATTGTATCTGAGCTGCTAAAGCATGTAAGATATAGGGATTGTGTGATAACTGAACAGAACAATCTGGATTGGAAAACCATTTAAGGTGTTGGTATTGATCTTAAAGCTTAATAGAAATTTGGATCTCAGTTTTGGGTTGTAAATTGAGGACTACCTGCATTTTATTAAAACAGGAATAATTTTTCCTGATTGTAGATTTATGTTGGTCTACGACTGAAATAAAAAATGGATTTTATTTATATTTTGCATACAGATAGAACCCTCAGTTTAGTTGTGTAGGTAACATTTTTTTTATATCTTTCCTTGCGAATATTTCTTACTTGAAAGAGCAATGAGGCGGTAGTTGGAATTTTGCTTCATTTGATATTAAACTTCAATGTACATATTTGTAATATATTCAGTTCTGAATATTCTGATACCTTGTGCAAAAGTATACATAATTGCTTGCATTGAAATTACAACTAACTCATTTGATTAATACATGTTCAATTTTATAGAAAGTTTTTGTCTGACAATTTTTATTAATAAAATTTCCAATTTCAAAAGTTCTTAATTTAGGTCTAATATAGCATCCTCTATATTGCATGCAGATCAATTTCTGACTGTTTTCTGTTGTTGGTGCAGGAGGAAGGAGACACTTTAGATGTTACAGCTGTTATTAACGCCTGTACTCTCACTGAAGCTCGTTATTTGCTTGATCATTTCCTTACCATGGGCATTAATAAGGTAATCAACAGAGGGAAGGGTTTTTTCTGGAATTAATAATATTGAAACCATTGCTTGACTAGGAGGCAGAGGATATATTTCTTTCAAGTTCAATATTCAGTGATTATTCCATTGACTTTTAGGTGGGCTCCCATATCTAACAAAATGTATTCATTTGTATATATAAAGTAGCTAGCCACATTTTCAAAAGAAGTACAGTAAGGCAGTTTTTAAATCTTCAACAGGGTCTCCATGCAGCTCAGAAAGAGGCTCAAATCAAAGTTCTCGAAGGACGCCTTAAGCAAACTGAAATCACCACTGCTACCCAAAACCAACTCTTATTTCACATGTTGAAAGAGAAAGCAGAATTAAATCCTGAACTAGATGCTTTACTGGGCCATGCATTGCAAGGTAACCTGAATGTTCTAACAAAATGGAATTATATTGCCTGCTGGATTTGCTTATGAAGCATGGTGTATGGAATGTCTTTCCATTAGTGTTTTACGAATAGATGCTGTACTTAAATTATACGATAAAATATGACTCAAAGTTAGTGCATGTAAAGGTGTTTCATTCTTGTTGCAAAATGATCTGTTCTTTACCAATGAAATGCAAGGGGAAAAAATGTAGTTAATTGGTTTTAGAGCATGATTCAATTACTAAGTAATTTTATCTACAGAATTAAATGGTCTACAAATTGAAGTACTTAAAATAAATTTGTCAGTATTTAAATTTAGTTTCTCCGTACAGTTCTAAAAAAAGCTAGTTTTGTGTCATCTATGGCATCTATTCTGATAGTTCTGATAGTTCTTAATCTGAAGGGCTCTTTGATTTGCCATTCTGCTAATTTATTGGTTTTGATTGGCGTGTTGATTTTTGTTTCCTCCTTACTGTTGTTTTACACAGACCTAGATAGCATACCACTGGGTAAGTATGTATAGCTTTTTGTGTCCTGCATAGCTGCATGAGATACTAATAATTATATGCGTACACTAACTGGCACATCATTGAGTGTGAATGTCCATAAAGTTTGCATGTACTATCTGGGAAATGTACATTGGTGCCATGATGTCATCACACAGCAAATGACAATTTATTTGTTCTCCCTTGCTTCCCTCTTGCAGATGCCCATGCAGATATGCTTATTGTTATATGCTTACAGAGTTGTTTTATTTAGAAGTTTCTTTTGTTACCAAAAATTACTAGTTGGATGATAACTGAAAGCAGGCATGAATGCAACCATTGTGAATGTACTTAAAAGCTTATCTTTTTGTTCATTTGGATGCTGTAGCTACTAGGCTGTTCCTGATACAGTTGTGTTCTTATTATAACACGTGTAACCATTTTTTTTTGTTAAAAACATAATTTAGCAACTCCCTTTTCTATTTTATGGGGAATTGAATGTTTCACTTGAAAAGTTTCGTTATAAATATGATGGACATTTAAGTGTGCATTGCAGAGATGGGCATATTCAGTGGTAGTACATGCCATTTTGTTAAAGGGCCAAGAATGAAGTTGAGTTAAAATGAGAGACTTTATTATATGTGTAGTGTCAGTCCATATAACTATGTCCCTTTTTTAATCTGCATTAAGCAAGAATAATAGAAAGCTATTGCACAGTTGCTAGTTGCTATAACTGAATTGTACTTGCTATTGTATTAAATATACAGGTAGTCCTTGACTTACAACAGTTCATTTAGTGACTGTTCAAAGTTAACAACGGCACTGAAAAAGGTGGCTTATGGCCATTTTCCCCAATTCTGACTTTTGCAGCATCCCCATGGGCACGTGATTAAAATTCAGATGTTTGGCAACTGGTTTATATTTATAACAGTTGCAGTGTCCTAGGATCATGTGCTCACCTTTGTCAAATAGCTCATGGCAAAAGGTTCAAAATGTAGGAAAGCCGCCAATTTGCCTACCTTGACTTAAAGTTTCAAATATGAAATCTTTTATATAAATGCCATTTTTGTGGACTTTCAAGCTATTTTCATAATCACTGATATTTAGTGCTGTTTCATGTGAATAAACGGACACAACAGTGGCATCTCCTTCCAGGTTCATCATTTTGTTTTAAAAGGGTATTGTTTAGCAGACTTCAGATGCATAGACCAGATCTGTTTATACTCTGTGCTTCCATGTGTTCCGTAAAATTCCATTTGCCATTTTATACATGCATAAAATATGAAAAATATATAGTTAGATTCCATTCCCATTTTATACATGTGTGCAATGTACATATGTAAAACTTTATACAGATTTAACATTCTGTTTTAGGGAACAGCCCTTCCTCTCATTAGTCTGTTAAAGATTTACTGTATATTTTTTGATCCCTAAAATTATGCACAGGATCAAATTGGATTTCAAAGTCCTCTCTCTAGCCTTCATTTGTTTCCCTTACTTCAGAGAGAATGGAACTAAAGCAGATAATTTACATGCGACTAGCATTCCCTTTATATATATACTGTAGAAGCCAGCTTACAGCTCTTTTGCTGATTTTCTTTCCTTCATTACAAAATTATACTCTTATTTTTCTTACACAACAAAATGCAACATCTTTAATCTAGTCTGTGTGGTCTTACTTGAGAGTGAGGCATTCTAGCAAATTATATTTCACCGCAAATTATATATTTGTTCTTTCAGTTAAATTAGAGTCTGTTTGCTAATTCTCAAGGAGAATTGAAGGTGGCACAGTTTCACTTGGTCCATTGGCATAATTTTGGAACTTTACTTTTGATTTTGGAATAGGCTATTTCTAAATTACAGAAAGTGGTCCTCCTTCAGCTATTTCAGCTGTGAAACAGAGGGTCTCTTTCAGCATCTGAATTCTTATAACGGGCATTTTGGGGTTCTTGACCTCCATTTTGGCATTTTGACAAATGTTTTTTAACCTCTATTTGAATCTACTTAGAAATTTGAACAACTACTACTATTAATGTTTTTTAAATTTTTATTTTGGTCCTTGATTCATATAGTGATCTTGAGAAGGTTTTATCCAGCTTCAGCTGGCACCAGTTCAAAATAAATATTGGATGACAGAAATTAGTATTTCAGTATCTTGAAATGGTTTTCTTCTAGCAGCTAGTATTCTTGTGAATATTAATGTTGAATTTATATCCAGCAATAAATCTGGAGCCCTATTTGGTATTAGTTATATGGAACTCTCTCAAGCAAGTGTTTCTCTTAAGCAAATTATAGTAACAATTTCATGAATTTATATTTTATTAATGCAAATCAGAATAATTATTCTAAGCAACAAATACTTGGAGTAAGTGCTGGGATGCTATGCATTTCTTGATGTCTTTACAATTTTCTTCTCTGTATGGATGATAGACAATGAGAAAATATAAGGTATTTCTATTGATTCAGAAAACTTTAAAAAGTGAGTTCAATAAAGGGATTCCATTTTATGGGAAACTAGGTCAGTTCAATTGAATGTTATTTTAAGTAAAAGGTGTTATTAGAATAGTATACAATACTAATTAATCTCCCTCTGATCTTTAGATAGTTTAAAAAGATATATATTTTGTTGATTTGAAATTGGCTAACAAACATAATGATTTTGAAAATTTTCTAGAAAATGTGGAAGACAGTACTGATGAAGATGCTCCTTTGAATAGTCCAGGGGCTGAAGGAAGGTGAGATCAGTGCAAACTATAGTCATTAAAATTTCAATATAACCTTTCTCAGTATTTTCTTGAACAGATTCTATAGAAAATAAAGGTAAGCAAAGGGGATAAGCTATAGCTGTAGATAGTTAACCTATATATTTCCATGAATTTTTTCTTTAACTGTAAGAAAATAGCTTAGTTTGAGTTCTTGAGGATCTACTTTTGTATACACACCGTCACACACACATATACCCACACATGCATGCATGTATATTGATAAATGTGAGATCTGGATTCATCTCAGATATCTGAATAAAAACAGGCTCTTAGGGCCAATTCTCTCCTTGTTAGTCCTTTGGGGGGAAACGTAGATAAATGCCACATCTGGAATCATAACACATATTCAGTCATTACTTTGGGGGAGCCTTTCATGTGTTCAACATCTGTATATCCTGTCTAAACAAGTGATGGAAAGAAAACTATATTAGAGTAAGAATATAATAATTAAAGGATGAACATATATGTCAGGTCTGAGATCCGGCCTTCCAGAAGATTTTAAAAGTGGGCTTTTCCACAAAACATTGGGATAGAATGAGGCTGGAGCCTGGTGATTATTATTGTTTATGTATTGGAGAGTGTTGTTTTAGGGCAGGGGTAGGCAACCTTGGCTCTTTTATGACTCGTGGACTTCAAGTCCCAGAATTCCTGAGCCAGCATAGCTCAGGAACTCTGGGAGTTGAAGTCCATGAGTCATAAAAGAGCCAAGGTTGCCTACCTCTGTTTTAGGGCAATGTGAATTGTTTTTGATGCTATTTTTTTATTGTTCTTTCTATGTTGTTATTGCTATTATTGTGAAGCATACCAAGATGGCACATAAGATGAATGGCCATATACGTCTTTTTAAATTTTTTATATATATTCTCTCTCTCTGTCTCTCACTCACTCACAGTGGAGGAGGGGTACCTTGTTTCCATGAGGTCTTACCACTAAATGTATGGTTTTGTTTGCAGTTCTTTATCTTCAGATCTTATGAAACTTTGTAATGAAGTCAAGCCTAAAAATAAGGTAAGTTATGAGTAAAACATGATAAAGGTAAAGGAGTCATATTGAATTAAACTTGTAATGTGAAGACATCCTTGTTGGGTTTTGGGAACAACAGAGAAATGGTTTGATGCTATATTTATTTATTTATTTAACTGGACAGCCATTTGTCCGAATGGTGTAGGGTTTCCTGCCCGAGCCGGGGGTTGGACTAGATGACCTCCAAGGTCCCTTCCAACTTTACTATTATTATTATTATTATATACCGCTTTAAGTGCAAGCACTCTCTAAGCAATGTACACCAGTAAACAATGTATATATATATTTTACATTGCCCCCAACAATCTGGGTCCTCATTTTACCTACCTCGGAAGGATGGAAGGCTGAGTCAACCTTGAGCCGGTGAGATTTGAACTACTGACCTGCTGAACACAGTCAGCTAAAGTGGCCTGCAGTACTGCACTCTAACTGCTGCGCCACCTCGGCTCTTTATGTTTTCCAATCTAGGGATTTCCTGATTTTCTCACCTCCAGGATCATCTTCGCTTAGGTTTTGAAAAGGTCCATCAAGACCAGTTAGCTGCTGGCATCTGCAGTGGTCAATAGTACGGTAGAATTTTAGACAGCAGTATCATCATTGTCCAAACAGGGTGCCTCCAGTTCATTTTCCAGCCTTTGAAACTACCCAAATTCAGAAGGGGAGTGATCATCTCTTTTCTAGTTTTTTCTTACAAGTTTTCTTATTTAAGTTTTTCTAATCCTTTCATGATCTGATTGATTGACTAAAACCTGGAAGAAAATAAGAGAGCTTTCTCGTTCAAAGTGCTTTTGTCTTTTGTGCTTTCTATTTTGACAAGGGGAATCAGAAGAATGTAAGAGTAAGCTTATCTTTGCAGTGTTATAGCCTATTTACTACTAGCGATCAACAAACCGTTAATGAAACTAGTTACCTTCAGACAATAGCTGCCTTTTTCAGCGTGGATAATGAGGAATAATTTAAATTTTAGTATCAAGTAAATAGTACTGGTTTATCTTCATTTCAGGCTATTCTGTAAGTTCTGAAAAGGAATAGATTGTGACTGTATTGCTCTTCCTTTTCCAATCTATTTCAGGCACGCCGTAGGACAACAACCCAGATGGAATTGCTTTATGCTGATAGCAGTGATTTAACATCAGATGTCAGTGCAGGAGAGTCAGTTGTGTCCAGTCCTCTTGCCTCGCTTGCAGAAGCTCAAGAAAGTGGAATGGATTCTGACATGAAAGAACTGTCTGCCAGGGACAGAGAAGCCCTTTTGTTGCAGTCCCCCTTGCCTTCTAAGGCTGCCAGCATGTAAGACATGTACAGTCCACTGACTTCCTCTTGACTCTTTAATACATGTTTGGCCACATTTCATTTGGCTTCAGCATACCCAGAGATCAACTGTCTGTTCAAAGGAACTCCAGTGTCTCCAGTGCAATTACCATAGAATTTTAACATTAAATAGTTCTGCCAGTGGTTCTTAACCTGTGGGTCGGGACCCCATTTGGGGTCGAACGACCATTTCACGCGGGTCGCCAAACAATGCAGTCCGCCATTTTTTTCCCCCTTTTCCTTAGCTGTGCTACTCCCTTTTATTCTATTGGCTTTTGAAAGCCAATAGAATAGACTCTCTTGAATAGAGTCTAATTCTATTGGCTTTCAAAAGCCAATAGGAATTGTCCAGGCTGTCTCTGCCCTGCTGAGCCCGCCAAAAGTCCCATTCTGCAAACGGTGCTGCACCAGTTGAGTAGTCCTCGACTTACGACCGGTTGAGTAGTCCTCGACTTACGACCGGTTGGGGGTCGCGGCATTAAAAAGGTTGAGAACCACTGCTTTAGGCAGTTTCTTGTGCTGTAACCCTAAACTCAGTCTAAACATTGTACAAGAGTAGAAATGAATAGTTTTATTTCTTGTATTTAGATGTATAAAGTTCAACAGTGGTTAACAATATTGGTGAAGGATACCTGTTTTCTTCGCATAGAGAGCACACCCTCTCTATAAAAGGGTTCCTCTTGAAAATATCTTTAAAGGAGCCACCCTAACTTGAAGCCCTGATTAATATGTTGGAACCACAACTCCTATAAGTCACAGCCAGTGTTGTGATAGCCCATGTTGAATAAGAATTCCAAATCCATCTACAGCAGGGGTTCCTAAACTTTTTGCCATCTTATCCCCCTTTGGTGTAATCTTAATGTACACACCTCCGCTAAAAATCCAGACACTAAAATGAACACAAATGAACAATGAAAACAATACAATAAAACTTGGGGGGGGGGAGTTAGATTTATTATAACAAGGTACAATTAAAAGTTTCTTCATATCTCTCCCTGGGCTCTGTACCTCTTCAAATTTTGGAAATCCTGATCCAAATGATAACAAAGAATCACAAAAGGCCCAGAAGGTTATGCTTTTAATTTGTGTTATTTTCTTCACCACCCCTTACTAACAGCTCTTCTTCCAGTAATATCCTTTTTTTTAATAAAAAAAATTTTATTTTCCATTTATTTAACATATACAACAAAATTCACTTTACAAAATAAAATAAATTCATAATCATAACCATGACCATAACCATAGGTGCCACTTGCTCATTCCCCCCAAGCTGCATCCACCCTCTCTAATACCTTCCCTACTTCCCTCCTCTTTCTCTCCTCCCCTCCTACTCTCTTCCCCTCCCCTTCTCCTCTTACCATCCTACTTCCTCCCTGCACCTTCCTCCCCTCTCATCCCTCTCAAACACAGGAATACAGCATAGGGGAAGTGCTCAAGCAGCACCTCTCTCATAAATTACCATATCTATATTATCCTATTCTACCTAATGTGTGTTATTTTCTTCACCATCACCACCACCCCTTACCAACAGCTCTTCTTCCAGTAATATCCTTGATATGACACCTTTAAGAATAATGAATGCCAGGGGTAGGCAACCTTGGCTCTTTTATGACTCGTGGACTTCAACTCCCAGAATTCCTGAGCCAGCATGGCTCAGCTTGGAAACCTCTCCCTTTCCCCTCAGCATGGCTGGCTCAGGAATTCTGGGAGTTGAAGTCCACGAGTCATAAAAGAGCCAAGGTTGCCTACCCCTAATGTATGCGTTTCCATTCAAGTGCATCCGCCCTTGGAAACTGCTTATACTTACTTACTTACTTACATACAGTTAGTTGAGTTATGCTGCCTATCCATTCTGAGTGAATTATAATAGTATATGAAAAAATCTGCAATTACAATATTTTTTACAAAATCTGGTGATGCTTTGTAAACTAACTTCAGCAAAACTCTACTGATAATCGCAGTCATCAAATTATGATTGTCTGCCCAAGTATTCTTTTTTCATTATGACAGGTCCAAACAGTTATCATCTCCAACAGAAAAAAAAATACCAGAAGCTTCACCTGTATCAAAGAGAAAAAGCTATGATAAATCTGTAGATAAGCCAAAGTCAAAAGAACAAAAACAGTAAGATGCTTTACTTCAAATGTTGATTTTATTGATTGTGTTGTACAAAACTGAAAGTGATTTTGCTTTGTCGAAGAAGCTGCCTTTGTGACTCTACTTCTGCCTCTCACTTAATGGTACACTGAAAAGCAGTGTGTAAACTTCATTAATATTGACTATTTATTATTGAGAGTTCTCAATCTTGAAACAATGTTTTCCATTGTAGAGCTCTCATATTTATATTTTTTTTCTTTCCATAGCCTTTAATTTGTTTTAAGGTGTTATACTGCCCTCTTGTGGTGGTATGTTTTATAATCTTTATGTTCTACCAGAGGAGCTTGCAGTAAACATTACTAAATTAAGCAAGCAGAACATCAGTGACCTAGTCCCTAGCATACTTTCTTAATTTTAACCTCTTTATTTCATTTGCTTTTTGTTTGTTTTGTTTGTTTTTTATTTACAATTGGTTTTTAATGTTTAATTTTTTTCTTGTAGCTCAGATTCTGGAACCTCAGAGGCTAGTCTGTCACCTCCTCCTTCCCCACCAAGCCGGCCCCGTAATGAACTGAATGTTTTTAGCCGTCTTACTGTTTCTCAGGGAAGCCCATCAGTTCAGAAGGATAAGTAAGTCACAAAGACCCGACTCCCCACAGCAGCCATGGTACCCAAAGCGCATGTGAGCCTGCTACAGAGCTTCCGAATGCTTTGGCTATGGCCATCTCATGCTAGAGCTAAAAAATATAGTCCATTTGTTGCTTCCACACTCTTAAAATATGACATTCCTACTTACATAAACATTTCCTGCTGAAATGTACATAAATTTATACTTATGCCTGTGTAAAATCATTTTTCTTGTGCCATCCGAATAGCCAGTTTTTCATTTAATGTTTTTCAAGCATGGGAATACCCTGTGAGTTTCTGTGCTGTTGAATGATGCAGTGTCAGCATTCATATAATTATTGCATTGCAATATAAGTGGATTAACAGGCAATCTGCACTCTCATTTGCCTGAAACCACACTTTGAGGGTAAAGGAAGAACTGGAAATATCAACTAGAGGAAATGTCAGTACTTCCTTTGTGTAGTATTTATTTTTTTCAGTGGTAGCAGTTTGAATTCATCCAGATTCTTTATGGCAAATGTGCTGCACTTTCAGAGTTAATATATTATGCTTAACTTTATGTTTTTGGCAGTAGTGTTGTAGGCCTTTTTTTCTTTATTTCTTATCTGGTCTTTCTATACCTTTGTTTTTAATATCTTCCTCCCCTCCCAAATCTGTGATTACTATACATGTTTCTAACAGTTCTTACAATCCACTGAGATCTTTTAGCCTATGCTTGGAGCTATTTTATACTAGCGAAAAGAATTAGCAATTCTCTATAGTGTTAATTATTGAAATTGAACATAAAGGTATATAAGAACTATTGGTCTGCTTTGAGCTTTCATAATTTAGACTTCAACTGATTGATTGTGTTGAGGAATGCAGTATCTTCAATTGTTAAAAGTGTACTGATGTAGTATTCTTTAACACTGGGCTATTTTTAAAGGATTACAAGCATATGACTCTGCCTTGATTTAGAAGAAGAAAACTCAAAGGGTTAATGTCAATTACAATTTTGACTGTGATTGCAAAACTGATCCCTCCCCCCCATGCATATATAATGAACAAAAAGGTAGAAAGCTACATGCTAAATTCAGTCATTTGATCAAAGCTCTCTCCCACAGCTTTTTAAAAGAATTATTAAAGAAGCTGGAAATGTCTTGTAGAGAGTCAGTTTGATAGAAGCTCCATTTTTCCCTAGTGAAAAGGGTTTTCTGCATATTCTTTCAGCATTACCAAACCTGGTTAGGCCTGTTTGGGTATAGTTTATACACTGTTTTTTCTACCTTTTAGTAACAATGCTGTTTCTCCCCCCCCCTTCTTTCTTTACTTTGATGATATCTACAATCTTTCTTCATAATCTTACTACTATTTATTGTAGGTCTGATGAAAGTGATTCTTCTCTGTCGGAGGTACACAGGTACTATGTATTCCTCCTTTCCATCTTCTGGACTCTTGGTGTTATGCTTAATATTTTTACTTGCAGTTCCTAAATTAACTAACTAAACATTTTTGCATGATGTTTTTTAAAAAATCCCATGCTCCTCAAAATGTTCATATGTCTCTTGGATCATTTTATTTTCTGAAGCATTCTTCTGCTTGATTAAAAAAAAAAATATCTCCAGCATGTGCACTAATTTCTCTTTGGAAATCATGTCCAGGTGTTGTGCCTGTTTTTACTTACGTCTTTTTCTCTCTTAATCTTTTAATAAACTCATGGCAAACATTCTCAATTTGCTTTGTTGAAAGTGACAAGCTATAATGAACTACGTAGGAAAGACATGTGTTCATTTTACATTCACTACAGTTCTTGAATCTTAAAGATGCTAAAAGCAGCCGATCTGTAAGGGAAATCTGTGGCATCAGAGTAAAGGAAATAGAAATTATCACTAATCAAACAGAGCATTTGTCCTTCTTAAACCTTAAGCACAGGACAAAAATAACCCCTGCCACCAATTCTCAATACATACAGGAGACTAGGATATAACTAAAAGTCGAAGGAATTGTGAATCAGCATGTTGCAAATTAGAAATTTTTATAAGAATTTTCTTCAACTGCCTGTATTTAGGTTGTGCTTTTATTTATATATGAACAGAATTAATATTTTTCAGATAACAGAACATTATGAATACTTAGAATTCTTCTGATTCTAATCATTTCTTCATTGTTACTGAGAGTGTCTCTTGGCACATAGACCTCTATTTCTGCTATGTATCTATAGCCCATATAGACAGATTCCTGGCACATTTAATTCTTTTTTTTAATGGAAGGAATATCAGTTTAACTTGTTTTTATTTTATTGGAAATTTCTTATACAACATAACAATATTTTTTCTTGAACAGTTTCTATCATCCTTGCTTATGTGATATTCCTGCAAGTTTTTATTTACACACAAAGCACCTATATTTGAAAAGTACAAAGAGTCTAAATCATTTATTATTTAAACATCCAAATTTGTCAGAAATAGAAGAACTTGAAGGCTCTATCAGTTTATTAACACTTAAGTTTTTCCTATGGTATTTATTGTCTTTTTCTTGGTATAACAATTTTGGTTATAAGCAGGTATAAAACTATACATGCTTCAATTATATTCCACTCTTCTGATCTATAACTTACACAGTAGAAAGATTTTTGATATTTCCTAAGTCTTCATTTAATCTACATACTCTTTCTTTTATTATATATATTATACACTAGCATCTTAATATATAAGATCTTTCAGATCTGTTATAGATCTATTCAGTTTGATTCTACAGAGTATAGGAATAATATTGACTTCTGTATGTCTTCGCTTTATAATTTAGTTTTCAGGTTTCACATCTTGAAAAAGTACTGTTCAATTGGCTCTGCTTTAGTATGATCTCAAGGATGGTGATTTGCTGATGGATATGAGATTCGAAATATGTATCTGATACATCATTAAACTTACTCATTTTCCCGAATCCAACATTAAATGTTGTCTGCTTGTTTACAGAAGTTTATAAATCTCTCATCCCCTTGAGGCAAATTTGATTACCTGGAAAAGTCCATGATATTTTCTTAAGTGTTTTTGGAGAAGTGGTTTGCCATTCATTGCCTTCTGAAATGGTTTTTCAGCTTGCCACACTAAATTAGAGTCTTGGGATTGCTTCAAAATGTTTAATCCAAGTACTAACCAAACCTAATGCTGCCTAATTTGTTATGGGGCCATGCAAGTGTAGATGTGCTTCACATTTGCTGAAAAAGGTTCTTTGAGCCAGGAGAGTAATTTCCTTCAAAACTCCCCTGCTGCACCTCAACTGCTATTTTCTGGATTTCTGGATCAGAGTTTAGTACTTATAAGGCTATAAGAAGTTGAAGAATCTTTCAAGTCATCTCTCTTTCTGAGAGGGGCTTGTTCCAAGAACCTTCTGTCTATAGGCACAACACAATGGAGGAAATTGAAATCTTTCATAAATTGTTTGGGAAATCATCCAAAGATCATTCATTTAGTAGTGTATGTGTGTACAATCATGAACAAAACTGGCAAAGTATATATGTATGAACATGGGTCTACTCACACATAATATAGGCTATGATTAGGTAAAGGGCACCATGAGGAAATACATTTGCTATCTCCCCTTCATTTTTTAATTAAAATTAAAATTAATTGAAAAATGCTAGTAAATATTTTTTGGAATAATTTGATTTTCCTTCGCATAGAAGGTGGATTTGGATAAGTAAATAGACTGGATATAGGAAACATACTGTCCTGTTTTGGTATAATCCAAGCTCTGGTTTGGCGATAAAGTTTTTTAATCTCTTTCTCTCTCTTAGCAATTAGCTAAGTACAGTACTTAAACCTGCCCATTGTGCTGGAAGATAGTATCTGTAAATACTGTATGTGTGAAGCTCAGAACTCTTGGTCCAAGCTAACCCTTTCCACTGCTGTTCTTTTGGCCAATAAATGCAGGTTGGGGAAAATCCACTTGATCAGAGATGTTACATAGCCACAGCAGAGTATAAATTCATAGATGTTCTCTTAACAGATTCTTAATCTATATCTTCATGAAAGATTTTCACTAATGCAGCGCTAGGTGGCTGGAATAGTAAAATCTGATTAAAATGACTACAATGACTAATGTGTGCTTCTTTTTCCCATTTAGAGGCATAATCAACCCTTTTTCTTCAAAATGTGCCCGGCCTTCCCCAGTTCAATGTATCTATATTGCTGAAGGTCATACGAAGGCTGTGCTTTGTGTTGATTCTACTGATGATCTTCTCTTCACTGGATCAAAAGGTTTGATGGGTTTCCACTGTGTTTATGTAGCTTTCTGAAGTTTGCTTTCAGTATTGTTGGTCCTAAGAACAACATGTTACATTTTAAGTCTGTGTGAATCCATTTATTTCATTTTAATTGAAGATTTGAGAGTCAAATCAAGGAAGCATATTAGTTTGCAATTCAAGATTCAAGGGCAAACTGATTCAATTTGGAACAATGACAAATTTGGATGAAAAAAATAGCTGCAGGGTATAATGGGAAAGCATCAAAATATCAGCCTGATTTTGGGGGGGGGGGGCAGGACAAGATAACAATAGCAGGGATAATAAAACCTTTAGAGAACTGTATCTATAAACTGTGTATCTTCAAGAGAGTCACAACAATAATGGCAACAGGGATGAGGAATTAACAACATTGAAAGCTCCAAATTGCTTGCAAAAAGACTAGTTCAAATGATTAATACAAAAAGTGTCCTACTCTAATTGATTTTTTTTACAAAGCTTGTGTAAAAAGCTATTTTTCATTTATTTTTTTTCTAAGGTGCCAGGCCTAGCATAGCACTTAATTATGCCCATTATCTTTTCAGCAAATGGGTTTTGCTGCCACTGATCATCAGCTTTTTTAGAACATCAAGATACAGATAGTCCCAACTTAACAACAGTTCATTTAGTGACCGTTCAAACTTACAACATCACTGAAAAAAGTGACTGATGATCATTTTTCACACCTACGAACGTTGCAGCATCCCCATGGTCATGTAATCAAAATTCAGGCACTTGGCAGCTAACTCATATTTATGACAGTTGCAGTGTCCTGGGATCATGTGATCGCCTTTCATGGCCTTATGACAAGGAAAGTCAATGGGGAAGCCAGATTGACTTGACAACCATGTTAACTGCATGTGATTCACTTAACAAATGGGGCAAGAAAAATCATAAAATGGGGCAAAACCCACTTAACAAATGTCTCACTTAGCTGCAGTGATTCACTTAACAAATGGGGCAAGAAAAATCATAAAATGGGGCAAAACCCACTTAACAAATGTCTCACTTAGCAACATAAACTTTGGGCTCAATTGTGGTCACAAGTCGAGGACTACCTGTAGTTAATGCAGCTGTTTTGCAAATTTGGCTGGCTGTTCTTAGAGAAGAGAGAGAGAGAGAGAGAGAGAGAGAGAGAGAGATAACATATAGAGAAGAAAGCTGGCACTGAATAAATGCAGTTTGTAGCCTAGTTAATCACTATTCTTAAACACAGTAAATGTTGGGCCATTGCCTGGACATATTAGTGTAGCATTTGGTTGCTCAATGTTGAGAGACTTCAACTAGCTACTGTGGTGCAGAAATTAAAAGTATGACCCAAGAGTAAATATTGGAGTCTCTTAAGTTCATATTCAAAATGCAGAGGACAGAGTTAAATTTCCAGATTTGTTGGATAAAGGAGCACAAAAGCATAACGTTCTATTAACATAAGAGAAATCAAGGTTTGTGGTTGGTTGTATTAAAGACTTTGAAATAGTCATCGCATCCCAAATCAATGTTAGTCTTGACTCTCCAAAATAACTCAAGAGCAGAATTTGATGAGATGATTAAATTCATTGGATGACATCTTATGTGTTAGTTCCAATTATATCTTCTTCTGACTGTCCCATTCTGCATATTCTCTGGCTTACACTTGTATGCTGTTAAAAAATCCTTGCATGTCATTTTTTCCCATACATCAGATTTTTGTCACACACGTGCCACAACGGTGGTTACACTTTTTGCACCCTTTGCCTTAGGTTGACTTGCCTGACCTAGAAATCTTCTGCATGCGGAAATAAAGCTGCCACAATATATATTACCAATAACAATTCCAGAACTATGGTTACAACAATGTCACTATGTAGAAAGTGTTGCATAACTAGAACAAAGCCATCAAATTAGCAAACCACTTTGAAAAACTGCAAATCACTTCATAGTTACTTGGTTGAATTTGTTGGTCTGAATCATGGATTGTTATAATGGAGCAAATTAGTAGAAGCTTCATTGAATAGAAGCTTTGTATCACTGTTAACATTTATCATATAGGAAGCAGCTCTACTACAAAATCAGTGTGTTTTTCTTCATTTCTTTGCTATTTAACTTGCTACTTCATTCCTAATTTCCTTGCTGTCCACATCCCCACCCTATACACCTATTCAGCTTCACAATTCATTTAAAAAAGATAACTACTAAAAAGAAGACAGACAATAGATGGGAAAATGCAGTTAACAAACAGCCTATCCCAAAATAATGAGCAAGCTTTCCGTGTTGTGTCTCTTATTTGTTTGGATGTTACGTTAAGCGAAGTGAAAAAAGAAAAGGTCTTTTTTCAATCTCAGAATGACAAGTGTGAAGTTCTAGCAGACTTAATTAAATTTATTTCATCAGAGATATTTGTATCATCTATAAGGCTGCCCAAGGCATCAGACAGCATAAAAACAAATAACAAATAGAATGTACTACCACTATATATTAATGTGAAACATGGTAGCGGGATGATGAGTGTTGTAAACCACAAAATACACAATACAGAATATGGAATGACAGTTGGAAGGGAGCTTGGAGATCTGCTAATCCAAACCCCTGCTTAAGCAGTGGCCCTATTCAATTCCAGACAAATAATTCCTTCTACCTGGGCTAAAGCCCCAGTTCCAGCTGAAGAAAAGTCGGCCCAAAGCATAATGCTGCCACCACTATGCTTCACTGTGAGTGTGGTGTAGTGTTGGTGATACACAGTGCTGGTTTTGTGCCAAAAATACTTTTTTGGAATTGTGGACAGAAAATTCAGCTTTGGTCTCATCAGTCCATAGCACATTTTCCCACGTGTTCTTGTCAGTGTTGATGTAGGTTCTGTAACAGGCCTGAATGTTTTACTTTGTAAGAAAAGGCTTCTGTCTTTCCATGCTATCCCATAACCCAGACATGTTAAGAATATGGGATATCTTTTGTCATATGTAGTGAACAACCAGTACTTGCCAGAAATTCCTGCAGCTCCTTTATGCTGTAGGCCTCTTGGACCAGTTTTCTTTTTGTATTTCATCAGTTTTGGAGGGACATCCAGTATTTGGTAATATGATTGTTGTGCCATATATTTGCCACTTGTTGATGACTGTCTTCACAGTGTTCACAGTGATAGATCCAGGGCTTTTTTTCTCATAGAACGCCCAGAATGGAGTTCCAGCACCTTTTTTGGATGGAACCTTGTAGGGTAGGCAAGGTGGGTTGTATGATGTGTGAGTTCCGGCACCTTTTTTTTTTTTTTTTTTTAAAGAAAAAAAGCACTGGATAGATCCAATGCCTTGGAAATTTTTTCTAACCATCTCTTGACTGATACTTTCCAAGAATGAGATCCCTTTGATACTTTGTCAGCTCTTTGCAGTCCATGGCTTTTGCTACAAGAGGCAATTGAGCAAATGTCTGAAAAATCCTTTAGAACAGCTATTTATCATCAGTTTGAATGTGATTGGTTAATTCTGAACACAGCCATATCTCTGCTTATAGGAGTGCGTGAACATTTAAGCAGCCACATTATTCTACCTTTTTATTGTTACTTTCCCCCTAAAAGATTTCAGTTGTCTATTGAATTGTACAGCTTATATGTTATATGAAAGGTGAAAAGAATTCTGAAGTGATTAACTTGGTTTTATTTTTTTACATCTCAAAAATCTGACATTTTAACGGGCCTGTATAGATTTTTTTATATCCACTCTAAAACCACTTTTGACAACAGGTAGATCATTCAGCTGGGCACTTTCCTAGTTAACGATATACTTTCTAGAGAGCTTGAAAAGAATCGCCTGCATTTCAGATCCCCAGGCTTCTGATGTGCAGAACTAATTTGCCAATTTTAAGATGTTGCTCACTCTTCTTTTTAGTTCTATTAATATTAGAAGTACTTTGTCAGCGAATTAGCCAGTGAATTGGCCTTTTCATTTGACTGTATTTTATTAGCAAAGCAGTACTGACAGTACTACTAAAGTTCTCCAGAGCTTCTTGAAAGCTAACCACAATAAATAATTGCCTCTGGTAGAATAGTTTGGATGTGATCAACAGGACACATGTTTTGCTGGAAATGTTGCATTTCCCTATCAGTTATTTACAGGCATTTGTGGATTGATTTTTGTTTTTTGATACAATCCTCTTCTGCAGGGGTACTTCTTTTAGCATACAAAGCGAGTCTGTATTCCATGTCTGATAATTTATTTATTTTTTAAATTGAAAATTTTTTAAAAGCTTTTACAAAAAACAAAAAAACAATAACAAAGAAAAACAAAACAACCCTCACCCAACCCCTCCCAGACCCCCCCTGGGTCCCCCCCCCCCGAGCTTCCCAGAGCTGAATATAGGCTTAATTAAAAAAAAATTTAAAAATCCTAAAAAAAATTAAACAAATTATAAAACAATTAACAATAAAGTATATATAACAAAAAAAAGACATAAACCTTAAAAGAAAAAGTGTTTAAAAAAGAAGAAAAAGAAAGAAAAAGAGAGATAAGAAGAAAAAGGAAAAAAGAGAAAAAATACAATCTATAAGATATCAAAATTTATATGCAAGTTATAAAAAAGCTAAATGATATTTTTATATCCAATTTATATTGTACGAAATTTATCCATTTTTCCCATACAGCAAAAAATTTCTCTTGCGATTGCTCTTTTAAGAAAGCCGAAATCTTTGCCATTTCCGCCAGATAAAATACTTTAAAAAACCACTCTTGCAAAGTAGGCAAAGATTCCTTCTTCCAATATTGCCCTACTAACAGCCTTGCGGCTGTAATCAAATTCAACATCAATGTAATCTCCTTAGCATCACAATCAGTAACAATACCTAACAAAAACAATTGTGGAGTAAATTTTACCCTCTTCCTAAAAATGTCTGATAATTTATTGTTAGGTTATTGTAGTGTGGTGCACATGAAATTTCTTTTGAAATAACTTGAAAATTCAGTTGCTATAAAATATAATTATAGGATGTTGCAATTAAAATATCCGTTTGACATCTAACCAAAGAATCCTACTTTCCATTTTTTAATTGAAAATATTACTGTCTGCTCTCAATTTTAATATTTCTTTACAAAGAATTTTGGCTGCCTATGTGTTTGTTTCTTTGCTAGTGCTAGTTGATTTTTTTGAGCAACTTTTAAAGACAATTATTAGATATTGATTTGTATCTTTTACCTATATTTAGGTAATTTGTGAAAATAGCAATTCATTAGGAAGCAATAAATAAACTGAAGGTATGAATGCCTGTATTGTGCAAAATAATCCAGCATGTTTTATTGTTGTATTTTTTTTTCTTTTTAGATCGCACTTGTAAAGTATGGAATTTGGTTACTGGACAAGAAATCATGTCTCTGAGTGGTCATCCTAACAACGTTGTATCTGTAAAATACTGTAATTATACTAGTTTGGTGTTCACAGTCTCAACATCTTATATTAAGGTGTGGGACATCCGCGATTCTGCTAAATGTATCCGAACATTAACGTAAGTTGGGACTCTAAAAAGCAAAGATGTAAATTTACAACATTAATAGATTTTGCAGTCAGTGCCAAGATAATTGTAATAATGCAGAATATACTAGCTCAAAAGAGCTATTTTATTTTCTTTCACTTTTGGGTAAATCTCACTGAGCTGGCAAATTGAAAAATTACTTGTAAGGTATGCTGTCTAAGGAAAAATAAGGCCCTGATGTGGTATGAGAAAAGAGAAAAAAGAAATCCAAACTTCTGCTGGTAAAGAGCTCTAAATTAAACACTGTAAACAACAGTGAAAAAATGATTAAAGTTGTAAAAAGAGAAGTATGTAATTTCTCTTCTGATTTTTCTTATGCTGCATCAGCCTCTGAGTCCAAGTACATTATGAAAGTCTTATCAAAGCCAGGGCAGTTGGTCTTTATTTTGGCCAGAATCATTTCTCATCTTTTTAACTAGAGAGTTCAGGGTATCACAAATCATGGAAGAAGCCACCAAATTAGGCCTCTTCTGTCTCAAAGGGAAAAGAGAATCAATTCACATTAGATTGAGCCTCAATGTCTACCTGATTAGAACACTGAATGTTAGCAAGATGTGTGATAAATATACATTATTTTTCATATTTTTTAATCAAATGTATATAGCTGCCCTCTCATTGGTGAACTAGGTGGCATACAAAAAACAAAACAAATCTTAAATAACCCTTAAAACAGTTAATATAAAATATAAATAAGATCATGGGAGAATGCACTCAAATCTCACATAGAATGCAACCATCTTGTGGGCTAGTTGCATTATTGTTTTCGTTATTGTTTGTATGCTTACCAGAGTCACTTTTAGTGAGAAGGGCAGTTTTATAAATGTGTTAATTGAATAAATAAATTGGAAGCTTTCCATTGAAAACAATGTCTATCAACCCATCGTCTTATTATGTTCAGCAATGGACAGATAAAACTGTGTAATGACGCAGTGGTTAGAATGCAGTACTGCAGGCTACTTCTGCTGACTGCCAGCTGCCAGCAGTTCAGCAGTTCAATTCTCACCGGCTCAAGGTTGACTTAGCCTCCCATTCTTCTGAAGTCAGTAAAATGAGGACCCAGATTGTTCGGGGCAATATGCTGACTCTGTAAACCGCTTAGAGAGGACTATAAAGCATTGTGAAGCAGTATATAAGTCTAAATGCTATTGCTATTAGCACACATTCTTTTTAAAATCTAATCCAATCTTGTCTTGTTTTGTTCTTTTCCCTTATAAAATGTAGATCTTCAGGCCAGGCAATGCCAGGGGACGTTTGCTCTGGAAATACCAATAGAACAGTTACAATTCCAGCTGGTGAGAACCAGATAAATCAGATTGCCTTAAATCCAACAGGCACTTTTCTATATGCAGCTGCAGGAAATGTGGTCAGAATGTGGGATCTGAAGAGGTAATATTTCCAAATTATGTACTGACCACGCTAGAATATTGTGATATCTGGTGCCAAAATGAATTGGCAGTTATAATCTCCACTAGATTTCTTCAGTTTGGAAACTAGCAAGGACTAGTCACTAACAGAGTTGAGTCCCTTATCATTAAATATTTTTGTAGTGAGTACCCTGATATATCATCATTTCTTCCCATGGCTCAAGTATTGAATTGCAAATGCAATTGCAATGACCTTGGTCACCATGGTGACAATATACGAGCGTGGTAACTATATGTAAGAGTATGGTGACTATTTTCTTGGAAAAATTAAGGACAAACCTGAAAAAAGGTTTGTGCTTTATTTTTCTTTGCAAAGGGAAAAGTTTATCCTTTTTGCTTTACAAAGGGAGAAGTCAAAGAACAAAGCCAAGAAAGATGCAAATTCTAATAAAATTATGTAAAACATAGAATATTTCAATTTATTTTAGAAAGACAATTCAGTTTCCATATTTTTCACACGAATAAAGGACAGAAGTGATTTTTCAAAATATAAATCTAAGGGACAACCTTCTGATGTAAAGGACTGTCCTTTAAAATAAAGTTTGTGTAGTCACTGTATATATGAGTAGAACACTTGATTTTTCTCCCCAAAGCCACCATTCCTTCATAGTGATATCCCAAAAATATCTGCTGAGATGCAGGTTGACACGGCCAGTCTGTACCTTTACCTTCAAGTAAACACATTAAATGCTTTACCAACTATTTTTGTGGAAATATCTTTGGTGCCTGCAGATACTCAAGAGGCCAGGAATTCCTCAAAGCGGGCAGACAGAAATGTACAGCTGTGCATGACTCATATCTTCAACAAATACTGTAGACCCAGACAGATATTAACACTTGTTTGATGATTTGCATTGGCCTAATATTAATAAAGTTCTGAAAAAGAATTAGACAGTTTGTTTGGTTTTGAAATAATGAAGTTCTTTTACGTCTCAAAGTTCCATCTTTTGCTTTTCTTCTAGATTTCAGTCTACAGGAAAACTAAGTGGTCACTTGGGCCCAGTTATGTGCCTCATAGTAGATCGTATTTCTAATGGACAAGATCTCATAATTACTGGCTCCAAGGACCATTATATAAAGGTAGACTCTCATGCATTTGTTAAACAATCCTATGAAAGTAAACTTCTAGAACGAACTTTCTCTGTTTCTCTCCTTAACAAGATTTGGAGAGATACTTGTATGAAACTGTATGAAACTATTTAAACAATCAGTTTGTGGAATTCAGTGGAGGGGAGTGCATTATCAACCTGTCTTTTACAGTTGAAAGGCTTGTCAGGCTGACATTTTCCAAGACATTTATGTATGAAAAATAAGGAGTTCCCGATTTGCATTGAAAAAAATCTTCATTTTTTCTTCAAATTTATATAGCAACCCATTTCATATATATGGCTCTGTTGTATAAAAAGAACTCTACAACAATTAAAAATCCAAAAAAATATAAAATGATAATTAAAAAACATAGTAAAATACCTAAAACCCACAGCATAAAGTCATCCGAATAATCAGTACTGTAACTGCACTGACTCCACCGTGGATCTACATGCCCATTGACAAATCTGTCTTCAGAGCCTTGCGAAAAGCCAGCAAGATTGGGTCCAATCTGATCTCGGGGTGGGGGTGATGTTCTAAAGGTGGGGGCAGCCATGGCAAAAATAACTTTCTCCCTGGGTCTCTCCAGAGAACATTCCCTGGTTGACAGGAATCTAAAAGTGTTCAACTTTTCATGGATTTTGTTTGGACGTTTGAATAAAATATATAGTTTGGTGTTACGTTTTTAATGAAAACAATATTTTCTGTCCAAATTTTCATATATAAAGACCCCTAACGTCATAGTCTTAACTTCATAGACTTATGCCTGGATAAATATGTATAAGATAACAATCCCAATCAATCCCCAATAATTGCTGCTACTTAGAAATATTTTAAAATGTTGTCACTGAGATGTTGCATAATTAGTATGTGGACAAGTAATAGTTAAACCATGGTATTCAGCAGGTTAATTATTATTACTCTGTTGCTCATTTGATTATTGATAGAAGCAGAAATGCTTGAAGTCCATTCCTTGAGATACAATGATAGTGAAATAATTTTAGTAATGAGACTTTCAAAAATATAAATAAAATTAATCAGGCATTTGTGATTGGTGACTGCCCATGTTATTTGAATTCACAAAAATTTAAAATCAGATAGTAATTACTACTAATACATCATCCCAAATTTTCAAGAGATTGTTAAAAGACTATTGTATATTCATTAAGAATAATGGATGCATTTCCTCATACATGTTTGCTTAATTGCTAGCCAAAACAATTCTGCAGATATAAAAGTGTATTCTCCCATTCTAGATGTTCGATATAACTGAAGGAGCTCTTGGAACTGTAAGCCCTACACACAACTTTGAACCTCCTCATTATGATGGCATTGAAGCACTTACTATTATGGGTGACAATCTTTTTAGTGGATCCAGAGATAATGGAATTAAAAAATGGGACTTGGCTCAAAAAGACCTAATTCAGGTAATATGAAAGCATAAAACGCATTAGGATATAAGAGCTGTTGTCAAAATTATTATTAGTAAAATTATAACTAAAAAATTATAACTAAAAGCCAACATGAGTTTGTCAAAAACAGATCATGTCAGGCAAACTTCTTTGACAAAGAAACCTCATTAATGGTTCAGGTATGGACATACCGTATATTCCGGCGTATAAGACGACCCCCGTCTTCGGCACCGAGTCGCATGTCTAGAAAGTCATCTTATACGCCGGAAACTACCATAATTTCCGGCGTATAAGACGACTCGGCGTATAAGACAACCCCTGACTTCGGCGCCGATTTTAACGCTTGCGAAAGTCATTTTATACACCGGAAAGTATGGTAGTTTACTTAGATGTCAGTAAGGCATTTGACAAAATAGACCACAACCTATTTCTTGGTGAGATAAAACAATGTGGGATAGACAGTACTATCCACCAGACCATTATTGGCTGAACCACCACATTCAACATGTAACCCCCAGTGAAACCACCTCTACACGGAGGAAGCATGCAGTTGGGAAGCCCAAGGTTCATAAATGATCTAGATAAGAGGATAGAAAGGGAATTTCATCAGATTTGTAGACAACAACAACCTGGGGGGAATAGCCAACACTTTAAAAGATAGACCCTAAATTCAGAAGGATCATGACAGACTTGAACACTGGGGCCCTATCCAACAAAATGAGAAAATGAGGTCCTACACTTAGGGAAGAAGAACCAAATCCATAGCTATAGAATAAGTCAGTGGTGGCGAACCTATGGCAAGGGTGCCAGAGGCGGCACTCAGAGCCCTCTCTGGGCACCCGCACTGTTGCCCCAGTCCTAGGCCTTCAGCTGGGTTTTATAAAACCTTTTCGCTTTAGGCCTCCGCTGCCATGTAGAAAAAAAAAGGGTTCAATCAATCAGTCAATTTCAACTTCTCGCAGGAAAAAAAAGAGATCTTGCAAAGTTGGAATTGATTGATTGAACTTTTTAGTCCGAACCAGTCTGCTGTTACCACTGCAGCCACGCCCACCCAATGGGCCACACCCACCCGGCACTCGGTCTCTCAAAGGTTCGCCATCACTGGAATAGGTGGTACCTGGCTCAACAGCAGAGGGATCTAGGTGCCCTAGTAGTGGACAGCCAGTAGTGGACAGCCAGTTAAGCATGAGCCAGCAGTGTGCTGAAATTGTGAAAACTATGCAGTTGTAGGCTGCATCAGCAGAAGGATAATAACAAGATCACATGAAGTGTTAGTACCACTTGCCAGTTAGCACTGGTAAGACCACATTTGGAATTTTGGGGGAATTGCTGTTCGAAAAAGTGAAAGCTGTTGAAGCAACTACAGATAGTCCTTGACTTGCAGCCATTCATTTAGCGACTATTCAGAATTACAACAGCACTGAAAAAAAGTGACTTTACAACCTGTCCTTGGCACTTACGACAGCCCTAGCATCCCCCTAGTCACATGATCAGAATCTGGGCACTTGGCAACCAACATTGTTTACGACAGTTGAAACATCTGAGATCACCTGATCACCATTTGTGACCTTCCCAGTCATATTCTAACAAGCAAAGTCAAGGGAGGGAAACCAGATTCACTTAATGACTGGATGATTCACTTAACTGTGGTGATTAGCATAACAATCATGAAAAAAGGGTCATGAAATTATGCACAGCTTGCTTAACAGCTGCCTTGCTTAACAACAAAAGTTGTGGTCTCAGTTGTGGTCATACATTGAGGACTATCTATAATAGAATGCACATTATTTTGGTTTATGCATCCAATTATCTTCCAGATCATATTTTCTAAAACAGTTTTGTCCCTAGTTATAGGTACTGCCATTTTTCTGCTTGAACTTGTGCTTTCTTTTCAGCAAGTTCCTAATGCTCATAAGGATTGGGTTTGCGCTCTTGGTGTCGTTCCTGATTCCTCTGTGCTGTTGAGCGGCTGCCGAGGAGGCATTCTGAAGCTATGGAGTGGAGACACATTTGCCCCAATCGGTGAACTAAAAGGACACGATAGTCCTATTAATGCCATCTGCTCCAATTCCAGCCAGATTTTTACTGCATCTGAGTGAGTTATTTTTATGTTCTGTAGTTATACAGATAGACCATAGCCTATTTCTTGGTAAGATAGAAAACTGTGGGACAGACAGAACAACCAACAGATGGATTCATAACTGGCCAACCAACCACATTGAACATGGAGTCTTCAGTGGAACTAAATCTATGTAGAGGAAAATACGCATTGGGGTACCTCAAGGTTTTGTCTCGGGCCCAGTAATCTTCAACATCTTCATAAACAATTTAAGATGAGACAATAGAAGGGAAACTCATCAAATTTCCAGACAACACTAATCCAACACTTTAGAACAGACCGGGCTTTTTACAGCCCACGGGGTCTATCCTGCTGTTTGACTGGGTGAACAGCAGCGGCAGCCCTCCACAACAGACTTAGTTTCTCATGTGGTCTCTTGGGAAAATAAATTGGCCATCCCTGCTTTAGAAGATAGACTCAAGATCCAGCAGTATCTTGACAGACTTAAGCAGACTGGGCCCTATATCTAACAAAATGCAATTCAGTGGTGAGAAAAGTCTTCAAGAAAAACCAAATTTTTACAGCCCACGGGGTAGCTATCCTGCTGTTTGACTGGGTGGACTAGAAGCGAATACTGCATCCAGCCCTCCACAAAGATGATAAGGGGGCTGGAGGCTGAAACATACAATGAATGGTTATGGGAATTGAGTATCTCTAGCCCAGTGGTTCTCAACCTGTGGGTCGGGACCCCTCGAACGACCATTTCACGGGGGTCGCCAAACAACGCAGTCCGCCAATACTCCCTTTTAATTGGCTTTTGAAAGCCAATAGAATAGACTCTCTTGAATAGAGTCTAATTCTAGCTTTCAAAAGCCAATAGGAATTGTCCAGGCTGTCTCTGCCCTGCTGAGCCCACCAAAAGTCCCATTCTGCAAATGGTGCTGCACCAGTTGAGTAGTCCTCGACTTACGACCGGTTGAGTAGTCCTCGACTTAATGACTGGTTGGGGGTCGTGGCATTAAAAAGGTTGAGAACCACTGCTCTAGCCTATAACAACAACAACAACAACAACAACAATAATAATAATAATAATAATAATAATGTCTTCCAATACTTGAGAGGCTGTCACAACGAAGAGGGACTCTACCTATTCATCAAAGCACCAGAGGGCAGGACAAGAAATAATGAACGGGAGCTTATCAAAGAGACATCCAACCTAGAAATAAGTAGAATTTTCCTGACAGAAAAATTAACCAATAGAGCAACTTGCCTTCAGAAGTTGGGGGTGCTCCATCAATATTGTTTTTAAGATGATATTGGACAATCATTTGTCTACAATCTAGACAAATATAGGAAACTGGGAATCCAGAGCAGGAGTTGGACTAGACCACCTCCAAGGTCCCTTTCAGTTCTGCTATTTTGTATTTTGTGCGATATTTTATTATACTTATTCTGTTGGTTTAGGTAGGCTGTGCTGCTAAATTTGATAGGAACGGAGATTGACTTGAGTTGAAAACGCCTTTGGGGTCAGCAGCCTTTTAGAATACTGCTCTCCCCTAAATATATTCCCTAAAATTTCACATAGCAGAGCTGATATGCCACTAAAATTTTCTAAAATGTGGTCAGCCTCAAAATTTCCTAACATTTTAATTTATTGGGGATACTGAATTGGAAGGGACTGTGGGAGTCTTCTAGTCCAACCCCCTGCTCAAGCAGGAGACCCTGCACCATTTCAGACAAGTGGGCTGTCCAGTCTCTTCTTAAAAGCCTCCAGGGATGAAGCACCCATAACTTCTAAAAGCCAGCCGTTCCACTGATTAACTGTTCTCACCAGTGCTTTTTTTCTCTATAAAAAAAAAGGTGCCAGAACTCACACATGTTATGCAACCCGCCTTGCCTACCCTACAAGGTTCCATCCACAAAGGGTGCCGGAACTCCGTTCTGGGCGTTCTATGAGAAAAAAAAAAAAAGCCCTGTTTCTCACTGTTAGGAAGTTTCTCCTTAATAATAGATTGCTTTTCTCCTTGATTAGTCTCCATTCATTGTTTCTTGTTTTGCCTTCTGGTGCTTTGGAAAATAGGTTGACCTCTCTCTTCTTTGTGGCAGCACCTCAAATATTGGAGGGGGGGGCCTGGTGAATTGCCAATTTGGGGATTATTTTTTATGTTAAAAATAGAACAGCCATAGTCTCTGAAAATCCTTCCACGACTTCCATTACACCTAAGAGGTTTCCCTTTTGGGAGTGCTGGACTAAACTGGTAGTTTTAGAATTAGATTCGAAAGATTCACTTCCTTCACAACACTACTTGGTGTGCTTCAGATTTTGCATATTTGTGGTGAAATTACCAATAAATAACAAATATGGTTCCTTCTCTTTTAAAAAACATCACCATAAAGAAAAATATTCCAGTGGAGAAGACTTGTTGCTGTACTGTATAAATATTTACTTTATAAAGAACGGTAATCTCTTTCAATTGGAGGTTAATTTAATGAATGTTTCTTTTTCATCCTCTTAAAATGTTAAAAATGTTTTGCAGTGATCGAACTGTGAAAATCTGGAAAGTTCCCAGCAGTCTAGATGGACAGATCTCTGATCCAGGTGATACAAGTGAAGATATTGCCAGTAATTGAACTGAACTGAGTTGCACTGCTAGACATCTCAAGCTCTGGTGATAAGCTTTGCTCTCACTGAAGTTGCTCTGCATTTATAGGCAAATGGTAGTACCTGAAAGAATTCTTAATAGTTCTACTGTTAGGCATTTGCATTCTGCTAAAAACTGCTGCCCTTAAGAGCTGCCTTATGTACTGCGTTCATAATGTTGGTTTTATATATATCTTTGTCTGGGTTTGTGTGAATGTTTGTTCTAACATATAATGGCATAATTTGAGTGTATAAATAAGACTTTGCAAAATTAAACTGGATATCTGTGATCTTGAATGGTGGTCTGAAAACTGTAGTCTGGAATGTGAAGTTGCCCTATGTACCTCACACTGACCCTTCTGTGGAATGAAACTTCACAATTATCCAAAATATACCTGTATATTTTATCTCATTTCCAAAGCTTTTAACAGAAGACAAAGGAGGGGTCCTAATAAGCTTACTTGAATTTTGCTGCTGTATGAAATTTTAAAACTGGAGTGTCAGTAAACTGAGAGAGATTACTGCCCTTGATGGTTGCTGTTTCCAGACTGAGGGCTCCTGACATTATAAATCAAAAGAAATCATGCAACTAATAAATCTTAATGTTTTTTTCCCATTAAAAGAAAAAGATGGCAGTCATCATGGGAAAATATGGGATGACTGGAAATTCAAAATCTAGGAATCCAGTGTCTGGATTTCATCTTGGTAAATTGTTGAGGCAGGATAGTTGCATGATCAAAACCTGGAAGCATCCTATAATCTGCTAGCAATGAATGTTACATAACCCTGTACTTTTATTGACCAAAGTAGTGTACCTAAGTCTACTCCATGCTCAGGACTAAAAACTAAAATGCTGTTGAATTAACATTTTATTAGGGCTTTGGCCTACCGCAGTATTCATAGACAAATACCTTAGATTTTTTTTTCCATATGGAATGCTTTTAATCTCATGTTTTAAAGGTTTGTGTTTTTTTAAATCTAATTTGATATGCTGCTAAATACATTTAAGTCTGTGAACCTTGAAAGATACTTAACAGAACTGTACCAACGGTATCAAGAAAGACTGTAAATATGTGAGTTAGAAAGAGAGAGAGACACTGGGGTTCCTGTGTGAATTTTAAAAATGCTGTAGTGTGTGCAGACTGGGAGATATGTATAATTTATCCAGATGTTCAGGATCTTAATTTGTAAATTCAGCTATTTTTAAAAGTTTAGAATAATTTTCAAGAACAATGTTTTATGGTTTTATTGGGTATAATGATGGAGAAGATGAGCTTATATGTGTATAGCTTAAAGTAGTCCATTGCTTAAATTAAAAAACACCACATAACTGAATGCACACTCTTTGTCATTGATTTTTGTTTACTCCTCTTTCCCCGCCCCATACTCGCCAGGGAAGCATTTTCTAATAGCGTTCATAAGTAACAACTGTACTGTGCATTAGGTTCTCATAATATTGTTGGTTGAATCTAAGAATTTTCCTAAGAAAGGATCAAAGGTTATACTCACTAACTAGCTCATAATCCAGTAGTTGGATGGTATTACTCACCGTTCTCTTGCTTTGTTGTTCTGAATGGATTTTTAAAGCATGAGCTGTTACATTGAAAATGTGTGAAGAGATGCTTCATGAAGTGTCCCTCATTGAAGCAGCCATATCTTGACAAGGCTTTTTTGGGGCCTTGTCAATCCACATGCATAGATAGACTATACTTCTACGGGGGTCAAGAATACTTAAATGGCTGTGCGGGCACACAGACATGCAGAGCACTTTCAAGAAGAGTTGTTTTTCTCATGCCGTTAAACTTTACAAAGTACTTCTTGGAATTTTTTTGTATAGACAAAACTTTCGCATTGCAGAAAAAAAATACAGGCAGCAATAAGGCAGAGCCCAGGCCATCTGTTTTTAATCGCTAATTTTAAGAGGAAATTAGCAATTAGATTTGCTCTCTTCCAATGATGCACTTAACTGGGACAGTTGGAAGTTGGATTATTATGTCATTCACCATATTTCATAGAGCTGATCAGTTTATCGCCTGGACATATTCCTAAACAAACCCAGTAATGTTTAGAACAGTGGTTCTCAACCTTTCTAATGCCGTGACCCCATAATACAGTTCCCCATGTTGTGGTGACCCCCTAACCACTTATACATCACCGGGTGCCAGGGGCGTGACCAAAGAAAAGGGGGGAAAAATGGCGGACAGCCTTGTTTGGCGACCCCCGTGAAATGGTCGTACGACCCCAAATGGGGTCCCGACCCACAGGTTGAGAACCATTGGCTTAGAATTATGTGAACACTCTCACATCAGCCACAATTGTAACCTTAACAGACTCTTAGCTTTCCAAAAATCAAGAGAGAAATTTCTCTCAAAGGCTCCTTTGGTTTTCACTTTCTTGTAGCGCCCAGAACAGAGGAAAGACAAGAAGTCAATAAAGCCTCCTTTATAGTAATGGGGAGTACTTTAAAAATGGCTGCCTCAACACAGGGAATCCTTGACTTACAACCATTCATTTAGTGACCATTTGAAGTTACAACAGCACTGAAAAAATTGACATAGGATTGTTTTTCACACAACCGTTGTATCATTCCCACGGTCACATGATCAAAAGTCAGAGACTTGAAAACTGACTTACAGTTATGACAGCTGCAGCGTCTTGGGGGTCACACGATCCCCTTTTGCAACTTTATAAGCAAAGTCAATAGAGAAGCCAGAGTCACTTAACAAACATGTTACTAACTTAACAATTACAGCAATTCACTTAACAACTATGGCAAAAAAGATCGTAAAATGGAGCAAAACTCACTTAGCAACAGAAATGTTGGGCTCAGTTGCGCTCATAAGTCGAGGAATACCTGTATCATGAAAGCCATCCCTGACTGCATGACGCCCTGACACAACGGTGAATTAAGAGAGACTGAATTATAGGGCCAGGGCCAATTAGTACAATCTTCAGTAAATGAGGAATGCAAGATTTAAAAGCCAAAAGATTATATATGCAAATCATTGGACCCCGGATGGAACTGTTATCGTTATTCTTTTCTTAAAGGCTTGGAAACTGCAGTACAGTACAGGCAATCCTCAGTTACGACAACTGAGCCCCAAATTTTTGTTGCTAAGGGAGACAGACATTTGTTAAGTGAATTTTGCTTCATTTTACGACCTTTCTTGCCACATTTGTTAAGTGCAGTTGTTAAGTTAGTAACAACATTGCAGTTGTTAAGTTAGTAACAAGATTGTTAACTGAATCTGGCTTTCCCATTGACTTTGCTTGTCAGAAGGTCGCAAAAGGGGATCCCATGACTCTGGGACACTGCAATCGTCATAAATACGAGTCAGTTACCAATCATTTGAATTTTGTTCACTTGATCGTGGGATGCTGCAATGGTCATAAGTGTGAAAAATGGTCATAAGTCACTTTTTTCAGTGCTGTTGTAACTTTGAACAGTCACTAAATGAACTGTTGTAAGTCAAGGACTGCCTGTATTGCATTCAGAAGCTGGGCTGTCTCTGTTTAGTTCCCTTTGCTTTCTTTTCTACCTATGTAATCCCAGCTTTTGATTGGACTACACCAGGGCTAGGCAACCTTGGCTCTTTTATGACTCGTGGACTTCAACTCCCAGAATTCCTGAGCCAGCATGGCTCAGCTTGGAAACCTCTCCCTTTCCCCTCAGCATGGCTGGCTCAGTAATTCTGGGAGTTGAAGTCCACGAGTTATAAGAAGAGCCAAGGTTGCCTACCCCTGGACTACACTGAAGAATGGTAAGCAGTATTCCCAGGGCAAACAGATACCCTGTTGTAGATGGTTATTTTAAAAGATTCTTTTAATAAAAAATAAATTGCTGGCATGCTGCAGATTGCCAGCCTCTAGCACCATATCTTCTTTTTTTTAAAAAAAATACTATTTTCCAAATCCCTATGGGCTGCACCATGTTCAAGTATGCAGACAGGAACATTACAGGACTATAAAAACAGGGCTGGCCATAGGCAGAAAGAAATATTGTTAGGAATTATTGAATTGATTAATCATGTATGAAGCTCTGTTGCCTGACACACTGATTAAAACGCTGGACTTGGTACTGAGGAGATACAGATTTCAGTCTACTTTCAAGAATGGAAAATTGCTGGGTGACCCAGGTCAGACTGTCACTCAGTCCAGTTTACATCACAGGGTTATTGTAGAGAAAAATGGCTAGAGAAAACACTTTAGATGGCAGTCCCAAAGATGCTTTTTCACGAGGCAACTGGAATTTCTTTTTTCCTCTTTGAAAACGTTTTGCTTCTGCAAGAAGCTTCTTCAGCTCTTCTGAAGAGCTGGATAAGTGAGAATCTCCATAGATCTTAAATGGCACTTTGAGCTGTTGAACAATTGGTAGGATATAAATATACAAAGTACCTAGTTTAGTATTGAGTATTATATAACTAGACATAGGAATTTGTCCCATCTACAGATGTAAGAAATAACTACACCTCTATATAAATAGAAAAAACAAGGATGAAAACCTTGAATGCATTTGGATTATTACAAAAGAAAAGGAAATGGCATTGCCATAGGTGTATACAGAAGACTCAAACAGGTGAAACAGCTGAACTTTTTGCTAATAAGTTAGCTAAGGTGTGCATGAAACACACTACAATAGCAATGGGAAACTTTAACTACCCTGAAATCACCTGGGAAATAAACTGCTCTAAATGGGAGATCAAACAGATTTCCGATGAACCTAGCAGACAACTCTTATCATCCAAAAAGTAGAGGAGGAAACTAGAGGGTCAGTTCTACTGGACTTAATTCTTACTAACAGAGATGAAATAATAAGTTGCTGGAACACTGGGGGAGAGTGACATGTCATGTTGGCATTCAACATAATGTAGGCACAAGTAATAGAATAAAATCAAACTAGTATCTTAAACTTTAAGAGAGCTGATTTCAACAAACTTAGGTAGAACTTTGGAAGAATTCCATGGATGGAAATCTTAAAGGAGAAAACGACTCAAGAAACTTGAGAAACTTTGAAAAATGAGAATATAAAAGCCCAGCCTAGCACAATACCACTGAGGGGAAAAAATGAGATCCCAGATGAAAGCATCATGGTGGCATAATGAGCTGATAAACTGAGAGAGAAAAAGGACAAGTATAACAAATGGAAAGAGGGATATATATCTAAAACAATACTATCATATAGCCTAGCGGCTCCCAACCTTTTCTATACCCCGCACCCCTAGAATGCTTCTGATATATTCTCGCACCCCTTACAAAAGTTCAAAATAACGGCAACAAATTATGCCGCATACACTATACACTATAATTTTGAAAACCCAAGTTTTTTCCCCCCCTGGAATATCATGTTGCACCCCCAGTTGGGAACCCCTGATATAGCCCAAACTTGCAAAGATGAAGTCAGGAAAGCCAAGGCTCAGAATGAAGTTAGGTAACAAATGTCAAAAATAATAAAAGTTTGAACATGTAAAAAACAAGACAAAAGTGAAAAAAATGACTGGATCACTAATGGGAGGAGATGGTAAAGAAGCGACAGGGAGCAGGAAGAAAATGGAACTGCTTGATTCATCTTTTGCATCTCTCTTTACTCAAAAGGAAAAAACCATAGTGCAACTTATCAACTATCAGAGGACTGGGGAAGAGCTGATGCGATTCCAATTTTCAAAAGGGGGGGGGGAAATCGATCCAGGAAACTACAGACTAATAATTTTCATTTTAAAACCTAGGAACGTCCTGGAAAAAATAATCAAACAACAGATATGCAGCCACCTAAAAACAAGCAAAGCTTATATTAGAAGCCGATATTGGTTTGTCAAAAACAGATCCTGCAAAACAAACCTTATTGCATTCTTTGAAAAAGTGACTAAATTAATGGATCAGGGAACTATTTACTTAGATTTCAGTAAGGCATTTGACAACGTAAACCACAATCTACTTCTAATCAGGTAGAAAAATGTAGAATACATAGCATCACAACTGGATGGATTTGTAACTGGCTGACCAATCACACTCAACGTGTAATCCTCAATGGAACTACATCTACATGGAGGGAAGCATGCATGGGGTACCTCAAGGTTCTGTCTTAGGCCTGGTACTTTTTAACACCTTCATGAATGATTTACATGAGGGAATAGAAGGGGAATTCATTAAATTTGCAGATGACTCCAAACGGGGGGGGGGGGGGAATAGCCAACACTTAAAAAATAGGCTCAACGTCCAGAGCCTTGACAGACTTGAACACTGGGCCCTATCCAGCAAAATGCAAAATGCATAGTAAGGAAAATAAGGTTTTACACTTTAGTAAGGAAAAAAATGCACAAGTATAGAATAGGTGGTACCTGGCTCAACATCAGCAACTGTGAGAGGGATCTTGGAGTCTGCTTAAATATGAGCCTGCTACTCACAACCACTTAAGAATGAGCCAGCCATATGTTGCAGCTGCCCAAAAAGCCAATGCAATCCTAGGCTGCATCAATCAAGGGATAGTATCAAGTTCATGTAAAATGTTAGTACCGCTTCATACTGTTCTGGTAAGACCACATTTGGAATACTGTGTCCAGTTCTGATCACCATGATACAAAAAAGATGTTGAAACTAGAAAGAGTGCAGAGGTAATTGGACTGGAGGCTAAAGCATATGATGAACGGTTATGAGAACTGTGTAGGTCTAATCTAATGAAGAGAAGGAGTAATAGTGACCCTATAGCCATCTTCCAATATTTGAGGGGTATCACAGAGAACAAGGGGTTGGTCTATTCTCCACAGCTCCTGAGCGCAAGGGAAGTAGTAAAGGATGGAAGCTTCATAAAGAGTCATCCAACCTAGAACTAAAGAGAAAATGATTACCAATGAGAAAATTAATCTGTGGAATGGCTCGCCTCCAGAAGTTGTGGGTGCTCCATCACTGCAGGTTTTAAAGAAAAGATTGGACAGCTAATTTGTCCATGATGATAGGGTCTCCTGCTTAAGCACAGGTTTGGACTAGAACGGGGTCCCCAACCCCCAGTCTGTAGACCAGTACCGGGCCGTGGCATGCCAGCAACCGGTCCACACAAACAAGCAAAGCCCCATCCGCGGGATGCAGGCAGCACACAAAATCATGCACCCTCCGGTCCACGGAAAAACCTCCTCCACGAAACTGGTCCCTGGTGCCCAAAAGATTGGGGACCTCTGGACTAGAAGACTTCCAAAGTCCCTTCCAACTCTGTTATTCCGTATTCTACCTTAGATAGCAAAGAATCATGGCCTGGATCTGAAAAGACTGAACTAGTAGTGTGCTGAATTAAGATGAAAAATCTAGTGATCATAACATTGGTGAACAATAGAAAATAAATATCCCAAATATAAAGATAGCAACTGATGCTAAACATTTGAGCAATACTTCTGGAAAAATGTAATGGCACTCAAAAAGAAGTTCTAATTAGCAAAAGCCTTTTTTGCAGGTTATTGCAGTATGATATGAGTCATAGTACTGAGAATATAATTCAGCAAAATTGCAGAACTCAAGCAGAGAAAAACAGAAATAATATTTGGAATTAAGAGAAGGCGAAGTGTGAAAGGAGCACCCACAAAGAATGTCTATGTTTTGAGTCAGGCAAACATAAAAGGACACTGAGTTAGTTTTATCATAGAAATTAACAATATTCAGTCTGCTATCTGAGGGAGGGAGGGAGGAAGGTCTTGGTCTCATAATTCCATATGCATGTTTGGAGTAACTTTCAACTATGATCATGCACCAAATGCAGGATTCTGCTTGACTGCAGAGAAGGTATTTGCCGAATAGTAAACCTAATCCATTCTAACTGAGAATTCAGTTGTAGTGAGAACAAATTATACAAGTTGGTAAATTGCATATACTATATTAGTTGTAACATAGTAGAATCATATATTTTGTAAAACAAACCTAGTTGTGTAAGTAACAAAGGAAAAGCATCCAGACTTCTGGTCTGTGATTTGGATCATAACATAAATGTAACTTTGTCACAAGATACAAAAAAAGTAATAAGAGCAGGAAAAAGCAGATAACCATCATATGTTTGTGTCTGGTCTTGCCCATCTTCAGGTGCAACTTTTATGAGAGCATGAGAATTAGGCCTAGGCCCATCTAGCCAGTATCCTGTTTTAGACACTGTCCTTCGGTCCACAAATAAGAGATCAAGGTGGCCATTGTTGCACCCATACACCTGTTATGTAGAGGTGAACTGTTCCCATAGCTGGAGACTGCACCCAATCATCAAAGTCAATAGCAGAACCGGTAGCTAATTTTTTGTTGCCCGGGCTCAGAATGGACTTTCGGAAGCGGCATCCACACAGAGAACCGTTTGTTCACATATTTGAATCCCACCACTGACATGAATATATATTCCAACAATTTTTTATTCTAAAGCTGATGCCATTGGTCCCTTATGCTGTATTTAATGCATTTTATACTCTTCAGCTTTTGTTACCAGAGATTTCATATCATTCGTATTGTTGGTTATAGCAGCAGAGTAATTTCATTAGCATAGAGCAGGTTACTAATGTTTCTCCTCATTTTCAAAAACAGGCTTGTCCTCTTCCAATCTAACTTCCCTTAATATAGATATATATTCGAGATATAAATAATTATTGTATAAATAAGGAAAAAGTTTACAACATTGTGGCAAAAGGAGTGCCAGTGCTGCAGAGGAACAACGTAACGAAGAAAAGATGGCGCACTCCTGGCTCCCACCAGCTAAAATTCTTTGGCCAATCAGATCTACAATAGACCCCTTCTGCCAATAAAAGTGGGGCAGGCAAATCCCATTGGGAAGATATGATAGATATCCTGGAAGCAGATTGACAGCCAGCGCAGCTCACGCAATAGTTACTTAAGCATCTCCAAAACTCTCACACTGCTGCATTCTGGATCAATAGTAGCTACCGAACATTCTTCAAGGGCTGCCCCATGTAGAGCATGTTGCAATAATCCAAGCAAGAGAGGACCAAGTGTGACTAACAGCACAGGGTCTTGTGATCCAGGAAAATGACAAAAATGGTGTACTACACGAAGTTGTGCGAATATTTCTATTATTCATAATCATTGGAGGGCAATTAGTTCCATGACTTGTGAATAATTTGCATATTTTGACTTGTGAATAATTTGCATAGTGACATGCTGGACTAGACCATCTTTTTACACTTTTCCTGGAAAAGCAAAAGGGATAGTAAAAAGCTGGAGGTTAAGAGAACTCGTAATTCTCTTATACTTTTTTAATACCTCTGGTGGATGGCTTTCGTGAATAATCGTTTGTGGTATTGTGTGAAAGGACACGTGCTGTTTGCAAATGGCCTCCATTTCATTTTTGAAGCACCCAGTCGAGCTTTCTATTTCAACCATTTGCCGACGTATAATCATATGACCAATGATAATAATGAAACTATTTCTTCTTTAATTTAAATATTACATGTTCTACATTTCTGAAATTGCACCACAGTCCACATATGGGCTGTTCTGTAAAACCTCGAAATCTGCTCATCAATTTACATACTGTCAGTTGCTTAATATAGTATTTAGCATATTGCTTGCTAACTATTTTCTAATTTTGAAGTTTGAATTGATCCTAATAAAATATTTTAGTTCTAGTGGGATAGTGCAAATAGAAACATTTTATAACTGCTTGATTCTTTAAGATTATTAATTTTTCTGACCGCTTTCATGATCTTCTGAAAGGCATTTTTTCTGGCCCGGTCCACATCCATGGGAAACATTTCTCATGCACATGTTAAGATGCAGTATATGGCAACCACAGGGAGTCCTCATTTAACAATGGCCTCATACAGTGACCAGTTATAATGGTGATGAAAAAGTAACCAATCCTCACATGTATGACCTCTATAGGTCTGTAAAGTAAAGCTGAAGTAAAATTGTAAGTACAGTCATAGTTTCGTTTAGTGACTGCTTAACTACCAAGTTGCCGGTCCCCATTGTGGTCATTAAACAAGCTTTACTTATAGATGTACTGAGTTCGGAAATCCTTTAATTGGCTCAGCTCTTACTGTGTTTCTGATTTTTTTTTTATGATACTTTGTCCCACTTTGCAAGATTCTGCAACCAATAATTCCTGACAGCAGATAGATTATAGGGAAAGACAAATTTTCCTATTAATTAACTAGTAATAAAATTAACTCATGATAATTAAAAACAAGATTCTGGTCCCATTTTTGAGAGTCCTTGATTGAAATCTCAAACCATTTATGAATTCACTGGCTTGGCTCTCCATGTATCGATTCTAAATTAACCAAGCACTTTGCTGAAGGGTTACAAAATTCTGGGAGACACTTATTCTGATTGCAGAATGCAAGGTGAGATTTACATATTTGCAATAAAATTAAGAAAATGGATTATTCCCCCCCCCGCCCTGTCAACAATACAGAATGAAGATAAATGACTGTGCATTTCCCAGGGGGGGCTCTGTCAAGACATGGAGCAACTTTGCATTAGGGAAACAACATTTTATAAATTGGTTGGATATGGAGTATTGGGCAAGGAGAGTGCTGGTTTTAAAGTGAGAATGAAGTTGCTACCAACCTCTTTTATCAGTGTATTTTTTTTATTGCTCTTATTTAGAAAAGGTCTATGATCCTAGTGATCCACAATTTTAACTTCCCTTCAGAATAAAGCTCTTCCATTTGCTATCCCTGCCGTAATACCATCTGTGACCCCGAATTTGCTATTGATTCGTTCTCTTGATTTAAAATAAGAAAAACAACAGGAAAGATGGTAGTAGTACAAGAAAGTTTAGCTGTGGGGTGTTTGGGAGAGAGAGAAGTGATGGAACTGAACTGAACATCATTTTTATGCACTCTTGCTTGGTTCAGCACAAGAAGAAAAATGGCTCCTTCTCTCCTGAGTCAAACTTCTATTTATCACAGAAACTATATGGAATAAACGATTCCTTGTTTTCCCTGAAATTAGAGTTAATGTGCCAGATGTGCATGCAAATTACTGCAGAGATCACGCAGTTTATTTTATGACTTCAAAGAAAAACTAACCTTTGCAATCTTCATATCCTGGGCTTCAACCATTAACCAGCTTTTACATAGTAGGAACTTCAGTGTAAAACAGTGTTTCTCATTCTCAGAAACTTTAAAATGTGTGAACTTCAACTGTGTGGAGTTGAAATCACATATCTTAAAGCTGCTAAGGTTGGGAAACACTGGTTTGAGGCATAAGAATCATAATTTCATATCCAGAGTGCTGCATATACCTGAGGTATGCCTGAGCAGCAATGGAAAACCATCTCTTTCAACTTGGATGTGCAATGAAAGAACCACGGAGGTGTCTGGAACTACATGTCTGGAAGTTTGGCATTTATTCTTTCCCACATAGACTGTAACTTGCTTAGGAGACTAGGACAGAACAGAACAGAATAGAATAGATTTTTTAATGGCCAAGTGTGATTGGACACACAAGGAATTTGACTCTGGTGCATAAGCTCACAGTGTACATATAAACAGCATAGATCAGGAGTCTTCAAACTTGGCCCTTTTATGACTTGTAGAGTTCAACTCCCAGAATTCCTCAGTGAGGCATGCTGGCTGAGGAATTCTGGGAGTTGAAGTCCACAAGTTATAAAAGGGCCAAGTTTGAAGACCCCTGTCATTGATCATAAATCAGTTACAATAATTAATCATAAGTTACAAACAAGGGCTGATAAATCATAAGATACCAATAGGAGAAGATAGGAAAGATGAGAAGATAAGAAAAGATGAGAAGTGAGACAGTGCTGTGGGAATTAAGTGTTCATCAGAGTGACGTTGGAAACAAGGAATGTTGAGGCTTGATACATATGAAGAATCCTAGATTGTAGAAAGTTGTTTTATAGCAGTGGTTCTCAACCTTTCTAATGCCGCGACCCCATAATACAGTTCCCCATGTTGTGGTGACCCCCAACCACTTATACATCACCGGGTGCCAGGGGCGTGGCCAAAGAAAAGGGGGAAAAAATGGCGGACAGCCTTGTTTGGCGACCCCCGTGAAATGGTTGTTCGACCCCAAATGGGGTCCCGACCCACAGGTTGAGAACCACTGTTTTATAGGGTTCATTTACCCAGGTTACCTGTAAATTACCTGTCTTATTACTCAACATGTTTGGACATATGCAAGTCTGTCTTTGTTCAGCAGAATATATGTCCAGTTAAGTATGTATAGAATTAAACATGTCACAACTCATTCTAATGCTATTAATTTCAGCTACATCTAACTTTTGAGAAAAATACAATCTAGATTTCTCAGATATGATTAAGCACCTAACAACTTTCTAAAGCAGTGTGGGAAATCATTTCCAAAAACTCAATAGGCTCATTTTAATTTAACTATATTTAATAGTCAATTATGGCTGATGCCAGGGAATTCTTTCCTGAAATTAAAATTCCCCCATTTAGACAATGAGTTTTAATTTTAATAAGCAGGTTTAGATTGCTGAAGCTTGATAGACAATGGTAAAACTTTTTTTGAAATGTGACAGCTGATAGTACAACTTTTCTCTTGCAATTATAAATTAAATATTTCTGCAATGGCTGGTTATCTAAAGTAACTTGCTCTTCGCTTAGATTAGAATGTCCATTTCTAGAAATTCTGATAAATTAAAAGTGATTATTTAATTATTAATTAGAACCTGTGTAATTTGGTAGTAAAAACTATACTATATAAAAGAAATAGGCCAAGATGTATTTATGAATCTGATAAACTATATACACATTCTATTGATTAATTTTTTGCTTCCAACGATGGATAATGTGATGGTTGCAATTATTGTTCTCTTGATATAAGGAGTAAGTGAAATTTCATGTCTAGATTGTATTAGTTAGTCACTAGGAGCCAGTTTGATGTTGTGGTTAAGGCACCGACCTAGATAGCGGGAGCCTATGAGTTCAAATCCTGCCTTCGCCAAGGAATATAGCTGGGTAACTTTGGGCCAGCCACTCTCTCGTAGCCAAATGAACCTCACAGGGTTGTTGTGGGGAAAATAGGAGGAGGAAGGTGTGTTGAATACATTCGCTGCATTGGGTTATTTGTAAAAGTATTAAAGGTCAGATACAAATAAAATTATTAAAATTAATAAAGTTAATAAATATAATAACATAACATAACACAACACAACACAACATAACATTACACAAATCCAATAATCCCCCCCAAATGGCTGAACAAACCAAACTGATAGGAGCTGCTGTTAAACATCTGGAGGATACACACTATGGTCCATACCTGGAATATGGGGGTCCATTTTAGCTCCTGAGTCAAGGAAATACTAAGAGATCTATTTGTTTATTTCATTGGTATCCCACATTTTAGACAAGAACTCAAGATGGGATACCTGGCGCTCCGTCCTCCTGTTTTTCCTCACAGAAACAAACTTGTGAGGTAAGTTGGGCTGACTATCCAGAGGCACCCAGCAAACTACGTACGCTAGGTGAACTGCCATCACTTCTGTGCCAACACTTTAACCACTACACTATATGCTCTTCTATTAGAAAAATCTCCAGCGTATTTTCACCATCAACTTCCAGAGCTATCTAACCCAGTACTGTTGTGACACCACGTACAACATTTTGGGAGCTTATTGTACATTGTAGGAAATCATTTCTTCGTTATTGCCATTAGGTTTTAGAACTGTTATGGTCTCAAAGCTCATCTACCAGTCAGCGTCCCAGTGTGGGTTGGTTTATGATTTCTCTATTTGAGAACATGAGGCGTAAATCTGATCGTTGCAATACCAGTGACTAATTTGTTCAATTTTATGAACAAAGCTGTCTTCGGTGTTGCTTTCGGGACTTTGGAAAGCAAGCAGGGGAAGAAAGACTCGGATGATTTAGGAAGTAGAGTAGGAAAACTGCCCCTATGGCAGGGGTCTTCAACCTTGGCAACTTTAAGACTTGTGGACTTCAACTCCCAGAGTTGAAGTCCACAAATCTTAAAGTTGCCAAGGTTGAGGACCCCTGCTCTATGGTACTTCAAAAACAACAAAAAACAAGCTCTCCCTCTCTGTCTAAAGGTGAATATTGTACCTGTGAGTTGAGTTACACAGAGAAGGAAGCTAGAGGGCTCCCTTGCTTAATGTGTTCGGCTCGGTTAAGAAAAGACTTTCTGCAGTGTTCATAGTTTAGGAACTGGAAAGGATGGAAATCTGAAAACCATACAGATTATTGTAGCCAGCTCTGTAAATTCTTTCAGAATCTATCCTTTCCCCTCCCCAATGAAGAATAAATGTCTAACTTGTGTTCCAACCAGCCATGACTGAAAAAATAGGACATTAAACAACTATGCAGAATGTGCAAAAGGGCTTGTATGAAAGGGATATAAGATTTGCATCCTAGAGCACAGGTAGCAATAGCACTTAGACTTATATACTGCTTCACAGGGCTTTACAGCCCTCTCTAAGTGGTTTACAGAATCAGCATATTGCCCCCAGTAATCTGGATCCTCATTTTACCGACCTTGGAAAGGTGGAAGGCTGAGTCAACCTTGAGCCGGTGAGACTTGAACTGTTGAACTGCCGGCAGTCGGCAGTCAACAGAATTAACCTGCAATATGCATTTTAACCATTGAATTACCACGGCTAGTCAAGGTGACTTCCAGATCAAGGCTCAGCTGAGCATGGATAAGCTTCCCCCCCCCCCGTGTTTCAGTGCTTTTGCATAAATTGAACCTGCCTACTGGTGAAATCCAAACTTTGTATTAGTATGCCAAGAGAAACCTTTGTACTAATTAATAGCATATCCTCAGTGGAGTCTGGAAAATATTAGCTATCCCAGTATTACTATCGATGGAACATGTACAGTATGCTTGAATGTCTAAGATGTGGACTTTTGTTTGGGTATTGACATTTGACGAATGCTGACAAATTTGAAGGAAACCTGCTCTAAGTTTGCTTAGTATGGCCCAACTGTACATTTATTTGGGAATGGAACACCCTGGAAAAAGATCTGTTTGTTCGTTCAACACAAATTTTATACCGGCTTAGGCATGCTCCATTTCTCTTAGACTACATTCAAAAATACACTTGCGAGCTCATTAGTATGCACACACACACACACACACACACACACACACACACACACATTTAAAAGCTTGGTCTTTGAAAAGGTGGGAATGCTTTATGCTGTGATGCTTTGTAATCAACATGCATAAATATTTTAGGCCTTTGACTAAAGTCTTCCTCTGTTTCAAGATGGGAAGCAACTGGTTGCCAGTTTACAGAAATAATAGGGAGAACCTTGGCTCTTTTATGACTCATGGACTTCAACTCCCAGAATTCCTGAGCCAGCCATGCTGGCTCAGGAATTCTGGGAGCTGATATCCATGAGTCATAAAAGAGCCAAGGTTGCCTACCCCTGGTATAGACTCTTCAGGTGTACAGATCAAGGCATGGAGCACCAACTTCTTACTCAACCCAACAAAGGTTGACATGAACCTCCTTTCCCTCTCTTCTGCAACCCCACCTGGATAGACAGCTTGGTTCATCTGCCAGTGGATCGGGATTCCCACTTTCTATTCATTTTTCATAATAGACAGCCCAAGACATAATGTAATCTTGCAAACATGTCATCACTGCTATGCATGAGGTGTTCTACTTAATTTAGAGTGATCTCCCTCCAGTTTTGATGGTAGAAAGTTTGGATTGGAGAGCAGAGATGCCGTTAACTTCCATTGAGAAGATCTGTCAATAAGCCACAATATGAAATCTTGCAGTGACCTATCAATTCCAACTGTAATTTAGCAAATATCGACAAATGATTTGTTTGTGGCTGTTTGCTTTTTCTGCCTATCCAGCCTCTAACTGGGTCATAGACATGTATAGCTAAAATGGATGGAAATCAAGCCAAAAGTTGCTTCAGTAAACCAGGATTATTTGATTTATCTGTGAGACTGACACTGGCTTGCTTATTTTTTTTTTCAACAGACCAGGATAATAATTCAGTAATTAAAACTTGGCTCAAAAGTGGCCTCCTGCCAACATGTTTCTTCATTAGCTCCTTTTCTCCTCTCTTTTAAAATATTTTGTGTCCTTGGCAACCTCACTGAATACATTACGTACTTGCTATTTCAGAACCTGCTTTTTTTCTGTATTTCTTGTAGGACCTCAGGATGAAATGTGCTGCTCTTTTAGTCAGAGAGATTAGGGGGCTTTTTTCCTCATGCCTCCTGCATTTTAAGTACTTTTTGCATTATTTGTGATTGGGATAAACAGGGAAGCCTCTGATGGCACAGAAGCTCAGCAAGCTGCCTTCATTTATCCTACAAAGGTAACCAGATGCCAAAACAGCACATTTTACACTTCTTAAGGGCGATAACTTAAAATTACAGAAGCACAGGAAAACAAAATGTAAAACTGCAAGATATAAGAAGCATAGTTTTTATTGGTTTGATTATTTTTTCTTTGCCATCTCAAAATATTTCCCACAAAGACAAATGCTGTGTGATATTGCAGATTGATGTTAGATCAGTTATCATGCCAGATGTTGTACTGGTTCATTAAAGACTTTTCTTGTAGCTGAATCCTGGATACAGATTTTTTTTTTTTTTTTTTAAAAAGAGTTACTGACTGTTATTGGACTGATAGCTGGGAGTTTTGAGAATTACAATCTTCTCCAGGTAAGTGAAGACTACACTACAACATTTTGAAAAATAAAGAACAACACACTCATCCATGCCCACGCCTACCGGTGTTCAGTCATTCAGTATAGGGATGGGTGGAAGGATAGATACAACTGGCTGAGCAAACCAATAAGAGAGAAAGGAAGCAAGAGCTGTATGCCTCTTTGAATATCAAATATTACTGTAAGCTGCAAAAGAAGCTACCAGTTTTCCCAGCTGCATTTTAAATGTCAGAATAGATGATACATCCACAGAATAATACAGATTCTCCTCCGGTTATATAAATTGTAGGCCCCTGCAGGAGCTTGGTGGTTATTCAGTCATTCCTGATTTACCCAGATCATCATCATCATCATCATCATCATCATCTTCTTCTTCTTCTTCTTCTTCTTCTTCTTCTTCTTCTTCTTCTTCTTCTTCTTCTTCTTCTTCTTCTTCTTCTTCTTCTTCTTCTTCTTCTTCTTCTTCTTCTTCTTCTTATTCTTCTTCTTCTTCTTCTTCTTCTTTTCTTCTTCTTCTTCTTCTTCTTCTTCTTCTTCTTCTTCTTCTTCTTCTTCTTCTTCTTCTTCTTCTTCTTCTTCTTCTTCTTCTTCTTCTTCTTCTTCTTCTTCTTCTTCTTCTTCTTTCTTCTTCTTCTTCTTCCTTCTTCTTCTTCTTCTTTTTACATAGTAAGTAACTTTTTGTTCCAAGAAGCAGCTGTTTTGTTTTGGAGAATTTTGCAGGAAAAAGAAAATAAAAAGCTAAAGGTTCATGTTATTCTGTTGAGGTTTCTGTATGACACAATTAAAAAGCAATGTTGGTTTAGAGATCTACTTATGGTTCAGCATAACCAAACTCTAATGAGCCATATTACACAATGATACTGTGCATCTGCTACTGTCCTTGTCATGAAGCTTCAGTAAAAGGTTACAAACTGCGTAATTCCTGCCTAACCTTGGAAAAGCAGCTTTTTAACTATTTTCCTTAAGTTTTAGATGGAATACACATTTATCCTGTGCTTCTAGAATTTTTCCTTCCATAACTTGTGACAATGTGTTTCTCAGCTCTCCTTTCATTCACTCTGTCTCTTTCATTTTGCCTGTCCCCCAAAATGCTTTAATACGGAGTTTTGTTTGATTGCAAAGTTGCCACTGCTTAATGGGACAAATGCTCATCAAAGAACTACAAACCCAGGGACTGTTCAAGGGTTTGGATTGGAAATGGCAGATTATTTATTTATGTTCCACAAAGAATGGTGGTGGAGTGCTTGTCATTCCATAGAACATAGGAATACTGGTGAACTCAGAGATTGATAAATTTGAAAACCAAAGAGTAAAGCTATTTGGAGATTTGCATTACGTGCACCTTGAAAGCTCTGAGAGTTGACAGCTGAATCTGCAGTTGTTTGTTTTGCTTTAATAAACCTATCAAAATTCTTCTTCCATGTGGCATCCTGAAATAAGGTCTTATTTCCTTCTAAGGTACTGGATGAGAATTGCTGTGCATTTTCCTTTGGGTGATAAAAGGGCTTCTCTGTGTATGCTGCGTGTGCAAAGAGAACGGTATCTTATAGAACAAAATGGATTTGGATGCTTCCAACAAATGCACTGAGTCAAAATACCCTCTCAAATATCAATATTGTTGCAATCCAAATGAGGCAATGCCTCAAGGTAGAGCAAGGCTGCTCTGCACAATTTAGCATATGCCTCAACAATCTGACACTAAATGTGTCTTTTTGATTTGTAGGTAATGAAGATGAAGTGTGGGAAGCAGATTTAAATCCAGAAGCTTTATTTGCAAATTGAATGGATGATTGTGGGTACAGTTTATGTTCCTTTTTTATCTTTCCTGATTTTTCCTTTCTATAATTTTTGTCACATAAAGAAGATTCTGACACTTATCATTGAAATTCCGCAAAGCATGAATACCTCTGGAAACAACTTGGCACATTTCCAAAGTCAGGTCAATAAGAGAGGCAGTTGAAATAGACATGGTTTTTGCAAAGACCTTCGTTGCTTTCTTAAATGCTTTTTGACAGTGTTCTGTATCCATGCTCTTAGGTGTAGTTTTACAGCTCAGTGATATCTCTTGATGGAAAGTATTTAAATGTCAACTTCCAAGAAGAAGAAAAAGCCAGCACATTGGAAGTCAGCAAGACAGCATAGAGGGAAATCATACATTTTTGCCTGTTGTTTATCTTATTGTCAGTATTGCAGCTCCTATACACTGATATTTGCAACACTCAAAATATAAAGGTATCAGATGAAATTTGGGAGTTGGATAAACCATAATTTTGTCAATCCTGTGACCTGGGCAAGAGTATCAGCAATATCTCAGGGGCTGCTACAAAGAAGAGGGAGTCAAGCTATTCTCCAAAGCGCCTGAAGGCAGGACAAGAAGCAAAGGATGGAAACTAATCAAGGAGAGAAGCAACCTAGAACTAAGGAGAAACTTCCTGACAGTTAGAACAATTAATCAGTGGAACAACCTGCCTCCAGAAACTGAATGCTCCAAACTAGAAATCTTTAAGAAGAGATTGGACAGTCATTTGTCTGAAATGGTATATTGTTTCCTGCCTGAGCAGGGGGTTGGACTTGTTGACCTCCAAGGTCCCTTCCAACTTTATTATTATTGTTGTTGTTGTTGTTGTTGTTGTTATTACTATTATGGATCATCGCACAGTCAGCCAGATGTTGAGACTGGATTTGGCATTTTGTCTACCTATCGAGTCCTTACCCAGGACCTGGGATAGGCAGATGTGGATGTTTGATGGTATTACAGATATCGTCGCAGGATGGAAGCAGTTCCTATAAGGCCGCCTTTTGCAATTGACTAATAGCGAATTTGTCAATGCCAATGGTGTTCAAGTGGTGCTCCAGTTGTTTTGGGATTGCACCCAAGGAGCCTATGACTATTGGTACTACCCTTGCTTGCTTTTGCCACAGTCTTTCTATTTCTATTTGTAGGTCTTTGTATTTTGTTATCTTCTCCAGTTCTTTCTCTTCTATTCTGCTATCTCCAGGCACTGCCACGTCCACTATCCAGACTTTTTTGTCTTTCTTATCGACAATTGTTAAGTCTGGGGTGTTATGTTGCAGGTGCTTGTCTGTTTGAATTCTGAAGTCCCAGAGCAGTTTAATTTTATCATTTTCTATGACTTTCTCTATTTTATGATCCCACCAGTTTTTGCTTACAGGCAAATGATATTTTTTGCAGATCTTCCAATGCACCATTGTTGCTACTTTGTCATGCCGCTGCTTGTAGTCAGTCTGTGCAATCTTCTTGCAACAGCTTACCAGGTGGTCCACTGTTTCTTCAGCTTCTTTGCATAGGCGGCACTTACTGTCTGTTGCTGTCTTCTCAATTTTGACTTTCTATGCATTTGTCCTTAAGGCTTGGTCTTGTGCAGCCAGAATTAGTCCCTCGGTCTCTTTCTTCAATTTTCCTGCTCTTAGCCATTGCCAGGTTTTGTTATTATCTGCTTTCCCAGCTATTTTTTTAATGTATTGGCCATGTAGTGCTTTGTCTTCCCATGCCTCTATTCTGTTCTTCATTTGGTCTTTCTTGTAGGCCAGTTTGGTCTCTCCAGTAGTCAGTAAGCCTTCCTGATATACTAATTTCAGTGCATCTTCATCATTGTTCTTCAGATATTCTTCCAAAGCCATTTTTTCTTCTTCAACCATCTGATGTACTTGTAGCATTCCACGCCCACCTATTTGCCTTGGTAGATAAAGTCTATCAATGTCACTGCATGGATGAAGGGCATGATTCATTGTCATTATTTTTCTGGTCTGCCTATCCATTGCTTTTAGTTCTGCTTGAGTCCAGTCCACTATTCCAGCTGTGTACCTAATGACTGGGATTGCCCAGGTGTTGATTGCCTTTATGGTATTTCCTCCATTGAGTTTGGACTTTAAGATCTTCTTCACTCTCTTGATGTATTCACCTCTAATCTTTTTCTTGACTTCAGTGTGCTTGATGTTGTCAGCTTGAAGGATACCCAAGTATTTGTAGTAATCTTCCTCATCCAGACTCTTAATGTTATTTTCGTGGGGCATCTTGATTCCTTCAGTTTTCACTATTTTTCCTTGTTTGATAGTAAGTGTGGCACATTTGTCCAAGCCAAACTCCATTACAATATCTTGGCTATATATACAGACAGTGTTGAGCAGCGATTCTATTTCAGATGATGTTTTTCCATACAGCTTCAGATCATCCATGTAAAGGAGATGGGATAGTCTGGCAGATGTTTTTGATGTTTGATAGCCATGTCCTGAGTTATTCAGTATTGTTGACAGAGGAAACAGTGCAATGACAAATAGTAATGGTGATAATGAATCTCCTTGAAATATTCCTCTCTTGATATTAACCTCTCCCAGCCTCTCACCATTGATCTGCAACTGTGTCTTCCATTGTGCCATCGATCTTTGCACAAATTTTCTGATGTTTCTACTGACTCCTGTTATTTCTAGGCACTTTATTATCCAATCATGTGGCAGAGAGTCAAATGCCTTTTTGTAGTCAATCCATGCCACATTCAGGTTGGTCTTCCTTCTCTTGCAGTTTTCCAAGATCATTTTGTCTATTAGGAGTTGATCTTTTGTTCCTCTGCTATTGGGGCGGTTTCCTTTCTGCTCAGGTGGAAAGAGATTGTTTTCAACTAGATGCTGTTGTACTGCATCAGCTACCACACCAGTTAGTAATTTGAAGTTGTTGGTAAGCAGGTAATTGGCCTGTAGTTACCTGGTGTTGCCCCTTTTGCTGGATTTTTCATTATTAGGTAGGTTTTCCCAGTTGTTAGCCACGTTTCAATTTCTCCTCCTTGTAGTATATTGTTGAACTGCTTGGCAATGAGTGGGTGTATAACAGTTAGATGTTTCATCCAAAACCCATGCAGTTCATCTTCACCTGGTGCTGACCAATTTTTGATTTTCTTTGCTCTTTTTTCTACCATTTTTGTTGTTATTACTAGTTCTTTCATTTCAACTTCTGTTTTATTTTCATCCACCTCTTTTAACCAAGCCGCATCCTTGTTGTATTTCTTTGGGTTATCCCATATCTGACTGATTCCTTGCAGTTTCTCCATTGATGGATTGGTAGAAACGTTTCTGATTGGATTGAAATTGGAGGTTCTGCCTATAGTTTGCAATTCGAGCTTCATATCTACTGATTTTCCTGGCTATAGCTGTTATTTGTTGCTTTATTATTTCCAGTGCTTCCTTGATCTTCCTTGTTTCTAAGTGGTATTTCTTGATTAGGTATTCTTTGGTCTTCTTGTTCTTCAGCTTCTTTTCTTTCATCTGTTCTAGCTTGCTTGCCATGTGATCTTAACTTGCTGATCTTATTTTCTAGTCTAACCTTCCATTTTTCTGGTGCACTGTTTGTTTGTTTTTCTTCTTTGTTGATTTTGCATCCCAGGTATTCTGTTATAACTGCAGCTGTGCTGTACATTAGTTGGTTTGTTTCTTGCAGTGAATTGGTGCTTATACTTGCTATTGCAGTATTTGCATTTTTTAATGCTTGTGCTAGCTGTTTCTTTGAAACAAGCTTCAATGTAGGCAGCTTTATTCTGTTGTTTTTGTGCTGTTCTAGATGCTCAGTTATTCTTTGTTTCAATTCTTTTATTTCTTTAGTTATTATTATTATTATTATTATTATTATTATTATTATTATTATTATAAGACTTTGATCTCTTATAGAAATAATACTTAGAGTAGTAAGGAAGATGTCAGATATACATGACATAAATTATTTCAATCTTTAAAAAAACAGTCCTGATTCAAAAAAAAAGGTAAGGTATAATCTAGTGATGGCGAACCTTTTAGAAACCGAGTGCCCAAACTGCAACCCAAAACCCACTTATGCATCGTTGAGTGCCAGGTGGGTGTGGCCCATTGGCTGGCTGTGGCCAACTGGGTGGGTGTGGCCCATTGGGTGGGCATGGCTGCGGTGGTAACGGCAGACTGGGTGGGACTAAAAAGTTCAATCAATCAATTCCAACTTTGCAAGATCTTTTTTTTTCTCCACGAGAAGTTGAAATTGACTGATAGAACCTTTTTGGGTTTTTTTTGCACACAGTGGTGGAGGCCTAACGCGAAAAGGATTTATAAAACCCAGCTGAAAGCCTAGGACTGGGACGATGGCACGCGTGCCCACTGAGAGGGCTCTGAGTGCTGCCTCTGACACCCATGCCATAGGTTCGCCACCACTGGTATAGTCAATAAATGGATCCATATACTGTAATAAATCATATTTGTTTCATGGTTCACTAAATAAACTCAAGTGGCTGGATTTGCAATAATGTGAAACAACAGGGGCGGGGCCAGTTTTTGGGCACTCGGTCTCTAAAAGGTTCGCCATCACTGCTCTAGGAGCTCATATGGCCTAAATCTCAAGCTATTTCAGATGGTGTTCCAGTTCTTTCTTTAGCAGCAAGGACCACTATCAGTAGTGCAGTATTGTATTTGAATAAGCTTTAATGGAAACACTTTTCCCAATGCTCAGATTCTTTGCCATCATTAGAAAATCTGTTATACATCTGAGATGAATGAAACCATGAGGTAATATGATCAACCTGTCCTTAAAATGTTTATTTTACCATTGGAATGCTTCTCCTTTTTGGCTTCTGCTGAGTATTTGATTTCATCCATGATTTCATTATGTATGATGATGTTTGCTATGGAGACTTGCCATCAAATATCCTGTTGTTAACATGGTTTCACAGGATTAACTGCCATGTGCACTAACTGAGTTTGTTCAGATGTTACTTTCATGAGGTTCGCAATGGTAATCTGTTGCCATGGCAGACAGAAATTTTCTGAGGCTCCTTGGTGCATTCATTAATAGTTTTAAAAACCAACCTTTCTTTATAATTTGGGGGAAATGCTTTGCAACCTGGCAAATATAGATAAATCTGGAGAATCCCTAGGCAGTCTTAGGTGGAGAAGAATAGCTCAGGAATATAGTACTCAGGTTATTAAGTAACAGGAATTAGAGAACAGAGCTAGAAAAGATGAGTGTCAAAGGAATAATTGGTTGAAAGAACTTTGAAAAAGGAAGAGGATTTATCAGAGGATAGGTAAATATAAGAGTCCTCCTATGAAGTGACCTTGACTGCAAGATATATCAAGCTATGGTTTCTGTTACCTTATTAATGACCCAGATTGTAATGTTTAAGAAGGGGACAATTACGTTGAAAGTGAAGAAGGGAGGAAAGTTACTATGTTTATGATCTTGCTTTTGCCATGAAGAAATTTAATGCTAAATTTGATAGTTGACCCAACCTGGATAGTTTTTGTCCAGTCTCCATTCTTATTTTTTGGGAAATGCTGTGGAGAACGAGGTTGCACTTGCAATTTCAAAGGACTTTGAAATGGATTATCCTGGACCCCTTTCATTCAGAATTCAGGCCAGGCTATGGGACTGACTCAGTATTGATCGCATTCTTAGATGATGTGGTGGGAGCGGGATGGGGATAGCCCATCCATCCTTGCTCTTCCTGACTTCTCAGTGGCTTTCAATACCATTGATCATGGTACTGAACAGGTCCAGGAGTTGGGGATGGGCAGCGCCATGTAGTGTTGCTTCTCCTCCTTCCTCTGAGTTAGTGTTGATACAGGGGGAGTTCAATCTGCTTCTCCTATTTTGTGGAACGTTACACAGCACTGTTCTCTCTGCCCTCCTTTTTAAGATTTACAGAAGACCACTGGGTGAGGTCATCCCAGTTTGGGGCGAGGTATCACTAGTTTGCTGATGATATCCAGGTTTACACCTCTACCCCAGATAGCCTGAGTGCTTGGAAGCTAGAGGGCCTGGATGGGGGGCAACAAACTTCAACATAACCCAAGCAAGAATGAGTGACTTTGGGTGTTTGAACCGAATGCTAGAAAATGTCCACCTTTCATTCTGGATGGGGGTATCACTGCCTCAAAGACCTGTTGCACAATCTGGGGGTCCTCATGGCTCCTCTTGAAGAGAAGTGGCAGTTATGGCTAGGAGGACCTTTGCACACCTTTGAGTTGTACACCAGTTGACCCATCTCCTGGACCAGGAGGTCCTGCTCATTGTTACTCATACTCTCATGACATCTCATCTGGACTACTGCAACATGCTCTATATGAGGCTGCCCTTGAAGAATCTTTGGAGGCTTCCACTAATGCAGAATGCTGCAGCCTGAACAGTGAATGGCATCTGTTACTCAATACATATAACACCGCTATTTTGTGAGGTGCACTGATTGCCAATTTGCTTCTGGATGCAATTCAAGGTGCTGGTTGCCACCTTTAAAACTTTTCACGCCTTGGGACTGGGTTACTTGAGGAATTGACACTCCCTGGCTGTTTTACACATCCAATCCAGTTCAGCAGGATGGGCTTGGTTCAGGCCCTGTCAGTCAAGGAGGGCAGATTAATGGGGCCGAAGAGCCATGCTTTTTCTGTTGTACTATCTGCTCAATGGAACATTCTTCTTCCAGAGATTGGGAGGGCTCTGATCCTGCCGGCCTTTTGTAAGGCACCAAAGACCAGATATTGTGACCATGTGTGACCCCATGTATGCAAAAGCTCCATCTCCTGGCTGCATGTTGTGGTGTTTTTCTCAGCTGATATAATTCTTCCATGATATAATTCTTTTTAGTCTGTTGTTTGCCACTATGGAGTCAATTGTTGAGATGGGTAGCTTTACAAATTGATTAAAGAAACAAATAAACAAATCTGTAGATTTAAATCAGATTCTTAATTCCCTACCTCAGATCTCCATATTGTCCAGCTGGTAGCTTTTTAAAGTCTTTTGTGAAGGGTATCTGAAGGTGTATTTGCTTATTCATAGAGCATTGAAAGCTGGGGGGGGGGGCAGCCTGTTCAGTGATTGTCCAGCTTAAAATAGAACAAGCAAACACTGATTTCCTGGCATTTGTTGTTCTTAAATATTGGCCAACAGAGTGTGAAAAAAAGATTAAATAAAGGAATTCTCTGCAAGCTGTGGATTGGCAAGCATACAGACAACATCATCCTGAAAGTACTGTATCTGAGACTACAGCTAGTGAGGACAATATAGAGAAATAGTGGGTTGTGACTGATCAGCAATTTTAAAAGCTGGTGGCATGGGAGACCTATTCCATGATTAGTTTAGATTTCTGACAACAGCAATCTGCCTGTCTTCCTCAACTGGCTGGGTGGAGAAGAAGCAGTGAGAGAGAGAGAGAGAGAGAGAGAGAGAGAGAGAGAGAGAGAGAGAGAGAGAGAGAGAGAGAGAGAGAGAGAGAGAGAGAGGGAGAAGTAGAAAAAGAAGCAGTAGTTTGACAGATTATTTCAATGCCCTTCTTTTTATAGCAGCCGCTCCCAACCTTTTGGGCACCAGGGACCACTTACGTGGAGCAAGGTTTTTCCCACAGACCGGAAGGGGTGTGATTTCATGTGCTACCTGCATCCTGCGGATGGGCCTTCGCTTGTTTACGCAGCCCGGTTACTGGCATGTTGCAGACTGGTGCTGGTCCACAAACCGGAGGTTGGGGACCCTTGTTTTATAGGGTCAAATGAAATCCCATACTGGAAACTGCTGGGCCAGCCGGCTAGCTGTTCTATTAGCCAGGATCTGATGGCTTCCAAAGGCAGCAAACAATTGGCTAGTGATTAGGAAGTTCAAGTTCTCCAGTGGTTTGTACTCTGACAAAAAAAGAAAACAATGTAAGTCTTCCTTTATTTTATGATTGTGAGAGAACCTCTTACAGATTTTGATTTTTGAAGGTGGGGGAAACAAGCTACTTTCGAGAAAGGAACAATTCCAAAATCAGAGGAATGGGAGAATAGAAAAAAGGACAACACATCTTAAGTAAATGGGGAAGCCAAAAGAAATGACAGCAGCATCTGTGACATGATTACAGTATTAGTAGTGACAAATGAGATGGAGCATTGCTGAGATCCCATATATAAATACCCCTGAATGCCTTCCCATCTTCAGATCACTTTGTGTATTGTTTGTAAAATAAGCTGGAGTTTTGCTTCTCACCCAATCCATAACGCTATTATACTGTAACATGAAATGCTTTTTTAACTACACTACAGATGGTAAAGGCAAGAAACCAGCAATAAAGTCTGATTAAGTCTTTGCTTATTTTCAATCCAATGCTCCAGAATTCATTCATTATTAACTGATTTCTAGTAGCGAAAGCAAGAGTTTTTTTTTTTTAAGTGTGGACAACTTTTGGCCCAGAGAAAATTATTTCAAAAGATGCCAATGTTTTAAGCAGCAGCTTTCTTTTGCTCTCAGTACAAAATTGCAAAGTAGCGTTTATAAGCACACACAAACACACACCGATAGGACCATTCTTCTTCTTCAGCATGATTGAGTTTGCCTCCAGAGATTTGATCTCTTCTCATATGCTGCGATGTTCAGGGGGGTAATTTAAAATTCTATTGCAGGGGATGTGTCATTTAAAGAGACTCCCTTCCAGGCAAGTGTATATTAAAAATAGTACTTTTCACTCTTGAATGGGCAGCAGACTCTCTCAAGTGTGGATGTGGGATGGAGTGATCCCACTGATATGGCCACTCATCAACAAATACTTTCTTAAGGAGGCTTTCAGATCAAAATAAAAAAGCTTCCTTTGAATGGAAAAAAAGAGTCCTCAGCATGGACTATTAAAGGAAGGTGCCCCTCTCAAATCAGTCAGAACCTGCTATGAGTTTTTGTCACATCCTACATATAGGAAAATTGCAGTACTTCCAAATGAGCTATTGCAGCTTTTCACAGACCAATCCTCTGAACGCAATGAAACAACCTCCCTGAATTTGCAACCACTAGGATGGTTGAGAAATGGGGAAGTTGTACATCTAAAAGCTACCTGACTGGGGAAAGCAGAGCTTGGAAGATTATCTCACAGTGCTGTCTAAGTATATTTCCCCATGCTGTATGGCTGTAGTATTATTATCCTTCCCATCTGCTTTACTACCCCCTCATAATGGTATCATTACCAGGATTATTACTCTGTTGTTTGCATGTACATTGAGTGCGACTGCATCAGAAACAAATTCTTTGTGTGTCTAATCACACTTGACCAATAAAGTTTTCTATTCTATTCTATTCTATTCTATTCTATTCTATTCTATTCTATTCTATTCTATTCTATTCTATTCTATTCTATTCTATTCCATCTCTCTTCATTCTATTCTATTCTGTTCTGTTCTGTTCTGTTCTCCCCACATCTGCCTTAAAAATAGCTTCAAAAACTAAAAAAAAAAAAAACCATAAAATTTATCTTAGGAAAATATAAGGCAACTGGCAGTTCAGCTTTGGCAAACATACTGTAGTTAAACACAAAAGCCTGAAGACTGTTGAAAAGATCTAGGTGAGTTAACAAGTCTTTGGTGGCAAAGTCCACTGGGTTTTACACACTTTGAGTTTTGGATTTTTGCCTGAGGCAGAGAAATGTCTTGGGCCTACTGTATTCTCCATGGTTAGCTAGGAACTCAAAAAAAGTTATAGAATACAAAATCAAGTTCTTAGCCTTCCCAGCTGGCAATGCAAAGACTCATATTAGGGCTGTGATGACATGGAAATGGGCAGCACCAGATTTTTCAGTCTTTCCCTCTAATTTTAGGAGTTTAAGAAGTTCTTCATCCAGTCAAACCAAAATGTTGTATCTATCAACGGTAAAATGCACCCAATCTTAGATTTTAATTTTTTAATACATAAATCAAATTTATAAGGCCCCCAACTTCATGGAAGGTGACTCTGGACAGTAGACAGCAACCCAATAAAATGTATGGACGTGTGTATGTATGTATAAAAAAATCATTATATAATAATTATTTTTTTAAAAAATTAAAAACAATAAAAGCAAAACTAAAACAGGAAAGGAAAATAATAGTTAAAGGGATCACACATCTCCTGAGGTCTCCAGGTCTACTGCTATAATCAGAGATCTTGAGGGACCCTCAAAAGCTCAGTGATGTTGACCTATCTCTGAGGGCATAAGATACCATAATGTGGATACTACAGCAGAAAAGTATGTCACTTTAGATGATGGAACCCATAACATGTCCTCTCTTCTAAATTTGGTGGGGCGGATAGATGAAATAGGGAAGACGTGATCCCTCAAATAACCTGGTCCCATGCCATGTAGGGCTTAAAAGGTCAACACCAGCACCTTAAACTGGACCTAAAAACAAACTGGTAGCCAATGCAACTGACGAGATTAGGTGTAACTTCTACTCTAACAGGAACACATATAAGAATGTGCCTTCTAAATATAGATAAGGACAAGGCATTTTCAGTAGTTTTCAATTCAGCTTGTAACATTCCTTCCCAGCAGGCTTGCACTATCCTCTCACAAAAAGCCTGCAGGCAACTGGAAAGCCTATTTGAGCAGAGTTTTGTTTCCCCCCCTTTTTTTTTTAACCCTGGTGTTTTAACTATGATATACATCAGTGTTTTTCAACCTTTTTAATGCCGCGACCCCCAACTGGTCGTAAGTCGAGGACTAAACCAATCATAAGTTGAGGACTACCCAACCGCTCGTAAGTCGAGGACTTTCCCTGCCCAGGAGCACCGCACATGCGTGGTGCTGCTCCCCGCGTCAGCCGAGGCATAGCTGGCAAGCGGCAGAGACGGAGCAGGCCGACCACCGGCTGGGCCACCAGCTGGCCCAGCCCAAGGGAGGTAAGGCACCTGCCGGAAAAGGGGAAAAAAATGGCGGACAGCCTTGCTTGGCGACCCCTGTGAAATGGTCGATCGACCCCAAATGGGGTCGCGACCCATAGGTTGAGAACCGCTGATATACATTTATAGCTAGCACATATTACTGCAGATAAACCAGGGAGAGTATAAATCAATGTATAAATACAAGCATAAATAAAGTAATAACGATGCCGCAGTATTCCTATAAGAATTATAAAGCTCACAAAGCACACTTTTATTCATTAACCTCTTGCTTTTTGTACAAGTAGTCCTTCCTCAAAATGCCAATTGGGAATGGAAATTCTGACATTAGGGGGGTCCTCGGTGCTCTCTGAGTTTGGTTGTTTTTTTGCAGATCTTTCATTACCCAAACTAGGTAACATCATCAGTGCTAGTAAAGAGTGAGTCTCAGTTTATATTCTAGTGGCTTGCCCTGTCAGTGCTGTTGTTGTTGTTGGTGGGCCTTAGAAGTACAGTATTTTGGTTGGGCTGTTTACCATTAGCTTGTTTGGCAGTTCCTTGATTGGGGTATTATTTACTTGAGTGTTGTTCTGGAATTAATCGATGCTCATCTGGGTGCTGATTGCTGTGGGAGAGGTGCTTAGGTCTTTTTGTTCCCTTTTTTGGGTTGTTGACTGTCTGTTTTGCATAGTCTATAGATACTGTTTATGTGATGGCTAATTTGTCAGAATGCCAGCTTCTGTCATTAATTCTGTCATTACACAACACAGTAATAAGTGAAACAAAACTAAACAAAAAAATCATATGACCTTTCTACTTAGCAATGCCACTTCAGGCAGTCCTGAATGTTGCCATTAAATAAGACTGGATAAATTATTAAATGAGAACCTCAGGTAACTAAATTCCTAACAGGTTCACCATTGAATTTGTGGGATGCTGGCAGAGAAGATTGCAAATTGCAATCACATGATCCTGGGATGTAGTAATGCCATATTTACAAGGTTCAGTCAAAAGTACCATTTGTTCAGCACAGTCGCAAATTTAAACAGTCACTGAACACATGGTTGTTAAACAAGGACCATCTATAATTTTTTTTTAAATTCAGGCATTAATTAATTAATATACCCCCACTTCTTACTACTTTTGGCAGTTCACAATAATTATATGATGAACTGTGTGTGGTATATTGAAGTTAAAATGAAATTAAATATTAAACTTGCATAACACAACCCCGGTGATGCACTAGGCTTTCTGCATCTCTATATTTCCTTAAATACATCTCCTTTTTGCTATACAGTAATTATAAAACCTGCTTCACGATTCATTGCTTAGGCCATATTTGTCTTCTCAGGAATACTTACACATACACAGAAATAGACTCACTCTATAATACACAAAGAATACTCCCAATTCCAAAATTTCCAAGCATATAAAATCTATAATGTGATGCTCTTAAAAGTGTGAAATAAAAACAAATTAGTATAAATAGAAAAGGGATAATAGAGCTATGGAAACGATCACTTGATCCAAATTTTAAAAACCTGACACTGTTTTAATGATAATAGCTGCAAAATAAAGTGTGAAACATCATAAAATGGTCTTAGAAGAATAGTACCAATGGTATATCCTTGAGACATTTGGTCGGTTCTTCTAATTTCAACTATTGCAACACCCGGAATAAATAGTTTTGTTCATATAGGCTCTGCAACCTTGACAACTTTAAGACTTGTGGACTTCAGCTCCCAGAATTCCTCAGCCAGGCATGACACAACATCAGTTGATGGCTGACCTGCCACCTGAGCGCCTTAGTCCCAAACCACCATTTACCAACGTAGGCCTAGACATCTTTGGCCCTTGGTCCGTGACTGATCATTGGACCAGAGGTGGTCAAGTTAACAGCAAACATTGGGCCGTTCTTTTCACATGTCTTAGCATTCAAGCCGTTCACATTGAAGTCATAGAATCCATGGTCATCTCCTGCTTCATCAACGCTCTGAGAAGGTTCCAAGCCTAGAGAGGCCCTGTTAAGGTATTTAGATCTAACCGTGGAACTAACTTGTCAAGGTTGCAGGCCCCTGGCTTAGAAAGATGAAACTCCAGGACATTTTTCAAGGGCTTCAGTGCAAAATTCCCCTCACTAATGCTGTTTCTAAGAACATCGATTGAAAATCTGGGACTCTCCACGAGTCTGCTCAGTGGGAAGTATAAGAGAAATAGTGGTGAATAACATCAAGGGTGTCACAGCTTCCCCCATCCCTGATCTTTATAATTGACAGTTCCCAGCTGTTTGGACTAGCAAAAGTGGAAGAGATAAAGCCTGGAACAGTTATGGGAAGAAAAAGGCTGTTGCTTTCAGAAGAATATTAAACGGTTCAAAGCTTTTGAACCATGTGAACATTTTGTGTCCAGGGAATAAACCCTCTTTCAGTGCACTTACTCCTACGTCTTTCAGTCATGCATGAAATGCAGCAACTAAATTAGTTATATTCTGTCTCTAAAAATAAACCAGCCTTTTGTTATTTTATAGGTATTATTTTTCCAAGCTGGCTCAGTGTACCATTCTGGTTTCTCTGATTTTCTTCACCAAGTAGCTCTTTCTGCACAACTTCCTTGCGCTGTGAAGTCAGAAAGGCAAATATTCAGCTCGCTCTCCTCTTGGGCTCCTGCATCAGGCAGGATGAGAAGCTGATGATGAGAGGTTAAAAATAGCAATGTATCTGCTGAAGCTGGCTGGTCCGTGTTTGGAACGAGGCACCTGTTTTCAAAAGTGATATTTACAGGCAGCCACAGCAAAGTGCGGTAATTCTCCGAGTGAGTGAACTGAGTCATACCTCTGACGGTGGTAAAACCCTCTGTGTTTTTCTGATTTCTTAGTGCATGCATTTATAATGACTTGGGAAACCAGTGTTGGAGACTAACATCTGGTTGAACATCAAAGGAGTCCAGCAGAGAAGACAACAAAATATTGCATCTTACTGCTTTTGTAGCCACTGTTCTTTCTTCCAGGCTTCCTTGTGTCTTCCTCTAGATCAGTGGTTCTCAACCTCTGGGTCGGGACCCCATTTGGGGTCGAACGACCATTTCATGGGGGTCGCCAAACCATGCTGTCCACCATTTTGTTCCCTTTTCCCTAGCTGTCCTACTCCCTCTTATTGGTGGCCACACCCACTTGGGGGTCACCACAACATGGGGAACTATATTATGGGGTCACAGCATTAGAAAGGTTGAGAACCACTGCTCTAGATCTATCCTATCTGTTCTATAAACATCTGGAACACCACCACCTGGCAGCAAAGAGAGACAAAAAATCTCTTATTTCCTTCATCTAATGGTTGTTCAGAATTTCATTGCTGAGATCCGATTGCCTTGTTCTCCCTTTTCCTTCCCTCACCACCTCCTCCTCCTCCTCCTCCTCCTCCTCCTCCAACCTGAGTTATTTTTCTTTAATCACATGCTACCACTCCCACCCTTCACTTTTGCTTTCAAAATTCTTTTCCTCTTCCCTTTCTATGATGATGATAAGATAAGATAAGATAAGATAGGGAAAGGTGTGACAAGGCAAAGCAAGGAAAGGCGAGGAAAGATGAGACGAGACGAGACGAGACAAGACAAGACAAGACAAGATAGGGAAAGGTGTGGCAAGGCAAAGCGAGGAAAGGCGAGGAAAGATGAGACGAGACGAGACGAGACAAGACAAGACAAGATAAGATAAGATAGGGAAAGGTGTGGCAAGGCAAAGCGAGGGAAGGCGAGGAAAGATGAGACGAGACGAGACGAGACAAGACAAGATAAGATAGGGAAAGGTGTGGCAAGGCAAAGCAAGGAAAGGCGAGGAAAGATGAGACGAGACAAGACGAGACAAGACAAGACAAGATAGGGAAAGGTGTGGCAAGGCAAAGCGAGGAAAGGCGAGGAAAGATGAGACGAGATGAGATGAGACAAGACGAGACGAGACGAGACAAGGCAAGACAAGACAAGATAGGGAAAGGTGTGGCAAGGCAAAGCAAGGAAAGGCGAGGAAAGATGAGATGAGACGAGACGAGACGAGACGAGACAAGGCAAGACAAGACAAGACAAGATAGGGAAAGGTGTGGCAAGGCAAAGCGAGGAAAGGCGAGGAAAGATGAGACGAGACGAGACAAGACAAGACAAGACAAGATAGGGAAAGGTGTGGCAAGGCAAAGCAAGGAAAGGCGAGGAAAGATGAGACGAGACGAGACAAGACAAGATAAGATAGGGAAAGGTGTGGCAAGGCAAAGCGAGGAAAGGCGAGGAAAGATGAGACGAGACGAGACGAGACAAGACAAGATAAGATAAGAGCCTTTATTGTCATTTTTTTTTACTGTGAGCATATTGGCACCAATTAAAAATGAAATTCTACTGCCTGCTCTTCAAAAGAAAGTATACCGTAGTGGTGCAGTGGTTAGAATGCAGCATTGCAGGCTACTTCTGCTGATTGCTGGCTGCCAAAGTTCGAGTCTGACCGGCTCAAGGTTGACTCAGATTTCCATCTTTCCAAAGATGTAAATAAATGAGGACCCATATTGTTGGGGACAATAAGCTGACTCTGTAAACTGCTTAGAGGGGGCTGTAAAGCCCTGTGAAGCAATATATAAGTCTAAGTGCTATTGCTATGGATACCCATACCCATACATAACACACATATGCACACATGATACACACACACACACACAAAGTCACTGTCCATTTTGAATACATAGCGGAAAGAGGAAACTTGAGCATTCACAAGATTGATCCTATATGGAACAAAGCTGTGACTGAATCTAGATGTTTTGCTTCACATACCATGAAGCCTCCTCCCAGAAGGTAACAAGGAAAACTGGTCATGGAGAGGACTATATATTACATGACTATATAAATGCACACTTTCATTTATCGGCAGTATTAGCTTGTATTATCCTACAGCAGGGGTGTCAAACGGCCGGCCCGCAGGTCGGACGCATCATCCGGAAGCTGCGCCCACCCCATTGCCAGCAATGGCAAAGCTGTCCCAACAGTCTCGTGACGTCATGTGACGTCGCGAGTTTGACATGTCTGTCCTACAGGTACCTTCTTTCATTTTATGGACTTTTACAAATCTTGGGATTTCCTTAAGAATGCAGATTAACCTCTTGCTCACAAGTACAAACAATCTGGCTACAAGATAGTGACACAGCCCATCAAGTAAAGTTACTGCATTGTTGAGTGCTGTGACAAATCCGTTCATTTCAATATAGTGCCTACCGCTATCTGAAGATTTCCTGTCATTGTGATGGAGCCAGAATAAGAAAGATAATTAAAGGATTAAACGTATACCTTGCCAAAAGCGTCCTAATGTCTTTGGGTAAGATTTAGTGTGTGACAGGGAAAACAGCAGCCTGGGGATTGACTCAGGGTACAATAGAAATGCAAAAGTTCACAGCCACTGTGGGTTGTCTCAGATGGGAAGATGGTAAAACAGAGGAGTACAATGAAGATTTAGTTTAGCTGGTTCAGATAGCTGCTCACGTTTGGCAATCATATTAAATAATAATGGAGAATATCAAGATAGCCGGTTCAGGCAGAGCATGCTGCACTCTCTTTGGCTCAGGTGCACACAATCTTGGCTAATTGCCAGAGGATTTAATGGTAATAGCAATATTGCAAACTATGCCTAAGCACGATAGATGAGAGGATCAAAAATAATTGACAGGCATTTGGAGGCAGAGCAAGATATCCCAGATCTTCTTTCTGCCATCTTTGTTTCACAAACCACCGTGAGAAAGAGTCAGAGAGCTATTTTATACTCTAAATATATCTAACTTTTAGGGAAACATACCTCAAAATGTTTGTTTTCCCCAGCTAGAGATATTAGAATACTGAGGAGACCTTCTGACCAGGAAGCATAGGCTGATCCACATACAACCTGTCTAACTTTCACAGCCTTGTCCCAAAGGTGCTTTTTCAGGAGGCAAGTGGACTTTCTTGTTTTTCCTTTGAAGACATTTTGCTTCTCATTCCAGAAGCTTCTTCAGCTCTGACGGGATGGTGGGGGAAATGGAAGGATTTAGGCTCCTTGTAGACAGCTGGTCATTTGCATTCTTTTAGAGCAGGGGTGTCAAACTGCCGGCCTGGAGGCCAGTTGCATCATGCGGAGGCCGTGCCCACCCCAGCTCCGGCAATGCGAAAAAAGTCGCAACACGTCATGTGACATGGCAAGTTTGAAAACCATGTTTTAGAGAATCCTTGAAGCCATTTGGAGGTTTACCTGTGTCCTCAGGATCATTTGAGTAGTGCAAATGACCTATGTTCTCGGCTGCAGAAGCTTCTGGAAATGCAGGCCTGCTGCAGAAGACACTGCAAAATAAGTGGGCTGGCGAGGAGAGGCCTGGCTGCAAGGTAAGTGGGTGTGGGGCACATGGGGCAGATCCACACCCCTACCCCCACCCTAGCTTGATTTTTAAGTTTGTGCTTCGCCCTCAAACTAGGGCTTATTTTCGGGGTAGGCCTTACTTTCAGGGAAACACAATAGTATTAATTTTTCAGACCATATTTTTAAAGAACTCTTTAAGACAAGAAAAAGTTATGGTCAGCTTAGCCACTTTAACTCTTTTCTGTCTCTGTCTCCAGTGTCCATTGGCAACCTTCATGAAGCCTCAGATCCCAGTATGGATTTAGTTCCATTTCATTCATTTCCCACAAGTGTACCACTTAATTATGTATTTGTATTTCAAATCTTAAAGCAAAAATAATCAATATTCCAAATCTCTCTGGTCTCTCAATTCATTTAAAACTTTCTTAAATCAAAATCCTTTTTATTTTTATTTTGCCAATTGTGTATTGTTTTAAATTCTTACCTGTCTGCTTGAAACGTATTAAATTCAGAGAAGGTAAAACTCACCAGGTGTCAAAGTAAAGTCACCATGTTGAAGATTTCTAATATCCTTAAAGTAGTTAAACTGAACTTTTCTGAATATGATTAGAAAGTGAAATTATCTGCCTTAGTGTCCTTGTTAAAGGCTCTGCCACTGCTGAGAGCAAAGATATTGTCCTCCCTTAGCTCCTGTCACTCAAACTCAGGGAGGGAGCATTTTATGATTTCCTTGAGGAGCTGCTATTCAGCCTTCATGGGTGATCTTCTGGCTTTTCCTCTCTGGAAAGATTCAAAGGATCAATCTACTTGCCAATCTTTTGTTCTTGAGCACAGTTATCTCCACTTATTTGTGGAGATTCTAGTCCAGGGGTAGGCTCAGGAATTCTGGCTCAGGAATTCTGGGAGTTGAAGTCCACGAGTCATAAAAGAGCCAAGGTTGCCTACCCCTGCTCTAGTCATTTGTGATTCACACTAGAAGCCCTGCATTTCTCCAACCTTTCCACTCCTGCATGAGATAGTTTACTTAGGGGAAAGCAATGAGAATACACATTGCATTGTCTTTCCTGTTTAAATTGAATTTCTGAATAACCAGGTTCATAATTTGACTGGGGAGTAAAATCATCTTAGTGTGCTCTCATGTAAACAATGTTCTGGTTTTGTTTGTTTGCTTGTTTGTTTCCTGGACTAGGCTGATGTAGCTATTCCATGGATGGTTTCATTGTTTTCTGGAAGTAAATATTCCAAAATAAGTCACCATGAACTATTTCCTACACCTGAAGATTTACTTTCAAGCAAATGCTAGTTTGGCACATTACATAAGAAAAATGCAGCATTTCAATAGCCTCTAGAACAGTGGTTCTCAACCTGTGGGTCGGGACCCCATTTGGGGTCAAACGACCATTTCACGGGGGTCGCCAAACAACGCAGTCCGCCATTTTTTCCCCTTTTTCCTTAGCTGTGCTACTCCCTTTTATTCTATCGGCTTTTGAAAGTCCCATTCTGCAAATGGTGCTGCACCAGTTGAGTAGTCCTCGACTTACGACTGGTTGAATAGTCCTCAACTTACGACCGGTTGGGGGTCGCGGCATTAAAAAGGTTGAGAACCGCTGCTCTAGAATGTTTTGGCCTCACAGAACAGTGAATTATGTATACAGCTACTATAAACCATGAATGACCTGGCATGTCATAAGAGTCAGAGAAGGTAAATTTAGAGCCTAGACGTTAAGGTTAGGGGCAGAAAAAAACCAAATTATATCTACTTTCTACAACTCTAGGAAACATCAATTCATAATTTCAGTTTGAATCATCAGTGCAATTTGTTACATCAATTTGAACCAGTACCATTCATTCTGTTGAAAATCTGATAGATTTATGTGCATGTGCACACATATTTTTATCAAATGTTATCTTCAAACTGAATATGTTCAACGATTCAAACTATAATTCATTTCAACTATTTAAATCAATTCATAAAATTGAGTCAACTTAAGTTGTTGACTCAGATTGCAAATTCAAACTAGATCTTGGTTAATTTAGATCTCCCTATCTATCAGTTTCAGTTTGATGGAATCAGGTGGCTACTTCATGTCACTGGATTCATTCGAGAAATTCATTTGGATAGAAAATGCTCACATTATTATTGTGTAGGAAGAGATACATCTATTACAGCATTAACCATTTTTCTCAAGAAATGAATGTCAGCAGGTAGTGGTGTATCCCTCAGAATCAGTAATTGATGGCAGCAATTTTCCGACCTGTAAAAATTATTTAAAAAAGAATTCTCTGTGAAATAAACTTCTGATTCGAGGCAGCTCACTTTTTATGATTGCTTTTTTTATAAATGCAGAGAAGGTCAATCACAAAAGCATTGAAGAGTCTAAATCTAGATCCCCTCTTGGTCATAATGTTATAAAACAATACCTCCTATGATACTTTTGAGGACAAACACAATAAAGATCGTAATGTGCCTTAGACCACCATAATACTTGACCTTAACACCTACTTTAACTACTTGCTATGTATTATTACCCAAAGGTTGTTCTTAATACAGTATGTGTTCTGAATGTGATTTTGCTCTCTCTCTATTCCCATTCATTTATACCTTATAAGTTGAAATTAAGAAGCTGTATCTCTCTTGTATTGGTTTTATTGTTTTTTACAGTAATGTTTTATAGCTTTTATGATTGTTTTAGCTAAAATGATATTATTAGCTAAAATGGTTAAGCCCCATTGTGAAGTGTCTTTTTACGAAAAATGTGCTAAAAGTTTACAGATAAATAAATAATTTAGAATGGTCAATAGGTGTTCCTTCATATTCTCATAAAAGACTTTTGTATTTATGCAAATATTTGTTTGGAACTAATTTTGGAGATTTCAGAAATAAGAGAAAATTCACATTGTTCTAGTCCCATTGTCAATTCAGAGATGAAGGTATTTTGTGAGCAGAAAAATCAATAAAAATAACCAGGTCAACAGGTCTTCACTAGTTAATCTCCTCACTCTTTTACACATTCCCAAAAATTCTTCTAAGCAAAATTCTGATCCTTGCACTGTTCATCTCTTCCATCTTGCATTGGAGATTTTCAAGAAGAAACTAGATCCCCATTTATCCAGAACGGTATACGGTCACTTGCTTGAGCAGGGGATTGGACTAGAAGGTCAACCCCCAAAGACCCCTTCCAACCCAATTATTGTATATTCTATGTTCTGTCTCCCCATTTTAGTGACTTCATACAAAGTTTTTTTTGTCTCTGCCCCCACCTTGGGCTGCTTGTTTTTTTCCCTTGCTACTTGTATGCTTGCAATTGTCTCCTAGAGCAGGGGTCCCCAGTCTCTGGTCCATGGACCAGTACCAGGCTGCGGCATGCCAGCAACTGGGCCACACAAACAAGCAAAGTCCCATCTGTGGGATGCAGGCAGCACACAAAACCACGCCCCCTCCAGTCCGTGGAAAAACCTCTCTCCACATAACCAGTCCCTGGTGCCCAAAAGGTTGGGGACCTCTGTCCTAGAGAACCTGTGATGCCAACTCCCATGCAACTTTTAACTGTCTCCTCCAAACTAACTTCTCTACACAGATTTTAGAGCAATTCTCTACACCTCACACAAAATTAATGTCACTGTAGAAGGTATACAGAGTTAAACTGAAGATGGCAGTAGATGGACTTCATTTAAATAATTTCCTTTTTGGTTTGTACAGTCAGCATGCTTCTTCTTTGAGAACCACATAATCCAGCTACACCTGGGAGAACAAAGGAAACTGGATCATTGAAGACCATGAGGTTGTTATTTGTGTTTAAAATTATTTTTTCTTGATGGTAAGACATAATAGATTTTCTTTGTACTTGACATTGTGCACATGAATGAAATCTCAACGTTGCCCACTCAAAGTACTATATTTGCCCCAAGTTAAATGATTTAAGTCCTAACAAACTGCATGAACCTCAGCTACAAAAGGAAGATGAATAATTTGTAATTAAGTAATTTGTACAGGAGCAACCTCCAACTTCATTCATTCATTGCTTCATTCATTGAAATTTTTTTATGGAAGTCTCTAATAGTAAATTATCCCTATCAAGAGAAATAAATGCCAGTTCCATGTGTTGTTTTATTTATGGTAAAATTCCCATTGTTAAATCTTCTCTTCTCATAAGAGCCATTTTAGCAAGTTATTTTGGCATGCAAAACTCCTGTGACTTTTCGCTATTTTCCTTGCCTGTAGCAAAGAAAACAGTTATTTTCAATCAAAGAGAAACTAGGAACCATTCACAATATATTTCTGCTTTCTCTTTTTTTCCCACTGCTTCCTGAACAGACCACTTTCCTCCTATTTTTTTTTTTATCTCTCCTTAGAAATATTCCTGAAAGAAAATCTCTCCCATGGCTCAGTTTTCTCTAAAACATCCACACTAAAAAAGTTAAAACTTTCACCTTCTACCTGAAATGCATTCTACCCAGCCCTTGGCCATTCCTTATTTGTGTGTGAGGTTATACAGACTTTGAAGGAGCACTTTGTTTCGTCCATGCTCCAATAGAAACATCCCTTTTAAGTACAGCCTTGAAGGTGCATCCTTCTTCCATTGGCCAATGTAGGGTAGCATTGTCATTTTGCTATGATCAATAATATCAGGGTTCACATGCCCAGAAGTCATCATCAGCAAAGTATCTAGAAAGATATGCTTTTTGAACTTTAAAAATGGCATTTCAGAGTATTAGACAAATTCTAATAGACAAATATATTGCACACAGTATTTTAACTCATTTTGTGAATGTAGACTTAAACAATCAAACTTTGGAGGATAAGGGAAAGGTTGCTTCTGCACTAAGAATGTTAATGGGATAACAGTAGCAATGTAATGCCATATTATACAACGGAGGTAGCAAGTTAATTTGAATTACAACTCCTAACTTCTGCTCAAGAAAAGCAATACATGTTGCAGACAAGGACACTGAAGAAAACTGAACTAGGACTTCAAGATTTGTATGCCAATTGAAGAAGCTCTTCAACTGGCAAGCTACACTATTAAGAGCAAACCTCACTTCCCTTCTAGCCCTGAAGATGTTACCTAGCCAGGTAATGAAATGTCTGCAAGAAACAACCAAACTCAGAAAGCAGCAAGGACTGCACAAAATAGAAACCATCAGGAGTTTTGTATGATTGAAATTTAGATTAGCCCTGAATTTTGTTGACGGAGAATAACTTTCCTGTTGCCATGGTTACCTTACTTATTAATCTTCATCGGCAGTATGTGAAAAGGGGAATCTTTGCTTAAGTGATGATGAACGACGTAATCAAGCAGAGGCTATGAAAGAAAAATACTTTATAATCAGATCTTTAAGCATTGCTTAATTTTGATTCCGGAAATGGGGATTTCCCCATAACCTACCTCTTCCACATCCAAGCATTGTTCATTTGTGTGCATGCAGGAAGGGAAAAAAAATCCTACAGTTGGGCAATCCCTGGCTTTTCTGTTTTCCATGCTGTGTGCATGTTGAGATCAGTTTCAAGGAGTGTATGTTTCTATTTATAATAACATAAGTTCTTTTGAGTTTACTGGCTGGAATGTGGGTAGGGTTAAATTAAATGCCTGGATAATTCCTGCCTGTTCTGGTGGGGAAGAATAGAAACTGGATCTGCCACTCCCTGTTCAATGCTATATTTCAGTTTTCCTCTTTCAGAGTTCACTTTGATTCCAAAAGTATCTTTAACTGATATACATATACACCCATTAACGATACTGTTCCTTTTCTATGTAAGTAGTGGGATGCAAAGTCCAGAGAAAGAACATTAAATGGCAAGCGAAAGACATTGGAAATCATTAGATACGGGGAAAAGATGAAGAAATCTAACTAAATCTATTTTAGCTCTATGTATGATTCCTCTCTCTGCTTTTCTACCTTTGAAAAATCTTCCTTGTTTTATGATCTGCCCTTTACACATTTTTTCTCTGTGACACTTTTTATTTATTCAATTTCTGTGGCTGCCCATCTCAAACAGGTAATTTTGGGCGGCAAACAGTCATAATCTTTTTTTGTATTTTAATTTGTATTATAATTATTTGCCAAATAATAATTTTGCATTCAGTCTTTGTTTAGTACCAATTCCTTCTTCACCCCATCTTTTCAAACAGAAAGAACCTATTGAATTAACTTTTATATTCTTCTGCCTTACCCAGCTCTCACTTCCATGCAAAACGAGGTTAGGAGGGCATACCAATACACAGATAGTTTTGCTTCCTTTCCCAACAGAATGCTTGCTACCTATTCTCCTTCTACCAGCATTTGTTCATCCTAAAATGTCTTGGTCTATTTTCTTCTATTTAGTAAACATCCTGTCAAGATATGTAAATCCATCTACTTGCTGTAGTTTTTCACTATTTTTATACTTTGTACTTCTTCAGTCCTTTTTATTTGTCAAATACAACTCTTTTAGACTTTGATAGATTCATTTTCAGGTCCGGCTTCTTGTTGCATCATAGACTCTGTCTTCTATTTGCTTTAAATCGTTCTCAGCCAACACAAAGCATCATCAAGTCACACATGGCCAATAAAGAATTCTATTCTATTCTGTTCTGTTCTGTTCTGTTCTGTTCTATTGACAGCCTACAAAAAGAACCTTGTCTTCTTGGCTCAATCCATTGAAAATATAGTCAAACAATACAGAGAAATTAGTTGACAAACCTGTTTGATTACATAAAAAAAACTATGAAGAACCTTTGTTAGTTACCAGAAATTGCATCATAGCTTTGTTATGTTGTTACTTTATGACTATGAAAACCCTGCAGAGAGTCAACAAGATTCTTAAATTATGCAATTTGCAGAAATGTCTATTAATTAAAGGAGCAATCCAATGCCTTTAATTGGATAGGGGGCAAAATTAATATTGGTCCTTAAAATTCTAAGAATTTAATTCTTAGGGAAAGCTGATAGAAAAATGCAAAAGGAAGATGGAGAATGTTACTTCACTCAGAACATAAGACATTCTAAAGTGATTACATAAAACATGATTATTTTTATAAACATTAATGCATTAGTTCGTCGTATGGATAGATCCCCCAAAATAATATGTGGAATAAACAATAGCTATATTAACACTGATTCTGCAAAAGGTTTTGCCTCTGATGCTAAATTTGGATTTGTTTATTTCCTTCCTTCCGCTCCCTCACTTCTCCCCAAGATATTGTATCTTCATCTAGTGCATAGCAACAACCATTTCTTGAAGCACAAAAAATTGCTCCTGTATTAATATAGCAACTCGTTAAAGTTAGAGATCTGATTACAGACCTTTTAAAGCATCACCTGGGAATCCTTGGATTTCCAAGAAGAAAGCTAAATCTCCCAAGAACATGTTATTGTTACCATTATGCAACCTGAATCTTCCTTCTTTTATCTCACTATTGTGATTTTGAGCACTTGCTGCTGAGACAAGAATTGCTTGCAAAGAAATTGGAATAAATGTTCACAGCAGCCATCAGAAATTCTCAGGCAAATATATCAGAATTATTACCTTAATACCTAAGCCAAGTTTCCTTCCTTCCTTCCTTCCTTCCTTCCTTCCTTCCTTCCTTCCTTCCTTCCTTCCTTTTCTTGTTCTGTTAAATCTCTTCTTCAGTTCTAAAATGAGAACCTTTCAGCAAACCTTCATAATCAACAAAAATACTTGTGACAGTTTTAAATAGTGACTTTGAACCCTAACACACGACCAGTTGATCCTAAGTCATCCACAAACTGCCCTGCATGATAGCAAGTTGGCAAGGAGCAAAAGTTCTTCCAGTAAGCAAAATTGGGAATAAAGAGAAGCATTGCGTCTGATGGTGATGAAAAGTTCTGTTTCTCTGGAAGAATTAATATCCCATAATTCTGTACTGCTGGTTCACTGCTGCCCCTATGAGAATAAAGGGAACCACCAATCTCGAGCAAAGATTTCACCCTATGTAGCTGATAAGACACAGTCCACTTTGGTAAGTCTATTTTGTTGAGATTTATCTATGGGCAGAAGAATGCTGGGCTGGCTGAAGAAAGGCAGCAGTGCAGGAATCAAATATGTGCATTTCTGTGCACAATAGGTGGTCCTTAAATTATGATCACAACTGAGCCCAACATTAGTTAAGTGAATTTTGCCCCATTTTACAGCCTTTCTTGCCACTGTTGTTAAATGAATCACTGCCGCTCCATGGTGGGATTCAGCCGGTTTCTACCAGTTTGATAGAACTGGTAGCTAAATTTTGTTGAGCTTGGAGAACCAGCTGAACCCACGTTGCTTCTGGAAGTCCGTTCTAGGCCTCGGAAGACTGGAGGAGGTCTCCCAGGCCTAGAACAGCCCACCAGAAGTGCGTGGATGTCACTTCTAGAAGTCCGTTCTGGGCCTGATGGAGGCCTCCCAGGCCTAGAATGGCCCGCCGGAAGTGCATGGATGCCATTTCCAGAAGTCGATTCTAGGCCTCAGAGAGGCCCAGGCCTGCATCCACATACAGAACTGGATGTTCAGGTATTTGAAACCTACCACTGCTGCCGCTATTATGTTAGTAACATGGTTGGCAAGTAAATCTGGGTTCCCCATTGACTTTGCTTGTAAGAAATTTGCAAAAGGGGATCACATGATCCCAGGATTCTGCAGCCATCATAAACAGGAGTCAGTTGTCAAGTATTCAAGCTTTGATCATGTGATCATGGGGATGCTGCAATGGTTGTAAATGTGAAAAACTTTTTTGGGCAAGGAAAGTTGCTTTTTTTTTAAATGCTGTTGCAACTTTGGTTACTAAATGAACTGTTGTAAGTGGAGGACTAACTGTATAAAATATTAAGTAAAAGTATTGAAAGTGGAGACATTTTAACTAATCTCATCTAATAAAAGTTAGCAAACCAAATAATATGCGTGCTTTGCTATGATGAGGAAATTTGATGTGACTAGCCATTCGTGGTTTCTTGTAGTGTCTTAATGCCAGGTCTTCAGAAATGAGTTATTCTAATTAAGCAACTTTTCTTGCCCAAATCCATTACCGATAACTTAACGTGGACCTGTATGTACTATATATTGTACTTTGCTATTAGGATGTAAAGTCAAGAGATTTTTAATACTAAATGGATAACAAGATGGAAGGAAAACAAATATTTAATAAATTTACCTTGCTGAAACAGATGTATTAAGTCAGGAATGATAAAAATAGATCAAGATGAACTACTAGAACTCCTGAGTATGTCTGACTCTCAGTTGTTTCCAGTAGCAACAACAAATTTCAACAAAACTAATCTCCTGAAATGAAGAAAACTGGAGCACAGGAATGAATTTTATATGAAAAATTGAATTTACTAATAATCCTAGCTTTACTTACTTTCCCAGATGACAGCTTCTCTACCATTTTTTCCACCCCTTATCTGCAAAAGACAAATAGGCAAAAATCTGACATCAAAAATAGCATTATTAAAAAAAAAATCTGTTGGGGGATATTTTCATTCTCAGATATTTTCATGATCTCAGTTTATTAATTCTTAATACAAGCAACTGCCAAGACTGATTTAATCATAAAAATCCATTTCTTGCTCATTAAAGCCAGTACAGTTTAAAAAAAAAACAAATTTACATGTGCTAATAGCCTCATTTGTAAACTGCAAATATCTATAAATGAGGCTCATGTATCTTTTTTGTATTTTATCTATTAATATTGTATGTATGTCTGTGTATGTATTCAGTGTTTTTTTTCTAAAAAAAAAAATGTACCGGAACTCACACACGTCATACAACCCGCCTTGCCTACTCTACAAGGTTCCATCCAAAAAAGGTGCCGGAACTCCGTTCTGGGCGTTCTATGAGAAAAAAAGCCCTGTGTATTCATATATCTAATTATATCCACTGTTGTCCATACAAAATTGTACTGTAATTTTCTAATCTTTAAGCTACAACAGCTAACAGATCTGTTTGAAAAAAGCGAAAAAATGACAACGCTATGGCTATCACAAAGAGATAACTTTCAATAAATGGTATGAGATTAATTGGACTAAAAGCACAGAACATAGAATAAGTTGGAAGGGCCTTTGGAGATCTTTTAGTCCAGCCCCCTGCTCAAACAGGAGTCTTCCACTTGGCTTTCAACTGCTGGCAGTTTGAATTCTACCTTTATATCTGTAAAAAGGAAATGTGGAGTTGATTAAAAATGTTTGAGTATGATCTCATATTTTCTGAGTAAATATATAAAAGATTATTGGCCCACATTCTCTGCTTCTGTTTAATTTTTGGCAAGACTCCTGTAGATGTGCACTGAGGACATTTCACAGTAAAATTATTTCTGAAGCCAACTTCTCAGAAATAATAATGAGTGATTTTATATGTCAGAACATTATCAAATGTATGACTGTTGATGGGGATATAATGCAAGAGAAGACTTTAGGGAATTACAGCCCTCAACTTACAACAGTTCCTTTAGTGACCATTTGAAGTTACAACAGCACTGGAAAAAGTGACTTATGACCATTTTTCACAGTTATGGCCATTGCAGCATGCTTGACAATTGACTCACATTTATGACAGTTGCAGTTTCCCAGGGCCACGTGATCCCCTTTCTGACAAATAAAGTCAATGGGGAAGCCAGATTCACTGATTAGTAACTCGCTAGTAATAACCATGTTACTAATTAAACAACTACAGTGATTCCCTTAACAAATGTGGCAAGAAAAGTCATAAAATGGGGCAAAGCTCACTGAACAAATTTCTCACTTAGCTACATATATTTTGGGTTTAATTGTGATCATAAGTTGAGGACTTCCCTGTAACGTATTTTGAATCAGATCTGGAATCATGACCCCATCAGGTTGATCATAGTTAGTTGCTTTCTATTTTTATCCTCCATGCTTAGTTTCTGATTAGGAGGAATTAAGGGGTGATGTAGTTTGGGTTCTGTTAGGACAGGGGTAGGCAACCTTGGCTCTTTTATGACTCGTGGACTTCAACTCCCATGGTTGGTTGAACCCCTTCATCTAAATCAATGAGACGCCTTGCCATGGCTAGGATAGGTTCAGTACACTTCCTAGCTATTTTGAAGCAAATTAGATGAACCTCTCTCTTTGATCACTAGGGGTTGCTGCTTGCAAATCAGCTGCTGAGGTGCTGTCTGTGGGTGGAGGCGCCACTGGGTGCGTTCTCCTGCGTTTGTGGGTACTTCAGCACAATTCACCCCTTTGCCCACTAGAGGGCTTTCTCTGGGCAAACAAATTCCTTTAGTCCAATCTAGGGCAGACAGACAACTCAATAGAAATGATTGCAAAATAGATAATTATGTTTATTCAGAGAAAATACTTGCTTTTACGTTGTTGCTTCTGGATTACACATCTCTGTTCATTCCCATAGGTAAATTGATAATGAATTTTCCCCTATTCTTCTGCATAAGCATCACATGTTAGCATAGGACCTCCAAGCCGTGTGGCTGGGAGGCATGATACTGGTTGAACAAAGGCATTCCAAACTGGGCACATAGCCAGTATGTCCTGAGAGGAACTCAGAAACTCCTCCCACTGACCCATGAACATGAGATGACTGACTAGCTAAACTGCATTTCCCATAATCCATCTCTTAAGGAAAAAACACTTAAATCAATAAATGCCAGATATTCTAACATACTGATACATGCTCTCTAGTTACGGTTACATAGAGCTATACGATCCAGAACAACCCCTATGTTAGGAATAAACCTTGACAGAGAATAATTTGCTAAAATGAATTTTGGTATAGTTTTGTCAATGGCAACAAGGTCTTGGAAATATAACAAGCTTAGAAAAAGAATGCTGGTGCACTTTTTAAAGCCAAGTCCTCATATCAAGAGAGGACAATTTGCCATTTATGAACACCATAAGAAATAAAGTTATTTTCATAGTGTCCCCATCATTACGCTGAAATTAAGTGGCAAATTTTAAAATAATCCCAGTGCAAATTTTCATTAAAAAGGAAGTAATTCACTTCTGCTAAACCTCAAATAAAATATGTATATACCAGCCATCTTTGACTTACAACTATTCATTTAGCAACCATTTGAAGTTACACTGGCATTGAAAAAAGCGACTTATGACTGGTCCTCACAGTTACAGCCATTTCAGCATCTCCATGATCACCTGATCAAAATTTCGGTGCTTGGAAAGCAGCATGTATTCACAACAGATGTTGCATCCTGGGGTCATATGATCACCATTTGCAATATTACCAGCCAGCTTCTGACAGACACAGTCAATGGGAGAAGTTGGATTTGCTTAACAACCACATGATTCACTTAACAAGTGCAGCGATTTGCTTAATAACCGTGGCAAAAACGGTCATAAAACTGAGTGTGACTCAGAACAGAAATTCTGGACTGAATTGTGGTTCTAACTTAAGGACTACCCATATAAGAAGGAGAAAAACGCAGCAAAAACCTCCCCTACGCTAAATGCCTTAAAGCACCTGAAAAATATCATTTTTACCCAAAATAAATCCAAAAAAACCACTTCTGAGATACTTATACTGAGTACTTAGATGAAATATCATCATCATTATCATCATCATCAAAATAATCATCATAGTTGGAAGGGGTCTTATTCTAGTCCAACGCCCTGCTTAAGCAGGAGACTCTACAGCAAGAGTGCCAAACTGCCGGCCCACGGCCGGATGCGTCACACCAAAGCTGCGCCCACCCATTGCCGGCAATGGCAAAACAGTCCCGAAACATCGCGCGATGTCACGTGATGCCGTGAGTTTGACATGTCTGCTCTACAGTATGGGTGTCAAACTCGCTGCGTCACATGACATGTCGTGATGTATTGTGACTTTTTTTGCATTGCCAGAACTGGGGTGGGCGCGGCATCAGTATATGTGTCCAGCCTGCGTGCCAGCAGTTTGACACCCCTGCTCTACAGTATACCATTTCATACAAATGAATGTCTAGTCTCTTCTTAAAAGCCTCCAGTGATGGAGCACCCATTACCCATGAAGGCAAGCTGTTTCACTGGTTAATTTCTCCTTAGATCTAGGTTTCTTCTCTCCTTGATTAGTTTCCATCCATTGTTTCTTGTTTTGCCTTCTGGTACTTTGGAAAGTAAGTTGGTCCCCTCTTTATGGCAGCCACTCAAATATTGGAACTCCTATCATGTAACCCCTAACCAGTAAATTAGATATACCCAACCCCTGAAACCATTGTTCATGTGTTTAGCCTCCCTCTCCTAAGTTTTTCTTCTTTGCACTTTTTCCAGAGTCTCAGCATCTTTTTTATATTGTGGCAACCAAAACAGGATGCAGTATTCCAAGTGGGGTCTTACCACGGCCTTATAAAGTGGTACTAACACTTCAGGTGATCTTGATTCTATCCCTCTATTGCAGTGGTTCTCAACCTTTCTAATGCCGCGACCCCATAATACAGTTTCCCATGTTGTGGTGACCCCCAACCACTTATACATCACCGGCTGCCAGGAGCATGGCCAAAGACAAGGGGGAAAAATGGCGGACAGCCTTGTTTGGCGACCCCCGTGAAATGGTCGTTCGACCCCAAATGGGGTCCCGACCCACAGGTTGAGAACCACTGCTCTATTGGTATAACCTAGGATGGCATTGACCTTTTTTGTCAGCTGCAGCACACTACTGGTTCATATTTAAGTAACTGGGTACTAGAACTCAAGATCCCTCTCGTAGTTACTGCTATTCAGCCATGTTTCAACTAATCTGTGCCTGTACATTTGTTTTTTCTTCCATAAGTGTAAGACCTTATTTTTTCTCTACATTGAATTTCATTTTGCTAGATGGAGCCCATTGTTCAAGTCTATCAAGATCCAGATGGATCTTGAACCTATCTTCTGGAGTATTGGCAATTCTTGCCAACTTGGTGTCATCTGCAAATCTGATGAGTTCCCCTTCTGTTCCTACATCTAAATCATTTATGAAGATACTGAAGAGTATTGGGCCTTGGGATATCCCTGTACTTACTTCCCTCCATTAAGGACTACACGTTGAGTGCGGTTTGTCAGCCAGTTACAAATCCATGATGTCTTACAAATCCATGATTTTCTTACTTACCAAGAAGTAGGTTGTGGTCTACTTTGCCAAATGGCTTATTGAAATCTAAGTACACTGTCTACAGCATTTTGCTGGTCTATTAATTTAGTCACTTTGTCAAAGAATGAAATAACATTTGTTTGGCATAATCAGCTCTTTTCCAGTCCTCTGGTAGTTTCCCAGTGCTCCAGATTTTTAAAAGATACTGTATGGTTCAATGGTTCCAAGATCACATTTGCCAGCCCCTTAAGAACCCTGGGATGTAATCCATCAGGACCCGGTGATTTGAATTTGTCTAGAGTAGATAGTTCTTTTACCATTTCCTTGCCTATTTTAATTTGTGTTTTTAGTCTGTCTTTTAGAGTTCTTTTTTTGGTAGGTTTGGCTATTTTTTCTTTTTGTGTGAAGACCGATGCAAAGAATGAATTAAGCAGTTCTGCTTTCTCCTTGCTGCCTATCACTTCCTTGCCATCACGTCTCTTTAGTAGACCAATTGCTTCCTTGGCTTTTTTTCTTTTTAAGTTTCTTTTTTTAAAAAATAATGCTTGACTTTCATTTTATTATTCTGGATTCATTTTGGCACGAAATCCTCACAAAAGAAAAGTCCTTCTTGTGAAGAGCAAAATAAGAATATGCTCTGACACACACGTCTATCTCCAAAGATAGCCACCTTGTTAGATGCAATTCAAAGAGTCGGACAATTTTTACAATTACATTATCACATTTTGGGGGCCAACTGATCCATTTTGTTAAATATTTGTTGTGATGTACATGGGGCCAATGTGTCTGAGATACCTCCCTTTCTGCCATTAGATGATGCCTTATCATATCTTCTTTTAAAGATTATTTTAATGAAAGAAATAAATAGGAAGTTGGCATACTATAAAGTAAACATGGCAACTCTAACGTCTTTTTCTCCCTTTCATTTCCACCCTTCCTCTGGGGTGCTCACTCAGGCCCCCATTTTGTGCATCAGCATGATTCTGAAATTGTTGTCTATTCCTGCTACAACCTTATTTGCGGTATCATTCCTTCTTTCATTTAACTATCAATCCATCTCACATGAAAGTATGTGGGGGAGCAGGCGACACTGTGTGCTACCACAAATGTGATCCACATTCATAGTGATCATTCTTGATAGCTGCACTGGAAATGTTTCTCTACTAAGAAATGTGACTTAGAAGCTGGGAGGTACCAAGTTGCAATCTAACACACATGTATAGAATTCTTCAGAATGTGAGAAGATACCCTACAGTAATTCCTTCTTTTATTTGCAAGAGTTTGGAGTGGATATAACAGCAGAGAAAATATAGGGTTTTTTCTTCTTCTTTCAGAGTCTCTCATAGATTAGTTCTTCATTAGTCCTCTGGATCTGTAATTCTTTCTAGTTTTCAATTATTTTTCTTCCCCCCTCTGTATTATTTCCACAAATGAGATTGCTGTATTCCACCAAACTCTCCGCTAAGGTTATGTTTTAAGGAAATAAACTCTATTCCAATAACTTCTGGACAAACGTAAATGTTAGCTCTCTCAGATTTTATTGCTGGTTCTATGGATTTAACTGGAAGAAGTCCATATGTTAGTTATTTTATGATGGGAGTTCATTAAATGTATCGCAAAAGACATGATTAGATTATGGAACATAAATTTTCTCAGCTGTCCAGCTTCATACTTTGATACATGTCATTGGTTTGCAATGTATTCACCTAACATGCCCCCAACTAATGAACTTGGTGCAATCTTTCAAAAGTTAAACCCATCTTACAGATGAAGTGTTCTTGACTTTCTTTACATCTATATAAAGTTTCTTAAGGGGAGCTCTAACAAAACTTGTCCTTGCCTTAGGTTACATTTGTTGTTTACCAACTCAAGAGAACAGTTATATAACTGAATCTGGAATGGACTGTAAGAGACACAGTGTCTGAAAGGAAAGCTATAGTAAAACTAAAAAGTCAGAGAGGTAAAAAGATATACGGTAAGAAAGAAAAGGCTGCTTAAACTTCAGCTTAGTCTATTTGGATCAAAAATTGATTCATAATTATACAGCATCTGTCATATAAGCAAAAAGACACATTCCTTCCTTGAGGACATCTTCTCTATATTCTGGAAATTTTTACTTTTCTAGCGAAGCTGCTGAGAAGGTTGCAGAGATTACATTAGAAAGTCTTTCGCTCTTTCACATGTCCTTTTCTAAATTATAAATACCCTCTTTATTATTTTTCTCCATCTCTGGTCTTTTTATTCCAGCATCATTCTTTTTCAGGTTTTTCTTTTTGTCCATTTCCAATTTTTAAAGAATCTCTTCCTTCTCAAGTTCCAATTTGTTTCTTCTCCCCCAGTTCCAATGTTTTTAACTGCATCTACACCTAAATTTTTGATTATATGTGAATTCTAAAGGGTTAGAGTCCCTTTGGGATCCTTGAGCTAGCTGTTCTAGCCTGTGACATTACATTCTTGAGCTATAATATTCTGCTAGCAAAGGCATTTCCCACCTCTCAACAGCATACAAGGGAACTATGTCCTCTGAACTAACCATCACATTCTGAACCTGGAAATTAAACTTAACTTTTTGTGCATAAGTAATTATTACATAAGAATTAGAATTTGGAAAAAAAAGAAAAGAAATAGAGAAAAATTGCCAATCTGAAACAGGACAAAAATGTTCTTTAAAAAATGTGAAAAGAGGAAGACAACGATTTTAAAAAAAATTGTGATGCTTTCTAGCATTCATTAGATCTCACTTTTAATATTATGTTTGCAGACTGGGCTAAGCCAGATCCTCATTTGATGTCTGCATATCCACAACATTGTTGGCAAGTAGCTGGGTTGGGATTGAAGACTCTTGTTGTATACTAGAGGTTGAGGCTCAAGGAATCAACATGCCTCTTATCTGTAGTCATTACAAAATGGTCAGGTAGTAACCTTAGCGCTGTAAACTCTCCCCTTAATTTTGGGAGAATTATCAAATTCCTCTGAGAGATGCCTGAGTTTATGTCAAAGTATTATATTTTTAATGTAAAGCATCTCCCTCATGATCCAGTCATCACCTTGGCCGCTGAGCTGTCAGATACAGAAGATTACCAGCAGTGGAAGTTTAAGTGGTGAAGAAAAGTCCCCCACAGTTTGGCCAATATCTGTTATTGCCAAAGGCTTCTTCATTCCAAGGACTTATTCATTCTGCTTCTATGGTAGTGTGGCCGTGGAAGTTCAGAACGTGATAGAGAAGGGGATGTTCTGCCATTTGGATAGCATGGACAGCATGGAATATGCATTTTGAATTTTGAACTTCTTCAGCTGGCCTGGGTTAAGTTAGATAATACTGACTTGTAGGATTACTTTGTCAGTATTGACAAGATTAAGTTTGTCACCTGTGGGGAGGGAGTCTCCAGTCACTCTCCTTCCTGTGAGGAAACAACATTCCATAGAACAGTCTTACAATATCACTATTTTAAATCACCAAGTCTAGAAGGAGTAGAATGAGCCCGCAGATATCCTGAGATATTCCAGGATTCTTTCATGGATTTTATCTTTTATTTATTCTTAAAGAGATCATTACAATAGAAGGCACACAGCCATTCCACCCAATTGCTCATTAGGATTAATGCTAGAGCCAAAAAGCAAAAAGCTGTATAATAAGTGATAAATATGGGACGTATTTTATATGCTTTCAACATTATATTTCCCTCATATTTTTTATTGATTGCCAATAACATTTAATCACACATTGGGTTGCCTGAAGTTAAATGTTGGTTGTTGATCTCTTCCAGCCATTAATTTATCTCAGCAAGATAAGTTCAACACGAGCTTTTCAGAGTTCAGAAGTCAAATCAAACATATCCAACTATCTCTTTTCCCTACCTCTTATCTCAAATTCTTACTGTGTGGGCCCCTGGATTGTTTTGATCAGCCACTGAATGCTTCTAGGACATGTAAAAACCAATAATATTATAGGATCCAATTCTACTTTTTTAGCCACCACAAAATAACATGACAAATCAGCCTACAAAATTTTCAGCCAGCAGGAACTGCCTTCTCTTGATATTTCCTTGCAAGTGCCAAGAAAGTCTGCAGAATAAAATATACATAATTGTTTTTTATTGATGTAGTCCAATTTAGTCCAATAGTCATCAGCAATTTACAAATGCTTAGCTATACCAAACCAAATTCCTGCTCGCTGAGTAGTCAGTTGCAATTAGGAGGTGTGTGCAAATAATTAAAATATAGTAAGTTCTGAATAAACATCAACCTTTCAGTGAGGTAATTTAGCAGACTGTGGCATTAAAAATAGCATAATTCTTGTTCCAAAGGTCAGAATGTGGAGTTGATTTAATTAAGGGTTTGCTTTTTACATGTTAGATTAATTGGCAATGACTAACAGAGGAAACTGAGTAGTTGAAGATGGTATATAGAAGAGGTTTTTTTTAAAAAAAACAACACCTCAATGCACAAAACTTTAGTGTCTCAGATAGGATTTTATAACTTAGATAAGGCTAATGTAAATAGATTGTGAATGGCACCAACCTATGTAAACAGTTTACACCACAATTCCAGAGAGCAATATGTACTCAGTTTTAAATGGGGTAAAGGCAAGCAAAGTGAGACAAAGAACAAAATTATGGGAGGAAAAAATGTTGCTAAAACCCAGACACGGATGAGGCTATCAATTTTAATTTAGCTACTATGATTAAAATTACTGCTGCTACTGCTAATTGTTTGTAAAGAAACCAAAAATACAACTGAATGAAAATATAATTTTATAGTACAAACGTTCACTTTGCTTACTATGGCATTATGCTTCTTCTCAAATCTAGAACAATAAAAAGCTTGTTCTGTTGACTGAGAAAACATAAGTAATTGTGCTTTGTATGGGGAAAAAATAAGTGGTGAATTCCATCTCCTTTCCTTTGCTGTTTAATTATTTTTTCTATGGTATGCCTGTACAGTACTTTGCAAGTCTTTCAAAGTGCTGAGTGTTATGTCATGACCCTTATCAAACATACGAGTGGACTATTCAAAGTGGGAAAGTCACCGGAAGGATCCTAAGTTTGTCAGAATGCAGCCTGATTTATGCTGGAAAGAAGGGGGTGGAAGAATATTCTGAAACCCCATCGTGTCTGCAGAAGCAGGAAGACATATGTCTTCAGAAACATTCTAATTCTCTCTCTCTCTTTATTATAAGGTCGTCTTTATTAGCACCACTCAATTATTTATTGCAGCCAAGGCAACATTAACAGAATTTTGCAAGTTTGAAAGTATTTCTCACTTGGTTTCCTTTTACTGTCCAGAAAATGAGAGATGATTTCTTCTGAAATGCTTCCTGCACCCCTCCTTTCTGTGGGCTGGTATCTTTTTTTACAATGCAGTTGTTTCTACTTAAGAGAAAAAGTATTCCTGAGATGCAGGAAAAACCTCAGCTACAAATTATAAACCAGCAGATAATTGAGGAGAGGAGATCATTTGATTTTTGTAAAGAAGGGAAAAAAAACCACTTTGAGTTATAGAAGTTATGGCAGTCAACTAAAATAACATCAGCTTCCTCCTGATTTATCTCTGTAATGTCAATTGCCTAATGATAGTATTCTAATATTGCTCTACTAAAAACCCATCAAGTCCCTATGGTAGGGCTGTATGGCATCCCCTATGTCAGTGGTGGCGAACCTATGGCACAGGTGCCAGAGGCAGCACTCAGAGCCCTCTCTGTGGGCACGCATGCCATCGCCCCAGTCCTAGGCCTTCAGCTGGGTTTTATAAAACCTTTTCGCTTTAGGCCTCCACCACCATGTGCAAAAAAAAAAAAAAGGTTAAATCAGTCAATTTCAATTTCTCGCGGGGAAAAAAAAAGATCTTGCAAAGTTGGAATTGGTTGATTGAACTTTTTAGTCCCACCCAGTCTGCCGTTACCATTGCAGTCATGCCCAGCCAATGGGTCATGCCCAGCCAATGGGCCACACCAACCCGGCACTCGATGATGCATAAGTGGGTTTTGGGTTGCAGTTTGGGCACTCGGTCTCTAAAAGGTTCGCCATCACTGCCCTATGTTATTGTGAAATTTGCAACTTTCAATCAATCAATCAATCAGAATAGAGTTGGAATTGACCTTGGAGGTCTTCTACTCCAACCCCTTTGCTCAAGTAGGAGACTCTATACCATTTCAGACAGGTGGCTGTCCAGACTTTTCTTAAAAACCTCTAGTGATGGAGCACCCACAACTTCTGGAGGCAAGCTGTTCCACGGGTTAATTGTCCTCACTGGTGGGAAGTTTCTCCTTAATACCAGGTTGCTTCTCGGCTTGATTAGTTTCCATCCATTATTCCTGTCACTTCAATGGCAGACAATGGAATGATCTATCACCCCACAGAAAGGCAGCACCTCAGGAAGCTAAGCAAAGCAGATTAGTGTCCATCCATTGCTTCTTGTCCTGCCTTCAGGTGCTTTGGAAAATAAATTGACCCCTTCATCTTTACAATACTGGAATCCTGCTATCATGTCACACACACACACACACACTCCAGTCCTTCTCTTCATTAAATTAGACATAATTCTCAATTCTGCCTTTCCCAGCTGCAAACGGGCATTCAAAGGAACATCTGAACATCTCATTTCATTGCATTAATATTCAAAAGGCAAATAGTTAATGGATAGTATAATTAAGAGAACAGTATCAATAATATCAGTGTTGTAATGTTAAAACTAAAATTCACACAGATAGTAAAATCATATGGCTTAGGACAGGGGTAGGCAACCTTGGCTCTTTTATGACTCGTGGACTTCAGGAATTCTGGGAGTTGAAGTCCATGAGTCATAAAAGAGACAAGGTTGCCTACCTCTGGCTTAGGAGCTGGATAGCTAAGAGGTTGCCTTTTCCCAATGGCGTCTGCTAGCCCAGAATAATCAGCAAGAATGAGTTTTCTCCAGGTCCTTTGATTTAGGAAATGTCAGTTTTGGGAACATGAAATGAGCCTTCGGATCCTTGCCCTGCTTTTTCGGGAATAGATTCCTCCAGAGATTAGAAAGGTTCCCACCCTACTGGTTTTTCAGAAAGCCGTAAATCTCTGTCTTTGCTCAAGAACTTTGGGAAAGGATTGATGATGAGAACGGCCCTCCTGCTAGAAAGTTGGATGTTGACGGTGCTTGTTCGATTGTGTCCTCGTTTCATTTTGCTATTGATCCAAGTTAGAATGAACTGTAGTCTATATATAACTACCGTAAATGCCGGCGTATAAGACGACTTCCGCGAGCGCTGAAATCGGCGCCAAAAACGGTCGTCTTATACACCGAGTCATCTTATACGCCAGAAATACTGGTAGTTTCCGGTGTATAAGACGACGTTCTAGGAATGCGGCCCGGCTATAAAGATGGGGGTTGTCTTATACGCCGGGTCGCCTAATACGCCGGCATATACGGTAAATAAATATTGTAAAATTAATTAAATTAATAAGATGTTTGTGAGCATAAGAGGGAGACAGAGATATATACAGACAAATATTTGTTGCTTGTATGTCCCAAAGATGCTTTTTCACGAGGCAACTGGACTTTCTTGTTTTCCTTTGAAAACGTTTCACTTCTCATCCAAGAAGCTTCTTCAGCTTCTTGGATGGGATGATGGGGAATGGAAGGATTTATACTCCTTGCAGACAGCTGCTCATTTGCATTCTTTTAGAATGCCACCTGGAGGTTTATCTGTGTCGTCAGGGTCACCTGAGTGGTGCAAATGGGTATGGAGCCTTCTTGGGGCTGTTGAAAGGACTGTGTTGTAGACTGGGGATAGATGTTGTCTTATCCCTCCCCCTCTGTTGAGAGAGGGCTGTTCCCAAGGTTATTTGATCCCCTTTTGTGCTTTCTGACAAGCAAAGTCAATGGAGCCAGATTCACTTCACAACCATGTTGATAATTTAATATCTGTAGTGATTCACTTAACAATTGTGACAAGAAAGGTCGTAAAATGGGGCAAAACTCACTTAAAAATGTCTCACTTAGCAACAGAAATTTTGGGCTCAGTTATGGTCATAAGTCGAGGACTACCTGTAATCAGTTGTATGAAGACAAACTAAATCTACTTTGTATTTCTGTTTCTGTTAACAAAATTATCCAGTATACAGACATTGATTACATGGATCACAAATGGATTCCACTTATGATAAAGAAAGGTAGCTCTGCCAAAGTTCATTTCAGCAATGGAAATGGATTCCACAATGTTGCTAATTGATTGATTGCTTATATTATTATTGTGATTTTCTAGGGGCAGTGAAACTGAAGCAAATATTTTTCACTTTCTTTCCTTTTATTAGACAAGGCTTTTCCTGTGGATAAAACAAAAGTCAAAAGAGACACTATGCTCTCAATGTCTATCCTCTGTGGTATAATGGGAATGGGAGAGTGCTGAAGATGAAGGAGAAGCCATGCAAGTAGCTTATAGGTTCAAATAATAAGTGGTGCAGTATACTGATAATTCGCCTTATGGTCCGTTAAAATAGGATTTTGGGAATTCTTGTAGTTCATTAAGATGGTTTGAATTTTGTAGGGAGAATAATATACAAATGGGAAAATAGAATCTGGCAACTCAAAGGCCTACATGTCCCTTATACCAACTCATTTCACCAACTGGAACTGTGTAAAGGAATGCTTTAAGACATGTTGGACCTCAAGTCCCAGAATTCTCCACATCTTAAAGCTGATAGTTGAAAAATACTAGTGCAGAGGAATTCAAAGATGACACCAATGAATGCAAGAACCACGATCAGAATGACTAAGAGACAATGAACAATAACGCAGTTTTGGGAAACAAGAGAAAACAAGAAAAGTGTTCAAAATAATACTGCCTTTGAAAGAGGGACTCTCTGGGAACCTTTCAAAATTCTGTTGTGATGCTCTTCAACAATAAAGTGGAGTTCCAATAATGAAAATGGACAGTCGAAATACATAAAGAGATTCATACATTGTAAGAATTCTAATAAAGAATGCCCAGGGCCATCAAAATGTAGACCTCCTCATTTTAGTATCTTCCCCCACAAAGGAGCCACATTAAGAGTTGTTAATGTATCTCACAGATGAAAAGGATTAGAAGATTGTAATTACTGCATAGGAAGACTGATTCACAATTTTTCCTTTCTCCAAAGAGCTCTGCTGCATTTTGATGAAAATATGACAAAAAATGGTGTGTGTTTTTTCATTTGGAGGGAGAGAAAATGGAGCACTTTCCTAATCATCTGTCTATCACATGCACAGCTGCTTGAATGGGTTGCAAGCAGTAGTGGTCAGGAGACTGGTTTACTCAGAGTGTGAGCTTATATAATTTTGTATTTTTGAACTTCTGTATGAAACTCCATCTCAGAAATCTTCCATAACTTGCACATCTCTGAAAATTGCACAGCAGTCTGACACTCAACCAGGAACTATATTAGAGAAAATGCTACACAAAAAGGCCAAAACTCGTAAAAATAATTTCCCAAAAAATTTGTGTTGGGCAAGTACCTTTTGAAAAAAAAAGCCCACATAGGCAAAATCATAAACAAAATACTACATTCCAAGAAATATGTGCAACACACATACCCATTTTAGTACATACCCTGTACGAGAATGGGAAGAACTAAATTTAAGAAGGACAAAGTGAGAAATGGATTAAAATCAAAATGGACATTTGCAAAAATAAAAAATGTAGAGAAGCTAAGATGGATACATTCACTCATCTTTAGCAATCAGCTACCCCAGCGAATATGGCCGACATGTGAATTCTTGGCTGTAAAGTTCAACAATACTGAAAAAACTCAAGTTCTTTTTCCCATCCATTAAAATATGAATAATTACATAGAGAAACATCAACATACAAATTCAAAGCTAGATATCAGTCTATTTGTGAAAATGTATAGACAGGAACAATCAGTGCATGGATTAACATGCTTAAATTTTGGCTAAAGCTTTTCACTTTGCCTGAAGGTTTAGCCCTATATTTGTATAATGACCCATTCGTCTCAAAATGAAAAAAAAGGCTGAAGGGAGGAAAGTAGTACAATGGCTTAATAACATTGGGGTGTTACTTGGCCAAGAAGAAGCCTAGATGAAAAATATTTGATATGCCGCCTAATTCTCAGTTGTGTCTTCTTAAGTTATAAGTCTGCTAGTTATCTTATCATCATAGCAAAATCTGAAAAACTCGGAGGCAAATTTTGATTTTGGAAACGAGATTCCAGAATATCCCATATAATAAATAACTTTGTTATTTTCTGTCAGGATCTATCTATCAATCAAACAGAATAGAGCTGGAAGGGACTTTGGAGGTCTTCTAGTCCAACCCCCTGCTCAAGTAGGTGACCCTATACAATTTGAAACTAGTGGCTGTCCAATCTCTTCTTAAAACCCCCTCAGTGATGAAGCACCCACGATTTCTGGGGGTAAGCTGTTCCACTGGTTGATTGTTCTCACTGTCAGGAAGTTTCTCCTTAATTCCAGGTTGCTTCTCTCCTTGTTTAGTCCATTGTTTCTTGCCTTGCCTTCTGGTGCTTTGGAAAATAAGTTGATTCCCTCTTCCTTGTGGAAGCCCCTCAAATACTGGAATACTGCTATCATGTCACTGTTGTGATACTGACTATTGAAACAATAGTCTACTTGCTTCTTTACTGTTAGTCATATGAAAATCTTTGAGATATATTTATTGCACCCTTTATTAACTGAATTATACCAGGCCTTACTGACTCTTTTTATCTCAGTTATGTTTGAGCTAATCAGAGTGATTCATTTTCCTCTATTGCCAACTACTGCTTAATAGCCAGCAAGATGCAGCATGACCTAACTAGGAACAGACTGATTTGATTAAACCTGCTCAAAATTTAATGATAACTAAAATAGTTAACCTTTCTGTTTATCGGTTCCTGTTACCTGTTACATTGTCCTTTTCACTGAAGCCATCCTGCTGATAACTCCTATGTTCACAGGGATTTTACTTGAGTTTTAAACATGTCACCTGCATTGGTTGTTTGATTTATTACTTTTGGTTTGGCTCTATTTATTTTAGTTTATCTTTAATTTATTCTTATGTTTAATGTTATTTAAGGCTGATCAGTGACTAGTATAATATATTTTACCTTACCTTACCTAGTCAAGATTTAATGCATTGCTCTGTTTAGTTGGATCCCTGTATTCAGCCCTCTGGATCCACAGTTGTTCTTGCCATATGGAAAGTCACTTTTGAATCTTACATACCTTTCAAAAGTAGATTGTGAAGTGACAAACAAAAATCTCACTGGGCATGAATAAAATAGTTTTTCAAATCATAGCTAGAAAGATAGCTCTGTCCAGTCTAAACCTGCTACCACCCTTCTTTTTAACATATAATGCTATATCTTTTATATCATGATTATTCATGCCCTTGTGGCCTGCAGATTGGACTACTGCAATTCATTTTAGTTGGGTCTTCCCTTGGAGAGTATTCATGAGATGCACATGGTGCAAAATGCTATGGTTTGTGCAGTTATTAGTGCCAGTAACTTGGTACATATTGCACCACTACTAAGCATGTCAGGACTTACTCTTTAGTGTTGTTGCTTCATTTGAACAATGACCTAATTTTTGCTTGGGACTTATTCTGAGTCAGACCAATGCATTTTTTAGATCAGTGGTTCTCAACTTGTGGGTCGGGGCCCATTTGGGGTCGAACAACCATTTCACGGGGGTCGCCAAACACATTTTTTTCCCTCTTTTCCTTAGCTGTGCTATTCCCTTTTATTCTATTGGCTTTTGAAAGCCAATAGAATAGACTCTCTTGAATAGAGTCTAATTCTATTGGCTTTCAAAAGCCAATAGGAATTGTCCAGGCTGTCTCTGCCCTGCTGAGCCCGCCAAAAGTCCCATTCTGCAAACGGTGCTGCAAGTTGTCTGCAGCGAAGGCGAGCTGTCTGGAAGCTTCCACCCCTCCCTGCTAAGCAACTACTAAAAATGTAAGTAAAAGAGGGCCAGGGGTGGGAGGTGGGAGGCCAGCGGGCACAGGGAGGGTTGTTGGCGCATGTGGGGCCCGGCAGGTGCCTTACCTCCCTTGGGCTGGGCCAGCTGGTTGGTTCAGGAAAGGACGCAACTGGTGCATAACCAGCAGCTGTACAAAGGCTCGAGTAGGAATTGTGAATACAGGAGAACGCCCAGATTATGGACTGGGTCTGTTTGGGGCAATGCCGCTCCCTCCAAGACCAAAGATGGCAATTCTCCGTAGACCAAAGAACCCCAAACCCAAAGCCACTCAATCTTTCCAGGGTTCAGTTTCAGCCCATTGCTCCCCAACCAGCCCTTAGCAGCTTCCATGCACTGCGAGAGGGAGGTCATGGTATCACTTAACTCACCATGAGCTGAGATACATAGATGAGTATTATCAGCATATTGATGATATCTCAATCCATGATGGCAGATGATCTTACCCAGCAGCTTCATGTAGTAGATGTTAAACAAAACTCGCTCCAGAAGGATATAGTTGATGGTATTGAAGGCCTGCGAGAGGTCAAGTAGAACAAGGATAGATGCATCCCACTCTTGCCAGAGATCATCAAAAACCATGACCAATGCTGTTTTCTTCCATATCCAGACCTGAATCCTGACTGATCAGAGTCTAGATAATTCATTTTATCAAAGAATCTCTGGAGCTACCTTCTCAACAACCTTCCCCCCAAAGAAAATATTGGAGACAGGTCAAAAATTAACCAACCGGGTGGAATCAGCAATGGCTTCTTAAGAAGTGGGCGGACCAGAGCCTCTTTAAAGTGCTGGGGCACTACCCCACCTTCAGGGAAGCATTAATCATCACCAAAACACACCCACATGTCACCTCCCAGGAAGCTCTCACAAGCCAGGAGGGGCATGGATCTAAAACACAGGTGCTTCTGAGCATACTCCTTAGGATCCCATCCAATTCCTCAGGAGCAGCAGGATTAAACTGTTCCCAGATAACAAGGCAAGGACCTGCTCCAGATGCCTTCACCAGACCAGCAACCATGCCGGCATCCTATTGGTAATGAAGCTGAACAATTTTGTCTTCTAGAAAATCAACAAATTCCTCAGCGCCGCTTTAGATGGACCCCTGTATCCTCATTCCCCAGGGTTGCTGGAGGTTATCTGCAGAGGGTTTAAAGAGGGTTGATGGTCAGTTATCTGCAGATGCAATTAGTGTGGAGAAGTACTTATGCCTAGCTGCCATTAATTTTAAAGAAAGGGGAAATTTTTAAAATTTGATAGAAGAAAGAGACTAGGTTTAACATCAATGTATTGGAATGTAATCATCATGCCATAATGTCATCATTATGTCATGCCCTCATGTACACATTATTTTAGCCATTCTCTATCCACTGCAGGATAAAGGCTTGGAGATTGACATTCTATGATTGGCTATTTGTTCTTAGAAGTATAAGGACATGTTTGCTTTTTCAGAACTGATTCATCATTGGTATTATACTGATATGCTGATACTGTACAACAATGTTTCTCAGCGTTGGCAACATTAAAATGTGTGGACTTAAAATTCCCAGGATTGTTTAGGGAAATTTTGGGAGTTCACACTTCTTAAAGTCACCAAGATTGAGAAACACTGCTATATACTATTCAACTGCTGACACTAATATGGAAATGTGGATCAGAATTATTTTGATTGTAGGAACCATCACCAGGTTCTAACAATGTGTACTGTATTCTATTGTCATGCAGGTGTGAAATCATATTTTAATGCATATAGAGATGAATGCAGAAACAAAGGATGTTTTTCAAGAGGTGTGCTGCACACATATCACATTTATTCATTGAATGTTATCAGTGAAGAAATAGTTACTTCTAAAATGAGGTAGAACAGACTCAATTAACCATTCCCATCAAAACTGCAAACTTTTATTTTTAGATTCACACATATTCACACATTCACACAGTGCATAAGTGCCATATTATTTGTATGGATCCTAACTCTTAGAAAGATGGAGACTGAGGATGTTAGTATTTACTAAGTAAAGAATGAAATAAAGAACTATGTTAGGAATATACCATAATTTTGACTAAGGGATCCTCTGAAGGCAATTTTATTATCATTAGTAGTTATTTTTTACATACTGCCATATTTTTCCTAAAAATTACTGTATGGTAGCGACTTTTATGAGGCTCTAGAGCAGGGCTTTTCAACCTTTGCACCAATTGTACCACTTTTACAATATGGCAATATTCAAGTACCACTAGTCGCCTAGCAAGGTGTTAAAAACTTGATGGCCAAAAAAACCCCCCAGAAAAAAGTGACAAAGTACAGGTAGTCCTCACCCCCTTTAATATCCTCTCTTCTCTCACCCCCTTTAATATCCTCTCTACTCTCCCCCTCAGCAGGACCCAGGCAATGCCTCTCACAGCTCCAGCTGAATCTCTGCCTGAAGACTATGTGAGGCCACTTGCCACCCCCAATCAGCTGGAACTGCATGAGCCGATCCTGGGCTCTCAGCAGGACACAGGCAATGTGTTGCGCAGCTCCAACTGAATCTCCACCTGAAGACTGTGTGAGGCTGACTGCCACCCCTAAGGCCGCCGCCAATCAGCTGGAGCTGTGCACTTTGATCCTGGGCTCTCAGTACGTCCCAGGCAACGTGCAGTTCCAGCTGACTTTCCCACAAGCCTGCGTGGTGCTGCTGCCGAATCACCTCATCCACTTTTACACTTTTCTTTTACATTTTTTTTACAGTGCTGTTCAACCTGTCATACGCATACCACGTGCCAGGTGCCAACGTACCACCAGTTGAAAAGCCCAGCTCTAGAGCAGTGGTTCTCAACCTTTCTAATGCCGCGACCCCATAATACAGTTCCCCATGTTGTGGTGACCCCCAACCACTTATACATCACTGGGTGCCAGGGGCGTGGCCAAAGAAAAGGGGGAAAAAAGTGGCGGACAGCCTTGTTTGGCGACCCCCGTGAAATGGTCGTTCGACCCCAAATGGGGTCTTGACCCACAGGTTGAGAACCACTGCTCTAGAGTCTTCATTAAGACTTCAGCATTACATGTGGACATACAAGCTGCAGCTGTATTTCTATTCTAGAGAAATGGTGGAGCAGAAGTTGCTGGTCAAAAAGATGTGATTGCTGTAATAATTGAAGGAAAACATGGTGGACCAAAAATGGAAGGAAGGAAGGAAAAGGAAGGAAGAAAAAGGATAAAATTTTAAACAAGGGAATAAGCAATTATAATAACTTTCTCATGGGAATGTGAATGTAAATGACAACTTTTTTTATTATGGACAAGCAGACAAATAGCAAGAACGTAAGTTACATTCAGATGCAACTTTGATTATGAAAATAAAATGAGGCAAAGCTCTCAAGTCTCCAAGGTACATTTAGCAATAGTATTGGATGTAAACAACCTACAGGTGTAATTTTGGCAGTTGAAATCTCATAATCTTGATGCCAAGATTACTGTACCAAATAGAATTTAGCTCTTACTAAGTACTCTGGAATCACAGAAGTCTGACAAAATTGATTAAGAAAGTAGATGTATTTGTACCAACATTTGGCACCAGCTTTGACAAAGGAGGTTAGATGCTGTATTAAAAAAAAAGTTATAATTTTTTTCATTTTCACTTTTCAATTGGAGAAAAGATGATCTGAACAATTTGCCACTAAAAACTTAAATTCAAACCACTAAAATTTAAGCCAGTAGTGGCATATCAAATTATTATTTGTTGTCGTGAATTGATTTTTTTTTGGTACAAATTTCAGCATTAGCCAGGATATCACCTCAAATATCATGCAATGCCGCAACAACTTGTTAAAGTTATGTAAGGCTGTGGTCAATGCAGACTACTGAGAACTTCCTGAGAACATTCCTACTGTAAATAATAGTTGAGTATACTAAAATATGCCAATAAAACATAGTAGGGATTTAAGAAAGCCAACACTGAAAAAGGGTTACATAAGTTTAAACCATTTTGAAATTTAGCATTCACTTTGTGTAATAATTCAAAAGTTCTTGGAAACTTTTGCAGGTTTGCAAAATTAACCTGTTTAGATGTTTCAGTATTTTAAGAATTACTGAAGGGATCCATTATTTGGATTTACGTTTGACTATCTGAATATTAATTTTAAATTCAAATAGTAATAAATAATATAATAACTAAGGAATATTTTCCATTTTTTAACTGCTTTACTTGCCTAACATTTTCTCATTCATATTTTGTACCTATTTTCATTCATTCATTCATTCATTTTCTATGGCCACATCTCAAATTCATGACTCTGGATGCCTAACATGCCTAAATATGATCAACCAGCTTTAGAATTGACAATGAAGATATTGAAATGGTGGATATTTTCTGCTTTCTAGGATCAATCATCAATAGTAAAAGAACAAGCAGTCAAGAAATACATCATGGATTGGCACTTGGTACAGGAGTCATAACTGCATTGTTTTCATTTTGAAGGTGACAGCTATCTTTTTTTTTAAATGTATGTATGAGTGATGTGCATAACTACGCACCTTCACAGTCCTATTGATTTGGCCTCCACAACAGTCTTCGTTTCTCATGTGTCTCTTATGAAAATTAATTGTCCTCCCCCTACTCTATACCTACAAAAGATCAGAATAGTGAAAGCCATGGTATTTCCTGTGACACTATAGATGCGAAAGTTGGACTTCAACGAAGCAGGTTTGAAAGAGTATTGACACCTTTGAGCATTGGTGTTGGAGAAGGCTGCTGAGAATGCCATGGACAGCCAAAAAAACAAACCAATGGATCAGAAAACAAATCAACTCACAGTTATCACTTGAGGCACAAATGGCAGGCTCAAATTATTCTACTTCAGTTACATTCGCAACACCTATTCACTCCAGACTACTGAGCCATAGCCTATTTGGAACGGGGCCATCCAAGAGGCAGGCTGGAGTGCATGTGCACGTGGGCAGCTCCGCTCATCTGAGTGGCACCCCAAAGGCTTCTCTTCTCTGTTGTGTGAGTGGAGCTGCCCGTGTACATGGACGCCAGCCCGCTGCTCATGCAGCCCAGTTACCCTCTTCCCCCCAGCCGGGCTGTCAAGCCGCTTGCTCTCAAAGCTCCAAAAGTGGAGCGGTGAGAGAAGAGGCTGAGTTGGATGAATGCTCCCTGCTCATCTTTGCTGACTCACTGAGGCTGCCTGCACAGGACACCCAATCTGCTCTTGGAGCAATGGGCAGCCTTGGTGAGTCTAAAGGAGCACAAGATTGCACTCTCAAAGGCTTCTCTTCCCATGCTGAAAGCTTTTACAAATGGACAAAAGGCTTCAGGGGAACCATCTCGCGCTGCTTCAGGCCTTTCATCCCTTTGCTTTTGGCATGAAGAAGCCTGAAAGAGCATGAAACTGCATCCCAAAGGGTTCTCTTCTCTGTTGTGGAGAGGTGCACGCGCACACACCAGTGCACCAAGCCACTGCTCATGCAGCCTGGTTCCCTTGTCTCCTCCCTCCAAGTCAGGCAGCCAAGCTGCAAAGGTTGGGGATTGCTGCTCTAAACAAGTTTATATTCCCAGGATCAGATGAATTACATCCCGCAGTTCTGAAGGAGCTTGTGTTCAACTATATATTTCAAATAACTTGAATCATCAGGGAATTGCCAGAGGATTGGAAAAGAGCTGATGTGGTTCCCATCTTCAAAAGAAAAAAAATGATCAGATTAATCAGCCTAACATCAATACCTGGGAAGATCCTGGAAAAGATATTGACATAGTGCAATGGTCCCCAACCTTTGCGGCTTGGCAGTCCAGTAGAGGGGAAGGACAGGAACTGGGCCACACAAGTGGCAGGCTGGCACTTGTGCGGCCCGGTTGCAAATCGGCCACAGCCCGGTAGTGGGCTGTGGATCGGGCATTGGTGACCCCTGAAGTGGTGAATCTGTGAACATCTAGAAATAGGCAAAGCTATTACTGGAAGCCAATACAGTTTGTCCAAAAGAAATTCTGCTACACAAACCTTATTGCATTCTTAATCACTACTGCAAAGTTACTAAATTAGTGGACCAGTGAAATGTTATGGACATGGTATACTTGGACTTCAGTAAGGCATTTGATAAAATAGACAACAATTTACTTCTTGGTAAGATTAAAAAAAATGTGGGATAGATAGTATCACCATCAGAGGGATTCATAATTGGTTGACCAACTGTGCTCAACATGTAGTCCTCAATGGGATTGAATCTATTGTAGGGAAGCATGGTTTTGTCTCCAGCATCTTCTTAAACAATTTAGATGAGGGAACAAAAGTGGAAATCATCAAATTTGCAGATGACATCAAGCTAGGGGGAATAGCCAACACTTTAGAAGATAGGCTAAAGATCTAGAACAGTGGTTCTCAACCTTTTTAATGCCGCGACCCCCAACCGGTCGTAAGTCGAGGACTACTCAACTGGTGCAGCACCGTTTGCAGAATGGGACTTTTGGCGGGCTCAGCAGGGCAGAAACAGCCTGGACAATTCCTATTGGCTTTTGAAAGCCAATAGAATTAGACTCTATTTAAGAGAGTCTATTCTATTGGCTTTCAAAAGCCAATAGAATAAAAGGGAGTAGCACAGCTAAGGAAAAGGGGAAAAAATGGCGGACTGTGTTGTTTGGCGACTCCTGTGAAATGGTCGTTCGACCCCAAATGGGGTCCTGACCCACAGGTTGAGAACCACTGTTCTAGAAGGATCTTGACAAACTTGAACACTGGGCCCTAACCATCAAAATGCAATTTAGTGATGAGAAAAGTAAGATCCTACACTTAAGCAAGAAAAAAAAAACCAAATGCACAAGTATAGAATAGGTGGTATTTAGCTCAACAGCAGTAACTGTGAGAGGGATCTAGGTATTCTAGTGAACAACCATGTAAATATGAGCCAGCAGTGTGCTGTAGCTGCAAAATAAGGCAATGCAGTCCTAAGCTGCATCAACAGAGAGAAAGTGCAAAGGTGAAGTATTTATACTGCTTTATACTGCTTTGGTATATACTTGGAATACTGCATCCAATTTTGATCACCGTGATACAAAAAAAAGATATTGAGACTCTAGAAAGAGTGCAGAGAAGAGCAACAAAGATGATTAGGCATTTGGAGGCTAAAACATGATAAATGGTTGCAGGAACTAAGTATGTCTAGTCTAATGAAAAGAAGGACTAGAGCAGTGGTTCTCAACCTGTGGGTCGGGACCCCATTTGGGGTCGAACGACCATTTCACGGGGGTCGCCAAACAAGGCTGTCTGCCATTTTTCCCCCTTTTCTTTGGCCAAGTCCCTGGCACATGGTGATGTATAAGTGGTTGGGGGTCACGACAACATGGGGAACTGTATTATGGGGTCACGGCATTAGAAAGGTTGAGAACCACTGGACTAGAGTGACATTTGAATAGAATAGAGCTGGAAGGGACCTTGGAAGTCTTCTAGTCCAGCCCCCTGCTCAAGCAGGAGAACCTATACCATCTCAGACAGGTGATTATCTAGTCCAGTGATAGAGAGCCCATGATTTCTGGGGGTAAGCTGTTCCACTGATTGATTGTCCTCACTATCAGGAAGTTTCTCCTTAGTTCCAGGTTGTCTTCTAATACTTGAGGGGCTGTCACAAAGAAAAGAGAGTCAACCTATTCTGCAAAATACCTGAGGGCAGGACAAGAAGTAATGGACAGAAACTTATCAAGGAGAGATCCAAATTAGGACTAAGGAGAAATTTCCTGACATAGAGAATAATTTATCAGTGGAACAGCTTGTCTCCAGAAGTCGTGGGTCTCCATCACTGGAGATTTTAAAGAAGAGATTGGACAGCCATTTCTCCGGGTTTGAACTAGAAAACCTCCAAGGCCCCTTCTAACTCTCTTATTCTGTATCTTAGTATTTCTCAAACAATATCAGAATTGTCGTTGTACTATATTGTTTTAATTTATTCTGATTCTTTCCTAACTAAAGATTAGGCAAGAGGTATTTACTGGCCCTATGAACTAGAAAAAAAATGCGAATCTGGGTGAAAAAAATTAAATGGAAAGGTGTCCATTGCTGGGAAAGCAAATTCCTATCGAGCACCATCTAAAAAACAGATGCAAGTTTCTACAGATCAGTAACCTGAAGTTTACATTTTGATGATATTCTATATTTTTCCACTATGCTGGTTAATGACTGCAATAAAGTTTTCATCTCTGTTTTTACACAGCAATAACAAAAGCACAGCAATAATAGCAGAAAAGAAGGCAGTAACAATAGTTATTCCAGAGTTCCTGATAATCTTGTCATCTGATGCCAATGTTGACATTATTATTGACAGTATCGCATTTCAGCCAGTCAGAAGCATCAATCAACCCATGGTGATAACATAAAACCGAGAAAAGCTTCTCCTAATCCAATTTATATTCTGTCCCATATACCAGGCCCAACCATGCTGAGGAAACAAAATGAGAAGAGCACAGAATAATATACTTTTAAACTTAGACATACATATTCTGATACACACAGAATATTTTGGAACATGGCAAAGAAAGGACTTCACATATTTTATGTAATTTCTATAGACATAGATTAAAAAAAAAAACCTTGAATGTGGAAAACAAAGTTCAGTCCCCTTCAACACCAGTATCAAAATTATGCCTGGCTTACATTTCTGTCTTCAAAATACTATTAAAAGGTAATAATTCTGAAGAATCAGAAGTGACAGTACAACTGATCAACAATAATTTTAAAATTCAGAGCATTAATGTGAACAAAAGTAGGATGCAGAAAGAATGATGCTTCCAGGACTAGTGACAACAATAGGGCTTTGTGCGCGTGCGCGCGCGCACACACACACACACACACACACACACACAGGCAAAGTCAGAGCTTAGTAGGATTGTGCTCCATTCTTTACACAAAGACAGCCTAGCCAGTTGGTCCAGGCAAAGGGGGGGGGGGGAAGTGAGCTTATATTTTAGCTCCAGAGAGCCAGTTTGATGTAATAATTATTTAAGGCATAAGGCTAGAAACCAGATGTCATGGTTCCGAAAGCTCTTCAAAGAACTTTGAGGCATTGTTTACCTTAAAGAATCTTTAATTGCAACATAGCTTCAGGTACACAGAGAAGCCAAAATCTGAATTCTCCTCCCCCAAACACACAGTATCTAAGCATAACTCACTCCTTCATTTAACAGTCATTAATCACATTCTCCAATTAGTTTGAAGTGCAAACTTTCCCTCCCATTCCATAACCAGCCATTACTTATCTCCTCTTATTACAACCAACCTTGAAGAATACTCTACTGAGATATTGTTATGGCTAACTAGTCCCCAAGCACATTCTTCCTCCTCCCTTCCAGCACCATCTACTTTTAACTCTAAAAGTAATACACAGGTTAAATAGAAAATATCTGCATATATTGTCAAGCAAGAACATCCAAAGTTAGCAGCATTGACACCCAGTTCTAGTCCTGCCTTAGGCAGAAAGCCAACTGAGTGGCCTTGAGCCAGTCACTCTTTCAGCCCTAAGAAGAAAGCAGACCACTTCCAAAATCTTGCCAAGAAAACTGCAAGGACTTGCCAGAAAGGGAAAAAAGAGGAAGACAAAGAAGAGGAAGAAGACTCTAATTAAACTGAAAATAAAGAGACTGAAATACCTAAGGAAGAATTTAACTTCTATTGATTTCTTTTTAATCAAACTTGATGTGCCTAGCCACAAGTGAAACGTTCTCCCCAAATTATGCATGCTTGTCTAGTTCACTGGGATTCTTTTTCCAGGGATGCTAAATTTAATCAGCTTGCAGTGATTTGTAAGAATCTGCTGAACATACAACAGGTCAGCCAAAACCTTATATATATTTTTTTTCTGGTTCTCTGGGCAAGATGGAAAGCTTAAAGGATCTCTTTATTGGACCATTTATCACATGCTTGAATAGAATCAGAGCTTTTACAGGACTTTTCTAGATAGCCAGCTTGTCTGAGCAGAGTAGGGAAAAGTATTTTAGCACTAATTTTATTGAAAATACTGGGACGTAAGCTCTAATGAAATTTTAATTTCTATTGTTCATTTTTAATAGAAACTAGTGTGCATTTATGAATGAAAATTTATCCCAAATTTTATACTGTATGTACTTATGCCTATTTATATCTTGGCATAAATGTGCATTACATCAACCCAGTTCTTGGGGAGAGTCTGGCCAATTAGTTTAAGATTGCAGCTGATGCTTCTTAACTAGCAAGGCTTTTAAAATTGTTTTTAATAACCTCATTGTGTGCTATTATCAGCAATATTAAGAAGCAGGGGAAATTAAATAAGGAAAAATTATCTGTGTGCATTCATGCTTTTATCATTGTCCTTCAAGAGGGATATTCAGCTATTTCTCCTCATGTACTCATTTCTGTGAGTAAAATAACCAAGATCAAATTTTCTAACATATTATTGAAAAATGCCATCCATCACAAAGGGAATTCTTATATGAAATACATTTTCTGTCAGTCTTAATTGCCAAACTGCATTTCTCGAAGGATAAATTTATATCTATTTTAGAGCAGAATCTTGAATTTGTTGTATCACAGTGATGAGAAAAATCAATCTATCAATCTAAAAGTTTGAGAATCCCTGCCTTACTGGTAGTGGTATGACTTGCCATACTTTTTCATTGTTTAAATAATATATATTTTTAAAGCATGTTGGTACTTTCTGATTATTAATTACTTTGATATTTCTCAGTTTAACAGCTGGTACTTTTTTTGCCTAATTTAGAAAGCATCTCTGCCCATACTGAAGCCAATCTTTGTTAACCTGACACTATCTAAATGTATATAGAACATATGAGGTTCCTGACATATACCTGCAAGTCAGGTATACCTTTAAAAGCCTCTGCTAAACATATCTGAACTGATTCATATCCCGATAAGCAGCTCCTCAGATAATTAGGTCTTACACTTTTAAGGTTTTATGATAGTCTCAGAGTCTACTCTTCTCTATTCTTTGAATGGCTACCACTAACTCTACTCTTGTCATATCAGAAGTCCCACAAGATAAGTCACAGGGTAGTGAAGGGAATATAATTTTTGATAAAAATTATTTAATGAGAACTTACTTAAAAATCACATAGCCTTAGGTTCTAAAAAGGCGGGAAACTTGTCAGGCAAAAAACTTGTTGTCAGTTAACAATAGGTTAGGGGGCTGGAAAGAATGTGACCAAAGTGGGCCTAATAACTGGTTCCATGGAGGAGGGATGTGGTGTGTTGACAGAGGGCGTGGTTTCCTACCTTTTAAGTGGAAGCAACATAGAAAAAGCGAAATGCTTTTAAGTCTTATTGATCCCCCCTTCCTAACAAGTTGTCCTAAATGTGTTTCTAAAAGCAATCTGAATCATGAACCGTAGAAGCAGAAAAACGAAGATACTCGAAATGCCAGATCTGCTAGTGGATCTAAATGTTGCATGCTTTATTGATTTTAACAAGCAAGTACCTTGCTAGTTTTGGAAAAGAAAATGACACCAGGAAGTATTTGAGAGAATAAACATGTTTCTCCTTGAGTGCAGGTATGTCTGTTTATGGGAGGAGCAATATTCTCCCACTAGGAAAGAATTTAGGAGCTCACATTTAAAATCTGTTTCCAGTAAACCAGAAGTCCTCTCACTCTTGTCAGCAATCCAAAAATGAGCCTGGCCAATCTCCTTCTAGCAATTCCTGGAGATTTAGCAATCATCATTGCCAATAAGTGGTTGAGACCATTTTGACAATTAAATATTAAGATATAATCCAAGAAGGAAAATAGTTTATGGAACTTCCTCAGACTTCATAAGCGTTAAATGCTCTTTAAGAATCTCTTCCTTTTGGCCAGGGAAGAGAGCAAAACACACGGCTCAGGCTATTATAATAATATTAAATGTTTGACCATTAGTAGAAATAACTGTGCCGCTCTTAGAATGTTCTTAAACTGAGCACTTGATACGCTTCCTGTGAAGGGCTCTTCATGCAGAACAAAAACAATTGGCCTTCCACTCTAATGGTCATCACGTTAGCTAAAAACTGTACTGTAATCACTACTTCAGCTGGATGCCCTCTAAATAGTCCCCTAAAGCTGCATTGCCTTCTGTACTACCACAGAGGGCGATCCTATAGCTTTGAGATTTCTTGCCCACCCTTGAAGATCTAAGTCAGGGCTTTTCAATCTTTTCACCCATTGTACCACTTTTAGGATATGGCAATATCCGAGTACTATCAGTCGCCTAGCAAGGTGTCAAAAACGTGATGATCGGAAAAAAAAAAAGGAAAAAAGTGATGAAGTACAGGTAGTCCTCGACTTACAACAGTTCACTTAGTGACTGTTCGAAGTTACAATGACACTGAAAAAAGTGCACCCCAAGGCACAGCCAAGCAAGGCACCTGCCTGCCCATCCGGCGGTGCTCTTCCTCCTGTCCGAGGTTTTCATTGTTGTGAGCATTTCTGTTGAGGATTGGTAGGGGGGGTGGGGGGGTATTTGGTTTTTATTCCCTCCCCCATCTGCTGGGTGGTTGCAGCAGATTTTGGTCATTCCACATGACCCTGGGACATTGTGACCATCATAAATATGAATCAGTTGCCAAGCATCTGAATGTAAATCACAAGACCCTGGAGATGCTGCAACATTCCAGCTGATTGGCACTTTTTCTGGGCTCAGTAGAAGCACCAGGATCAGCGCTGAGCACCAGCTGGAGCCTGGCACTGATCCTGGCACTTCCACTGAGCCCTGACAGCCACGAAGAAGTGCTGATCCTGGCGCTTCCACTGAGCCCTGACAGCCCTGCAGCTCCAGCCGTCTCTCACTCAGGCTTGTGCAGTGCTGCCACTGGTTCAGCTCATTCCCCTCCCCTGCTACCAATTTTCTAGGATGGTCGCATACCACCTGCCAGGTGCCAATGTACCACAGGTGGTACCCATACCACTGGTTGAAAAGCCCTGATCTAAGTGATGATCTAATTCTGTCTAACTCAGGATTTGGTATCACCCAAGAATTAGAGTATACTTCCAGTAAATTTCAAGTACTTGTCAGGATATTGCATCATCATGAGTTTTCTTAAGACTTATTTGTTAAGAGGTGTGGTGGTGCAGTGGTTAGAATGCTGCAGAATGCTGTTAGGAACAAAATAAATCCCACTTCAAAGGTGTTGGAAAACAAAAAAGTTTTATTGAAGCGTTTGCAAAGGCTGGTGGATCTCGGCAAATACCATTCCAGAGACCACACCCAAATAAGTTCAGCATAAACCTTTATATCTGTCCCAGAGAATACGCCACATCTTTCTCTTCCAGACCCAGTTGATAGGTCCAGTCTAGTCACGTGCTTTCTGGCCATCTAGTAAAATTATTAGACACTGAAGCTATACAATTATAAATTCATGTTCTTGACATTCAACCAACTCGGCTCACAACAGGAGCCTGTTTCATCTCCATTCCCTTTGCCTATCTATACAATGTAACTAATGCTTGCTTCAAACCACTTTATCATCACTTTAGCAAGGTTATATATGGCTGCGCTTTGGCTAGATGATTATACCTTAAAATATTGGCTCTAAATCAGTGGTTCTCAACCTGTGGGTCGGGACCCCATTTGGGGTCGAACAACCATTTCACGGGGGTCACCAAACAACACAGTCCGCCATTTTTTCCCCCTTTCCTTAGCTGTGCTACTCCCTTTTATTCTATTGGCTTTTGAAAACCAATAGAATAGACTCTCTTGAATACAGTCTAATTCTATTGGCTTTCAAAAGCCAATAGGAATTGTCCAGGCTGTCTCTGCCCTGCTGAGCCCGCCAAAAGTCCCATTCTGCAAACGGTGCTGCACCAGTTGAGTAGTCCTCGACTTACGACCGGTTGAGTAGTCCTCGACTTACGACCGGTTGGGGGTCGCGGCATTAAAAAGGTTGAGAACCACTGCTCTAAATAGATTTTATAAAATATAAGCTAATCTATATTATGAAAAATGATAACATATACATTTCATGTATACCTCACAAGGCTAACTCACTGCTCATTCCAGGAGTTCAGTCCTGACTGGTTGAGTCAGCCTTCCATCCTTCCAAGGTCAATAAAATGAGGACCCAGATTGTTGGGGACAATAGGCTGACTCTGTAAAGTAAACCACTTAGAGAGGGCTGTAAAGCAGTGTGAAGCAGTATATAAATCTAACTTATCATGTGAGTGATACACTAATTCTAAACATAACACGTGGCCTTGGAATGAAAACTACACTGATTTGATTTAGAATGGGGTCTGTAGAATTACAGTCTCTCTCAGTCCTTTGAAGTGAACGTACTCTGAGAAGTTTTATATCAAGATATATTTTATTCTTTTTATTGTTTCCATCTTCCCTGAAAACATTATGCTGTTTTGATGATTATGAAATAAAAAGCTGGAGGCTGAGAAAAATCCAATGATTTTATTCTTTATACTGTTTCCATCTTCCTTTTGATGGAAGTTAGCCCAGAGAAGGAAATATTAAAAAGGGCAGAAAAATATATTTTTCCTCAAAAGGCCTTTTTAAAACCAAACCTGGCCCCAAATCTATCTCTCTGCCCCAAGCAAGAGCTAGGCCCATACAAATGCAGATGTAAAACCATCAGAAAGTTGGAGCCAGAGCAATCAAGAAGACAAAAGAGAAGATCTGCATACCCCACCCAAACTCTAGGAGTCAGCCCCATCACCTGGGAAGCAGGATATGATAATAGAATTAAACCACAGATATCAAGGCCTAGACAAACACTCAGAAACAGCCTCAAGATTCATGCCACAGGAACAGGAAACTATTCCAAACAAAAGGCTAGAGGGGGTATAAAAACCTACTACACCAAGTGCTCAGCCCTTCTCTCCACTGCACTTTCCTGAAGAACCATCTTTCTGCAATAAACTGTAACCTTCTTCCCAAAGCAGTCGCCATGCTTGCTTATTTATTCCCGGCTTACATGAACCAGGATGAAGACTTTACTTCTAACACCTTAAAACATTAACAGAATTTATAATGGACTGAAAATCAGCGTCCACGTTAGATAACTGATAATCAAGCTGAAACTTATTTAATCAAGTAAAAATAGCAAATGGGGGAAATTGTTTACTTCTTCAAACCCCAAAATAAGTTACCCAGACCCAATCCACATATCAAAGGTTAAGGTCTGCAAACACAAATAGAGTTAATTAAATTAGGTCTTCCAGTGGAACTGCATGTTCACAAGAATAAACATACTTACACACACATGCACTGCCCTTGAGTATCACCCTAGAATCAGCATGCAGACACTTCCACATCAGGATAAGCGCCCCTATAAAAGTCTGTTGCTGTACTCTATTTCTCTGCAGCAGCCCCTAAAGGCAAACTGTTTGCTTTTAGGAATAAATATTTCTTCTTTCCTGTCTGGATCTCATTTTTATTTATTCTTGCAGAACCTCGGGTCAAGTTGGAACCCCAAATTATTCTTCTGACAATACTGTATTAGTTTCAAGTTATGTGTTTATAAATATTGTCATGGATTCACTCATAAAGGAAGTAGAAACATATGTGGCATTTACAATAATAAAACTTTGGATTTATTTATGATTGTTTCCTACTGTTCATGCTTAACTATGTTTCACTGCTGATACTGCATTGCTTTGTTGAATTAAATAATGGTTGTCCTGCCTCTTATGAAACAGAAAATGAAGTAAATGCAAGTGCAAAGAAATTGCTTTCAGATTCTTGCAGCTTGTTACGATTGTTTCCCACAATGAAGATTCCTGCTGAAGACAGTGGAATAGACCATTCAGTTTGCATTCAGATTTTGCAGGAAATATTTCCTAGTACTGCATTCAGACTTTCTTATGACATAGCAATTAAATATAGAAGTGAAGGAAGTTAGCCCAAAGAAGGAAATATTAAAAAGGCAGAAAAATATATTTTTCCTCAAAAGGACTTTTTAAAACCAAACCTGGCCCCAAATCTATCTCTCTGCCCCAAGCAAGACTTTAGCCCCATACAAATGCAGATGTAAAACCATCAGAAAGTTGGAGCCAGAGCAATCAAGAAGACAAAAGAGAAGATCTGCATACCCACCCAAACTCTAGGAGTCATTAGCCCCATCACCTGGGAAGCAGGATATGATAATAGAATTAAACCACAGATATCAAGGCCTAGACAAACACTCAGAAACAGCCTCAAGGTTCATGCCACACGAACAGGAAACTATTCCAAACAAAAGGCTAGAGGGGGTATAAAAACCTACTACACCATGTGCTCAGCCCTTCTCTCCTCTGCTCTTTCCTGAAGAACCATCTTTCTGCAATAAACTGTAACCTTCTTCCCAAAGCAGTCACCATGTTTGCTTATTTATTCCCGGCTTGAACGAACCAGGATGAAGACTTTACTTCTAACAGAAGCATTAAAATTGTTTAAGAAACAGTTATAGAATTGCATTTCCCTAATTTAATATTGGGGCGTTGAGAAGATATTTAAAAAGATATTATGTAATCCAGCAGCTCATTAAGCCTGACCCGTAGAATCTCCATAGAGATTAAATCTGATTTTGTTTCCTATGACTAACAGGTTCCTCTAATATCTGATGCAATTCTTTTCCTTGAAACATTTTACCAGAGGTGCCAACAATGAATTTTTATCCTATGTGCAGAGCCAATGCCATTTTTTTTTTTAAGCTATGTGGCTCCTTGGAGCAAGACTTACTGGATGTTTGCTGAACACATCTGCACATAATCAGCCAATGTCTCTAGATTCACCCAGTGTCCTGAACAATCATTGTGCTAAGCTAAAATGTATGATTGATTATTTTGTGATTCAGTTTGTTATGTGAGTACAGTCATTTTGAAGCTACCTGTGGCTTGGGTAGACTTGAATTGGACCATCCTTTATTGGCTGGATTTGAAAAGCTAAACGTGATTGGAATTAGTTAGAAGTATTCTGAGAGATAACCAGGAAACCCTGGTTATTTTGTCCAGATTGAGAAGTGATGAGAAGGAATATATAAATGAGGAAATGTAGGAAACAAATGCAAAGGTAGTCATAAAGGACTCAGATGCCTGCACACTAAGCTCAAGGTATGAGGAAAAAACAGGGAGAACTTGAAGTCTTAGAACAGGGGTAGTCAACCTTGGCTACGAGTCATAAAAGAGCCAAGGTTGACTACCCTGCCTTAGAACATGATGGCAAGTACAATATTGTTGCCATTACTGAAACTTGATGGGCTGAAACCCATAACTAGAAGGATATAAACTGTTAAAAGGAAATAGACCTAACAAAAGAAGAGTTGGAGTTGTATTTTATGTAAGAAATACAGAATACAGAATAATAAGAGTTAGAAGGGACCTTGGAGGTCTTTTAGTCCACCCCCTGATCAAGGAGGAGACCCTATATACCAGTGGTTCTCAACCTGTGGGTCGGGACCCCATTTGGGGTCGAACGACCATTTCACGGGGGTCGTCAAACAACGCAGTCCACCATTTTTTCCCCCTTTTCCTTAGCTGTGCTACTCCCTTTTATTCTATTGCTTTTGAAAGCCAATAGAATAAACTCTCTTGAATAGAGTCTAATTCTATTGTCTTTCAAAAGCCAATAGGAATTGTCCAGGCTGTCTCTGCCCTGCTGAGCCCGCCAAAAGTCCCATTCTGCAAACGGTGCTGCACCAGTTGAGTAGTCCTCGACTTACGACCGGTTGAGTAGTCCTCGACTTACGACCCGTTGGGGGTCGCGGCATTAAAAAGGTTGAGAACCACTGCTATATACATTTCAGACAAGTGGCTGCCCAGTCTCTTCTTAAAAGCCTCCAGTATTGAAGCACCCACAACTTATGAAGGCAAGCTGTTTCCCTGGTTGTTCTCACTCTTAGGAAGTTTCTCCTTAGTTCAGGGAATCTAATTAATCTGTGACATTCATTACATAAGATGTAGTGATGGTCATTAACATGAATAGTCTTAACAAGGCAATCATGGGGAGCAGATTCAGCAAGGACTATTAGTCTTCAAAATCTCAGGATTATTCGGGTGGAGGTAATATGTCTCTAAATGCCCACTGTAGGGAAACAATGATGGTATCAGACCTGTCCCAGCTTGAGCATTTGGGAAAGAAAGATCCTGGACTCCATTTGTAGCAAAAGGTATACTTTTACTAAAGTCAGGTGGTCACAGGAAAAAGCCAAATCTGAAGATTCCCGTGTTAAGCCAATATTTTTCCCTTCTCCAGGATCTCCTCCTTGGTCATCTTGCTAGTGTCCAATAAAGTTCAAATTAGTTGTTTTTGGTAACAGTTCTAAGTTTGGTGCCTCTTTGGTGGTCATTCACAATCTGTTCCCATGCCTATGTCCTTGCACTTCTGGTTCTTGTCATCCTCCCCTCCCTGTATTCTCCTTTCCCCCCTCCCCACATGTTATGCAGGCTGCCATCAAAGCAAAGCAGAGCTGAAGCAGTGTGATGGCAGATCTGAAAGATGGGAGTTTCCATTTATTCATTGATAGGTATCACAACTGGTTATTATGAAAAATAAAATGTTGTATTACTTAAAGCCTTGGCTGGATGTAACAGAACTATTCTAGTAGAATATTAAGATCTCAATGGGGTTTTATTCTTCTTCATCTTCCCTCCAATGTAGTGGTGGGATTCAGCCAGTTCGCACCAGTTCGGCAGAACAGGTAGCTAATTTTTTATTGCCCAGGCACAGAATGGACTTCCAGAAGCAGCATTCACACAGAGAATCGGTTGTTCACATATTTGAATCCCACCACTGCTCCAATGCCTCTGTCCTTCTGTGTAACAGCTTTACTGTATACAGTACATCTAGAACAGTGGTTCTCAACCTGTGGGTCAGGACCCCATTTGGGGACGAATGACCATTTCACTGGGGTCGCCAAACAACGCAGTCCGCCATTTTTTCCCCTTTTCCTTAGCTGTGCTACTCCCTTTTATTCTATTGGTTTTTGAAAGCCAATAGAATAGACTCTCTTGAATAGAGTCTAATTCTATTGGCTTTCAAAAGCCAATAGGAATTGTCCAGGCTGTCGGCTGTCTCTGCCCTGCTGAGCCCGCCAAAAGTCCCATTCTGCAAATGGTGCTGCACTAATTGAGTAGTCCCGACTTATGACCGGTTGAGTAATCCTTGATTTACGACCGGTTGGGGGGGGGGTCGCGGCATTAAAAAGGTTGAGAACCACTGATCTAGAAACTGGGACTGATTTTTAAAACTGGTCATATGTAAGTCATTTTAAAAAACCATTGAAAAAAGGATGAAAAAACTTTATAGAAATGGGAGAGATCAAATGGCACCATTCAGTTGTTTTCAAAAGGAGCAGAAGATGACTGAAGAATCTTTAAGCTGCATTAACAAAAGAATGAATCCTGAGTTGGCTATGGTAAGACACCTCTGTTTTTACTGAGAAGACTCCAGGGACTTTAAAAGAAGTTAGACGTGAGTAGTCTCATAACAAATACATTGTAAAAATAAAATCCGCTGGAGTTCATTTTAACAACAATAACAAAAAAAAAACAGGATTTTTATTATGGGTGAGAGCTTTTTAACTTCAGATTCCCAGGGTTTTGTATGGCTCCACTTTTCAACTTATTTCTCTGGAGTTATAACCAAACATTTTACTTCCCAGAGAGGCAGGTGGATTTAAAAAAGGAACCAGCAAGCTTGCTGTGTCTATTGTCCAGAACTAAACAGACAAATATATCAAAATATCTCTTAGTGATCCTCATCAATGAGAATACTTAATGTTATTATGCAAATGCTTTCTTTGGCTAAACAAGGAGAAGCAGGGACCAGTTTTAAAAGTGTTCTCAGAGCAACAAGCTGTTCTGATTAAATTTAAAAGGGAAAGCCAGCTGAGCCAATACAATTAGGAATCTACTGCTTAGAACAGTGGTTCTCAACCTTTTGGGGTCGAACGACCATTTCACGGGGGTCGCCAAACAACGCAGTCCGCCATTTTTTCCCCCTTTTCCTTAGCTGTGCTACTTCCTTTTATTCTATTGGCTTTTGAAAGCCAATAGAATAGACTCTCTTGAATAGAGTCTAATTCTATTGGCTTTCAAAAGCCAATAGGAATTGTCCAAGCTGTCTCTGCCCTGCTGAGCCCATCAAAAGTCCCATTCTGCAAACGGTGCTGCAAGTTGTCTGCAGCGAAGGCGAGCTGTCTGGAAGTTTCCACCCCACCCTGCTGAGCAACTACTAAAAATGTAAGTAAAAGAGGGCCAGGGGTGGGAGGTGGGAGGCTGGCGGGCGCAGGGAGGGTTGCTGTCACGCGTGGGGCCCGCCGGTGCCTTACCTCCCTTGGGCTAGGCCATTGTGGCCCAGCCGGTGGTTGGCCTGCGCTGTCTCTGCCGCTTGCCAGCTACGCCTCGGCCAGCACAGGGGGCGGCACCACGTATGCGCGACGCTCCCAGGCAGGGAAAGTCCTCAACTTACGACCGGTTGGGTAGTCCTCGACTTACGACCAGTTGGGGGTCGCGGCATTAAAAAGGTTGAGAACCACTGGCTTAGAAAGTCAGATTTTTAAAGCAGATTTGTTATATACAGTAGAGGTCCCCAACCAGTGGTGGGATTCAAATATGTGAACCAGTTCTCTGTGTGGATGCTGCATCCGGAAGTCCATTCTAGGCCTGGGCAACAAAAAATTAGCTACCGGTTCTGCCAAAGTGGTGCAAACTGGCTGAATCCCACCACCGTCCCCAACCTTTTGGGCACCAGGGACCGGTTCTGTGGAGAGAGGTTTTTCCGCGGACCAGAGGGGAATGCTTTTGTGTGCTGCCTGCATCCCACAGATGGAGCTTTGCTTGTTTGTATGGACCGGTTGCTGGCATGCTGCAGCCCGGTACTGGTCCACAGACTGGGGGTTGGGGACCTCTGACATACAGGATGCAGGAGTATGTATACCACGATATGCAAGCCACTGTGGTGTTCAGGATATGCATGCCACTATGGTGTTTGGATTAAGGCACTGGTTTAGGAACTGGGAGACTAGTTCTGGTCTTCCCTTAAGTGTAGAAGCTGGCTAAGTGACTTTGGAACAGTCAATCTCTCTTGTGAATGAAATTGTTTTCAACAGCAAAATGTGTTTAATTTATGCCTCAATCTCCCCTTTTATGCATTATACCTTGCCACACAAGTTACGCATACTCTTGCCACACAAGTTAGGCGTATTTATTTCATTTCATAATTTCATTGCAAGAATGCCTCTTGCCTCATACAGGAATCTATGCTTTGTTTATACAGTATATACACCCTTTCCCAGAAAACAAAATAAAATTAAGGTGGGGTAGTAAAGAATATCATGTGGAACTAGAAAATGGCAGTGTCCCAAACTCTTCAGTTTTGTTTATGATAAATGGATGTTTTGTGACTGATGCTGCTGTTATATACAGAGATTAGCCTTAGTGACACCCATTTAGAAATACTTAAGGCACATTCTCAAAATGCCACATATGTCCTCCAAGTCCTTAGAGCTGCTTTTTCATTTGTTGAATGTTCTGATTTTAAGTGGGAGCCCCATCTGATCTGCACGGAAAGTTAGAGGCAGTCCGTGACTTATGACCACATCTGGGCCCAAGATTTCTGTTGTTAAGTGAAACATTTGTTAAATGAATTTTGCCCAATTTTATGACCTTTCTTTCCACAATTAAGTGAATCACTACAGTTGATAAGTTAGTAACATGGTTGTTAAGTGAATCTGGTTTCCCCATTGACTTTGCTTGCCTGAAGGTTGCAAAAGTTGATCACGTGATCCTGGGACACTGCAACTGTCAGCGTCCGAATTTTGATCATTTGACCATGGAGATGCTGTAATGGCTGCAAATGTGAAAAATGATCATAAGTCACTTTTTTCAGTGCCATTGTAACTTTGATTGGTCACTAAATTAAGTCCCTGTTAAGTCAGGAACTATTTGTATGCAGTAATTATAAACAAGACAGAAAGAAGTTAGAAATGGGAACTATCTCTGATCATACTTAAAATATCTGAATTTGAAACTCACCTCTTTCATATATATAATATTGTTATATTGAAATGTAAATGTTAAGCTGCTATATTTTGAAACAAATCAGCTCTGATGGTATTGTATAAATGCAAGGTTTTGTAAAGAGACTATAGTGAAGGAGATGAAATCATGAAAATAAATTAATCATGCTCAAGAAGAGGCAGATTGAAAAAGCTTAAAACCAATCAATGACTCGATTCCTTCTAGAAACTGAATGGAAGCAGTTTCTGTTGTCTCTTAATTGAGGATTTCTTCATCAGTTAATAATATACATATCAGTTAAATAAAAATCACATTGAAAAGTGAAGCTTATGTCAGTGTAGGGAGAAATAACGCTCTCTTGTAATTTTTTGTTATTATTTTGTTGTGCATTACAGACAGTCAACTTAAATTATTTGATCTTCTTAAGTGCAAGTATAGCAGAATGCAGCTTTGGCATGGAGAAGAAAGTGGGGGAGGCAAAACAGATCTGAGAAAGTAGAAAGTATGTGGGAAGGTACGTGGGGAAAAACCTTGGAAGACGGGCAAAGAGATGCTGTCTAGGTCTAGGGCAGTGGTTCTCAGCCTTTTTATACGGCGACCCCCGATCATAAGGACGCGCCGCGCATGCACGGCGCCGCCCCCATGCGCGATGTGCATGCACCACCCCACCCCATGTGCGGCGCGCATGTGCGGCGGCGTCTACATGTATGATGCGCATGCACGAAACTGCCCCCATGCGCGGCGCGCATGCGCGGCGCCGCCCCCTGAGGGGAGAAAATGGCGGATCGCGTTGTTTGGCGACTCCCATAAAATGGTCGTTCGACCCCAAATGGGGTCGCGACCCAAAGGTTGAGAACCGCTGGTCTAGGGAATGGTCAAATAAGAGAGGGCATAGCTCACAGCTATGTGAGCACAAGGCTCAGAAGGGACCCTCTCTAGTTGCTTGGGAGTCAGCGGAAGATACGTACTTTCAGACTTTCAAGATTCTGTTAATGTATTCTTACAATAAAGTAGAACTAGCATATCTGATCAAGTTCCTTGTCTGGTCTACCTGGTAAGGCTGCCAGTATGTAAAAGACAAACTTTCAGTCCCTTGAAGTCCTGAAAAAGGGGGTAATAAAAGTTTTGGACAAGCGTTCAAGATTATGCCAGTAGGCCCTACAACAATAAAGTAGCATTTCTGGTGTCTATTTCTTATTTTGGTTCATTTTGAAAATCTGAGAACAACCATTCTTATATTTGCACTCTTGGATTATTCTCTGCATTCCTCTGAAACAGGAAAAAAAACATGTATCCATCAAAGGAAAGTCCACAGCAAAATGACTGGGTCATGCTAGAACTGGAAATCCAAAACAAAAGATTGGTAACTTTAGAATATATTTGAAGTTTGTGATATGCCATTTTTCTCCTTTTGTTTCCAACTTCCAGACTAATGGATCCAAACACCCGTTTAAAAACTATGTTCTAGACTTGGCTGATATGGAGGCATTTTTCACTGACAAGTCTACTAGCAAGGAGAGCATTTATTTTAAATCACTCTACATTATTGTAAATGGAAAATATTCAGCTCACTGGCTAGGAAAGAACCATATTCAGTGGAAAGGCACGCATTTGTCAGTCACTTAGAGTGCTGTACTTTAGTCTCTGGAATTCCACCAATAAGTGATTTTGAACTTTTTTAAACTGCAGTCAGGAAGAAAACTATTTTTCAAAGCTTCTCAAGAAACATAGGAAGATGCCATCTGTCTAAATGCTGCAGCACTAAAATAATTGTGAGTAAAATAGTTCCAAATCACTTTGTTGTGGCATTCCAATGGCAGGATTGCAGGGAAAAGATGACATTAATACATTTTGGCGAGGAGAGATTACAGTGAACAGGTTCCCCCTAACAGAGGATAGGTTAATGGTGCCGGAGAAATTACCAGATGAAGGCATGATTCATTCCCCTGGCAGTTCCAATCCAAACTTTTAATGTCACCAGATTTAGAATGTATTGACGTCATTCCCAACAGACTTTCATTTGGTAGCTAGGAAGTGGGAATGCTCTGTGTGTGTGTGTGTGCGTGTGTGTGTGTGTATGTATGTATGTATCTATTTATGTGTATATGTATATGTATTTGTACATACAAACATACACATACGTACACATATACATACATGCATACTTAAGGGATTAACAATGATGACAATACAGTATATTTAGTTATATTATGCATGACACACTACTTGTGCTTCCAAAATCGTCCAAAAGACATAATGTGCAGCTTTAGCTTATAGTTATGCCTGACTAATGCTAACTAAACAATCATTGATTAGTGAGATGTATGAACTCAATTAGGAAGAAATGTATGAAATATTTTAAATACTGTTAATTACTTAAGAAGACGTAAGTTCATCTATCGAATTTCCAGTTGCAGCCTGCGTTTAATAATTGCTAGGCCTTTAATCTCCAATGGATTATATACAGTATATTTTTTTCATTTTTCCACATATTCCAGAAAATCTATAATCAGAAACTGTAGTTGGCTCCATTTGCACCTAATATGAATATATGGACCAGGAGCAGATGTTGCAATTCACCTACATTTAATTTTACCAGCTGAACTGTATTTCCAAAAAGTTCAATGCATTGTTTAAAGCCTTTTATTTTGACCCCAGTCACTCAAACGGCACCCAGTAAGGGCATTGTATGTTTTATTGCACAACTATACCCCAGTAGAGCACTCCTCAAAACCCCCAAGAACAATCCCCCACAGTTGTAGAAGTGTCAACATCTGTTCCTGTAGGCAGCAGGAATTCAACAGGTAACAAGGAAGCAACCAGCATAGCACACAAGAACGAGGCTTAGAAGAACAGCAAAGGGAGGCACACCAGCAGTGTGTTGCCAACAGTTTGAGTTCCAGAGCTGCATAACTTGTAAGCAAGTCTCACCAAGTCCAGACACAAATCCCAAAAAGCAGTGGATCTGACTAAAAAATTCACAACGTGCAGCACAAGAGCAAGGTACGGGGTAAAAAGTAAATCACAAAGTCAGACATCATACTGTGAAAGCAAATAGTTGTCTCCAACAACCGCTGGATCCCCACTGGCTGATTAAATAAACCCAAGACTGGTGTTTCTTATTATGAGAGGCAAGGCTGCTTCCTTATGAGTAGCCTCGCCAACCTCCTCTTCTTTTGCGGATTCATTTGCAGTTCTGATTCAAATTTTTCAAATTCTTCCCTTAATAATATGTATTGTTGTCTTTTTCATTTATTTTTTTTCACCATGTATGTTATGCTATACCTCTAAAGTATGCTTTGGCTGTATCCCATACATTTTGTAATGTTGTATCTTCTTTTTTGTTTTCTTTAAAGAAAAACTCCATTTCTTTTGTTGCTAGTTCTATAAATTCTTTTTGTTTTAATATAGATTGATTCAAAATCCATCTTGGGTTTTTTGGTATTCCTTTCCATGTCATTTTTAAGGGGTTGTGGTCTGCCATGTAGCTGGTTCTATCTCAATCTCCTGCATACTTGTCTTCAATTCAGATGTCATCCAAATCATGTCAATTCTAGATGAGGATTTATGACTATTTGAATAAAATGTGTATTGTAATTTTCCTGGATTAATTTCCCTCCAGACATCTTGTACCCCAATTTCCTCTATCATATTAAAAAAAAGTCTTAGGTGATCTTTTTCTTCCACTTTTTCCCATTTTGCTACTTTTATAATCTAATGTCCCATCACTAGTGCAGTGGTTCTCAACCTTTTTAATGCTGCGATCCCCAACCGGTCATAAGTCGAGGACTACTCAACTGGTGCAGCATCGTTTGCAGAATGGGATTTTTGGCGGGCTCAGCAGGGTAGAGACAGCCTAGACAATTCCTATTGGCTTTTGAAAGCCAATAGAATTAGACTCTATTCAAGAGAGTCTATTCTATTGGCTTTCAAAAGCCAATAGAATAAAAGGGAGTAGCACAGCTAAGGAAAAGGGGAAAAAAATGGTGGACTGCGTTGTTTGTTGACCCCCGTGAAATGGTCGTTCGACCCCAAATGGGGTCCAGACCCATAGGTTGAGAACCACTGCACTAGTGCGTTGAAATCTACTAAGCAAATATTTTGATACTCCATTTCTGTTATTTTTCTATGGAGTTTTTGATAAAATTCTTCCTGTTTATTATTTGGTGCCTATATTACTACCAACAATGTTTGTTTTTGATGTAGAAATATTACTATCACAATTCTTCCTTCTTCATCTGAATAAATCATTTTAGAGTCTGTTGTTTCTTTAATATATACAGCTACACCCGTTTTTTTCTGCTGTGCTGATGCATGGTAGCATTTCCCAATGTTTGGGTATTCCAACAGTTTGTAATATTGTCTTTTTATATGTGTCTCTTGCAAACAAATTATATCTATATTTAATTTCTGTAGTTTTCTAAAAAAAATATTTCTTTTTTATGGGAAATTCAGTCCATTTATATTCGCTGAAAAAATTCCGTTTTCTTTCTCCATTTCAATTACTTATATTTAGGTCTTGTCGATCCTGTAGTCCTCTGTTCTCTTGCTATTCCCTCACTCTCTTGATCAAGCTTAGGGGTCTTTGTCTTTCTAACCCCATCAGCTCCAAGCTTCCTGGCTCCAGTCTTTCTGAAAGAATTATCATATCTGCATGTCTAAAAGGTGATTTCCTGAGTTTCTACTGGGGGATATTAAGAAAAACAGGGTCTGCTTTTCTGCCTTTAAGATCCTTTGGGGAAATATAATATTCTGCCTTTTTAATATCCCCCAAAATATTTCCTTCTCTGGGGGGGGGGGCTGACTTCACACAGTAAAAAAGATAATGTATGATAGTCGAAGGAAGACAGTCTCCCATGCAGTGTTCCAGATAAAATCATTATAGCAAGCATAAGTAAATGTATTTAAGAAAATTTGCTTGAAAACAATGTTGAATTTCAAGCTATAATACAAATTCACTACAGAAAAAATAGAGGAAGCTCTCATTTCCTTTTTTCTTCTTCCTCAAAATGATCCTCACTATTTTATAACACGCAGAGGACAGTGAAAACCAGCTACTTGGGGGAAACTGACTGTTGTTTTGTCATCCAGCTAGTGAACCAGAAAATTACTAGTTCCATAAAAGTGTCATAAAAACTTTGCAACTGAATGTTAAAGGTGTTAACAAGGTTTCTTTTATGACTCCCTCATCACCTAACTGAGCACTGGGCCCAAGACAGAACCTTGAGGTACCCCACACGGCATGCTTCCCTCCATGTAGATGTAATTATATTGCAAGTTAAGTAAAATCTCTTTGATGTAATTATATTGCAAGTTAAGTAAAATCTCTTTGATAATCTTAAGATTTTAATTTTGCAATAATGGACAACCTATGTAGCTTAAAATTGAATTGTTGGGTTCTTGGTGCTCTCAGTGCAGAGGGGAGTGAACCATGGGTATTGCTCCCAGTCAGCAAATATCACTTCTCAATGCACTGATCATGCTACCTAGCCTCATAATGAAATACCTACAAGAAGAAAACAAATTCAGAGAACACCAGGAATCTTTTGAAATTATGCCTACAGGATAAATGCACCAAAATTCAAGGGAGCCTTTTTGCCAAGAAATCTCCAATACATGCAGTACCTTTTCTTTTATTCAAGAATTATATTGTGAATTGTTGATGACAATTAATCTGCACAGAGAAGATATAGGTTTGTGTCAATGTTAACAGCATTGTTATCAGGAGTTATCAAACTGTGGTTGCAACATTGGGTCACAGCTTGGATAGGATAGGATAGGAGGCTTTTGGAAAGCTTTGGGAAAAAGTTTGATAAAATTTGAGTAGGGAAAATGGGAAAGATGTCAAAAATTATTTCAGTTTTGCCTGGGCATGCCTACAGCAGTTTCTTGAGAGATCGTCAGGCCCAAGGGCGCACTAGCCATGTCAAAATCATCCGCCAACTATCTGAAAAAAAATTATTACTCAGTTTTTATTTAAGGACAATACACAAATTAAATTATTTTTAAAAGGGCACGACATTTCAACTTTCGGGAACCCTTATGTCAGTTTGATGTACAGAAATTACTCCACTAATAAACTTTCAATATTTGAACTTTTACCAATATGAACAAGCCTTCCTAGACTGGTCAGGAGAAGTTGGGAAAGGGCCAGCTTCTGTTGTGCTGCACACATATGCAGTACACTGGAAACCAGTTACCTCCTGTTTTCTCCCAACCCTCTGGATCCTTTTGGCTGGAGTTGCAGATAGGCACAGCACAGTTCTTACCCCAAGCACGCAGTAGCATTGCTCTTCCAATGTGCTGCACAGGGCACAAGGACCAAACCCCTGTTAATAAAATAAGCTGGAGACTTTAAAACAAAACAAACCCCTTTTAATATGGGTGACAAACCTGCCAAATAGTCCAAAACACAAACTGCAAAACTCAAGTCCAAATGAAGGAAATAGTCCACAGGAAACACGATGCAAACAGAAGAGTAGTCACAAGCAAGACGAACAGACCAGGATTCCAAGAAGTATTTTGTAAACGGTTGCCTTCAGCAACCAGCACCGCCCACACCTCCTCTTTTTATACAGCAGTCCCAAGGCGTTGCCTCTCATGGCCTTCTCCTTTTACCCTGGAGTTGCCATATTAACTGCTGCTGATTTACTCTCGCTAATTGACGTGTGCGAGCATCAATTAGCAAGACCATCAGGTGTGAGTCCTCCGAGTCTGACTCATTCTCCTCACACAGCTGAGCTTCATCAGGAACACGACTGGAGGGCCCAGGCTCTGCATCAAACTGTGGGTCCTGTAATTCATCAGAGCCTCCCTCTGCCCCTGATGGCCCTTCAAATGCCTCTTCCACCTCCTCCTCAGATTCCTCAGACTCAGCTGTTGGGAGCCCAGGCTGGCCTGGAATCACAACACACAGGACCACTGCCCACGCAAGACAAGAACTACACTGCGCAAACTGTTTAGGTTTGCTGGACTTACAAAAAACAAATATAATTCCAGACACAAACAGCATCTTAGTATGACAGAACACCTATCATAAGTAGGGGCTGTCTAAACATGTCTATTTAAAGCATCTATTTATCAGCAACTAGAGCAAGGATCCCCAACCCCTGGTCCGTGGACCAGCACCGGTCCACCGCATGTCAGAAACCAGGCCGCGCAAACAAGCAAAGCCCATTCATAGGATGCAAACAGTATGCAAAACCACACCCCCTCCAGTCCACGGAAAAAACTCTCTCTACAGAACTGGTCCCTGGTGCCCCAAAGGTTGGGAGCCACTGAACTAGGGAATGCCTTACAATGAGAAATGTGCAATGGCTGCCTCTAAAGCATATTCTACTTACCATTTGTTTTTGGGAAGCAAGGAGGCAAAAAACATAGAACGGGAACAAAAAGTTAGACTTGCCACATTAACTCAGCAGGTATGTTTCAAAAATGCCTTTCTTTTTATTCATGTAAGTCAGACTCTAAAAGTGTGCTTATTTGCATGGGGAAAAGGAAAAGTGGAATGTTTTATGGTGAAGCTTATTTTGGCCACACAGTCAAATAAAAGATGCCTGAAGAATGGCCTCAAGCACATTTGCTCTTCATTTGCTCTTAGCTCAGTGTATGACCTCCAGGGTATCAATTACTTTAGGAATCAAGATAGGATGGACAGGTTTTTGTCCTGTTCTTTGCTTCTCCTCCCACTTTCTCCTAACTTTCCTTTATAACCTCAGCAGCACCGTCAAGCCATCTGTTCTCAAATTACAGGTGAAACTCGAAAAATTAGAATATTGTGCAAAAGTTCATTTATTTCAGTAATGCAACTTAAAAGGTGAAACTAATATATGAGATAGACTCATTACATGCAAAGCAAGATAGTTCAAACCGTGATTTGTCATAATTGTGATTATGGCTTACAGCTCATGAAAACCCCAAATCCACAATCTCAGAAAATTAGAATATTGTGTAAAGGTTCAATGTTCTAGGCTCAAAGTGTCCCACTCTAATCAGCTAATTAAGCCATAACACCTGCAAAGGGTTCCTGTGCTTGATTGGCCAGCAAACTCGCCTGATCTGAACCCCATAGAGAATCTATGAGGCATTGCCAAGAGAAAGATGAAAGACATGAGATGGAACAATGCAGAAGAGCTGAAGGCCGCTATTGAAGCATCCTGGTCTTCCATAACACCTCAGCAGTGCCACAGGCTAATAGCTTCCATGCCACGCCGCATTGAGGCAGTAAGTGCTGCTAAAAGGGCCCAAACCAAGTACTGAGTACATATGCATGCTTATACTTTTCAGTCGTCTGATATTGTTCTATGTACAATCCTTGTTTTATTGATTGCATGTAATATTCTAATTTTCTAAGATTGTGGATTTCGGGTTTTCATGAGCTGTAAGCCATAATCACCACAATTATGACAAATCACAGCTTGAACTATCTTGCTTTGCTTGTAATGAGTCTATCTTATATGTTAGTTTCACCTTTTAAGTTGCATTACTGAAATAAATGAACTTTTCCACGATATTCTAATTTTTCGAGTTTCACCTGTATGCCTGGATTGCGAACACCAAGTCTATGCAAATTCTCTTACAGAGATGATTGAAATAGGTGGCGTAATGCTCCTCTTTTGAATTGTTAAAACAGCGGCATCTTTTTACAAGTACACATGGCAGCCCCTCTGTGAAAATCCATTCTGTTAAAAAAGAAATATTGAAGGAAAGGCAAGACGCGTAAATACATTTAGTATTTATTTGAGCCTAAGTTGAACATTATTTTCTTTCATAGAATTGTATCTAACACATCAAGGATGATACTATTTAGGATATCTTAAAGTAATGCAATAAAAAGGAGGTAGTGATTCCTAACCTAAATCTTAACATTTAGTTTAACATATTAAATGTTAATTGTTAATCAAGTTTACTATGACTTAACCTACTGTTAACATACTTAATATACTGTTTACAAAATGCACTTTCTTTTATCAATATTTATCACCATCCAGTGGTAGGATTCAGCCAGTTTGCACCAGTTCCGCAGAATCGGTAGCTAATTTTTTGTTGCCCAGGCCCAGAATGGACTTCCGGAAATGGCATCCACACAGAGAACTGGTTGTTCACCTATCTGAATCCCACCACTGTCACCATCACTGCCTTTGTCATTACAATTCTGTTCGTATTTACAATTCTCATTTAGTATGGAAGTGTCCCATCTTGTAGACCACACAATATTATTAGGGATTAAATTAGTCAACTATTAATTGCTGCCAATGTAGGTCCCTACCACTAAGTACCAATTAGACACACAGGATATACCTCCTTTGAAATGACGGCTTTGACAAGGGGTGGATTAAGTAGTAGTGTTCCACCATGAGAAAAACACAGTTATGATGGGCAATTCCAAAATAGCTCTTTGCCTTGTGTTTCATTGAGAAGCATTATTCTTATTCCCAGCGGTCTAGCTCTGTGCTAATCAATAAGAAAGGAATTAACTGTTTTATTCATCAGAAGCAAAAGCCGGGAGAGGGTGACAATAAACAAAGCCACATCATTTTTTCCCCTTCCTTCCCTTCCTTCCTTCCTTCCTTCCTTCCTTCCTTCCTTCCTTCCTTCCTTCCTTCCTTCCTCCCTCCCTCCCTTCCTTCTTCCCTTGCCCACCCCTTCCGCCCACAGCCTGATTTTACAGTAATGAAACAGCATAAATAGAAATAAACAGAATGTTCACAGAGATAGTAATATGTTTGTAACTCTTTCATAAGCACATTGGTGATTTTTGAAAGTAGGCTTATATTAAATCCTGAAAGCATCTTTTCCCTTCCCTTCCTTTCACTTCACTTCCCTTCCTCCCACTGTCCAGTCTTACAATAATGAAACAGCATAAACAGAAATAAACAGCATGTCCAGAGATATAGTAATATGAGTGCAACCCTTTCATACGCATATTGATGATTTTTGAAAGTAGGCTTATGGTGAATCCTGAATCCATAGGAATCCACACTTACATCACTGTAGTTCTGTGCAAGTGAAGTCCCAAACTACAAGAAATTATTCTGCTATTGGAAGTGACATAATTTTAAAATCTGAATGACAGATAGGCAGCATCCACAACGGGAGTGTACAATCACAAAGAGTGTCAGAAGTAGTCAATTGTGCTATTTTCCAAAGATATTTGCTCCAAAGTAAATTGGTAAATAACTAGCTTTAGAAAACCGATGCTTGTACAAAACACCTTAACTCACCCTGATGCAAAAAAAAAAAAAAAATTGCTAAACCATATGTTGAATGGTTGCAGGAACTTATATGTTTAGTCTAACAAAGAGAGGAATCAGGGTGACATGATAGCTGTCTTCCAATTCTTGAGTGGTTGTGACAGAGAAGAGGGGGTCAACTTATTCTGCAGAGCATCTGCGGGCAGGACAAGAAGCAATGGGTGGAAATTCATTAAAGATAGATCCAACCTGGAACTAAGGAAACATTTGCTTACAATGAGAACAATTAAGAATTAGTATCGCTTTATAAAGCCTTAGTAAGGCCACATCCTGAAATACTGCATCCAGTTTTGGTCACCACATTACAAATACGATGTTGAGACTTTGGGGAAAAGTACAAAGAAGAGCAACTAAGATGATGGAAGGCCTGGAAACTAAAAGATATTAAGAATGGTTGCAGGATTTGGGTTTGGCTACTCTAGAGAAAAGAAGATATGATAAGAGGTGATATGATATTCCAGTATTTGAGGGGTTGCCACGAAGAGGAGAGGGTAAACTTATTTTCCAAAGTACCAGAAGGCAGGATAAGAAACAATGGATGGAAACCAACAAAGGAGAGAAGCAACCTGGAATTAAGGAGAAATTTCCTAACGGTGAGGACAATTAACCGGTGGAATGGCTACCATCAAAAGTTGTGGGTGCTTCATCACTGAAGGTTTTTAACAAGAGACTGGACAGTCACTTGTCTGAAATGGTATAGGGCAGCGGTTCTCAACCTGTGGGTCGCGACCCCATTTGGAGTCGAACAACCATTTCACGGGGGTCGCCAAACAACGCAGTCCACCATTTTTCCCCCCTTTTCCTTAGCTGTGCTACTCCTTTTTATTCTATTGGCTTTTGAAAGCCAATAGAATAGACTCTCTGCCCTGCTGAGCCCGCCAAAAGCCCCAGTCTGCAAACGGTGCTGCAAGTTGTCTGCAGCGAAAGAGAGCTGTCTGGAAGCTTCCACCCCTCCCTGCTGAACAACTACTAAAAATGTAAGCAAAAGAGGGCCAGGGGTGGGAGGCCGGCGGGCGCAGGGAGAGTTGCTGGCGCGCGTTGGGCCCAGCGGTTGCCTTACCTCCCTTGGGCTGGGCCAGCTGGTGGCCCAGCCGGTGGTCGCCCTGCGCCGTCACTGCCCCTTGAGAGGTACGCCTCGGCCGGCGCAGGGGGCGGCACCACTCATGCGCAGCGCTCCCGGGCAGGAAAGTCCTCGACTTACGACCGGTTGGGTAATCCTCGACTTATGACTGGTTGGGTAGTCCTCGACTTACGACCGGTTGGGGTCACGGCATTAAAAAGGTTGAGAACCACTGGTATAGGGTCTCATGCCTGAACGGGGTTGGACTAGAAGACCTCCAAGGTTCCTTCCAGCTCTATTCTGATTTATTTATTGACTTAACCAGTGGAATGCCTTGCTCTAGGAGTTGTGAGTACTCATTGCTAACGGTTTTTAAGAAAAGATTGGACAGTCATTTGTCCAGGATGGAATGTCCTGACGTGGGCAGGGAGTTGGACTAGAAGACCTCCAAGATCTGTTTCATGATTCTGATTCTAATTAGCCTTCCTTTTACTCCCTCATCCACTTGTATTGAGATCAAAAAGTTTGACCATAAACTTGCCTCACTTAAAATGGAATACATTTAATTTTCATTGTATTTTGATCTTAGGGTTGGTAGTCTACAGGCAAGTCAAGAAACTAGAAAGTTGGAAGATCCAATTTGGGAGTCAGGGATGAATGTTGAGTTGCTGAAGGAATAAGGGTAGCTTATTCAATAGTTTATAGAAGTAGATCCAAATCCATTTCTCTGTCTTTGTCATATGACTTCTATTTATTGGGGCGACTTATTAATGTTTAACTATGGTGGTGTTACAGTGGTGACATATTTCTTCCCCTAGCAAACCCTGAGAGACAGTTAAAGAAATTTTTCTTCTAATCTCCATCCAGGCATTAATCCTGATTAGTTTTTCAAGGTTAATTAGTATCTTTCATTAAGTAAGTTAATAAATATATTGAAATCCTACTGCTAGTATTTTCATATCCTACCTCATGCTATTAACAGCAGCTGACTTGACTCTACTTTAGAATTTTAAGGAATACAGATTAAAGCCAGGATCAACCCTATCATTTAGCAACTATCCTAGGCATTAGACCAAGGTATCACATTGGGGCCCATGTGCTGACCCTCCAAACCTTTACAGTGACCTACCAGACTTAATTCCTATCTATATGACATAGGCTGGAGAAATTGGTTCGATACCTTCCTGCAGTGTTGTTACCCTCAAGTTATGAACATATGCAAAAATTTAGCTGTTTGGAGGAGCTAATTCTTGTTAAATTGCCTATTTCTTCTCTAAGGGTACCTGGGAATTGCATCCTTTGCTAATATCTTGCTTTATGATGTCCTTAGGACAGTGGTTCTCAACCTGTGGGCCGGGACCCCTTTTGGGGTCGAACGACCATTTCACGGGGGTCGCCAAACAACGCAGTCCGCCATTTTTTTCCCCTTTTCCTTAGCTGTGCTACTCCCTTTTATTCTATTGGCTTTTGAAAGCCAATAGAATAGACTCTCTTGAATAGAGTCTAATTCTATTGGCTTTCAAAAGCCGATAGGAATTGTCCAGGCTGTCTCTGCCCTGCTGAGCCTGCCAAAAGTCCCATTCTGCAAACGGTGCTGCACCAGTTGAGTAGTCCTTGACTTACGACCGGTTGAGTAGTCCTCGACTTACGACCGGTTGGGGGTCGCGGTATTAAAAAGGTTGAGAACCACTGCCTTAGGATAAGTAACCACGGAATGGGCCAGCTCGCCACAGCCAACTCACAACCGCCAACTCACCATGGTTAACTTACCGCGGGACTATTCACTGCAGCCAACTCACTGTGGGACAGCAGGATAATTCAACAGATACAAAAATTAATTTCTACAGAACCACGGCCAATAATAAAAAAATAAATAAAGTCAATCCAGCAATTTAAGAGTTACAATAATTTCAATGAAAATGTAGTCACTAATAATAAAAGTAACTGAATGAAATGATGAATAATGTTGAATTGTCTCACAGAGAATTCCCCAATGGAGAGTTGGCCATGGTGAGTTGTCCTGCAATGAATGAGCTGTGTCTAGTTGGCTGTGGCAAGTTGGCTGTGTTGAGTTGCCATGGCAAGTTGTCCTAACCTAGACCCAAGTAAGCATATTAAAACATAGCTGCTATAGCATTTGCTATGTGCCTAAAACCTAAAGAGATCCTTTTCCAAGCATGATCAACACAGACTCTCTTTCGCAGGTTTTCATAAGAAGAAAGGGATGGAGTTATAAGAATTTTGGTAAATTAATTATTTTCCATTACATAACCCATATATCCACAAAGTAAATTAACATGTATTCTTTTGCTTTTTAATTTCTTTTCTATGCATCAGAATATTAGCAAGTCTTTCCACTGATAACGAAAGAGCTTACTAGTGGAATATTTACATAACTTGACCATTAAGTCTTTATCATTCCAGAAGTCTATCATTAAGGCTATTGTAAACTCTTGCTCTGAAGATTCCTCAAAACAAAGCAGGAATGTGGCCCTCCAAGTCAATAGCCCTCTGAGGCCATTCTCTGAAGAGTATGTATTTGTTTATTTTGTTCATTTCTTTTAGAGCAGTGTTTCTCAACGTTTGTGTGACGGCGAACCCTGTCACATGGACGTGCCGCGCATGCGCTGCCCCCATGCGCGGCGCGCATGCGCGGCGGTGCCCCCTGAGGGGGGGAAATGGCAGATTGCGTTGTTTGGCAACCCCCGTAAAATGGTCGTTCGACCCCAAATGGGGTCGCGACCCATAGGTTGAGAACTGCTGTTTTAGAGTGAGGGATCAAGGTTACTATGGGCTCCAGTGTATATTATAGAGTATTTACTTCACTCTTGAATGTTTAAAATGAAGCATTAGCCAGGGAAGGTGAGAGAAGTAGCGACAAGGGTAGCTCTTTCTTTTCAAACAGTCCTCTGGTCCATCTTTGCTTGAAATCAGGTTTGGATCTGGCCTAGACATAGAACATCTGAACTCTACTGAGGGAAGTTAGCCCCCCCCCAGAAGGAAATATTAAAAAGGAAAATATATTTTTCATCAAAAGGATTTTTTGAAAAGCAGAAACCAAATCTGGTCCCAAATTTCTTTGTCCCAAGCAAGAGCTAGCTTCATACAAATGCAAATATAAAACCATCAGGAAGGTTGGAGCCAGGGAACTCAAGACAAAGAAACTCTTAAGAGTCATTAGCCCAGCCCCAGGGAAGCAGGAGATGACTTTTGGGATATAATAGGACTAACCCATTACCATCAAGTATACCATAGAGGCACACCTAAACTCAGGTCAGAATACGTGACACAGGAAATAGCCTCAAAGTTCAGGACACAGGAACAGGAAACTATTCCAAACAAAAGGCTAGAGGGGGTACAAAAACCTACTACACCATGTGCTCAGCCCTTCTTTCCTCTGCTCTTTCCTGAAGAACCATCTTTCTGCAATAAACTGTAACCTTCTTCCCAAAGCAGTCACCATGTTTGCTTATTTATTCCCGGCTTGGATGAACCAGGATGAAGACTTTACTTCTAACACTATCACACACTGAAGTATTGCTGACATTCCATATTGACCCAATGTTTTTGTTTTTTTAAAAAATCTGCAGGATATAAATAAAAGATCAGCCATGTATAGAATGCAAGTTGTTTTGAAAAACGCAGTTCAGGCAGTTTTGAAAGAAGCTATCTATTTTATTTATGGCACTTTCCAAGCAATTCTGAACACATTTAAATCCTATTTACTTAATGGGACCCATCTTCAATATATATCTTAATTCTATGAAAGAAAGACTAGCTCTATTTCTTAATCATTTATCTTTTAAATGGCTTGTTTTAAGTGTGACTTTATTAACATAGGGTCTGTTTGAAACTTTTGAAATTCTTTTTCTAAAGCCTTTCTTTACCTGATGGACTAAGAAAGTTTTCGTTGTTAAGCCTGTAATGACCTCTCCCATTTGCTGATTGTATCTCAAGTTACTACTTCTTCTTTCTTATTTTCAGCACAATTCCTTATCCCTGCTGGTTTGACTATTATACATTATTGTTTTAAATATCAGCTAACATTTTGAATAAAATCTCATTTTCTCCAAACAGCTGCTTCATTAAACCAATTTGTTGCCCAGTTTATAGAATAATTACAGTTCCCTGTTCAAATGTTTATAATCCAGGGCTCACTTTAATGGATCTTAGTGCAATGGAATTGCATGTAATAGATGAAATTTCGACTGCAATTTACAAAATGATATAATTAAGCAAATATTGTAAAATGTCTTTTACAAAGTGATGCCGTTATTCAACTGATATAAATCACAACAGAATTTTGGGCGATAGCATGTGAATTCCATTTTGTAATTTTAAATATTTGTGAATAAAAGAGATAAGCTTCCAATTAAAGATTAGGTTTTACAATATAATAATAATTTGCTAAACTAAAACCTAAATTTATTTATTTAATGAAGATTTTTTTAAACTTTGAATTCGTACAACTCTCAGTAATATTTGAAGGTTTGAAATGTTCAGGAATCTCTGAAACTGTCTTTCATTTGAACATTTTTCTTTCCATAGCATATCTATCAAAGGGGTCTACATAAAACCTTTTCTTTATATTAAGTAAAGTAGATATAATGTATGTAATTTTACTCAAAAATAGGGTATTTAAATATACCTATATTTTGACAATCTAAATACAAAGAAACTCACAAAACTAGCCTTATCTTTTGTGAAAATATTATCACCAAAAAAATCTATAGGATCAAGATCATTTTGTGAATTCTTCCCTGTTAAGAAACCTAGATATAGTAATCATACGAGGGGTTTTAGAAAGAAACTTAGATACAATGCTGTGAGGTGATTCTTTTGAGAATTAACAAAGAGACTGTTGTTTTCTTATCAGTAGTTCCAGAGAAGTTTTTATTATATAAAAAATATAAAAACTCCGTTTTCTAACCTCTACTTTATCATTTATCACTAAGGCTGTCTATGCCATTGCGCTTAAGGATTATACTGAATAAGACATATTCCTTGACTGTGATTATGTTTTGTATGGAAGTGAGCTTTTAATTGTGGTTTTAAAATGGCTTTACAGAATGTCCTTGCTTAATGACCACAACTGGGACCGAAATCTCCTTTGTTCAACAAAGCAATCATTAAGCAAGAAGCCCATAGGACTGCTTCGTTCAAAAACTGGAATCATGGTACTCCTGATTGTGGTTGTTAAGCAACTCCCCAGTTGTTAAGTGGATAAAAATAGCTGCCTGCTGAAGGAGTTCAGTTCTGCATGCAGCTGAAAAACCTCCCAGCAGGCAACCCTTTTGTTCCCAAAGAACTTCCTACCAGTTTGATTTCATTTATATGAGGAACTGAAATCTTCCTGGCAGGCATCCTTTTGCTCTCAAATTTTTCTGCAGCCCATTGAAAGATTTCATCTTCCCCCCATGGACAAAGGGGAAAGGAAATTATTTGGCAGGCTGCAGGACAGAACTGAAATCTTCAATTTCCCATTTCCCTCTCATGCATGAAACCCCATAAAGGATTTCAGTTTCCTTCTATTCCCCCCCCCCCCACTTGCTATCTTTCTTGCCAGCTTCCCCACTGACTTTCTGAGGAAGCCAGCAGAAACTATTGCAAATGGCAATCCCATTATCACTGGGGGGCTTGATAACTGTATGTAAGTGCAAACAGGCTGCCAAATACATACATTACAATCACATGTCTGCAGCGTAGTGGTGGTATAATGTTTTGTGATAGCTAGAAGTACTTTACATAGTTTATGCATATTGCAAGTGCATAAAGCACCATTTCCAAAGCCATCATTAATTCAATTGGTTATTAAGTATTACCTTGTCAGAAGTGAGTCTTCGTCCTGGTTCATCCAAGCCGGGAATAAATAGGCAACATGGAGACTGCTTTGGGAAGAAGGTTATAGTTTATTGAAGAAGCAGAAAGATGGTCCTTGCAAGAAGGAGCAGAGAAGAAAGAGGGGTTGAGCACATGGGCAGTAGGTTTTTTATACCCTCTCTAGCCTTGTTTGGAATAGTTTCCTGTTCCTGTGGCATGAACCTTGAGGATGTTTCTGAGTGTTTGTCTAGGCCTCGATATCTGTGGTTTAATTGTATTATCATATCCTGCTTCCCAGGTGATGGGGCTAATGACTCTAAGAGTTTGGGTGGGGTATGCAGATTTTTTCTTTGTCTTCTTGATTGCTCTGGCTCCAACTTTCTGACGGTTTTACATCTGCATTTGTATGGGGCTAAAGTCTTGCTTGGGGCAGAGAGATAGATTTGGGGCCAGGTTTGGTTTTAAAAAATCCTTTTGAGGAAAAATATATTTTTCTGCCCTTTTTAATATTTTCTTCTCTGGGCTAACTTCCCTCAACCTGTATGGTTGTTTATTTTTAGATATATTTATACTGTTCTTGCTTTTCATGTTTGTGAGCTACCAAGAGTCATATATATAAGATGAGCAGCTATAATAAATGACTGACTGACTAAAGTTATACTGAATTATACTATACTTATACTTTATGTATTTGTACTAATGTCTGTGTGTATGCCAGTGTGTTTATATAATTTCTAGAACAGTCTAGTGAGCATTCTATTCTCCTTTGAACTGCCTTTGTGCCTAAAGTAGAACTAGAATTTGTAGTCTCCTGGTTTCTAGCCTGGAGCTTTAACCACCACACTAAACTGGCTCTCAACCAAGTCTTTAGCCATTTTCAAGTTAGTTGACGTTAACTCTTGTACTGAACTGCTGCCAAAGTGTTGGCTTTGGATTTACTCACTGTGCTGGGGTGGGCAAAGAAAGGTGCTTTCCCGGCTGCTGGCTGGTGATGCTCTCATTGTTTCAGAGCTACTGGGGTCTGATTCTCCTGTTGTTGGTTTCCTGACATTCAAGCCTATCCTTCATTCACCATCAGTTGCCTGCTGAGCTTGGCTGCAAATTCTTCCTCACTGCTGTCCCAAATACTACAAATCTTCCTCCAAAATACAGCTAAGCATGCACACTGTGATGCTCTCAGCATTTTCCTTTTATAATTGGAAACCAAGCGTGGCCCAGTGTCCTTGAGACTGCCTTAAATTTCAGGGGAGAAAACACAAGGAAGAGCTGATAACCAACCAAACAAACAAATGCTGGCTATTGTGAGGCTTACATTCCATAGTTTTTCAATGTGAAGGGAATAATGTGACTGAAATGTGCTGCTGATGAAGTAATTTTCAAAATGGAACTCCTCATCCTTCTTGTTTCTGGGGTTTATATATGGTTTTTCTATTGATTCTTCATTAGTTCAGTTTTGAGGAAAACATGATTTTTTTCTTTGCCATAACGTTAATTTGGCACTTCAGCTAAAAGAGTTTGAAATAAAATGTTTAATTTTGAAAGAGCCATCATTTTAAACTATTGCATTTCAAACCAGAATATTTAAGCATTTTTTATTTGTTTTTATTTTTTTTCACTTTGGGATTAAATTATTTAAAAATATTTGGTTATTAAATATTTTAATAGCATTGATTCCTACATATTTGGAGGATTTCCTTTCAATAGGTGTATTTAAAATACTAGCTACAGTATTTCATAATATGGAAGAATATGAGTTGAAATTTTGAAAAATAACCCTGATACTTCTGTAGCTTCTGTCAATTCTATTTTAATATATTGATTCAGTCCAGAGATGGGCAACAAAAATGAAGCAAGGTCTGAGGGACAATTTCATTTACACTAGGTGTGAACTGAGATCCTTTATCTATCTGATGAAGTTTGGAGGAGTGCTACATTCAGCTCTAGGTCCCCTTTTCCCAGCTTGCATTGTTTTTGTATTAACTTTCTACAATACTTTGCCATTCACTGTGTTTAGTCACCTTTCATAGTCTAAAATACTAGTTTGGTTTTGTTCAGTTACTTATGCCTACATTATGTTGAATTCCAATATGAAATGGTCACATGGTCTTTTGTTTTTCCTTCTCTGTGTTATTTTTTTGTTTGTGCCTTTAATATTTAGTTTTTCATTGTTTCCCTTATATCCTGAAATGTTTTTCTTTGTAGGAGTTCCATCCATGAAATCATTCCTAGGCTCTTAGTTTGTCGAAGTGTAAATATATGTTTAAATATATATTATAATATATTTAAACATATATTTACACTGCTTCCAGCTAGACTGCCTAGGAGAACATTACACGTCAAGAATCAGAGTAAGTTTTGTTGATGGAAATAATGGGAAGTGAGATCATAATGACTCATGATGTTTCTATAAGTGTAAGGAAAACAATCATTGCAGAGATAGTGACAATCTTATGACACCCCCCCCCCCCAATCATCTACATCTTATAAGATCTTGCAAAAAAATGTAACATTGCCATATGAGATGAAAATTGCACAAAATCACTGAAATCTATCTATCCCCTGATATTTTGTGTGGGTGTAATTTTCCTGCAAAGTTTTGGGGGATGGGAGGTGTCCTTAGTTAAGAAGAACAAAACACAACAACAATTAACAGTCCTTTTTCTGAAGAAAGCGAACTGGGAATCATGGAACTGTTTCCCCTGTATTTTGGGTTTGCACTTTCGAAGAATATCCATCTGGTGGACCACTGAGGGTATCGTATGTTGGATCACAGGGGCTTTCAACCAGATGCAGTTGACCTGTTTTTCCAGAGGCACACCACAGGCAATGGGTGATGTTTTTTTCTATGTTTTCTTATGTCTGGTGGGAATTTAAAATCCTAAGTGCACATCCCGAGTGCTTTACAAGATGAATCCTATGGGGAGAAGCTTGCCATTATCTCAAATGTCCATCATTCTGGTCACAGCCAGTGAAAAACCAACAATCACCTTGAATGAATAGGCAAATGGATGGTCCAGCTCCCTATTCTTCATGCTGTTTTATATTGCCCTAGCTTAGCTTGGGAGGGGAAGGTTACAGCTCCTCTACTTCTAGTTCATCTGCATAGAAAATAAATAATGAAAAAAATAAAAAAGGGAAGTTGGCAGATGGGTAAAGAACCTTACACCAATTAACACAGTGAGTACAACTGAATGATACAGAGATGTTGAAGTTTAATCTGTTGGGTAAACATATATCCTATTTGAGATACAAAGAGTGGGATTTGCCTTCTTTTCTTTTGCCCTCATCTCTTTCCCTTGATGCTCTAAATCAGCGGTTCTCAACCTATGGGTTGCGACCCCATTTGGGGTCGATCGACCTCTTTTTGGGGGTCGCCAAAGGCAGCGATCCGCCATTTTGTCCCCTCCGGGGGCGCCACCGCGCATGCGCGCTGCGCATGGGGCGGCAGTGCGCCTCCGGGGGCGGCACCGCGCATGCGCACCTCCGGGGGGCGCCGCGCATGCGTGCCGCGCGTGGGGGCGCCACCGCGCATGCGTGCCACGCGCGGGGGGCCCGCCCCCTTGTGCGCCACGCACGGGGGCGCCGCCGTGCATGCGCGCCGTGCACGGGGGGGCATGCGCGCCACGCCACGCATGCGCATAACATTTGTGTGGCGGGGGTCGCCGTCACACAAATGTTGAGAACCGCTGCTCTAAATGTAATTACCTTCATTAATGAAATCATATATATTTTCCAGCATTCCATACCTCCTCAGGAACTCCAGGAAATGCCTGATGGACTTTAATAAGCTGAAGGAGATAGAAAGAAGTCCAATGAACTGTTGCCAAGGTTTCTGGGAGATTAAGTCCCCCTTTCCCCTTGGCCTATTGGGATAAATATTACCAGCAAGATTTCCATCCCACCCCTATACTAACCGAAGCGGCAAATTAATCTTTTTATGGAGGATCAAAATATATGGAAGTGAAATAAATATAAAACCTGAAATTTAAAACTTGAATCTGGATAAATCTAAAATTGTTTGAATGGTCAAGACTCTCATTTTAAAGATAATTGTTTATTTTGGAAATTTAAAAACAAATAGTTGCTGACACTAGTGGTGGATGAAGACTATGACAGCTATGACTTTAATATAAGACTTGGCAACCTGGGAAAAGCTAATCTGTGTTTGTGACCTTCAAAGTTTTAACAACGAAGAACAACTGTGACAAAAAAGACAATCTGGGCTGTAGACAAAGAAAGAATTATACATTTCATGGAAAAAAATCCTTTTTTTGAACTATTTGGATTACAAATATCTATTTAATTGGGACTAAAGCTATTTGCAGAGAAAAAAAAGGAAGAGGAAAACTCAGATTCTTGGCCATCATGGATCAGAGACATGTAGAAAGAACATATCAAGAAAACATAAATACTTCACAGGAGGAGATATATTGTATACTGTAACTAATTCAAACAACAATGACTTTAAATCATAAAGAAATCCAAAATAACTTTGAAAATATAAATCAATCTATTTCTAAGTTAACTCTACAACAAAAAAAATTCCCAGAAAACAACAACAGAGAAGGAGCAGATAAAACAGATAAATGGATATAGAATTGAGAATAGAGACTTAAAGATGGAACTTAACAAAACAAGGAAACAGGATTTAACCCTAGTGGAAATTTTTTACAAGAATTAGAAAAAACAACGTATCCCTTAAGACTACAAAATAAATATGAGGACAAGAAAAAACATTGGATATAATGGACTATAAAGATGTCAGGGAACATCAGAGAGAAAGGAAATGATAAGAGAAGTGGAGAGAAAGAAAAAGAAAAAGATTTTCAACAAACATGGAAAAGCAGAAGCCCCATACAAAGACACTTCACCTGATTTACTTTTTATATCTACAGCAACATTTACGAACATATGAAAAACTTTTTGATTCAGCAAAATACATTGATTAAGAAAGATAGTGGGCAAAGGAAAAAGACTAAAGTGGAAACCAAGAAAATAGATGATGGAACTTATCAGAGAGAATACTAGAAGAAACATTAGTTTGAATATGGTTATAAAGAAATAGAAAAGTTTTGGAATATATATGTCTTTCTAAGAGGGATGAATTCCCTAAATAATATAGTATGCTTTTTTCCCTTTTTTGTTTTCTTTCTTGATATGAATAATATAAAAGAGTTGAAATGACTTAGATAAAGGAAATGTTTTAGATACTTAAATGTGATTGAATTTAAGAAAATTATAATGGATAAAAAATGTTTTGAATAAGAATTAAAGGACTAGATGACTAGATGTATTATATGGAATGTTTAAAGATTAAACATATTTTTAATTGTGGTTAAAAAGAATAAGACATTTAGGAAATAAATATGTATTAGCTTAGGAGGGATATATATTTTAAGTAGTATTTTATTTTTTATGTATCTTTACTCTAGCTCTCCTTTCTTTTCTTTTTTTTCATTGTTTTATCTATTCCTTAAGAAATGTAAAAGTGTTAGGAAGGGAAAAGATTTTATAGCTGAAACAACCGGTTATGAAATAGTTAATAAGGTTAAGTATTTAGAAGTTTATATTACAACATCTAATGGAAATTGTATAAGAATAATTATGAACATTTATGGGTTAAAGTTCAAAAAGATCTAAATGATTGGCAAAAGTTACAACTATCATTATTGGGGAGAATTTCAGTAGTGAAGATGAATCTTCTACCAAAGTTTCTTTTTTTGTTTCAGATGATACCCATTGTAAAGAAGGATGCTAATTTAGATGAGTGGCAGAAGGGTATTAATAAATTTCTTTGGGGCGGGAAGAAATCAAGGGTAAAGTTTAAGATTTTACAAGATGCTCGAGAAAGAGGTGGACTTAAAGCACCAAATTTGAAATTATATTATGATGCGGCCACTTTAACTTTAGTAAATGACTGGCTTAATTTAACAAATAGAGATATTCTTGTTCTTGAAGGGTGGGATTTATTATATGATTGGCATGCATATTTATTTTTTGATAAGAAAGTAGATTCGGTCTTTAAGTCACATATTTTAAGATATGTTTTACTTCGAGTTTGGAAAAAATATTATAAGTTAAATTATAAAATACCTATTTGGGGGATCCCTGGACAAGCAATCCAGGGGGTTTCTAAGGGGGTGAATTTTGACAACATTTCGTATAAAGAGTTACCTATTTGGTTGGGCACTGATTGGCAATTAAAGTCTTCTGATGTGTTAAGGCAAGAAAACATTTTACAATCATGGTTTCAATATTTGCAAATCGTGCAGAGATGGACTTTGGATAAAAAAGTGGGAATTACTTTAGTAGATGAAAATTTGGTAATTCAGATCAAGGATCAGAAATGTGCCCATATTAAAAGAATTTATAATGAGTTAATAAAATTGGATTCAGAAACAGAGTTAGTTAAAGATTGTATGATTAAATGGGCCCAGAATATTCAAGAACCGATCTCGTTGGACTTATGGGAGGTAATTTGGACTAGAAATGTTAAATTTACGCAGGCCCAGAATTTGAGGGAAAATTTTTATAAAATGTTTTATAGATGGCATCTGGATCCTAAAAAGCTGTCCTGTATGTACCCAAACCTGCAACCTAAATGTTGGAGATGTGGTTGCTTGGATGCAACCTATTTTCATGTTTGGTGGACTTGTAAAGTTATTAAAGCCTTCTGGATTATGATTTGGTGGAACATTCAAAAGGTTTTTAAAAGGGAGATTAAGTTTACTCCCCAACTGTTTCTTTTGGGAATTTTCGTGGATTTTAATGTTAAAGAAACTATTTTAATGTTGAATTTAATAACAGCAGCAAGATTACTGGTGGATCAATATTGGAAGAAGGATATTCTACCTTCTTTAGAAGAATGGGTATTTAAGGTTTCTAATTTAGCAGAAATGGCTAAAATTTCTGCTTATTTAAAGGACCATTCACAAGAGAGATATTTTAACGTATGGAGAAGATGGATAGAATATGTTCAGAAGAAATATGGAACTACAAAGTTTCACTTATTCTATGAGTAATGATTTTGTTTATAAACTTATGATGTTAAAGTTTGAAGAGAGTTAAGGGTTTTTATAATTTTGTTCATTGTATAATTAGTAAACTTAAATAGATTATATTTAATATGTTTGCATAATCCTGTATTTTGCTCTGGGAAGTCGGGGGGGAGGGGGAGGGGGGTGGGGGGTGGATAGGTTGAAGTTTAAGTAGTTCAGATAAAGTAGAAATAGTCTTATTGTATATAATATTAATGTTTTAATTTTGAGAGAGGAACTGCTCGGGCATTTGCCCTGGACCGCATCAAGAGGGAGAAGAAGAAGGTGAGAAGTAAGTAGGAAGGTGGAGGTGAAGGAGAAGAGGGGGTGAGTGAAGAAAAAGAGGGAAAGAAGTAAGTTGGTTTGAGGTGGGATGCAGTTTGGGGGGAAATGGGCGGGCAAGACCGAATGTGGTGTGTATCAACTTGTTTTATTTTTTATCTGAAGTATTTGTAAGATTGTTATGTATTGTAAAATTGAAAATAAAATTTTTTACAAAAAAAAAAAAGAAATGTAAAAGTGTGAAATGGTTCATATGGAAAAATAGAATTAAATTTTTAAATGTAATTAATTTTTGAGAAAATCTTAACCAGTAAGAATACTTAGAATTTGGTGGGAGAAACAAATTAAAATAAGGACTGTAACAGGATCTATGATAAGGCAACCAGAATGATTAAATAGAAAAGAAATATTATATTGATGTGATTATTATTTTCAGGAATATTGGGAAAATTATATATTTAATTGTTATCTATCAAAACAATAAGAATTGTATTAACTCAGTGTTTGCAAAAGAGGATATTTTGGGAAAAGAGGAAATCAACTAAAACCATTATGTAGATTATGGATTATAGAAATCAATTGTTAATGATTGTTTTACAAATGTAAACCAGACAACACACTGTTCACCAATTATTAAGTGATCTATATTTTTTAAAAAATCAATAAAATATATTACAAAAAAAAAGATTAACTAAGCATTAACTAAGAAAGTAACATTAATATAGTTGTGTTTGTTTCATACCTCTTGCTTCCAACTCCACTAGTGGATTAGGGAAGAGCGATGACTATTTTTCTATATGATTATCTCTACAGAGACTAAAATCATATATTTGCTCTAATACAGTAGATGTTTTTCTTCTAAGATTCTTGCTCTTCTCTTCCTTCACTGTGCTTTTATCTTGTTGTCTTAGAGACAACTGAAAAGCAAGGTAAAAATTATAGTAGTTTTCTATATTTAGTATATAGCAAATTTCCGAAGAAGTAATATGGAAAAACATGCACGCTTTTATATTCCCCAGTGACTCTGTTTTTATTTGATTGCTCGTTCTGTGGCATTTTTATCTCTCTTTGTTTTGATTACAGGTGGTCCTTGACTTATAATCGTTCAGTTGATGACCTTTGACAGTTGCAGTGTCCCGAAGGTCATGTGATGACCTTTGACAGTTGCAGTGTCCCGAAGGTCATGTGATCGCCTTTTGCTACTTTCTGATGAGCAAAGTCAATTCACCTAACAACCATGTTACTAACTTAACAACTGCAGTGATTCACTTAACAATGGTGAGAGGAAAGGTCATAAAATGGGGCAAAACTCACTTAACAGCTATTTCACTTAGCAACAGAGTTTGGATTCAATTGTGGTCATAAGTTGAGGGCTATCTGTAGGGTTATTTGTAGTACAATTTTTTTCTCAACAATTCTGTTGACATTAAAGCTCATTTTAACTGTCAAGCTAAGTTAATTGTGCAGACCTGACCTAGTTAGAACTGTAGGTGTAGCAGGAGTGAATGAGATACTCAGTGCTTTTTTTCTAAAAAAAAAAAAAAGGTGCTGGAACTCACACACATCATACAACCCGCCTTGCCTATCCTACAAGGTTCCATCCCAAAAAGGTGCCGGAACTCCGTTCTGGGCGTTCTATGAGAAAAAAAGCCCTGGATATACTATACATTTGCAAGTACTCACCAGAAGATCAGTACTGTACACAGGATAGGATTTATGATGGTTTATTTACATTGGCACTCATTCCTTGAGACTATATTATTGGCGAGCAGATCAGGCTTAAATATTAATGTCATCTACAATGAAGGATAACATTTCCCCAACCCAGTTAGAATATTCAGTTTGAAAGCCACTCTCCTTTGGGCTTCCATTACTGGAAAAATTATCAGAGGAAGAAATATATTTACCTTTTTAAAACAAACATCAGTGCAATATACTGTGCAATGTTTAATTTATGTTGCACTACTTGCATTATTCACTTGGCTCCTTGATAGAGCAGTTAATTTGAAGATTCCTTCTTTATTTCTCTGTCCCTATGGCAAAAGCTCTTAAATAAAGCTCAGACTTTAGTGAACAAAAGAAAGAGATTGGGCCAAACGATGCTCACTTGATGTATTTAAGGATTTAATTTTGCTTTTCAGAATCCATCCTTACGATGTATTATTCTTCCCAGATACATGGACATTCAGGTATAAAATACATCTAAACGACATCAGCTGTGAATAGCATATGTGCATTTTAATCTCTTGATCAGTGCATTCATGTAATCATGAAAATGTCCTTTAGTTAAAAGAAAAAGAAAAATTCATTAGTTTTAAGTTAGATTCCTAAGTGGCTCTTTTGCTTAAAATAACATATGCATATGCTTTTTTGTTTAGATCAAGTATGAAAAAAACTATCATTAGTTAATATATTAGATATTAAAGTTACATATTAGAAAATGATTCAAATCCAATTGAGTTCAATGGGATTAACTTCTAATTAAGCAAATATACAGTATATGATTACAGCCTACTGTAGTAGTAGTAGTAGTAGTGCCTACTTTCTTTCTTTTTTTCCTCTTTCCATATTCTCTACATTTACTGGAAAGAGTTCAGGATCTTCAAGAGAAAATATAGTGAGTATAGGGACAAAATGAGATAGGAAAATTCTCTGATAAGAATCTATTAATGTATGCTAGATTAAAACTCTAATCCACGGGTGTGCAATTTGCAGTTCAGAACAACAATATAATATAATAACAGAGTTGGAAGGGACCTTGGAGGTCTTCTAGTCCAACCCCCTCACTTCAGGTCACTTCAGACAAATGCTGAATCTCTTCTTAAAAAGTATTGTTGCACCCAAAACTTCTGAAAGCAACTAGTTCCACTGATTAATTGTTTTCACTGTCAGGAAATTTCTTCTTAGTTCCAGGTTGGGTCACTCTTTGATAAGTTTCCATCCATTATTTATTGTCTTGCCCTCAGGTGCTTTGGAGAAGAGGTTGTCCCCCTTTTCTTTGTGACAGCATCTCAAATACTGGAAGGTGGCGCAGCAGTTAGAGTGCAGTACTGCAGGCCACTTTAGCTGACTGTGTTCAGCAGGTCAGCGGTTCAAATCTCACCGGCTCAAGGTTGACTCAGCCTTCCATCCTTCCGGGTTAGGTAAAATGAGGACCCAGATTGTTGGGGGCAATGTAAATATATACATACATTGCTTACTGGTGTACACCGCTTAGAGAGTGCTTGCACTTAAAGCGGTATATAAGTCTCATAAATAAATAAATAAATAAATAAATAAATAAATAAATAAGACTGCTATCACGTTACTCCAGTTTTTCTCTTTGTTAGACTACTAGACAAACCCAGTTCTTGCAACAGTTCAGCATATCTTTTAGACTCCAGCCTTCTAATTATCTTTGTTGCTCTTCTCTGCACTCTTTTTAGAGTCTCAAGATATTTTTTTTATATCATTGTGATCAAAATTGGATGCAGTATTCCAAGTGTAGCCTTACTTAGTAGTACTAATACTTTATGTGACTTGAACTATTCATCTGCTGATGCAGCCTAGGACTGCATTGACTATGTTGGCAACTGCAGCACATTGATGGCTCATACTTAATTGATGGTCCACTAGGATTCTGAGATCCCTCTCACAGTAACTAGTGTTGAGCCAGGTACCACCTATCCTGTATCTGTGCATTTGGTTTTTCTTGTCTAAGTGTAAAACTTTATTTTTCTCACTACTGAATTGAATTTTGTTGGATAGAACCTAGTGTTCAAATCTGTTTAAATCCTTTCAGATATTGAAGCTATCTTCTAAAATATTGGCTATTCTTCCTATCTTGATGTGTCTGCAAATGTAATAAATTCCCTTTCTATCCCCTCATCTAAATAGTTTATGAAGATGTTGAAGAGTACCGGTCCTAAAAAGAATCTTGGAGTATCCCATTGCATTCTTTATGTAGATGTAGTTCCATTGAGGATTAAATGTTGAGAGTGGTTTGTCAGATTTAGTTGGTATGATCTGTTTTTTGACAAACCCATGTTGGCTTGCTTCTAGATGTTCACAGATTGGTTTCTTGATTATTTTTTCTAGGATCTTCCCTGGTATTAATATCAGAGTGACTGGTCCGTAGTTTTCTGGATCCATTATTTTTTTCCCTTTTTTGAAGATTGGAACCACATCAGTTCTTTTTTCCAGTCCTCTGGTAGTTTCCCAATGCTCCAGGATCTTTGAAAGGTATAATTCAGTGGTTCTGAGATCACATTGCCAGCTCCTTCAGAACTCTGGGATGCAATCCATTTGCTCCTGGGGATTTGAACTTGTCTAGATTGGATAGGTGTTGTCTTAACATTTTATTGCCTAATTTGCTTTTTATTCCTAGTCTGTCTATTATACTACTATTTTTGGTAGATTGGACTACTGTACAGTACTTTTTTCTTTTACAATATGTGAAGACAAATGCAAAACATGAATTAAGTAGTTCTGCTTTCTCCCCGCTTCCCGTCAGTTCTTTTCCATCATCTCCCATCTGTAGACCAATAGTTTTCTTGATTTTTTCCCTTGTTTTTTTCTTGTTGAAAGAAATTTTAAAAAATATTTTTGACTTTTGTTGCAAGTCAAGTTCATTCTGAGCCTTAGCTTTCCAGGCTTTGATTCCATCTATATGCTGGTAATCTGCCTTAGTTATGTGTCCCTGTTTCCATTTTTTATACTTGAGTTGTTTTCCCTTTTAAGATTTAAGATTTTCATCCATGGAATCCTTCCCAAGTTCTCTCTCAGTTTGTTGAAATCAGCTCTCTTAAAGTCTAAGACATTAGTCTGACTCTGTTTTATTGCCTGGGTCTGTTAGAAGTTGCATTCAATTTCCAACCTCCCATTTTGTAAGATTATTTTCAGTTGAACTTGGAGTATAGTTGTATTTTTTCTTGGAAGCTGTTCCATAACAAAAGTTAGCTGGACAGTTCACAAAAATATATATAATATTAACATGCAGTAAATGAATGCAAATGATAGGAAAATAAAGGATAATTAAAACACCAATTTTAATTTGAGATAGATATTTTCAGCTGGCACTTAAGGATTATAAAAATGATCCTGAACAAACTTCTCTTGAAAGAGTGCTTTACTTAATATTTACTTTCCTCACTTTATTTAAAAAGCATATAGAACAGGATAATCTGCTAAACAGCAGGTAATGCAAAAACAGCTTGAAAGTGAAACTCAATAATAGATGCTTTAAGAAGCTACCTTGCAAACCTTGCTGTACTTAGCATATTAATGAAATGTATGACCACTTTTGATGAAATGAGGTATATTTATATATAGCTCTATATTGTGTGGAATATTATAGAATATTATAGAATAAAAGAACAGTCCAAGGGGCTACCTCTTCTTCTATGACATTCCTCCTCTGTGCCTTCCCATAAGGGATTCTTAGGTTGGTCAGGTGGCCATGGACACAAAAGGTGCTTTTGACCTTGGAAGTATGTAAGGTGACCAACTTTTTTACAATGAAAAGGAGGACACAAATAAATTGAAGAAAAAAATATCATAAATAAAAGAAACATTTTATTCATTGCAACAATAATACAGATAACTTGCATGTGCAAAGTTTGCCAGTCGGGTGTTTTGGCGCGCTCAGCAGCAATTCCTATTGGCTTTCGAAAACCAATAGTGGGAGTAGCACAGCTCATGCAAAAGTTGAAAAAAAAAACCATCAAGAAAAGGTGCCAGAACGCCATTCTGAGCGTTCTATGAGGGGAAAAAAAAGCCCTGCAGATTAGTCTTCAAATATCGAAAAGAAGGACATGAAGGAGGACACTTTTTGAGGGAGGACAAAACTTACAAAAGGAGGACTGTCCTCCCTAAAGGAGGACGGTTGGTCACCTTAATATTATAGAATAAAGGGATGCTTAGGTTGGTCAGGTGGCCATGGACACAAAAGGTGCTTTTGACCTTGGAAGTATGAGATTATCTCAAAACAAGGGAGCTGGGCCCTGTAAGCTCTTCAGGGAGCTAAAGTGTCTCACTACTTCTCTTATTTCTCACCGTGAAGACTCCTTGAATTCAGGATTTGGGTGGACTGTGTATGGCTGGCAAGCCATATCTGATGCTTTTCAAGATTGGGGAATGCAGACAAATAAGCCCCTGGCATCTCAAGCAAAATTTGTGCCAACCCTAAATAATAAAGTTGCCATATGTTTGTTTGCTTCCTGCTTGTAGAAATTGAAAGTTCCAGCAAAGCCTCTTAAATATGTGGAGATGCTTGTCCTTCTTGAAACTGGGGAGTTGCAATCAACAAAGGTAGCATTTTGGAGATGGTGGGAAGGACACTACCTGTCAAGTAATGAGATGCAACAGAAATTTTGTTGTTTTCTTTGAGCTGAAAAAGAGGAAAACTAGACAAGCCAAAACAGTTGAAATAGTGTAGCATGAGTCATGAAGCAATCTCCATGCCTATCACATAGTGTAGCATGTACAGTTCTTAGAACCTGCTGGTACAGATATCATAACTAGCAAAAAAAAGGACTCTAGGCAACAGCTGTTCTAAAGAGAGCAAAATATCAGCAAACATAAACAGCCTTTATTAATATGATATCACAGTCTCACAAATCTGCCTCCCACATGTCAAGAAATATTAGTTTTGTCATCAGCTACCCAAAATTCCACATTCTACAGTAATGAGAAGTCATACTTTTTTTAATGAGTGATACTAATGCCATTCCATAATGTTTTCTGTAAAGGTATTCTAAGATGGTTGGAAGAATATACATTTGAGTCTGGAAGGTTCTCAAAGAAGTCTGCAGAAGGTAGGACATACGCAGAATATACAGATATTAGAAACAGCCTCTCTTTTAGTGATGGCAACCAAAATTAATATATTCAAGAAATATGGCAGTACTAAATCACCACTAGGCATTGATTTAATTCATACAGCAAAATTTGTTATATATAGCAACCTACAGGGAAAGAAAGAATGTCTATGGACATTCTCAGTCATACAGGTCATAGTTGTCCCAAAGATGCTTTTTCATGAGGCAACTTTTCTGTTTGGGGGAAGGGGTTGAAGATTTTTGCTTCTCATCCAAGAAGCTTCTTCAGCTCTGACTGGATGGTGGGGAATGGAAAGATGTATACTCCTTGCAGACAGCTAGTCATTTGCATTCTTTTAGAGAGTCGTTGATGCCACCTGGAGGCTTATCTGTGTCATCAGGGTCACCTGAGTAGAGCAAATGGATGTGCAGCCTTCTTGGAACTATTGAAAGGACTATGTTGTAAACTGGAGATAGATGATGTTGTATCCCTCCCCCTCTGTTGAGCAAGGGCTGTTTAGTTTTGACAGAGATGGCCTCTTTGACTCCTCTTTCAAACCAGCTGTCCTCTCTGTCCAAAATGTGGACTTTGCTGTCTTCAAAAGAGTGGCCTTTTTCTTTTAAATGCAGATGGACTGCTGAATCTTGCCCTGATGGATTTGTTCTTCTATGTAACACATGGCACAACAACAAACCCCTCAGGACAAAATTTGCCCCATTTTACAACCTTTCTTGTTACAGTTGTCAAGTGAATCACTGCAGTTGTTAAATAAGTAACATGGTTGTTAAATGAATCTGGCTTCCCCAGTGACTTTGGTTGTTAGACAATTGCAGAAGGTGATCAGATGACCCTGGGACACTGCAACCGTCATAAACATGAATCAGTTGCCAAGCGTCTGAATTTTGATTATGTGACCATGGGGATGCTTCAATGGTGTGTGAGAAAGAGTCATAAGTCAGCGGTTCAAATCTCACCGGCTCAAGGTTGACTCAGCCTTCCATCCTTCCGGGGTAGGTAAAATGAGGACCCAGATTGTTGGGGGCAATGTAAATATATATATACATTGCTTACTGGTGTACACCGCTTAGAGAGTGCTTGCACTTAAAGCGGTATATAAGTCTCATAAATAAATAAATAAATAAATAAATAATAAAGTCACTTTTTTCAGTGCCATTTTAACTTGCTGAGAACTAGTTTTATGGGGAGATAAATTCAGAATATCAGGGCAATTATATTTGGGTAGAGCTCCTTTTTAAAGGACAGAATGTTCTCAGTCTTTCATGCTGGAGATGGCTAAGATTTGGTGTCATTTCTTCTAAGAGTGGAATGTTCAATTACAAGCTTATTTTTCAAAATTCGTAGTGCATAAAAAAAATCAGTTATGTCCTTGATCAGAGAATTGGTGATTAGTTCCAACTTCTGGAGGAAGAAATGGTGGGCTCTGTGAAAAGTGGAACTGATGACCAGGAAGGAATGAAGAGCCATAGAGTAGAATGGCTCTTTGAAACCTTTCTAGACAGGAGGTGATTGGAGAGGAGCTGAGGTCACCCACAAGTGCTATAGCCAACTGCTCCTTGCGAGGAGACCACACATAGTTGTCTCCAGTGAGTTTAGAACTCTAGGAGATGAGGGATTGGCTGCCCTGCACAAACTGTGGTTGGTGTTTTTGAAAGGACATGCTTCCTTTCCCTAATCACTCTTGGAAATTGCTTGTTAACTGCTTTTCATGTATTTGGATCAAAAGGTTGCGAGCATGGAGTGAGTTTCTTTCAATCCTTAATGAAAAAAAAAGCTTTAAATACAAGTTTATGAAATTAGTAGCTGTACACAACCACACGTTGCTGTGGCTCAGTCTGGTTAAATGAAAAAGAAAGAAAAGAAAAAGCGCACGTTTGTAAATATGTTTAATTTCACAATGCTTGTGGGTATACAATATTTTTTGTTGTTCCATTGTCTGTGCAGATATAGAGATTGTCTGAAATCGTAGCATGGGTTGCTTTTACGTCCAACAGATGGTGCTGTTTTTCAAAAAAAGCATGTTTTACCTGTCACAGGTGTGACATCTATATAATATAGGTATATAAAAACACGCACGTATTCGAATGCAACATTGTGCCAAAATTTCAAAGCAATCGGTGAAGAACATTTGGAGATTTAAGATTTTGAACAAACGAACATTTACATTTTTATTTATATATAGAAGTGAGAAGGATTAAAAAAAAGTCCATGACATCATTTGAATGGATTAAACCTGAAGATTGTTAGAAGTAAAAGAAAGGAACATAAAGTTGGTTTATTTGGTCAAGGTTAAAACAGATATTTCTGATGACTCCTAAAGAACTTTTGCTGATACCAGTGATAAGAAAGCTTTATGGATTTGTTTATAGATAAGAGATAGAATACAGGAAGAAGAAATCATTTGTAGTATTTTAAGAGGGGATGGTGACTTCCTAAAATAGTTTATATTGTGACAGGAGGGAATATTTGTAGATTTTTATATATTTCTTTTCTTTTCCTTACCTTCTCTTTCACTCTTTTTCTTTTCTGCACACATATTTTCTTTTTATTCTTCTATTTTTTTAGTTTGCATTAATTTTTACCGCTCCAATTAGAATCTTTAATAAATGTATTATTTAAAAAATCAGAAGAGTAGCATCACAAAAGAAATAAGCATTACAACCTGGTCTATGAAAGATCTATTTACACTATTATCAAAGTTCTTTACGAAGTGTTCATCTTCACAATATCCTCCAATAACAGATCTGTGGGATATGGGGACTATTTCTTCCTCAGCAAGAATGCAAATAATAATATTTACTTTTTTGAGTCCGAAAGGCTCCAATAAAGCCTATGAACATCAGTAATGGCACCTTGAGAATTGCAATCAAAAAGGTTGTGGAAGTGGGAGAAGGAGAGTTTTCCCCTTCTCCTGGAGGCAGAAGTTCACGGATAAAGAAGCTCCTGATAATCTTTTCTCCATAAAACTAGGCAAGTATTTTTCCCTCAGCTGCACCCAGTTAGCATGACTGATGCAGAGGTCAGGAAATGTTAGGAAGAACTTCATGGAAACTTGCTTATCAGTTAAGATCTGTGGTGGTCTTGCTGCCTTCCATCACTCCTTGCAGCCTGCAATAATGGTTATAAAATTAATAATAGCTAATGTAACTCAAACCATGCAGAACAAATATTTTGTTGATGAGATTATTAGGTAATAGCACACTACTCAAATTCACTTTCTGCCATCCCCAACATGCAATGTACATCATTGCAATAATGTGGCAAAGTGTATCTTTTATCAGTTTCATATCGCAATCCAAATTCTCCCATTTTTGGAAGCTCTTAAAACACCGTATTGTATGAAAGCAATGCTTCAGATGTTTTGCTTCAATCCTTTGGCTGCTGTATTCATTGCTTGTTTATCTTCTTGTCAGAGCCAGCTGCCTGGCCCTGTCTGATAATAAACTAAAGGATGGGTTTTCTGCCACTATCAAATTTTAGCTTCCTTGAAACACTATATATCAGCATCTGCCTCCTCTATCATGCTTGAGAGCCACAAAGCAAAGACATCTGTATGCAGATTACTTTGGTTTGGAGAAATTATTGTTCAACTTGGAACCTGGCTATCTTTGGCTTTGAATATGTTGACTTTCAGTTAAAAATGTGTTACTGAGAATATCCTTTGCCTTAAATGCACTAAAGAGAAGCTGTATTTTCTGAGTAGAACATGGATTCATATGGCTGGAAGGGATCTCAGAGGTCTTCTAGTTCAACCCCCTGCCCAAGGCCAGAGACCCTAAGCCAGTGATGGTGAACCTTTTAGAGACCGAGTGCCCAAAAACTGGCTCCACCCTGCTCCACTCCCCCGCCCCACCCCCATTCCCGCCCCCCTGCCTCCAGGGCCCGCCGCAGATCGTCCAGGCAGCCCAGCAGCGCTATGGCAGTCATGCCCTCTGCCCGCGTCCTGTGCACGATGGGGTGTGAGGGCAGAATCTTGTCTATGCTGCCTGGCTGCCATGTCCTTGGCTGTGCTGCTCCATGTGGGCCACGCTCAGGGGTGACTCTCCTTCAAGGGGGCTGCTGGAGAGGAGGGGGTCGCAGGGGGAGGCGAGGCTGGGGCAACGGCACTTGTGCCCACAGAGAGGGTTCCGAGTGCCGCCTCTGGCATGCATGCCATAGGTTCGCCACCACTGCCCTAAGCCTTCATGGTCAAATGTTTGTCCAGTTTACTTTTGAAAATGTCCAGTGATGAAGCATTTACAACTTCTAGGTTGGATCTCTCTCTTCCACCCATTGCTTCTTGTCCTGCCCTCTGGTGCTTTGACAATAAGCAAACCATCTGTTCTTTGTGACAGCCCCTCAAAGACAGTTATCATGTCCCCCCTTAATCCTTTTCTTCAATAGGTTAGAAGTACCTAGCTCTCTCGTTCATCATACGATTTAGCCTCTAGCCTCTTTATCATCTCTGAGTGCAGTGGTCAGCCATTTGCAAATCCATCTGATGGTAGTACTGTCTATCCCATATTGTTCTCTCTTACCAAGAAATAGGCTGTGATCTACTTTGTCAAATGCCTTACCAGAGTCCAAGTATACTATGTCCATAGCATTTTGCAGGTCCAGTGATTTACTCAATTTATCAAAGAAGGTAATAAGATTTGTCTGCTATGATCTGTTTTTAACAAACCCATGCTGTCTTCTAGAAATCACCTTGTTTGTTTCTAGGTATTCACAAATCCTCCTCTGATATTTCTCATGCTACAGGATCCAATGAAAAATTACATTCAGTGGCTCTGATATTATGTCTGCCTGGTCCTTCAGAACCCTGGGATGTAAACCATCTGGTCCAAGTGATCTGTACTCGTCCAGAGTGGATAGGTATTATCTTACTAATTCCTTGCCTAGTTTGATTTCTATTCCAGTTCTATCTCCCTCAGTGTTGCTTTTGATAGGTTGGGCTATTTCTTCCTTTTGCATAAAAACAGATGCAAAGAAGAAATTAAGCAGTTCTGTTTCTCCTTGCTGCTCATTACCTTCTTGCCATTTGCTCCCATTAGTGGACCTATTGTTTTCTTAACTTTCTTCTTCTTTCTTAGATATTGAAATAAACTTTTAAAATTATTATTGTTATTAGTTATCGGTTTTAGCTCATTCTGGCCCTTAGCTTTTTTGACTCCCTCCTTGCAGATTTGGGCTACTTGCTAGTATTCTGTTGTCTCTCTTTCCATTTTCTACATGTAACATTTTTGTCCCTCAATTTGTTAGAGAGGTCTTTGTGCACCATACTGGTCTTATCTGCTGTTTTTTATTTTTCTCTCCCTTTGTATTGTTTTTGTTTGGGCCTTCATTATCTCAATATCTCATTTTTCTAGGATTTCCCAAGCATCTTGTACTGTTTTTCATTTTAGAACTAGTCTGACTTGATTTTGTTACCTGGTTGCATTATAATGAATTCAAGTATGACATGGTCATTCTACCCCAAAATTTCTATATCTTCTACTGCCTCAACCATTTCATCTCTATTGGTAAGAATTAAGTCCAGTATAGCTGACCCTCTAGTTCCCTCTTCTACTTTTTCTATGATAAAGTTGTCAGGTAGGCACATCAGGAATCTGCTCAATCTCCCACTTATTGCAGAGTTTGTTTCTCAGTTGATGTCAGAGTAATAAACTCCTCATTATTACAGTGTGGTGTGTTTTCTGCACACCTCAGCTAACTGATTTTGAGTTCATATATTTCCTCTCATTGGTTGGGTGACCTATAGTACAAACCTATAGCAAAGTCATTTCTTTTTTCTCTAACACTTACCCAAATACTTTCAAGAAGACTTCCATCCCTTGTATTGTGTATTTTGTACTGTGTTTCCCCAAAAATAAGACCAGGTCTTTTTTTTTTTTGCCTCCAAAAGAGGCACCAGGTCTTATTTTGGGGGGATGTCTTTTATACTCACCTCCGGCATCGACAGCCCCACCCAGCCAGTCCATTTCTTCTGGAGCCAAAGGAGCAGTTTCATTCTGGCCTGCACTTTTCAGTCAGGCCTTTCCGGAAGACCTCTGCAGCTGAGTACCCAGCTATGGATTCAATCCATAGCTCTGTTCTCGGCTGTAGAGATCTTGCAGAACCGAGCTATGGATTCAATCCATCATTTGGTTCTCGGCTGCAGAGGCCTTCCGGAAAAGCCTCTGACTGAGAAATGCAGGCCTGGCTGCAGAAGATGCTTCAAAAGAAGTGGACTGGTGAGGAAAGGCCTGGCTGCAAGGTAAGTGGATGCGGGGCACGTAGGGCAGATCCACCCCCCAGCTTGATTTTTAGGTGTGTACCTCACCCCAAAACTAGGGCTTATTTGGGGGGTAGGGCTTATATTAGGCCCATCCCCAAAAATCAAGCTAGGACTTATTTTCGGGGTAGGCTTTACTTTCGGGGAAACATGGTATTTCCCAAGTGCATTGAAAAATATGATATTAAATGTGCAATGTTCACTTAGAGAACAACTGGCCAGAAATCCTTTGAAAAAATCTCTTAGAAGCAGATGAGGGCTGCCACAGAATACCTCACATTTATTTCTGGAGAATGTATTTCTTAAAAAAATATAACATATTAACTTTCTAAGTGGAAAAATACATGATTTTGCTTTTTGGGGTCTCAAAGTATATTGCACTCTCTGCTCTCTATAAGCTGATTTAGTCGTTGATGTTTTCCTCTTGTTACCTTGTCAAATTACATTTCTTATAGTTGACTGTAAACACACATTCACACATTTATAAAATGCATGAAGTCTATTCCCATTTAAAGCATAACTAACAGGTCACTGCAAAGCTGCCACAATTTGCTCTATGCTACAGAGGCCACGTTATTGCTTTATTGAGATGCTGTGTTCCTCTGACAACTTTCCCTGAAGAGACTGCTGGACATCCACTGTTCAGTCTAAAAACTCAGGAATCCAAAATACAAAGAATCTTGGTTGTTTTGCTGTTGGGAACTTTGAGCTATACTGCTTTGTGAATTGCCTTCAAAATCCTTCACTCTAAAGATCACTGAAGCAAAGCATCTTTTTCAGAGTTTTGTATAGCCCCAATAATTCAGCTACCGTGTTGCTAAAAAAAGGTCAAAAACTAAGATAAAAGATTCAGAAGGATCATGACAGACTAGAGCAATGGGCCCTGTCCAATAAGATGCATTTCATTGCTGAGAAAAGTAAGATTCTGCACTTAGGGAAAACCAAATGCACAAGTGCAGAACAGGCAGTACCCAGCTCAATAGCAGTAATTGTGAAAGGTATCTTGGTGTGGACCACCTCTTAAATATGAGCCAACAATATGCTGCAGCTGGCACAAAAGCCAATGCAAACTATGCGGCATCAACAGAGGGATAACGTCAAGATCATGGGAAGTAATAGTACTGCCTACACTGCACTAGTGAGGCCACACTTGCAATACTGAACTGCATTCAGTTCAGTTTGCCAAAATACAAAAAAGATGCTGGGTCCTAGAAACAGTGCAGAGAAGAACAACAAAGATAATAAGGGGTCTGAAGGCTAAACCACTCAATGAATGATTCAGGGAACTGGGTATGTGTAGCCTAATGAAGGATTTGGGATGACATGATAGCTGTTTTCTGGTACATTTTGGGCAGTCACAGAGAAGAGGGGGTTGATTCATTCTCCAAAGCACCTGAAGGCAGGGTAAGAAGGAATGGGGAAAGCTCATCAATGAGAGATCCTACTCGCAATTAAAGAGACATTTCCTGACAGTGAGGAAATGTCCAACCAATGGAATAGCTTGCCTCCCAGAGTTAGGGGAGTTTTTCAAGAAAAGATTGGACATCCCTTTGTCCAGGATGGTATAAGGACTCCTGCCTTGAGCTGAGGGTTGGACTAGAAGACCTCCAATATCCTTCTTAGTCCTATGATTCTATGATTTGTATGACTATTAGTATTCTGGTATCCTATATGGTAGGGATGGATAAAGCCAGAAAAGCTTTTGGGGAACAGAAGACTACAGCGAGCCAATAGCAATGCAGTGAGACTAGAATCCCCTCCCTTGAGTTTTTCTCTTTGTTTTTGATTATGTTATTGTATTCACACTACTGTTGGTGTGCATATCCTTCCTAAAAATAAATGATCAAAGGAAATTTCATGGTTGCAGGAAAAGGATTTCACGGACCTCATGTAAGAGCATGGGGTCATGGGTAGCCCAGCCATTAGACCAGTGATTCTCAACCTTTCTAATGCCGTGACCCCATAATACAGTTCCCCATGTTGTGGTGACCCCCAAGTGGGTGTGGCCACCAATAAGGGGGAGTAGGACAGCTAGGGAAAAGGGAAAAAAATGGCGGACAGCATGATTTGGTGACCCCCGTGAAATGGTCATTCGACCCCAAATGGGGTCCCGACCCACAGGTTGAGAACCACTGCATTAGACAAAGTTTTGAAAAAGCTTGTTGCAATCAGGCATATCACTGGGAAATGGATGATACTCCACAATTTAACTTCTGTCTGTTTCTGGTTTATATGAACATCTTACATAGCAAGACATTGTAAAGCAGGTCAAACCTTTGTTTGTTTATTTCTCTGAATACTGTATATCGTCGACTTGACTTACTCTCTCCTTTTGAGACTCCAATTTTTACTATCAGACTGATTTTGGACTGTGCTCCTGAAAGTACTTCCACTTTCTTGATTTTTTTCTGGGTCTCTAGCTATGATGCAGGACTTTGTCCTATGTAGGACAAAAATCTTAATACTAACATTTTCTATTTGGGGTTAAGGGAAGATAAAATATGATTTATAGGATACCTGTTATAACATCATTTTTTTTCTCCCAATAAATTTAAATACTTCTATATAGAAGGGCTATGAAAAATCAGAAGATACTATACAATACTGTTATCCACCTGGCTTTATTTACAAATTCACAAAAACCATGTATAAGCAGCTGTTCCCTTTTGCTTCCAAATGACTATCTTCATCATGGGGGTGCCCACTTGCATGAAATTATTGTCAGTTGCGCAAATGACAAAAATAAATGAGTCTATAAGTAGAGTTTGGCATATTCTCTACCAAGTAGTTTTGACATTGATTAGCAATCCTATCCTCATCCAAAATATATTTTCAGTGATAGTGGTCCATATGAAACTAAACTATGATTTTAATCTTTAAATTGGAAGGATTTCACTAGGTGTGTCCACAGGATAAGGGCAAAAAGTTAAGATAACAACAACAACAACAATAATAATAAAGTTGGAAGGGACCTTGGAGGTCAACAAGTCCAACCCCCTGCTCAGGCAGTAACCCTATACATTTCGGACAAATGGCTGTCCAGTTTCTTCTTAAAAACTTCCAGTGTTGAAGCATTCACCGCTTCTGGAGGCAGTTTTTCCACTGGTTAATTGTTCTAACTGTCAGGAAGTTTCTCCTTAGTTCTAGGTTGCTTCTCTCCTTGATTAGTTTCCATCTGTTGCTTCTTGTCCTGCCCTCAGGCGCTCTGGAAAATAGCTTGACTCCCTCTTCTTTGTGGCAGCCCCTGATGGTTGTTGTGATAATGAGATCAAACATTTGCCAGGTTTTTTTATATATGTCAGTGTGCTATGCACATAAAAAACAGACAGAAAAAAGACATAGCCCCTGGATATACCACAAAGATATGAGACCCAGTAACCTCAGGATATATTTGCTTTACTGTAATCATATCTGAAGTACATTGAATTTTGTGTTTCCATTCCTGAGAAAATTATATTGTAATGGATTGTAGACATGCACTTATTATTTATTTTACTTAATTATTATAATTATTATCAATAATAATCTTATTGATCTAGTATTGAATACTTTCTATTATTCATGACCATCCGTACTTCAATTAATATCTTTGAAAGCAATAAATAGTATAGAACATTACTTCTGCTTCCATAGAGGGAGGGAAGTTGTTTCTGTGTTCATGTGCATGTGTGTGTGTAGATTTAGCAAGCACATTCCCCACATCAAGCCAGAAGAGAGATTAAGCAATCAGGAGACAATTAAAGCCAATTTAGAACAATTTTGCAGCTGTGAAAGGGGAACCTTTTTGTTACAGGGATTTTGAACTTATGTCATATGTAATGAGAAGCTTGTGATTAAGAAAAGAATTAAGAAAAAAAACTACTGAGAAGTACTAAAAATAGACATGTTTTTCCATTTTTAATTTTGATCACATGGTAAAATATTACTGTTTTAAAAAATTGCAGCTAGGAATTTTAGTCATACATTCTCATTCTGTCAGTCACCCAAACACAATAAAATACTCTGTTCACAGTAAGGCAATACAGTTAAATCTAATTGAACACTCTTTATGAACCAAATTCCAATAAACATATTAAGCACATGAATTAGACACACTTAAATCCACCAAAATGAATGGACTTAATGCATCTGAATAGGATTGTGGCCACTTTGTCTAGTTAAAAAATGTGGGCTGCAAATCTGTTGTATACCTGCAAATCCTTCTGTGTCTTTTATTACATGGGTGCTTAAACATGCTGAACCAAATGTATGATAGTGGAAACATTTAAATAAAATATCTACTTAGCAGAGAAGTATTTCCATAGAAACATTCACTTAGCTAACAGCTTACTTCCATGTGGAACAAGATTATAGACATATTTATGAAATTGTTTTCATTCTTGACAATTTCATTTCAGCTGCAATTATCTCATGCAAATTCTAGCGGTAATATTTAATGCTGACAACTGGACCTTCACAGTTGAGTCTTTCAACACTGCAACTAGGACAGTGGTTCTCAATCTTTTCAATGCCGCGACCCCCAACCGGTCGTAATTCGAGGACTAATCAACGGTCGTAAGTCGAGGACTACTCAACTGGTGCAGCACCGTTTGCAGAATGGGACTTTTGGCGGGCTCAGCAGGGCAGAGACAGCCTGGACAATTCCTATTGGCTTTTGAAAGCCAATAAAATTAGACTCTATTCAAGAGAGTCTATTCTATTGGCTTTCAAAAGCTAATAGAATAAAAGGGAGTAGCACAGCTAAGAAAAAGGGGGGGAAATGGTGGACTGTGTTGTTTGGCGACCCCCGTGAAATGGTCGTTCGACCCCAAATGGGGTCCCGACCCACAGGTTGAGAACCACTGAACTAGAGTAAACTATATTTTCTTTCTATTGTTGCCTATCATGGTGATCTCTATACCATTTTCAGTATTACTGTGCTGGTCAGAATATATAGCCATCTGGTCAGAGTACATAGCTAGTTTAGGAATTAAGAACTGTTCCCTTAAGGGACAGCCTTCTGGGTAATGTAGTTTATGTTACCTGGTCATATCTGTGTTAGGATTGGCCACTGGGCGGGTCTTGTGTTTTATTACGGGATATCCTGATTACGTGCCAGTCTGCAATCTCTCCATGAATCCTAGCCACGAGGGCTGGAAGCTCCATTAGAATGGAGGAGCCTATTTTCCTTTTACCTACGTGATGGGTCCCAATTACAACCTATATTCCAGAAGAATCTCTACACTAACTGTAAGTTATTCACTTGAGGATGCCTGTTGAATAAAGTAATTGGATGAATCTGTCCGTGGAGTTATTCTGCCTGTATCAAGTAAAATCCACCAGCAAACTCTTTGCTTGAACCAGGAAAATTACTATTACCACTATTACTAACGTAAAGTGGTATCATGTCTAACAGTTTAAATAAGACACTTCAAAAATAGAACGGTGTTTTCTGTAGAGCTAAGATATTCTACAAGTATATAGACCACAGCTTGTTTTTTGGTAAGATTGAACAATGTTTGATAGACAATATCACTACCAAATGGATTGCAATTGGCTCACCAACAATACCCAGTGTGTAGCCCTCAATGGAACTACATGGAGGGAATCATGCAGTGAGGTAACCCAGGGTTCTGTTTTGGGCACTTCAAAACTTTCAGAAAGCATCTAGATGATGAGATAAAAGTGGAGCCCACCAAATTTCCAGATGACACCAAGCTGCAGGGAATGCTAACACTTTGAAAGATAAACTCAAGAAGGATAGGCTCAGGAAGGATCTTGACAGACTAGAACATGGGCCCAATCCAATACAATTCAGTAGTGAGAAAATTAGGGTCCTGAACTTAGTCAGGAAAAACCAAATGCACAGGTATAGAATAAGCAACATCTGGCTCAACAGTAGTAATTGTAAGAGGGATCTAGATGTCCTAGTGGACAACTATTTAAGAATGAGCTAGCAGTGTGCTACAGCTACCAAAAAAGCCCGCCCAGTTCTAAGCTGCATCAATAGAGACATAATATCAAGATCAACTGAAGAGTTAGTACCACTTTATACTACACTGGTAAGACTACACTTGGAACACAGCATCCAGTCCTGGTTACTACAATTCAGAAAAGATGCTGAGGCTCTAGAAAGAATGCAGAGAAGAGCAACAAAGACTGTAAGAGTTCTGGAGCTTAAACTGTATGATGTATGGTTAAGGGAACTAGGTATGTCTAGCCTAATGAAGTGAAGGGTTAGAGGTAACATGATAGCTATCATCCAGTACTTGAGGGGCAATCACAAAGAAGAGGGGGTCGACTTATTCTCCAAAGCATCTGAGGGCAGAACAAGAAGCTTCAGATGAAAGGTCATTTGAGATCCTACCTGGTACTAAGGAGAAATTTCCTGACAGAGCAATTGATCACTGAGATGATTTGCTTCCATGAGTTGAGGTGTTTCTTCATTGGAGGAGAAGAAAAGATTAGACAGCCATTTGACTAGACTCCTGCCTTGGGCAGGGATTTGTACTAGAAAACCTCCGAGATCTCTTCCAGCCCTATGATTCTATAGATATAACTATCCTCACCACCTAATTCAACTCACTAGCATTTAGCTGTGACTTAAAAACAATGAGATTTCTTTTTATTTTTTTTATTTGAAATATTTAATAACTTTTTTATTTAAATAATTTACCTAGCCAGCCATCTCACAGGAGCAACTCCGGAAACTGGAACATAAAGTGCAAAATAAGATATTCCGAGATCTAAAAGATTCAATTTTCAAACCATACAAATCAAAACAAATTAATCTACCAACACAACTGGTAAATTTATCTTTATGCCTTATTTCTTAAAATTAAACATAGCATGCATGTTTCATTTCATCACCATAAAAGTAGGTTTTGCTGAGAAAAAGTAATTGGCCCCAAATCAACTAATTAGCGCTGCAATCAAGCGATATCTTGAACTTTGATCTCTTAATCTAAGTCCAACAGTTTAACCATTACACTCAAAGAAACGGAATAAGAAGAAAATTACATCCAAAATAAAGTGCACTGCTTACATTTTACCAGGTTTTCCATTTCCTGAAAAGATAAAATTAAAAAAAAAACAACACTAGAGATTTCCTAAGATAATTTATTTAACAGGGAGGGAAAAAAGAAAACACAAGGCATAAGTCGGAGTATCTAGATAACAATATAGGAAGGGAGAGATTATAATGCCCAATAATTAGATGATCTATTTATTTAGTGACTGCAATTTATACCTTGTTTCTCTGTTCACATTGAAAATACACAATCCTTGTAGTTTAGTGTCCAAAAAATAAGTCTCTGCCTCTGCAGAGCTATTTCTGTCACTTCTGCCTGTGGAACAATAATTGGATGGGACAGGGTTGTTCCTGCTTCCTTTTCCTGTCTTGTGTATTTTTGCTTATTGAGTCTACCACACAAAGGGGTTATCCCATTTCTGAAAGTTGACACACATCCCTAGTTTAGTCTGCATAGCAATGACTGCACTTGATGGACACCAAAATAAATATCAATCAGTTACATGTGTGATGTGTCTATTTTGCCTTTTCCATTTCAGATCTGAGGAAGGAAATCAGGAAGAAAATGAATAACTTAACTTCTCCAGAAAATATGGGGAGTTCTCTGGTTTTCTAGTGCAGTTGGAGCTGCATGAGAAGAGGTCATGCCATCACGCTGATGTTATTTGGAGATCATAATCAGTGAATGACATGGAGAAAAAACAATCTGCACCAAGGTCAGTAAGGGATGATTGGGGCAAGTGTTCCCAAAACGAACAAAGCAGAATGAAGGGACAGGATTTCACTAGCATTGAACATTTTAAAGCATTTTAGAGATGGGGATAATAAAGTACTTAGAAGTTGCCTTATCGTTGTCACACGATCGTCACTATCTCTTTCCTTTTCTCACAAAAGGTAGAGAAGATACATACTGCATAAGTATGTACCACAGGCCACCCAACCAAACAGAAGAAATAGATGAACTTTTTGCTAATCAGTTAACCAATGTATGTAGGAAACATACCACAGTAATAATTTAAATAACCTGACATCAACTGGGAGACACTCTGCATCAGGTGGGAGATCAAATAAGTTCCTTACAAGCCTAGATGACAACTTTCTCATCCAAATGGTAAAGGAGGGAAGTAGAGGGTCAGCTATACCGAGCTTGATTCATGCTAACAAAGTTTGGGGGAGGAACTTTGGGGGAGAGTGACCATATCATATTGGAATTCAATATAATGCAGACACAAGCAATAGAACAAAATGAAACTAGTGTTTTAGACTTTAAAGAGCTGTCTTCAACAAACTTAAAGAGATCTTGGGAAAGATGCCCTAGATCAGGGCTTTTCAACCTTTTCACAGATTGTACTACTTTTAGCATATGACAATATTTGAGTAACACCTTGTTTAGCAAGCTGTCAAAAATGTGATGACTAAAAAAAAGGGGGAGGGGAGTTTGGATTTTACTGATTAAATTCATTTGTTATTATAGAAATGGCTAGTTTATAATATTACGGAAAAGTAAAAAGTTGAGGTTCAATGCTAATGCTTCCTTCTACTGCAACAGAGGAAGTCTGTTCTTTTTCCCTTCTCCCCCTCACTTTTTCCCGTGTCCTACTATTTGCTTTTGTATTTTATTCTATAAGCTAATAAAATATTACAAACTGTAGAAAAAAAGGAAAAAAGTACCAGTTTTAATTTCTTTGGTGGCAGTTCCTTTGCTAAATCACTTTTCCTTTGCACTGACAAATGTATGATGAATTTATCCATATTTATTAATATGCACCACTACCAGCTGGCTGGTCGGCCCTTCTTCTTCTCCTCTCCCTCTCCTCTTCTTCCTCCCTGCCTTCTGAGCTCTTCTTCCACAGTGTAGTAAGAATGCACCCCCAGTCCCTTCCCTGTACCCTTAAAGACACAGGAATCAAGTGCAAAGCAAGAAAGGCTCACAAAAGCCTCCCAGAATAAACACTAAACTCTGGGGTTTTTTTTCCTTTAAGCTGCCTTAGGTGTGTCATGTGTCACAATATTGCAACCTGAGATTGAAAGACTCTGGCAATAGTGAAAAACTTTAGCCTTAAATTAAGCCTGTTTACCTTCAAAGAAAACTTTCTAAAAGCCATAGACGGACTCAAGAAAAGGGGGCAAAACTAATTACATTTGTTTAAAGGGATTAAACCTATGGAAGTCAACACTTTGGACTCATTGCTAGCCTTTGTGAAACAGAATAGAATTGGGGTTTTCATGAGCTGTAAGCCATAATCATCACAATTATGACAAATCACAGTTTGAACTATCTTGCTTTGCATGTAATGAGTCTGTCTCATATATTAGTTTCACCTTTTAAGTTGCATTACTGAAATAAATGAACTTTTGCACAATATTCTAATTTTTCGAATTTCACCTGCATTCCAATAACCAAAGTACACAAACCGAGCCTCTGAATTACAAAACGCTATAAAAACTGCACAAAAATCCTTTTGGTAACCCAATCAAGCTGCCAGCTGATCCAGAACTAAATAAACCAACCTCCTTTCCGACATGCTCATCTCCCGGCTTTTCATTTCATCAGTACTGATTGCATTCTCCTGGCTGGAGAAAACAAACCAGGGGATCTTTTCTTCCAGCAATAGCTGCTGCTTCTTCCCTGTCTCTTTTTCTTCCCTGCCAGTTTTTTCTCCTTCCCCTTCTCTTTCCCTGTTGTCTTTTTCCTCCTTTCCCGCCAAAACCACCTCCTTTTATATCCTCTTTTCCCCCCTTTTCTTCAGTTCACCTCCATCTCCACACTGCTTCCAGAAGCGCCAATCAGCTGGAGCCCTGCTGGCTCCTGGGGCTTCTGCCAAGCCCAGACAATCCTGCAGCTGTAACTGCCTCTTCCTCAGGCTTGGGTCACTTCAGCTCATTCCCCTCCCCTGCTACACTTCTCTAGGACAGTCGCATACCACCTGCCACATGCAAAAGTACCACTCTATCTCCTTTCTCATTTCAATCTTGGCTGGAAGCCCTTTCCTTATGCTGTGCCACTGGCACTGCTTCAAGTTGCAGTTCATGACTCTCCTCTGTAGGATGAGTTCATGGTATATTAATAGGGAGGAGCTGCAGTATAGACTGCTCCTACACAGTATCCCTTTCAATAATATAAATGTGCACTTTGCACAAGCTTTTGCAATCGCAGTAGTGCACGCAAACAAGAAGTTAGTATCATCTTTTACTATTATAATCCATTATTATGAGGATGTGGATCTTTATGATTTTCTTATCTTAAATTACATAACAGCTGAATAATCAAATTCAGTATTCCATGCCATGTTTTATAATGCTTTATAATCTGTCTATCTATCTATCTATCTATCTATCTATCTATCTATCTATCTATCTATCTAAGCTTTATAATTCTTTTTATAACATTACCAATAGGTCTTATTTAGTGCCCACAACTGGGATCAGTATGTCAGTTGTTAAGCAAAGTGGCTGCTAAGTGAAACTGCAACTGTGTTTATGATCTTCAGCTTTACTCTGCTACGAAGGATCTAGGACAATGCAGTGCAGCCAACTCAGCCAGCTCACACTGCCAAGTTGTCTTTGCCAACTCACTGCTGCCAAGTTGTCGCAGGACAATGCAACATGGTCAAGTCAATATGGAGACAACTTGCTATGGGCAGTCGGAGAGAGCAGGGCATGTGGGTGGATGGGAAGACAAGCAAGAGGATGGGTAGAGTGCAGATTGGTGGCAGGGGCTAGGTGCTTCCCATTTTCTCACACCCCCATGCCATTAGCAGGCCAAGCTCCAGGCTGTTCAGAGTTTAGGCCATATGGAGTGGTAGCAAAGTGGCAGAGGGACACATCCCATTTTCACCCCACTGCCTCTGTGCTGAATTCTGAGAATTCTGGGAACTCGGTGAGGTGGCAGCAGTAGCAGTGTGAAAATGGGACATGCCTGGCTGCCCGCCCCACCTGTTGTCAACACCAAATGGCCTGAACTTTGAACGGCCTTGAGTTTGGTGTGGAGGCAACAGTGACAGCAGCAGTAACAGGAGGTATAAAAATGGGATGCACCTGGCCATTGCCACCTTCCAGCTCCCCACCTCACCTTGGAGGTCAGCACAACAGTGGCGACGGCAGTGGGTGTGAACATAGGGCATGCTCAGACACCACTTCCCATCCTCCCACTCTGCCTACCACTGTCGCCGTATGGCCCAAACACTGCAACTGAACAGCCTGAACTCTGAATGGCCAAGAACTTGGCACGGTGGCAGCAGTGGTGAGTGTGAAAATGGGAAGCCGCCAGCTACTGACTCTCTGTGCTCTGCTCACCCGACTCTTCCTCCAGTGGGAAGCCCCTCGCTGTTGCCATTTCTCTGAGCTCTGCCCTCTCACCTGCATGGCTCTCCATTCAGCTTCTCACAGTGAATTGGCTGTGTTGAGTTGTCCTCTGAGAACTTGGTGGCAGTGAGTTGGCAATGGCATCTCAGTGGTAGGAAGCTGACCACACTGAGCTGGCCACACTGAGTTGTCGTATTCCAACCTATGAAGATCATATATGTGAGGATTGGCCACAAAGTTACTCTTTCATGTAATGTAATGGCAAATGGTCACTAAGCAAGGCAGTTATTAAACAAGGACTACCTATACTTTAACACACATGATATTCAGCATCACAAATGTTACAAGTAAATCACACATGTATCTTGCATTTGTACAAAATCTTGCTTCTCTTCCTGCATCTCATTCCAGCTTAAATCCTACATTAGTTTAGTGATTCCTTGCAAATGGTGAATAGAGCAGTAATTCACACTAGCTTATGGCTTTTAATAAAATTTGCTAATTTAAAAAATTGCTATCAGATCTGATTTTTGGCTACCTGTTATTAATCCTTCTCTGGTATATCTTTATATCTGGCATTTTTACTGTACAAGAATGCCCTTAGACAGTAGGAAAAGCATATACTTTGGACATGAAGTTTTTATTCACATTTAAATGGATATGTAAACGAACCCCCCCCCCAAAGATCTTCCTAACTAGAATACTAAGTGAAGTTATATAAAAATTTGATTAACTCCATATACAGTGGGAATAGGTGTTTATTTTATAATTTACTTCTTCCTTCTGGAATATGAAACCTTATTCTAGCACATATGGCAGCTGGCAATGTACTCAGGAAGATAAAATTGTTTAATTTTAAATTTTCTTTTCCTATCATTAATTGTTCTATTAATCTAAGTGAGATATCTTTTTATGGGATAAAACTAAAATGCCACCAGATGTTTGCATTTGTATGAGTAGGAAAAATGCTTACGAGCAGTAACGTGCCTAATAATTATTGAAACCTTTTTAAATAAGTGGTGAATTATGTTCTGTGCTCTTTGTTGCTTTAGTTCGAATTTAGATTTATATTTTTCTCACAAACTGATTACATTTACAGGTCTATTACTGAACTTTTATAATATATACACATAATAAAATATATATTCAGAGCATAATAACAAGTCATAAGGCTTAATGCTCAATACCTACATTTTATTAAAATATTCATGAAATTATATTGACTCAGTTATTCCTCACCTGTATTTAAAATACCCATCATTAAATGGGGGTCATGTATTAATAAAGGTTCAAAAGGGGGGAAAAAGTATCTAAACAATAAAACAATTGCAACATTTTCAATTTCTTTTCTACTGTTACAACAAGCTAAAAGTAAAGAATTAAATATTCTGATGGCTGTGAACACTTATGTACTATTATTTAAATAGTAACTGATATCTGAAATACGTAATGATAAACATTTCTGGAAGCAATGATTTAGACTTTTTGGATTTAATATAGTTGAAACTAACTTTATTTCTGCATGCAATATTAACAAATGGTATGGATCAAACATTAGAACTGATCTTATTTCAGCATTTTTAAATTAAATCTTTGGAGACAAATTCCCATTATTAATGATTAGAGAGAACAACTGTCTCCTGCAACTGAAACCCATAAATTATTGGGAGCAATTCCAACCCTGTTAGGCTTGCCAAATCCAAGAAACATGCAGCAATCAAATGCAATAGTTGTAATTATAGGAAAGAGCTGAAGAAGAGGTAGCTTTGAAATGAATTTGAAATGGCAGCTGGAGATGCTGTGATCTGAGTGGATTTTGGAGAATGTACTGATCTGGCCCACTGAACATTCTCTATTTTAATATTTGCTTCAAAACTATTTCAATTGTTGACTGCATTTGTGTCTGTAAACAGAAAGAAAAAGATTACACTGTGCTATAACTAAGCCCTGAATCCTGGTAGCAGTTCTACCAACTAGTGCAGTTCCAGTTTGAGGCTTCTGTGGGTGTTAAGAGAGTTCTAGAATTCCCTATTATGCTGTTCTATATAACGGTTTTATGAGATTTTTATAGTCCAGGGCATGCAGGAATTTGCTTATTCTAATTAGCTACCCAAGAAATCTTTTTGGCTATTTTGTTTTACAATTTTGCAAGGTCTTCTTGTGAAATGAAATACTAGACAGAAAGCAGTAGGGTTACAAGCCTCCAAAAATAATGGTGTTTCCTTTGGAATATAACTTTAATGACTGTTAACTCAGTTTTAAAAGCAAAAGAGGTCCAGCTGATTGCACCCCATGTTGCTGAAGGGGTGATCTTATGTGGTAGCTTGGTTTTAAGTGAAGGAATTAACAGTTTGCATTTTGGTTTCTGTCTGGTTGGAAATATTGTACTGTAATATTGTATAGGACAGAAAAGAAATGGTGGGAAACAGAGAAAGGAAGCCCAAAGACAACAATGAAGGAGCAGACAGTATCAATGAAAAAGGAAACATAATGGGAAATGAGGTGGTTGGATAACATGTGGAGTTAAGTACCTGAAGCAAGGAACAGCTACCAGTAATAAATGAACTGAAGAACCTCATGGTGTGAAAGACAGAAGAATGCCACAAATAGTTGCTAAAGGAAGCCAATCAAATACAGTGATGGCTTGAAGGAAAACATAGAGATGAAAGATAAATGGACCAGGAGGGAATACTATTGATGTAAGCAGGGAAAGGAGACATAGATATCTCATTAGAATGCAGCAACTCTGAAATGTTGTCAGTTGCAGATTCTTTGTAGTACTGGAGGCTAATGTGGACCCAAAATCTGTACAGAAGAGTTTAGAATTCATCAAGTAATATGGCCTGGGCTTTAAGGATAATTGGTAGGATCTACAATAAAAACTTTGCAATGTGGAATGTCTCCATTCAAGGTTCCAGACTCCTTATTCTTATTCCTTATTCTGTTCCTCCTTGCACTTTTTTTCTTCCATCTCTCTCTTCCACAAAAACCTACATTTTATGGCTGCATTAAATCCCTTTTGAAAAGCTGAAAGGGGAAGTATAATATTAATCCACAACATTGTGAGTTTTAGTCCTGCCTTAGACATGAAAACTCTATGCCAGTTAGTCTCTCTCAGCCCATCCCACCTCACAGGGTTGTTGTAATGGGGAGAATAGGCTGGAGTGTTAGGTATGTTCAGCTTCTTGAGTTATGTATAAAAGCATTTGACCCACTTCAGTTTGCATTACCGACCAAATCGCTCTATTTCTTCTGTTCTCCATCTGAGCTTGGAGCACTTAGTGCAGAGGTCCCCAACCTTTTTGGCACCAGGGACCAGTTTCATGGAAGACAATTTTTCCATGGACCAGGGGGAAGGGGGGGGGAGATTTCAAGATGATTTAAGTGCATTATATTCTAAATTTTCTAAATAAACAAATAAATAATGCACTTTATTTCTATTATTATTACATTGTATTAGATTAGACCAGTGACTAAAGTGGGAAGGAAAAGAGACAATCCTAAACTCAGCCTTCCAGCAAAACAAACCAAAGACCCAGGAAGTCTGAGAAAACCATTTTGTGTGTGTGTGTGTGTGTGTGTGTGTGAGAGAGAGAGAGAGAGAGAGAGAGAGAGAGAGAGAGAGAGAGAGAGAGAATGATTAAAGGGAAATGTAGCTTCTCCCCTACACCATTGCGAACCTGATAGGAGCGCTCTTGGCTTGCAAACTTGAGAGCTGCACGAAGGAGCGTGAACACACATACACACAAAATTAAAGCAGGCAGGAAATTGCCAAAACATGAGGAACCTGGAGCAGCATCAAAACAAGAGCAAAAAACTCAGCCGTCTTAGAAAAGGTGCAAATGAGATTCCCTTGAAGACGCAGTGCTTAAAGTGAAAGGTAGCTTCTCCCTGCCCCTATTTGCACCCTGAGAAAGCACCCTCCCAAACACAAAGGATGTGGAGCTCAGATGTTGCAAGCCAGTTGCAAGCGCAGCCACTGAAGAACCTTTGCATTGAGCAAGACGGCTTCTGCCCTGCCACTCTTCTGGCCAAGGCCTGTTACTGGTCCACGGACCGGGGGTTGGGGACCCCTAACTTAGAGGAAAGAAATACTCATGTGCGTTTGTTGTTTGTCAACTTCAGTTCAGCATTTAATACAATCATTCTTTAGCATCCAGTAGACAAACTGGGCCTTTTAGGCTTAAACACTCCTTTGTGCAACTGGATTCTTGATTTTCTTACTAACAGGCCCCAGTATGTGCAAGCTGAAACAAATATTCCTAACACCATTTTCTTGAGCACAGGTTCTCCTCAGGGCTGCGTTCTAAGTCCACTGCTGTTCACCCTGTTGACCCATGACTGTTATGCTAGGTTTGCCACCAACCATATTGTGAAGTTTGTGGATGATACCACAGTAGTGGGCCTTATTCAAGATGACAATGAGGGTTGACGGTTTGGTGAACTAGTGTAAGGAAAACAGCCTAGTTTTAAACATTGGAAAAACCAAAGAGATCATTGTCAATTTCAGAAAAGGCAGGCACAGCCACATTCCTCTGTGCATTAATGATTCACCTGTGGAGATGGTTACCAGCATCAAATTCCTGGGTGTGCAGTTAACGTAGGCTGGCCTGGTCGCTCAACAGCGAGACACTGGTGAAGCGGGCACAGCAGCGCCTGCATTTTCTGCGTCGCATGAGAAAAGCACATCTTCCTTTCCCTGTCCTGACCACTTTCTACAGAGGGACGACCGAGAGCATCCTGTCATATAGCATCACAGTCTGGTTTGGAGGCATCACTGCTTCAGACAGGAAGGCAGTGCAGAGAGTGGTGAGGATGGCTGAAAAGATTATTGGCAGTTCCCTCCCTTCCATCCAGGATACAGCATATAAGCACTGCTTGAGCAGGGCCTGCAAGATTGTCTGGGACACTACACATCATCTTCATGACCTGTTATTCCTTGTTACCATCTGGGAAGAGGTTTTGTGGTAGCCGAAGCAGAACATCTGGATTCAGTCACAGCATTGTTCCATACAGTGTTAAACAGTATTAACCTTGTGAACTCAAGATGGACAGTGATTAATATTTATGTTACTTATATGTAAGGGTGTAGGTCTATACATATGTTGTATATAGTATGTTTAAATGTGTGTTATATATGTGTACACTTTGAAAGCAAGGAACTAAATTTCATTTTTAATGTGTGTCATTGTACCCACAGTAAAAATTGACAATAAAGGCTATCTATCTATCTATCTATCTATCTATCTATCTATCTATCTATCTATCTACCTACCTACCTACCTACCTACCTACCTACCTACCTACCTACCTACGTACCTACCTCCTTTTTGTATAAGGATAGTGCTATTTTGTCTATCTAAAGATCCACACTCAAAAATGTACTCCAACAAGAATGAGGACATGCTTCACCCATACTGATGAGAACCAAAAGAGTAATCATAGGCACAGTCCTGGGAAGTATACTATATTGAGCCCAGGATAATTATTTCTAAGAAGTAATGCACAGCAGCATTAGCTTCTCCAATCCCTATTTCTACAATGCTTTAAAGGATCAAATGTCAGTGATATTATGAGATATTCATAAACTTGTTCATTTGCTAATGGGATGTGTGCTGCCATCACAACCCAATCCGAAAAAGAAAAAAGAAATAGACCGCTTTCTGCCATCAATATTCAAAAATCAGTATGGAAGTACTGAATCATCTAGAAACTCATCACTGATTTACAGATTGCAAAGGCTATAAAGGGTAATTTGTTTGAGAAATAGCTAGACTGAAATTTGTTAGGAAACCATTTCTCAGATAAAAAATTTCCAAGGTTTTTTATCACAGCATATCGAGTAAATTCAATAATGCAAAATGTCTTTGTGTATCTGTTTTATAAATGCTAAGTATCTATAGATGCCTTTCTCCATGATTGCTTTTATATTTTCCACTACTCTCTAACACTCAATGTCTCTGATGAATTAAATTGTAGTCTACAAAAGCTAAAGTTATGCTAAATTGTAGTCTTTAAAAGTTAGTACTATTATTTATGATCTCTGCAGTCTGGCCTTTCCCAAACCATGGGGGATTATTTGAGAATATCTGAAGTTTGACCCCTTTAGCGTTTGAGGACTAAAGAGGTTTAGTTTGTTTCAGAAAGAAATGTCACCCTTGTGAACCCAGGAGCACTTAATAGCATTCTGGGAAGGGTTTTCCAAGTCTTGTAAAGGTGAATCAGCTGTTTAAGTACAGCATGTTGGTTGCTCTGTTTCAATGCATTTGAGAAATCATACAGCACTTTCCATCTTTGGGAAGAAATAAAAGAATTTGTGTTAATCAGTGAACAAACTACAGCGCACTCTTGTTTGGCCATCTCAGGCAGCACTTGGGAGTTTTTTGGGTGGGATTTTGCTTCAGTCATCCAAGTTGCCCAGCCATCCATGGTTAAGAATATGAAGTTCTTCTCTTTAATGCTTTGAACACAATTCTCCCCCCCCTTTTTTTTAATTAAGAAACCGAGTTAAATGGCGATCCTAAAAAAAGAAAACTAAGAATCCTGTTGACGACTGTGTATTTATACTTATAACATTTCATGGACTATTTATATACTTTACGCTCATTTAGTAAGACGAAGCTGACTCATCCCCGTTAGGCGTGGAAGTAACGATCGTTCCTCCTTTTTCAGGATAGACCTCTTGAGGGCGTCACCGAGAAGGCCCCCTCCTTTTCTTGGAAAGAGAAAAAGACCCCTTAGCAAATTCCCCCTCCTAGCGGAACTTTTCCCACAACTCAATTGATCTGGAGAAGGATTGACTGCTCCCTTGCAGGAGGGCTTTGGAAGAGATCTATTATTGTCGGTCCCTCCCTTCTGCTGCACGCTCCACAAGACACGGATGTTTCCCGAACATCCCGTGCAAGGGAGAGCGTCAGAAGGCTGCAGCCGCCGCGGATTTTCGTCGGGGCGGCCTCGGATAAATAGCTTCCAATTCGCTATTCCCGGGGTATTGCCAACCCGAAAGCTTGCGTTAATCGGTGCAACCAGGGTTGACTTCACAAAGGCTGGCTAACCCGGCTGGGAGTGCTCCATGCATACTCCATTCACTATCTAGTCCTGTAGCTTTAAGGAAAGCTGCAACGTGGGGATGGGTTGATAGGTTCGTTAACTCGCCGCGGTTTCTTGGACTGTTTTTAAAAAAACTTTCCCTAAGTGTCAAATGCCCCGCTGAGTCCCGTCAGCCACGTAGTATAAAATACACTTGAACTTTACGGGAAAGGGGCATCACCCTCATCCGGAGATTCCCCCTCCCTCCCCCCCCCCGCTTCTCGCCGCCTCCTTGAGGGGAAAAAGGGAGCGAAATCGGCTTCGTGCCACATGTCAGGCGCCAAGTGAGAGACCCCCCCGCCACCTCCGCCCGGGTACCCAGGGGAGGCGGGGACGTCACGCACGTCTCCCGAAGGCGGTGACGTCACAAACCCACTCCGATCCTCGCGCCCGCTGCCCCTTCCAGGCAGTCCCCGCGCTCGGCATTCGTAGCCCGCGCGCCTCGGCAGCGGAGCCGCTTAGCCGCTCCGTCCCTCCGTCCCCGCCCCCCACCTCTCCCCGCAGCGCGCGCGCTCCGTGCCTGCCCGCTAAATTCCGTTAGCGCCACCTCTTCCCCCGCCGCCTCGCCCCGCCTTTGGCCCCACATGTTCGGTCCGGAAAAACTGTTGGGGCAGCTGCCCAAGCTGGAGAGATACGGGAATATGGCGTCCGTGGGGGATTTTAACCCGGTGAGCGCGAACGTGCCGGCCACCCGGGTGGAGATCTCCGTGTCTTGCAGGTGAGGCAGGCGAGGGAGAGGAAAGGCGGTGCAGTGCGGCGCGCTTCTCTTGATTTGGGGGCGAGGGCGCTTCCCGCTCCTGGACGGGGCAAAAGGGTCGGGAAAGGGCAGTGGGAATGGAGCCACCACACCTTTCCCGGGGGCTGCGAGCGAACGTGCGAACGGAAAAACCTGCTTTGCGTGGCTGGCTGCATGGGAGGGTCGCCACCATCGGGGTAGCGACGTTTTTCTTTTCCACTCAGATCGTGCTGGGTGTGGGATTTCCTACGCCCCCACGGGGCTGACAGCCAGACGGGAGCCACCCCATCATTCCCGGTGGGTTGGGTGCGGGAGATCCTCGACCCAGGCTTTTTTCTGTGCCTGGGAGGTTTCCTGACCCGCCGTGACGCTCGGTTGGCACCTGGTGAAAGTTCGTGGGGTGTGAAATTCCTGTGTTGTACAATCCGGGAAGAGGGTGGTTGGTATGTGACGCACACCCGCCAGGCAGCTCACAACAAGAACTTGTGGCTTAGGTTGCCTGTGCTACTACCGTAGTGTCAAACGACCACAAGACCATTAACGACCCCAGTGCAGAAACCAGGAGAAAAAAGAAAAACACGGGAGGGTAGAGAAACGGGGTGGGGGGAGACTTTGAGCGCAATAGGGCTTGATTCGCGTATTGGAGGCAGGAAATGCTTCTGGCATCAGTTTCTTCTTAGGATTACTTCTTCGACATCCAGCAAAGGGCTTGTTTTCCTCCATGCTGAAAAGTTGTTAAATTCCTTCAACTCTACAAGGCTGATACTAATGCACTTTGTCTTCCCCTCTTTCACTTGATTGACCTGGTTGGTACTGCTGTACCTGTAACTTCTGTCTGTGTGGACCTTTTCCTGGTAAAACAATAAAGCCCCCTTTATTGTCACCCTCATATTATTGTTTTTACAGGATGCAAACAAGTGGAAAATACTGATGTTATTATCTCTGGGGAAACATGCCAACAGTAATGCATATTTCAATTTTCCTGTGTGTGTGTGTGTGTGTGTGTGTGTGTACAGACACACAAACATGTATCAGAGAAACGTTTCAAATTCTGTTATTGGGAGATGAGCAATTCAATCTGATTTTTCCCCATTCTACTCACTCTGTTTCTTCCTGCAATCCAGTATTGGTCTTTTGAAAATACTGTTTTCTATCATGGTGATTAACGGAGAGGAGAAAATTAAAATTGATCTTGTGCCGTATAAAACTAATCCATTGCCTTTAATGTTGTTTCCTTACATGTTCTGGAGTTCTAGTAAAGAATTGCAACTTACGTCTATTAAAGCTAGCAGCTAAAGGAAGAAAATTGTTACTTCTTATGCTTTAAAATTTAGAGAAAAGACCTTCATATTTTTTTTCACCAGATTGTCTTGGCTTGTCCCTTTCTTTTGAAATGTTATACCAGTATTATTACCTCGTTTTCAGAGGTTTTATAATGAAAAGAATTAAATGGGAATTGAATTGTCTTTTCTCATTTCTGAACACTTTGTAATATTTGTTTTGCATAGTTTAATTTTGCACTATATACATAGAATGGCATTTCTCTGCTGTTTACAGTATCAGTTATTCAGGTTCTTTTGTATAGGCAACAGAATGCAGCAACCCAGGTTGTGATGTTGGGAAAATATGACTTCATCCAGATTTTGAAAAAGCTCTGAAATCAGACTTTATTTGTTGTACCATTCTTTCTGTACACCAATACAGAAATGTTAGATTCAAGCCTATGTGATATTGAATAAGCTGTTCATTATGATGGTATTTCCACACTGGAAATTATTTCCTTTAATACATAAAAGACTGGTACAGAATAATTTGAATGAATATTTCATTGTTAATGGCTACAATAAATGTTTCAATTACTTAAAACATATTGGGACACATGCTAACAAAGAACATTAGAAATAGACTGATGTAGCAAACCAATATTAACTTGGAGGATGCAGAAAAATTATGTGATCCATAATGTTTGATAGATTCAGCATGTTCAGTAATCATGGCGGCTTCCATGATTTCTGATTCTCATTTGAAAGGTGGTGGGCTCCTCCAAAAGGTTTTTGTTGTGCCTAAAAGATTCTTTCTACATAGGAGCTGATTTTAGAAAGTGGAAAAGAACTGATTACTCTCTGTATGGTAGAACTTTAAAAATTTTCCTGTGTAGCACTTAAGTAAAAAAGCCATGTTAGGAAATTGCTTTTTAAGCTTGTGGTGAGTGGGTATATTCAGAGGGTGTAAATGTCCTTGTGATAGTAATCCCTCTTAAATATCCCACCCTAGTCAGTCTGGTTGAGAAAGTTTTTGTCTGATTGCTGTATTATTGGGGGGGAGGGTTTCCAAAGAGTACTAAATGAGGGATTGAATCAGTATTTTATACATGGCTGTGATGCCCCATTCCCTTCCTTCTCTGTGTAGCAAAATGTGGCAACTTGATTGGAAAGAATATACAGGTAGTCCTCGACTTATGACCACGATTGAGCCTAAAATTTCCATTGCTAAATAAGACAGTTAAATGAACTATGCCCCGTTTTACGATGTTTGTGCCATGGTTGTTCAGTGACTCACTAGAGCAGTGGTTCTCAACCTTTTTAATGCTGTGACTCCCAACCAGTCGTAAATCGAGGACTACTCAACCGGTCGTAAGTCGAGGACTACTCAACTGGTGCAGCAGTTTGCAGAATGGAACTTTTGGGGGCTCAGCAGGGCAGACAGCCTGGACAATTCCTATTGGCTTTTGAAAGCCAATAGAATTAGACTCTATTCAAGAGTCTATTCTATTGGCTTTCAAAAGCCAATAGAATAAAAGGGAGTAGCACAGCTAAGGAAAAGGGGAAGAAAATGGCGGACTGCGTTGTTTGGCGACCCCCGTAAAATGGTCGTTCGACCCCAAATGGGGTCCCGACCCACAGGTTGAGAACCACTGCACTAGAGTTAAGTGAATCACGTGATCATTAAATGAATTAGATTTCCCCCATTGGGAAGCTCCGTTGGACATGCCAATTGCCAAGCATCTGAAGTTTGATCACATGACTGTGGGGATGCTGCAACAGTTATAAGTGTGAGAAGTGGTCCTAAGTCACTCTTTTCAGTGGTGTTGTAACTTTGAACGGTCATTAAACAAATGGTTGTAAGTAAAGGACTACCTGTAGCAGAATATTTTTGACCTTTTCTATTTTGGAGAGGGGAAAGCTACATGATGGGAATGAGCACAGGAAACTAAAAGATAAACTCCCATCCATATGTCCCTAAATCTGAAAAAAAACCCTGATAATTACCTTTTGGTGGGGATTGCTTCAAACTTTGGATGGGATTAATTAGGTGAAGGGATTAATCGGGTTTGATACATAGTCTTTGCTCTCACTAAGCCCCCCTCCCCATTGATTGATTGAAAAATATCAGTTAAGGGTGGGAATAGGACTCCATGGCTTTCTGCTCCCGTTGCCATCTTCATTTTTGAATTCATCCTCACATACTGCACCACCAAAATATATTTATTTATAAATCAATTAATTTATGGGCTGTTCAACTCAAAGCAATTCTGTGTAGCATACAAGATAAATTAAGTCATTTCCTACTAAGTTTGGGGCTCATCTTCAGATGTTGATGATCCATGGCATACAGGCCATGTGTTGCTCTCTCTGTGCTAGATCACAAGGTCTTTAACAAAGGAAACAACAGCGCCTCCTAGAGGAAAAATGTATCTTTGCATTTGAGAGTTTTACTATGCAACTTACAATATGTAATATTTGTTTATAAATTCGTTATAATATCACTGATACTTTAAAGAAAAAAAAATAAGTATATACAGTACAAGTCCTCTGGTAAAAATATTTTTGGAATAAAGGTGGTTAGAAATATGAAAACAGTTTTCTTTGCCACATTATGCATTACAATATTTAAAACAAAATTGTAGGAACTGTCTTTTTTTCATTTTCAGAAAAAAAAATTGTAGAAAAATCAGGTTTTTTTCCTACCCTCACATTTTTAATGATATATTTCAGTGGTGGCGAAGCTATGGCATGCATGCAAGGGGAGGCACTCAGAGCCTCTCTGTGGGCACACATGCCATCACCCCAGCCCCGCCTCCCCCGTGGCCCCCTCACCAGCCCCCCTGGAGGACTTGCCCCTGAGCATGGCCTGCGTGAAGTAGCACAGCCAAGGACATGGCAGCTGGGCAGCAGGGACAAGACTGCCCTTGCACCCCATCACACAGTGATACTGCGGGGTGTGGGCAGAGGGCGTGGCCGCCATGGCACTACTAGGCCACCTGGGCGATCTGCGGCGGGCCGTGGAGGTGGTGAGTGGCCCTGCTGCGGGGTGGGGGCGGGGCGGGCGGAGCAGAGGTAGGGCTGGTTTTGGGGCACTCGGTCTCTAAAAGGTTCGCCATCACTGATATATATTCTGTACACATTCAAGACCAACCTGTGGATTTATTTAGTTAACAGATTTGTATCTTTTTTTGTTCAGGAGTCAAGTTGGTATCTACAGTGCTCTTTCCTCCATTTTTTCCATACGATACCCCTGTGAGGTAGTTTGGGATGAGAGAATGTGACTGGTCCAGAATTACCCAGTGAGTTTTTTCCACTGAATGTAGACCAGAATCTAGGTCTTCCCGATGGCAGTTCATTCCTTTTATTTACCATACCAACCTGGTCCTTTCATTACAAAATAAAGTTTTTATTTGAAAATTTACTGGAAATGTTCCAGATTTGTAAGTTGTGTGATGCATAAACATACATGGTAGAATAATAATTGCACATTTACTACATGTTATAAACATTCAGAGCATTTAATACACACTCTGACATTTAGATTCTCTATATGCTTCTAGATCTTTTTAGTTTTCAGTAATGCACAGCAAAGCATCTACCAGGGTTTTTTTTAGCATGTCTCTCTCAAAATAGGAGATGTGAAACATACTCTAGGAGTGTAAAAGTATTTTTGCATTAGATAGAAAGGTAAACATTGGTCTACACATATTTAGAGGAGTCTTGATTTCAAGAAAGGAAGTAGTTTACTAATGTTTATTTTGCCTATATTTATAATACAGGAGGTGGAATGATACCACAGTGTAGTAAATTCAAAAGATTGTATGGAATGTTGGACAGTGGCCATTTCCTGTTTTTTCATGCAGGGTAGTTGGAACAAGTCTAAAGGTTGAAAGTAGAGAAGAAAATTTCCAAGTAGTTTTCTGTATGACTGCAGAAACAAGTTACATTTATCAGTACACTGGCCCGTGCTACTTATTTGTCCAGTGGTTTGTCATTTTACTAATATTGTCTTTGTAGGAGCAGTTATACTATGTTTGCAAATAGTTCTAAGTCCCCAGGACTGTAGATTAGACTGGGAAATAAAAAAGTTAATGACAAACCTCTTTATTTATTGTTACCAAGAATACTACTACTACTACTACTTCTACTACTACTACTACTAATAATAATAATAACAACAATAATAATAAAGTTGGAAGGGATCTTGGAGGTCATCTAGTCCAATTCCCTGCTCAGGCAGGAAAGCCTATACCAGCGATGGCGAACCTTTTAAAGACCGAGTGCCAAAAAACTGGCCCCATCTCCTGCTCTGCCCCCACCCCGCCTATCTGCAGGGCCACTCACCGCCTCCAGGGCCCACCGCAGATCGCCCAGGCAGCCCAGCAGCACCATGGCGGCCATGCCCTCTGCCCGCGCTCCACAGCATCAACTGTGCATGATGGGGAGTCTTTTCTACGCTGCCTGGCTGCCATGTCCTTGTGTTCGCTGCTCTGCGTGGGCCATGCATGGGGACTACTCTCCTCCAGGGGGGCTGCTGGGGAGGAGGGGGCCATGGGGGAAGGCAGTGCTGGGGCAATGGCATGTGTGCCCACAGAGAGGGCTCCCGAGTGCTGCCTCCGGTACACATGCCATAAGTTCGCCACCACTGGCCTATATCTTTTCAGATAAATGGCTGTCCAATCTCTTCTTAAAAACTTCCAAGGTTGGAGCATTCACAGCTTCTGGAGGCAGGTTGTTCCACTGGTTAATTGTTCTGTCAGTAAGTATCTCCTTAGTTCTAGGTTGCTTCTCTCTTTGGCTAGTTTCCACCCATTGCTTCTTGTCCTGCCTTCAGGTGCTTTGGAAAATAGCTTGACTCCCTCTCCTTTGTGGCAGCCCCTGAGATATTGGAACTCTACTATCATCATCCTTCTCTTCATTAGACTAGACATTCCCAATTCCAGCAACTGTTCCTTATATGTTTTAGCCTCCAGTCCCCTGATCATCTTTGTTGCTCTTCTCTGTACTCTTTCTAGAGTCCCAACATCTAGATTAAAATGTTCATCAAATCATCAAAAGTTTAGATCCTTGTGCAATCCTAAAATGCATTAAGATTTTCACCTTAGCATCAAACATAGGTAAAGCTTTAGAATGAGTAAATCATGCTCTGAGATGAGATGGCTAGATTGCTCAACCTATTACAGTATGCTCTCTTTTATATTAAATTACTGTTTTTATAGTATAATGTGATTGATATTTATATGTGTATAATTCTGAATTATAAATGATTTGACTCTATTCACATTCATTCATTCACTCTAATAAGTTAACCTGATTTTAACATGTGTCCTTCTCATAGTCATTTGGAGGCTTCCTTGTTGAATTATTTTTATTGCTCACTCAGTATGCAGGCTGGCCATTATAAAGTCTTTATGTGCCCTATTGAATAATCAGTTACGCACTATAAAGCTGAAGTCTGCCTGAGGAAAATCTAATATGCTTTGCCTGGTATTAGATTTAATAAGCTGGGTTTCAGCAGCAGCCTTTAACCCACGTGGGATTCAAATATGCAAACAACCGGTTCTCTATGTGGATGCTGCTTCTGGAAGTCCATTCTGGGCCTGGGCAACAAAAAATTAGCTACCGATTCTGCCAAAGTGGTGCGAACTGGCTGAATCCCACCACTGCCTTAACCTGTTCAACCTATTTTGCATGTTTATGACTATTTATGACTTTATATAATATTTGTGATTTTCACTTTCATTTTCAACTGGAAATCAAATCAGTCTGTAGATTATATGCTTTCTGCTCTAGAACCTTTTATACATTTGAAAAAAGGGATGTGAGAATGTATTATTTCAGTAGAGGGAAAGCATCCTGACCATTAGAGACTCTGACAAAATCATTGAGTAGTTTGGTTTCCCGATTAAGGGTGCATGAATGAAATAGTTAATAGAAAAAATAACAATATTACCGTCTTATTGTTCATGTATACAGATATTCCTTAACTTACATCCATTCATTTAGTGACCATTCGAAGTTATAATGGTGCTAAAAAAAGCGACATGTCCATTTTTCACACTTAACAATTGTTGCAGCATTCTTATGGTCACGTGATCAAAATTCAGACACTTGGCAACTGGCATGTATTGATGACGGTTGCAGTGTCCTAGGTTCATGTAATCTCCTTTTGCAACCTTCTGACAAGCAAAATCAATGGGGAAACCAGATTTAATTAGCAACCATGTTAGTGACTTAACAACTGCAGTGATTCACTTAATAACTATGGGAAGAAGGATTGTAAAATGGGGAAAAACTCACTTAACTGTCTTGCTTAGCAACAGAAATTTGGGGCTCAATTTTGATTATATGTTAAGAACAACCTCTACTCACTGATGCATATATATGTGTGTGTGTGTGTGTTATTCAGATTTAACTTTCAGAGATGAGTTAGAGAGGCTGAAATTAGATCTAGGAATATTCATATTTCTGAGAATTTTAAACATTTTTAACAGAGTAGTCCCCCAGTGAGATGGGCGGCAAATAAATTTAACAAATAAATAGGCATAGCAAATTAGTATATGAATGCCATAATAAATAGTTCATTAGGATTTTATTAAACCTTAAGTAGTAGTTATCTATTAAGAATTCATACTTTTTGTTTTTTCTTCTAAAAAATTGTTTCACAGGAACAACAAAGGCAATAAGGATAATTATTACTTAGAACAGACATGTCAAACGCAAGGCCCGGGGGCCGGATGTGCCCTGCGAAGTGGTTTCATGTGGCCCGCAAAGCCATCCTGGAAACAGTGAGGGAACGGCCCCCGCTGCCTTGGCCCTGGCCAGCTGGGAGCCAATGTACAATTTTGTGGTGGTCATCTATGCTGAAATGCATTCAGTCTTAGCTCCACAAGGCCATCTGGAAACAGCGAGGAACCAGCCCCTGCCGCATCGCCCCCCCCCAGTGACTGCTGGGGAGGTGTCACCCTTTGTGAGGAATGAAGAAATGCACCATCGCCTGGAAGTGGCCAGCAAATGGCCCTCGCCTACTTCACATATCCGGCTTGATGGGCTCTGGGGGAAGGGTTTCGGCAGGCAGTGGGGCACTGTCCTCATAGCACCGAGAGGTTGAGTCGGGTGGTGCGAAGCTCGTCAGCTTTGCACCTTGCTGCCTGCTGAAACTGGGCAGGCTGGGGGCTAGGCAGCATTGCACTTTTCATCAAATTCGTGCCATCTGGTTCAGCTCTTGGTGCTGTGAGGAGAGCGCCCTGCTGCCTGCTGAAACCAGGCAGGCTGCGAGCTGGGCGGCTTCAAGCTTCTTTTTGGATTTGCGCCGCCTAGTTCAGCCTCTTGGCACTATGAGGAGAGCGCCCCACTGCCTGCTGAGACCAGGCAGGCTGGGAGCTGGGCGGTGTCACTCTTCTTTTCAGATTCACGTGCCTGCTGAAACCGGGCAGGCTGGGGGCTGGGTGGCATTGCGCAGGTAACCTTGAGTCTCAACCAGGCAGGCTGGGGGCTGGGTGGCATTGCGCAGGTAACGTTGACTCTCACGCTGCTCATGGCATCCCCTCCCTCAGAGCCCACCAAGCCAGATATGTGAAGTAGGAGAGGGCCATGTGCTGGCCACTTCCAGGCGATGGTGCATTTCTTCATTCCTCACGAAGGGTGACACCTCCCCAGCTGCGTTTCTTGCCTGTTTTTCTCCCTTCCCTCATCTCAGATATTTTCCCACCACTCTGTACTTAGGAAAGAAGGAAGGAAAGATGGAGAGGGAGGGTCTGAGGGAAGTCCTACCTTAGTCCTGCCCTTTCACTATCCTCTTGCCCTCTCCTCCTGGCCTATCCTGGGGGTCTAATATCCTATTGCTAAGGAAGATTTGGATACAAAGCCAGGTCTCCCCCCATGGAGAGGTAATGGGCCTCCCTCTGACTTTGCCCTCGTACCCTTCATGAGCAACCTGGCTAAGGAGAGCAAGCACAGCAGCAGCAGCCTTGAGGAGGAGGAAAGTGCAGTTGGGCGCCCCCTTGGGGAAGTGGGACTGGGCTTGGTGCCGCGGGTGCTCGAGGGCCAGGCTGGGCATTTGACCCTCAGATCTGTCCCACTCCTGCCCAGGCCCCCACAGGCACCCTTGACGCAAATGATGTAGAACTGACCATGCCCACCCAGTAGGCCATACCCACTCCATCCACGCCCACCCAGTAGGCTGCACCCACCCTGGCCACACCCACCCGGCCCCTTGAGGGCAACTGCAATGTTGATGTGGCCCTCAATGAAATTGAGTTTGACACCCCTGACTTAGAATATAGAAGATAAATAACAGAGTCGGAAGGGACCTTGGAAATCTTGTAGTTCAGCCCCCTGCTCGAGCAGAAGACCCTGTACCATTTCAGACATGGCTGTCCAGTCTCTTTTTAAAAGACATAAGTGATGGAGCACCCACAGCTTTGGAAGGCAAGCCATTCCACTGGTTAATTGTTCTTACCATTCGGAAATTTTTTCTTAGTTTTAGGTTGTGTCTCTCCTTGTTTAGTTTCCATCCATTGTTTCTTGTATTGCCTTCTCCTGCTTTGAATAATAAATTGACTCCCTCTTTTTTGTGGCAGACCTTCAAATACTGAACACTGCTATCATGTCTCCCCTACTCCTTTTCACTAGACTAGACATACCCAATCCCTGCAACCATTCTTCATATGTTTTAGTCTCCAGTCCCCTAATCATCTTTGTCACCCTTCTCTGCACTCTTTCCAGAATCTCAACATCTTTGGTCATTGTGGTGACCAAAACTGGATGCAGTATTCCAAGTGCGGTTTTATTAAGGGTTTATAAAATGATACAAGTACTTCACGTGTTTTTGATTCTATCCCTCTATTAATGTAGTCATTGGCTTTTTTGGCTGCTGCCTTACACTACTGGCTCATATTTAAGTGATTGTCCACTATGGCTCCAAGATCCCTCACAGTTATTGCAGTTGAGCCAAGTTTCACCTAATCTGTACCCATACAATTTGTTTTTCTTCCCTAAGTGTAAAATCTTACTTTTCTCTACATTGAATTTAATTTTGTTAGATAGGGCCCAGTGTTCAAGTCTGTCGAGATCCATCTGGATCTTGAGCTTATCTTCTTGTGTATTGGCTATTCCTGATAGCTTATGTCATCTGCAAATTTGATGAGTTCTCCTTCTATAACCTCATCTAAGTCATTTATGAAGATATTAAAGAGTACTGTGCCTAAGACAAAACCTTGTGGTATCCCACTGTTTACTTCCCTCCATGTAGATGTAGTTCCATTAAGAACCACTCATTGAGTATGGTTTGTCAGCCAGTTACAAATCGATCTGGTGGTAGTGCTGTCTATTCTATATTTTTCTAGCTTACCAAGAAGTAGGTTGCAGTCTACTTTGTCGAATGCCTCACTGAAATCTTAGTATACTACATCCATGGCATATCTCTGAACTACTAATTTAATCATTTTGTCAAAGAATGAAATAAGATTGGTTTGGCATGATCTGTTTTTAACAAACCCATGCTGGGTTTTAGTTATAATTTTATTTGTTTCTAGATGTTTGCAGATCTGTTTTTTGATGATCTTTTCCAATATATTCCCAGGTATTGATGTTAGGCTGATTGGTCTGCAGTTCCTGAGTCTGTTTCCCCCCCCCTTTTTTTTTTTTGAAGATGAGAATCGTATCAGCTCTTTTCCAATCCTCAGGTAGCTCCCCAGTGCTCCAGGATTTTTTAAAGATATGATACAGTGGTTTCTGTTTTTGATAAGTTGGGTTGTATTTTCTTTTTGCGTGAAGACAGATGCAAAGAATGAATTAAGCAGCTCTTCTTTCTCTCTATTGCCAGTTACTTCATTGCTATCTTCTCTCATTAATGGACCAATTGTTTCCTTGATTTTTTTTCTTGGTTTTTTATGTGTGGAAAAATCTTTTATTATTTTTGATATTTGTTGAAAATCTTACTTCATTCTGAGCCTTAGCCGGTGGTGGGATTTAAATATGTGAACAACTGGTTCTCTTTGTGGATGCCACTTCTGGAAGTCCATTCTGGGCCTGGGCAACAAAAAATTAGCTACCGGTTCTGCCAAAGTGGTGCGAACCAGCTGAATCCCACCACTGGCCTTAGCTTTCCTAACTTCATCTTTGCAGGTTTGAGCTATTTGTTCTGTCCTAGATATGTGTCTCTTTCTATTTACTATTACTATTATTAATTAATAATTACTAGTATTAATTATTGGGATTTTCTCATGTAAAAAGAAATCATTAATTCATGTCTTTGGTTCTTGCTGTGGCTTTGGTCTGTATTTGTGGTTAAAACCTTTCCCTCAGTATATTCCTGCTGCAAACTATTTCTCAGCTTTTGTCTTATTTTTCTTAAGATATGTGCAGTTTGGTAATAACTCTGGCCTTATTTTTCCCCATATCATTTCTTTCTATTATTTCTGGTAGAAAAATGAATATTAGCAGATGGTATAGGGCTTGGGTTTCCAGGTTGTAACTCAAGGGCAACAATATGCTTCTCACCCTACTTTCTTTTTTTTTTTAACTTAAAAGTAAATAAGTTTTCAAAATTTCAAATGTGCTCCCTATCTTAAATATTTGGGGCACTTGTCACTAGAAAAGAACATATCATTTGCACTTCAGTTTTTGTTCTCCTTAGAAGTAATAACCTTAATGTTCAAATACACAGAATAATTTACTATTCTTCATGTTATTATAAATTTCAGAATGGGGCAATCTAGAGTTCTAGGATGACACACTAACTTCAAATGCCCTCTTTCAATTCAAAGCTTTAATAAGAGACTCTAGGTCAGTGGTTCTCAACCTTTTTAATGCCGCGACCCCCAACCGGTCATAAGTCAAGGACTAAACCGGTTGTAAGTCGAGGACTACCCAACCAGTCGTAAGTCGAATACTTTCTCTGCCCAGGAGCGCCGCACATGCATGGTACTGCCCCCTGCGTCGGCCGAGGCGTAGCTGGCAAGCGGCAGATGGAGCAGGCCGACTACCAGCTGGGCCACCAGTTGGCCCAGCCCAAGCGAGGTAAGGCACCCGCCGGAAAAGGGAAAAAAAATGGCGGACAGCCTTGCTTGGCGACCCCCGTGAAATGGTCGATCGACCCCAAATGGGGTCGCGACCCATAGGTTGAGAACCGCTGCTCTAGGTTCTTCTTTCTTGGCATCCTCTACCCTCCCTACTTGGGGACCCTAACTGTCCCCAAGAAAGGGATATTAGTAACTGTTAAATCAGTCCTAAGAATTCAGACCAGTTTAAGGTTCTTAACAATTGCCTGGAATAATAAAGTTGGCTGAAACTGATTTTGCCCAAGTGGAGCAAATAGGAAACAGACACCTTATTCAAAATACATCATTGGAGGCCTCCAGATCAGTACAGTGTCTTCTCTAAATGTCCTCTAAACATGTCACAGGAATTGTATATCGGTTCCAAAATTTATAGGGGATGATATTATAGCAATAGTCTCCTAATCACATAGGATAATTCTTCTGGGCAGCAACCAAAGGGTATAGTATTAACTAGCAAAGAAAGACTCAAAATATTCCAAGCTATTTTCAGTCATCCTCACATAGATTTTCATAGGTGGATTCTAATCATCTCCACATCTGACTTATTCTTCATGAATCCTCTGAACTTTAATAATAAAGCCATAATGAAAAGAATCAGAGATGATAATATCAAAGATCCATTTTATCTTGTCATTCTAATCTATAACAAAACTAAACCTCACTATAGTTGCTCAGCCTGTCTTGAAAATTACCCCAATGCATTCAGTAATCTTATGCATTCTATGTTTTTTAGAATATTTTAATTAATCCTTTACTCTGGCAGATGGACAAGTTGGCTGCTGGTTGAAATGGTTTAGGCTGACAATGGATTAATAATAGCATCTTTCCCATCCCAACTCCCCTACATTTTTATTGTATTCACTATCACTCTTCTCATTGTGAAGTCAAATGTGAATAAATATGACTCACGAATAACGTACTTATTGGCATACAAGCCATAAAGTCACAAACTAGCACTGAGAAATCCCTGGCATAAATTTTATCTTGTCTTTATTGTACCAAAACTGGTCTTATTTTTCTTTCTTGCAGTTTATATGCATTAGACTGAACATCTAGTGCATATTTGTCAGTTTTCCTATTTCACTGAAATTGCAGGATAGATTTGGCAGCGCTCTCTTGAAGTGGAATAGCTGTTGAATATATAGTCAGAATAATTTTTAAGTTATCTATGAAAAAGTATTCTTTATTGAAGCCAGGTCCCTGTTTGTAGAATGTATTTGTTAGCCCTTTAATCTAAATCATTTTCATCTCTTGCAAGTTCTAATCTTGTAGTTGTTTAGTCTTCCTAATGACCATCATTTCTGCTCAGTGGGTGAACTTTCAGTCCTTTGAATAAATTTTACCTTACTGATTTTCATTCCCAAGTAACTATAAAGCATTTGCATGATCTTAGACTATTACTTTTATATAACAAAATAAGAATTTCCATACATATATAAACCAATGTTTTACGGGACGTATTTATACAATACTCTCATGCAACCTTTTCTTGGTGGTACTCTGTGTTTCTTAAGCTGCTGTAGCAGCCACAGGGAAGTGAGAGAAAAAGCAAAAGCTTGATCTGGAAGTAAGCAGATAGTAGAGGAAGGCTTCTCACAAATGTCATTCTTATCCATAGAACATTTCTAAGTGGAACTTGCATATTTAAATGGAACTGGGTTTTTCTGTTCTGTCTATTCCACAGTTTTCTTAGATAGGTAAGAAAATTAATTCCTTAAATAGTTCTTAACTATTGCTAGAAGTGTTGGGCACATTATTTATCTGTTCTTGGTAGAATATCCTGAGTAAATAGTAAATATGGTTAAAAATGAAAGCCTACATAATAGATCCCTGGCACTTTTTTCTGAAGCTGCATGTTAATTTGCTATTAGTATATGCAGCCCATAGGAAATGTTGTGAACCCTGGAAGTGTGCCTTCTCTGTTGTGGTACCTGGCCTATTGGCTTTTGTAAGACACTAAAGGTCTATCTGTTGCTATACGCTGTGGATGAATATAGTATGCTGGCTGGTGTCCTCAGTTGCCAATCTGTTTTTATGAGAATGTTTTTATGATTGATTTTAAATTTGTAATTTTTAAATGTACATATTTTTGAATTTGTGAGCTCCCTAGGGTGGTTTGCAAGTTGGGCATCCATAGAGGTTGAATAAATATCCACGCGCCTTTATTGCTTAAAATGTTTGACCTGTGAGATAGTCTTGAGGATCGTACCCAAAAAAAAAAAAAAAAATTACAATACAGTTACTCAGAAGAAAATCGTACTGTGTTCAAAATATATATGTAACATTTATCTTAGCTTCTGATAATAAATTATATAATTATGTCTAGACCAGTGGTTCTCAACCTGTGGGTCGGGACCCCATTTGGAGTCGAATGACCATTTCACGGGGGTCGCCAAACAAGGCTGTCTGCCATTTTTCCCCCTTTTCTTTGGCCACGCCCCTGGCACCCGGTGATGTATAAGTGGTTGGGGGTCACCATAACATGGGGAACTGTATTATGGGGTCGCAGCATTAGAAAGGTTGAGAACCACTGGCCTAGACCCTAGTTACTTGAGGGACTGCCTATCTCCCATAGTATCTGCCCAGCTAATTTGATCTGGTAGTGTCGGCACACTCCAGGTTCCATTCATTATGCCAGCTGTCAGAATTGTGGAAGCACACCTGCTCTATAGAACAGGGGTCTTCAAACTGTGGCCTGCGGGCTACATCTGGTCCTCTGGAAGGCTCCTTTTAGCCCTCCAGCCATGTGTTTCCAAACAGCACCGGGAGAGAAAGCAGATTGTATTCACCACTGTTTGGAAAGAAAGGTAGGATTCCCTCAATTTCTCCAGTGGAGGGGGTTGCTAGCCAGCTGGAGGGTTGGTGGACGAGGAAGGGGAAACACATTCCTTTTTAAAATTGGCACTGGTTTTGAGCCAGCTGGAGGGTTGCTTCCTGTCAGAACTGCCATCCTTTGCTCACACCTGTGCTTTGCTAGATGCCAGTCTGCCATAAGCCACGGGGAAACAGAAAGTGATCTTCCTGCTGTTCTGAGCTGTGTTCTGAGCTGTCCCAAGGCTGAGGACCTGGAAATGGAATGCAGTGCCTATCCATCTATCCAACTGTTGCAGTGACAGTGACCAACACATCTTCTTTGAATATGACTGGACAATGGAGAGAGGACGGGGTGGAAAGGAGAAGGGAAAGTTAACTAGGGAAATCTTCATGCGCAGACTTTTAGATTTGGCTTTGCTACTATAACTGCTTGGCTTTAGTAAAAGTAACCTTGTCGCTACTGAATGGAGCCAAGAATGTTTCTTTCTTAAGATACCAAGCTGGGTCAGGTCTGACACTTCCTTTGCTGGTGGGGAGGGGGGGTTGATCTAAGGGACTCCCTTGGATTGTTTCTCCCCCCACACAAAGAAAGCCCCATTTGAACTGGCTCAGGCCAGGTGGATGAGGAAGGGTCATCTGGAGGGTCCCTTCCTTTGCCTTGTGTGTGTGGGGGGGGAGTGATCTGGCTTAGTTGGGCACATTTATAAAATTTATTTTTCCCCCTCTGGTCCTTGAATGTTTGCAAAATGTCCAATGTGGCCTTCAGACTGAAAAGTTTGGAGACCCCCCACTATAGAAGAATGGAATGAGGTTCCTGCCCAGATTCAAATGGCCTCCGCCCTATTTGTATTTCAAACATCTCTGAAGATGTAGCTCTTTGCCCAGGTGTTCTGGCCAAAACCTGATTCACCCAAAGCAACCAAATCACTTTGAAGATGGAACATACATTTATTTTCATGCAATCAATAATGCAGTATACTGGGCTCTCAGCAAAGTTTTGTACTTTGTTGAACAGTCATGCAAAAGTAGAACCAGAGCTTATATACCTTTTACCCATTACTTTGCAAAGAAAAAGCCAGAGAAAGGAATGGTTGAAATGCCTTACACCAGTGGTTCTCAACCTTTTTAATGCTGTGACCCCCCAACCGGTCATAAGTCGAGGACTACTCAACCGGTCGTAAGTCGAGGACTACTCAACTGGTGCAGCATCGTTTGCAGAATGGGACTTTTGGCGGGCTCAGCAGGGCAGAGACAGCCTGGACAATTCCTTTTGGCTTTTGAAAGCCAATAGAATTAGACTCTATTCAAGAGAGTCTATTCTATTGGCTTTCAAAAGCCAATAGAATAAAAGGGAGTAGCACAGCTAAGGAAAAGGGGAAAAAATGGCGGACTGCGTTGTTTGGTGACCCCCGTGAAATGGTCGTTCGACCCCAAATGGGGTCCCGACCCACAGGTTGAGAACCACTGCCTTACACGGTTCTGCCAGGAACAAAAGGAAGTGGTGGCCATTTGTTATACTACTGTTGGAATGATTAGTTAAATACAGTGGTTATGAGGATCACCAGTTAGTAAGTCAGATTAGTGAAAGGAAGGAAGATGGGTATGTGTGGAATTTCAGAGGTTGCTCGGTGACTTATCAGATAAATTGTAGTGTGTAGTTCTTATGTTGATATATTTTTTTCTAATACTGTGAATAGTTCAATTAGCTGCGACCCTTACCTGGATCAGGCATTCATTGCTTATTCAATTGGAGCAGCTTCGAGTGGAATCCCTAAGGCAGTGGTTCTCAACCTTTCTAATGCCGCGACCCCATAATACAGTTCCCCATGTTGTGGTGACCCCCAACCACTTATACATCACCGGGTGCCAGGGGCGTGGCCAAAGAAAAGGGGGAAAAATGGCGGACAGCCTTGTTTGGCGACCCCGTGAAATGGTCGTTCGACCCCAAATGGGGTCCCGACCCACAGGTTGAGAACCACTGCCCTAAGGGATCACTTTCTTGTGACCATGAGGGTTGTCAGCACCACCAATCTCAAGTGGGAGAGATCTATTGTAATGGTCTGTTGAAGTCGATTTACGGAAACTTTTGGTTTTCAGTAAGTTTTCGGAGTATTTTCCAACTATTTGACAGCAATTTGTTTACCTTCTTGACACCTGGAAAACTAAGTTGCAAAAAAGTGCTAGACAGGTTTACTCCCAGCAATCTCTCCTTTTCATTAATACAAGTTCTATACTTAATTTATTTACTTGCTCTAGGAGATAAATGACACAAAAACACCAAAAGCAATGCTAGAAGAAGACATGAATATAATAAGCATGGATATAAATCATTATTTACTTTTATTTTTTAAAGGTTTAATTGGCTGCCCATCTTAAGGGCCATAGCCCTAGGCAGCTGACAAAAGTAGTAATAAAAACATAAATAATAAAATCAATCTCCAACAAAAATAAATAAAATCCCAGTAAACAAACATTCAGTACATCAACATTTACAGCCATGAGCTCCAGTTCTTTACGGAAGAACCAGATTTTAAAAGCTTTCTGGAAAGCTAGAAAAGTTAGGACCTGCTGAAACTCAGACTTGACTATATACTGTGGCAGTAAGCGTGACAAGCTTCCATATTTTTATGTTCTTTTCATGTCTGCAAAATGCCATCCAGTAATACTGTTTAAAGAAAAATAATTCTGTTGATGAATGGTGACAAAATGAATCATTGGCCAGTTTCAGTGACCTTTTTGCTAGATATTTTGTAGAGAAAAATCATTATCAGAGTTAGATGGTGGTTAGTCAAAATCCAATTAAGGGAGATATCTTCCAATGAGAGATTTCTTTGAGTTTGTGGATTCTGATGAAGTGGGCAATATTTTATGTGAACTGGATTTTTGTCTGTTTTAGCCTAATCAAGTTGCCAAGAAGGGGATAAAGATTTGGTTGGGGAAGTGGTGAATTCTTTGAGAAAAGGGAATCATTAACCTTGAATGAAATGGCAAGAGGGAGGCTTGACTCTTGAAGTGGCCATCTTCACTGCCCCATCTTCACACTTTTTGGGGGAAGGTACTTGAGAAGGTAAAGGGTAGCAGCAATATCAACTGAGAGATAAACTTTGTACCAACTGGGAAATAAAATAGGATCCTGACATGTCTAGTTGATAATTTTGTCAGCTAAAAGATAAAGAAATAGAAGGACAGTTATGTTGGACTTCATTCTTACTAATAGGGATATAATGATTGAAGGGGTAGAAGTTGTAGAAACTTTGAAGGAAGAATGACTATGTCATATTAGCATTCAACATAATGTAGGCACGGGTAATTGAACAAAGTCAAACTATTCTTTTAGATTTCAAGAAAGGTGATTTCAACAAACTAAGAGATTAGGAAAGATTCTTTGGATGGAGATCCTAAAGGAAAAAACAATTCAGAATGTTTGGGAGACACTGAAACATGAAATTATAAAAGACCAATCGAACACAATACCACAAAGGGGAAAAAAAGACACACGATGAAACCAGCATGGCTGCACAAAGAATTGCCTGAGAAACTGAAGGACAAAATGAACAAATATAAAAAAATAGAAGATGGTGTCAGAAAAGCTAAAGCTCAGAATTGCAACAAATGCCAAAAATAACAAAAAAAATCTTTTAGTATGTAAAGAATAAGAAGAAAGTCAAGGAAAAGATTGGTTCACTAATGTGAGAAGATGATAAGATGGTGGCAGGCAGCAGGGAGAAAGCGGAACTGCTTAATTCCTTCTTTGCATCTGTCACAATTTATAAAATAAAAAAAATAGTCCAACCTATCAAAAGTAGCACCGTGGGAGATAGAAGAGGAATGCAGGTCAAAAGAGGCAAAAAAAAAAAAAAATTAGTAAGAGAGCACCTATCCGCTCTAGACAAATTTAAATCTCCAGGACCAGATGGTTAACATCTCAGGGTTCTGAAGGAACTGGCAGATGTGATCTCGGAACCACTGAACAAAACCTTTTAGCACTCCTGATGAATGGGGGAACCGTGATAAATATCAGTCAGTTGCCAAGCATCTGAATTTTGATTATGTGTCTTTGTAACTTCAAACAGTCATTAAACGAACTGTTGTAAGTTGAGGACTACCTGTACATTTTATCGTATCACTATTAGGGTTTTAAAATAATGCAGAACAGTGACACACAGGCTGTTCCTTCCCCCACCCAAAATTGTTTTATTGTACAAAATTAAATTAGTATCTTATTTTACTGTCTTCCTATTATTATGAATTTACAACTATTTCTATTTTTATTCAGTTTATACATTTCTATCTCTATGTTCTTGTGGGAAGTCAGCCCCTCAGAGAAGGAAATATTAAAAGGGCAGGAAAATATATATCCTCAAAGGATCTTGAAGAGGCAGAAAAACATGCCAGTTTTTCTTAATGACCCCAGGTCTCCCTCCCCCAAGCAGAAACCAGCTCTGTAGAAATGCAGATGGAGACCCTAGCTAGACGATCAAGAAGACAAAGACACATAAAATCTACATACCCCACCCAAGCTCTAAGATAGGATATAATAGGATTAACACAGAGATACCAAAGGGCACACTCAGACTCAGGTCAAAGTTCATGCCACAGGAACAACTCCAAACAAAAGGCTCTATAGGGTATAAAAACCCATTCCCTATATGTGCTCATTCTCTTTTTTCTGCCAGAGCCATCTTTCTGTCTGGCTCTCCTCTACAATAAATTGCAACCTTCTTTCTAAAGCAGTCGCCATGTTGTTTATCCCCGGCTTGGACTGAACCACGATGAAGACTTTTCTTCCAACATTCTATTTCTCTATTCCTATTTCTATGTTTGTAGCACTATGTTTTCTTATATTAAATATTTCTTAGCTTTTTAAATCTTTCCTTTTCCTCCAGATGTTCTTTGCCAGTAGCCAGTCTCAATGCATTTGCATGTGAAAAAACTTTTCACTATAGACTTGTGAATGGGGTTTCTCTCCCTTCCCAAGTCGGAAGAAATTACAGCATTCTGTTTCTGGAGCTTTAGAGCTGCTGCACATGGTGGACTTAGCTATAGATTCTAATTGGGCTCTTTTCCTCCTTTGTGTCTCAGGTCTGCCTCTCAACAAACAGTCCTGCAACTCGAACTCTCTTCCTATTTGAAAACTACTCTGAGTTGCTTAGTTGGAGTTGGAGGTTTCTCATTCCCAAGTCTCTGCTCTCTTCATGGCTTGACTCCTTTCTTGATATATCCACCCACATGCTTTCTTTCAGTTACCTTTTTATAAAATAAACTCACCTGTTAAGGAGAGGTTGGGGCTGCTTTAACCCTCCTATTTCCCGGCAGTACCAAAACTGAATCCTAGAATGGAGAAAAATGCCTGCTCACTCCAGGTGGCGAGTTCATTCATAAACCATCTAAAGTCTAGTTTTGAGGTTGCTGTAAAAAAAATATAGAATGGTAATATCCACAAAACTGATCATAAATTTATTAGAAAAATTATGATATAAAAATTGAAAAATTCACATTCTTCAAGCCTGAAAAGATACTCTGAAAATTTGAAAAGATGGGAGATTAAAATGATTTTATAGAATCATGAAAAGCATGGTACAAGGGCTGATATGTACAATATATAAATATACGCTGAGCCCAGCCCTTTAAACTTAAACACAACAGTACTAATTTGTGATATTTACTTGCCATAATATGTTTAAGAGTTTTAAGACTTACTGCATCGCTGACTAGACAGTTAAGGTTATGTTTTCTTCCCTTGCCCTGAGCCATTATGCCTTACTTCACTACACTGAATTAATGCTGAAGGCTGTGGCCAGAATTGAAGACCTTTTCTTTAGAAAGGAAAGATTAATAAGATTGGTAACACCTAGTATGGGGTTTTGAACTTCATGCTAGCATGTATATGAGCAATAGCTATTTCATTTCACAACTTCATTTCCTTTAACTGCAATCTATAATCCAACTAATCTTGACTATACTGTTCTTTAGCTGTGGGAGTTGCCAAACATCAAGTCCATCTACATGACTAGCATAATAAAGTTATAGACCCTAGCTGATTTTAATGTTTCCCCCATGTTGTCTACTTGCCTATTTTCAAGGACATTGATTTCCATGACACAATGATAGTGCAGTCTGCTGATTCTTCTGCAGGAAAACATACTGAGTTCTGGAGTTACACCAAATCATTCTGCTATTTCTAATAAATCTCCAGAGTTATGTCAGAAAACCTCTCACTTTCTGTAAAAGGAATCATTGAGAGCATCATTCTGGAAGATTGTGTTCTTGCCTTCTTTTCTAGGTACTTTACCTTTCAAGAACAATAGCCACCTTAGGGTTTATTAGATCTCTGCAGCTATTTTTTTTAGGTGCCCTTGTTTCTGGAATATGCTGCTTGCTTCTCTACTTCCATCTTTTAAAGTGGATTGTATAACATAGGGCAAGGCTATCTAAGATACCACTTATCTCCAATTGTTTCTGCCAGCCCAGTGTGTTCCAGCAGAGATGGGGTAGTCTGGGTCTCCTCCATTAAAGATTGCCACCTTGTGGGACTTAGGAAGCATGCTTTTCTATTGCAGCTCCTATCCTCTGGGACAGCAGCCCCCCCCCCCCGAGTAAGGATGACATTTTTTCTTGTGGGGTTCCAGAATACCTTGAAAACCTGGCTTTTGTCTCAAACCTGTTTTGTTTTATAGGTTTTGTTAGTAGACCATTTTATTGATTGATTTTATTTGAATTGATTTTAGACAGTGTACATCATAAAACATAAAAAAATAATATACAATATATATATATGGCCCCAAGTAAAACTGCTACTATAGATGTTAATACAACCAGGAAAAGGACCCTTAACATACTTGGGGCCCCAGGCCTGGGGACATAAGTCTTCACAGCCTTGCAAAAGGCCAACAAGGTCGGGTCATCTTGATATCTATCGGGAAGGATATTCCAGGGGTCAGAGGTAACAGTATAGAAGGCAAGTCTCCTGGTTCCCAACTTCTGACATTCCTTGGCTGATGCACTTGCAATGTGCCCAACCTGACTGACTGAATTGGACAGATAGAAATGACTGGTGGAAAATGGTCTCTAAGACAATCCTGCCCCAAGCCCTGAAGAAGTTTAAAGGTGATAATCAGCACTTTGAATTGCATTCGGAAACACCTTGGCAACTAGTGCAGCTCATGAAACAGTGATGTTACATATGTCAGATATCCAACACCTTTTACTCTATGCAGCTGCATTTTGTATCAGTTGAAGCTTCCGAATATTCTTATAGGGCGGTCCCATATACACATTGCAGTAGTCTAGACAAAAGGACACAAGGGTCCAATCCAGGAACAAACAAAGCTTCCCAATTCAAGTATGGATGCAACTGGCACACCGTCCTAAAGTGTGCAAAGGCCTCCTAGCCATAGCTGGCACCTGCTCTTCTAACAAAGCCAGATTGCAGATCAAATCTGTCTGGGGCAATGCGACCCCATCCAGGACTAGTGTGAAAAAAACTTGTTGCTATAACAGCCAAATACCCAAAGCCACTCTATTTTGCTTGGGTTAAGACAGTGTTTCTCAACCTTGACAATTTTAAGGCATGTGGACTTCAACTCCCAGAATTCCACAGCCAGCAATGCTGGCTGTGGAATTCTGGGAGTTGAAGTCCACATGCCTTAAAATTGTCAAGGTTGAGAAACACTGGGTTAAGATGAAACCCATTGCACCATTCAGACCCTTACAGCCTCTAGGCACTAAGACAGGACACCCATGCTATTGTTCAGGCAGACCAGGGTGGAGATATAAAGTTGGGTATTATTGGCATATTTGTGACGCTTCACCCATACTATCATTCATCTCACTAGCAGCATCATGTAGGTGTTAACTAGAAAAGTGTCTCACAAAATAGGTGTTGTGGGCTAGATCTTTTCCCTCCCATTCCATACTGAATGGAACCAACTCTGAGGAAGGAGAACCAGCACAACACACGGCCACCCATCCCCAGCTCCTGAAACTAGCCTAGAAGGATAATATCATCAACAGTATTAAAGGTAACTGAGAGCTCAAGAACAGTGAGGATGGTCACACTACTCCCATTCCACTTTCAGCAGAAGCCATCTAAGAGCACAATCAGGGCCGTCTCACTCCCATAACCCAGTCTGAAACCTGGCTGAAAAGGGTCCAGATAATCTGCCTAGCATTCAGGGTCCTTTGCAGCTGCCATGTGATCACCTTCACAACTTTCCCTAAAAAGGAGAAGTTGGAGACTGGATGAAAGCTGTCCAGACTTACTGGGTCAAGTAATGGTTTCTTCAGGAGAGGGCACACGACTGCCTCCTTAAGAGGAACCACCCCTTCCCTCAAGGAGTATTGATCATTGCCCAGACCCAATCATCTGTTCCTTCCTGGGCAGCTTTAACCAGTTAGAAGGGACATAGGTCTACAGAGGTGACTGAGCTAGCAGCTGCAAGAAACCCTGCCCACATCTTCAGGTACAATGCCCAGATAATTGTGCAAAGCTCCCCCCTTTAATCTCCATGGGCATTGCCATAAAGCTCCATAGAGTGAATATGAGCAATTTAATCTGCTCCAAAGCACCAGAAGGCAAGACAAGAAACAACGGATGAAAACTAATCAAGGAGAGAAGCAACCTGGCTGGTTAGATCCCAAGGACACCTCTTCCCTCATTACAGATACATTTACCGCTTTAGTGCCTAACTGTGTCTTTTTGGAGTTGTTTAAAATAAATATATGGCATCTGTTGTTTTGTTCTTCCACTTCCAACTACTTATTTGGCAACTCTTCTAAGTTATTGGCTCTTAGTATTTATACATGCGCTGAGTAATCTCACTACATTTGAAGTATTTCAATTCCTACAGTGTGTCAGTTTCCATGATTCCTTTGTACATTACCCAATTCATAGGAGCAACAATAGAAGAGTATCTACTTTTCTACCATTGCTATATGTTTCAAGCATATAAATTTTCCTTAATAAGAGCCCATACCCAACTGCTGGGCCATATGGTAGCTGCAATTTAAATGTGTTTTGCCTTTATTTTAACCCTTACAGAAATGATATTTCCATTGTGCTTCTCTGGGCATGGATGTAAAACAGCTCTTTTTTTTGTAACAGTGACAGTGTTGGAAGGTACCTTGGAGGTCATCTAGTCCGGGGTATCTAACCCCTGGGCCATGGTCTATGCAAATGTCAAGTGTGTGCAGCTCCACTTGTGCAAGTGACGCACATACACCTGCCACTCACATGGAACCGTCCTGTCACCCCCCTACCAGTCCATCAAACTAGAAAAGTTGGGGACCACTGATCTAGTCCAACCCCCTGTTCTCTGAGGAGACTATACCATTTCTGATAAATGGTTATCCAGTCTCTTCTTAAAAGCCTTATGCAGACTGAGTAAAATGTTTTAACAAAAATATCATTTTATTTTGTTTTATTAATAGGAACCTTTTGGATAGAGATACATTTTCAAAATCTGATCCAAGTAAGTATTATTTTGGTATTCCCCTTTTGGAATAAGGCAATGAAGACATAATGCATAAATATGTACATTATTTGCATAAATAATGTTCATTACAATAGTATAATTTCAGATATCCCTTCCCTCAAATGCACTGTTGAATTGAGATTTTACTGTAGGAATTTAAAAACCAGATGTTGATTGGCTGATTGAACACCAGCACCTATTTGAATGCAGTTTTGTGATAGACTGTGCTTAGAGATATGAAAGCTTGAAAAAGAAATTGTGGATATTTTGTGTCTGTTTTACAAGGCCTGTTTTGTTTACCAAAATTGATAAAGTAGGCTATGAAGTATTTTTTTTTTAATAAAAGAGAATAGGTGTAGCTCAGGGTTGACGTGAGGGGTCCTTGGTGCTCTCTGAGCTTGCTTGTTTTCTTGCAGGTGTTTCATTACCCAAACTAGGTAACATCATCACTAGCACTGATGATGTTACCTAGTTTGGGTAATGAAACATCTGCAAGAAAACAAGCAAGCTCAGAGAGCACCAAGAAACATTTTTTATTTTTAATACATAACAATCAAGATGTTAAAAATAGAGAAGCTTGTCAAGAGACAAATATCAGTAGAAGCATGAATTCTATTACATTCAGCCTTAAAATTAATATAGCCACTGTTTTCCATTTAAGTCTCTTTCCTTTACTGCTGTACAATAAAATATATTACATATATTTATTATATGTATACAATATAATATATTATATTTTTATAGTTAAAATGTGATGTAAGGGATTGGCGGTAGTTTTTATGGCTGACTGTAGTAGGCCATATTTAGTGTGGAAGGGATAAAATAAAAAAGTAGACTAAGCCAAGATTATCATTCCCCCCTTTATGCCCCAGTGCAATGGACAAGTGTTGAACTTTGAAATTTCTAAAATAAATCTATTTTCCGTGAAATCTGGGGAGGGGTCTTTGTTCTCTCTATGGGCTCTTCCTCGGGGGAGGCATACAGTCTGTGAATTGTATACTCAAGTGTCAAGTTAACAGGGATGGATAATTCTGGTAAATTTAAATGTTTTTTAGTATACATTAAACTCTGACTCAGATGTCTATTTTTAAAAAATACAATTATCTGTATATATATATATATATTTAAAAAATAAACAAAACCACATATAAATATTCAAATTCCAGATATGAATTTCAGTTCATCAACTCTTAAATATAACTTGTGTTATGTAATTTTATTAAATATAATTCTTAAATATAACTTGTGTTTATGTAATTTTCATCTGCCTAATATTATATCTTAAATATTAGTCTATAATGGAATGTTCATTTGCATACATTTTTTATATTGATTGTTTTTTCTTCTCTTCTGCAGTTTGTGTTTTGTACACCCAAGGGATGGGAAATAAAGAATGGAGAGAGGTAATGTTATATATAGCAGTTGAGTACTGTCATATAAAAGTACTGGTGTGAGAATTCTTTGCTTTCCAAGAACTGGCAAGGGCCAACATAGCAAATGTATACACAGGGGTAGGCAACTTGGCTCTTTTATGACTCATGGACTTCAACTCCCAGAATTCCTGAGCCAGCCATGCTGGCTCAGGAATTCTAGGAGTTGAAGTCCACGAGTCATAAAAGAGCTAAGGTTGCCTACCCCTGGATACACAAATGCTTTATTACAACTTCCCCAATAACAGGATATTGCTTTGGGTTAACTCTACCCTTCTAGGTTTTGCATGTTGTTGTTGCCGCCATGTAAATGTCTTGAATTCTTTTATACTCAGTCTCTAACACTCAGTTCAAAAAAAAGACTCAAAATCTATTAAGTAGCATACAATCTTTTTTCTTTTTCCAAATGTTCTTGCACTGGTTGCAATGAGTTGTGGTCCTTTTCTAGTTGTTACCAAGTCCAGGCAAAACTCCAAGCAGGACTCCCTCCAGGATATGTTGCTCACCGCAGTTGGTGGTCCTGGCAGTTGACTTGCTGTTTGAAATAGCTGCCAATAGATCATAGAATCATAGAGCTGGATGGGACCTTGGAGGTCTTCTAGTCAAATTTGAGCAGGAAGGCAGGAGAATGGCTATGCCGGTTGTCCAGTCTATTATTGAAAACCTCCACAACTCCAGGAGGCAAGCTCTTTCATTGGTAATTGCTCTCACTGTCAGGAAATTTCTCCTTAGTTCTAAGCTATATCTCTCTTTAAGCTTCCACCAATTACTTCTGTCCTGCACTCTGGAAGACTATCATACCTAGTATTTCTCTTCGTTAAATTAGACATACTGCTGGCTCATATTTAAGTGATAGTCCATTAGGACACCTAGATCTCTTTCACATTTACTACTTCTGAACCAGGTACCACCTATTCTGTACCTGTGCATTTGGTTTTTCCTGCCTAAGTGCAGGATCTTATTTTTCCCACCACCGAACTGCATCTTGTTGGATAGCATCCAGTGCTCAAGTCTGTCAAGATCCTTCTGAATCTTGAGTCTATCTTCCAAAGTATTAGCTGTTCCCCCCCCCCCCCAGCTTGATGTCGTCTGCAAATTTGGTACATTCTCCTTCTAGATCATTCATGAAGATGTTAAAGAGTACTGGGCCCTGTTTGCAATTCCTTTCCTCCTACATCCTTTTTTTTTCTATTCCGCCTTAGCATTTGCATTTGTAAGCTAAGGGGGGGGGGAAGGGTCAGCCTGCTTCTGGATGTTGGCAAGTCCTTGAAAATGCCAGGGTATGGCTCAGTTATCATAGGCAGCTGGAAATGCTAACTTGCAGGCTTGTGAGATAATTGTGAGGGAATGTATGACTGCACGAGGGAAGTGAAGGTAGGAAACATTTCTGCCTGGCTGCAAAGCACAGATTGCAGCCATTCCCTCACAACTGGCTCTATTTATATATCATGCAGCACAAGATTTGAGCATGAGGTTGAAAGCTGAAAAAAGTTTAGTATTGTACAGATTACCCTATATTCAGATGCACTTGCCCAGAAATATCTTTGGACAATTTTGGCAGGGTCACCAGTTGTGCCTAGAAGCTTTAGTATGCAACTACTTGTTGACAGGAAATATCCAGTTAAGCTGAATAACACCTATTCTATTACATGCTGAACTGATTACTGATAGGTTTCTGGGACTAATTCAAAGTATTAAATATTTGCTGTAGAGGATTTGGGCCTGGGCTCCCCAGAAGGTAGAAAATTCCTGTGGTGCCTGGGAGGCAATGCTATAGGTCTGAACCCCTAGAAAGATCAGAAAGTAGGAACCTATAAAATAACATTCTCAGTAACATTATTTTAGATCACTTCTCTCTATAAGGTTAGACTGGCCTCACGCTTTTAGCCTTTAGATGACGAATGAGACTTTGTCGAAACGTCGCCAAGACACTTCCAATTTGACGCGGGAGAAAACCCGAATAACCAAAGACATACATATACATACATACATACATACATACATACATACATGTAGGTCTTTGGTTATTCGGGCTTTCTCCCGCGTCAAATTGGAAGTGTCTTGGCGACGTTTCAACGAAGTCTCATTCGTCATCTTCAGGCTGGTGTTTTTGGCTTCGTGCTTTCTCCTCCAGGACTCAAACCCTTCTATCAGGCATGCAGTGGCAAAATACTGTGTTGCGGCAATGTCCACAAGAAAAAAATTGGTTACAGATTTATAGCCGTCAACTTGTGCCAATTTTTGGGAGATATCTCTAATAATTTTTGGAACATTATATTTACTCACACACTTATCGGCTTTCCACTCACGTAAACTAGGGAGTGACCCTAACATTTTGAGAACATGTATTTTCTTAACAGAGATGTTATTATTTACTATTAATGTCAGTACTATTTTTATTTTATTTTTTTCTTAATATATTGTAAAAAGTGATGTCTATTGCTGGTCTGTGACCATAATAAAGTTGTTGCTGCTGCTGCTGTTGTTGTTGTTATTATTATTATCAGTTGTGTCCTTGTCTTGGAGCTTTTAATAGCTCCAAAAGATGACAAAGCCATTCTTCTTCTTTTTCTTACTATGGTGCTTTGATTCTTCTTAAAGGTGTTTTTTGTTCAAAGTGTTCAATTTCATAGCTTGCATTATTATAATTTCCCAGTCAGTCTAAGAAGCTGAGTTTTGTATATATTGTACACATATTATTAAATAACATCTTTAATATAATAATACACCTTATTAAATAGCAGCTTTCTCAGTGGGCCAAAGAAACTGATACATCTGCAGTTCATTGATTTGGTTACAGGTAGTCCTCAATTAACAACCATTCTTTTAATGACCATTTGAAGTTACAACAGAAATGAAAAGGTGAATTATGACAGTTCCTCACACTTAGATCTCGTGCAATATCCCCACAGTCATGTGATCAACATTTGGGCACTTGGCAACTGGCATGTATTTACAATGGTTGTATGGTCCTGGGATACTGTGTGATTGTCATTTGTGACTTTCCCAGCTGGTTTCCCAATAAGCAAAGTCAATGGGAGAAGCCAGTTTTGTTTAATGGCAAAAAATATTGTAAAATCAGGTGCCACTCACTTAACAACCACCTTGCTTAGCAACAGAAATTCTGGTCCCAATTGTTCTTCAAGGATTATCTGTACTGTCAAGTCCCTTTTTTGGTTTTCTTCTGAGATCAAGTAATGCAGAAATTCATTCTTGTCCCCTGCTCATTGCATATTATTTTTCATGTACAGCCACTTATTATGCTTCTTCCTTCATTGTTTGTAACCTCTTATTAATCAGTTCAGTATTAAAGAAAAATATAATCAAATAATGATTTTGGTTCTGATATTTATAAAAATCCTTTGAAATTTAAAATTGGAAACAAACGGGCCTATATTGTATTTCAGGCATACTTAAGATACAGTTATTGGTGCATCATCTTGCCTTTTTATATACTAGGATCAATTCTTTTTTGAGTTTACAACAGAGGAAAAAATAATCAGGGCATATGCCATAAATGAGCACCCAAAGGGTTGCATGTAGCAGTTCCATATAGTCAAAGGCTGCCTTCAGTCAGGTGAGCAGGCCAAGAACTACTATTTTTTCACTAGAAAGAAATGGGAAGTAAAAGAAGCTTAAATTAATGCTTCTGTTGCCATTAGCAGTAGAGATGCATCAATTTTCATCTACTTCACTAGGAGAATTACAGAATAACAGAATTAGAAGGATCTTGTAGGTCTTTTAGTCAAATCTCTTGCTCAAGCAAGAGATCCTATATTCTGGGGAAATGACCAATCTCTTCTTGAAAACTTCCAATGATGAAGTACCCACAACCTCTGGAGGCAAGCTGTTCCAATGATGAATTGTTCTCACTGATAGGAAATTCCTCTTTAATTCTAGGTATTAGAATTTGCTCTTGGATAAGCTTCCATCCATTACTTCTTGTCCCTCCCTCAGGTGTTTGTTTGGTTGGTTTTTTTGGGGAGATTAGTTCGACCTCCTATTCTCTGTGACAACCCTTTAAATATTGAAAGACGACTATCATGTCACCTCTAGTCCTTTTTGTTAGACTACTAGACTTTCCTTGAAAAAAAGAAAGAAAAAAGGGAAGCTTTTTTGTGTGTTTTATTCTGGAAATGGGCTGAAAATCTTTCCAATTTTGCTGACATTGAAAGAAAGGATTTTTTCCTCTCCCAGAAGAACGGCAAGCTGTTTATGGAAATGATGGTGTGCATATGAGTAGAGGAAGTGATTTTGTTTGTGTACATGCTTTATCCAAACAACTGAAGTGACTGCGAAAAATCTTACCTACTCGTGGCTTATATGATAAAAAGGTGACAGACTGGGATAAATGACTTCTTAATGAAATCTGAGTATTTAACAAAAGCATAATTTGAAGCAAATTGGACTACAACTTTTTCTTATTAGACCCCTTTGCAGTCAATTCTGAATTTAAGTAGAAGAATAATATTAACCGATTACATAGATCAGATAAATATTTGGGAATGGCTTCTGAGAATACTTATTTCTGTAAAGACTGAAAGTTTCTCTATTAGTAGATCATTTTCATTAAAGTCTCTCATTTCCTCTTTTATCTCCTTTAAACTGGCCCATGATTTGTTCATATATATTCATATTTTTATTTGGTATTTTTACTTGAGGTGTACATGGGCAGAAAGATAATTATATACTGATGCACTTTCTTTAAAATATTATTTTATAGTTTGGAAGAACAGAAGTAATTGACAACACTTTGAACCCAGATTTCGTAAGAAAATTTATAATGGATTACTTTTTTGAGGAGAGACAGAACCTGAGATTTGATTTGTAAGTTTACTAATAAACTTGGATTTTGATAATATAAGTGTATTCATCTATCAGAATAGTACAGATACCAGGAGCTATTTTGTCAATAAACTACTTGTATTAGATAAGTCATATTTTATTATAGTAGTTTAAATTGTAATGAAGTGCTGAACTGATTTTTAAAAATATAGTCTGCAGTAAAAAAAATTTCTAAAACCCTAGTTTTCACTATTTTATAGTATATTTCCAGATTAAGGCAGTGTAAAAACTGTCCTGTTCTGCAGGCAAATCATGATGTATCAATTTATCAGAAATAAGAGCAGAAATTATTTCTTATGTATCTCATAAAAATGTAGCAGGTAATATATGAAACCATATTACTACAATCTGTTGTTTCTTTTGCCAAAAGATAAAGACAATTTAAGTGATAAGAGTCAGAAATGAACTCTATGCTCTTACTAAGCAATGCTTGCACAGATTTGTAGAACATTGCCAGTATTTTTTTTTTTATAAAATCAGTTTTGGCAGAGTATATTTTCCAAATTGAAAAATAGAATACAGTACCACAAAATATGATGAATAAGTTATAAATAAGACTTGGAGTTTCTGATTCTAACTTTGTTAGTTTAAATGTTCAAAAGCCCACTCAGTTTTTGTTATTTTTTTAATGCATTTCCAGTGGGCTTTGTACTAAAGTTGTGAAGCAATACTTAAATAGATACTATAATCTTAGCAGAGTACAAATCAGAAAACAAACAAAATTTCATAATTATATCTTTTGTGTTCTGCCAAATGCACTGGAATGCCAGTTAGAATCAGGGATTTCCATTTACTTCTTATTTGTGTTATGCATGTTGTTTATCACTTTTTGTTTGTTGGCTGGTTTTCCATTTTGAAAATACATAATTGATTTAAGGTTAAGTGCAAGATTAAGTTAAACCTGGAAGGCCGGTTTCACACATAGTAGATTATCTTATTAATTGTCTTTCTTAACTATATAACTTTAGGATGCAAGTACCTGCAGACTCCAGTATGTCCTTGAATATTTTTGCCTTAAAATATTAGAGTGAATAAATCTATCTTTTCTTTATAGGTATGATGTTGATTCTAAGAGTCCAAATCTTTCAAAGCATGTAAGTGTGTTAATTTACAAATTTATCCATATAGTATTTTTTATTAATTGAGAATCTAGGAGCCAGTTGGGTATAGTGATTAAGGCACAGACTAGAAATTAGTCTCAACTTAAGCACAAAGGTATCTGGGTGGTTTTGGGTCAATCATCCTCTCTCAGCTGTAGGAAGAAGGCAGTGGCAAACCACTTCCAAAAATATTGCTAAGAAAACTTGCCCAGGCAGCTTCCAGGAGTCAATACTGGCTCAAACTATGAAAAAATGTGGTGGGAGAATCTGGTTCATCACATGGGAATATCATATTGATTTACATAAAATTAGATTTTGAATTAATTTTTAAACCTGGGGCTCTGAAATTTACTGAGGGAATTTGAGGTACCCTTGGAAAACAAAATATTTATATTCTATCAAACTAGAATGAAATTCACAAAAAAGATTATGAGGTAGGGATGAAGTGAGATGTTGGAGCAGGTATTAGTTTAAAGCAGACATGTCAAACACAAGGCCCGGGGGGCGGATGCAGCCCACGAAGTGGTTTCATGTGGCCCGCAAAGCCATCCTGGAAACAGTGAGGGAACGGCCCCTACTACCTTGGCCCTGGCCCAGGCTGGCCAGGAGCTAATGTACAATTTTGTGGTGGCCATCTATGCTGAAATGCATTCAGTCTTAGCTCCACAAGGCCGTCTAGAAACAGCGAGGAACCAGCCCGTCGCATCGGCCCTGCCCCATGGGTGCATGTTGGGGAGGTGTCACCCTTTGTGAGGAATGAAGAAATCTACCATGCCTTGGTGCTTGCCCTGGTCCCACCCCCTTCTGCCAGAGACCCTCAGATCTTTCCCACTCCTGCCTAGGCCCCTACAGGCACCCTTGACGCAAACGATGTAGAGCTGGCCATGCCCACCCAGTAGGCCACACCTACTCCGTCCACGCCCACTACTAGGCTGCACCAACCTTGGCCACATACTCCTGGCCCCCCGAGGGCAACCACAATGCTGATGCGGCCCTCAATGAAATTGAGTTTGACACCCCTGGTTTAAAGCTTGCCACTTTATGTGTCTTTAAAAAGTATATGAACCTTTTTTGTTTTCAGATAAAATGTGGTAATGTGTTCCATTCAAATTAGTAATATCTGTAGCAACTTTTATATACATAGTTGGAAGGTACTGAGAACAGTGAGTATGTACATTGACTCTTGATTTACCCATGCTCATTCTGTACTCATAAACTACAATTCTTGCATCCAGACGTAATTTGTTTTATTCATTTATTTATTAAATTTATATGCCACTCATCTCACTTTTGAAGTGACCTTGAGTGGCTTAATTTAATTATTTCTAATTATGAATTTATAACTAAATTGTTCATAAGTATTGCGTTTCTTGTGCTGATAAATGTAGCGAATGTGGATGGAATACTGCAGATGGGACAATGTCTAAGCTCCATAACTTTGCGTGGTTTTTCAGGATTTCTTGGGACAAGTGTTCTGTACACTAGGAGAAATCGTTGGGTCACAAGGAAGCAGATTAGAAAAACCAGTTATGTAAGTACATTTTAAAAGATACAGATTTAGTAGTGCTATGTTGTTATAAGCCCGGTGTTATTTTCATAACATTTTCATAATGTTTACTTGTTTTCCTAATGTTGATCTGAAACTGATAGAAGAGAATATTTGTAGCTCGAATTGAATTGTGGAGTCCTCGGTGCTCTCTGAACCTGGTGGTTTTCTTGCAGATGTTTTATTACCAAACTAGGCAACATCATCAGCACTGAAAACAACCAAGCTCAGGGAACATTAAGGACTCCACTGATCTGAAATTACAGGTAATAATTATACCCCAACAAGGTCGTTGTTTGAGATAGTTGTTTTCTCACTCAAACAGAGGGGACTTTTTCATTTCAAATCCTGTAGGTATAGAATTCCCTTCCAATTCCCTTTCCTGTCCGATGAAATTTAATTGTTGACTTGGTTTTGAATGAATGATACCTTTGTCTTGATTTTTAAAATTGTATTGTAAAATATAACTGCCTGAAATACAGTTACATGAAGAATTTAAATATCTAAAATAAATTCAAACATTTAAAAATATTTTCTTTTTGTCATATGTTACATAAATAAAACATTATATAAATGTACATAATGTCAAAAAAAAAATCAAAAACTAGAGTACTTCTCCCTAGATAAAGATACATTCCTATTGCTGTGAAATAAATGTTTTAAATAAGTCCATGAATAGTAAAAGTAAGTTATCTGTTTGGCAGATTGAAACTTCCTTGGTGGAACCTGGTTGCCAAAGTAAAAATGGCTGATCTAAGTAGGCTAAAGAAGTGTGTATTTGTTGGTGGAGGGAGACTAGCTGCTGCTTTCATTTGGAATGATTATGTATTGTTGCATACATATGCTTTGATGTGACATTATATATTGCTATGAGACTGTGTGTAATAATACCTTTATTTATTTATTACACTTATATGCTGCCCATCTCATTCTGCAAAGCGGCTCTGGTACATATTGCTGCTTATAGTTTATAGTCATTTATTGTGGCTGGATATCTTTTCAAGTGCTGTACAGGTAGTCCTCATTTAGTGACTGACTCATTTGGTGACCAGTAGAATGGTACTCAGAAAGCAACTTTGCAACCAGACCTCGTACTTATAACCTTTGCAAATCTGTAGGGCAAAGAAGAGCTGAAGCACAGGTACAGTGGCAATGAATGAAGGGAGTTTCAACCTATGCCCAAAAATACAGCCTTTGCAACAGCCCCATGGTCATGTGATTAAAATTTGGTCCCTTGGCATTTATGCCCCACCGAATCACACTGCAACTCCTGCCACTTATCTCTGCCCATCTCAGCCACTCACCAGCATGCATAAAGTTACTATGGATCTGAAGGCCTCGGCCTGCTCACTGGCTATTTCTCCCTACCTCATCAGGCCCTCTCCCCACTCCACCATGCCCTGGGCCCTCTCCCATCCAATCATGCCCGGCTCCACTTACCTTTGCCTTTTTCTGCAGCTGTGGATAGGCAGGCTCCGCCAATGCAAGGCACATCTATAAAGCTAGTGTTTGGGATCTTTGTGAAGGCTAGAAGACACTTTCTACTCTTTCTAGCCTTCAAAGAGATCATGTTCACTAGATTTCTAGCTGCACCTTCCATTGGCTGTGTGCACCTGTTAGTAGCTGCAGAAAAAGGCAAATGTAATTGGACCTGGATGTGGTGGGGTGAGTAGAACACAAGGGTCTCCTGGCCCAAAGAGGTTTCTGCATACTGGTGGGTCCCGTAGCCAGCCAAGGCCTCCCAGCCCATGGCAAGTTTCCACATATCAGTAAGTACAAGGGTCTCTCTTACCTCCTGAGGCACTCCTGCATGAGGACCACAACTGGGAGAGCTTAATGACCGCAACTGGGAGAGCTAGGATTGAGGTTGTTGAGTGAAGTCACAGTGTTTCATTTAACAACCACTTCACTCAACAACTGAGATTCATGTCCCAATTGTAGTCGTAAGCAGCCACTTAATGACTGACTTGGCAGTCCCAATTATGGTTGCTAAACAAAGACTATCTGTACTGTTATGCCAATCTTAATGCTTGTATTTACTGGGCCCTTGCATGTTGTCAACATGTAGGAAGTCTTTGCTGACTATCTGTATTTGTGTTTACTGCATTCCTGCACATCTTTATTTCCTATGCCAGTGGTGGCGAACCTGTGGCACAGGTGCCAGAGGCAGCACTCAGAGCCCTCTCTGTGGGCATGCATGCCGTTGCCCCAGTCTAGGCCTTCAGCTGGGTTTTATAAAACCTTTTCACTTTAGGCCTCCGCCACCATGTGCAAAAAAAAAAAAAGGTTCAATCAGTCAAATTCAACCTCGCGGGGAAAAAAAGACCTTGCAAAGTTGGAATTGGTTGATTGAACTTTTTAGTCCGACCCAGTCTGCCATTACCACCACAGCCACGCCCACCCAGTGGGCCATGTCCACCCAATTGGCCACACTCACCCGGCACCTGACGATGTATAAGTGGGTTTTGGGTTGCAGTTTGGGCACTTGGTCTCTAAAAGGTTCGCCATCACTGTTCTATGCTATAGTGTTGTTTTTATGCAGTGTGTTTTCATATGTTGCAGTATTTATATATACAACTTATACACAATATACATAATCATGTCTCAGTGTCATTTTCCCTTGTTTACTGCCACATCATAATCTTAATCTTAATTCCCTGGGCAGGCTCCTAAGTGTTGCTTTGAATATTTTCATGGGATGTTCTTTGTTTTATTGTTCTTGCTTTCTTTGCTTGTTGCATGCTTTTGGATATGTCTGAAATAAGGATTGGACTGAGTAGCCTGACTTTGTGTTCATTTCCAGTTTTTGGTTTGATCCATTTTGTACTGCTTACATCGTTTCTGAGATCATTGCTACATTCATTTGCTTTGTAGCCTTTAAAATAATAGATTATGTGGTAGAGTTATTGAAAATCTCTTCTCAGCCTTAACTTCCCATCATTGAAACAAACAAAAAAGTGGTCTTGAATTATGTTTTAAGCTCTTGGACAAATTATGGATATAAAGACGTAGTCAAAGATTTTTTTTAAAAAAAACATATTATTAGACATTCAATGGGGAATATTGGGCATTTATTTATCCATTTATTTGGAAAGTAACAGAGGCTGATAAATATAGCGAGTCAGGCAGTTCGGCCATCATAGTAAAAGAAAAGTGTTCTTCCTTCCCTGTAGTCCTGTAAGACCTTATTGATTTATTGGCTTTCTCTAAAGGTTGCATTGTTGTAAGGTGTTCTGGGGAATGTGAAGTTAATAACATCAGTACATCAAACATTGGTTCTGCATATGATTTTTCTATCACTGCACAAAACTGTCCAATAGAAATTTATCCAGTAGCTATTTTATTATAGATAATGTATTATATGGGGGGCAGTGGCTCAGCAAGTAAAATGTTGAACTTGGTGGCTGGAAAGCCGGCAGCCCAGGTTTGAGACCTGAGTGCCATCCCAACAACTACCAACTTATCAGTAGATAAATAGATACCACGTTGGTGGAAGGTAATAGCGCTCTGTGACATCATGCTGGCCACATGACTGTAGAAGTATCTTTGGACAGTCCTGGCTCAATGGCCTTGAAACAGAGATGAGAATCAGCCCCTATAGTCAGCAGTGACTAGTGGAGTAAAATCTGCAGGGACTTCTTTATCTTTAACGTATCATATATCTGCTATAAGGGTGTGTTATGGTTGTTAAGGCAGAGGTCCCCAACCTTTTGGGCACCAGGGACCGGTTCCATGGAGAGAGGTTTTTCCACAGACCGGGGGGGGGGGGGGTGCATGGTTTTGTGTGCTGCCTGCATCCCATGAATGGGGCTTTGCTTGTTTGTGTGGACCGGTTGCTGGCATGCCACGGACCGGTACTGGTTCACGGATCGGGCCTTGGAGACCCCTGTGTTAAGGTACTCACATCTAGTCTGATTTAAGTGCATTACTATAAATTATTTATATATTTGCAGTCTTCCCTAATTGAAGAACATTTTCTCTTACTCTGCTTTATATAAGCAGGAAAGATTGTTTTATATAATCACGCTATCATTGTATAGTTTTTTTAAATTTTTAATTCTTCTTTCATAGTAATTTAAATGTATTTTTGTATTGACATGTAGAGTGTGTCTTCCTAAATGTAATAAATAAATAAACAAAGCACTTGTGATACATTAAGTGCAGTATGAGTGCTGTGATTATTCAACCTACATCCTCCCACTTTTTAAAAATTAGTTATGTTGGTTTTTTTAACAAAAAGAAATCAAGAAAATCTTCACTTTAAAGAAAAGGCACTTTGTGCCCCAGAAAGCAGAAAAGTGGTAAATTGACATCCACTATTTCTGTGCCATATAAGGCATGGACCTACCCTACTAAGTCTGCTTGCAACTTCTCTGTGAGCCTGTCTTAGTTGATGAGCTCCAAATACTACATTTGAAGCGTGGAAAAAAATTAAATTCAAGAATTGTAGGTCAGTAGTACATTATCTTTCTTTTTTCTTTCCTGTCCTTTCAACTAGGGAAAAAGTACATATATTAGTACTATTGAACTGTATATGAAAGAGCAAAGAAGTCTGATAAAAATCACCTAATGTTCTCTTTGTTTGGAAACTTTCTTTACATTTATATTTCAGTTACTTATATGTTTTTTTTTTACAGAGGAATTCCTGGGAAAAAATGTGGCATAATAATACTGACAGCAGAGGAACTGAACTGTTGCCGGGTAAATTAATAATTTTGGTTCACTGTGTGGCATTGCCAGTCATTATCTGTCAGCTCAACCTTACATCGCAGGATTGTTGTAGAGAAAAATAGAAGAGAGGCACGTGGTACACAGTGCCTTGAGCTAATGGATGAAAGGTAGGAAGGGAAGGAAGGAACTAAGGAAAGTGTTCTCTAATAGTTAACTGGAATTAATAAAAACACTTTTACCTTTGACTATAATTCTTTGCAATAGCAACCAATTCCCTAAAAAGATAATGGCTCTCTAAAGTTAAAAAGATTCACTAGAACCAGAAAAATATTTAAAAAAGTTCAGATCTTAGCCCCATCATGCTCTGATTAGATGTATCCTAGGAGCACTGTTTGGTGCTTTTCACTTTTAATCTTTGCATTGGAAGCATCCACAAACCAAAAGAAGCTTCTTCTGAATATCAGCATTATTTTCTAGATGACCGCTGAATTACAATCCTGTTTCATTGCATTACGAGCTGCTGCAAATCCACAGTATTGCATCATGATTGGAAAAGCAGAAGTCACCTGCTATCAGAAATTATCCAGCCAATGGTGCCCAAAAGAAATATATTTATCCAGCTCACAAAAGAGAGAGCGGGAGATAGAGCACTCACTGCCTCTTTGGGGGAATATTTTTGGTGATGCCTTCACCAGACACTTCAGTGTGGGTGGAACAATAGATCCTCTAGCAGTGGCAGCAGTAATGGTAGCATGGCCTCTGGCCACTTCAGTGAAGAAGGTTGCTGACCTCGGATGCTTTTCTCAATTTGGAGTTATCTTAGGGTAGGGGTAGGCAACTTTGGCTCTTTTATGACTCATGGAATTCAATTCCCAGAATTCCTGAGCCATCCATGCTGAGGGGAAAGGGAGAGTTTCCAAGCTGAGCCATGCTTGCTCAGGAATTCTGAGAGTTGAAGTCATGAGTCATAAAAGAGCCAAGGTTGCCTATCCCTGTCTTAGGGCATGTAGCAACATTTCACTCCATATCAAAACACTCTGGTGTTTTCGTTCAACAATCTTTATTTCTGAGAATGAACAGGGAATATCATGATTCAGTTTGTTATCTGCCCAGCTACTCAAAAGAGAGTTCAGAAATTCACTCTTGCCCCCCTTGAGCCGCGATAGATCTTGCAATAACCACTAAGTCTGATATGTCTTATTTTTCCATATCACTTGTAACTTTTCCCCCTTGCTGCTACCTTTTTGTAATTTTTCTGCTACGAATTTTATTGTTAATAAAAAATTAATATATGCTCTTAACATCTATTTCCATTCTTAGATGATACCACAGGAGGGCAAGATAAAAACTGAAAAAATAAAATGATATTCTCTGATATGGTAAAATGAGTATAATGGTATATATATAACTGGCAGAAAAGAAAGAAATCATTTCTCCTAATTCGTAGTTTGGTAATGAAAATAGTGACCCTGGGCTTAAAAATGTATGATACTGTTCCATCCTAGTAATAAAAATCCCGGCAAATAATAAATGTTTTAAAGAACTTTTTTCTTTATTAGCTTTATTCTTCATTCTAACTTTATTCTAAGTTATTAGTAAATTAAAAATTAAATTGTGCTTATCATTCTTTATGTAAATCATCCTCCACATGATTTATGAATTAATCTTTCTATTATCCTTTTTTTTAGGAAGCTGTTTTGATGCAATTTTGTGCAAACAAATTAGACAAGAAAGATTTTTTTGGGAAATCTGATCCCTTCCTGGTATTTTTTCGTAGCAATGAAGATGGCAGGTAGATGTTCTTATTCGTTCTGCTAAATATTCAGTCTTAGAAGCTTTAATAGTGATTACTGGATTCTCTTTGTAGTCTATGAAAAAATTCTCTTTATTTTGTTATTAGCTTTTCTTTATTGATCAATATCCCTCTAAATTATCTCTGTAAAAAACGGTAGTATCAATAAGAGAGATCTAGTATTCCAGTGGACCAGCCAATGCAGTCCTGGGCTGCATCAAAGGAGGGATAGCATCAAAATCATGAGAAGTTATAATACCATTTTATACTGCACTGTTAAGGCCACACTTGGAATACTGTGTCCAGTTCTGCTTATCACAACATAAAAAAGAGGCTAAGACTCTAGAAAGCGTACAGAGAAGAGCAATAAAGATAATAAAGAGGCTAGAGGCTGTATCATATAATGGTTGAGGGAGCTAGTATGTCTCTAGCCAATAAAAGAGAAGGATTGGGGGGACATGATAACTGTCTTCTAGTACTTGAGGGACTGTCATAAAGAAGAGGGATTGGTTTATTTAATAAAGAACTAGAGAACAGAACAAAAAGTAATGGGAGAAACTTGTTAAAGAGAGATCCAACCTAGAAGTAAGGAGAAATATTTTAACAGAACAATTAATCAATGGAACCACTTCTTCTGGAGTTGTGAGTGGTCTATCACTGGAGATTTTCAAAAACAGACTGGACAACCATTTGACAGGAATGGGCAGGGTTGGATTACAGTGTTTCCCAAACTTGACAATTTTAAGGCATGAGGACTTCAACTCCCAGAATTCCACAGCCAGCGTTGCTGGCTGTGGAATTCTGGGAGTTGAAGTCCTCATGCCTTAAAATTGTCAAGTTTGGGAAACACTGGATTAGAAGATCCCTGAGGTCATTTCCAACTTTCCAACAATTCTATGTTCTATGTAATTTAAACATGTCAGTTATGAAAGAATATGTAATTCCCCAGTGATAAGTTGTGATGTTAAGTAAAGGGAACAGTTATTACTAGATACCATCTCCAAAGCTATAAAAACCTTTCAAAAGTTACCACAAATCTTATCCCCTGCTTTGCTTTCTTTGACTTCTATTATATTCATCTTCTGCACGATCGTGTTTTTTTAATTTACAAATGTTCATTCAAACTATGGGACATTGCATTTTTCAGAGTTTGTTCTCTGATGCCAGGCACTGAATAAATACAAAGTAAAATAAATATTTTGTTTGTTTTAGTTTCACAATCTGCCATAAGACAGAAGTTATAAAGAACACTCTAAATCCAGTATGGCAGGCATTCAAGCTGTCGATCAGAGCACTTTGCAATGGAGATTATGACAGGTAAGTGAAGCCATTTTTGTTTAAATGTTTCAAAATGCTTATAAGATCATTCATTTTACTTGAATCCTTGTAAAACAAATTTAAAAATCCTTTTATAAATTTAGAATTCATAATAATTATTAATATTTTATTACTTGTTAAATTAAACATGAATACCTGACAACGCAATCTGATGTACATGTTTACTTAGATGTAAAACTAATAATCCGTAATAATAATAATAATTCATAAGACTACAGCCTAAATGAAATATATATCATTGTTAGTATAACAATAGGTGCTACTCTTTCCACAGATGATTGACAAGCAGATAAAAATCAAAATATCAGGAAACAAGAAGTTACTGCTGCTAGTACACTAAGATATTAATTACTGCTCTGTAATATTAAAAAGTAAACATTGATGATTATGCTTTCCTCAGGCCAAACGTTTATTAAATTTTATGGAAATGTCTTCTTGCTCAAAATAGATTGGATAAAAATAAGACTAAGAAACTTCAACAGAATACATGGTACTCTCATTCATTTCCTAACATCTATCATATCAAGAGATAGGGATCTTGAGTACCACATTCAGTGCTTCTGATAAATAAACTCAATTTAGGTGATTGCCAACATTACTGATACAATCGTTACTTCAACTGATCTATCTTCTCTTCCCCCTTTGCCACCTTCAGTGTGAAACTTCAGGCTACATTATAAGCCACAGAATGGAGGAGGAAAGTTTCAGAGCAGTCTGTCAAGGTATTCTGAACTAAACCAAGTGAAGAAAAAATAGCATTTGCAGTTGACAAAATGAGTTACATGTTTGCATAGAAAATCTGCTGGCTTTCCTTTTCTTCATTTCATTGTCAGAATAAAGATTTTTATTCCAAATCAGAGAGATAAATTAATTATAATATGTTTTCAGTGCAGAAATGCTGAATTATATAAATTAACCTTAATTTTTTTTTAAAAAAACACAAATATTTAGGATACTTATTCAGTCTCACATATTTGTCTCTGGACACTTGGCATCTTCAGTTAATATGCCAGATTTCTGCTTTCTTAAAAAGGCACAGCATTTTCACTAGCCAGTTTTCTTTGCTTTTTATAACTGCCATCCATTATGGAATGCAAAATATTAATCTAGTGCACAAAAAAAATCACTAGTTTAAAAGTATCCTATAAATTGTTCAGGTGCAGTTCATAAGGTAATACGTCTTTCAGTATTTATCTAGACAAATTATTATAGATCATGATTGTTTAAATAGTTTGGTTTTGCATGGAAATTAGTTGTGTGTCCCAACCAATTTCAGCTGAAACAGACTTGAAAAAAGGTATGGCCATGTCTGTAATATAAAGTCTTTGATTTTGAAGAACTGATAGCAATAATTATTAATAGACGATATATTGTTTAAAATATATTATTTTAAAGAAAATTAAGAAATACCATGAAATAAACACTAAAATATTTCATTTTGAAAGCAGGCAGCTCAGTTCAGATTGATATGGACTAGAAAGAGTATGCTTACCCAAAATGCTAATATATTCTGAGGTTTGAAATATATAGCTTTCTGCACCTGCATTTTGTGTTACTTTGAACTTTAAACTTATGAACAAATATGATAAACACAACATTTGACATTAGTGATTAAATGTAGCTAGACGTAATTCCTCAGAAGCAGCTTCATTAATTTATTATATGCCTGAGCTGCCTTTCTTAGTAAATTCTGAGGAAGGCAGCGATAGCGACTCCAAATGATCTATTGACGTTTAAGAACCCAATCTGGACAAGCTGATAGGCTTCATCTGACTTGGAAATGAGAAAGAGGTAAAAGCCATTTTTAACAACATTGATTTCTTTATTCATGACACAAATTCAATGAAACATTCCTTCAGGGAAAACATTCCTTCATCTTATCGAAGTAGAAATAGTAGTATAGGTTGTGACCTCTTATGAAGAGATCTGCAAACCTGAGGCTGAGATCTTTATTAGTCTTACAAGATGACTTTAATTTATAAACTCTGGCTTCGTATTAAGCAAGATGGTTAATGTTGTATTAATATTCATTCTTGTGAATGATTGCTATCATGAAGAATTTGCTCCTGCCCCTAAAATATTTCTCTGAGAGTAGATCCAACAATCCATATATTTCCAACAGTGTTCTTTTAGTATATTATAAAATATCATACGGATAGTTTTATGTACTCTAGCAGCAGTATCTGCCTCATGGCTACATCTGCCTGTCAGTCATCTATGGAATGAGAAGTTGGGATAACTGGACCTACCCTCAGAGAAATGTGTTTTTCAGGTAGGGAAAAATCTCTATTATTTTTTCACTTACACAATTTGATTAAAAATATTTTGTTTCATTACACTTATGTAGTTTTGTTCATCTACCATTTCTTTACATTATATGCCTGTAGATCCTTTTACATTCTACCCATGCTTATTTCTCCCTAAGTCATAAAAATATTAGAGTGACTGCTAAAAGTTACCAAATAAATAAGAACAGATATTGATTGCTTTGTGCCAATGCCTGAAGATTTGGTTGATACCTATCCATGTATTAATTTATTTGTTTAATTGAAAAGTTTAGTATTTCAGTTTTTTAAAATACAAAATATGAAATATTTACAATATCTCATTCCTTCATTACAATAAAATGTAGGTTACATAGACCAGTTTGGGGAAAATAGTTGTGTTAAAGCCAAGTGTTTGTTAAACTTGTATTTACATCAGTCCAGTCAACTGATGTAATTTATGTCATTTGTATCAATTTACTTCATTTATTTTTTAACATTTGTATTATGTATATAATTTTATGTAAATTAAGTGAAGTATATAATTATATAAATGATATCAATAGATGTAAATGACATATATTAAAGCAGTTGCCTAGACTATTTTGAGAACAGTGGATTTTATTATTTGGAAATTAAATCTCATCTGAAATTCTGTCTGTTGTATCTGTTGGAGAGAGATCTACAAAACTGAGGTTTTACTGTATCTTCTCCCCTGTGGTATCTTAAGTTTGGATACTCACATTTGGAATATCAAACAGGTTAAGTAAGATGTATATTTTTTTCTCAAACAAAGAAAAATCGGCTAGATCTTCGGGTAACTAGTTTGACTTTAAAGGTTTTTTATAATGATTTTAGATTCAATTATACATCATCTTAATACTTGCCTCATAAAAGATATCTTGAGAATTTTATAAATGAATTATATTGCCCTTTAAATTTGAGCAGAATGGCTGGCAGTGATAGCACAGTTCAAATAATTGTATTTTTTACTCTAGAATGTTTTCTTTATTTTTTTACAGAACAATTAAGGTAGAAGTGTATGACTGGGATAGAGATGGAAGGTAATTATTATATGCACTTCACTAAATGTATAGAAGATATAGCATTACCTATATTTTTAATACTAACTATTTGGGGTGTTATGAAGGTGCATTTATCAATTAATTTGACTGAAACCTTTAAGATGGGAATATGCATATTAATAGAAAAGACATGAATCTTAGCAGCTCTTATTGCTTGCCGTTTCCTTACTTTTGCTATCATTTATATACACATATACAGATACAAACACATATATACATACACTGTACTTCTACACTGAGCATATTGGTGTGTGGAAAAAAACCCTGATAAAATGCATTTGCCCCTTCACTTTTGAGAGACATGCTTTGGATTTTTATTTCTTTTAGCACAGGGAACCCCAACCTTTTGGGTGCCAGGGGACCAGTTTCATGGAAGATAATTTTTCTACAGACCAGGGTGGGTGGTAGTTTAGGTTTTGCTCACTTGCCCACTGCTTACCTCCAGCTGTGTGGCCCAGTTCCTAACAGGCCATGGACGTGGGGGTTGGGGACTCCTGTTTTAGCAATTAGTTAATTTTTGAAAAAATGCCTGATATGATGGTATTTTTATCAAGAATCAAACTTTTCTTTCTTTGATGCTTTTGACCATTCTTTAAAAAAAATAATGATTTAATAACCAAAGTTTTGGCTCTTTCATTTAAGTATACATACATTTCTCAGCTCCATTAACTGCTCTGCCTCCCTGTCCAATTAGTGGTTATTCCACAACCTAAGCATTTTATGGGTCACTGCCTTAATTGTCTCTTGGCCAGCAACCCTCTAAAATTTGCTACTTCAAACATTAGCACTGTACTTTTTGAACAGAATTTTTAATGTTTCTTCATAACAGTGTGATATTACAGAAGATCAACTAGTGGCGAAGTGCAAACCATTGAGAATATGAAATCTATCGTGTCCAAAATTGTGAACAAATTATTTAAAATAACCTAGGCAAATATATTAACATACAGTATATCATTGTAATGCTTGATTCTACTAATGTGAATATTTCTTTGTGTTTCTAGTCATGATTTTATTGGAGAATTCACAACAAGCTATAGGGAATTATCTAGAGGCCAGTCACAGTTTAATGTATATGAGGTAAAGAGTTAAATTGATCTCTCTCTCTCCCTCTCCCTCTCTCTCTCTCTCTCTCTCTCTCTCTCTCTCTCTCTCTCTCTCTCTCTCTCTCTCCCTCCCTCCCTCCCTCCCTCCCTCTCTGTCTCTCTGTGTGTGTGTGTGTGTCTGTGTATTTCCTTATTTTAAGAAATTAATACTTATCACCTCAAATCTTTACTTAAAATTTATTTGAAAAATTGAGAAAAAGTAAAAACAATCTTTGGCTGTTGTCCCCAAGTTGCTTTTTCCAAAAGGCAACGGGACTTACTTTTTTTTTTCTTTGAAAATATTTTGTTTCTCATTCAAGAAGCTTCTGAACTGAAGATGCTTCTTGGCTAGGAACAGAATATTGAAAACCAATAAGAAATTTATCTGACTGGATAGAGAGATGCTTTAGGTTGTATGCCAGTTGCACCCAATTCTTGCTCTGTTCACGGTCATTTATGCCCTAGTCATCTCCAGATTGGACTGCTGTAATGTGCTTTACATGGAGTAGGCTTTAAATAATATCTGAAAGCTTCAGCTGATATAGAATGCAGTGGTGCAGGAAGTTATGTGTACTCCTAGGATAACACATGATACATCTCTGCTCTGTTTGGTGCATTAGTGGCCAGTTTTTTTCCACTGACTTTCTCATCCCCTCTCTCCTCTCCCTGTTACTTCTTACTTTCCAGTCCTTCCTATAATTAATTCCAAAGAAAAAGATATAGTAGCAGCCAAGGAGCCCATGCAAATTTATCTTTCCTTTTGAAAAGCTAGTTGTTTGAGGAAGTGTGTATAGTGGATGTTAAAGGGATTCAGTTGCATTCTAAAGGTGTATGAAACAAGAAAAAAACTTGCATTAATATTGAATATACTTTATTTACTTATCTTCCTAGGTAATAAATCCAAAGAAAAAGGCAAAAAAGAAAAAGTATGTTAATTCAGGAACAGTTAAGTGCCTGGTTTTTATTACTATGTTTCTCTCCTTTGTATGTATCGTGAAGTAAGTTATGGTTCGTTGCAGCCAGCCAGATGTGCCATTTTTGTACACCTAACAAGTCTTTCCCAAGGACCTAGGATAGGTAGATGTGGTTGTTTTATGGTGTTAGAGATATTGTTGCAGGATGTAAGTTGTTCTGAAGCAATTGGCCCATCCTGTGTAAGCTGACTCAGGGCAGCTTACAACATTAAAATAAAACTATAAATATATAAATTCACATTACAGTTACTGCAGTTAAATTTTGGAAGAATTTGCGTAAGGAGCTTCCAAAATTTATCATCACTGAATTTAGATTGCTCAAAATATTAAAAAATAGTGAGTAAGACTTGGTCTGATATAGTTTTGAGATTTTCATTTAAGAGTTAACATAGTCTCGTTAAAATGCTTAGAAATAAATATAAAGCCTGAATAATTTTCTGACTTAGGAAACTGTGATTTCCTAGAAGTTAAATTATCAATAATAAAATTCATATGTGAAAATTTGAAGCTCTTTCAATGAATATGTCATTTAACAGAAGCCAATAATTCTTCCAAAACTTTTCAGAAATTTAATATAAATGGCTTAGTTATTCTGAGGAAACAAAAACAGATAACTGTACTATTATTCTCATTCACATATATGAAGTGAAACTAGGAATAATAACCTTATACTTTGAAGATTTTGTCTCGCCATGTTTTGTTTTGCTATTTACACAGTTGGCAATCATTAATGCTAGACCAAGCAGTACTTTTAAACATTAATTTAGGAGATAATCCTGGTAGTGTCTGAAAACAAAAATGGATGCATGCCTTCGGATAGAAACTTTATTTCACTCATTAATCAATAAAAGTACATTCAACAAACTGAATAATACAAAAAAGTATGCTCTAACAAGAACTATTAGCAACATGCAGCAAAGTGTTGCTATTTTTAGAGAAATAAATTTATTTTAATTGTTTAATAGATAATAGAATAAAAGTTTGAGTACCTTGAAAATTTAAGCAAAAGGTGTAAACTGTTATTGTCCCTGTAGAACTTGGCAATACAGAAGAACATGGGCTGTGGCTTCTGTAGTATCCATATCATAGGAACAATACTGGGTTTCACATGGAATTTTCCTCTATTTCCCTTTCAAGACAGCAGTGTGGAGAGTATTAAATTGAGTTAAAATAAGGCTCTCCTAAATTGGGAAATATTAATTGATGTAAACATGAGGCTGGTTTAGGCACTCAGTAAGTAATTTGCAATTATATTATTAGAGAAAGTAGTAATTTCTGTTGATTTGTGTCTAAGATCCTTTGTCATAGTATTGATCTAATTCAGTGTTTCCCAAACTTGACAATTTTAAGGCATGTGGACTTCAACTCCCAGAATTCCACAGCCAGCGTTGCTGGCTGTGGAATTCTGGGAGTTGAAGTCCTCATGCCTTAAAATTGTCAAGTTTGGGAAACACTGATCTAGTTTGATCTGACTATTGGTGAAACCATAATAACCAGTTTCTTTTGGATCAACTATTTCCCAGGAAGTTTGAGGTTGTCTGCCAATATTGCAAGGGTGAGAGGCATATAGTCTGAGTCCTTGCTTGCCTTTTCAGAATTGATAGGTGAAATCCTTCAAACAGAGCTGTCAATAGGGAAATGACAGGACTCTTCTCAATAGTTGTGGATTTTGTAAAGTGGAGAAAAAGTTGTTATTGATACATACCAAGATCACCACAAAATGTTTCACTTTACTGTATAACGGAAAGTTTTAAATAAATGTAAACTTTTCTAATTTAAAACAATATTTCAGTATTCTAAAAATAGATGTTCTTTATCTATATGGCTGTTTTGAAAATTAATGTTCATTACTTCTTATGTATCATTTGCTCTCAGGTAACTTTACTTTCCTTCTTAGTGGAAACAGAAGTTTCATTTCTCGACTATATTAAAGGAGGGTAAGTAAATATTCCAGAAAGCTGATTAAAAACAAGATTTTACTTGCATTGAGAATAAAATAGGAGCATAAATTCTTTGTACTAGTTTCTTACAGAGATATTGTTTTAGTTATGGTTGTCAGATCTCTGTCAAAGACATAATACTACTAGAATATGTTTATTAGGACATGAAGAATCAGGTATAATATTTTTATTGTAGCAAAATGATAAATCCATTATAAAGAATTTCAGTGACTTCAGTATCAAATGCAAGTTTTATTTATATTACAAGGACGAGGAGTGTTCAAATTTCTTATGCCTCTTTCTCCTGCTGCTCTTTATATAAGGGCTAAAAGCAATTCCTTGTGGTACCAGCCTGATGTAGGTACCAGTCCTCAAATCATGTGAGAACTAATTTCAAACAGTATAAAAGAATATAACAACTTAGGAGTTTTGATAGTTATTATAAATATTTTATAATTATATTATTAAGAATATTAAATAAATAATATATGCAGTGTGGTTCTCTTTGACCTTGATTGTTTACCTACAGATGTTTCATTACCAAACAAGCTAACATCATCAGTGCTAGAAGGGAGTGGGGTTTATTAAGTTATATTAATATGGGAGAACATGGTTCAGAAATGCAACTAAATCAATACATTATCAATCACTTGATAGATTTAAATGTTAAACTATCCATACAAATAAAAATATGTAGCAAAAAAAACTAAAAAAGCCAAGTTCTCAAAATTTATAATAAGTACAGTAATAGTAAGTAATAATAAAGTAAGTAAGTAATAGTAAAGCATAACTTATCTTTTTGAGCATGTGTTGTAATGTCCTAATTGAATTCCTCATGTGTGGATCTGGTTGTACATGCCTAACAGTACTCCATTTTAAATCTTTCAGAAATTACACATTACAAGGATTGTTACACCAAGTTGTTTTGCTTTGGTTTCTTTTGCATGATTGTGTAGCATTTAACTTAAACAAGGCTTTTGAAGTCTGAAAGCTTGTTTTTGCTTTCTGACATTTAAATTAAAGGTATTAGACATGTAGTATATGATTTGTCTTAATATATGTACTATCCAGATGAGGATTTATCTATAATAAGCCTCTACATTTTAGTGAAATGATGTACATTTCACTTATAAATTAATTTTTAATAGCTTTATTAAAGTTACAGGAACTGGCAGATGTGATCTCAGAACCACTAAGCTATATTTTTCAAAGATCCTGGAGCACTGGGGAACTACCAGAGGATGGAAAAGAGCTGATATAGTTCTCATCTTTAAAAAGGGGGGGGGGAAGTAGACCAGCAAAATGCTATGAACATAATATATTTGTACTTCAGTGAGGCATTTGACAAAGTAAACCACTTGTGAAAGCTTCCCAGGAGGTGGGGTCTGGTGTAATTAATGCTTCCCTGCAGGACGGGTAGCATTGTAAGGAGGTCTCTTCTTAAGAAGTCATTGCTGGGTTCCACCCTGTGGAGCATTTTTAACATGTCTCCAGTCTTCCTTTTTTGGGGAAGGTTGCTGAGAAGGTTGTTATGCAGCCGTCCAGAGGTTCCTGGATGAAATGAATTATTTAGACACCAATCAGGATTCAGACCTGGATATGGTATGGAAACAGCATTGGCTGCGCTTTTTGATGATCTCTGGCAGGAACGAGATGGGGGTAGTACATCCATCCTTGCTCTACTTAACTTCTCACCGGCCTTTGATACCATTCACCATGGTATTATTTTGGAAAGACTTGGGAGTGGGCGGCTCTGTGCTGTCCTGGTTCACTTCCTTTCTCTGTGGCCACTCTGTCAATATTGATAGGAAGTGAGAGGTCCATCCCACAACCACTGCTTTGCAGGGTCCCACAGGGCTCAGTACTCTCTCTGCTACTGTTTAATATCACCGTGGACTGAGATATCAGCAATATGCTGTTGATACTCAACTGTATGTCTTGGTCCATGGAGAGTTAAGAGATGCCATGACCTCCCTCTTGCAGTGCTTGGAGGCTGTTAAGGGCTGGATGGGGATCAACAGGCTGAAACTGAGTCTTGGCAAGATCGAGTAGCTCTGGATCTAGGGTTCTTTGGACCATGGAGAATTGCCATCTTTGATTTTGAATGGGGTGACGAAGGAAGAAAAAACTATGCCAATCTATGATATTTCTATTCATTTATTTCAATATGTTGATAATAAACCGAAGTAATAGTTGCTTGGCCATGCTACTTGCTAGGATATCTTTCCCTTGTTCACATTTAGTACTGTAAAAAACAGATTAGAAACACAAGTTAAGATAGGCAAAAAAAATGGTAAGTGAGCACCTGTCCACCCTAGACGAGTTCATATCACCAGGACCGGATAGATTAGACCCCAAAGTTATGAAGGAACTGGCAAATGTGATCTCAGAACCACTAAACTATATCTTTCAAAGATCTTGGAACATTGGGGAATTACCAGAGGATTGGAAAAGTGCTGATGTAGTTCCCATCTTCAAAGAAGGAAAAAAATGGATCCAAGAAACTATAGACTTATCAGCCTGACCTCAATACCTGGGAAGATTCTGAAAAAGATAATCAAGCAATGAATCAGCAAACACCTAGAGGCAAACAAAGTCATTACCAAAAGCCAACATGGGTTTGTCAAAAATAGATCATGCCAGACAAATCTTATTGCATTCTTTGACCAAGTGACAAAATTAGTGGACCAGAGGAATGTTGTGGATATAATTTACTTGGACTTCAGTAAGGCATTTGATAAAGTAGACCACAACCTATTACTTGATAAGATAGAAAATGTGGGTTAGACAGCATCATCACCAGATGGATTCATAGCTGGCTGACCAGCCGTACTCAGCATGTGGTCCTCAATGGAACTGCATCTACTTGAAGGGAAGTGTGTAGTGGGGCGCCCCAGGGCTCTGTTCTAGGCCCAATGCTCTTCAACATCTTCACTGGACGAGCGGATAGACAGGGAACTCATCAAATTTGCAGACAACACCAAGCTGGCAGGAATAGCCAATACTCCAGAAGACAGGCTTAAGATACAGGAAGATCTGGACAGACTTGAACACTGGGCACTATCTAACAAAATGAAATTCAGTGGTGAAAAAAGTAAAGTTCTACATTTAGGCAAGAAAAACGAAATGTACAGATATAGTATAGGGGGTACCTTGCTCAATAGTAGTAACTGTGAGAGGGATCTCGGAGTCCTAATGGACAATCACTTAAATATGAGCCAGCAGTGTGCTGCAGCTGCCAAAAAAGCCAACACAGTGCTAGGCTGCATTAACATGGATACAATCAAGATCACGTGAACTATTAATACCACTTTACAATGCCTTGGTAAGGCCACACTTGGAATACTGCATCCAGTTTTGATCACCACGATGTAAAAAAGATGTTGAGACTATAGAAAGAGTACAGAGAAGAGCAACAAAGATAATTAGGGGACTGGAGGCTAAAACATAAAGAACAGTTGCTGGAATTGAGTATGTCTAGTTTAATGAAGAGAAGGACGCAGGGGGACATGATAGCAGTGTTCCAATATCTCAGGGGTTGCCACACAGAAGAGGGAATCAAGCTATTCTCCAGAGCGCCTGAAGGCAGGACAAGAAGCAACGGATGGAAACTAATCAAGGAGAAAAGCAATCTAGAACTAAGGAGAAACTTCCTGACAGTTAGAACGATTAACCAGTGGAACAACCTGCCTCCAGAAGCGGTGAATGCTCCAACACTGGAAGTTTTTAAGAAGAGACTGGACAGCCATTTGTCCAAAATGATATAGAGTTTCCAGGCTGAGCAGGGGGTTGGACTAGATGACCTCCAAGGTCCCTTCCAACTTTATCATTATTATAATTATACAATATATTTGTCTCAAATCACATGGATTAATCCTTTGTAAGGGGACTGTACTTTTAATTGTGATCAGCATATTTAAAAAAGGAATATTCCAAATATGTGACAAAAGAGTATAAGTGCATACTCTTTTGAATGCCATTTTCATAAAAGATCTTTCTAAAAAATAATATATTAAGTATAAGTTTAATTTTTGATCAATGCAGCTTTAAATTTATATATGGGAACATTTGCAATTAAGTATGTTTTTTTTTTCTTATATTCCTCATATACTAAACCTCAGTCTTAAATAATTTGCATTATTAATGTTTTTTTAATAGGACTCAAATCAATTTCACCGTGGCTATTGATTTTACAGCTTCAAATGGTAAGAGCTGTGTAGTTTATTCACTTAGTTGGGGCATACCATACAGTTTTCTAAACATTTCAATTGTGGGAATTATTTTGATGTTATATGCTTTCATTTTGGCTTAAAGTATTCTAAAAGCTTAATGCAAATAAATTACAGTGGTTTGGAAGCAAAAGTTCCCTCTCTAAATAGAAAAGTGCTAATGGCTTCATTCTGCATATTCCCACATTATGCTAAGGATTTCTCAATCTTAATAGGCATATCTTCAGGAGGCACTGAATGATGAAGCAAAAAGGGAGGAAATAAAGTCCTTTTATTGAAGACATTTCTGTCTATAGAAATGTGGATCAAAGCCAGTACATTCAAACTGAGAATGCATTATTAAGCACTCTAGAGAGAGTTCTTTGTCTTGTTTGCTGTGAAAAATGCTGTGCTGTATTTCAGTAACCTAGCATTCACTGCCTAGATTCCTTTCTGATATATTATTAGAAAAAGATGGGAAGCCTTATGTTTCTGAAAGCTTTTAATTATCTTACCCATGAGAGGCTATTAAACTGTTATTTGTTTTTGGCATTATATGCTTATATTCATTTTTATTTACAGTAAAAATCAAGTCTAAATCTAGGTTTGCATGTATCTATACAATATGGTTATATTTGTGTGCAATTTATGATACTAGTGTATACATACAAATACAGACAGATGGCTATTGAGGCTTGTTTTATAAAACCATGGTTTGATATGATTAAAAAAGACATGAGTGAATCTAGATCTTGGAATCATATGATGCCTCCTTTTCTTCTTTCTATCAATAAGGAATAGTTTTATTAATTACACTTGCCATGTATTATGAAATATAAACTGTGCTCCATTTTAATTATTTTATTTTTAATTAATTTGAAAGCTTTTGTTGCTTATTTTTGTTTTCAAAGTAAAATGAGCTCATGAAGCCTAGCAGAAAATGAAAGAAATCAAGTGGTTGGGCTAGTGAGTTAAAAATAACTATACATTTCTTTTGAACTATTGCTGCACAATTTTTAAATTTAGCAAAATTAAAATTGCCATGATTTAATATAATTTTAAAAATGATCAAAGCAGTATACCTGTGTGCCCATTTAGCCCATTATATATTTACATTGTATATAGTAAAAACAACTTGAAGAAATACTTAACTTTGCTGTCCACATTTTGAAAAAATTGTGTAGCTTTTTCATCACTAACGAATGTATTGTTGAAATCTGTGTTATTCGCATGGAAAAGAAGGCAGCCTTTGATGGAATAATGGGGAATTCAGTTCCGTGTGGGAGGAAGGTAGTAAAGTTGAGGGCAGAAATAATCAGAAATATCTATTAATAGTACAAATAATATCTGTTAAGAAAGTAGCAATTAGAGAGATCCTTGCTCCTATAGTCATACCTTGGTACTCAGCTGCTTTGAAACTTGTTGAATTTGGTACTCAAACATATTTTGACAAGACAGTTTTGTCCTGGTAGTCATCATTTGTTTGGTACTTAACATGCAAGCTAGAACTTGTCAGTGTTGGTTGCTTGATGACTCAATACACTTTCCAGCTGAAACAAAAGGTCACGCATTAGTCCTGCAGTAGCTCTTTCTCTGTGCATATCTCCTTGTGGTCTTATCTTAGCTTGTGGTCATTTTGTGTATTTTTTTTCTCATCAGTACAGAACAGATAAAGTGAAATTTTATTTAATCTAAGTGTTCATTTTTAGGGTTGTTTCTTATGTAAAGTAATGATATACAACCCTATCTTTTTACATATTGCCTTAAAAATGTACATTGTCTTTGGTTTGGAACGCATTTAATTTATTTGCATTATTTCTTATGGAAAAAAATTGGTACTTAATGTTTTTGGTACTCATCGTGCTTCCCGGAACCAATTAACAACCAGTACCAAGGTACCAAGTACAGAGAACTATATAAACGTACTTATAAACTCACATCTACTAAACATCCTCTACATATATTTTAAAACAGGTAATCCTGCACATCCAACCTCACTTCACTACATGAATCCATACCAACTGAATGCATATGGCATGGCATTAAGAGCAGTAGGTGAAATCATTCAAGATTATGATAGTGACAAAATGTTTCCAGCTCTAGGTTTTGGTGCAAAACTGCCCCCGGATGGAAGAATATCTCATGAGTTTGCTTTGGTAAGAAATATATTTATTTGCTTGTATGTTTAATTTATAGGTCACCCATCACTATTAAAGTAACCTATGTAGTAGTAGTTGTTTTTAAAAAAGAACATGTTCAAAGATTGCCTGTTCTTATTTTGCTTCTTTTATTTTTTTGATGTACTGATTTTGACCATCTCCAGGTTTACTTGGCCTAAGTATTAAGGAGAGAGGCCAGGACTGTAAAGTTCTTCTATACAGGTACAATGCCAATGAGACAGATAGGTGTCTAACACTAGTAGAAGGAATAGGCTTGTAGGGTTAAATATAATTCTGAGATCAGAAACCTGGTCCAGATCTGGGCCTTAATATTTGGCATGTTAGCTTCAAGCCTCAAGATTGCATTAGGAATGAATTTTGGGGTATCAGACTAAGTCCTAAAACTATTCAATTTAGTGGTTTCATAAGCCCTTAGGCTTATATATGGATCAAGTTGTATCTCAGCTTATTTATTTAATAAATCACTTTATATAGCCTCTCATTTCACAAAGAAGCGACTTTGGACAGCATACAACAGAGCTAAAAACAGTTAATAAAACCATTAAAAAGCATAAAAACCAAGCAAAACAAAAACCAGACAAAATCAAGCCAAACTAGAAATATTAAATTTTTTTAAAAAAACCATAATAATTGGGCAACTGTTTTATCCATAAACAGTTTGATTGCAAGTTTGTTACCTATATAATTTAGGTATTGCTTGTTCATTCTTTTGGGCAGTAGAAATGACATAATTTACTTGGAATGTTAATTTCTTAGAGACAAAAATACTATGCACAATATTTAAAACATTTGACTTGCTCTAATTCATGGGAATCAATTGTCCACTTGTGTTTTTGTCGTTTGTTGGAAAAAAACTAAAAACTTTAAAACAATTGTTCCTTATTGCAGTAGGATGCTAGGGTTCTTAGTGCCCACTTCATGACTATAGAAGAGAAGGAGAGAAGAACACCATTATCAGCATACAGCATAAAGTGGGAATTGGGAGATGTCTATCAGCTAATTTAGGTACCTGGATAACAACTCTCTGAAGGGTTTAATTAAACAGTTGATAAACATGTTAAAAAGCAATGGCGCTAAAATATGTCCTTGTTTCATCTCCTTGACAATCCATATAAAATCAGAAATGTCCCCTCCGTCTTACTCTAAAACAGTGTTTCTCAACCTTGACAAATTTAAGGCATGTGGACTTCAACTCCCAGAATTCCACAGCCAGCATTGCTGGGAGTTGAAGTCCACATGCCTTAAAATTGTCAAGGTTGAGAAACACTGCTCTAAAAGGTTTATTGTATAATGTATGGATTAAGAGCCACTTTGGTCTAGTGGACTAAGGCACCAGGCTAGAAACTGGGAGATTGAGTCATGAAAACCAGTTGGGTGACCATGGACCAGTAACACACACTCAGCTCAACTCACTTCATAAAGTTGTTGTATGGGAGAAAAAGGAGGAAGAAGTATTAGATATGTTTGCCATCTTGAGTTGTTTATAATAATAATAGAGGCAGCATATTAAACCAGCCAACAAACAAATAAATTGCATCATTTTTTTGCATTCAGAATATTCTGCCATTATTGCATAATATGTTTATTTAAATTTTATTTAGCCCTCTTGTCTCTTTTAACATGCAATGTATAAGAGCCTTATATATCTTCCAAGCATCTAAGCAATCAGGAGGAGTGGCTTTTTCTTATTTATGGGTTTCTTAGAAGTATTTTACTGGTATCTCAGTATTGAAAACAAAAAGGCTGGCATAGATATATCCTTAGTTTGGTTCAATTTAGGATGGACACAATTTTTTTCTGTCATGTATGAGAAAAAGTACCAAATTAACAAAAGAAATACATTCTTTCTTGGCAAATTGGATCAAACTTACCATTTGTACTTGGCTTCACTTCTATATCATCTTCCATCATCTTATCTGAATGATTTCATGAAATTTTAAGACATTGCATCTGATTCTACCTGATATAAGAAAGAAATGTATTTCACTTTTTTATGGGAAGATGAGTAGAAATGAAGAAATTTTGCAGATTATCCATAGCAATGGTACTGGCGTTGTGATAATTAAGTGAATTTAGAAAGAAAAAGTCTAGAAGTGAAGGATGTGTGATCAAGGAAGCACATGCAGATTATCAGCATTCTTATTATAGTTTCCAGAATTTTGTGGCCACTTGGATTTGGAGATTTTGAGTGGATAATGTACAAAATGAGCGACTTAAGTTTTGCAGTTACTTAAGGAGCCACTTCATCTCTTAAAACTCCTGAAACTATCTTAAAATACTGTTTGCCTGCTTTTTTAGAGTCCCATATAGCCCATGCAATGCTTGGTGTGGCCTTTGTCAGTCATAATACTATTTTATAAGTAACATTCTCAGTGATTAATACTGGTTTTCACTTTACAGAATGGAAACCCACAAAATCCTTATTGCAGTGGAATTGATGGCGTAATGGAAGCGTACTATATGAGTTTAAAATCTGTGCAGCTTTATGGACCAACCAACTTTGCTCCAGTTATTAATCATGTAGCAAGGTAATGAATATGTTTAATATCCAGTACTGAAACTTGATATAATAATATTCAAGATTTTTTTAATGTAGTCTTCATTAATATGGAAAGAAGAACTGCATCTTTTTTTTTTGCCTTCAGAATATTCTGCCATTATTACACAATGTACTTACTTTAGATTGTATTTATCCCTCTTGTTTTTTTTAACATGAAGACTCGTTTGTGTTTTGGATTCTTGATTGTTCATGAATATTTAGGCAAGGGAATCATTTTGGGTGCTTATGAAACAGAAATTGTTTCAGGGGGGCATTAGGTTTTTTTAACACTTTATGGAACATAAAACATCAGACATTCTGCCTCTCAGATCAGCTGTGGTTAAACAAAAATAAAATCTCAAAATTTTGTTATTCTGGATTTTGGCTTAAAATAACCTTCAGGGGTTATAGAGTGATTTTATGGTGATATAGGAGTATGTTGTCCCTTTTCTTCTCTCACATTCTATCGGATGTCTATCCCTTCAGTTATCAATAGTTGCCCCTTCTCTCTGTCTCCTCTCATCTGCCATTGCCAGTGTTGGTTTTTTGTTGCTTATACTCCCCCAAAACAAAACACTTTTGCTCAAAACGTCCACTATGCACAGAATAAACCTTTTGTGCATCCATAGATTCACTTGCAATTATAACTATATTTCAGTGACAATTAGCTTCCTTTCACACTATAAACTGAATGAAGCAAGATTTCACAGTATTTTGCTCTATACTGCTATACGTTATTATCAATGTAAATCACAAATCTCCTAGACAAATTTTCCCAAGACCAGAATTTTAGTAGGCACAGTTCTATTCAGTTGGAAAACAGGAATGAAATCAAATGCAGCAATTTATTGCTCACTGCCTCAGTGCAATACAAGGGCTCATAAAGCTGAAGTGGTTTAGACCCATAGCTTTTTCTTCACATAAATTAACAATCTCTGCACAGCACTGGGTGGCCTTGAAACTGAGCCATTGTTGAGTGTTTACTTAACTGCCAGCTCTGGCTTGAGGATTGCTAGCTTTCTATTTTACATGTATTAAAAATGGAAAGAGGGATATATAATTAAGGCAGGATACCAGCATATAGCAAGAATCTGCAGAGATGAAGTCAGACTTGCAAAAAAAGGTGCGTTGAATATGTCTGCCACCTTGCATTATTTGTAGAAGTAATAAATGTGGGATATAAATAAATACTTGTTATTTGGATGTTAGCCATGATCTTCAAAATAACTTTACTTGCCAAGTATCTTGTTGATTGCACACCTAAAATTCTGGCAGAGAAGGATAACCCAACTTTCTTAATTTAATTTATTTTGCTTATAAAGAAGTTTGTAATAGGACTGAAAAACTCCCATTTGCCTTAGACATAAGTGTTTAAGTAACTCTTTATATTGTGCTGTCCTCTTCATGTACCCGGCCTTCTAGTTATCTGTTCATAAAATGGAGAATTACATTTTAAATAGAACTGGTTCAAGGTTTTCAGTAATAATATATTAGGGAAGTGATTACTATCGGGAGTATAAGCATACAATTCTAACAGAAATATCTTTTTCTATATAGAAGATTGACCTTTTATCCTCTCCATAAGACAGAAATTATTGTTTATTTGGATGCCACTGCAGTTCATGCATAAACTTTAAAAAGTTCTTAGCTCATCTGAGGAACTCCTCATAGACTAGGTTGTGTAAAGAGTGATACACTACAGTGTTTGAACAATGAAAAGGGCATCCAGAGATGGCATGTACATCATACTGGTCGTTCTAGTTGGCCCTATTAGTCTCTACTCCATATCTTGATGTGTCATTGTGGCAAAGCCTCTTTTCAAATCTGAACTTCCTACAGTACATACTACCTGCTAAAATACCTTTATATTTACTCCCTCTGCCTCAGAGCACAGAGGATCTCTCTTTTCCAACTGTAAGATTGAATATTTGAACTATATTGGAAGTGGCCAAAAAGCCAATCAAGGAAGTGAACTAGAATATTTTTTTTCTTTTTTATATGCCTGTGATAAATGGATCTATTATATCAATTATCTATTACTTATTTTTGCTGTCTAATTCTTGCTCTCCTTCCACTTTAGTGAGTTAAAAATAATGACTTTAAAAAGTTTATCTAATTGCTATTGTAGCCTTCTATGTACAATATATAAGTACAATTATTTCTCATCCATTTATTAAGAAGTTTCTGAAGGTATTAATAAATTATTTCCTAAATAAATGAATACATCTATCATTTATCTGTTCCAATGATTTAACTCCGAAATCTTTCAACTGCTGGACTTGGACCACATGCTTCTCTGTATGAAATGATCACGTCTTTCCTAGACCACTGAACAGATCAATCATGTCTGTTTTCATAAAAACAAGAATGGTCTTAGTCCTGAAAACGTTTTCCTGTTAGATATGGAAAATCTTTCATCCCAGCCAGAAATTGATGTCTACATGTTCCAACATCCAATGAGGGAACAAAGAATTTTAGAAATGAATCACTGGCTTAAGAGTTGGTGCCACACAGAATGTAGGTTGAAATATAAACTTAGAAGAATGGGAAAAAATATGGAACAAAAACTGCAAATTAACATTATTGACCGCATATAAAGAAAATCAGTATAAAATGCTTTATAGGTGGCATCTACCACTGGCGAGATTGGTTAAGATGTACACAAATATGAAACCGGATTGTTGGAAGTGTAAATATAAGGATGGAACATTTTATCACATGTGGTGGCAATGCCCTAAAGCAAGGAAATACTGGAAACAGATAAGGAGATGGCTACAGGAGATAACAGGAGAACAAATTGAATTTAAAGCTGAATTATTTTTATTAGGAATAATAAATCAAAAGATAAAGAAGCAACTCCAATATATTATTGTACACATAGTAACAGCAGCACGTATTGTTTATGCTCAGTGCTGGAAACTTGAAAATATACTAGCTAATGATATGATTATTCATAAGATATTAGAATGTGCCGAGATATATAAGCTTATGCTAGAAATGAAAGGCAAGGAAGAAACAGAATTTTATGAGGTGTGGGAAAGGTGGTATAATTGGTTAGAACAGAGAAACAAAAATGTATAGTAATAAATGTAAATAACTGTAAGAGACACATGACACAGTACTGTTAAAAAAATGTTTAATGTTTTGTAAATTGGAAAAATGAAAAATAATTTTTTTTAAAAAAAGAGTTGGTGCCACCAAGAGAAGTTTGAACTCCTAGACCGTGGTCTGCATTACCTACATGAAGGTCTTCTAGCACGGGATGGGCTGCACCTCACAGGAACTGGGAAGAATGTTTTCAGAAAATGACTGGCTCAATTTATCAAAGGAATTTTAAACTAAAATTGAAGGGGGAGGATGACCAATCCTTAGGATCTTTAGGACCTAATCCCAAGCATAAATCCCAAGACAGTCAACCAAACAATAAGGAACGATGGGAAGGAAGAAAATCTCAGAAATAAAGTAGGAGATACAGGAAACATACCCAGAGTCAACCATACAGAACTCAAAATGCCTATACATAAAGGCTCAAAGTCTGGGAAACAAAAAGGTGAACTTGAAGTACTAGTACACAAGGGCAAGTATGATATAGTTGCCATTACCAAAACTTGGTGGGAGGAAACTCGCAGCTGGAATGTACTGATGGAAGGATACAAACTGTTCAGAAGAAACAGATCTAACAAAAGAGGAGTGTTAAGTGCCAGGGAAATCGGGATTCAGGCAGTTCAAATGAGTATAAAGATTTATTATAAGCTTAAGCTCGCTACAAGAATCTGAACTACTAATGGTCAAGGGAAATTGGTGGGAGTTAAGAATAGAAAAGAATTCATGGTGGCCTGGACTTAGATCTTTTGTCGGTGCGTAGGGGACTCATGACTGATGACGTGTTTGACCCCTCCCTCAGGCTTAGCCGGGTCATCTCCTACAAGCAGGTGGAGCTGCATTATATGTAAGAGATCACTACATCTCTACAGAAATCCACAAACCAAGACTGAAAGCCTCATAGAATGCATGTGAGAATATAAATATAAAAGGGAAAAAGAATGACGTTGTAGGTGTATACTACAGGCTACCCAATCAAGCAGAAGAAATAATGAACTTTTTGCTAACTAGTTAACAAATATATGTAGGAAACACACCACAATAGTAATGAGGGATTTTACCCTGACATCAACTGGGAGACAAACTCTGCATTAAGCGGGAGATTGAACAGGTTCTTGATAAACCTAGCTTACAACTTTGCCATTCAAAAGGTAGAGGAGGGAACTAGAGGGTCAGCTATACTGAATCTCGTTCTTATTAACAGAGAAGTGATGGGAGGAGTTGAAGTTGCCGGAACTTTAGGGAGGGTGACCATGGCATATTGGAATTCAATATAATGCAAACACAAACAATAGAACATAATCAAACTAGAGTCTTAGACTGACTTTAAAAGAGCTGATTTTAGCAAACTTAGAGCTTGGGAAGGACTCCATGGATGAAAATCTTAATAACTCAAAAAGCTTGGGAAACTCTGAAAAATATGTATAAAAGTACAGTCCAGCTCAATACCACTGGAAAAAACCCCAAGAAATCCAGGAAGAAACCAGCTTGGTTACACAAAGAACTCTGACAAACTGAAAGACAAAAAGGATAAGTACAAATAATGGAAAAGGACACATAATTAAAGTACAGTACCAACAAACTTGCACAGATGATTAGGAAAGCAAACGTTCAGAATGAAGTAAGACTTTTAACAAATGTCAAAAATAATTTTAAAAGTTTCTGTCAACGCATAAAAAAGAAGAAAAAAGTCAAGGAAACAATCGGTCCACTAATGAGAGAAGATGGCAAGGAAGCAATGGGCAGTAGAGAAAAAGCAGAGCTACTTAATTCATTCTTTGCATCTGTCTTCATGCAAAAAGATATTACAGCCCAACCTATCAAAAACAGAACCGTAAAAGACAGACTAGGAATACAAATTAAAATAAGCAAGAAAACGGTAAGAGAATACCTCCGCTCTAGATGAGTTCAAATCATTGGGACCTGACAGATTACACTCCTTCTTTTCACTTGAAAAGAGAAAGCTAGCAAAATTTAAATAATGCTTTATTCGTTATGCAAATGTACAGATAATACTCAAGGAGCTACTTGATTTTTGGTTGGGTCGAAGTTTAAGTAGTTCAGATAAAGTAGAAATAGTTTTACTGTATATAATATTAATGTTTCAATTTGGAGAGAGGAATTGCTCGGGCATTTCCCCTGGACCGCATCCGGAGCGAGAAGGTAGAAGAAGATGAGAAGTAAGTAGGAAGGTTGAGGAGAGGTGGAGAGTGAGGAAGAGGAAGAAGAGGGAAAGAGGCAAGTTGATTGGGGGTGGATGCGGTTTGGGGGGAAATGGGTGGGCAATACCGAAAGTGATGTGTATCAATTTGTTTTATTTTTTATCTGAAGTATTTTTAAGATTGTAATGTATTGTAAAATTGAAATAAAAATTTATAAAAAAAAGAGCTACTTGATTTTTGTTTTGTTTTTTAAAATAATTGGGTGTTTATATTTCTTTTAGTGTAAATTAGATTTATAAGCATTCCAAATAGTGTTTTAACATTAAAATGTGAGGGCTTCTTTTTTGTTTTTGTTTTTTAGATATGCTGCCTCAATAAAAGATGGCTCCCAGTATTTTGTTCTTCTCATTATTACAGATGGAGTCATTTCTGATATGGCTCAGACAAAGGAGTCCATAGTGCATGTAAGTTATGTTTTTCGACGGACTCTGTTTGGGGAAATGGTATAGACCACAAAGAAGAAGCAAATTTACTCTTCCCAAAGATGCTTTTTCACGAGGCAACTGAGCTTTCTTGTTTTTCTTTGAAGATGTTTTGCTTCTCCTCCAAGAAGCTTCTTCAGCTCACAGTTGCCTCGTGAAAAAGCATCTTTGGTATAACTATGACCTGGATGACTGAGAATCTCCCTAGAAAAATTTTCTCTTACTTTGTGAAAGGGGAGGATTTATTATACAAAGGTAACCTTTTTTTTTTCCCAAACAAAATGGATTATTCTATTTTCTAAATCTTCTAAATCAAATGAAAACTTGAAAATACATTTCATGCTGGTTAATTGATTCAAAAGTGAATAATGCTCCTTGAACATAAAACAAATATTTTATTTAACTATTTCAGTAATGCATGTTTTTAATATTAAGGGATTAAATCAGTGGTTCTCAACCTGTGGGTCGGGACTCCATTTGGGGTCGAACGACCATTTCACGGGGGTCACCAAACAACGCAGTCTGCCATTTTTTCCCCCTTAGCTGTGCTACTCCCTTTTATTCTATTGGCTTTTGAAAGCCAATAGAATAGACTCTCTTGAATAGAGTCTAATTCTATTGGCTTTCAAAAGCCAATAGGAATTGTCCAGGCTGTCTCTGCCCTGCTGAGCCCGCCAAAAGTCCCATTCTGCAAACGGTGCTGCACCAGTTGAGTAGTCCTCGACTTACGACCGGTTGAGTAGTCCTCAACTTACGACCGGTTGGGGGTCGCGACATTAAAAAGGTTGAGAACCACTAGATTAAATGTATATTTAAAATATTTTCCTGTGATATCTGAAAAATGAGGTAACTGCTTTCATGTTCTTCTTTTGAAGGCTGCAAAGTTTCCAATGTCAATAATAATAGTGGGTGTTGGACCTGCGGAATTTGATGGTGAGGACCTCAATTAATATAGTTCCTGTTATCTAAAGAGAAGTCTTAACAAAAATCAGTGGGACAAAGTCTGTACTTTTATTTAATAATTTGTGATGTCTTTCATGTAATAAATTCACTTGACAAAGTGATAAGTTAGTGGACCAGGAAAATGCTATGAACATAATATATTTGTACTTCAGTGAGGCATTTGACAAAGTAAACCACTTGTGAAAGCTTCCCAGGAGGTGGGGTCTGGTGTGATTAATGCTTCCCTGCAGGAGGGGTAGCATTTTAAGGAGGCCTCTTCTTAAGAAGTCATTGCTGGGTTCCACCCTGTGGGATAATTTTTAACATGTCTCCAATCTTTCTTTTTTGGGGAAGGTTGGTGAGAAGGTTGTTATGCAGCTGTCCAGAGGTTCCTGGGTGAAATGAATTATTTAGACACCAGTCAGGAAAAAAATGGATCCAAGAAACTACAGACTTATCAGCCTGACCTCAATACTTGGGAAGATTCTGGAAAAGATAATCAAGCAGTGAATCAGTGAACAGCTAGAGGCAAACAAAGTCATTACCAAAAGCCAACATTGGTTTGTCAGAAACAGATCATGCCAGACAAATCTTATTGCATTCTTTGACCAAGTGACAAAATTAGTGGACCAGAGGAATGTTGTGGATATAATTTACTTGGACTTCATTAAGACATTAGATAAAGTAGACCACAATCTACTACCTGATAAGATAGAAAATGTGGGTTAGACAGCATAATCACCAGATGGATTCATAGCTGGCTGACCAGCCGTACTCAGCATGTGGTCCTCAATGGAACTGCATCTACTTGAAGGGAAGTGTGTAGTGGGGTGCCCCAGGGGTCTGTTCTGGGTCCAGTGCTCTTCAACATCTTCATCAATGATTTGGATGAGGAGATAGACGGAGAACTCATCAAATTTGCAGACGACACCAAGCTGGCAGGAATAGCTAACACTCCAGAAGATAGACTTAAGATAACAGAAGGATCTTGACAAATTTGAACTTTGGGCACTATCTAACAAAATGAAACTCAATGGTGAAAAAAGAAAGATTCTACATTTAGGCAAGAAAAACCAAATGCACAAATCCTGTATAGGTGGTACCTTGCTCAATAGTAATAACTGTGAGAGAGATCTCGGAGTCCTAATGGACAATCACTTAAATATGAGCCAGCAGTATGCTGCAGCTGCTAAAAAAATGCAACACAGTGCTAGGCTACATTAATAGAGGATAGAATCAAGATCACGTGAAGTGTTAATACCACTTTACAATGCCTTGGTAAGGCCACACTTGGAATACTGCACTTGGTCACCACAGTGTAAAAAAAGATGTTGAAACTCTAGAAAGAGTACAGAGAAGAGCAACAAAGATAATTAGGGGTTGTTGTTGTTAATTGCGAAGTCGTGTCCGACCCATCGCGACCCCATGGACAATGTCCAGGTCTTCATGTCCTCTACCAATAATTAGGGGACTGGAGGCTAAAACATATAAAGAACAGTTGCTGGAATTGGATATGTCTAGTTTAATGAAAAGAAAGACTAGGAGTGACATGATAGCAATGTTCCAATATTTCGGGTTGCCACAAAGAAGGGGGAGTCAAGCTATTCTCCAAAGCACCCGAAGACAGGTCAAGAAGCAATGGATGGAAATTAATCAAAGAGAGAAGCAACCTAGAACTAAGGAGAAATTTCCTTACAGAGCAATTAATCAGTGGAATAACCTGCCTCCAGAAGTTGTGAACACTCCAACCCTGGAAGTTTTTAAGAAGAAACTGGACAGCCGTTTGTCTGAAATGGTATAGGGTTTCCTGCCTGAGCAGAGGGTTGGACTAGAAGACCTCCAAGGTCCCTTCCAACTCTATTGTTGTTGTTATTATTATATTTTTCTGAAGAAAACTAAGTAACAATATCCTGTTTCTTAGTTTTCAAATTTGCCCTACGATTTTAATATGGTTAGTTGGTATTTGATTATAATACATTAGATTTACAGGTTAGCATTCTATATGATCCAGTTGCGATTTGTATAAAAAGTCATGATTAAACAAATTGGGTTAAGCAGATTGTGAATAGAATCAGTATGTAAAATGGGAATGTAATTTCTTGTTATGTGTTTTCATTAACCTTATAATTTTGCAAGAAAGTAATTTCAGTAATTCACACATCAACTGCTTACTTATAGTTCATTAAATGCTGTAGTTTATATCTAAAATGTAATTGCATTATATAGATTATTATATAGGAAAGCCACACATTTCATATCAAGTTGGCTGCATTAATTTCAGACAGCGAAATAATGGGAATATTTTTATCTTTTAAGCCATGGAAGAATTGGATGGTGATGAAGTAAGGGTTTCATCAAGAGGAGTTTATGCAGAAAGAGATATAGTACAGGTAAGACAAAAATATTAATGTATTGATTCATTTAAAAGATTTCTATAGCCCCTACCATAGGTGGCTGACAAATGACAGTTAAAAATAATAAAAATAGTAAAAAAAATGGGAAACCAATACTGATACTACCAGCTTCACCAACCACAGCACATCTCCACACATCCACAAAAGCTCCATAATCAGATAAGTGAGCATGATAAGTGGAGAAAGAAGCCTGGGTTATTTTATGGTATCATGTGAAATCTGTCATCCACATTATTTTGCTGGTGGTGGTGGTTTTGTGTGCGTATTTGATCAGATCTTTGGTGAGAAGTAAATTTTTCTAAATTGTCTTTTAAGTACATTATGACTATGGTGTTTTTTTTTTATTAAAAGTTTTACAAATTACAATATAAACCCACCCATCACCTCCCTCCCTCCCTCACTTCCAAAGCTGATTACAGGGTAACAAATAAACAAACATACTCTAGCTAACATAAACCAACTAAACTATCAATCAAAACCATAATACACTTTAACTCCTTCTCAAAACAAATATTAACAAATTAAGACAAAAATAATAATACCATTAATACTATTAATAATTATCTAAAATCTATTCAAAAGCAAGATAATACTTTTCAGTTTCATAGTTCTTCTGAATATAATCAATCCATCTTCTCCAAACCATAATATATCTGTGGTTTTGATTACTTTTTTGTTTCTTGTTGCTTTTTCCTGCATTTGTCTAAAATTATTTTATTTCCTGCTTTAGCTTTCATTCAGTATGATACCACAAAAGCAATACTATTTTTTTTTCCCCATTTCATTTCAGTTTGTACCGTTTCGGGATTATGTTGACAGAACTGGAAATCACGTATTAAGTATGGCCCGACTTGCAAGAGATGTCTTAGCTGAGATCCCGGACCAGTTTCTTTCCTACATGAGGGTCAGAGGAATCAAGCCATCTCCGGCACCCCCTCCATACACACCCCCAATTCACGTGGTGCAGACTCAGATATGAGTACTTTGAATATTGAATACTTTTCAAAATTATACCGTGCTGCCAAGAAAGAGTTCCAGTACAGTGACGCACTTTAAGAGCCAACAAGTTCTTTGTATGCAGTGAGTAGAGTTTTCAAGTGGGCTTTGGAAAAACAAAAAAAAACAAAATTAAAACTTCATATACCAAAATGTTCAATCTTGCTGCACACGCAACTGAACAGCTTTTATTTACAAGAAGCTAAATGATTAAGTCGTTTCTAAGTGTTACTCTGTTTCTAACAGAAAATGCCTATTATGTGGGTTTTTTTGGAGAAAGCACAAGACCACGGGTTCTATTCAAAAGTCTTTTGTCTTTCTGACTTAATATGTATATATAATATGAATGCAAATCCTCTGTATCACTGTTTACATGTTACTACTTTTGAAATTTAACTACTTTTTATAGTTATTCTTAAACATTTGTCTTCTATCTTGCAATAGTAAAAATCCACAAGAGAAGCAATATCTCTTTGAATGATTGTCCAGACGAATTAGGTGCAAAGCTAAGAATAGAAAGTGGGGGACAAATGCATTCATAGGTCTCAATGGAAACACCTCACTGAAAAGCTCAGTAAAGTATCAACCTGATATATCTGAGAATAAGCTTCCAAGTTGTGAATAATGTAACAAAATGTATTTTTGCAAGATACTCCAATCCTGAAATAACTTGTGTTTACATTTTTTTAAGATTGATTATGCTGGCATAATAAATGATAACAACAGTATCATGCACTTCTAATAACTTTTGAGCTCTGTGTTTAGCTCATGTAAGGTATGTGAAATCTGTAAAGTAGCTTGCATTGAATAACAGTAGACAATTGGCGTTATATTGCTTTCTGAAGGTGAATATCTTACTATGATTGACAGTTGCTATGAGGTTTGTCTAGATTGGCTATTCAAAAAGGGGGGGGGTGACTTATTTTGAGTTGGCTGAGCTGCAGTCATATTGCCATGGAGGGCACATAAGTTGTGAATCTTATTTAACTTGATTAAAACTGCACAATTGTATTGCTTTGTGCACAACTTTGTGTATAGAACAACTCAAGTGTTTTATGATATGCTTGTTCTTATTCCAATTATCCAGTGTTTTTGCATGTACAGTTTTTACAAGAAATTCACATTTTTCTGGGTATTTGTGTCAAAATTTTACAGTAGAACAAATGGCCTTAAATCTCACAGATATCTTGGAAATGATTGTGAATTGCCTTTTATTTTTCTGTCAAAATTGTGTCATTGCCTTGTAATGTGTAGCGCTCTTTTTTGGCACATAACCTGTTTGATACCTTCTTTACTATTATATATGTTACACTGAATAATATGAAATTAAGGTGCATTTTTAAAGCATGAAAGGGATTTCTTCTGGAAAAAACAAATACATATAGCATCAATAGTATATAGATAATCCTATGTAATAAAAAATCTTACATTTTTAAATATATTAAAGGTCCTTAAAATACTATCTTATTGGAAAATGCTTTTCTGAATAGTGTGAAGAATAACCAAATTGTTCAGAATAACTAAATAATAATATAAATAATAACTTCTACTTCAGATATTGAAGTTGCCAATCTAGATATAATTTGATACTATTTAGACAGGTATATTCAGAATTTTGAAACACCTCATAACTTTTTCATCAAACTAGATAGTGAAAAAATAAGTTCTAAAAAAAAAGGTTGCCGAACACTTAAGTATGAAATATTTCTCTTATTTACATTTGCTAAATAACAACTAATGCAGTAATGTTTCCTTATTGCTTATTCTTAAGAAATTTCCCAAAACAGTTCCTTTAGATTCCACTTTTTTTCTGTTTTACAGTTGTGTTACTGTTGAAATAAAAAAGGCAATTTCTGAATGTGACCATTAGAATTTTTTCTCTGAGCTGTATGTTAACATAAACTAAAAGCCGCAAAATTCTGAATCACATATACCTTACACTTTGAATAATTAATTATTTTATAATTGCTCTCATAATTTCATAATTGCTCTCCTTGCTTTAAGTTACATCTAATTCCACATGAAATGTTGTATCCAGGTTTTTCAAACTTGGCAGCTTTAAGATATTGTCAGTTTCTAGAATGCATTTGAAAAGCACTGATCTAAAATGTTGCTCATTGCTTGGTCAAATTTACAATTGTCATGTCTTCTCTGGTCAGTAAATTATAAAAGATATAGCTAGTAAAATGAAATTCTTTTTAATTTCCTTATTTAAAAGATTGCTAGTGGTAAGTATATCTGATCCCAAACAGAAACTCTTACTTTAGAATGTGAAATGAAAGGCATGACAAGCCAGGGTAAGGATGAGACGAATACAGCAAAATCCTTGGTTGGTTCCATAAGCAGTTATAACAGGTAGCAATGATTGAAGAAGACTTCAACATGTCTCGTACAATGCGTTTAAGAGATCAAGATGATTGTAATACGATTGAGCCAGATTTTTCAACACAGAATTTTAATTAGCTTCTCAGAACTGCTGTGAGTACTGTGATCTGAAGATGCAATGCCATCTCAGGCTAAAAAAAAGTTTTAATATGTAAAAAAACAAGAAAAAAGTCAAGGAAACGATCAGTCCATTAATGGGAGAAGATAGGAAGGAAGTAACAAGCAGTAGGGAGAAAGTAGAGCTCCTTAATTCATTCTTTGCGTGTCTTTACACAAAATGAAAAAAAATAGCCTAACCTACCATAAATAGAACCTGTAAAAGACAGACTAGGAATATAGATTAAAATAGATAAGAAAACGGTAAGAAAACACCTGTCCATCCTAGATGAGTTCAAATCACCAGGACTAGATGGATTACATCCATTACTAGTTCAATTGCAGGTAGACCTCAAGTTAACGACTGTAAGCGATCCTGCCCATTAGGGTCAGAGGTTGGGACAAACAAATGAACTGCCTCAATGAACAGCCATCCCTGCTCTCTCCAGTGTGTTTATTAAACAAATGTACAGGTTGTTAAGTGGAACATGGGGTGCCTCAGGGAACAATGGAACAATTAGTTGCGGCCACATGGTTATGGCCATTTCACCCTACCCCACCCCAGTTGACCCACCGTGGGTGTTTGTCCCTAACTGCCCCTCCCCTCCGGTGCTTCCCTGTCGCCATTATTCCCCCACTGGCCTTCCCACAATTGCGGGCAATGTGCTGTGGGAGAAATCTCCACAGCCGGTTCCCTGCACAGGCCTATTAGCTACACCTGTGGCACCCCTGCACTCCCAGCTGTCTCATCTGGTTGGGGTGCTGGAGTGAACTGGGAGAGGAGGGAACCAGGGGCCGGTGGTAGCAGGCGGGGCAAGGGGCTGCAGTGGGAACCTCAGCCCAGGGCGCTTGTGGGGAAATGGCGGGATCAGAACCTCTCTAGAGGTGCAGGGGGAGATAACAGCAGGTGGCTGCCAGGAAGGGAGTTCTCATCTATGCTCCCGGAGTTGCTCCCTAGAGGGAGGAGGCCTGCGTTCCTCAAGCTCTACCCTTTTCCCTGCCTCTCTCTCTTCCTCCCCCACTGCTGCACTGGGATGTCTTTCAAAGCTTCAGGGTGCCTGCGTTGTTTAGGCAACTGCTGTGGTGCCCATAGACCTTCCTGCTCTGATTGATCCCCTTGCTGTCTGTAGGTATTTCCAAACCTCTCTCTCCAATGTTGTCCAGGGAGGTGCGTGCTCGGTCGCCCCTGCCCTCCGCTCTCTTGCTCATGTGAAGGAAAATGGAATTCAAAGGAAACCGGCTTAGATTTCTGAAGATACTCTACACCTGGTAACAAGTAGAAGTCACACTCCCATCTTTGCTAACTATGGCTAGCGATTTGCTGTGCTTAATGTCATGACAGTTGGCAACTAGCTGATGAGAAATTCCCCAGCTAGACAAAATTTTCAGGAGTTCAGAGAGCTAAGTCACTTTTCTACTCTGTGATAAAAAAATAATAGCGTGCTTCTCCTTTCTTTTTTTTTAAAAAAGGTTTATTTTAAGAACAAGATAAGAAACATCTTCAGAATCCTAAAAACAGAAAGTCTCTCACTGACAATGGCAATTAAATTATTTGAGAGAAGACTTGGTGTCTTACAGGATATGGATTAATATTAAACATTGACATATTCTTCCAAAAGAAAGGTTCAGCTATCTCCTTTCCCAAATTCCATGAATGCTTGAGCGAAATTGATTTTTATAGCAGCCCTGAGTGTTTTTCTGAGATAAAACTTCCCAAAGATATAACAAATTCTGTTGCAACAGGTCTTTCACAATAAATAGGAATGATAAATTGTGAGTTATGTACACAGCTTTGGGCAACCTGAATGGATATTACCTGACTCACATACCTTGAATCAGGATGAGTCGTCTAAGAATCTAGGTGAGTGCTGGTCTGCCATGTAGAAGATTGCTGTCAACCACATAATGGTTTTTGGTCCTAAGGATAAATGCTAACAGTTGAAGTCAAGGAAAAGTAGTATTTTGGAAGCCAGATGTTCCACTTAACATTTGAGAAGGAGGAAAAGTGAGTAGGCAGTGATGCAAAGTGAGCATGGCTATTTCTTACAATGGGAGGGCTCTGTTTTCCTATGCTCAGAGGACGAGAAATTGTGTTGTAGAATTTAAGCTACAGGGTTCACATACTTTTCATCTCAAACTAGCAGCAAACACTACCAGTTTGGTGCAAAGGTGCTTATAGGGAGCATAGCTCTTCCAACAATCCTAGAAACTCAAGATTGTCCATTCTGTTTGTGGTGCGAAATTGGCATTTCTCTACATCTTTCTTTTGATGTGTCTTTCATAGCATTTCACTGCCTTCATTACATAAGGCAAGCAAGATCAATCTTTTTCTGCTTCCCTGTGGTTTGGTATGTTGATACTAAGTTTTCTTTGGTTGAGGATTCTGAGAAATGTAATCTAACACATCCAAAGAGTATCAAAATAAAAGGTTATTCTACTGTGGTTAATGAGTTGAACTTCGAGGAAGATCAGGTTTAAGTCCCCACTTGACCAGGGACTCTAGGAAATAATTAAGGGCCATTCATTCTTAGCACACCCAACCTCCAAAAGGTATAACTGGAAGAATGAAATAAGGGAAGTAACCCCCACCCTCCCTGGTGACAATATAAATGCAGTAACTAAATAAATAAATAGTGCTGACATTTGAGAAGGCTCCTTTTTTCTGTTTTCCTTTGGCATTTGAAGGCACTAAGTAAAAAGTACATTTTTCCCTCTTGGCCTGTAGAAGATCATTGGAGAGTTTAATTTCACCAAGCCTTAAACCCTACTGTCATGGTTCCGACAGATGAAACTCTTCAAAAGAATTTTGAGGCATTGTTTACCTTAAAAAATCTTTTATTTGAGAACTGAAGTATCAGCACTACATAGTCGAAACCAAAAACTAAATCCCCCTCCCCTGGATACAAAGTATCAAAGCACAATTCCCTCCTCCAATAAACAGTCATAAATCACATTCCCCAATTAGCTTGAAGCGGGGCTTTCTCCCCAGCTCTCCAGTCTGCCAAAACTCTATCAACTCTGGGCCCAATGACCTTGGATTCCCACTGCTGAGTTATTATTGCTATGACTAGCTGGACTCTCATCCACATTCCCCCTCCCAGCATCAACTAACTCTTAAAGCAATAGAGAAAAATGGTTACATTTCCATCTGTTGTCAAAGCAAGAACATCCGATGTTAGCAACGTTGACACCTACTTTGTTATTTGCATCCAACTTGATGATGGGTTGATTTGTTATCATTGTTTTAAATTTGTTTATATGTTGTAACCTCCCCAGAATCTTTTCCTTTGGGGAACTATGAAAACTGAAATAAATCAACAAACTAATTGACAGTGTGCTTATTCAAGAGAAAAATATCCAAATGTAACCATATTAACATTGGCTCAGGCAGTCAGACATTCTGACTAGGCTATCTGCCAAGCTTAGGGATGGGAGGGGACAATTCCATGGCATGGCAGAAACCCCAAATGGCTGGTACCAAAAAAAAATCAAGACTGTAGAAGAATTGACCCAACCTTTGAAACAGCTGTCCTTTGTGGGCTTCTTTGCCAGCACTGATGCTGGTTTTAAGGAGAAGGAAGAAGAGCCAGATGCTCTTCCAGAAAAGAACAACCGTTTTTTTTCCTTGAATGGTAATTCAATTCTAATGCCAGCATAGAAAGCAAACTAAAAAGATGGAACCTGATCTCGATATCCATTAGATAATGTCTTCAAACAATGACCTCTGGAATATGGAAAATGAATCAATGTATTGTTGAGTGGAGATTCCATGTATAGGAGATAGAATCAAACCAGCGATCCTCTCTGTCCAAAATGTGAACTTCGCTGTCTTTGAGAGACTTCTGTCTTTTAAATGCAGATGGACTGCTGAATCTTGTAAACACAAACTGAGTAACATGATATATGCAGTACAATGCAGTGAGATGTGCAGGTCTGTATGTTAGGGAAACAAAACAACTGCTTTATAAACGCATGGCACAACAAAGGAAAACAAACCCATCAAGACCAGATTCAGCAGTCCATCTGCATTTAAAAGACAAAGGCCGCTCTTTCAAAGACAGCAAAATTCACATTTTGGAAAAAGATGACCACTGGTTTGAAAGAGGGGTCAAAGAGGCCATCTATGTCAAAACTGAACAGCCCTCTCTCAACAGAGGGGGAGGGATCCAACATCATCTAGCTCCTGTCTATAACACAGTCCTTTCACCAGTTCCAAAAAGGCTGCACATCCATTTGCACTACTCAGGTGACCCTGATGAGACAGATAAACCTCCAGGTGGCCTCAACGACTCTCTAAAAAAATGCAAATGGCCACCTGTCTGCGAGGAATATAAATCCTTCCATTCCCCGCCATCCAGTCAGAGCTGAAGAAGCTTCTTGGATGAGAAGTGAAACATCTTCAAAGAAAAACAAGAAAATCCAGTTGCCTCATGAAAAAGCACCTTTGGGACTGAGAATCTCCATAGACATGCTGCATTTAGCAAAGTGGAACTCTTCGCCTCTCCAAGTAAGTGGTTCCACTTTCAATTAGAAAGGCTTTTCCCCCATAAATAAATCAAAATTTGCCTTCCTATAACTTAAATGGTTTCTTGAGGTGTGATACGCTGTTTATTATACTTTGTATAACTTTTATAAGAAAAAAAGGGGTTCACTATTAAATTCCAGTAAGTGAGGAAGTTAAGCTATACTCTGCATATGACCTTCCTTTCTCCCTCCCTTGCTTCCACATTTGATGTTCTATGACATGATAGATACAAAATTTGCTGTAATAGAACAGTTTGAAATAACTGGGAAGCATTTGATAAGTTCTGCATGGGATTTTAGCAGCAGAATTGGTGAAATTCTAATGCCATTCCTAAAGCCTGTTCTTTGTTGATTATTCTCTTTGCACCATTCTTCAGATATAATGGTTTTTTCAATTCAAAGACAGTTGAGTTTTCAAGTTTTATACGAGCCTTTTCTAGAAAAAGATTGCTTTCAGAAAGTATACATCAACAGATTAATGGGTTTTATTTCAAAGCTTGATGTGTGAGTTTTGACATTGCCTGCAATTTATCAGATCAGAATAAGAGGAGGACTGTGTTAAGTCTATGGTGCCAAAACCAACAGCAATCTGATACTACTGTTTTTTTTGCAGCTCACAATATATTAATCAGAAAATATGTTACTGGATTCCTAATTTTCAAATCAGAATGCCAGAGTCAGCAGGGACCAATCAAGCCAGACTCCCAACTCGGCAGGAACCCAAATTAAAGCCTTTATAATTGTCTGTTCTGCCCTCATAGAATCATAGGACTGGAAAAGACCTTATTTGATTCCAGACAAATGATTGTCCAGTCTATTCTTCAAAAACTCCAGCAATGGAGCACCCAGAACTCCGAAAGGCAAGCTGTTCCATTGATTGTTTTCGCTGTCAGGAAATTTCTCCTTATTTCCAGGTAGGATCTCTCTTTAACAAGCTTCCAGACGTTACTTCTTGTCCTATCTTCAGGTGCTTTGGAGAATAAGTTGACTCCCTTTTCTCTATGACAGTCCCTCAAAGTACCAGAAGACAGCTATCGTGTGGAAACCAGTGGAATGGCTTGCCTTCAGACATTACCCTCCCTCTATCACTGGAGGCTTTTAAAATGAGACTGGACAGCCATTTTCTGAAATGGTATAGCAGGGGGTTGGATTAAAAGACCTCGAAGATCTTTTCCAACTATGTTATTCTGTTATGTCACCCCTAATCCTTCTCTTCATTAGACTAGACCAGGGGTCGGCAACCTTAAACACTCAAAGAGGCACTTGGACCCGTTTCCCAGAGAAAAGAAAACACTGGGAGCCACAAAATTTGCTTGCACGCACACACGTGTGGGTGCAAGGGGGGGGAGCTTGATTGAAGAGTTTAATTAAAAAGAAATAGAGGCTGCCGTACATGAGTTCTCTCTCTCTCTCCCTCTTTGTCTCCCTCTCTTCCCCCCCCCCCCGATCTTCTGCTCACCTGGCAAGCTGGCTTCACACTGTTCTCTGACAAGGTAACACACATTCTTATTGGGCCAGCTCTCTCCTGACTTGGTCTGCCAGTCCTCTTTCCCCACTCAGCGCGCGCGCACGAGAGAGAGAGAGAGAGAGAGAGAGAGAGAGAGAGAGAGAGAGGCTGCTTCCTGCTGAGATGCAGCAAAGCCCTGCCCAATAACCTTGTCAGCTTGTCCGAGAACAGCGTGAGGCCACTCTCTTTTTTACACACACACACACACACACACACACACAGAGAGAGAGAGAGAGAGAGAGAGAGAGAGAGAGAGAGAGAGAAGGGAAGCACAAGTGCCTCTCTCTGTCTCTGTCTCTGTCTTTCTCTGCAAATGGCGGAGGAGGCTGGGAGCCGCAGGAGAAGGCTCAAAGAGCCACATACGGCTCCAGAGCTGCAGGTTGCCGACCCATGGACTAGACGTATCTAGTATCCTTGCCCGTTTATCATACAATGCAGCCTCCAGACCCCTTATCATTTTAGTTGCTCTTCTCTGCACTCTTTCTAGGGTCTCAGCAGCATTTTTTGTATCACGGTGACCAGAACTGGGGGTAGTATTCCAAGTGTGGCCAAACTAGTGCAGTATAAAATGGTAATATCACTTCTTGTGATCTTGATACTATCCCTGTGTTGATGCCTAGGATTAGGTTGGCTTTTTTTGGCCACTGCAGCACATTGCAGGCTCATACATAAATGATTGTCCACTATAATACCTAGATCTCTCTCACATTAATTATTGTTGGGCCAGGTATCACCTATTCTATTCTATTCTATTCTATTCTATTCTATTCTATTCTATTCTATTCTATTCTATTCTATTCTATTCCTGTGCATTTGTTTTTTCTTGCCTAAGTGCAGGACCTTACTCTTCTCAACCCTGAACTGCATCTTGTTGGATAAGGCCTAATGCTCAGGTCTGTCAAGATCCTTCTGAATCTCGAGTCTATCTTCCAAAGCAATAGTTGTTCCCCACAGCTTGATGTCTTCTGCAAATTTGATGAACTATCCTTTTTAAATATATCCAAGTGTTGGAGAGCCCACAATCTGGGTAATTGATTCCACTACTCTGATTGTCAGAGAAGGTTTCCTGACATACAGCTAGAGACTGCCTTCTTTTTTCTATTTCATATTCTGTGTCCTGTCTCCTGGAATGATAAAGAATGAGTTTTTTCCTACTACAGTATGTGGCATTTTTTCTCAGTTCCCACCTTGGGCTTCTCTTCTATAAGCTAAACATTCCTATTCTCCCTTTTCTCATTGTGAAAGAGTTTCTGATTCAGCTATTAACAGATTTTTTTTTAACCCAACATTTGATGAGCTTCAGCACCCCATCTGGGAAATGTCTTCGTCAAGGAAATTTCACTTGCATCAATTCTGCTATCTTGACAGCTTGAGTTCAGGCATTTCTGTTTTTATTTTTATATTTGTGTGTGGTATGAGTGTGTGTGTTTATTTTTCCCCCCTTGATTTTACCTGCAACATTAGTGGATTCAGAGTCTTAGCACAAATAACTAAGGTATTGGACAGAATAAGCATCAGCTATTTTTAAAAAACACATGACTATAAATACAAATTCACATGCATGTATCTTGGAATCACAGGAATTGAAAAATACATTTTCTGCCTCAGCAAAGGCAAAATTCAACTAGAAAAAAAAAATCCAGCCTTGCTTCTCTTTCTGAGATAGAGTCTGCACTGCAGAGGTCTGACAGCATGTGTTCTCTCTTTGGAGATGGGAAATCTAAATCCATCATTCCTGATGGGTTCTCATGAAACTCCTTTAGAGGTGGAAATTTAAAACGACATCAGGAAAACTATAGTAACTTTCCCCAAAAGTCATATCCTCTGCAGCTGACTTTTCTCGGCTGACTTGCCATGGCCAACTCAATGCAACCAATTCATCATGGGACAACTTGCCACGGCCAACTCACCATGGGACAATTCAACACGGAATAAAACTCAAGAGAGGGACAAGTGGAATTGCAGCTCATCCCAGCCTCATGGACTTCCAACTTGAGAAGGTTCAAACCTAAAGCAAGATAAGGGCCATTGCAATTCATTTGTTCTTTTCTCTATCTTGAGTTATCCCATATTGAGTTGTTCCCTTGCAAGTTCTGTGGTGAGTTGACCACAGCGAGTTGACTGGGGTGAGTCAGCCAAGACAAGTTGGGCATGCTGAATTGTCCTAAACCTCCTCTAGATGTCCTGGAGTACAATTTTTATTTGCTATGATGGCCAGAAATGATGACATTTTGAGCTCAACAGAAGTTGTAGTCCAGGGTTGGGCAATTTTTTGGTGCTATATTATTGGGTGGGCTAAAGGCTCAGATGTTTGGTAATGAACAATGAATGTGGTTGTGTCACACCCAACTAGAACAGCAGGGATTTCCAGTTTCTTCATTATATTCTGGGGTTAGATTTGATTAGATTTGATCTTTCTTTGTTTTTCAAAGAGCGTTGAATATATTTTACAGATTACAATACAATACATTTGCATTCTCAAAATGCTGGAAATCAACAATACTGGTTTTCAGAAGTCATAGTGTAGCCAACAAGTTCCCTAATCCTGTTGTGGTCCAGAAGGCAGTACATTGGGGAAAGCTGGCAAAGACCAAAGAAGAAAAGCAATATTCAGAGAAGAACTGAAGTTGCTGATTCCCTGAACCCTAGTTTATGACAGCCATGAAACCCTCGAATATCTTCTGTCTTGCTAGTCAATATATATGAGGATTGGTTGTGCTGACAGAAACATATGATGCACAGAGAGATGATAATATCTTTTCTTCTGTCCTCTTGGCAAGATTGTATGAGCCCTGTCTAAAGAAATCCAACCTCAGATTCACCTGGGAAGATTTTGTGGACTGAATGACAAGTGAAGGATGAACAGAGCATTTCAGCTTCAATGGCCAAATACTGCTTCAGTTATTATATCCAAACTCTTATATATGGCTTGGCAGATAAAGTGATGCACAGTTAACTATTTGACAGTAGATTCTGCTATGATTGCTAAAGAAAATAAACCTTTTTGTGCAATTCAGAGCCTAAAAGAAACAAGAAAAATGCTACACATCCATCTCTGAAAACAGCAGTTTCAACATAAGTAACGAGGTTGTATCTACTGGAAAGGAAGAAGAGAATTACGATATTTAGCTACATAAGCATGTAAATATGTAATGAGCTCTTCTTATTTTTAGCCATTTTCGCTAATGTAGGAAGTAGCATTTTCCTTCTCCAGATTTCTAACCAATTACTGTTCCATGTCATCATTTAGTAAAGTATTACAAATGTTCAGGTACTTTCTATGTGGTTATGGATCCCACCACCCTAGAATATGTTAGCACTTGATAAGTGTTGTGTCCTGAGCCTGCAAAGGCTGGCTCGGGACGTTGCAATGGTCCCGGGCAATTGCAAGCTGCCCGGGACCAGACTGAGTGGCACCGGCTCTGCGCACATGCGCGAGGCGTGGAAGCACTCCAGAATGTTTCCTTTTTGCCTGGGGATGCTATTAAAGGAGTCAGAGAGGCCTGCGAGCCTCAGAGCTGTGACGGAGAGAGAACTACTTTAAATAAAGGGCTGTTGGAATTACAGAATGTGCTGTATTCATTTGCCGTTGACTCGAGGACTCAACACTGGTGACGAAGGTGGGATGGCTTACAAAAACAAAAAAGAAGAATTGTAAGCTTACCCAAGAGTCCTGGAGAGAGGAAGACGGCGTTAAACTCAGCACAGCACTGCCAGTACAGCATCACTGGAGGTAAGCTGGCTGATAGACCCCTTCCTAACAGAGAAGCAAGAATGGCGAAGATAGGGAGACTGTCTGAATTCGATGTCACGCACCCAGAATGATGGGACTCTTATGTTGCCAGAGTAGAAAATTACTTTAGAGTAAATCAAGTAAGAGAAGATGGCTTGAAGGCCGCTACTTTGCTGTGTGTCTGTGGTCAAGATGCATTTGAAATTGCTGAAAATTTGGCAGCCCCTGCTCCTCTTGAATCTGTCACTTATACAAATTTAAAAAAATTATTGAAGGAACACTTTCAGCCCAAGTTGTCTGTTATTGCGTGGAGACACACTGTTGAACAGAGGGATCAAAGAGCTGGTGAATCAGCTAAAGAATACATTGCAGCCTTGAGAAGAGCAGCTAAGCCTTGTGATTTTAAAGACTTAGAAGAAAGGTTGAGAGACCAATTTGTATTGGGCTTAGGAACAGAGACTTGCAATAGAGACTCTTTGCAAAGGAGGACATTTCATTCCAAGATGCCTTGAGAGAGGTCACTGCAAAAGAGGCAGCAGATGGGGCAGTCAAGAATATCCTATCAGGAACAACCCAGAAGCTGTCTCCGTGCACCATGAGGGAATCCAGGAGAGCTCGGAAGAAGATCCTGAAGATGAGGTGGATCATCTCTACCCAGCCAAAGAAAGAAAGCAGAAGGAAGGCAAAGAAAAGTCTTCAGCTGTACCCAAGTGCTTCGGGTGTGGAGGTCACCACAAGAGGACCGAATGCAGGTTCTGTTCTGCAATCTGTAGAGCATGTGGAAAGCAAGGCCACATAGCAGCGGTGTGTCTGGGCCGTCAGAAGGTACAACCCCGAGAAGAATTGCGCCTGAAAGGTACCAGGGTCCTCAGCCAAAATAGGGTGGGTTTCTGTGCATCACGTAGAAGCATTTATAGGACAGGCACACACAGGCCACTTAAAAAGAAACTGTCACTTAAGGTGAAGTTGCAAGGAGTTCCATTGATTATGGAACTGGACACTGGGTCTGCACTTTCAATTATTTCCATTCACACTTTCAGAAAGATTTGCTCTAGCAGTGGGTTCCAGGCCAAGCTTAGGCCATCCAATATAGTCTTTTTTTTATTGAAAGTTTTTTAAATTTTACAAAACAAATCCCCTCCCCAAACCCTCCCACCCTCCCATACCCTCCCCCACCTCCCCAAACCTCCCAAACCCTCCCCCAACCTTCCCAGAGCTGAGTACAGGCTTAATTAAAATTTTTCAGAAAAAGAAAAGAAAAACTTAAAACACATATAAATCCTAAACAAATCTAAATACATTAAATTAAATAGGTTATCTTCTCTAAAAAATAATAATTGCAATCATTAAACACATTATAATATACTCTAAACATTTTCTAGTATCATACTTATATTATTATCCATCATTCTGTATAAACTCCCTCCAAAACACAAATTTAAACATTGAATATCTATACCTACAATATAAAATCTAATCTCTCCCTCTTTCTTTATCCTAGAACACAAAAATAAACATATAAACCTTCATTATACCATTAAAACTAAATACTTCTTATCTAAGATTTTCATTCAATCTCCATAATCTTCTCTCCTATCAAAAAAAAAAACTTAAAAGACATATAAATCCTAAACAAATCTAGGTACATTTAATTAAACAAGTTATCTTCTCTTAAAAATAATAATAATAATAATTAAAAAAACCCCAATCATTAAACACATTATAATATACTCTGAACCTTTTCATATCATACTTACGTTATTATCCATCATTCTTTATAAACTCCCTCCAAAACACAAATTTGAACATTACTTAAAACATTAGAATTCCCTTATACACATTTAAATCTTTACCAATAACAAATTCCATCCACAATAAACACATTCCTTATCAGTCTCTCTTGTCCATAAACCATTAAAATTCCCTTATACACATTTAAATCTTTACCAATAACAAATTCCATCCACAATAAACACATTCCTTATCAGTCTCTCTTGTCCATAAACCTCAAAAGAAGTGCTTTGAAAACTGCCCTTAAAGCTAACTCCAAAAAGTTTGTAAATCTTGCTTCTCCCACAGACTCAGTACTCTTTTGAATACTTAAACTAAGTACTTAAACTTAAACTTCTTGGCCATTGTTGCTGGAATTAAAAAATTCCATGATTTTCTATATGACAGACACTTCACGGTCTACACTGACCATAAGCCTCTGTTGGGGTTGTTTACTATGAACAAACAAACTCCGCTTATCATCTCCCCTAGAATGCTGAGATGGTCCATCTTTCTGTCAGCCTATGACTTTTCCTTGGTTCACAAACCTGGCAAGGAAATGGGCCATGCTGATGGCCTTAGTAGATTACCTTTACAAATGGTAGAGGCTGACCCTGCCCCTGCCATCAACATTCTTTCCATTCAGGCGTTGCCTGAGTCTCCCTTAAATGCCAGGGATGTGGCTGCTGAATCAGCCATGGACCTCACACTCACTCGTGTATTGTCCTGGGTTTTGTCTGGATGGCCAGAGAGTTGTCCAGGTACTGAGTTTCAGAGTTTCTGGCTTAAGAAGCATGAGTTATCCACTTTTCAGGGTTGTCTGTTGTGGGGCAGCAGAGTTGTTATTCCTACCTCAATGAGGCCTAGGGTCTTGGCTTCCCTTCATGAGGGCCATCCTGGCATTGTCAGGATGAAGGCGCTTGCGTGCAGCCATTTATGGTGGCCAGGGTTAGACAGGGAAATAGAGGCTCAAGTGCACGGATGCCACTTGTGTCAGCGCTCATGCCTGGAAATGCCTCAGGCTCCTGTACATAGATGGGAGGAAACACAGTCACTTTGGTCTAGGGTGCACATTGATTACGCTGGGCCCTTTCAGGGTCAATTCTTCTTGGTCCTTGTTGACAGCTATTCAAAGTGGCTTGAGGTTGTACCTGTCTCTTCAACCACTGCTGCCAAGACCATTCAAGTACTGAGGGGGATTTTTGCTGCACATGGGCTTCCGGATGTTTTGGTGTCTGACAATGGCCCTCAATTCATTTCTTTCGAGTTTCAGGCTTTCTTGCAGGCCAACATGATTCGTCATGCCACCTCTGCACCATTCCACCCTTCCACCAATGGTATGGCTGAACGGATGGTCCACATCACCAAGGATGCTTTAAAGTAACTGACCTACGGGGACTGGCACCACAGGTTGGCAGACTTTCTTCTTGCTTACCGCACCACACCTTCAACTTCCACTGGGAAGAGCCCAGCTGAACTCCGTTGGGGGCGCAAACTGATCACCAAACTTGACAGGTTGCACCCAGACAGACTGCCTCCTAAGGTCACCCAACCCAGGGCACCGCGGTGTCTGCAAGTGGGTGCCCCAGTATGGACCCGGAACTATGGGCTCGGTCACTTGTGGGTTCCTGCCGTAGTATGCAAGGTTACTGGTCCATTGTCATACGAGGTCTCCTTGTACGACGGTTGTCTCCTTCGGCAGCATATTGATCAGCTGCGTACGAGACTGGACTTACCCTCTGCAACTCCTTGGCTTTCTCCAGTGGGGGAGGGGGATCATTATGGGCAAAGGGAAGGGTGTTGGCAGCAGCTGGGGCCAAACGGAGAGGCCAAAGACGGCCTGTTTCAAGGTTCCGCAAGTGTTCCAAACAGGAATTCCGGGGAACAAGAAATAATACAGGCACCAGTGCCTACTCCAGCCAGGGAGTCACCCAGGGGACATACTCATCATTCACAACTACCATTCAGTACTCCAGCCAGGGAGAATAACCGGGAGCATCCTAATAACCCAAACATTGCAAGAGAACTGGCACACAAACAGTCAAGTTGGCCCAGTACTGCTACTGCTTCCAAAAGGAAGTCTTCACACAGGGAGGTGGTCAGAGAGGCAAATCCCAATTCTGGCACCTCCAGCATAGATTGGCGGGCAACTGAGTATTGGGGCACTGCAGAGACCCCAGACAATCCCGTTACAGGGCTTGGGAGTGAAGGGATGCATTCCCTTGATAGATCCACTGTGGACTTGGAAGGCTCTACAGAAATGCCAAACATTGGCAGGCATACAGAGGGGCCCAAGAGCCTACAGTTAGGCAGGTCAACCAGGTTTATGGGGGAGCAAAGTCCTGGTCTGATGAGCCCGGTGGGCAAGCAAGCAGACCAGGCAACAGGACATGGTTCACGGGGACCACCAGGGTTTGAAAGAGGGGGCAACTCCATCCTCTGCACAAGAGGAAGTAGGGGGTTCTCAGAACCTGAGGAGGTCACAGAGAGTAAAAAGATCTCCCAAGTATCTTGAGGACTTTGTAACCCTGCTGTCAAAGCAAGGAAAGTGAGAGGGTGCCTGCTGTTGTTGGAAAACTGGGAGTGTTAGCATTGGGTAGTTAATTCCAAAACAATAGCCCAGTACCATTTGTTGTGTGGCTATTGCACAGCTGCAATAGATGTGCAGGTTTGGGGTTGGCACACCACGCTCATGTTGAGGTCGCAAATAACCACCTATATAGTTAATAAGTCTCATCTGGGGGGGAAGGGGTGTTGTGTCCTGAGCCTGCAAAGGCAGGCTCGGGATGTTGCAGTGGTCCCGGGCAGTTGCAAGCTGCCCGGGACCAGACTGAGTGGCGCCGGCTCTGCGTGCATGCGCGAGGTGCGGAAGCGCACCAGAATGTTTCCTTTTTGCCCGGGGATGCTATTAAAGGAGTCAGAGAGGCCTGCGAGCCTCAGAGCTGTGACGGAGAGAGAACTACTTTAAATAAAGGTCTGTTGGAATTACAGAATGTGCTGTATTCATTCGCCGTTGACTCGAGGACTCAACAATAAGTATGTACTTAGAGAATCTCAAGATTGTGCTTTGCCTTCCGTTCCTTTCCCAAAACAACCTATAGCGATCTTCCAGATGTCAAAGATCAATAAACAGTACGATATATAAATAAATAATTGAGCATCTGAAGAGCTTCAAACTTTCCATCCCTTTTGTTCGAGACTCATCACTTTCATACAAGATAAAATAAAAATTTTCCATCAAGTTAATTTGATTTTCTCTCTGTGCTGCTTTCTTGGAATAAGAAGTAGCCATTTTGAATGTGGAGGAAAAAGATCAAGCAAGGTGAGTCATACTGTACGAACCTTCTCCTCCACAATCTCTCATTGAAGACTGAAAAAGGAAATGTTCCTTCTTGCCATTTCTTTTGCTGCATTGCACTCTTATTATAGTGACATAGTTGCTGCTTCCATCACTGTGATCTGGGCACCCCCTGCTGCTCTGGAGGTTGGGTCAGCCTCAAAGGCCTTTAGTCATCCCTCTGAAAAAGAAAGCTAGCAGGGCTTTATGTCATGAACTGTCTGTGTGGGCTGTGAATGCCAAACAAAGGCATTGGTGCGCTCCCCCCCTCTGGTGCTCAAATCATTATGTAAAGAACCTATTCATCCTATGGGCAATCTCTTCTAAGAAATATGGAGGGGGGGAGACTCCTTTCCTCTATCCTACTTGCACACATGAACACATACATGAACATCACTCGCTCTTTAAAAAAAACTTTAGTATAAACGACAGTTCTCAAAAGCAGCCCCAGCAGGATAATGAACAAGCTGTTGTTGAAATCTATAGTACAGAATGTATACTCAGGTATTTCCCCCATTATTTCTACCTGGTGCAGAAGAAAACAACTAGGTGAAATGGAAGCCTACTGATGTAGCCCAGATTTACCTCTACCACTCTTCAGAAAGCTCCACCAGCAAATCATGACTTGGTTTCTTGCTGTTTTACTCATAAATAAACCAGCCTGGATAACCAACATGTAAAGAACACAGAAAACAGTCCAGCTGCAGCAGAATGCCCTGAACTGTTTGTTCCCTGTTTTCTTCAGCTGTGGCTCTTGCTCAAGACTCACCCAGAAAATTTGCAAAGTGCCTTGTATGCATAATTTGATCAAAGGTCCATTTCATTCAAAAGTCTGTTTCCAACAGTGGCTAAGAAGACAAACTGGGAATTCACAGCAAGGAGACAACCAACATGATTGGCTCTACCATTAAGCACAATAAGTCAGTTGCCTCAGGCAGCTAATTCTGATATAAGGAAAACACAAAAAATGATTGGTTGCAAATTCTTCTTATTGTTATTATATGTCATTGGTTTGTTTGTTGTTGGTTTTTTTTGCACCTAGATTCCAGTTGACTTCCAGGAGCAGGCATGTGGTCTACTGCCTCAGGTAGCCAAACATTTAGGTTATTCCTGTTCCTGTGATCTGCTTCTTTGGGGATTTGGTCACATACTGAATATTTTGCTGAAGTAATGAAAGACTTTGTTTGCATGTGCTTAATACAAATATGACACCATTCAGGTTAATCAGAAATTTAAGTTGTGATAGAAGTCCTATTTGTGCCATTGGTGGGTATGACAGTTCTGACCAGGAGTGAGATATGGCATAGTGTCAACTTTCAAACATCTTGGTGTAAAAGAAAGCACAACTTCCTCCAATCCACAGGGAAAAAATGAGATAGTGACTAAACTATTGGACCGACACTAGGAAGACCCAATTTGGGTTTACTATCAGTTACGGAAGCTTACTATGGCTAGGTACTGTATACTCTCAGTCCCACTGAGCTGTTGAGAAAGAGATATAATATCTTACCAAGGAAAGTACAATTTAAGGGATGCTTGAGATCGCTATAATGCCTCTGGAAAGGTTGCCATGTCAATGGCAAGTAGTTGCCAAGTAGTTGCCTTCTGATTTATAGCTTTTCTCCAAGGCATTTGTAATACTAATGGAGAGTCAGAGCCCGTGGCCTTTCAAGCACCCCCTATTATTCCTAATGTTGGGAAGTATTATGAGGAAGACGAAGGGCATAATCTGGAGGGCCAGAGATCTTCCACACTCCACAGCACACATATCAATACAAAATTCTCTTCCATTCTTGGATGGTGTGTGAGCCTTCAACTCAATGTTAACTCCTGTCAATTTCCTAAACAAGCCCCTGCAGTTTTCTTGATAAAATTTCGGAAGTGGTTTGCCATTGCCTTCTTCTTAGGACTGAGAGAGCAGAACTGACCCAATGTCACCTAGCTGACTTTTTAGTCTAGGTAGGACTAGAATTCAGTCTCCTAATTTCTAGTCCAATGCCTTAACCATTGACTAAACTAGCCCTCTTTTCATTGGAATAGGTACATTAATCTTATTTAGGTTAATTTAAGACAACAGAATCAGATACTTACTGTTTCCCTCTTTTTGACAAAAGAGGAAAACAGCAAGGATTTGATTCTGTTGTCTTAAATCAGGGGTGTCAAACTGCCGGCCCATGGGCCAGTTGCATCATGCAGAGGCCACGCCCACCCCAGCTCTAGCAGTGCAAAAAAAGTCATGATACATTGCGACACGTCACGTGACGTGGCGAGTTTGACACCCGTGTCTTAACCTAAATTAATGAACAAAATGATATGATGAACAAAAGTGATGAACAAAAAACCCCACCCACCACTCCCTTAATTAAATGCAACTTCAGAATAACACAAATCAAATACAACTGCTTTCTGGTTGAAACACTGATTTAAAATAGATTGGCCAAAGAATCATGGTTAACAATTAAGCAATAATTAAGTATTATCCTCTAATGAAAATTCTCTATGAAGGAGGTGTTAATTTCTCCAGAATTCTCCAGGGAATCCCAGGTTAGAGTAGCAAGCCACTATATTCTTTCCAGAAAAAAAACACAGGCCTTCCTATCAGATTACCAGAAATTGAGCTCAGCTCAGAGAAGATGTTAATTTTTGAAAATTGCTCCTTTGATTTTTTTTTTGGCTACCTTTCCCTTGTATTTATTTACTTCTTCTACCTTGTTTCCTATTGTAAACCATCATAGTGACATAGAAGTTAACATGATGAAAATGAAGCTGTTTCCATGAAGAAAAGGTCAGTTACCTAGACAAGAGGGAGAAAATCTAATGTACTCCAGACATATAAATATCATGGCTCAATTATATTTCCAATCAGGTTCAAAGAATAGCTCATGATAATGGATAAAGAGTGGCTAATTCAAATGGAAGGCCAAAGTTCAGGCCACTCAGTGACAGAAGGAAGCAAAAGATTCCTCTTCTGCTTGATTTTGCAGATTTAATTTTTTCAAAGCTTTAGCAGATAAAAAGCTGGTAGACTAGTGGCTCGGCAATTGGATCTGGCCTCCTGTTCTTTTCATTCATATTTTTCTATTTTTTATTATAATTCCATTATTGTTTTTTAACGTTATTGTTTTTTAATATCATTTCCTTGTGATTTGTAAACCACAAATGACAATGTTGTCATATCTTTTGTTTATTAGCTAGCATAGGGTTTATTAGCAGTAGTATAGCAAAATGGAGTCAGGGTCAAAAGATTTGATATGCAGAGAGAAGAACAATGGAGAACTTTTCAAATGCTGGCTCCCACCCCCATCTTTAAAAATTTCCAGGTGGTGATAAAAATGTGAGGATGGTCATGCTTGGGAGCTTTCTATCTGTCTCACAGGATCTCAACCAGCAAATCTAAAAATCATGATCTTCATGACGGAATGCTTCTAAATTGTTAAATGTGGGGCCCACAGATGTCATCCAGCTTTTTCTTTTCTAAACCTCTTTGAAATTACCTATAATGGGGACTGGGGAATATCATCCTAACTGTTTCAAAGAGTTCCGAAGAAAATTGCTATCAGTGAACATAAAAATATAATTTTCTTTATAAGATTGGCCTCTGTTCTACAGGATTAGAAATGGCTGAAAAAATATTTTATTTTTCGCAGAGACTGAATTGATTGAGACCTAAAAACATGTATCTTTTCAGCATTGTAAGATGGCATGTTGTTTTATGTTATGTTACGTTGTGTAAAGCAGTGAGAAGGCTGAAGCTGAAGCTACACTGGCATATATCTCCATGTCTCATCATGGGCCTTGGACATTATCACTCAATTGCCCCTTACTTCCTTTCTTGATTTCAAGCCACACTTCATCTCTGGTTCCATCTCAGCCCTCTCCCCCCCATTCAAATACCTCTAAAGTTTGAGCGAGAGTGTTCAGATGATTCAAGAGTCTCCATCTTCTAGGTGGCACAGTGCCTAGCACTTGAAATGTTCTGCACCGCACAAAAGACTCTGATTAGATTGGTCTGAGAGCACAAATCACTATTCAGAATCTTCTCCAGGATCATCCACTGATGAACTCTGAGATCTCTATCTATACAGCTTAACAGAAAGACTGCAAAAAAGATGGGACTTTTCAAAACTTTTCAATTCCTTTAGAAAGTTTGGAGTTCGTCGCCATACAAAATATGATGCCTTGACCATAGATGAGTTCAGAATCACATAGCCTAATGGAAGAGAGTCTCGGGTAATCACTAAGTTGACTAACTTGAGGCTCACCTCTACTACCTTCTCATGATATTGATGTTGGCAACTGTGGTTGTTGGAGCCTCTAAGAAGGGAGAAGACAGATTCCCCCAACTAACCAACCTAAAAACCGAGAAAGAAGAAAATTCTGTGGTAGAAACAAGTTTCTTGTTGCCATTTAGTACCATTTAAGAAAAAAAATATATTTCTTCCTGCATTCTAAGTGATCCAGTTTGATCAAATACCAAGATTGCTTCTGAAATGCATCAATCCTTGCAAGCAATAGATTATGTCCTTTCAAAGAGAGTGGGAAAATCTTCAAGATAAATGGTCTTTATGTTTGTTAAATAGTGAAATGTTGGCAGTTAAGCATTTCTTTAATGACATCAACGTCAAGTCCTTTAAGTACCCTAGATCATCAGTTTTCTTATGATGTTTAGAAAGTTAAGACAACCAGAAAGACATAGAGATGGTTACTATTACAGTATACAGATATTAAATCTCTGATTCCTGTACCTTTAACTGGGTGAAACAGTGCACGGTAGGGTGAAACATTTTGAACAAAAGTACCTCAAATGGATTAACTTACAGAAAGTGTCCAAAATCCATGACTCATGTGGAATTGAAATTTAGGAAATTTTATAAAATACTTTATGACATAAACATAAAACACTTTATGACATAAAACATTTTCTGTGCTGATGTTTGTGTTGTACAATTCACTATAGACTAAACAGTTGTGACATAACACAAAATGTCATAAAACATTTCCTATGCTGATGTTTATGCTAACCAGTTCAACATGCACTATTTTCAAGGCAGATACTGTACATTTCTGAATGTGTCTCAACTTTTTCAATGAAGGCAACACATTAGAAGTTTTGTCATTGCTGCATGATGGCGCAGTGGTTAAAATGCAGAATTGCAGGCTAACTCTACCCACTGCCTGGAGTTTGATCCTGACCTGCTCAAGGTTGACTCAGCCTTCCATCCTTCCGAAGTTGGTACAATGAGGACCCAGATTGTTGGAGAAAATGTGCTGACACTGTAAACTGCTCAGAGAATGCTGTAAAGCACTGTGACACAATAAGTGCTATTGTTATTGTGGAATCTGGTCAGGAAATATCTCTGAAATGATGACTTAATGGCTCATGGGTTGTCTAGTTCCTTTATGTCTTTCTTAAAGCAAAATAGAGAATTGTTTGTAGTTTATAAGGCCTTAAAGACCTAATTTTCCCCTGACCATTAAATCAGAAACATTTACTGTATGATCCCATCCTATACGATGGTCTTATTTTTGGTTTTCCTTCAGTGGACATACTTTCACTGTGTTTTAGTTCTTTAACTATATGTCATCCTGAGACATTTTTAAAAGAGCAGTTATGTAAACTGATCAAATAAAATTAATGGCTGAGTAGACTGAAATGGATTTAAGTATGCAACTGTTTTTCAATATTGGCAACTTGATAAAATGGATAAACTCCATGAAATTATCTCTAAACAATGTGCACATATATATGACTAATCTATATTAATAAAATATATATCTATACTAGAGATGCATAACATGACCATTTAAGAACAACTCTCATAATTACAATTAGGATGTAAAATCTTAAATATAGAACCAATGACTAAAATGCTTAATTACTGTGGGTGTGATGGGTTGGATGGGAACTAGCAGTGTTAGAAAGAATTTATTCTGGATTTATAATTGTGCTTTAAAAATGTGCTCACTTTTCATTTATGATCTGGTACACTACCAAATAATAAAAAGGCTGATGAATATTATTTTCTATGGCCAAAGGGCAATTATTTATTAAAAATAAGGCAGAATTAAATATTTTGAATGTGATGGTTAGGGAGTATGTACTTTTCTTTCTTCTTACTTTGCATAATCATATTAAACGTGATTGCCATAAAGATAAGATATTATGGGCAGATGAATGAATTTTAAACGTCCAACTACAGCAAGATACCGATTTCTTTTAATAAAAGGAATTCAATCAAGGCTTTTCTAACATAAATAAAAACCAACCCAATGCTAAATTGCTTGGTAGCTTTTAATAATCAGATTAAGATATTATTTATTTGACTCTAAAAATATTTTTATTTATACACCTCCAAGGTGGATCATTAAAATGCAATTGAAGTTTCACCTTTTCCAATATTGCAACTAGTATTATGTGCTTCAGCGAAATTATAATTAAAATTGCCTGGGTGAATAGAAATCAGTATATAAAAATAATATCCCTTTTGTCATTCCTTTGTCTTTTTGTATGTTTGTTTATGGTGGTAGTAGCAATGGAATATTATTTTGGAAAAGTACCTACATAGTAACAACTTTTTTTTTTTAACTGGGACAGAAAATTTCCTCAAAAGCTGGTACGATTATCTAAAGAAAGTAAAAAAATAAAGCTGTTTGAAATTTCAGGGAATGATCCATAATCTTGGTGCTATGGAACCTATCCATGAAGAGCCTTAACCATCAGAGTTGATGCTTTTAATCGGATCTAGAAGTTAATTAGGCCTAGGAGAAGGCAGAGAAAATCAGCATTCTGTCCTGACTGATCTTCAAAGGCAGTAACTCTGGGACTCCACCACAGAGGTTGCAAAACTGTAGAAGACAGACTCAAGATTCAGAAGGATCTTGACCAGGGGTCATCAAACTATGCCCTTTTATGACTTGTGGACTTCAACTCCCAGAATTCCTCAGCCAGGCATGCTGGCTGAGGAATTCTGGGAGTTGAAGTCCACAAGTCATAAAAGGACCAAGTTTGAAGACCCTTGATCTTGACAGACTTGAACACTATACCTTATCCAACAAATGCAGTTCAGTGGTGAGAAAAGTAAATAATAATAATAATAATAATAACCCCCAGTGAGGCACTACCTTGACGTGGTTGTGGGGCTTGTGTACTCTGAGGAAGATGAGAGCTATGCCAGAGGTTCAACCATACTGGACAGGTCTCATCAGAGGAGTCAGACAAAGAGTGTCTCTCCCATAAAAAATATGGTGAGACGTAAATTTCAGAATGCCATACCGGCTCGGACGTCGCCCGGGTTAACAAGGTCCGCACTAGATATTGGAGTTCCTGGATATCTGGTGAAAAATGGGTTACAGGACTCAGGACTGTTGGCTGAGCAACCAGGGCCAGCAGCTGCAGAACTACTGGAAGAAAAGGTGTTTACCCGTCGCAGATACACAGTGATGGAAAACAAAGAAATAATGATCTGTTACTACAGATCAAGTCCAACAAGAAGAGGATATCTAAAACGAATGCACCAGTTCTGGAAAGAACAACATCCAGAATCAGAAATAACAGAACAGAGACTAGCAGATCAACGCCGATTTATAACACGAAATAAAGTATTTACAGAAACAGAATTGGACGAACTGCAAAGGTTTACCCAGGGCAAAGAAATCAAAGCCTTACAAGAAGTAATTCAGAATGTAGAGGCAAACCAGGGGGAGTTGGCAGTGAAAGAATCCAGTAGAGATATACAACTGTTCTCATTTGGAAACCAGGCACCTCTTCCTCAGGAAGAACAAAACCCTCTAACTAAAGAAATAAAAGAATTGAAACAAAGAATAACTGAGCATCTAGAACAGCACAAAAACAACAGAATAAGGCTGCCTGCATTGAAGCTTGTTCCAAAGAAACAGCTAGCACAAGCATTAAAAGATGCAAATACTGCAATAGCAAGTATAAGCACCAATTCACTGCAAGAAACAAACCAACTAATGTACAGCACAGCTGCAGTTATAACAGAATACCTGGGATGCAAAATCAACAAAGAAGAAAAAAAACAAACAGTGCACCAGAAAAATGGAAGGTTAGACTAGAAAATAAGATCAGCAAGTTAAGATCACATGCAAGCAAGCTAGAACAGATGAAAGAAAAGAAGCTGAAGAACAAGAAGACCAAAGAATACCTAATCAAGAAATACCACTTAGAAACAAGGAAGATCAAGGAAGCACTGGAAATAATAAAGCAACAAATAACAGCTATAGCCAGGAAAATCAGTAGATATGAAGCTCGAATTGCAAACTATAGGCAGAACCTCCAATTTCAATCCAATCAGAAACGTTTCTACCAATCCATCAATGGAGAAACTGCAAGGAATCAGTCAGTACCTGACAAGGAAGAAACAGTGCAAGTTCTGGAAGCAGATATGGGATAACCCAAAGAAATACAACAAGGATGCGGCTTGGTTAAAAGAGGTGGATGCAAATAAAACAGAAGTTGAAATGAAAGAACTAGTAATAACAACAAAAATGGTAGAAAAAAGAGCAAAGAAAATCAAAAATTGGTCAGCACCAGGTGAAGATGAACTGCATGGGTTTTGGTTGAAACATCTAACTGTTATACACCCACTCATTGCCAAACAGTTCAACAATATACTACAAGGAGGAGAAATTGAAAAGTGGCTAACAACTGGGAAAACCTACCTAATAATGAAAAATCCAGCAAAAGGGGCAACACCAGGTAACTACAGGCCAATTACCTGCTTACCAACAACTTTCAAATTACTAACTGGTGTGGTAGCTGATGCAGTACAACAGCATCTAGTTGAAAACAATCTCTTTCCACCTGAGCAGAAAGGAAACCGCCCCAATAGCAGAGGAACAAAAGATCAACTCCTAATAGACAAAATGATCTTGGAAAACTGCAAGAGAAGGAAGACCAACCTGAATGTGGCATGGATTGACTACAAAAAGGCATTTGACTCTCTGCCACATGATTGGATAATCAAGTGCCTAGAAATAACAGGAGTCAGTAGAAACATCAGAAAATTTGTGCAAAGATCGATGGCACAATGGAAGACACAGTTGCAGATCAATGGTGAGAAGCTGGGAGAGGTTAATATCAAGAGAGGAATATTTCAAGGAGATTCATTATCACCATTACTATTTGTTATTGCACTGTTTCCTCTGTCAACAATACTGAATAACTCAGGACATGGTTATCAAACATCAAAAACATCTGCTAGACTATCCCACCTCCTTTACATGGATGATCTGAAGCTGTATGGAAAAACATCATCTGAAATAGAATCGCTGCTCAACACTGTCCGTATATATAGCCAAGATATTGTAATGGAGTTTGGCTTGGACAAATGTGCCACACTTACTATCAAACAAGGAAAAATAGTGAAAACTGAAGGAATCAAGATGCCCCACGAAAATAACATTAAGAGTCTGGATGAGGAAGAGTACTACAAATACTTGGGTATCCTTCAAGCTGACAACATCAAGCACACTGAAGTCAAGAAAAAGATTAGAGGTGAATACATCAAGAGAGTGAAGAAGATCTTAAAGTCCAAACTCAATGGAGGAAATACCATAAAGGCAATCAACACCTGGGCAATCCCAGTCATTAGGTACACAGCTGGAATAGTGGACTGGACTCAAGCAGAACTAAAAGCAATGGATAGGCAGACCAGAAAAATAATGACAATGAATCATGCCCTTCATCCACGCAGTGACATTGATAGACTTTATCTACCAAGGCAAATAGGTGGGCGTGGAATGCTACAAGTACATCAGATGGTTGAAGAAGAAAAAATGGCTTTGGAAGAATATCTGAAGAACAATGATGAAGATGCACTGAAATTAGTATATCAGGAAGGCTTACTAACTACTGGAGAGACCAAACTGGCCTACAAGAAAGACCAAATGAAGAACAGAATAGAGGCATGGGAAGACAAAGCACTACATGGCCAATACATTAAAAAAATAGCTGGGAAAGCAGATAATAATAAAACCTGGCAATGGCTAAGAGCAGGAAAATTGAAGAAAGAGACCGAGGGACTAATTCTGGCTGCACAAGACCAAGCCTTAAGGACAAATGCATACAAAGTCAAAATTGAGAAGACAGCAACAGACAGTAAGTGCCGCCTATGCAAAGAAGCTGAAGAAACAGTGGACCACTTGGTAAGCTGTTGCAAGAAGATTGCACAGACTGATTACAAGCAGCGGCATGACAAAGTAGCAACAATGGTGCATTGGAAGATCCGCAAAAAATATCATTTGCCTGTAAGCAAAAACTGGTGGGATCATAAAACAGAGAAAGTCATAGAAAATGATAAAATTAAACTGCTCTGGGACTTCAGAATTCAAACAGACAAGCACCTGCAACATAACACCCCAGACTTAACAATTGTCGATAAGAAAGACAAAAAAGTCTGGATAGTGGACGTGGCAGTGCCTGGAGACAGCAGAATAGAAGAGAAAGAACTGGAGAAGATAACAAAATACAAAGACCTACAAATAGAATAGAAAGACTGTGGCAAAAGCAAGCAAGGGTAGTACCAATAGTGATAGGCTCCTTGGGTGCAATCCCAAAACAACTGGAGCACCACTTGAACACCATTGGCATTGACAAATTCGCTATTAGTCAATTGCAAAAAGCGGCCTTACTAGGAACTGCTTCCATCCTACGACGATATCTGTAATACCATCAAACATCCACATCTGCCTATCCCAGGTCCTGGGTAAGGACTCGATAGGTAGACAAAATGCCAAATCCAGTCTGAACATCTGGCTGACTGTGCAATGATTGATGATGATGATAATAATAATAATAATAATAATAATAATAATAATAATAATAATAATAATAAAGTTGGAAGGGATCTTGGAGGTCATCTAGTCCAACCCCCTGCTAAGGCAGGAAACCCTATACCATTTCGGACGAATGGCTGTCCAATCTCTTCTTAAAAACTTCCAATGTTGGAGCATTCACCGCTTCTGGAGGCAGGTTGTTCCACTGGTTAATTGTTCTAACTGTCAGGAAGTTTCTCCTTAGTTCTAGGTTGCTTCTCTCCTTGATTAGTTTCCACCCGTTGCTTCTTATCCTGCCTTTGGAAAATAGCTTGACTCCCTCTTCTTTGTGGCAGCCCATGAGATATTGGAACACTGCTATCATGTCCCCCCTCGTCCTTGTCTTCATTAAACTAGACATACCCAATTCCAGCAGCCGTTCCTTATATGCTTTAGCCTCCAGTCCCCTAATCATTTTTGTTGCTCTTCTCTGTACTCTTTCTAGAGTCTCAACATCTTTTTTACATCGCAGTGACCAAAACTGGATATAGTATTCCAAGTGTGGCCTTACCAAGAGACTATAAAATGGTATTAATACTTCACATGATCTTGATTCTATCTCTCTGTTAATGCAGCCTAGCACTGTGTTGGCCTTTTTGGCAGCTGCAGCACACAGCTGGCTCATATTTAGGTGATTGTCTACTAGGACTCCGAGGTCCCTCTCACAGTTACTACTATTGAGCAAGGTACCCCCTATACTATACCTGTGCATTTGGTTTTTCTTGCCTAAATGTAGAACCTTACTTTTTTCACCATTGAATTTAATTTTGTTAGATAGTGCCCAGTGTTCAAATCTGTCCAGATCCTTCTGTATCTTAAGCCTGTCTTCTGGAGTGTTGGCTATTCCTGCCAGCTTGGTGTCTCTGCAAATTTGATGAGTTCCCAATCTATCCCCTTGTCCAAATCGTTGATGAAGGTGTTGAAGAGCACTGGACCCAGAACAGAGCCCTGGGGCACCCCACTACACACACTTAGGCAAGATTAACACAAGTATAGAAAAGGTGGTATCTGGCTCAATGGTAGTAACTGTGAGAGGGATCTAGATGTCCTTGTAAACTACCACTTAAGTAAGAGCCAGCAGTATGCTGCAACTGGCAGAAAAGCCAATGTAGTCCTGGGCTGCATCAACAGAGGGATTATGTGAAGTGATAGTGTCACTTTACCACTGGTGAGATGGAATACTGCATCCAGCTCTGGTCACTATGGCACAAAAATGATTTTAAGACCCTAGAAAGAATGCAGAGAACAGCAGCAAAGGTGATGATGAAGAGTCTGGAAGCTAAACCATACAATGAATGCTTGCAGGAACTAGGTATGTCTAGTCTAACAAAGAGAAGGGCTACGGGTGACATAACTATCTTCCAGTATTTTGAGGGACTGTTACAGAGAGGAGAGGGGTTGACCTATTTTCCAAAGCACCTGAGGGCAGGACAAGAAATAATTGGTGGAAGATTATTAAAGAGAGATTCAACCTAGAACTAAGGACAAATGTCCTGACACTGAGAACAAATGTGAGAACAATCAATGGAACGGCTAACCTTTGGAAGTTGTAGGTGCTCCATCACTGGAGATTTTCAAGAAGAGACAGGACATCCATTTGTCTGGAATGGTATGGGGTAGGGCAGTGGTGGCAAACCTATGGCATGGGTGCCAGAGGCGGCATTCAGAGCCCTCTCTGTAGGCATGCGCGCAATCGCCCCAGTCCTAGGCCTTCAGCTGGGTTTTATAAAACCTTTTCGCTTTAGGCCTCCGCCGCCATGTGCAAAAAAAAAAAAGGTTCAATCAATCAATTTCAACTTCTTGCGGGAAAAAAAAGATCTCGCAAAGTTGGAATTGATTGATTGAACTTTTTAGTCCCACCCAGTCTGCCGTTACCACCGCAGCCACGTCCGCCCAATGGGCCACGCCCACCGGCACCTGATGATACATAAGTGGGTTTTGGATTGCAGTTTGGGAACTCGGTCTCTAAAAGGTTCGCCATCACTGGGGTAGGGAGTTTGACTACAAGACCTCCAAGGACTCTTCCAGCCCTATTCTATGTTCTAAATTTACAAAATGGTATCTCAATCCCTCTCTTCTGGATGAAAGATACAGTCTAGGTAATAAATAAAGTTGAGCAAAGATGTATCCCATCATTATGCTTTTGCCAAAGAAAATGACACAACTTGAATTGCTGGTTCTTTTCATTGCTATAGTGGCCAGGATCTCAGAGTGTGGTGCGGGACCCCAGAAGGTATACAGTATTTTATGCCATTAAGATTTTTTTCTATCAGGTTGTCTTCAACTTACAATCATTTATTTAGTGATCGTTTGAAGTTACAATGGCACTGAAAAAAGTGACTTATGACATTTTTTACACTTTACAACCATTTTAGCATCTCCGTGATCACATGATCAAAGCTGACAACAGGCATGTATTTATGACAGTTGCAGCGTCCCAGAGCCATGTGATCATCTTTTGCAACCTTGGACAAGCAAAGCCATTCGCTTAACAACTGCATTACTAATTTAACAACTCTAATGATTCACTTAACAACTGTGGCAAGAAAGGTCATAAAATGGGGCAAAACTCACTTAACTGTCTTGCTTAGCAACAGAAATGTTTGGCTCCATTGTGGTCATAAGCTGAAGACTCCCTGTATTCAGGCTTCCATCTAAATGTCATTTTGGCAACTTGAAACTCACTCAAATTAAAAAGCCTGCTGGTGTTCCTCCACGGATGTCAGCTCACCTAATCCATCAATCGGTGTATTTATTGGACGAGGACAAAATGGGAAACCTGGATTTGCCAGAGGTTCTTCCTTTCCCCCATTTTATCCTCACAACAGCCCTGTAAGCAAGGCAGGTATGTCTGCAAGGTGGGGCTTAAATAAGCCAAAATGGCAGCCACAACTATGTGACGGGAGCTTCTTATGTAAAGAAAAAGACAGGGCTTTCATAACATGGTTGGGGTTGCTAACTTGACTTTTTTTTTTTTTTATCTCTCTGCAGACACTCATGGGACAACATTAGGCTAAGCATTACAGCGCTTGACCCAAAATCACTACCTTTATGTCAGAATGGGGATTTGAACTTGGAACTGTTTCCATCCTCTAATCATTCACTACAATATGAACCAAAATGGAGTTTCAAGGGTCAACAGGTATCAGTAACTATCCAATTTTTGCCAATCTTAAAATTAAAAATGCCTGGTCTTAGTTATTAATTGGATGGGAGGCATCCAGGCATCGGAGCAAAATTGGCTAGACGAGGAAATCGCAGCCACATCCTGCAAACTACTTTTGTAGTCCAGATAGGAAATGACACCTGCTACTTGGATAAATTACCAGTTGAACTGAACTAGAGGACATCTTTACCTTTTCTTACTTGCAAAGACGATTTCACTTTTTTGTGGGTATTCAGACCAGGAAACTGACTCCAAAAGAAGATTAGCTCTATTGACACAAGGCTATACTAACAGAATCTTGCAAGTCTGACGTATTTTTCCTTCCCTCCTTCCCACACCTGAGGGAACCAGGAAGGACCCTAATACTATCTCCTTTCCCAGGGCTCAAAGAACATTTCTGCATTTTTTGGTTCTATACCGGCTTCTGAATATTTCCCACAAGGCAGCCACATGCCTCTGTATAGGCAACCTGTAATGTAGAATAGGAAAAGGAGAAGGAAAAATGAAAACAAGAATCTGGTCCTGTCTACACCTTAATCTTGGCCAATGAAGTTCTATGGATGTCAACCTAGGTCCCCCTCCCTCTCTCCCTCCCTCCTAATATTTGCATCTTCAGTAACATTATTTGTTTCCTACTCATCATTCTCATGGGGAAGAAATGACATTGAGCTCAAGAAGCAAGGATTTCCAACAGAAAGGGAAGGTGACAGTTTAACAGTTGATATGCTTTCTAGGTAGAAAATGCCAGCTCATTCCGATGCCTCCTCTTTTGGTTTCCTTTAATAAGAGTCAAATGTCCTGTGGAAGATCCTTGCTTATATCTCCAGATATAAGTGGGTTTGTGTGAACCACTAGAACTCCTCGCACATCCCCCTCCAAAGAGCCAAATGTAACAACGTGTGGATTTACTGGAAGAAAGGACCTGCTAAGCCCATCAACCATAAAAACAGATGGGATGTCTGTGTGTGTGTGTGTGTGTGTGTGTGTGTGTGTGTGAAAACGTCAAGATGCAGACACAGCCATTTGATTGAAGTATGGCTGCTTTCTTTCATGGAACACACAAGAAAAGACGGAGATTTGATGGCATAGTTGTGTCAGCTGTTTTGATTGTTTTTATTCCATCCTGCAGACACTTCTGCAATGAGATCAGGCTTTCTAAAGCTTAACAACTGACCAGGGAGAGTTTGGGGGTTAAAGTTAGCCTCTACTGGGTCAGATTTCAGAAAAATATGATTTGCTATGCTGTTTACCTGGCATCCTAACCTCCCATGGACTCAGCTCTGTATGTTGCACAAACAGAAGGTATTCTTAAAACAGTCATCACCTTCTGCAGGAATCTATTCTAACTGAAAGGACACAACATCGGTCAGAGAGCTCTCAGGCAAGCTTTTGCAAAACAGGCTGTTTCTGCTACTTTTAGAGATCAAAATATTGGGACAGAATCTGTAAGGTTTATGGATCATAATTTACTTTTTTGACTTCTAATCAGATGACCAAACATGCAATCACAGCCAATGATGCTGGACTAAATGTGTGAACTGATTCAAAGAACAACCAACAACATGGTTTAAAGGAAGGCATGCATAATGTGTATGTGTTTGTGTGTGTGTGTGTGTGTGTGTGTGTGTGTGTGAGAGAGAGAGAGAGAGAGAGAGAGAGAGAGAGAGAGAGAGAGAGAGAGAGAGAAAGAGAGAGGGGGGGGGGGAATTATTTGCAAACTTCACCTTGTTAATTTCAGCAAGAACAAATACCAAGTCCAACATGTAGGAAAAATAAGACATGACTATAGAAACAAGAAGGCTATAATAGGAAATGATACATGCAAAATGGATTTGGACGTCTTGGCAAATCACAAGCTGAATATGAGCCAATAGTGTGATGCAGCGGCAAAAAAAGCAAACAAAATCTGCATTTGCTTTTGCATGAATAGACTACATGAATAGAAGTATAGGTATTAACATTAAGAAACTTCATAATTTCTCTCTGTTCTGCATTGGTCAGACCACACCTAGAACATGATTCCCAGTTCTGACCACCACATGACAGAAAGGATGTTGATAAACTGAGACAGAGTCACAGAAAAGCAATTACAGATGATAAAGGGCCAGGAAATTAAAAAATGTATGAGGAACATTTGGAGGAATCGGTTATGTTTCATCCGGAGAAGACTACACAGAAACATGATAGCTGTCATCATGTACCTGAAAAGACTATCATGTAGAAATTAGGGCAGACTTGTTTGAGAAGATTACTGATACTGATTTCCTTTACAATTCGCTTGACAGGTATGGCTGCTGCATAAAATAAAGGTATTTCTTTCAGGAACAGAACTCAGTGAAACATTAAAACAAGGCTCCATTTGGATTAGATCAGGGGTTCTCAACCTGTGGGTCGCGACCCCCTTTGGGGTCGAACGACCATTTCACGGGGGTCGCCAAACAACACAGTCCACCATTTTTCCCCCCTTTTCTTTATCTGTGCTACTCCTTTTTATTCTATTGGCTTTTGAAAGCCAATAGAATAGACTCTCTTGAATAGAGTCTAATTTTATTGGCTTTCAAAAGCCAATAGGAATTGTCCATGCTGTCTCTGCCCTGCTGAGCCCGCCAAAAGTCCCATTCTGCAAACGGTGCTGCAAGTTGTCTGCAGCGAAAGCAAGCTGTCTGGAAGTTTCCACCCCTCCCTGCTGAGCAACTACTAAAAATGTAAGTAAAAGAGGGCCAGGGGTGGGAGGTGGGAGGCCAGCGGGCGCAGGAAGGGTTGCTGGCGCGCGTGGGGCCTGGCGGGTGCCTTACCTCCCTTGGGCTGGGCCAGCTGGTGGCCCAGCTGGTGGTTGCCCTGAGCCATCGCTGCCCCTTGCCAGCTACGCCTTGGCCGGCGCAGGGGGCGGCACCACGCATGCGCGGTGCTCCCGGGCAGGGAAAGTCCTTGACTTATGACTGGTTGGGTAGTCCTCGATTTACGACCGGTTGGGTAGTCCTCAACTTACGACCGGTTGGGGGTCGCGGCATTAAAAAGGTTGAGAACCACTGGATTAGATATTTGGATGAACACCATGGAGGAACAGAAACACCGACAAATGCCTGTGAAAAGGGAAATGGCTATAAATCTGTAGCAAAGGACATTTTCTTCTCTACGTGTTCACTTTCAGTGCAGCTTTAGGGTTTTTTTCCCCTCCCCCAACAGCTCTTCAAGAAGATAAGAACGCAGCTATTAGCCTCTCTCTTACACCAGTGGAATCACACAGAAGTTAATTGTATGTCTGCTGCTCGAGATTTACACGAAAATGCCACCCACAGACATGATACAACTAAAATGCAGTCGCCTTGCATGATTAAAAATAATATTGCAACTAGTGTTACTTTTGAGAGACCGCTTCCCCTTCTCCAGACTCCTCCTCCAGCCTGGTGCGCTCCATTTCCTGACCGGTTGAGCTTGTTGTGAATTACGGTAGTAAAGGCATCAGTTTGAGCACTTTGTGTGTGTGTGTGTGTGTGTGTGTGTGTGTGTGTGCGTGTGCATGTGTGCGCTTCAAGGCTCCTCCCTCCATTAAAAAATAAAATTAGAATTTAGAACACACACACATACAGACACACACATAAAAACAGAGTTCTTAGTTTAGGTTGTATGTATGTGTATGTATGTATATATGTATGTTTAGGTCAGTCCTAGAGGAGATCACACCCTGACTGCTCTTTAGAAGGCCAGATCCTGAAGTTGAAACTCAAATACTTTGGCCACCTAATGAGAAGGAAGGACTCACTGGAGAAGAGCCTAATGCTGAGAAAGATTGAGGGCAATAGAAGAAGGGGACGACAGAGAATGAGGTGGCTGGATGGAGTCACTGAAGCAGTAGGTGTGAACTTAAATGGACTCCAGAAGATGGTAGAGGACAGGAAGACCTGGAGGAACGTTGTCCATGGGGTCGCGATGGGTCGGACATGACTTCGCAACTAACAACAACAATGTGTCTGGTTGTACACAAGCTAACAAAGGAAATGGTTATGTGAAGAACTGCAAAACTGTTAAGCCAGAACTCCCCAACCCCCTATCTGTGGACTGGCACTGGGCCATGGCTTGTCAGAAACCAGACCGTGCAAACAAGCAAAGCCCCATTCGTGGGATACAAGCAACATATGAAGCCACGCCCCTTCCAGTCCGCGGGAAAAACCTCTCTCCACGGAACTAATCCCAGGTGCCCAGAAGGTTGGGGGTCACTGTGATAAGCCACTTTTCTCCTTGAGAGGCCTGTGAAATAATAGCCTATAGCTGAAGGTGAGATGTCAAAAGATGAGATAAGTAAGACCTCTCACTTAACAAGAAGACAAATCATACAGAGGTTTTAAAGAGGTGCAACATTACCAAAGAAAGGATTAATTTTATTCCAGCTTCAGATTATGTGCCATGAAGACTGGGGTTGGGAAGTTGGAGAAAACAGCTTATAAACACTTGCCATCCAGTGCTTTTCTGAATTGTGGCAAAGATTGTGTTCCAAGATATCCTGAGAGCTTCTGGCTATTCAGATTTAATTACATTTTCTGATGAAAGCTCCTTGAAAATATATCTTTCCCCTCCTTCAAAAGCTGTTGGGGGAAAGAGAATGCTCCGTGAACTACTTCAATAGCAGACCATATCAGGTGTCCTTCCCCCCCCCCAGTGAAAAACAGCAGGGATACTGTGGGGGAGGGGGTTGGAGAGAGGCAAGATGGTATCCACAGACATGTGATTTAAGGTTTCCTCTTTCAAATGTACTTTGAACTTATAATTTCATGTACCATCTACACAAATAGAAGTCCAGATCTATTTGGATGAACAAGGGTGGCAAGTAATGAAAGCTGCTACAGAAGCAATTTCTTTATAATATTAACCAACCAAAATCAGATAACTGGGTAAGTAGCTTTTAGGATCCATAAGTTCTTAAGTACAATAAAGAGTATTCAAAAAAGCAGCAAAGTCTTCAAAATCATAGCGTCGAACAAAGGAATAGCAACTGGAAAATGACTGAAAACACCTCTTTGTTGACTCCCTAGTTTTTATATATAAAATAACCAGCTTTAAATGAAGGGGTTACCTTGTTATTTCTTTCTTGCAGAGCTCATACTAAATAAATCCATCTGAGTTTATACTGTTAAACTACCTAAGGAATGGCTGCTTCTGAGCAGGTATTTTTAAAGATATAAATAGTCCTCACTTAACAACCACTGATTCAACATCCATTCAAAATTGCAACAGTACTGAACAAGGAGACTTATAGCCAAATCTCATAGTTACAGTTGTTGCAATATCCCCATAGTCATGTGATTGCAATTTGAATGCTTGGAAACTGACTTACAGTTACAGTGTTGCAGCATCCTATGGTCACATGATCACTATTTGTGACTTTTGTTGCTGACTTCCAACAGGCAAAGTCAGTGGAGAAGCCAGCAGGGAATCACAAAGGGTTAACACATGGCATTATGCTTAAGGACCATGTGGGATTCACTTAATGACAGCAGCCAGAACTGCTGTTGGAAGTCAGCACAGTCATGTGACATTATGCTTTACAACAACATCACCTAGCGATGGAGTTACCGATCTCAGAAAAGGCAGGCACAACCACACTTCTCTGTGCATAAATGATTTGACTGTGGAGATGGTTACCAGCGTCAAATTCCTGGGTGTGCAGCTAACGAGTAGGCTGGCTTGGTCGCTCAACAGTGAGAAACTGGTGAAGTGGGCACAGCAGCACCTGCATTTTCTGTGTCGCATGAGAAAAGCACATCTTCCTTCCCCTGTCCTGACCACTTTCTACAGAGGGACAATCGAGAGCATCCTGTCATACAGCATCACAGTCTGGTTTGGAAGCATCACTGCTTCAGACAGCAAGGCGGTGCAGAGAGTGATGAGAATAGCCGAAAAGATCATTGGCAGTTCCCTTCATCTCATCCAGGACATAGCACAGAAGCGTTGCTTGAGCAGGGTCCGTAAGATTATCTGGGACACTTCACATCCTCTTCACGGCCTGTTTTCCTTGTTGCCTTCTGGGAGGAGGCTTCGTGGTATCCATAGCAGAACATTCAGATTCAGCCATAGTTTCATCCCATATAGCATTAACCTTGTGAACTCTCAAGCTTCCTCCTTCTGTTATATATTCAAGATGTACAGTATTTAATATTTATTTGCTATGTATATGTAGGGGTGTGGGTCTATACATACATTGTACACACTATGTTTTAGGTGTGTGTCATGTTTGTGTTTCACTTTGAGACGGGCAACTAAATTTCATTTTTGATGTGTGCCGTTGTGCCCACAGTAAAAAAAAATGACAATAAAGGTTATCTTATCTTAAAAAAACGACTACTGTTAAACGATGATTACATGTATGAATCAAAAGGTAGACAGAGGGGAGAAATTGATAGCCCCATATAATGGACAAAGTATCAGAAACATCCTGTAGCAGAGGCTTCTTTTTGCTTAATTACTATTTTTAAAAATGGGCTAAGTGCTCTGTCTTTTAAGACTGGGCACATATTGAAAGCAGCTTTCCGAAAGCCAGCCCCATTCTTGCGACCTCATCTCCATTTGGAACAGAGACTTCTAAAAGATGCTGATGGAGCTTGACTGGGATCTGCTGGCTCTTTGATCGTGATGTGAACAGCTCAGTAAGCTATTCTTAAGAAGAAATTGTTTCTAAGGGTGGCTGGGCATCCAGCCCCAGGCATCGCGCAAAGGAAAACAACTTCAAAACTACAAATAAAAAAAAAATAGAGTATTCAATTAATCGCTTACTGTATAATGTTACTGATTACTTGGGCAAGTATTAATAGATAGATAGATAGATTTAAAATACTGTAACAATAAAAGGTTCTCCTCTGTCTAAATCTGACCCTTTAATAATTGGCACTGAAGTAGATGAAAGAGGAAAACAGCTGCAATTATTCCAGTAATTTTTCAGTGTAACGATTATCCTTAACAGCCATAATAAAAGCAAAGGATTTTTTTTCCTCCTTCAAAAATTACTGGTATTAGAAGCTGCTCTTCTTGAGTCTGGGGAGGGAAGTAAACAACTGGCAGCCCTAACTCTCTTAACATTAGGGAACCCACTGACCCTCTTCAATAGTAGTAATAGTAATCATAACAACCATAACAATTGCTTTGAGCTTCATCTGAAAAATATTGCAAAATATAGCATACAGAAATAAAGTCACCAAGCAGAGACAGACATCTGTAACACACATCCTTGATGTGAGAATAGTATCCTCGGTGGAAAGACAGTTATTTGCAAATGGTATCAGCTGGCTTCTATCTCTGGGAGGGCTCAGTTGAGACATCTCTGATGGAAGACCATGGTGGAGAAGTTAAAGACCCTGGAAAAACTGTGAGAAAGTGCTACACACTAGAAAGGATGAGTGTATTGGTAACAGGTGCTGGTTTTATATGCTACACTAAGGCATGATGATGGTGTGGTTAAGGCTCAGAGGAGGGGTGGTGATCAAGGGCCATGCTTAGTGTTTGGAGGAGGATATGATGCCAAGGCCAGGGATTTTATGTATAAAGGACTAAAGATTTTTAGATCTGGGGGAGAGATTTAATAGTCTTTTAAAACTATGACAACATTCATTTATATAACTTTACATTGTGTGTATCTTCTGCCTTAAAAGTGTAGAAAATTGCACCAGCAGTTTTCATTGGTTGTCAAGTCAGAGGGAAGTCTTAGAGCAGGGGTCTTCAAACAGTGTGCCTGGCTGAGGAATTCTGGGAGTTGAAGTCCACAAGTCATAAAAGGGCCAAGTTTGAAGACCCCTGTCTTAGAGAAACAGAAGTGGGGGACATCTGTGGCTACATTCTACTGCCCTCTCTGGCTTAGCATCACATGGCTGGCAGCCAGTATGGATTTATTAGAGGAGAGTCAGATGCAGAAGTATCAATGTCTGTGGGAGATAGGATGAAGAGCACCAGCCTGGACAATGGTCTGATTAACAGAATAACAGAGTTGAAAGGGACCTTGGAGGTCTTCTAGTCCAACCTCCTCCTCAAGCCGGAGACCTTATACAATTCCAGACAAGTGGCTGTCCAGTCTCTTCTTAAAAGCATCCAGTGATAGAGCACCCACAACTTCTGAAAGCAAGCCATTCCACTGATTAATTGTTCTCACTGTCAGGAAATTTCTCTTTAGTTCTAGGTTGCTTCTCTCCTTGATTAGTTTCTATCCATTGTTCGTTGCCTTGCCTTCTGGTGCTTTTGAAAATAGGTTGACCCCTGGATCTTTGTGGCAGCCCCTCAAATACTGGAACGCTGCTATCATGTCTTCCCTTGGTCCTTCTTTTCACTAGACTAAATAAACCCAATTCCTGCAACTGTTCTTCATATGTTTTAGCCTCCAGCCTTCTAATCATCTTTGTTGCTCTTATCTGCATTCTTTCCAGAGCCTCTACATCTTTTTTATAATATGGTGACCAAAACTGGATATAGCATTCCAAGTGTGGTCTTACTAAGGCTTTATACTAAGACTTAGTAAGGCTTCATGTGATCTTGATTATGTCCCTCTGTTAATGCAACCTGGGATTATGTTAGCTTTTTTGGCTTCTGCCATACACTGCTGGCTGATATTTAAGTAATTGTCCATTAGGACTCCCTCTCACAGTTACTGCAATTGAACTAGGTTTCACCTAATCTGTCCTTGTACATTTGATGTACAAGTGTACAACCTTGCTTTTCTCCACATTGAATATCAGATTAAATGATTGTTGTTCCTCTTGTCTGGACTATCTCACAACACTAACAAAAAGCCATCCCTTGATTTTAAACAGATTGGAAGAGTAACAGCCAGAGGGAATTATGTGAGAAAAGGTGGACCATATGCAAAGAGCAGGGGTCTTCTTGTTTTTGCTAAGCTATTGACTGGAGGTATTTCTTTCCCTCATCTGACATAATGAGGTCACCTGGCTGAAGATAATACTTAAAGTCCCATTTTTCTCCAGCTGGATTCAAGGGGAAGGGAAGACAAATCTGGCTAAGAAAATGTCTAACATCTCACCAGTCCTCTGGTCAGTTCTAGCCTTAGGGCAGGGCTCTTCAAACTTGGCCCTTTTATGACTTGTGGACTTCAACTCCCAGAATTCCCCAGCCAGCGGGCCTGGCTGAGGAATTCTGGGAGTTGAAGTCCATAAGTCATTTAAAAGGCCAAGTTTGAAGATCCCTGCCTTAGGGCCTTTGGTCTCCATTTGAACACTTAGCAAGCACTCTATTTTTTTCTGACCCATTACTACCTCCTAATCACAAAGTTCCCAGCTTTTACAAAGGAGAATACGTGATGAGGCATATTATCTCCTTCCTTCCAATCCAGCAAAGCATCTCTCAGCTGACTAGCTGCATAATATAATTAGAAAAATGCATTCAAACTTGAATTTTCATCATACAGAATGCAAAATTTAGAAACAAATTTTGGGCAAAGTTGGCAAAAATTCAACCAGCAAAGCACTGTGATCTGACCATTTTCATTCAAGAGAATTAAGCTAATGCACTTCTGAAAGGTGTCAGAATGAGGCTATCCATTAGAACAGCCTTCTCTAGCCTGGCTCCATTCAAATGCCTGGATTTTTACTCTGAATTGAGGTTTGTGTGTAAAAGATGCTTATATTCTTCCTAGCTAGTATTTGGAACTTGTCAAGATATCAAGAATTAAGCAATTATGAAATATGAGAAAGTGAATTCGATAGCTGATCTGCAACAATGGATTATTGATACGTGTAGTTGTCAAATACACCTTGGGGAAAGAAAGAAGACTGTCAAGCAGTATGTTCAAACATTTGGTGGGGTCTCTTTTCCAGGCCTTTTTTTACTTGAAAAGCAAGACAATCAGAAAAAAAGTTGAAGCTTTGTTGTTAATGAATGAAAGTGCATTCCAATGTTTTTCTCCCACCTATTATTTTGCCTGTTTCTCTTTTGTTGTAGTAATTTGGCTGAACATGACTTGGCCCTTACTTTTGAAACAAATACAAACTACCCTCAAAATACAGATCTGGGTTTCCAATCCAAGTCCAAGAGCATCTGGTGGTAATTGCAGAGGTCTGTGTTTAGAAAAGCTTTGCATTCAGGGCCTGTCTTTGTTTTCATTGGCACTCTCTGCCATACCAACTGCTAAATGCAAACTCTTATTTTATACACAGCTTGTTAGGAGTATGGTTGATTCCTCAGAAGAGGCAGCTCATGAGCTTATATGCCTTCACTTGCTAGCAATAAGCTTCTGGGTGCAATTCTAAAGCTAGGTTTAAGGTGTAAATCCTTCTATGGCTTGGCATCCTTCAGTACTATGGTCCTGTATAGAGATGACCTTGGAGAAGTTATGTGATGACCATTAGTAAAATATGACCATAAACTAGGAAAACAAGGAAGTATGGGAAAGAAACTAAAGATTGTCGTATAAGTGGGAGGGCAGGGGAAATGCTTTAGGGGTGGGATTTCTTAACTTTGTATTGGGGAATTGTTACGTGTCTATCTAGACTTGGTTTCACTCTTGACCGTGCCAATACTTTGTAACTAATAAACATGTTCTTCGGCAAGCCTTGGAGTTCTGCTTTATTCGTCTTGTCTGTCAGAACCATGACATCAACAATTCAATATAATTATTTAAAATAGTTAAAACATTAATTTAATTTTTGTCATTCACATTTCATTTGGTCCCTCCTTTCACATCCTTTCTTTAATAATTCTATTCTAGTAGCCGTGTTTCCCCAAAAATAAGATTGGGTCTTATATTAATTTTTGCTCCAAAAGTCGCATTAGGGCTTATTTTCCAGTTAGGGCTTATATTTGGAGAAATATGCATCCATCTGGCTACCAGTCTTAACTGGGGCTTATTTTGGGGATGGGGCTTTTATTATAAGCATCCTGAAAAATCATGCTAGGGCTTATTTTCTGGTTGAGTCTTATTTTCAGGGAAACACTGTATTTCTTCAATATTAATATAACACTTGTGTAACTCTTATCCCAGCAAGTTGTCCCCTGGCAAGTTGGCCATGCTGAATTATCCAATAGTGAATTGGTCGTGGCAAGTTGGCTGTAATGTGTTGGCTGTGGTGAATTGGCTATGATGAGTTGGCTATGGTGAGTTGGGCGTGGCAAGGTGTCAAAGACCCCATAAGGTAGAGTGAGAGCAGGAGGGCTGTTTCATGATGTGAAACAGTCTCCCAGTTAAAATTAGAATGGTTTGCTTCCTGTCTTCTACAAACAGCTTAAAACAGAGTCCTTTCACAGAGTATTTGGGAACCAACTCAATTTATTTTTATTTTGTAGTCAGTTTTTTTATTATTATTATTTTGAGGGATCCCTGGTATTCCCTGAACTTGGTTGTTTTTATGCAGACATTTCATTACCCAAACTAAGTTATATCATCAATGCTAGTAAGGAGTGGGAGTTTGGGTAATGAAATGTCTGCATAAAAACAATCAAGCTCAGAGAACACCAAGGACCCCTCATTTCAACTCTGAGCTAAAATATTCTTGTTTATTGACACTTCTATTTTGTTTTTTATTTTTTACTGTGTAATTTTTGGTAATATATGTCTTTATCTGTGAAAATGCTTGACTGCATTACAGCAAGTTATAAATATACAGTAGTAAATAAATATATGACCAATTATGTTATTTTGTTTGTCATCTAAGCCTTCTTAGTGATTTATAAAAACGTCAGACCATCACCCAGCAATCACTGAAATTATAAACTTATTCGTATTGCTGTTATTTTGGAAAAAATGAGGATTGGATAGGCCTCAGAAAAGCCCTTGCTGGTGGGGACTTGACTTTCCCTGCCACATTTGGATCACAACACTATGTTACAGATGTGAGATTTCAGGATTTTAGCATCTAAGCCACACACACATACATGGAGCCAAGATACATAAGATCTAGTTGCAAGCAAGTGTTAGTGAGACGAATGAAATATATATATTCAGAATTGTGTGTTTTTTACAACTCTTTCCTTCCAAATATGTTGTTGTAGTACTGCTGTGCTACATGAATCCCAAAACTGCATGCAATCTGGATTACACTGTTCCCAAGTTAAGTCTTGTGATTAAGTCCTCTAATTAAGGTTTCTCTACTGACTTTCCTCCTGTAGTTGAAGGAAACAATTCTAGGGGTTCCTTAGCAGGAATCATGGAGAGGCAGTTCTTGAAGGATCTTGTGAAAAGACTACAATTTCTCTGAATGCTCCAGTGGTCCCCCCCCCCGCCATCTACATTGGAATCGGCTTGATCTTTTTGAAAGTGATATCCTTGTATATCAGATTATTCTGGTTTTTATGGTTAGCACCATGCTAAATGTATAACTGTTGTTATTTCTTTGTTCATTTGTTGTCATCTTTGTGTTATATTTTTCTTTTTTCTTTTCACTGGTCTAGTCTCTTTTTAAAATGTTGAATTAAAAAAAAACTACAAAAAAGAAAGCAATTTCCTATCTCACCAAGTGGCCCCAGGCTTCTACTGCTAATGTCTTGGCTAAAATCTGCCCAATAGATTCAGCCTTTTGTGCAAACATTTTTTTAAAAAGCATAGAAGAGAGAACGATAAAGCATAGGAGAGAGAAAGAGAAAAAGAGAAGATGGCAAAGAGGTAGCAGGCAGTAGAGAGAAAGGAGAATTGCTTAACACATTCTTTGCATCAGTCTTCACACAAAAAGAAACTATAGCCCAATCTACCAAAAACATAACTGTAAAAGACAGACTAGAAATAAAAATAAGAAAGAAAATGGTAAGAGAATACCTATCGGATATTGATGAATATAAATCACGGGGACCTGATGGATTACATCCCAGAGTTCTGAAGGAGCTGGCAGATGTTATCTCAGAACCATTGCACCATATCTTTCAAAACTCCTGGAGCACCAGGGAAGTACCAGAGGATTGGAAAAGAGCTGATGTGGTTCCCCATCTTCAAAAAAAAGAGGGGGAAAAACAGACTCAGGAAACTGCAGACTAATCAGCCTAACATCAATGCATGGGAAAATATTGGAAAAGATAAAAACAAATCTAGAAACGAATAAAATTAAAACTAGAAGCCAGCATGGGTTTGTTAAAAACAGATCATGCCAAGCCAATCTTACTTCATTCTTTGACAAAGTGACTAAATTAGTAGACCAGAGATATGCCATGGATATAGTATACTTACATTTCAGTAAGGAATTCAAAAATAAAGTATAAAGTAGAGGCTAAATACACTCGTTCCAAAGTAATTAAAAACATTTGCAAATGTATATTTTTAATTGCCCTTGAGGACAATTTTTCTGCTCTTCTTGATACTGGATTTTTTTTGCTTTTTATTAATAAAGTAGTTGATTAGAATAGTTGATGATGGAATGTCCTAGAAACTGGAAGTAACTATCTGATTTCTGCCATAACTGAGAGCTATTGTGCCCAGTCATATAAAATAAATAATTTAAAGCTAAAACGCAGATTGGAAGTAAGCAATTTAGATTAATGACATTAAAGTTTTTTCTCCAACTGAGACAGTTGCATAAATCATTGCTGAATAATGGAAGAAGGCCACCAGAAACTCAGATATCCAAAATGTTATTCATAAACTGAATGGGTTCAACCCAAAGCAATCTGAACAATGATTCCAGTTCAGTGATAAAATTATTTAAAATGTAAAGAACTGTTAACCTTTTGTTTTCTTTATCAAACCAGGCATGGCATGAGTAAGAGCAACTTGCAAGAACTGAGAAAATTGTGAAAGGAACTAAATGAATGTGGAGCTGTTTTCTGGCTGGACTCCATATGGGGTTTCAATATGACTGAATTGTGTTGTCAAGAAAACAGGATGAAAAGGTCTTAGGTTTCCCTGCTGTGTTATTTCTGTACAAAGGAAATGTGGCATTTTTAGGGCAATAATTGTTTGTGAGATCTGAAACCCAAGCATATAAAAGAGAGAAGTCAATTGGTTTTGACTGATTCTAGAATCCAATCAAGTCTCCCCAGGTGAATAGAATAGAATAGAATAGAATAGAATAGAATAGAATAGAATAGAATAGAATAGAATAGAATAGAATATCTTTACTGTCATTGTGTAACTCACAACAAAATTAAGTATATATGTTGGTAAATGGGAATCCCAATGAACTAAATGGTGTGGCATTTGGATGTCAGGATAACAGGATAACAGAGTAGGAAAGGACCTTACAAACCTTCAGTGTTGGAACATCCACAACTTCTGTCCCTAAAGTTTTGGGTATCAATTGGCAATTTGGAAGCCTGCTGAAAGAAGATGATCTGGAAAACATTGTCACAGTTCTTCCAAAGCTTTCCAGTTTAAGGAAAATACAGTACAGTACCAGACAAGCAAAACAGAGAAAGGAAAACTGAGTGACTGATATAATCACCTTTGAATCACACAAAGCAATTTACCTGGTATTGCCAAGCACAGTCGTGGAGAGGGGAAGAGAGATGAAAACTGTAGCATAGGTGGTTCTCCCATCTTTGTTTATTTTATCTCATCTGAGTAGACATATTTGAAGAGCTTTCGTGAAATACAAGAGGATTTCTTTGTGTTTGTGTATTGAGAACCTCCCGATGAATTATCCCAACCCCTAATCTTTGCTCTTCCAATCAATTCTTATTCCAGTGAGTCTGTTCCTAAAATGTTCAAGCTATCATTTATTTCACAAGGATGGCACACATAGCATTGACAAAGTCAATAAAATAAGAAGGTGGAATCTTTCAGAAAGCCATCATTCAGGTTTTATAGTTTAAGGCCAGTTTTATTATCTCCTCAGTTTCCCTCCATGTACTTTCCAGTTGTATCTCTCATACCCAATGAAGCAAGATAGCATGATAGAATAGAATAGAATATCTTTATTGTCATTGTGTAACTCACAACAAAATTAAGTGCTGTCCACAGTGCACACTACACACAAGTAAAAACCACAAATAAGAACATACATTATATACACACATCCTTCACATTCTATTCACTATTGTGCGGCCCCTAATATTGCACTTCAATGTTGCACTATACAATGGTATTTAATATGGTTACAGCTTTGGGATAAAAACTATTTTTCAGCCTATTTGTCTTTGTTTTTATTATCCTGTACCATCTGCCAAATGGTAATAGTTCAAAAAAAGAATGTCTGGGATGAGATGACTCTTTAATAATATTTTGAGCTTTCCTAAGACAACAGGAACTGTACAGCTCATGGGGCAGGGAGGAGAGGGCAGCCTATAATCCTCTGGGCAATGGTAATGACTCTCTGGAGCACTTTTCTATCTGCTACTATGCAGTAAGCAAACCACACACAAATGCAGTAGGTTAGAATGCTCTTTATGGAACAACAGTAGAAGGACACCAGCAGTTTTTCATTCAGTTGTTGTTTCTTGAGAAGTCTCAAGAAATATAATGTCTGCTGGGCCTTCTTAACCAACCAATGCTATACCATGAGTACTCCAGGTCAGGTCCTCCTTTATGATAATGCCCAGAAACCTAAAGCTTGCCACCCACTCCACACAGTCTCTGCTAAAGGTCAAGGGCTGAATTTCTGATCTATTCCTCCTATAATCTACTATAACAGTGGTGGTGAACCTATGGCACGGGTGCCAGAGGTGGCACTCGGAGCCCTCTCTGTGGGCACACGTGCCATTGCCCCAGCCTCGCCTCCCCCGTGACCCCCTCCTCACCAGCAGCCCCCCCCAGAGGAGAGTCGCCCCCGAGCGTGGCCCACGCGGAGCAGCAGAGCCAAGGACATGGCAGCCAGGCAGTGTAGACAAGACTCTGCCCTCACGCCCCATCGTGCACAGTTGATGCTGCAGGGCACGGGGAGAGGACATGGCCGCCATGGTGCTGCTGGGTTGCCTGGGCAATCTGTGGTGGGCCCTGGAGGCAGTGAGTGACCCTGCGGGCAGGTGGGGTGGGGCAGAGCAGGGCAGGGGGTGGAGCAGGGGTGGGGCCAGTTTTGGGGCACTCGGTCTCTAAAAATTTCGCCATCACTGTACTATAAGCTCCTTGGTCTTAGTTGTGTTGAGAACCAAATTATTGTCTTTGTACCATAAGAGCCACCACTCCACCTCTTCCCAGTAGGCAGACTCATCCCCCTTGGAGATAAGCTCCACCACCGTTGTATCATCTGCAAATTTAACAATAATATTGCTGGGATGAATGGGGATGCAGTTATAGGAGTAGACGGTGTAAAGTAGGAGGTTCAACACACAGCCCTGTGCGGAGACTGTATTAAGAATAAGGGCTGAAGAGATATAGTTACCTAATCTAACCCTCTGAGAGCAGCCGGTCAGAAAGCTCATAATCCAAAGGCAGATTAAATGTGAAAGTCCAAGATTGACAAGTTTAGACACCAGTGTGTACGGAAGAATTGTGTTAAATGCAGAACTAAAATCCACAAAAAGCATCCTTACATAGGTCCCCTGCTGCTCCAGATGAGTCAGAGCAGTATGGAGAGTGCTGGTTATGGTGTCCTCTGTGGATCTTTTTGCTCTGTATGTAAACTTGTGACCATCAAATGTGTATGAGAGGCAGAACCAGGGCTTTTTTTCTCATAGAACGCCCAGAACGGAGTTCCGGCACCTTTTTTGGATGGAACCTTGTAGGGTAGGCAAGGCGGGTTGTATGACATGTGTGAGTTCCGGCACCTTTTTTTTTTTTTTTTTTTTTTTAGAAAAAAAGCACTGGGCAGAACACAATGTGCCTGCAGACCAGTTTTTCAAGACACTTCATGGTAATAGGGGTGAGTGCCACTGGTCTATAATCATTGAGATTATTAATAAAGGACTTCTTTGGTAGTGGAACAATAATTTAAAAAGACATCAATAATATCCAAAGCTACCAACACCACTTTCACTTCTTATTCTCAAAAGGGGCCATACATTAGGATGACTAACACTGTTTCAATGCAATAGCCTAGACAAAACCCGGATTGAAGATATAGAGCAGGGGTAGGCAACCTTGGCTCTTTTATGACCCGTGGACTTCAACTGTCAGAATTCCTGAGCCTACCCCTGGTATAGACCAACTTTTGATTCAAAGGCCCCAAACCAGAACTACATCTTATCCCCACAGGAGATATTTGTGAATCCAGAGAAAGTTTGTTTGGGTCTTTTCAAGGAATATAATAGCAGTGTTCCAATATCTCAGGGGCTGCCACAAAGAAGAGGGAGTCAAGCTCCAAGGCACCTGAGGGCAGGACAAGAAGCAAAGGATGGAAACTGATCAAGGAGAGAAGCAACCTAGAACTAAGGAGAAACTTCCTGACAGTTAGAACAATTAACCAGTGGAACAACCTGCCTCCAAAAGCGGTGAATGCTCCAACACTAGAAGTTTTTAAGAAGAGACTGGACAGCCATTTGTCCGAAATGGTGTAGGGTTTCCTGCCTGAGCAGGGGATTGGACTAGATTACCTTCAAGGTCCTTTCCAACTTTATTATTATTATTATTACTATTATTATTATTATTATTATTATTATTATTATTATTATTATCGATCATCGCACAGTCAGCCAGATGTTCAGACTGGATTTGGCATTTTGTCTACCTATCGAGTCCTTACCCAGGACCTGGGATAGGCAGATGTGGATGTTTGATGGTATTACAGATATCGTCGCAGGATGGAAGCAGTTCCTAGTAAGGCCGCCTTTTGCAATTGACTAATAGCGAATTTGTCAATGCCAATGGTGTTCAAGTGGTGCTCCAGTTGTTTTGGGATTGCACCCAAGGAGCCTATCACTATTGGTACTACCCTTGCTTGCTTTTGCCACAGTCTTTCTATTTCTATTTGTAGGTCTTTGTCTTTTGTTATCTTCTCCAGTTCTTTCTCATCTATTCTGCTATCTCCAGGCACTGCCATGTCCACTATCCAGACTTTTTTGTCTTTCTTATCAACAGTTGTTAAGTCTGGGGTGTTATGTTGCAGGTGCTTGTCTGTTTGAATTGAAGTCCCAGAGCAGTTTAATTTTATCATTTTCTATGACTTTCTCTATTTTATGATCCCACTAGTTTTTGCTTACAGGCAAATGATATTTTTTGCAGATCTTCCAATGCACCATTGTTGCTACTTTGTCATGCCGCTGCTTGTAATCAGTTTGTGCAATCTTCTTGCAACAGCTTACCAAGTGGTCCACTGTTTCTTCAGCTTCTTTGCATAGGCGGCACTTACTGTCTGTTGCTGTCTTCTCAATTTTGACTTTGTATGCATTTGTCCTTAAGGCTTGGTCTTGTGCAGCCAGAATTAGTCCCTCGGTCTCTTTCTTCAATTTTCCTGCTCTTAGCCATTGCCAGGTTTTATTATTATCTGCTTTCCCAGCTATTTTTTTCATGTATTGGCCATGTAGTGCTTTGTCTTCCCATGCCTCTATTCTGTTCTTCATTTGGTCTTTCTTGTAGGCCAGTTTGGTCTCTCCAGTAGTTAGTAAGCCTTCCTGATATACTAATTTCAGTGCATCTTCATCATTGTTCTTCAGATATTCTTCCAAAGCCATTTTTTCTTCTTCAACCATCTGATGTACTTGTAGCATTCCACGCCCACCTATTTGCCTTGGTAGATAAAGTCTATCAATGTCACTGCGTGGATGAAGGGCATGATTCATTGTCATTATTTTTCTGGTCTGCCTATCCATTGCTTTTAGTTCTGCTTGAGTCCAGTCCACTATTCCAGCTGTGTACCTAATGACTGGGATTGCCCAGGTGTTGATTGCCTTTATGGTATTTCCTCCATTGAGTTTGGATTTTAAGATCTTCTTCACTCTCTTGATGTATTCACCTCTAATCTTTTTCTTGACTTCAGTGTGCTTGATGTTGTCAGCTTGAAGGATACCCAAGTATTTGTAGTACTCTTCCTCATCCAGACTCTTAATGTTATTTTCGTGGGGCATCTTGATTCCTTCAGTTTTCACTATTTTTCCTTGTTTGATAGTAAGTGTGGCACATTTGTCCAAGCCAAACTCCATTACAATATCTTGGCTATATATACGGACAGTGTTGAGCAGCGATTCTATTTCAGATGATGTTTTTCCATACAGCTTCAGATCATCCATGTAAAGGAGGATGGGATAGTCTGGCAGATGTTTTTGATGTTTGATAGCCATGTCCTGAGTTATTCAGTATTGTTGACAGAGGAAACAGTGCAATAACAAATAGTAATGGTGATAATGAATCTCCTTGAAATATTCCTCTCTTGATATTAACCTCTCCCAGCCTCTCACCATTGATCTGCAACTGTGTCTTCCATTGTGCCATCGATCTTTGCACAAATTTTCTGATGTTTCTACTGACTCCTGTTATTTCTAGGCACTTTATTATCCAATCATGTGGCAGAGAGTCAAATGCCTTTTTGTAGTCAATCCATGCCACATTCAGGTTGGTCTTCCTTCTCTTGCAGTTTTCCAAGATCATTTTGTCTATTAGGAGTTGATCTTTTGTTCCTCTGCTATTGGGGCGGTTTCCTTTCTGCTCAGGTGGAAAGAGATTGTTTTCAACTAGATGCTGTTGCACTGCATCAGCTACTACACCAGTTAGTAATTTGAAAGTTGTTGGTAAGCAGGTAATTGGCCTGTAGTTACCTGGTGTTGCCCCTTTTGCTGGATTTTTCATTATTAGGTAGGTTTTCCCAGTTGTTAGCCACTTTTCAATTTCTCCTCCTTGTAGTATATTGTTGAACTGTTTGGCAATGAGTGGGTGTATAACAGTTAGATGTTTCAACCAAAACCCATGCAGTTCATCTTCACCTGGTGCTGACCAATTTTTGATTTTCTTTGCTCTTTTTTCTACCATTTTTGTTGTTATTACTAGTTCTTTCATTTCAACTTCTGTTTTATTTGCATCCACCTCTTTTAACCAAGCCGCATCCTTGTTGTATTTCTTTGGGTTATCCCATATCTGCTTCCAGAACTGCACTGTTTCTTCCTTGTCAGGTACTGACTGATTCCTTGCAGTTTCTCCATTGATGGATTGGTAGAAACGTTTCTGATTGGATTGAAATTGGAGGTTCTGCCTATAGTTTGCAATTCGAGCTTCATATCTACTGATTTTCCTGGCTATAGCTGTTATTTGTTGCTTTATTATTTCCAGTGCTTCCTTGATCTTCCTTGTTTCTAAGTGGTATTTCTTGATTAGGTATTATTATTATTATTATTATTATTATTATTATTATTATTATGGATCATCGCATAGTCAGCCAGATGTTCAGACTGGATTTGGCATTTTGTCTACCTATCGAGTCCTTACCCAGGACCTGGGATAGGCAGATGTGGATGTTTGATGGTATTACAGATATCGTCGCAGGATGGAAGCAGTTCCTAGTAAGGCCTCCTTTTGCAATTGACTAATAGCGAATTTGTCAATGCCAATGGTGTTCAAGTGGTGCTCCAGTTGTTTTGGGATTGGATTGTATTGTATTGGTACTACCCTTGCTTGCTTTTGCCACAGTCTTTCTATTTCTATTTGTAGGTCTTTGTCTTTTGTTATCTTCTCCAGTTCTTTCTCGTCTATTCTGTTGTCTCCAGGCACTGCCATGTCCACTATCCAGACTTTTTTGTCTTTCTTATCGACAATTGTTAAGTCTGGGGTGTTATGTTGCAGGTGCTTGTCTGTTTGAATTCTGAAGTCCCAGAGCAGTTTAATTTTATCATTTTCTATGACTTTCTCTATTTTATGATCCCACCAGTTTTTGCTTACAGGCAAATGATATTTTTTGCAGATCTTCCAATGCACCATTGTTGCTACTTTGTCATGCCGCTGCTTGTAGTCAGTCTGTGCAATCTTCTTGCAACAGCTTACCAAGTGGTCCACTGTTTCTTCAGCTTCTTTGCATAGGCGGCACTTACTGTCTGTTGCTGTCTTCTCAATTTTGACTTTATATGCATTTGTCCTTAAGGCTTGGTCTTGTGCAGCCAGAATTAGTCTCTCGGTCTCTTTCTTCAATTTTCCTGCTCTTAGCCATTGCCAGGTCTTGTTATTACCTGCTTTCCCAGCTATTTTTTTCATGTATTGGCCATGTAGTGCTTTGTCTTCCCATGCCTCTGTTCTGTTCTTCATTTGGTCTTTCTTGTAAGCCAGTTTGGTCTCCCCAGTAGTCAGTAAGCCTTCCTGATATACTAATTTCAGTGCATCTTCATCATTGTTTTTCAGATATTCTTCCAAAGCCATTTTTTCTTCTTCAACCATCCGATGTACTTGTAGCATTCCACGCCCACCTATTTGCCTTGGTAGATAAAGTCTGTCAATGTCATTGTGTGGATGAAGGGCATGATTCATTGTCATTATTTTTCTGGTCTTCCTATCCATTGCTTATTATTATTATTATTAAATAATCACATCTCCCTCCTTTGAGTTGACCACAATCTCTCCCTTTCTCAGTGAAGCATCTATAAGCTTTGAGCCTATCTTGTCAGTTCTGTTCAGTTGGTTGAACAAAGAGAGACTGAGCAAAGCTAATAATAAGTTGATCTTTCAAAATATGTCTTCCTATTTCTTTCAAGCAAACAATCAAACAAAAATGTGATTGTTTCTTTTTGCTTTAAAGTTGCATCTGCATTTACCAGTGCATCTTCTGGAAGTTTGACAGACATTATCTTCATAAGGTTATGCCTGAAAATGTCATCCCATTTTGTTAATTTTTAAAAATGTTATGGCTGTTGGTTGTTTTCTACATATTACTCAACAGAAAAGCTTTTTGTATTAACTGGAGAGAAACCAATGTTTTCCAAAGTAGCTTGAAATTGTCAGCCTTTTGAAGTAGGCTAGATCAGGATACAGACACCATGAATCGAGATGCACATTTAAGCAGATAGAGCAGGAATTGTAGCAGAGATTGACTCTAGAACTTTTGATATGCCTCCATAAAAAAGGATGGAGGAGAATGGATTTAAAGACAGCATAACACTTCAGAATCAAGAATCAGAATAGAGCTGGAAGGGATCTTGCAGGTCTTCTAGTCCAATGCCCTGCTCAAGCAGGAGACCCTATATCTGTGGTGGTGAACCTATGGCACACATGCCACAGGTGGCACGCAGAGCCCTCTCTGTGGGCACACGCGCCCTCGCCCCAGTCCTAGACCTTCAGCTGGGTTTTATAAAACCTTTTCACTTTAGGCCACCACCGCCTTGTGCAAAAAAAAAAAAAAGGTTCAAGCAATCAATCAATTTCAACTTCTCGCAGGAAAAAAAATCTCGCAAAGTTGGAATTGATTGATTGAACTTTTTAGTCCCACCCGGTCTGCTGTTACCACCGCAGCCTTGACCACCCAATGGGCCACTTGAAGTCCACGGGTCATAAAAGAGCCAAGGTTGCCTACCCATGGTATAGACCAACTTTTGATTCAAAGGCCCCAAACCAGAACTACATCTTTCCCCCAGAAGAGATATTTGGGAATCCAGAGAAGGTTTGTTTGGGTCTTTTCTACCCCCGGTATAAACCAACTTTTGATTCAAAGGCCCCAAACCTCAAACCGGTACCCGACGATACATAAGTGGGTTTTGGGTTGCAGTTTCTCTAAAAAGTTCACCATCACTGCCCTATACCATTTCACACAGATAGCTGTCCAGTCTTTTATCAGAAACCTCCAGTGATGAAGTATCTATAATGACTGAAGGCAAGCTGTTCCACTAGTTAATTGTTCTCACTGTTAGGAAGTTTCTCCTTAATTCCAGGTTGCTTCTCTCCTTAATTAGTTTCCACCCACTGTTTCTTGCCTTGCCTTCTGGTGCTTTGAAAAATAAGTTGACCCCCTCTTCTTTGTGGTGGCCCCTCAGATACTGGAATACTGTTATCATGTCACCCCTAATTCTTTTCTTTAGACTAGTCATCCCCAATTCCTGTAACTGTTCTTCATGTTTTTGTCTCCAGGCCTTTAATCATCCTAGTTGCTTTTCTTTGCACTTTTTCCAAAGTCTCAACTTTTTTTTTTTTAATGTGGTGACCAGAACTGGATGCAGTATTCCAGGTGTGGCTTTCCTAAGGTTTTATAAAGTGGTACTAATACTTCACATGATTTTGATTCTATGCCTCTGTTTATACAACCAAGGAGTATATTAGCTTTTTTGGCTGCTGCTGCACACTGCTGGCTCATATTTAAGTGACCTATATACAAACCCCAAGAAAAGGAAAAGAAAGGAAAGGAAGAAGCTTATATAGTAAAGAAAGATCAAGATCATGAAATCAGCTCTGTATGGTTAAGCTAAATGAAAAATGATGGGGTTAATCTGAACCATTTTGGGTTTTTTCTAAAGGAAAGGAAAAAAGGAGGAATCTAACAGGGCAAGCTAAGTGTCATTTTTTCCTTTCTAATGTAGTCCTCCACAGGGACTCTGTGTGAGGGATTTCACCATTTATACAATTCTAGTAATTGGAAAGGATAGCTTTATTATGCTTTCTTCCCACTAGGTTTGCTTAATAAATTGGGCACTTGGGAAGCAATCAATCATTGTCACATAATGAGTGTGAGCAGTCATAATTTAGGAACCATTAATCATACAGTAAATGTTAATGCTAAAAAGAGACAGAGCAAGGAGCTCATACTGTGTCTTATCAAGCAGCCTCCCCCCCCCCCAGCACTAACTAAGAGATTTGCTAAACTGTTGCAAGGTTGAATTGAGTGCAACATTTGCGTTCTGTTGCTTTTTGAGATAAGTTGATGCAATTAGAAGAAGGAAAAGTGAGAAAAATTATTTAATCTCTTGTACATTCAGAGGGGAGCCTCTATTATTACACAGCCAAAAATAACATCTCTTTCCCATGATAAAAGTATTATAACAGGTTTGAAAGCAATTCAAAGTTTGGACAAGAAAATAGATTTTTGGAACAAACTAGGCACCATCTAAACTAGAGCAATAGGGCCTATCCAATAAGATGCAGTTCAGTGGTGAGACAAGTAAGATCCTGTACTTAGATAAGAAAAACCAAATGAAGAGAAGGTTGACTTAATCTTCAATTCAACAGAGGGAAAACAAGAAGCAACAGATGGAAGATTATCAAACAGAGATGTTATCTGGGACTATGGAGAAGATTTCTGACATTGGGAGCAATTAACCAGTGGAACAGCTTGCCTACTAGAGTTGTGGATCCTCCATCACTGGAGGTTTTCAAGAAAAGATTAGACTACCATTTGTCTGGGATGGTATAAGGACTACTGCCTCGGGCAGGGAGTTAGATTAGAAGACTTCTAAGGATCCCCTGGACTGCAAGGTGATCAAACCAGTCAGTCCTAGAGGAGATCAACCCTGACTGCTCTTTAGAAGGGCAGATCCTGAAGTTGAAACTCAAGTACTTTGGCCACCTAATGAGAAGGAAGGACTCACTGGAGAAGAGCCTAATGCTGGAAAAGATTGAGGGCAATAGAAGAAGGGGATGACAGAGAATGAGGTGGCTGGATGGAATCACTGAAACAGTAGGTGTGAGCTTAAATGGACTCCAGAAGATGGCAGAGGACAGGAAGGGCTGGAGGAACGTTGTCTGTGGGGTTGCAATAGGTCGAACATGACTTCGCAACCAACAACAACAACAAAGGATTTTTCAGCCCTATAATTTTAAGTAATTCTAAGGACTTAACAAATCAAAACTGCTTAGCTTCAGCTGCACGTGGGGAAGGCCGGCTCTTGCTGAAATAATAGCTTGACCTTCAAGACAAGTGGCTTGTGCCTGCCTATGAAAAGTTCTTAAGCCCCACTAACACCACAACTGCAATCAATTCCTATAGATGTGAGGGTTTTGCTGGAAAAATACTGCCCTGGTGGAAAAGCAGGAATTAGCCTTCCACTCAGAGGGGGAGAAGGCTCAGATAGCAGTTCTAGACATATCTGCTTAAAGGTAAGCCACACTCAAATTATGTTCAACAGACTTCTAAAAAGGTCTATATAGATTTGTAAAATATTTTATAATATGTCAGGAAGTATCTGTGAGGCAGGGCATTTTATTTAAGGGCATTTTCCACAATCAATGCAGGATCTAAGTCCAAAGACTCAAAAGGAGCTAAATTGCCCAGTTAGCTTTCTGTATGACACAAACTAACCCCAGAAAGACACTACATAAGTTACATTCCTGTGTTATTTCAACCACGTCCCTTTAGATTTCCAAGAAATGCTTTTGAAGCTGTCATTCCGGCACTCTTCGACTTTACCAGATTGTTTCTTTCTCAGCCTGGTTGGTGATCGTTCTTTAGACCAGTGGCTGTTTCTGGGTGTGTCTGGATTACATGTGCTTCAAATTGCAGCTTCAGGGCAGAATTGAGCAGAGAAGATGGCCCATAGAAGATGCTCGTCAAAGAAGATGAAAATGAAGAACAACAAAGAAACTCTGAGCCACCTAAGCCAGGGGTGTCCAAACCTGGCCGCTTTAAGACTTGTGGAGTTCAACTCCCAGAATTCCTCAGCCAGCCATGCTTCTGGGAATTGAAGTCCACAAGTCTTAAAGCGGCCAAGTTTGAAGACCCCTGGCCTAGAGAAACAAATGATTCCCTGCTCTTGTTCACTTGATACAACCGTGCAAGTCATTTCCCCTGGATAGGTTCCATCATGAGTACAGTGCACCCTCCTCAATGCTGTGCTCAAGGGGGACAGCAACATGGGCCAATAGTACATAATTCATACTGGACAACATGGGGAAGACTGGGAGGGCTTCTCAATTTTTCCCCAATGTCTCACTTCTCATAAGGATATTCAGAGCAGGAGTAGAGAACTGAGATAGAATCCCCAGAATCCCTATGGTAGCCTCAAATCTTCTGTAGCTGCTTTAGGATTTTGTCTCTATTCTGGCAGCTGAATCAGAGGGTTCATTTCCTCTCAGTGCTGTTATTGCTATATGGAAGACACAGCTGACTCAGGCAGTTAGTTCAGCTCCAAACAGCCTTGGGATTGAAATAGATGAGCACAACAGTTATTGGAGTCTGGAATTACAGTGCTACAGCTATTAAGAACATGTTACCTTTCTAATCCCTTTTCACTTTCTACACCTTGTTTTGGAAAAATGCTACTCCTTGGTTAAAAGAGGAACAAACACCCATTTAAATCCTGCCCACTATTTACCCGGCTCATGCTGCTGGAAGTTGTGCTAGAGATATCTTTCCAGTCAGTGGCTGATGTAGCAAATAAAGAGGATGACCTTGATGGACAGAGAGAAGATACATTATTCAACATGGCCTAAGTTGAAACAATGTGGGAGGATTACAAAAACATCTTAGACAGATACCCCCTCCCCCAAATTCACATGAATGTAGCACAGGGAGGAGGGAAGCACAATCAGAATTGCAAATTTAGATTATCACAGCCTATCTAAATAAAAGTCTTCTGTGAAGCTTATTTCTTAGCCTAGTCTGCTTTGAGTGGTTGACAAGCTACTAATGATCTTTCTTACTAGAGATATCAGGGGATGAATGACTCAATAATGCTTCACATTAGATTATTGTCTTCTGTTGAATTGTAACTTAACCTTCTGCCATCCTCCAAAACTTTCTAACAGGAGTGAAAATTCTGTAACTATTCCAGCTGTATTTATTTTTATTTGGGTTGGGTAATTCTTCAAGTACCACTGAAATAATACATTACATCACTGGGACTCTGCCTATGCACCATATGAGATACGAATATTCTGGGAAAATTTAGGAAGTTACCAATTTATTAAGGCACTACTGTATAACTTATGATTGTCCTTCGGTCTATTGCCGCTTAGCTTACTCCAGCAGAGTGTTGTACAACTTAAGCAAGAGTCCAGATTCACTGTAGATACGCTAGACTAGGAAAGATGGACTAAGCAATATCTTTAACTTCTTAAAGAGAAATCAAAAAGAATTTGCTTCAAAAGTGCTGAATTCTCTGTGTGAGCTTGTATCTGTGAGAAATTGCCAAGTTAAAATAGATGAAACTATAGCTTTTCAGGCTATGAAGTCAGGAATAATAATGACTATATACTGTATCCTGGGAAGTGTTTTTCAGTGAATTAGAAGCATTCCTCATGAGAAACTAAAAGAAGTGACGTTCTGTAAAAGGAATAAATTAGTTTCTCCTTTTAGCTGAAATAATGTGAATTCTACATATTATGAAGAAGTGGGAGAACAGCAGCAAGTTTAGTCCAGATCAGAACTTTAAAGTAATCTGCTGGATAAAACAAAACCCAAAAGGAGCTCCTATCATATAGTTTGCGCATCCTTAAACTCTACTAGAAATTACTCCACCTCTTTGACTTAGGGTGAAATTTTGGGTCCTGTCACAACCAATCTTTATTTCAAACAATGGTGGTTCTTTGTTTTCCCCCAATGCTTTCTTTTGCACCATTATTTTCTACATTTACTTTCTTTCTGGTTTTGTTAATAAAATATCAGTCCTTCTGATTTTTCCAGTCACTACCTGGAATTTATTCTCACGGAGGTACCTTCCCTTGCACATACATAAAGCATTACTTCAATTAATCAAATTTTTTCTTCAGACACTTGAAAGATAGCAACATATGCTGACACAGGACTCCTTTTTTTAAAAAAAAAAAATAAGAATCTATTTCTTTGAGGAAAAGGTTTGCTTGATATTAAAAACTTCAAGTACCGTAGTTTCTTGATGCTTACATTGAAAATTACAATTTACAATCGGTTCTTTTTAGGCTGAGAGATTAATTCATTCAAAACAACTAGTTCTCTCTCCTTCTCCTGTTCCATTCTGATGATGACTGTAGAAAAACCATCCAGTTTTTAAAATGCCAGTTGTATTTCAAAGCTTACTGCATAGCTTTGATAGCTGTTAGTCACTTGACTGCACATTTCTAGCCCCCTCTCTCCTTTTTCAGCTTTAATTCCCTTTGGTTTGAGAAGAGATGAGAAGATGGAAGACCTGCTGTTATTGCTCAGAGCTTTTACCCCATTCCCAGCAGGGATTACGGCATAACACAGCATGTTGAAAGTGTCTTCCTCACACACTTCTGCTTATGTTGACTTTCAGTAAACAAGCAGGTGGCCAGAGAGATGAGACAGAAACACCACCTTGAGAAGGATGAATGCAGAGAGAAGGAGAGAACAGGAGAAAGCTTAGGGGAAGAAATGGATTAGTCTGGGGCCAATCAAGATCTAATGTTTGCTGGGATCCTGCCGCTAACAACAAAACATAGCAAGATATAACTTAGAATATCAACAATGATTGGGGGTTTATGCATGTGTTCCCTTGAGTCAGTGTTGACTCTTGGCAAGATTTCAGAAGTGATTTGTCATTGCGTCCTTCCTGGATAAAGTGACTGGCTCAAGTCATCCAGTTGCCTTTGTGTCTAAGGCAGGATTAGAACTCAATATCCTGGTTTCTAGCATGATGCCTTATCCACCACACCAAACTGACTCTCAGCAATGGCAGCAAAGATGGATTATTCCCAATTCATATTCATTTTTTAACAGTGCAGGCAGGGAGAGTTATAACTGGAGAATTTTACATGGAATAGCTCTGTAGGATTTCTCTTCCTCCTCTGATGAAATGCTATTCCCTCGACATTTCATACAAGGTTTTCTTCTGCAATCTCCTCTTAATGTCAGTGCATGATCAATGAGGTCTTTACCTCTGCACCGTCATTTGAATTATAGCAACTAATTGCAATACAAAAACAATTTCAAAAATCCACAGACTGCATACAATCACAACTGTCAGAGGACCCAAAGTGATTTGGAAATCGTCTTCCTGAAGTTAATTTTCCTGAAATTCTAGTTACATGGAGCTTCCGTGTGATTGGAAGGGAAGATGTGATTGGAAGGGAAACTTGACAGACTGGGGGGGGCGGAGGGGATGGTTCTGTGTAAGCAGCAGGTGCATGTGTGAATGCACGCAACTCCATCTGCAGAAGCTCGCACAACTGGAGCTGTATATGCACAAGTATGAGCACTTGCCACTTGTGCTACCTGCTCAGGTGCTTTGAAGAGTAAGTGGTCTCCCTCCTCCCTCTGAAAGCACGTCAAGGACCAAAGCTATCATGTCACCCCTAGTCCTTCTCTTTATTAGACTAGATATAACAAGCTCCCTTAACCATTCATCATATGGTTTACCCTCCAGACCCCTTATCATTTTAGTTGCTCTTCTCTGCACTCTTTCTAGAGTCTCAGCATCTTTTCTGTATCATGGTGACCAGAACTGGACACAGTATTCCAGGACAAACTTGTAATACTATACCCAGTTCTGGACCGTCTATCTATCAAGTCCTCCCTCTATCTTGATTGTATTGTATATTAACAGAAGCTCGCAAGACTAAAACTATTTTTTCCCTCCATTCCTTTTACTCCTTAGAAAAGCAGGAAGAGTCCCTTCTGATATTTCCTTCTCTCCTTTTGTAGGTTGAGATACCTTTTATACACCTGTTGTCTAGTCTGTGGCTCTCCCTCCTGTCTCCCAAAGTCATTACATTAGCTCACAAATCTTGGAAGGAGACTTGTCTTTACCTACCAGGGTATCTGACTGCTTCTGCACACAGCAGATGGAGCCAGTTGTTGCGTCAGAAGGACAATGCACACCAACATCATTTAGTAGCTCAAACAGGAATTGCCTCCTCTCCTGTCTTTCCTGCATAACTGATGTGAACAATTTTCCCAGCTATGAGTCAGGCAAATGGTTTGATGGGAAAGCCTTCATCTGCTGCTCGTTTTTTGCTGCCAAGTGTACTTCTGACAGATGACAATGCTGCATTTTTTTTCTTGGAGGACACCAATGCGTTGAATAATTCCTCAAAAGCAGGAAGTAACCCTTGCAGTTTTCTTCATGGCTATATTTCTAAGCCAAAAACGAACTTACTTTTTGAGCTTCTACATGATATGCAACTGTTAAAGCAAGGGGGCTGGGTACTTTAAAATGAAAATGCTAGCTATCTATGTCAAACATGCCCAATGTACAAGGATTGATTGATTGATTGATTGATTTAGAGTTCTTCATAGGAAGATGATCCAAGAAGACGACTGCTTTGCTAAAGTGAAGTGAAAAGTGATAGAATGTCACTGCCCCAGCAAGACAGACACTAATATTGAATATAGGTCAGGGGTAGGCAACCTCGGCTCTTTTATGACTCGTGGACTTCAACTCCCAGAATTCCTGAGCCAGCCACGCTGAGGGGAAAGGGAAAGGTTTCTAAGCTGAGCCATGCTGGCTCAGGAATTCTGGGAATTGAAGTCCACGAGTCATAAAAGAGCCGAGGTTGCCTACCCTTGGTATAGGTGGTTGTACAACACTATTATCAATGTGGCAGACTCTTTGCAACATAATATTCATACTCTGTACAAAAGCACTTTTATCACTGACCGTTTGAATTCTCCTCTACCTTCCTTTTCTTTCTCTGGCACTTTGCTTTCCACTTGGATTTGAAGTGATTTTGGCTTCCTTTCGCTTTTCTTTTCTGGAGCTTGTTTTCCCACTTGACCTTTGTGTGCGTGCGCGTGTGTGTGGGTTTGATCATAATGCTGTGAACATTCAAGAGCAACACATGGAACAAGTTGTACTTTCAAATCTCCTGAGGTTTTCATTTAAGTGCTGATTAGTTTTCTTCCTTCCCCTCCCCTTCTTTTAATGTCTATTTCTCATCTTTTGTGTTCAACTATAAAAGATTTACCTCTGAAAAGGAAGTCACTGATGGTGTTATTATACGATGGCAGTTCGGTCATTCCTTCCACCCTATTAATAGAAAGCAAAGAAATACAGTCATACTCACACTCTAATTTCAGTTCCAGATTCCTTATCCCCAATAGGTATAATGCTGTATAATTATGACCTGAGCTGGACTGTGGACAAAGCATATTCAAAGAAATGCTGATAATTTGATTGTGGAGGAATGGGGGGGGGGTATTATTGCAGGAAAACAGAACATAGCATTGAGCAAGAGGCAAACCTCCTGCCAGTATTGCCACCCATCTTGCTGCAAGGTGAAGCTGGCAGCTTACAACATCAAAATAAAACCATAAATGTATATACAATGTATAGAATCACAATAATATGCAAATTATAACTAAAACTAAAAGATGGGGACAGAGAGGCCAACCAAGCAGAGGAAATAGATGAACTTTTTGCCAACCAGTTAGCTGAGGTATACAGGAAATACGCCACTGTAATAATGGGAGATTATAACTACCCTGGCATCACCTGGGAAATAAACTCTGTAGCAAATGGGGGATTGAATAGGTTTCTCATGTGCCTAGTTGACAACTTTTTCACTCAAAAGGTGAAGGAATGAACTAGAGGGTCAGCAATCCTAATTCATAGAGATGAAATGGTTGACAAAATAGAAGTTGTAGGAACTTTGGGGGAGAGTGATCGTGTCATACTAGAATTCAACATAATGCAGGGACAGGTGATTGAACAAAGTCAGACAAGTGTTTTAGACTTTTAGAGAACTGATTTCAACAAATTAAGAGAGAGATTAGGAAGGATTCCATGGATGGAAATCCTAGAGGGAAGAACAGTTTAGGGTGCCGGAGAAACTCTCAAAAACAAAACACTAATTCTATATCACAAAGAAAGAAAAACAAAAGACCATGTGACTACATCATATGGGCATGAGTAATTGAACAATGCCAAAGTAGTGTTTTAGACTTTAAGAGAACAGACTGCAACAAACTAAGAGAGAGTTTAGGAAGAATTCCATGGATGGAAATCTTAAAAGTGAAACAACTCAAGAAGCTTGGGAAACTCTGAAAAATGAGATTATAAAAGCCTAGTCTACCATATTACCACTGAGAAAGAAAAACAAGAGAATGTAGGGAAAACCAGCATGATGAACTGAGAGGAAAAAAAGGACTTGTATAAAAAATGGAAAGAGGGGCGCATAACTAAAACAGAATACCAGCAAATAGCTCAAATATGCAGGGATGGAATCAGGAAGGCTAAGTCTCAGAATGAACTAAGAACAAATGCAAAAAATGCCAAAAATAATCAAAAAAAGTTTCTTTCAATATATAAGGAAAAGGAAAATGTCAAGGAAATGATTGGTCCACTAATGGGAGAAGATGTAAAGAAGATGGTGGCAAACAAGAAGAAAGCATAACTGCTTAATAAGTTCTTTGCATCTGTCTCCAGGCAAAAGAAAAAAATAGCCAAATTTATCCAAAGCAGCACCAGGGGAGACAGAACAAGGAATACAAGTCAAAATAGGTAAGAAATTGGTAAAAAAAAATGCCTATTCACTTTAAATTATTGAAATTGCCAGTACCAGGTGGTTTACATCCCTGTATACTGAAGAAGTTGGCAGATATGATCTGCCAAAACAGTGAACAAAACAGTGAGAACAATTAAACAATTGAACAGCTTGCATCCTGGAGTTGTGGATCCTCCATTGCTGGAAGTTTTCAAGAAAAGACTGGACTACTATTTATCCAGGATGGAATAGGATTTTCTGCCTTGGGCAGGAAGTTGGACTAGAAGACCTCCAATGTCCTTTCCAGTCCTATGATTCTAGGTCAGGGTAAGCGACAGGATCATCTGCAGGGGTGGGTCAAAACAAGTCAATAATGGCAACTGAAAATGCTTGATCAACCTCTTTTTGATCTTTACAGGCCATGTAGAGAAATTCCCTGGTAAGAAATGTAAGAAAAGAGAAAGTAAAGTTTCTTCTGAGTCAGCCTATGGTCTTGGCAGAACCCAGTCATTTTTCTCCAGCCAGGCACTTTACCCTGTCACAGTTCTTATGAAATTGCAATTGCTAATGTGGCAAAAGGGTTCTGCAGAGCTTGCTCAAAAAATTTAAGATGGCAGCTACCTTGATGCAACTGAAGTTAAGTCTCTTCTTTTTGAGACTTTTGCCGTCTTGACTTTTTTGGCCTTACCTTGTGAGCACTTGTAGTAGAAAAAGTGAGTAATAATATAAGACATGACAATTTTAACTAAATGTGGAAAGGTTTTTTTTTTTTTTTTTACTTTTCCCTCACTTCTTTTGTTTGAAATACAACCTGTGATATGGCTGTTCGAGCTCAGAATGGATCTGGTCTTGGAAAAAGTCCTGCCTTCCTTTAGAAATCATCTCCCACATCAGAACTGTCCATTAAAGCACAACTCAAAAACAACACACTGTTCAAGTTGAATAACTTTCTGAGGAGAAAATGGGCCGCTGTCTTCTCTTCCATGTCTATGATCAACTAGATTGGATGTGCAGCCATTTCATCTCTTTTATTATTGCTTTTTACCACCACTTTTCTGGGTGCACTTAAAGAGTTCAACAACTCTGATTAACAGCTCAGAGCTTTGCGGAACAGTGAATTTTCTCCATCCCATGAGGCAGAGGTAGGAAAAATAGATTTGGCTTTGAGAAGAAGAAGAAGAAGAGGTAAATGAGCCATCCTTGAACTCAAGGACCTCTAAAAAAATGTCTGAGACCCAGAGGGCAGCATTTAATCAGTCTTTCTCAACAGCCTTTCCATCTTTCTCTGAAGGATGTTTTTTCTTCTTTCTCTTACTAACTTGCTCAATGGAATGGAAAGCAAAATCAAATCTAAGTTTGGAATATTTTTTTTCCAAGTTATCTTTGCTATGTTTCATTTTTCTAGCTTAAAAATGAACAGTTGCAATTCTTGGGTCCATAACTATGCAAAACGTTGCTTGCTTTTAAATAATATTCATTAAACAAGCCAGAATGGCTGGTCTTATACCTTGTGCTAAGTGAAGATTTTGGCTTAGTGTGATGTGTGAATGCATCCATTTATGGATTAGTGCTATGTGTGAACACCTTAGGCTGTTTGCAACCATGGTCAAAATAAACTAGAGCTTCCTGATATCTTTCAACATGACCAGTGATTTCAAATAATGCTTGCTCCTAGAAAGTAGACATAGAAGGTAAGTAAGAAAGGAAAAAGAAAAAGAGTGCCTGAGATATGATAACTAAAGCAACTTGGAGCATGGGAATATTGGCCATCTGGTGGTTTGCAGGAGCTTGTAGAATATTTTCGGGTGAAGGGTATGTGGGATGTGAGGAAACGAGAAAAGAAAAGGAAGAAGAAAAAAAATCTGCCTATGAATAGTTCCTGCTCACTGGCCTTGTCAGGGAATGGGTCCAGGAAGGCAAAGTGATGGTAGCAATATTCTGATGAAAGCCCTGCCTCTTTTATACATGTATTAATACTGCACACAATATCAACCAGAGGCAACAGTGGCAATGTTGCAACCACCATTCTGTTATTTCCTTCCTGAAAAGGATCATGCAAAATCCAAATTGACCAAAGCATTGATGGAGTGGGGTGGGGGTTCACTTTCTATGGATCTGGTTGGTTCTATTGGCATATGGAAGGCTGTAATTTGGAGCGTAAGAGGCATACATTTTAAATAGCAGGAATTAGTGAATGAAGTACAAGTAGGAAAAGTGTGTTTGTGTGTGAGTGTGCAATTAAAAAAGAAGGATGTGATACATCTGAATTAAGATGGTTTGATCTTATAGAGTAGGGTTGATGAATGCATGCAGAGAAGCAAAGGTGTAGGTTTAATTATGAACAAGAGGGCTTAAACATATGTCAAAAGGTCATGAATTGGTGTCATTTAGATTGTTGTTGGTGCCTATAAACGTAGAAAATCGTAGGTTGGTGATAATTGCATGTTACGCTCCATTGAATGGTGTTAATGAAAGAACCAGAAATGAGTCTGGGGGGAAAAAACTATGCAACATTCTGAATGAATGTGATCCAGGAGGAAAAAAAAATATATGTTTTGCCAGGTGACATGAATAGATTGGTGGAAATGAGATGAGAAAATATAGAAAAAATGATTGGGCCATTCAGAGACAGAAGAATAAATGCTTAAAAAACGGTCTGCTTCGAATACATCTATTCATATGCATGCATGGAAAGGGAATGAATATGAATTTAAAAGCATGATTGATTTAATTGTTTGTGATGAAAAATTAAAAACATTAGGGAAGGATATAAAATTGATGAGAAACTTGAAAATGGAACAGACCATTATTTGGTAATGTTAAGAATAATTTTTCAAGGGGAAATGAACACAGACAAAAAAGAAGAAGTAAAGAAAGCAAACTCCTGTACAAAAAGTATTAGGAGATAAATCAATCTTCCAATGATGTAAGAAAAGAGGAGGTGGAAGCTGCTTTAAGTAGGGTAAAAAGTATAACAACATAATCTGCTACTGAAGTATATAGAGTTATACTAATGGTATAATGATGAAGTGAAAGAGGCTGTGGATGAGGTAAAATGCATATAAAAATAATTGCAGTGAAATATTAGGATGACCAAAAGATATACAGTGCACATTTAAAAAAAGGATAGGTAAAAAGAATATATTCAAAGAGAGAAATGAACAGATAACTAGAAGCAGCAGAGGAAATGCAGAACACTTTTAAAGAGAACAGTGTTTTGTAAACAGATTGAAATTGCTAAGCACAGCATAGCAGAGTAAATGGAATTATGAATAAAAGTGATGAAAATGTTTAGGATAAAACTGAATTGAGTTTGCTAAAAGAAGCATTTTAGATATTTATAGGTACCACTTTAGAAGACAGTGATATATCACAGAGTGGATTTTAAACAACTACTATATGTTAGTGTCCAAGATAAAAACTCATAACAAGGCAGCCACAAATAGTGGTGGAATCTGCAGCTGAGTAGGGGGTGGAATTAAAAGAGTGACTAGTTTAGAGTGCCTGCAGGGGAAGAAGTAATAGAGACCTGACCCCCACCCCCACCCCTAAATCCCTGAAGTCCTTATCTGATTGTTCTCAAGAGAGTGTGATTAGTCTAGTGACATTCTTGTAAGTAGGCAAGTAGCAATAAAGAAACTTCTCTGATCAATTCACAGTTTTGGTCTGATTCCTTGCATCTGACATACACTATGTTGAAAAATATTTAAGTTGGAGGTATGGATGGTGTAACTGGACAACTACTAAAATAATAATGTGGTTTGCTTTGGAATGTCTATATAACATTTTTTAATATGATCTGGCTGAAGACTGCATCTATCCCTCATGATTGGACAAATGTCTTTTTTGTTCATAAAGGGACATATAGGGAGATGAGGCAACAGTGAATAAAAAACTACTAGGAAATTATTTTTGTAATTATTTAGTAAATGTTCCTGATGAAAAGGAGGTTGCAGAATTCTTATTAAAGAAATATAAATAGAGACAGTGAGTAAAATTTGGGAAATGCTGTGTTGCATTAAGCTGGCTAGCAAGAATGTAGCCCATGCCATTCAAAAACATTTGAATATGAAAACATGTATTGTAAATGCGTTCATTTGGAGAAAATGTATGATAATGTGAACAATTTGAATTATGGAACATTTTATACAAATGTGTAGTTGAAAGGTGGTTGTTAAATGTCATAAGAGCAATATAAAATGAAAATAACATCTATGGAATGATCAGTGAATTCAGTTAGACAATGGTATCCCCTTGGGTTTTTTTTTTAGATTTTTAATCCTCTCTTTATTATTTTATAAATAACTCAAGGTAATGAACATGCTTAATACTCCTTCCTCCTCCTATTTTCCCCATAAAAGCAACCCTGTGAGATGAGTTGGACTGAGAGAGAGTGATTGGCCCAAAGTCATCCATCTGGCTTTCATGCTTAAGGCCGGACTATGACAGTGGTGGCAAACCTATGGCACGTGTGCCAGAGGTGGCACTTGGAGCCCTCTCTGTGGGCACACGTGCTATTGTCCCAGCCTCGCCTCCCCCCATGACCCCCTCCTCACCAGCAGCCCCCCTGGAGGAGAGTCGCTCCCAAGTGTGGCCCACATGGAGCAGCGCAGCCAAGGACATGGCAACCAGGTAGCATAGACAAGACTCTGCCCTCACGTCCCATCCCACACAGTTGATGCTGCAGGGTGCGGGCAGAGGGCGTGGCCGCCATGGCGCTGCTGGGCTGCCTGGGTGATCTGTGGCAGGCCCTGGAGGTGGTGAGTGGCCCTGCGGGCAAGCAGGGTGGGGAACAGGGTGGAGCAGGGGCGGGGCAGGGGGTGGAGCAGGGGCAGGGCCAGTTTTTGGGCACTCGGTCTCTAAAAGGTTCATCATCACTGGACTATGATGTAATCTCTTCATTTCTACCCAGGTGTCAAACCAGCTCTCTTGTTTAATACATTTATGAGCGTTAGAAATGCTTATACTGATATCAGAAGTACATTATTTGAAGACATGAACATGTTTATAAAATTATATGCAAACAATGCCATGTTGTTGGCTGAGAACCAGAATTATCTGCAGTGAGTGTAAGATACATTGCATGATGCAATAAAGAATAGGGTTCCAAAAAAAGAGGTCTTAAATACAAAGGCAATTGTGTTTAATAGGGAAAATAGGATCACAGGATTATTGAATTATTATTGGAAAAAATAGAGCAAATAAAGGAATACAGGTAGACCTCAATGACCTCTGAACTTGGTTGTTTTCTTGCAGATGTTTCATTACACATTCCCCAACTAGGTAATATCATCACTGTGATATGACCCAGGTAGTCAAGGCAAGGCAGACCTCTAAAGAGTTCTTCATTTCTCTTAAACAAAGTTCCAGCCAATGGCCCTCCAACAACCGGTAAGGCTCCATTCTCATGCTACCCTGAAGGCAGCCCCCCTCAGCCCCCACAGAGTAGGAGCACGCTCACAGGGCAAGTCCAGGGTTCCAAGTCCAATCCACCAGGCAGGGTTCAGGCCCAATACAAGGGCAGTCCTCAGGACAAGAAACAGGTCTCAGAAAAGAAGCAGTTCTAAAGCCCCAGTGAAGCAAAGGCCAAATGTAGACCACAAGAGAAAAGTGAGGTCCAAAACAAAATGTGAAGAGCCATCTTCAAAATGAGGCAAGGCAAACAGCAACAGGCATGAGTAAAAGCCAGGAGAGTGTAAGCCAAAACAAACAATTGTTCCTGGCAAACACTAACTCCCCACAGCTTCTCCTTAAGCTACTTCCCTCTAATTGTTTCTTGTGAGAAGGGGTGGGGTGACCTGAGTAGCCTTGCAGCCCTTCTCTGGGCTTGCCTATGTTCCACTCTCCTTGCCCTTGGATCAGTGGAGTAGGCAGCTGTTCCTCATCAGAGGAGATTGGCTGCGTGTCAGCACCACTGCCAGTCAGTAGCCGATCCTTCCCTGTGTCTGTGCAGGCAGGCAGCTCTCCCGTCTGATTGATCACCTCCCCCAATGCCTGAGAGGCCCAGGACAGCATTGTCCTCAGCTCCTGGCGTGTCTTCCCCGTCAGACAGTCCCAGCCCAACTCTTCTTCCTCCAAACCAGCCTCTGAGGGGGACATGACACACTTGTAAATGGGAGTAGGGTTTGCTCTGTTTATATAGAGATGTCTTGCCCTGTCAATGTTGGTGGAAGTGTTCTTTGTGGTTCCTTGATTAGGGTGTTGTTTACTGAGTTGTAGTTCCTTGACAGAATAACAGAGTTGGAAGCGATCTTGGAGGTCTTCTACTCCAACTCCCTGCTCAAGCAGGAGACCCTATACAATCACAGACAAATGGCTATCCAGTCTCCAGTAATGAAGCACCCACAACTTCTGAAGGCAAGCTGGTTTATTGTTCTCAGTTTCCTTAGTTCTAGGTTGCTTTTCTCCTTGATTAATTTCCATCCATTGCTTCTTGTCTTGCCTTTTGGTGCTTTGGACCCCCTCTTCTTTGTGGCAGCCCCTCAAATATGAATTTGAGGTACTAATCCTTGAGCCAGTGGTTCATTTCTAAAATCCTTTGTTCCCTCATTGGATGTTGACCTTTTGTTGGAAGTACAGATGAATGCACTGTTTGTGCTCCTAACTTCTTAACTTTCTTGCCGAACTGCTCATAATCTTTTGATATTGTTTTTAGATTCATTGTTGTGTTGCTCATCCCCACATGAAGGAGATGAAAGGGATAATAATCTGTGGGCTTGGTTATTTTAGTAAGTAAGATGTCAGTCACATCTTTGATTTTTTGCTCCAAGGATATAACATATCTCCCTAGATTGGTTGTCCCGTCTATAGATGGCTGATTCTGTTCCCCTGAAAATTGAGACTCCTGCTTTTTTTCCTATCACAGGAGCACTTGATGATGTCCCTTCTCCAGGTGTCTGTATGCTTTCTTCTAGGGAGAGGCTATGAAGTTGATTATCCAGCTCCAATGGAGCTGCACTGGACTGGGCTGAATAGACAGTAAAGGCATTGCTCTTGGTTGCTTTTTTTCTTCTATGAGTGACATGTTTTCATTGGTCTATCTCTAAAGGTTCATGTATAGGTTCATTTTTTCTAGTATTTGTTCTTTATTATGTTTAGTTTGGATATAGTCTTCTTGCTTAGAGTTTTTCATTTTCTAGGTTGAATCTCAGAATGGCTAGAGTTGCTCTAGACCAGTGGTTCTCAACCTTCCTAAAGCTGTGACCCTTTAATACAGTTCCTCATGTTGTGGTGACCCCCAACCATAAAATTATTTTTGTTGCTACTTCATAACTGTAATTTTGCTACTGTTATGAATCATAATGTAAATATCTGATTTGCAGGATGTATTTTCATTGTTACAAATTGAATATAATTCTATTCTATTCTATTCTATTCTATTCTATTCTATTCTATTCTATTCTATTCTATTCTATTCTATTCTATTCTATTCTATTCTACTCTACTCTACTCTACTCTACTCTACTCTATTCCATATTGTCTATTCTATTCTCTCTTCCATATTGTCTATTCTATTCTACTCTACTCTACTCTACTCTACTCTATTCTGGTCTGGTCTATATTCTATTCTATTCTATTCTATTCTATTCTATTCTATTCTATTCTATTCTATTCTACTCTACTCTACTCTACTCTACTCTACTCTACTCTATTCTGGTCTGGTCTCTATTCTATTCTATTCTATTCTATTAGACAATTTAGGACTGTCTTCTTCCTGGTTATTCGAAAAAAATTCCGTTATAGAAATGACAACTTTCCAATCATTCTCTACATCTCCCAGCTTTGCATTTGGAGTGAAATGAATCCCAAATTGCCCTTAGTATATTTTATTATTTTATTTCAAAATGGTCAGAGAGGAGGGTAATTTTCCTAAGAACCGCCCACCGTGGCGCTCAAGGAGCTCCTGTCTCTCAGCCCCGCCTCTTTCGAGGAGGAGAGTTTGGATGGGGGGAGCAGAGGGAAAGTGTTCTCATGGAGGAAATTGGCCTCGGTGGCTCACTGTATGTGAAGCCTTAAGCAGCATGAGAGTTGGAAGAGCGAGGGGTTCCCCTTTCCATCCCTGCTGCGGCGCTTGCAGCTTTGTGGGTTGGTACTTTCACGCTCGCGGGATTCGAAACGTCACAATGGCTCAGAATGTTCAGAGTGTTACATTGTCTCTCACGCTGCCCATCACTTTGCCTGGGGGACCACGCGGAGTGGAGCGTGTCCAGCGCTGATGCCCACTCCCTTGCAAAATGTGCATGGGATGCAGGAAAAAGCCCCCTCGGTGGGGGAGAAAAGGAGAAGCGCTTTTAATTCCACGTGTTATTTCTTCTTTTTCTCCCCCCTCCATTTCTTCTGTGGCTTTGAATGGGTGATTATTTCTGAATTCTAGCTTTGTCCCTAGCTTTGGAAATGGCTCGCCGAAAACTTTATAAGCGGTGTGTCAAGTCCCTGGGCTTTATATGAACCAGTGGGGGACAAGGAAGGAACAACCAGTGGCCAGCCAACGTCCGTATGCTGTCCCGGGGTGCTGCCCGACTTCCGCGGACCAGCTGGGAATTGGTGAGGCCGCCATGCACCGCAGCCACCTCCCTCCATTGACACGGACACCGGGGAAGTCCCTACTGCTAGCTGGGCATCAGAGGCATGCCAGCCGGACGCTGGAGGGACCGCCTCTTACTTCAGCCGCCCCTCACTCTCACTGGATGCAGGGAGAATTCCGAAAATCAGCTGGGCATCGGCAGCAAATCAGCCAGACACCGGAGGAACTGTCTCCCGCCGCGGCCGCCTCTCCCTCTCGCTGGGCGCTGGGGGGAATCCCCGGAAGCCAGCTGGGCAGCAGAGAAGACTGGCTGGACATCGGGGGATCGTCTCTTGTTGCCGCCGACCCTCCTGTGTTGCTGGTGGTCAGGGGAGGCTGCCGGTTGCCGGGTGGAGCTATGGCCTCATAGAAGAGCGTGGAGTCTCAGTTCCTAAGACCATCGGAAATATGTGTTTTCTGATGGTCTTAGGTAACCCCTGTGAAAATATCGTTCAACTCCCAAAGGGGTCGCGACCCACAGATTGAGAACCGCTGCTCTAGACCCTTTACTTTTTCTTCCAGTAATTTGTTTAGTCTCCATTTGGTACATGTTTACTGTGCATTCTACATGGGCATAAGCACATACATGGAACATATTTTGCAAATTACAACAGTGTCAGTCTCTATTTCTATGACTATGTTTCCTTCAGATAATTCACTTAAGGATTAAAAATTTTAAAACTTTATAAAATGTTCAAAAACATAAAAGATTTTTCCAAGTTTTTTTTAAAAATCTAAATTAAAATTTTAATTTATTGATTAACTTAATTAAATAAAAAAATTTAAAAAAATGAAATTTGACTGGGGCATTGCTTATTACGTGGTGTTAATCTCTGCTTATCTTGGTGTTAATTGCTGGCCAGGAAGTGTTCTGATCTTTTAGATTTTTATATCATCTGTTTTGAATGGGAGAACACCCATGGGAGTTGAAGATGGAAAATATCCTTTCAAAAGGATGAATGGAAAATACTCATTCAATACTCATTCAAAAGATATTTGGGTTGGGTGTTTAAAATACAATTATGTCTGCAAAAATGTGGCTTGTATTCACCCAAGTTAATCTCTTGTACCTGACAGCTCTGGGCTTCACCTCAGCTGCTCTTCCGCATGCTAATTAATATTTAACTGGCCAACATTTTGCATTTTTATGACAACCCCTAAAGGGCTAGAAGCAATAAAAACTTGAGAGAGAGAGAGCAAACAAAAACAGAATAATATTGACAAACTTCATCTAGGGTCAGTTTCAATCTTTGGAAATTCTTAAATGCTGCATAAATTGCTCATTCATTCATTCATTCCTCATACTGTATATTTAAAACATTTAATAACTAAACAGACTTCAGGATGATCATAGAGTTATTTCTTTTTGAGGTTGTTAGGGCTTTGGGAGATAAAAATGAATGTCTTCAAGAGACATGCACATATTGTCTTTCCTGATATGAACTCTTCCCGCAACATATTGTATTTGTAAAAGCCTATTTGTTCCTCATCAGTAATATTATTTACAAGGAATGGCAGCCAATCAAACCAGGTTTATATTCTGCTCATATAGAAAACTGTATGAGCAGAATATATGTATGATTATTTTTCTAATCAGGACTTAAAGTTAAGTGCTTAGATGCTTATATGCAGTGGTGGGATTCAGCTGGTTCACACCCGTTCGGTAGAACGGGTAGCTAAATTTTTTTGAGTTCAGAGAACCGGCTGGAGGGGGCTTCCCAAGCCTAGAATGGCCCGCCAGAAGTATGTGGATGGCACTTCCAGAAGTCCATTCTAGGCCTCGAAGGCCTGGAGGATGCCTCCCAGGGCTAGAACGTCCCCCTGGAAGTGCGTGGATGCCACTTCTGGAAGTCCATTCTAGGCCTTGGACACACAGGCCTGCATCCACTCAGAGAACCGGTTGTTCAGGTATTTGAATCCCATCACTGCTTATATGTGATCTTTTCAACTGAATATGTTTAATTCATTTTCATAATACCAAATCTATTGATATTGCTAGGGAGAATGCTAGCAGCTCAGCACAGTTGAAAATAAATAAGCAGTATAAATATGGTTGTAGAGAGCACTATGAAGTTTTTCCCTCTCTCACCAGGCCACTAATGTTAAGGAAATCAAAACAAAGCAATAGAATGTGGCAAATCTCTAGGACAATTTATTTCCAAAGCTAATTTAGTTCATAGAACCAAGGGAAATAATAAAAGTGTTTTCTAATGCCTGCCAATATATTTTTCATGGGTAAGCATTCAATTGTTTAATCTTCTGATGTGCAGCCTGAATTGGTACTTCTCTGTCACAGAATTATTGTTATCATCTAAACTACAGTGTTGCATAAATCATTTAAGTCACCCATATCTTAAAGTACTTTTAAAGTACATTATTTTAAAGTAATGACTCTGGTAGACAATTGCCGCCTGTTGGGTCATGAAGAGTCCAAAGAAACTGAAAGACTGAACAACAATAGTTTGCTTTAAGCTTAACCCAGTTTAAGCTTAGCCCAGTTTAAGCTTCTGGTGGTTGGATCCACCCATGTATCTTTTTTGACAATAGCTTGGATGGGGTTCCCCCCCCCATTTCAGTTGTAATTGGTGGTCTCCCACCCAAGTTCCAACCAAGCTCAAAGCTGCTTAGCTTTCCAGCTGAGAAAAATATATGAACATACATATGCATTTTTTTACTTACCTATCACTCACTCTTGTTTCTGTAATCTTTACAAGAAGCAACGGGTGGAAACTAATCAAGGAGAGAAGCAACCTAGAACTAAGGAGAAACTTCCTCACAGTGAGAACAATTAATCAGTGGAACAGCTTGCCTCCAGAAGCAGTAAATGCTCCAACACTGGAAGTTTTTAAGAAGAGACTGGACAGCCATTTGTCCGAAATGGTGTAGGGTTTCCTGCCCGAGCAGGGGGTTGGACTAGATGACCTCCAAGGTCCCTTCCAATTTTACTACTATTACTATTACTATCTTAGGCTAACAGTTTTTGAACCCAGGTATTTCAAATGGGCTAATTTACAGAATGTGTCCAAAACCTGAGACCCATGACACCCATGGAATTAAAATTAGGCAAATTTTATTTTTATAAAACACTTTGTGACATTAGCATCGTCATAAAACAATTTATGACATAATAAAAAAAAACATTTCCTGGTCAGAGATTTGACTGTGCTATATAATTCAACATCAGCTACCGCACTTTCAAGGCAGATACATCTCTGAATATCTCTCTGAATTTTTTAGACCTTTTTAAGTACATTAGAAGCTCTGCCCATTGTTCAAGACTTTGAGGAATCTGATAAGAAAATATTTCTGGATCACAAGTTGTCTAGTATATTACTAAAACTCTCATACCTCAAATACTCTAACTGAAGGGTCCCTAATCAGTACCGGGCTGCAGCATGCCAGCAACTGGACCGCACAAACAAGCAAAAGCCCATCCGCGGGATGCAGGTAGCACACAAAACCACGGTCCCTCTGGTCCACAGAAAAACCTCTCTCCATGGAACCGGTCCCTGGTGCTCAAAAGGTTGGGGACCTCTGCTCTAACTTACAGAATGTTCAGTTGTTCCATCGGAATGAAATTTTGAAAAGTTGTTGCTCTTCCACAGTTTTTTTGCACTCGTGCTGCAACAGAAGGTCATGTGTTGCTCGGGCAAGTCTCCCCACCTAACACATTTTCTGCCAGTCCTTTTGTGCTCACTCTGTATCAATCATCCACAGTCACATCACCCCATTTTTAAACAACTCAATGGAGAAACCAACAGGGATTCTAAACTGTTCTGAGGGGATAACAGCATTATGCCATGTGTTACTCCTAGGCATTTAATTTCTTTTCCATTTGAAAACCTCTCTTTGCCATTAATTTATCTTGATCGTGTATACTCATGTGTTTCACCAATATCTTGATTTTCTGTTTGTTAATGCTGAAATCAGCTGGTTTTCCAAAAGTCTTTAACTTCTTCATTATTTTACCATTTACAGGTGTCTGCAGAATCATTACTAAACCATCTGCAAAAGCCCTCAATTAAAATGTTCATCTTCAATTGTATTTCAAGGTTATTGGATTCAGCAAAGAATGTATTTAAAAGAATAGACATCAAATTTTCTTTGTGGGAGACTAAAAATATGAGGATTTATTGACTTCTGTGATTTGGTCTTGTGAACTTATTGGTATCATTTTGGAATAGTATTTCAATGTCCATAAATAGATCAATGGATAAATCATTAAAAGTTAAAGAACTTACAGGAAGTCCTTGACTGTAATAGAGCCTGGAATTTTTGCTATAAGTCACGATGGTGGTAAATTGAGGCACCCAACTGACTGGATCCAATTTTACAACCTTTTCTTGCAGTAGTTGTTAAGTGAATCCATGCATTCCTATGGGCATTTTGGGGGAAGAAACCAAAAGAAAAGACTGAGAACTGGCAAAAATGTCATAAACTGTGATGATATGACCACAGAATGTTGCAATTGGCCACAAAGGTGAGTCAGTTGCCAAGTGCTCAAAATGTGGTCAAGTGAACATGGTGTGTGTGTGTGCAAGTGTCAGAACTCTGGAACTGTAAATACCAGTTGGGGGTCCATTGTAGCTTTGAACAGTCTCTAAGCAATGAGTCATTATATAAGGAGTACCTGTAACATAATACTGAATTGTATCCCAAACAATCAGTGGAACGGCTTGCCTTCAGAAGTCATAGGTGCTCCATCACTGGAGATTTTTAAAAAGAGACTGGACAGCCATTTGTCTGGAGTGTATAGGGTCTCCTGTTTGAGCAAGGGGTTGGATTAAAAGACCTCCAAGTTTCCTTCCAACTCTATTATTCTATGTTCTATAAATTTCACAAAATGAAAAATCAGACTCAGATTAAAATACAAATAAATCTTTCTATTTTCTTTCTATTTTTCCTTAATAAGAAAAGTTGTATCTGGTGGAAAAAAGATTGTCTTGGTACATAACCAACAATGAAATAGAGCATCTCATTTTCCTTGCAAGAGATAACATGAAATAGATGGATACTTAAAGCTGGATCTCGCTTTCTTCACTCCGTGTGTGCATAAATCACAAGGCACACAACTACTGACTTGGGCAGGGAACACTATTGTCAATTACTTCTGTTGCATTTAATCCATGTCCATAAATAAATAATAAAGAGCTTTTGCTTCTTTAGATTAGTGCTAGAATCATTTCCCCCAAAGAGCATTTCATTGATGCTGAAAAACTATCTGTAAGAAATTTCCAAATAGGAGAATTCAATGTATCAACAACATATGAATTAGACTGTTTACCAAATGGCTATTGGAAGCCAATTGTATTTGTGGAAAAAAATGCTTTGAGGATCTAGCTAGATCAGGGGTGTCAAACTCTCAACGTCACATAATGTGTCGCAACATATCGCGACTTTTTTTTGCCATTGCTGGCAATGGGGTGGGCGCATTTTCGCTATGATCATCCAGCCCGCGGGCCGGCAGTTTGACATCCCTGAACTAGATAAAACATTGCATTCCTTTGATACTTCTGAGCTTGCAAATTTTACAATGCTTACTTATGTCATGTGGTTTTCTGTGTTTCTCACCAATATAAATAATTAATTGAAAATAATAGGACTGAAAATGTATGTTGTCTCGGCTTTGCCAAGCAATTTAAGGAGATACAGATGTTCCCCTGCTTGGCACATTTCCCTGAAAATACTTTAGAAGCTCTGTTGCTGTGACTGATTCGTTTGCCTAACAACGTTCCTTTTGCCTAACCCCCCCCCCCAAATAATGTTCCAATCTTATTCCTTGCCATTCCTTTGACCGCAGTTTCTTTTTCTGACTTGAATTATTCTTTCTCAGATGACCCACTGACATAGAGATAAAAAAAAATCAGCTTCTTTGTCAAACAACAACTACCATTGTCCCAGTGTGACATCTGTAGTGGTGCAGAATTCCAAGCCACTGCCCCTAATGGGTCATTAAAATTCAGATGCCTGCATTGTGTAGTCTTGCAGAAACTGCAGCTGAAAATACCCCGTCTTTAAGACTACAGTACATTTGGTGCAAAGTGCTTTCTAATGACTTTATGCTTTCCCAGTGCAGGCTCACTTCCTTTGCTAAATGAAAAGAGGGTGGGGAATGCTGTTGTTTGAACCACAGCTGCTCTGATATTTTGAGGAAAACGAAAAATGCCGCTGTGGTTAAAATACTGTGTTGTCAGCATTCACTTCCTCTATATCTGCCGTCACACACAAATTCACACACATAGTCCATTGTATGCTTTGTTTGCATGTAAGACTTGTTCTGCTTTTTTTTTGGTTGGTTTTTTTTTGTGTGTGGGTCAATGCAGAGTTTGTCACAAGACTCTGAATTCCATGGATTTTCTTAATGTTCTAAATCCTTTGATTTATTCAGGCTTTAAAACTGTGCTAACCCTATAAAGTATTTTTTAAAGTTTAATATATATACAGTATATATTGAGTCACTGTGTCTGCTTTTCTCTGATATGTCCCACTTTTTACTCCATATATTTCTGTCTTGCAGGGGTTTTGAAATATTTAAAAATATCCCAGCTTCTGGCACATCTCAGTTCAAGGACAAAGTAGGAACTACCAGTTGCAATTTCAGATACTTACCACTACTAGCATTCTGTGTCAAATCTGTGCAGTAGGACAGCCTTTCTGGGTTGGTGGCCTGGAGGGGGGAGGGGAGAAAGAGGGGATGGTTTTGTGGAAGGGCCGTGCACACGCAGAAGCACCCGTTACTCACGCGAATGGGGCAGAGAGCACCCACGATGGTCACACGAATAGGGGCCCAGTGCCTGCGATGCTTGCGTGAGTAGGACTACACGTACATGTGCACCAGCCAGCCACTCACATGTCCCAGTTGCAAATAGGTCATGGACCAGTAGTGGGCCATGGCCCACAGGTTGGGGACCCTGTAGTAGGAGAAAATGAGCTATAAGAAGCTAACGTGAAGGCAGCAACTGAAGCCCTCTTGATGACTGGCAGCACATGAGAATCCAGACAGACGTCTCTTGATGCAGAGTCTCTTCTTTCTCCCACACATACCCTTCTTATCACCTGCAGGCATTCAGGGAGATCAGGCAAGAATTTGCCAGGCCCAGGAATCATTAGTGAACAACATTCTTTGAGCTTAAGGACTCTCTTAATGTGCTCTTGCCGGAGACTGTTTCAGGTTGAAACAGCTAAAATCTTGTTCCATTTCCACACTGCTTCATGAGAAAAGCTAGGGAAAATGCAAAGTGCTAACAATGAGCAAGTAGCCCAAACATGTATGTTCTGGCTTCTTGTGGGCACTTAACATTTTTGGGCTTTCCCAAAATTTTGCACAGAGTAGAATGTTTCTTGCTTTTAAATGGATGTTTCTAAGCAAGGAGGCTCAGTCATCTCTGAAAATTTGACTTGAATTCAATAGCAAACGCTGAAACAGTCGGTTCTTACACATCATTTGACTGTATCTCTTTGTTAGGGATTAGAAATGACAGCTACCATATTGCCAAACAATACTACTCCGCAATTACTAATTCTTGTTCTCTTGAATTTATTCCCTTAGGGTTTCAGAGATAGAGAATATGTATTTGAGGACAGGTTAAAGAGGTGTCTTCTTTTTTCTGAACTTTTATGATTATATGTCTGGCAAGAGTGGTCAATGTTAAGGCAGTCCCACCTCCCTTATATGCAAATGATAGACTGTAACCTTATGCAGGTATAGCAGGTAGCCTGAAAAATTATCTAGGAAAGTATGAACTAGAGGCTCTCAAGGAAGAATGGAAAGTGTTTGGGAAGACAAATAGAATTGTTGGGATGCTGGAGAGACATCTGGCTGTGGTTCATTATTGAATGTGAGTTAGGCTGGAAGTAGTTTTTTGAGGATCTAAAAGGGCAGTGTTGAGAGCATGAGGGAGCTTTGCTTCTTGTTTCTGGAAGCTGGTCTGCAAAGTCTCTGTTGTTCTCTTGTGTAGCCTAAACTACCACAGCGAAGAGAAAAATGTGATTTTTGTAAAGGATGGCTTGCAAGACAGAAAGGCATGGAGCATGAATAACAAAGTACAGTTGTTTTAGTTTCATTTATTTTCCTTTTATCTATTTTGGAAATCTTCTAGGCCAGTGGTTCTTAACCTTTTTGAATGAATCGCCCCCTTGAGCCAATGAGGAAGTTGTCATCACCCCCTCCCCCAATATAACCTCTCAATCACAACATAGGAAATAATTCTTCAATTTATGCAAACACTTTTTTTGTTTTCTTTAAAATTGTCATCAGGACATATCGACGCAAATAATTTATTTCCAATCTTTTTCCCATATCTCCCATATTCTGGCCAATAGCGCACCACTGTATGGGTAGAGGCTGCTGTGCAACGCACATGAAGATAAGCGATGCATATTCACATATGTACGGCATTCTGTACTGAAGCTAGCTGGAGGAACATTTGAAAACACAATTCAATCCACTAATAGCGAGCGATCTGATGTTTTTGTATGACAGATATACAGCGATTCACTGTACGAGAAAGTCTCAAAAGTGTCCCCAAAACCTCTCGCTCCATTGCCCCCATATCGCCCCCTTTTCGTTCCTTCTCCCCCGCATTGCCCCTTTTCATTCCATTGCCCCCCTGAAAAACGAAATCGCCCCCTGGGGGGCAATATCACCCAGGTTAAGAACCACTGTTCTAGGCTAATCCCCTGCCCAGGGCAGGACACCTTATTCTGTCTTGGATAAATGAATGTCTAATCTTTTCTTGAACCCGTTCAACAATGAAGCACCCACAATTCTGGAAGGCAAGCTATTCCAATGTCAGGAAATTTCTCCTTATCAATACTATCTGGAAAACTTGGATCTCTCTTCAAAGAGCTTCCATCTATTCTTTCTTGTCCTGCCCTCAGGTGCTTTGAAGAATAAGTTGATCCCCTCTGTAACAGCCCCTCAAGTACTGGAAGACAGCTATCATAGCACCCCTAATCCCTCTCTTTGTTAGGCTAGACATTTCTAGTTCCCTTAACCATTCATTGTATGATTTATCATCTGTGTTGCTCTTTTCGGCACTCGGCACTCTTTCTAAGGTCTAGGTATCTTTTTTTGTCTCATAGCAATTGGAACTGGATGCAGTATACCAAGTGTGACCTCACTAGTGCAATATATAGTGGTACTATCACTTCTTCTGATCTCGATACTATCCCTCTGTTGATGAAGCCTAGAGCTGCATTGGCTTTTTTGGCAACTGCAACACACTGTTGACTCATATTTAAGTGGTGGTCCACTAGGACCTCTAGATATGGCTCAGAGTTACTGCTGTTGAGCCAGTTACTGTCACTTTTATATCCATGCATTTGGGGGGGGGGGTTGCCTAAGTGCAGGATTTTACTTTTCTCATCATCAAATGCATGTTTTGGATAAGGTCCAATGTTCACGTCTGTCATGATTCCTCTGCAATTTGAGTCTCTTCGAAAGTATTAGCAATTCCTCTCAACTTAGTGTTGTCTGCAAATTTGATGAGATCTCCTCCTATTCCACTCATCTAGATCATTTATGAAGATGATGAAGAACATTGATTTCAAATGTGAGAAGGAATGGATAAACAAGAGGTGGTTTCTGTAGAAAACAATCAAATAAGAAGGTACTTTCCTAGAGAAAGGAAGGGACTATGAGAGGGAAAAGATAAACAGGAAAGGGGGGCCCTATGATGAGAGAGAAAGAGACCAAGATGGAGAGAAAGGCAGCGGTGGTCAAAGCCTTCACAAAGGATGTAAAATTGGGAGATCTTAACACCATGAAAGTGGTGGAAAAATGAACAAAGCTATAGGAACCATTGTTTAGCTTAGAAAATGCCTGCTTTGGGGATGCAAGAGTGCAAAGTAAGCATAGAAGATATTCCAATGTAAAACTCTGGAGAAGACAAATCGCAATAGCACTTAGATTTATATCCCATTCCACAGTGCTTTACAGCAAGGGTCCCCAACCCCCAGTCCCTGGACCAGTACCGGTCCGCGGAATGTCAGCAACTGGTCCACACAAACAAGCAAAGCCCCATCTGCGAGATGCAGGCAGCAGACAAAACCATGCCCCCTCCGGTCCGTGGAAAAACCTCTCTTCATGAAACCGGTCCCTGGTGCCCAAAAGGTTGGGGACCTCTGCTTTACAACACTCTCTGAGCGGTTTACCATGTCAGCATATTGTCCCAATAATCTGAGTCCTCATTTTACTGACCTTGGAAGGATGAAAGCTTGAGTAACCTTGAACCGGTCAGGTTGGAACTCCTGGAAGTGGGCAAAGTTAGCCTGGAATACCGCATATAACCACTGCACCATCAGGTCTCAGTGTTGCTGAGATTTATGATGGAAAGGAAAAGGGTAACTATGAAAGCCAGTTAGATATCTCTGAGACTGATTAAATGTGACCCTTGGAAAATAGTAAGGTAATTATGGTTAAACATTTGTTGCTTGGAGCAACCATAGTTATCTTCCTCCAAGAGGTACAATTTACCAGTAAGCTGTATTAATTGTAATTAATGCAATCAAGATTGTATACTGGTGCTTTGCTTAGGATCTTATGTTCCTCCATCACTTAGCGGGTTTGCTTGCCTGATCTTTGGTCACTTGACCACAAAGGGGGAAAAATGGAGTGTGCTGTAGAAAGTGTGTTGGTTCACCTGTATTTGATCAATGAAATAGGATTTTTGCTTCACATTACTATATTGTAGAGAAGATAAAACCTCAATTCATACTGAGTATTGCTAAGAAGGTCTGTTCAAAATGGAGCAGCAGTTCAGGGACTCGCTAAGGGCATAACTGCATTGCACCCTAAAACTGTTCCTGTTCTCATGCCAGTTTGAATCTAACTCAGTTTAAGAAACTGGGTCACATCCATCCATCTATCTATCTATCTATCTATCTATCTATCTATCTATCTATCCATCCATTTATCCATCTGCCCATCTACTCATCCACCCAGCATTAAATTAAATGTATATATACAAAGTTAAACATTTAAATGTGCATAATACATGCAGCATCACAACCGGCTTTAAAATAAAGATTTCTTACTTGTTGCTTTGTTGGTCTATATAATTTCTTTAACAATATTCTGCAATACTGCAGTTGTCAGAATACTTGCACAGAATATTCGGTGTGACTAATTCGATGCCTGGGTTTGTTTGTTTTTTTAAAAAAATAAATGACTACTTTTATTTTCTGAATAAACTACATTTCCATAGTTCTACTGTGTGTGTTTGTAAAATAAATTGAGTAGTGCACCATTTTATTTGACCTAAATCCATTTTTTGAGGTTCAAGGGAAAGAAAATGCCTTGTATGAATAAATAATTACACTTATAATTATCAATTCATCAATTAACAAATAAAATTGGTTGAGGATGCTACTCATTCTGACTTGCCAATTTTTGCCCTTTTTTTAGGACTTAAAAAACACAAGTTCAGCCAGAGACATTTTACTGCTCGAAACAAAAATTCCTGTAATTCAGCTGGTCCTTCTCAAACAATAGAAATAGGAGGAGCAGAAACTAAATGAAGGAGGAGAAAAAGATACTGTGAGAACACACCTCCACATTACTACAATGAGCCATGAATTCAAAACTGTTAATTTCCTCTGTTATCGAGCTCATAAGGATTATGAATGATTATCAGTCCCTTTGGAGCAGAGATTTTATTGTTGATTACAGCTGGAAAGGAAGCTTTAACATGGTCTGTAAACAAAACCATCTGTGCTGCATGAAAATTTGCATTAAATTAAAATAGAATTAGAGAATAGATGGGATTCTTCTCCCTTTGGGATAGCACCTGGTATCTCCATTTTACCAAAAGAAAATGTTAAGAGCATGAGTTTCCATTATGCTTATTTTTCACACATCTCATAAATACAGTAAAAGTATTCTCTCTTATTTGGCAAGATAGTATATTTTCCTCTCTGTACCTAAAAAGCTTAAAGGTATTACTTTGAGAAGTTCTTTACCAGATTTTTTTTTTTTTTTTGCTATTGTTTCTGTACTTTTTCTCTTCTCTAAGTCTCTTTTTCCCGCTGTATTCTATGATCTTATTAAAGAAAGGACTTTTGCAGACGATCTTCTATTGAACAAGGCAATTATTTTCATTGTCAAAGTTTGTATGCTCTTTTTCCAAAACAAGACAGTCCATACAGTCTGCCAGAGAAACTAAATCAGAATAAATTATGTTAAAGAAAAGAATAATTTATTGCTCAGGATAATTGATTCTGTTTGAAAGAGAATGAACTGTTGCACTGATTTATTTGCTTGCTTTTATAAAACTGGGGTACCAAAAAAGAAAAGGAAGACATACAAATGGAACAAGTCATAGATAAACTTTAAATGAGAAAGTGCCTTTTTGAATAATAGCTGTATGTATATTCCATGCTTAGCAGCTTACTCTGAAAACATGAAATGTAATGTTCATTTTGAAAACTTCTTTTCCATCATATCTATGCTTTCTGCATCTGACATGTTTAGAAAATCTGAAATGGTGGGCTATGGGATTGAAAATTCAAATTGTGCGTACTTTTCTTATAAAAGAGATTTTTTTTCCACTGCACATACTATCTGCAGAATTTGCATTCACATATTTCAGGCTTAGAATTTCCTTTGGTGGCTCAGCAAGCAATACTAATCCCCATGACTCAGCACAAGCGTCACTGTTATTTTGACCACTTCAACCACTTTCTTGTCCTCATGTACTAAAGAGATCACGAGATGGACAAATGTAAAATAGTTGGAAGAAATATCTCCTAGGGGGTCCTTTCTATGTGCTTTTTATCTCAAGTTGTTTTTTTCACATAGAAAAGATAACCCTGCCCTTTTTTCTGAAGGTGGAATAGAATTCATCTGTTCATGGTTTCTGCTTTTGTTATTCCTTTTCGCAGTAAGCAATGGAACATTTACCTGGAATAATATTCGCTTCGAGGAAATATTTTGCAATTTTATACACAATGCAATTAAATGTGATAATCATTATTATTCAAAAAGACTCTTCCCATTAGATCATTGGTTCTAATAACAAGCATTGTGCAATATCCAAGTTTTATGAAGAGTTTCTGACAGCTTCCTGCCAGTGTCTCTCACTTTCCTCTGACTTTCATTCTTTGCATCTGTCTTCACACCAAAAGAAAAAATAGTCCAGCTTACCAAAAGCAGCGCCATAGGAGATGGAATAGGAATGAAAGCCAAAATAAGCAAGAAAATAGTAAGACAAAGCCTATCCACTCTAGACAAGTTCAAACTATCAGGACCAGATGGATTACATCCCAGGGTTCTAAAGGAGCTAGTAGATGTCATCTTGGAACCACTGAATCTAATCTTTCAAAGCTCCTGGATCGTGGAGAATTACCAGAGTACTGGAAAAGGGCTGATGTGGTTCCGATCTCCAAGAAGGGGAAAAAAGTGGATCCACAAATTTGGAGAAAAATCAGCCTGACATTAATACCAGGGAAGATCCTGGAAAAGATAATCAAGCCGCTGATTGTGAACACCTAGAAATGAACAAGACCAGGGCTTTTTTTTTTGTCATAGAATGCATCGGAATGGAGTTCCGGCACCTTTTTTCGATGGTTTTTCCAGAGTTGTGTTCTTTTCCTATTGTTTCCCTTTCTATGCTCGTTTGTTTTTGAAAATGCCCCGCGGTACGGTACAAGCGGGGTCCCCTCCAGCGCTGTCTGCCTCCTCTAGTAGGAGCCTTGAGGTGCCGAAGTACCACAGCCAGAGAGTGGCTTGATTGGCTGGGTCGGACCATGTGGTGTGGAAGCCGATGGTGGTGATGGAAGATACATAAACATGGAGGCCATCTTTCACAAGAGGGTGAGTGAGCCTTTTGCCTTCCCTTACAGAAGGTGGGGTGTGAGGTTAAAAAGAGGCAAAGCGAGAGGCAAGAAAGGCGACTTTGCTGTTTCGGTTCCTTGGGTAGTTCAAAGACTGAGATGTCTACGAAAATCTCTTTTTAGTCTTTTATACTTTATATTCAAACTGCAGAGGGGAAGAATAAGAATAAAGCCAATGTGATTTGGAGGTATTATTATTAATAATAATATATATTAATTATGTATTGGTCAGACCTACCTGTAAAGGTAGACCTACAGTATGAGATTTAATCAGGTCTATTTATTAAATTGGGTTTAACTTAAAGATAAATTAAAAGTAATCTGTTCACTGACAAAGTTTCAACTTCAATTTGTTTCAAGTCAATATCCATATTAAACTCCAAATGTAAATTTTTCCACCTTGTTTGACAACTTCTTAAAAATAATTCAATCTTTTACAAGCAACCAAATTTTGTTTTATTGGGCCAATTTCATTCCACATAGAAAGCTGACATTTCCGCTCATTAAACTAAATGGGTATGCCAGTGGTAAATGTCCCAAAAGTTTAATAAAATGCCTTCTTGTAATTTAAAGACACACAGTGCATGGTAACATTAATAGTATTAACTTACCTTGAACAAAATCCTAGTCTTTTAAATACAGTAAAAATTGAATGGTTTTTTTTTTCAACTATAAAGGTAAACCTTGTAGGGTAGGCAAGGCGGGTTGTATGACGTGTGTGAGTTCTGGCACTTTTTTTTTTTTTACAAAAAAAGCACTGAAAGACAATGGCTAGAAGCCATTGTCAAAAACAGATGATGCCAGAAAAACCTTATTGCCTTTGACAAAGTGACTATGAGAGGATCAAAATAATGCTGTGGACATAGTATATTTGGACTTCAGCAAAGCATTAGGTAAGATGGACCATAGACTATATCCTGGTAAAATAGAATAATGAGGGATAGAGAGTACCACCACCAGATGGATTCGCAGCTGGCAACTGCACTCAATAGAACTGCATCTACATGGAGGGAAGCATGCAGTGGGGTATCTCAAGGTTCTGCTTAGGCCCAGTACTCTTCAACATCTTCATAAATGTTCTAGATGAGGGAGTAGAAGAGGAACTCATCAAATTTGCCGATGACACCAAGCTGGGGGGAACTGTTAACACTAAAAGATAAGATATAAGATGAGGTGAGGTGAGGTGAGACAAGATGAGAGGAGAGAACCTTTATTGTCACTTTTTTCTGTGAACACATTGGCACATATTAAAAAATGAAATTCTGATGCCCGCTCTCAAAATAAATATATATCTCTAATATCCTGCCAATGTCCCTGTTAGAAGGAGAATTCCTAACGTTCCTGTGCAACAGTCCTTGCCCTAAGGAGGGAAGAACAACAGTTCTCCGCCAGCTCTTTTGATGCATGGCAAACTGAAAGAATGCCTCTCTTAACTTAAAAGCCATGCTAGCTCAAGAGAAGATTTACCGCCAGACCACCAGACCACTCCAGAAGGGTCACTAAATGATTTTTATTGCTGTTGCTATTAGATGTGAAACTGTGTAGGCACTTCGATATGTTGCTACTCCTTTTAAGTTGATTGTCCTGTTTTTGTATCTTTTATTTGTTATTCGCTGACTGTTTTTATGTGAGCATTTCTCTTTCCTTTCATATGCTTTGATCCTTGGCCATCAAGTCAAATAAATAAATAAAACAAGCACACTTCAGCAAAAGGTGTAAAATGTGGAGAAAATGTGCAACTTTCCTGCTGAATATTTCTTTTATTTCAGGGGTCTGCAACCTTGACAACTTTAAGACTTGTGGACTTCAGCTCCCAGAATTCCTCAGCCAGCTATGCTGCCTGTGGGTGGAGCTGATCTCACAAAAAGTCAGGAAACTGGGCTTCTCCTCTGCTCTCCCTCAGGAGGAGATAATCCCGATAGTGGGAGGAGTTTGCCCATCCTTTCATATTTTGGTCATATATGCCAGGGGTCTGCAACCTTGACAACTTTAAGCATGCTGGTTGAGGAATTCTGGGAGCTGAAGTCCACAAGGTTGCAGACCCCTGTTTTATTTGACCTACACTGAGTACCAAGTTTGTAATGAAATGTGTGGATGATCCTGAGGGACAAAGGAAAGAGATGCTGCTTAGGAAACTCTGAGATAAGAGATGGTGGTGCCCCCAAGGACCTACTGGCCAGAGGAAGAAACTTAGGAAGGACTCACTCTTATTGATCAGTTAAAAATGGTGGTGGAAAGTCTGAAATTTATACTTGTAAGTTTCTGTTAACATATCCGTACAATAAAGTAGAATTATCTCACCTAGTCAGCTTCCTGTTTGATTTATCCAGGAGGACTGACAGCTGTGCCAAAAGATGGTGACATTACTGCAAACAATAATAATAGACAAAAACAAAAGTAAACCTAGGTTAAAAACCGAGAGGTATGATGGACTAACTTAATTTAGAAAGTGTTATGTCCTGAGCTTGCTGAAGCATTCAGCAGGTTCAGAAATGTTGCAAAGAATCCCGGGCAGACCAAAAGCTGCCCGGGACCAGACTGGCTGTCTCCAGCCTTGCGCGTATGCGCAAGGTGGGAAACAGCCTCCGCAATCATTGATTGACGTTATCCGGGTCTTGGACACTATAAAAGGCCTGCGTGCTGTTTTGGCTGTTGTTGGTTGTGGAAGAGAACAATAAAGAAAGCTTGTTGTTACACTATGCGTCTCCTCTTAATGCCTCCAACCCACAAACATAACAGAAACGTTCTATGAAATGGCTCCTCCACTGCATAGATACAGCAATATGAAGATTTTCCAAAGGTCCCTGTTTTCAGGAAATAACCAATATTGAAGAAATGTATTCCACACTTTTCCTTTCAAGGACATGTATTCCTGTGACTAGAGTGACCTTGACTGATCATTATTAGATGCCTGGGGTTTATATCTTGGGAGAAAGTGCTGGAAATGAAGGTCACAGAATACTCCTTAGAAAGCCAGGTGAGCAACAAGAGTCTTCTTATTATTATCCCTGCAAGATATGTCAATAAGTCAAGGAGCAAATCTTGATTAAGGTGTCTAAAAAGGAAAGATTCCTGATTAAAATTCACTGGGCTTTGCATCAGTTGGTTCTGCATATTCAATCACTAGATGTTTTCTTCCAAAGATCATGGAATTGGGCATGTCTAGTTTAATGAAGAGAAGGACTACAGGTGACATGATAGAAGAAGCAAAGGATGGAAACTAATCAAGGAAAAAAACAACCTAGAAATAAGGGGAAATTTCCTAACAATTAGAACAATTCATCAGTGGAACAACTTGCCTCCAGAAGTTGTAGGTGCTCCAGTGCTGGAGGTTTTAAAGAAGAGACTGGACAGCCATTTGTCTGAAATGGCATGAAATATTTGAGTAGAGGGTTGGACTAGGAGACCTCCAAAGTCCCTTCCATTTCTGTTATTTTGTTATGGAACAAGCAGGGTTAATGACACTTCTGCTTTATAAGGCAGTTTTTAAATGTCTTTTATAACCCTATCAGCAAGAATAATGCAGAAGTGTAAGAAACAAGGAATTTACAGTTACCAGAATCCTTGAATCAGTTTGTGCCACTATTTGCCTGTTACTCCAACTTCTAAAAGGCCTCTAAAGCAGTGGTTCTCAACCTGTGAGTTGGGACCCCATTTGGGGTCGAACGACTATTTCACGGGGGTCGCCAAACAACACAGTCCGCCATTTTTTTCCCCTTTTCCTTAGCTATGCTACTCCCTTTTATTCTATTGGCTTTTGAAAGCCAATAGAATAGACTCTCTTGAATACAGTCTAATTCCATTGGCTTTCAAAAGCCAATAGGAATTCTCCAGGCTGTCTCTGCCCTGCTGAGCCCGCCAAAAGTCCCATTCTGCAAACGGTGCTGCACCAGTTGAGTAGTCCTCGACTTACGACCGGTTGAGTAGTCCTCGACTTACGACCAGTTGGGGGTCGCGGCATTAAAAAGGTTGCGAACCACTGCTCTAAAGGTTGTCTTGCCAATATTTTCTGGTTTTAGTAACACTTCCCTCAACAAATGAAGTTTCTCATAACATTAAACAAAGAGATGGTAAGACCTATGCTAAAAGAAACCATTTTGGAACTGATCAATTTAAATAGCTCTAATTCAAGGCAATGTCCAATATTCTTGATTTAGCTAAGCTGGTGGAGAAAGCTGTATTCTCCAGGCAGTCCTGGAGGGTGGGGATTGGAATGATCAGGAGCGTCTTTAGTCTGGTTTTAGACCTGGATTAGGCACAGAAACAACCTTGGTTTCCCTAATGGATGAGGGTTTAACCTATTGATGTACCTGGATCACTTAGCAGTTTTTAATGCTATCAGTGGTCCTCTCCTAGCGTACTGAATGAATTGGGAGATGGTGTGCTGTTTTGTAGTGATTCTACTGTTATCTTTTTGGGTACCATCAGGCAATGATGTCAGAAGACATCTGCTTGATCACTGCTGGGAAAGATTATTGCAGGTTTGAAGCTTAATCGTCCTAATTACGTTAATCCCCAACACAGATTAACATAATTAATCAACAGAGGACTCTAAAAGTAAACTGATGGCTCAAAGAATTACTGAAACAACTTTGGATTTTTGAATCCTGGTTTACATTACCTATAGGAAGGGCAAGAGATGGGCTACACATCACAAGGACTGGAAAGAATGTGACTGGAAAACAATTAGAAAACTGGAAAGGGAGAGAAACCAGTCCTCAAGACCAAACCGCTGAGCATAATCCACAAGACAACCAATCAGACAATAAGAAAGGGAGTGATGAGAGGGAATGGGAACTCAGGTATAAAACAGGAGATAAATGCAAGGTCAGCCATAATGAGCTTAGATGCCTCTACGCTAATGCTCAGAGTTTGGGCAACAAACGGGGAAATTGAAGTCCTAGTAAATGAAGACAGGTACATTATTGTTACTATTAGTGAAATTTGGTGGGATGAAACTCATGCCTGGAAGCTACTGTTAAAAGAACATAAATTATTCAAAAGAAACAGAACCAATGCAAAAAGGGGAAGGGGGGAAATTGCATTATATGTAAAGAATAACTAAATCTCAACAGAAATACATAATATTAGGGATGAAAGCCTTCTTGAAAGTATATCAGAGGAAAGAAATGACATTGCTATAAATGGGTACTGTGATCACACAACCAATCAGAGGAAATAGATGAACTCTTTGCTAATTAGTTAGCTGAAGTGTGCAAGAAACATGTCATTCAAGTGGGAGGGGGACTTTATCTACCCTGACATCAACTGGGAAACAAACTCTGCAGTGGGTAGGAGATCAAACATGCCTTTCAGGTGTTTTGCACTGCACGTTTCCAGATGTGAAACCCAGACATGTCCTGGGATAGGGGAAATGAGAGGGGAAATATAGAGAAGGAATATTTTCAGGATTGGGGTTCTTCACAGAGATTTATACAGAGGGAACTTCTCTTTTTGTCCAAATGCTCTCTTTGGCCCAGAGGCAAACCTTTCCTGGCCAAACCTTTTCTGAACCCCTTCCTCTTCTAGTCTTTTTCCCTAAGTATTGCCTTCTGATGGGAGCTACAATAAGAAGCATCCATTTTCCATGGCAGCCCCTGACCTATGGAAATGTCTTCCTCCTGAAGTTTGTCAGGCCTCTATCCTCTTAGTGTTCCCGAAGGCTTTGAAGAGCTGGCTTTTCTCCCAAGTGCTAGAATGTTGTTGTTGTTGTTGTTAGTTGCGAAGTCATGTCCGACCCATCGCGACCCCATGAACAATGTTCCTCCAGGCCTTCCTGTCCTCTATCATCTTCTGGAGTCCATTTAAGCTCATGCCTACTGCTTCAGTGACTCCCTCCAGCCACCTCATTCTCTGTCGTCCCCTTCTTCTATTGCCCTCCATCTTTCCCAGCATTAGGCCCTTCTCCAGTGAGTCCTTCCTTCTCATTAGGTGGCCAAAGTACTTGAGCTTCAACTTCAGGATCTGGCCTTCTAAGGAGCAGTCAGGGTTCATCTCCTCTAGGACTGACCGGTTTGAACGCCTTGCAGTCCAAGGGACTCGCAGGAGTCTTCTCCAGCACCATAGTTCCAAGGCCTCCATTCTTTGGCGTTCAGCCTTTCTTAGAATAGAATAAGTGCTAGAATAAGACTGGCTAATTGCACACTAGAAAGTTGACCTAATGTTTAGATGTTTAATCTGTTTAGTTTTATAGTTTTAACACATGACTTAATGTGTGGCTTTAACTTTTTATTAGGAGCTGCCCAGAGTTGATTAGACATAGGTAGCGATATAAATGTTTTAAATAAAGTAAACAAGGATCCAAATCATCCAAGCAAGCAAGCAAGACTAAGGTTTAGCATGTTAATGAGGATAGGTTGTTTGGAGTTCACAAAGACACAAACCAGATCCCAATTAATATGAATGAGTTCGCTCTCATCAGAAGACAAACTACAGACATCTTGTTAAAACTAACACAATCTTATCCTATCCTATCCTGACCTGACCTGTAAAGCAAAGATAGTTTTTATCTTGCAGTTTAGGAACGTTAGAAGTTACCAGTATCAATCAATCCATACAGCAATAGAATAAAAAGCTTTCTATACTACAGTTTGCAATGGTTTGGTAAACCATTATCATTTAAAAGAAAAAAAGCAAATTAAAATGCAAAATAACTATGTTAGCTAGCAAGTACAACAATACTACAAAGTCCATGTTGTGTTATCTTCACAACCCACTGAATGTATGCACCTTTTCTGTAGCCTGGAGCCCTCCAAGAAATGATTTCTCTACTGACATTTAGCAGGAACAAAAGGGAATTTGTTGTTTTAAAGTTCAGGCAGGCTTAATACACTAGTCCTGTTTCCAAAATACAGATTGTTGTGTCCTGAGCCTGCACAAGCAGGCTCGGGATGTTGCAATGGTCCCGGGTTTTTCAGAAGCTGCCCAGGACCAGACTGAGCGGCGCCAGCCTTGCGCGCATGTGCAAGGCGCGAAAGCACTCAGATAGTTGTTGCCATTTTGTCCGGGGATCTGCTCATATAAAAAGAGGCCTGCGTGCCGTTACTCGTTGTTGGTGTTCTGGCTGAAAACAACATAAAGAGCTGTTAATGCAAGATGTGTCTTCATCATTTGTCATTGTTGGAAGGACTTAACACAGATGATCCAACATTTCCTGTCCTGGTCAATTCATTCATCTCTGGCAGCACAAAATCCAAGTTGATCTTCAGGAAGGTATTCTTTTAGTCCTCTCAGATCCTGTAAAGCAGGGTAGAAAGCTTTCACTGCTCAGTACTGATGCACATAGCTCACCTTTGAGCTCAACCTTTTCCAAAGAGTTAGTTGGAACCTTAGGCCCCAAACTTTTGCACTTGTTAAATGAGAGCTGGGCTCAATGAGTAATCAGACAAATTTGATGATAAATTGAGTCCAGCAGTTCTTCAGTGTTAAGTGAATAAGTTTGCTTTGGATTCCCAGGGCTCTAATTATTTTTGAGCATGCTCCTTCATAAGGGAGCACCTTCTCCTATCCAGAGTTAATTTAGATTCAGAGAGGAAACTGAAGGCTTGTCAGAGTTTGTATTGATTTTCCTCCGCAGTAGTTTCTTTCTAGATAAGCCTGAAGACAAGGTGGATGAGTTAAGTGGAGAGGAGAAGTCCTGAATTATCAACTCCTGGTTTAGCAAAAAGGCCGAGTTCTCTACAAAGACTGAGGAACTTCGAGAGCAGCTGGATCAGAGCTATTACTTCAACACGGCTTGTTTTAGGTTCTGCAATCTCTGGAGAATGTCAGTTTGTTCTTTCTTTGGATGCTGACTTAATAAATTTTTCACTAAAAGATCATCAGAGTTGCTAAACTAAACTTCCCAACATTCCAAGTAAGAATGGGGTGTTTTCAACTAATTCTTGAACACTGCAGGTGAAAGAAATGGGTACTAATGGAAGTCACTTGCATGTCATTTTTTCATTCATCATCTTTCACTGTGAGAATATAGAAACTAAACAGAAGAAGCTGTATGTAATTCAATTTTCCAATAACCACCAAAGAAATCTACCTTCTAACTTATTCCTTCAAGGAATCACAATATCTAAAATGGAAGAGTAGCACTTTTAAGTTTTGTTCAGAATGTGGAAGAATGGATGGATACTACAAGTAGTCCTCAACTTATGCCCGCAATTGGGACTGAAATTTCCAACACTAAGCAATGCAGCTATAAAGGGAGGCATCACATGATGCATTGCTTAGTGGCTGCAACCTTGCAACAATTCTTTCAACAGTTGGAACTTTCAACAGTTCCAAGAAGGCTGCACACCCATTTGCACCACTCAGGTGATCCTGATGACACAGATAAACCTTCAGTGGCCTCAACAACTCTATAAAAGAATGCAAATGACCAGCTGTCTGCGAGGAGTATAAATCCTTCCATTCTCCACCATCCAGTCAAAGCTGAAGAAGATTCTTGGACAAGAAGCAAAATGTTTTCAAAGAAAAACAAGAAAGTCCAGTTGCCTCCTGAAAAATCACCTTTGGGTCCCCCCTCCCATTTATCTCCCCCCCCCATCTGTGCTCTTTTGATCACCCTGCCCCTTACCTTGTGGGCCAGAAAGTAGCGCAAGAGCTGAGATCACATAGCTCTGGGGTTGCTTGCCAGGCCACAGGAAGCTGCAGCTGCCTCAAACCAGTGATGGGATTCAAATATGTGAACAACCGGTTCTCTGTGTGGATGCCACTTCTGGAAGTCCATTCTGGGCCTGGGCAACATAAATTTAGCTACCGGTTCTGCTGAACTGGTGCGAACTGGTTGAATCCCACCACTGCCTCAAACCTGCCCCACCTGCAGTGGTCCTCACTACCCTCCAATCTGAGATCCCTGCCACCTTATGCTCTGCCCCCCCCCCACCCCGCTGACTCCACCATCTTCTTGGTCCCATTGTGGACAAGGTGTTCCTGGACTGGCTGCTGGGTGGGCAGGGCTGCACTTTGATCATGAAAAAAAAGCCCCCCCAAAAAGCCTTAGAAACAAGGCACTAAAAAGCCTCTCTTTTTTTTTAATCACAGTGCAAAATAGCTTTTTGCTGCCACGGCTCTAGGGCTGGTTACATAACTACAGGAGCACTGCAATGACCATAATTTGGGGCATGGGTGTAAGTCCCTTCATTCAGCATCAGTGCAACTTTAAATGGTTGCTGAACAAACAATGGTAAGTTGAAGACTGTCCATAACAAGATTTTTCTTCCTGCCCTATGTGGTTCCATTTCTTGTTCATCATAATGTCCAGACAGATTTAACTTTCTTCCCTGCTTAAGCAATTATTACAGAATTTACTTCTGTACTCTGCACAAAGCAAAATATTTTAACACACTTGTATCTTTTGCTAAGATTTTACATTTTCTTTAAAAAACACACACGTAAAACTTAACTAGGCAGCATCGGTAATAATATCAAAGCAATCCGAAGCGAATTCTAATCATTGTACAAATTTAAACTAAATGAAAATGTCTTTCCTTCTCATGAAAAGGTGGGCGGTGAAAAAACTAATCTCTAAACCCTTTGGGAAGAGAAATTCACTCACAAATGGTGGCAAGCTCTGTATCAATCTTTTTTATTAATTTTTTCCATCAACATATGTTAATTTTTCCAATCAACAAGTTGTCTGGAGTTTGCTAAGCTAATACATGTTCAATTCCTAATCCTTCATTCTTTTCTCTAACCAAGAATAAAATAAATTCCAAATTTGATAGTAGTCCGTATCTTCTTTGTCTTTCAGCCTCATAGTTAGTCTGTCCATCTCTGCACATTCCAATATTTTGGTGATTATTTCTTCCTCTGATGGCAATCCTTCATTCTTCCAGTATTGTGCAAAAATTATTCTCGCTGCTGTAGTAATATGTAGAATTAAATATAATTTCTGCTTATTAGTCTTTTCAGACATAATGCCTAGTAAAAAAAGTTCAGGTTTAAAATCCACTTCTTCGCCCAATATTTTTTCTAACTACATATGTATGCTTTTCCAATAGGCTTTTGCCTTCCCACATGTCCACCAAATATGATAATACGTGCCTATGTTATGTTTACATTTCCAACCTATATCTGACATATTTTTAAACATTTTTGCTAATCTTGCTGGTGGAAGGTGCCATCTATAAAACATTTTATACAGATTTTCTTTGTATGAAGTTGACATTGTTAATTTATAGTTTCTCTCCCATAACATTTGCCATTTTTCTAATTCTATATCATAACCAAAAAAATTTGCCCATCTTATCATTGTTTCACAAATGGTGGCAAGCTGTCTGTCTACAAACTTTATTTGTGTGTTCAAGAATCTAAATGTTTATTTTAGTACAGAGTCTATACATCTGCAGATAATGTATGTAGCAGACATGTGAGAATTAGTCCAACTTCCTCCCAATCCCCATTCAGTCAACATTTGCATTGGAGATATGTCAATCATTTAAAATCTGTTTCAGAATATGTGCATTTATAGGTTATTCTGTTCTGTCAAATTCTCTGTACATTATTTTTGTGTTGCCACAAAATACAACTTTTTCTAATAAATACTTTTGTATAGAACTTTCTGAACAAATGCAGCTATCAATGTGTGAGTGTATGCAATTTTCTTAATTATATCTTTTTAGCAACAGAATAATACATAAATGTACATTTACCCCAAATATATGCTGCTTTGTGCTGAACACTAGATCTGAGAACAATTTTAAACAATAAGTCCTGTACATTACTACCACCTCTGCACTGACAGGCCTGTACTGATGAATTAAGCAATTTCACTAAAACAAATCTATAGTGGATACCTTTCACATTTATTATTTGAACAAGGGAATTAAAAAAAGAATTAAATTCTCTAGCTACAGAGTTTATACACGATGTTTCAGCATATTTGTCCCTAAATATATACTGGCACAACTTCTTTTAGCTATATTTCAAATTAATCTATTCACATTTATTCAAATTAATTCTGGAATAATTTCATGACTGACTAGATAACTTTTAGTCCCCTATTGGATGAGCTCTGCTATAATATACATGTTATAATGTAAAAAAATCCAGGGTGGCAGCATGTAAGAGCAAAAAGATGTTTTTTCCTACAAAAATGTATATATGTTTGAATTTAAAAATTTTACATGATTGCTGATTTCACAGCAGTTATTCTTGGTGGGGTATGCAACTTTTAAAAAATTACAATTTCTTAGAGAAATCGTAGAAATCACAACATTCAAGGCTAAAGTTAGTCTTTCAGTCCAACCTATTTCATAGAATTATTGTTAAGAGGGAAATAGTAGGGAGACCATTTTATATGCTGCCTTCAGTTGTATAAAATAAAGGTGAGATATAAATCAAATAAATAAATCCCATCCACTTCCCTCAGGATACGTATTTCACGTGTGTGCCATCCATTTTCTCTTTTATTCTTACAGTTGATACAATTGCAGAACTAGCAAACAGGGCAAGTCTAAAGATGCTGTTTGGGAGATAGCAAGAGGTACACACAGATACGCTTTAATTTCCCCTGAAACCTATTCTTATTTCCTAGTCTTCATGCAACTGTTAAACAATATGTATACAGATCAGCTAATTCTATCTACCCTGAATGACTCCTACGCATCTGAAAAATCTAAAGAGAAATTTACCTTTCTGTACATGTATGTTAAGCCCAAAACCATTCTAATTACTATGTACCTGACTCTAACTAGGACTATTCTCCTTGGAAATTGGAGACAAAAAGGTTTTGACTTCATGTAAATTTATGTATTTATTTAGTTTATTTGCATCCCGCCTTTATTATTTTGACTAAGAACTCAAGTCCGTGAACATATCCAACATACTTTCCTCCTCCTATTTTCCCCACAAAAACAACTCTATAAGAAAGAGTGAGTGGCCCAAAATCACCCAGCTGGCTTTCCTGGCTATATCAGGACTTGAACTGACAGTTCCCTGCTTTCTAGTCTGGAGCCTTAATTGCTCAAGCAAACTGGGTCTCTGATTCTGATTGAATTATGAAAGTGTTTTTGTTTGTGGAGCTGTTTAGGATTTACCAACATTATCTGGACCTATGCAAATATCACATATAAAATTATCTCTGATCAATTAGTAGCAGTTTGCCTCTATATAGGTTTCTGTTTTAGAAATGTCTTTTGCTTAAAGTCATTTATTTTAGCAAGCTCTTAGAGATATAGTGACAGATGGACTCCGTTTTTTAAATCTTTTTATGTTTGTCTCTTTTGCTTGCACACTTTTTTCTTTGAACTATCTTTTGGAAACAATTTTTTTTAATTTTGTTAATCCTTCACTTGTTACAGCAAAGTCAATATAGTTAAATGCGCAATTTGAAGAATATTCAGAAGTCTTTAGCAGAAAGAATTGTCTAAAATGATTAGCTTTGCAGTAAAAAGCTAATAAAATACAATAAATAAATTGGATAAGAACTAACTTGGTTTATAAAGCAAAAAATTATATAAGGTATGCTTAGGTAGGTGAGGCAGGTGGTCATATTTTTTACAGTCCAATTTATACAACATGACAATCCATATGTACTTGATAGACCATATTCTTCTGTGACAATCCTTTTCTTTTGGATGTGACACATCTGAATTCCTTAAAAAAATTACTAGGCAATTCCCCCCCCCCTCCATATCCCAAGTCTGGAGAGATTGAATTCTAATTTCCTCAAAAGTATGTGACAATTATTGACTTTATTGTTTAATCAAGAGATCATGACTGAATTATTATTCGTTTATTAATTAATTTATATGGCCATCCAAAGCATATGTGACTCAGGCAGCTATAAATAATTTTATTATATTCTAGATACTGATTTCAGCCCTGTCAGTTATCCTCCATGTTCTATAAAAAACTAGAAGAATAATATTAGAAAAAAGAGAAGAAAGGAAAAACAGAAGCAAGGAGAATCTGCCTAATCATATCCAATCAGGAGATCCCTGTGATATCTCTCCAATCATTTGAAACTCAAGAAGTTATTCCTTTAAAACACTACTGAAATGCAAAACATTCAGGTTGTGTGTGTGTTTGTGTGTGTGTGTGTGTGTGTGTGTAATCAGTTCAGCTAAATGTATTGGTTTCATTTGGAATTCTGTGTTCCTTTCCTTTGTTTTTTAACATTCTCTTTTCACTACCACCTTTAAGACATCTTCAGACATTTAGGAGTCTTAGTGGACAACCACTTAAAAATAAGCCAGCAGTGTGCTGCAGCTGCCAAAAGAACCAAGGCAGTAATAGACTGCAGTAACAGAGGGACAGAATCACAATATTAATACCACTTTATAATGCCTTGATAAGACCATATTTGGAATGCTGCATCCAGTTTTGGTCGCTACAATATTAAAAAGACATTGAGATTCTAGAACAGTGGTTCTCAACCTGTGGGTCGGGACCCCATTTGGGGTCGAATGACCATTTCATGGGGGTCGCCAAACAAGGCTGTCCACCATTTTTCCCCCTTTTCTTTGGCCACACCCCTGGCACCCGGTGATGTATAAGTGGTTGGGGGTCACCACAACATGGGGAACTGTATTATGGGGTCACGGCATTAGAAAAGTTGAGAACCACTGTTCTAGAAAGAGTTGCATTGTAGAATGACCATGATGACTAGGAGGGATTGGAGACTAAAATATATTAAAAATGGTTGCAGGAATTGGGTATGCCTAGTTTAATGAAAAGAAGGACCGGGGTGACATGATAGCAATGTTCCAATATTTGCGAGGCTGTCACAGAGAAGAGGGTAGCAACCTATTCTCTGAGGCAGGACAAGAATGGATAGAAATTAATCAAGGAGAGAACTAACTTAGAAACAAGGAGAAATTTCCTGACAGTTGGAACAATTAATCAGTGGAACGGCTTGTCTTCAGAAGTTGTGGTTGCTGGAGGTTTGTAAGAAGACATTGGACAACCATTTGTCTGAAATGGTATAGGGCACGGGTATCAAACTCGCCGCGTCATGTGACGTGTTGCGACGTATCATGACTTTTTTTACATTGCCGGAGCTGGGTGGGCACGGCCTCTGCATGATGCAACCAGCCTGTGGACCAGCAGTTTGACACCCCTGGTATAGGGTCTCCAGCTTGAGCAGGGATTTGACTAGAAAACCTCCATAGTCCTTTCCAACTTTGTTATTCTGTTATCTGATACAACTAAGAAAGAAATCCTTCTGTAAAAGGAGCATTAGAATGGTCTGATGGATGAAACCTGATCAAATGGTCTGAACTGGAGAAGTTTATTGGAATGTAAGAGACTCCAAAATTCTGAAGTCCACTAAACCGCATCACAGAGTTAGTTTGCCATGTCTCTTCGCTGCCATGTATTGTCATCACAGTTTTTGCAGCCCAGATTTTTAAAGAATATGTTGACACTATATTCCAACAACTTGCAGAATAGCAAAATCATTATTTTCATCAATAAGCATCTTTCTCAGCCTTCCCCTGTCTGGTACCCTCCAGACGTCTGAGAATCATGTCAATTGCAATGCAGTCAAAAAGCTGCCAGAATACAGAAGGCTATTTTCTCCATTTTATATATAAAAAAGTTTCCCTATCTTAAAATTTATGAATTTATGAAAAATAATAATTTAGCAAATGTTAATATAAAAATGTTTCACATGTCTAATTTAAATGTTTTATGCATCCCTGTGGGATGGGTCAATATTTCTCTCTGCTCATAGAAGGATATTGACTGCTTAAACCATTGGTTCTCAACCTGTGGGTCGGGACCCCATTTGGGGGTCGAACGACCATTTCACGGGAGTCGCCAAACAACGCAGTCCGCCATTTTTTCCCCCCTTTTCCTTAGCTGTGCTACTCCCTTTTATTCTGTTGGCTTTTGAAAGCCAATAGAATAGACTCCCTTGAATAGAGTCTAATTCTGTTGGCTTTCAAAAGCCAATAGGAATTGTCCAGGCTGTCTCTGCCCTGCTGAGCCCGCCAAAAGTCCCATTCTGCAAACGATGCTGCACCAGTTGATTAGTCCTTGACTTACGACCGGTTGAGTAGTCCTCGACTTACGACCGGTTGGGGGTCGCGGCATTAAAAAGGTTGAGAACCACTGGCTTAAACAAAGGGTTTAGCTTATTCTTCATAATCACAGTTTCTGCCGAACTTTGTAAAGACACATATTATATAGCATCATTTTTTTGCTTGATGTTCTAGATCAGAGGTCCGCAACCTTTTGGCCACTAGGGACCGGTTCTGTGGAGAGAGTTTTTCTGTGGACCAGAGGGTGCATGGTTTTGTGTGCTACCTGCATCTCGCAGATGGGGTTTTGTTTGTGTGGCCCGGTTGCTGCCAGGGGTTGGGGACCCCTGTTCTAGATTTCTAGATGTCTTTTCACTTTGAGGTTGTACTCATTTTGTACCCATGTCAGTCATTTCTGTCATCTTGGGCAAATCTTACTTAGGAAAAAGAAGAAAGGGAGGAGGGAAAAAAATAGCACAATCTCCAGAAGTTATTCTTCTGGTTCTTGAACAGTGGCTAATCATTTCATGAGCCATATACTCTGCCTAGGCATATAAATGATTATTAAGGACACAGAACATCTATGTGCAAATGCCCAAAGTTTCCTAAGAAACATCTCCAAGTAAACTATAGGCCTCTGACAAAATGTCAAGGTCAAACGAGCAGAAGAAACAAAAGAAGGCATGGCAATTTGACATTCAGCTAAATTAATGGAACCCAATGGCCTTAAAAAGTAAGAGATGCAACCATTAAATAGGATATAACAACTAAACCTCCATTTAATAAGTAGCAATAGAGGTCAATAGGTGTAAAGTGCATTTTTTCTCTCAGCCTCACTTAATCTTAAAAAGATTTGTTCCTTCGGGTAAATAAATGTGCAGTTCAAAATAGATAATTTGCAATGCTTCCCAGCAGAAGAGATTTCAGTTGATGTGTATCTTGTGCTTACTGTCTCAATATCACCTGTTTCAAATTATGAGATTGAAAAAAAGTCTCTAGAAATGTATGAATGTGAGAAAGACAGATTGTTACACACAAGCAAATCAAGTGAATCAGCTTGAATGCTGGAAATGTTTTGTGCAAATACGGAGCTGAAGGTTGCTGGCCAAATGTGATAAATGCATGTGATGGAAGTAAATTTATGTGTAAGAATAAATTGAATGCTTAATGAATGTTTCCACTTAAACTGGGGAGTAAATTAAGGAAGCATGTTGTCCATTTAGTTCTTCGTTGTGTTTACAGAGAAATGTATAAGTAAACATACTACTGTACATTAGAAATATATTGTTTGAGAACATGAATGTACATATACTTTTGCATATAGATTATGCCATATTCTTGTCTAAGAAATCAAAGGATTTGCTACAAATGGTATTTATATGCAACAAGGAATATCTATCTGAAAATTAATAAACCAAAGACCAAGGTAGTTGTATTTAACAAAGGAACAGAATGAATAATTGAGAATAGTGAATAGCCAGAGCAAATAGATGAATTTTACTAAATTGAATTTGTACTAAAAATGGCAATATAGATAGAAAAAATTTTAAGAAGTGAAAATGCTGTATGGATAGTACATGGTATTCTGAAGGGATGAATATCAAAAGACATAAAAATGGTTTCTGCCTATTTTGTTGTATGGAAGTGTGAACTGGGTATATTAGAAGACATACCGTATATGCTGGCGTACAAGGCGACCCGGCGTATAAGACAACCCCGTCTTTGTGCCGAGTCGCATTCCTAGAACGTCATCTTATACGCCAGAAACTACCAGTATTTCCGGCGTATAAGATGACTCAGCGTATAAGACGACCCCCGTATTTGGCGCCGATTTTAACGCTTGTGAAAGTCGCCTTATACACCGGCATTTACGGTAATACAGTGGAAATGACTTACTCATACAATGTATGTGTTAAAACAAGAAGAAATAGGAGCAAGAATGAACAAGTGCTGAATAAATGTAGACTAAATGGAACCGTGATGATTGTTAAAGGGGGTTTCAGATTATCTGAAAGAAAGTTTAGAAGGGAAGACTGAGAGAGTTGTGGTTGGATGGTTGATGAGATCCCTGGAAACAAAGAAAACAAGAAGTTTAAAGAACAAAAGGCAATGAATAGACCTAGTGGAAGAAAGGATAGTGTACAAGGATAGAAAGATGCAGAGACTTATTGTGAATGATATTGGTGAGAAGTACGTTCGACTAAATTTTCTTATCTTCTTATATTATTTCTTTAATTCTTTGGCAAATTATTTGTTACTTTTTTTGTACTATAGAAAAAAAAGAGAAAGAGAATAGTATGATGGGGTTGTATGTGTATTTATCCTTAGAATGGGATTAAACTAGCTGGTATCACTGGCCTGCTAGTCAAGAGTTAGCAATGGGATGAAAATAGAGTTCTACAGATTGGGAGATTTTCAGTAATGTTCCTACAAATTGGAGGGGTGGGGGTGTTTCAGTAATGATTTTTCTGTGGTTTTAAATATTCTGTAGCTGAGCCAGAAATAAATCAGTTTTGCAATTGAACATAACTAGTACTGAGGGACCATTGAGGTCCAGAGCTGCTTTTAAACCCACACAAAGTTCTTAAGTGAAAATGCCTAATGTTGATGAAATGAGATTATGAGATGATTCTTTTGTTCTTTTAGAATATATAGTCTGCAATCACCAAAAGCATCTTCTGCATAATCTTTTCATAACAAATAATTGCAGACATTTATTTGCTGGAGAGAAAAAAAAATACTGTATGTTTGTCTTCAGCAAGCTCAGCTAATTGAAAACCATTTAGTATTTTCTTGTTATGCTTCTTGCCTTTTCCTCCTCCCTTTCCAGTCTTTTTTTTATTCATCTTTCAACTAATTGACAGGATGTGTTGTTAATAATTAGCATTTATATTGAACTTCATCTCCGAACCACATCATAAACATTAGCCAATTTAATCCAAAGAGTATTGTGTAGGTTGTTGTTTGGAGAGAGGACTGAGGTTAGCCAAATATCTGACAGTTCTGAAATTGGAATTGATGACTGAAAAGTCCACCCACCCTGGAAAAAGGAACTTGTTTACTTTTAGATATATTGCTCATTCTATCTCTAAGTGTGTACAAACACTGAGGGCTTCCTACACTGCCCTTCTGGAATCAAGCCCTAGATTGAAGAATGGGAAATGCTGAAAGATCCAAGGTGAAGAAATATGGGTCCAGTCACAAAAGGAACAGCGCTGACTGTCTCCAGGCGTTTCATTATTCAGGCAATGATCTGCAGGTTGAACGCACTAATCCCTCAATCAGCATTTACATATCAGGTCTATTGTGCAGTTTGATACATTGCCCAGAGGGAGGGCTTGATGCTGTCAGTTGGGAAAGTAAAAAAAAAACTGAGCAACAGCGAGCATGATAAGAGGAGGCAGTCTCAGCACGTTTGTGGACAGGGGGGCAAAGCGTCCTCCTGTCTTATTATGCTAAGCAATACAGTTTGCATTTCTTTTTGAATTCATTCTTGCATTTACATCAGGGACCTCCAACCTTTTGTGGCTTAGCAAATGTGCTGAAAGCAAGTTGCAGGTGCTCTTGAAAATTGGCTGCCGAGAGAAGGAGGAGTTTGCACGTTCACAAAATGACTGTCGGAAACCTTTTTTTTTTCCAGAAGATAAATTGAGGAGGTTGATCCTTGCGACCACGCCCTAACGCCCTAAACTGAGCTGTTGCATTCACCATTTTTATTTTCTTAGTAACCTCATAGTGGAAGTTAAGTTGGGTACTGGTGCTTTATTCTGAGCATAATAAACAGCCTCAGTGGTCTCCCTCTGAAAAACAGATGGGTGTTTTAAATGCTTCACTTCTTGCTTCTGCAATATAGCTCAACTTTTCTAAACCGAGGCCTTATAAAAAACATTTGATCTTCAAAGATCTTTGCCAAAAGATGGCTGGGAATTGTGGAAGTTCTGAATAATTTGCATCCTTTGTGTGATGGTATCACTATACGCATGATGTCATTTGCTCCCTCTGTTAATTAGAGTGCCCATTCATCCAAGTTGACAGGACTGGCTTAAGTGAAAAAAGTGTTTGTGAGGGAAGTTTCACTAACATTACAGTAATGCTAACTGAAGACTCAAACAAGTCCTAAGGTTACAGGTTTTCTTGGACAACTACGTTAAAGCAGTGTTTCCCAAACTTGACAATTTTAAGGCATGAGGACTTCAACTCCCAGAATTCCACAGCCAGCGTTGCTGGCTGTGGAATTCTGGGAGTTGAAGTCCACATGCCTTAAAATTGTCAAGTTTGGGAAACACTGCGTTAAAGCAATGTTTCTCAACCTTAGCAGCTAAAAGGTATGTGGACTTCAACTGCCAGAATTTCCCAACTAGGAGGCTGTTCCCCATATGCTGCTCCCTATATGTTTCCGCCTACAGCAGCCATCCTCTTATTGAATACAGAATAACAAAGTTGGAAGGGACATTGGTGGTCTTCTAGTTCAACTTGCTGCTTGAGTAGGAGACCCTATACCATTCCAGACAAATGGCTGTCAAATCTCTTCTTAAAAACCTCCAGCGATGGAGCACCCACAACTTTTGGAGGCTAGCCGTTCCATTGATTAATTGTTCTTGCTGTCAGGAAATTTCTCCTTAATTGCAGGTAGGATCTCTCTGTTTGATAAACTTCTGTTACTTTTTGTCCTGCTCTCGGGTGCTTTGAAAAATAGACTTTTTGTTTCCCCCCATCCATGGAATCCTTCCTAAGCTCCATCTAAGTTTGTTGAAATCAGCCTCCTTAAAGTCTAAGACTCTCATTGGACTTTGTTCTATTACTTGTGCCAGAATTATATTGAATTCCAACATGACACAGTCACTCTTCCCAAAAATTCCTGCAACTTCAAGCCCCTGTAACATTTCATCCCTATAGCTATCCTCTGGTTCCCTCCTTTATCTTTTGGATGACAAAGTTGTCAACTAGGTTCATCAGAAATCTTTTATCTTCCACTTGGTGCAGTGTTTGTCTTCCAGTTGAAGTCCACCAGGGTAGTTAAAATCCCCCATTACTATTGTGACGTCTTTCCTACATACTTTAGTTAACTGATTAGCAAAAAGTTCATCTATTTGTTTGCTTGGTTGGTTGGCCTGTAGTATACAACCTATAGCAATGTCATTCTTTTTTTCTTTTTATATTGACCCAAATGCATTCAAGATGGTTTTCATCCCTTGTTCTGCTGTATTTCTGTAGAGATGCAGTTAACAGTAATTAGGCTTGGATCCATATATTTTTTAAATATATAATTCAGTAACATGAATAACTTTTTTTTACAAAAAGACAGTTTCATTTTTTTTCTTTGTTGTTTTATTAATTCAATCAGTACAAAAATAGATGACTCTTCTTCCTCTGATATTCCTGCACAGTCAGTCATTTTGGAATGAAACTTGTGATTTACCCCATTTTCTCTGTGCTCAGTCTTCTTCATTAAAACTTTTCAGCATACAGATTTTCCTTCTACAGTGTTTATGGAAAGATTTCCTTAGCTCTGAAACATTGGTTGAAAAGCCAAACAGTTATTCTTAGCCTTTACTAATATTTATCATAGGCAATGCTTAATAGAATCATGTACCCCTTTGGATCGAAGGGTAAAAGATGTTCAGAATTTGTATGGGTGTGCATGCAAAACTGTTTACAACTTCTTAAACTAAGTATCTTTCCCCGGAGGTCTACTTGAGCAATGGAGATCAGCCTCATGATGGAGGATGGAAGTCATTATGGAAAGACATAATGCTTCACAGTGCAGATAGATTCTGCATATGCACCCTGCCCTTCCTCTTCTTTGAATTATAAATTCTGCATGCCCTTATTAATTAATTCAATAAATCTACTGTTCAATTGCTGATTATTCCCAGCAGATTATTTAATTCAAATCAAGTGAAGGAAGACTTAATTTGCTAACTGGATTTTATAAAAAAAAATTAGCAAAAAAAAAAGAACATGCAAGGCCAATTTTCAAACAAAATGAAGCTTCTTCCCTTGCACTCCATTGTGGCTGTCAGCTGAACATGTACAATTTCTTTTAAATGTACTTCATTAAAAGTTTCAAGTTTTAAATGTGAACTCTAAATTCCAACCAATTTGGGATTTAAAACCAGCAGAATGTAAATTAGAGAAGTCTGGGGAAGCCTGCATTTAAGTGCTAATTTAACCGAAGTTTCTCACTAATTCTTAGTTTTGTCAATCTTTAAAGACTATTATAAAAGATCATATTGGCAGATCTTGTATCAAGCTCCTTGGGAATTACTGTAAATGCAACAGCAGACTAAACTGATGTAGTAGATCCCTTTTTAATGGGCACACTCAACACAAGAGAAATGAAATTCAGGACTGTTCTACATTACTTAACCAGAAAGGTTGAAAGATACATTTTGTTGGAGTTTTATTACTTTCAGCCCGTGTATTTTTAACTGGAAGACAACTGCTATGACACAAAAGAATCGCTCCTATTTTCCTCCTGGCATCTCAGAAAGCTATAAAATATGATTGGATGATAACCACTTGCTCCCTGGCTAGCAGAGTAAGTAATGGATGCATTGCATTTGTCTGGAATTGAAATGAGCTCATTTTTATGCAGCTACCATCCAGCCACATGCAGAACACTTCCAATTAGCCATGAAAAATGTGCTTTAAATGTTGCACCTAAAACCCAAGTAGTACAGGCTGCTAGGGAAAAAAAGGGGGGAGGAGGCATCAAGTGACCAGTTACTTTTCCAGACATACTATGTGATCTCTTTGAGCTAAAAAGAATAAATCTCAGGGGGGAAAACTAGCACAGAGATATTTCAGTGACAAGAAAGCATTTTAACTAACAGCAGTCCTGTCAGACTCAATGCTTGAAATGGAATTTCAAGTCAATATTTAGAAGGGAAAAAAAGCAGGGTTCCCAAATGCAGATTCAGTGGTACCTCAGTATTCATCATTAATTGGTTCCAGGAGGCATGATAAGTACCAAAAACAATGAGTACCAAACAAATTTTCCCCATGAGGAATAATGTAATGAGTAACAAAGCAACCAACACTGACAGGTTCTAGTTTGTGCACTGAGTACCAAACAAACAATGAATACCAGGACAAAATTTTCAAGTCAGAATGCAAATTTGATGAGTTTCAAAGCAGTTGAGTACAAAGGTATCACTGTATTTGGAAAGCTCTTTTGTCTGGAGAGAAAGAGAAATAGCTGAGCATAAATTTGCTTCAGCGATGCAGTCCAATATAGTACAATGTGTAGTCATTAACTTAAAATGAGCTACTCTACAATAAATCAATTAGAAATTGATTTTTTTTCCTGTGTGACAAAATGTTTGTATTTATGCATGTAAACACTTTCTTCGGAAATTGGGGACAGTAAATTCTGATGAAAACTCATATTTTAAGCTGAGTTTTTAATAGGATTGCAGATGTATGTAGGTGGAGTGACAGCAGGAGCATGTAAGTGTTGCCATGCAACACATATTTTTGTTCCAGAAAGAAAAAGTTATTGTGTCAAGAAGAGTAAACTCAGTGTATTAGAAGAAGAAATGGAGAACTAAAGACAGTTCTGTTAAAAGCAGAACCCATGAACACAGTGAAATGAAGAGCCAGCAAGTAGATTGGCCCTTCATAATTCCTCTATGGACAAGTAGAGGACTTGAGATTTCCCACAAGTGCTCTGTACAGTTGCTTCTCTCAAGGATTTAGAGACAGCAAGACAACTGTCTCCAGTGGGATTAGAACTCTGGGAGATGGGATAGTCCTCTTCACTCAAACTATCCTTTTTTAAGGACACTGGATTTGCATACTTTCTTTTGTAACCATTTTCATAAATTCCTTGCTAGATGCTTTTCAGTTATTAGGAATCTTTAAAGCACTGGGTGATTGTCTACATTTAGCAGCCTAAATGTAATTAATAAATAAAAAAGATCCTTAGCAAAACAAGTTTAAGGATTTTTTTTTAAAAAAAACATCTTTTGGAATGTTTAAAGTGGTATTTCTTTTGGAATGAACAACAAAAAAATGATTAGAACTTTTGAGTTTTGAAAGTTACAAATAGAATAAGAGTCCAGATGGATTTGAAACAAGATTTTGGAATTGATGATAAGAATTATTCCTATGGCAAAACGTTTTTGTTTTGATTTTTTTTAAAAATTATAGAAGGGGACTTTAAAAGTTGGTCACTAAAGGGAACCAGAAGGGACAAAAAGATTACAATAAAAGGAGAAGAATTGTTAAATTTGACCTACTAACACAGAATGAAGCAAAATAACTTACCATTTAAAATATTGAAGGATAGTTTTGAACAATGGACCAGGAAATTGTTTTTAAGAGTTTTTGCCTCTATAGACAGTTTGTATTTTAAAAAAAGTTATGCAAAAGGAACAAGATTTAAAAAGTAGATATAGAAAAGATGCTATGCTGAATATAGCAATAGCACTTAGATTTATATACTGCTTTACAGTACTGTACAGCCCTCTCTAAGTGGTTTACAGAGTCAGCATATTGCCCCCAACAATCTGGGTCCTCAATATACAAATGAAATCACCTGATGTCTTAATAATTAAAAGTATACAAATAACAAATCAGAACAGCAACCTGAATAACTTATCTACAATTGATTTACAAGAGAGGCTTGTTAAAGCTTTGAAGAATTTTGTGAGAAGGAACAAAGAACAAATGAAAAGAAATCAAGTGTTAGGATTATGGAGATTCTCAGTCATCCAGATCATGGTTGTCTAAAGGTTGTCAAGAGGTAATTGCACTTTCTTTGTTTTTCTTTGAAGATGTTTCACTTCTCATGCAAGAAGCTTCTTCAGTTCAGAAGAAGATTGAAAATTGTTAAAAGACAAATATAATTAACAAATAAGATATAATTAAAATAATATTTGTTATCTCTGATAACCCTTATGGACTTTTGTTGATCAGGACTGAATAACAAGGCTTTATGGATTTATTTTAGAGGTAACAGATGGGCATGGGGAGAACATTTGCTTTATTTTAAGAGAATGTTATGGGTTCCTAATGGTTTATGATGAAGGGGGAAGCCAATTTTTTTTCTATATTCTTATTTTCTCTTTTATTTTCTTTTTCTGTTTTTTCTGTTTTTCTTTTTAGTTTCCATCAGTTTGTAATAATTTTTAATAAAATTATTACACATAAAAAGAATAAACTCAGTGAGGCCGAAAATGCAATATTTGTTTTTCATTTTTCAGGCAATAGCTTAATGGCAAAACATATATACTCTTTGTGGGCTCACAGGATCCATCCCCAACAGCCTGCTATGAATGAACTACACCCAAAGAATTTGAGATGGAAAATAAAGTATATTGTCCTTGGGATTGTTGTGAACTAAATTTCACAGTGGCATCTGCAGTTGCATATATAAAGTATACCTGATCTTCAAGAGTACCTGCAGTGTAGTCAAAAAAGTTAATATGGTAGCCCAATGGTGTGATTGAACATGGCATATCTTTGATCAAATTATCCTGGCCATCACCATGCCTTTTTTGATCATCCTCCAGATATTCCTTCTGTTCTTAAATTGATCAAAGCAGTATTTTGAATAGCTTGTGGATTACTTCCTATCTGATTATCAATATAAACCAAATTTGGGCTTCCATTTTGACGAGATAGGCAATCACACTTTAGAAATAAATAGTTTTGAAATGTGAAAGAAAGTTAGTTGCTTTAGCTGTCTATGTACAGATAGACATAGTATGGTCCATTTAACCTGCTGCTTATGAAAAGCTGGTTTTAGATGTGCTTCTTCCATTGAACTCCAAACTCCGGCAGTTCTCAGTCTACAGTGTCACTATTACTCCACAATAGCTCATCAATAAAAGTGGGGAAACTTTCATTTTAAAAAATCCACCCAGAAAATCCTCCACTGGCTTCATTTTCCTAATTGCCTAAATGCAGCCATATTCAGTGCTTTCCTTTGGCAAGCAGATAATAAAAATCTTCAGCAGAAATTTTATTCTGTCTCCTACTGAGACTTAAAAAAAGAAAGAACTCAATCTTATCTATTTTCTAGTATTTTGACATAAAACACTTACTACAATTTTATCCTTTTCTCTTCGTGATTATACTGAGGAAAAAATAACCCTCCAAATTGATCTCTCTTTCTTAAATTCTATTTTAAATGAGAGCAGCGTGTACTTTACAACTGGGTTTTTAAATACTCTGCCTTCTTGAGGATTTTCTTTCCCTGACAGCTAGGTTAATGATGCCATTTTAAATAGCTCACTAATTTTGTTTACAAAGGCAATTTCCAGGTTTAATATCTTTCAATATTATCATTGTTCAGATCTGCTCAATTACTCTGCTTAAGTATGTTCCTTTTTGCCTGCAAAGGCTGCTTGTCCCACACGTTTTCCCTCTACATATGAGGAGGGAGCTTTTTTTCTTTTCAAATAATAAACTCAGGGGGGAATATGATGAAAAACTTCCACTGCAGATCCAGTGTAGAGTTAATGGCAGAATAAAAAAAGGTGCAATCAAGAATACAATATATGAAAGAGGAAGATGGGCTATTAAGACTCAAATAATTAACTTCCTATTGTAACCAAATGATGGTTTAAACACTTTTTCTGGTGGTAATTTCAAGATAAGTGTATTGAGTAGATTTGTATCTCTAGTTAATGCTCCAATAAGATCCATGCCCTAGAAAATAGTTTAAGAATTTAACTCTCTCATTCATAAACCAGTTTTGTATCTGTTTAGATAATCTGAATTTCTGTTTGAAGACTGGGCAATGCAGTTTTCCATAATCTAATGGATTATGTAAATGTCTACTCCAAGTCTAAGTGTGCAGTCAATGACAGCCAGCACGACCGTTCCCTGAAGTGGGGATGATGGGAAAAATAGTCTTTCGCATCTCTAGGTTGGGAATGATAGAAGGACCAAAGGAGATGTTATGGAAAACACCGGAATGTATCCAATCCATTAAATTTAGTATTGCTTATTCTTCCCCAATCTGCTATTCTTGAAATGTGTAAAACTACAAATTTGGGGATTTCCATCTGGCTGGGACTTCTTGGAATTATCATCCAAACAGCTCTGGAGGCAACACAAGTTGGGGAAGCCTGACTGTGCTGGACCAGATTGTAGCTAAATAGAACTGTGTTAGAGTATTTAGCATTTACAGAGTTAATGTTATATCATTGAGAGAACTGTATGTAAGAGCATGTAGCATTTAAAGGGTTGAATGCCGTTTCCTTAAGAGATGGCTTCTGGGAAATGTAGTTTTAGTTATTACATGATTATATCTGTATTCTGGTTGGTCACTGAGAGGGTCTTGTGTTTATGACCAGACATCCTGTTATGTACCAGGTTTTTATTACTTCCCTGCATGAGTCCTAGCCATGTGGTGGCTGAGCTGAGAGCTCCAGCAACATGTAAGGTTTACGCAGAAGGGGGAAATCCATTGTTCTTTAACCTGTGAGATGAGTCCAAATTACTACCTACATTCTGGAAGAACTTCTACAATAACCGTGAGTTAATGTTTTGAGGATACCTGGAATAAAAGTAATCTTTGTTTGACTTATTCACCGAGTTATCTATCTCTCTCAAATGGAACCTAGCAGCCTTCTCTGCATGAGGCAGAATATCCTGACCTACACAGAGATTGTGTCATACAGCCTCCTTGGCCCATCCACGAGATAGACCATTTATCAGTTGTTGAGGACATGGAGCCTCTATCACATTGCCACTCTACTGCTGAGGAAGGTTAGATCAAGGTGATCTGACAGAAAAATGGTATTTCTGTGGGAAAATGGAAGAAAATCTTCCAGGCTGATAATTCAATTTCATTTGGAGGAAGAGTTTTACTAAAGTAAACAATTTAATAGCCTGTAACTGGCCTGCTGGGAAACCATCTCTCCATCTGTTGACTTAGATCCATGCCTCTGCAATGCTTTCTAAATCCAAATCTAAATTTCACAGGTATGGTCTGATTTTCATCCCACTAGTTAACTGGCTAGAGATGTTCTGCCAGCCCAACCACTCTGAAGAAACATATGATAGAGATGCTGATTGCTTGAAGGTAGCACACACAACATAGAATAATAGAGCTGGAAGGGACACCAGAGGCCTTTTAGTCCAACTCCCTGCTCAGGCAGGATACCCTATATCATTTCAGACAAATGGTTGTTCAGTCTCTTTTTGAAAGCTTTCAGTGATGAAGCAGCCACAACTTCTGAAGGCAAGTTATTCCATTGGTTAATTCAGGGGTAGTCAACCTTGGCTCTTTTATGACTCGTGGACTTCAACTCCCAGAATTCCTGAGCCAGCTGGCTCAGGAATTCTGGGAGTTGAAGTCTACGAGTCATAAAAGAGCCAAGGTTGACTCCCCTGGGTTAATTGTTCTCACCATTAGGAAATTTCTCCTTCGTTCTAGGTTGCTTCTCCCTGGTTAATTTCCAACCATTGTTTCTTGTCTTCCCTATTGGTGCTTTGGAAAATAGTTTGACCCCCTCCTCTCAAATATTGGAACAGTGCTATCGTGCCTCCCTTAAACCTTCTTTTCATTGGACTAGACATACCCAATTCCTGTAACCTTTCTTTGTAAGTTTTAGCCTCCAGCCCCCTAATCATTTTTGTTGCTCTTTTCTGTACTTTTTCAGGCATTTAATCAGAAACACAAGTAAACTCTATGCTGTGACTAGTGTTGTTGGGGTTTTTTTTTCCTGACCTCAGACATTTAATTTGGATTGTTCTCATTATTGTTTGGTTTTGTGTGCTACCCAAAGTCACTGTTGTGAGATGGGCAACCATAAATCTTTTAAAAATAAATAAAATAAAAAAATGTAATGGGGGTAGGGTTTCTATGTTATATCAAAGAAAAAAGACATGCGCTGAGATGCAGTAACTGAAAAGAGATATACCAAAATTAAAATAAAATCTCCCTTGAAAATGAGCATATTGTTGCAGACAAGAAGAGAGAACGAATTTAATTTTCTTTAATGATGTTCAGACAGCATCCACCAGGTTCAAATGCTGTAATATCAGGGAACCACAAAAGGGGAAATATTCATCAACAATCAAATATTCAGCACAACACATTGTACTGTCCAAGACTTTGTATTTATCAATCTAAATCAAAACTACATAATATTCATAACTAATAATTTATTTTGGTAAAAAAACAACATTCATGAGTACTATTCCTGGGGGGGGGGTGAAATAACACAAAAACAACAAATTAAGTAACACTTTACTGCCCTTTCATAACACCCCAAATCTGTTGCTGTGTGTGTTCGAGTTTTGTTTTGTTACACACAGAGTTATTCAACATAATGTAAAGGCAAAATATTGTTTAACTAACCTTAGGCTCACAGTGTAGGACAATTCTGCACTTCGGAACTAACAATTGGTAGACAGAAAGTGAGCCTCACAAGCAGGACATCAGTGTCTGCATTTGGTAGGATTCAAAATGTTTGAAATACATTTCCTATTGATACTGCACTCTCAGACAAATATACTGTATATAGCAGATCTCCTAAGGGTGTGCTAAGTTTTTTCAGAGGTCAGAGTTTGGGTGCTGACAGCTAAGCTCTCTTGTGAAACTCATCCACTTGCTCTTTATGTCACGGGTAATTTAGTCAAAGAGCAACAAAAGGCAGCAAGCCATACTTAATAAACCTTAGTGTCCCTATTAATTAACTATTAAGGAATTAATAGTTGGCCTCTTTCTTGCCAGGTGGTGCTTTTTTTTTTTTTGCCTTCTAGATATTTTTTCCTTCATTTTTCCTCCATGCTCAAAAATGCATTTTATTATATGTAACTGGTAATCAATGGAATATAAATGTTTTAGTAATAATGATCAATCAACATCCATGCTGACACAATTTAGAATCAATTCAAATGGCTACACAAACTTTAATAAGTATTGTATGGGGGGGGGTCACCATATTTCTTAGTTCAGCTCTGAAATAAATACACGCTTGATTCATGTTACTGCCCTTTGTGACCTAGACCACAGTTAAGCACCTCTAATCCTTGAACGAACAGAAAAGCAACGATGCCTAAAATGCACTGCTTTGACCCCTGACTTCTATTTTGCCTCAGGAATAAGGTCCATGAGAGCTGCTACCCTTATAGTTTTAATGCAGGATAAGTGCTGAAGATGGTTGTTGTCACCCATTCCATCCCAAGTTGGCAGGACAAATAATAATCAAACATTTCCTTAGTGCAGTGTTTCTCAACCTTAGCAACTTTAAGTTCCCAGAATTCTCTAGCCAGCTACACATCTCAAAGTTGCCAAAGTTGAGAAATACCACTTTAAACATGAGGCAGTTCTCCACAAATATGGATTATTTCCCTTACCAGCATGGCTTTGCTGAGAATACTGGAAGTTGAAGTCTAAACATCACTTTCTGAGAGTTCCTTCTATAGCAGGGGTCCCCAACCTCTGGTCTGTGGACCAATACCGGGCCACAGCATGTCAACAACTGGGCCGCACAAACAAGCAAAGCCCCATCCACGAGATGCAGGCAGCACACAAAACCACACACCCTCTGGTCTGCAGAAAAACCTCTCTCCATGGAACCGGTCCCTGGTGCCCAAAAGGTTGGGGTCCTCTGTTCTGTAGTAACCAGGAATGCATTTAGTTGCCATTTGGATCTTTGCAGCCCAAATGTAGTAGCTTTATTTGCCATTTTATATGCCATTTTATAACTAACCTTTTGTTGCAGGCTTTTGCTAATAAGCTACAAATTGTGTTACCACCCTTATGGTTTGATAGGTTTTCAAGATTGACAAATACATAATAGCCTTGTTTCGTGGTTATCTGAAATCTTGAAATTATTGATTGGTTGCTATGCTGCAATTTCTTGTCTTAAAAAGGGAGAATACCATCATTTTTTGCTTCTGGAGGGAAAGGAATACATGAGAAGGAAACGATACGATTTCCAATACAGTTTTCACTTTGAATGCAAGACAGTTTTGGCACATTTTATAATCTCACCCAGAGGCTTGAAATTTACTGTCACTTTCTTTATATGTTACTGTCCAGACTGACATTCTTGTCTTATCCTAATCAGAATGCAAATTGTTTTGGATAGGTTGATAAAGGCTTTCCATGGAATGGATTCACTTAGTGAAATACTTGAATCAAATTAATCTTGAGAAAATATTTTTTTTCATATTTCTTCTTGTTAATAAGGCAAAATACCCTTGACTGAGTCAAAATCTTAACAGAACTGTTTTCTAGCGCCCCAGATGCTCCAAGCATCCAAAACTCTTATCTATCCCTGGGGGAATTTAGAATTATATCAGTGTTAGGGGTGAGAAAAATCTGTGCATCACCGTACAATAATTAATGTGAATGTGAGTTTGCCTCTGGAACAGAGAGGGAGGAGGGGATTGGTGGGATATTCGTGCCCCAGCTCTGACCATCCCAAATTGCATAATGACAGCAGATACATAGATAAGATAGATATAGATCAGGGTTTCTCAACCTTGGCAACTTTAAGACATGTGGACCAATGTAGAGTGAGCTCATTCCTCATGGAAACTGATGCCATGCAAATGACACAGCCTTTATGCTGGTCTTTTTCCAAAAAGTAGTTTAATTGGAACAGAAGGTAGCAGACTGGGCGTAGGAACATTCTGAGCTTTTCTAAAGCTGCTTCAAGATCATTCATCTTTCAATATTAAATTTAGTAGTAGTAAAGTTGGAAGGGACCTTGGAGGTCATCTAGTCCAACCCCCTGCTCAGGCAGGAAACCCTACACCATTTCGGACAAATGGCTGTCCAGTCTCTTCTTAAAAACTTCCAGTGTTGGAGCATTTACTGCTTCTGGAGGCAGGCTGTTCCACTGATTAATTGTTCTCACTGTCAGGAAGTTTCTCCTTAGTTCTAGGTTGCTTCTCTCCTTGATTAGTTTCCATCTGTTGCTTCTTGTCCTGCCTTCAGGCGCTCTGGAGAATAGCTTGACTCCCTCTTCTTTGTGGCAGCCCCTGAGATATTGAAACACTGCTATCATGTCCCCCCTCGTCCTTCTCTTCGTTAAACTAAACATACCCAATTCCAGCAACCCTTCCTTATATGTTTTAGCCTCAAGTCCCCTAATCATCTTTGTTGCTCTTCTCTGTACTCTTTCTAGAGTCTCAACATCTTTTTTACATCGTGGTGACCAAAACTGGATGCAGTATTCCAAGTGTGGCCTTACCAAGGCATTGTAGAGTGGCATTAATACTTCACGTGATCTTGATTCTATTCCTCTGTTAATGCAGCCCAGCACTGTGTTGGCTTTTTTGGCAGCTGCAGCACACTGCTGGCTCATATTTAGGTGATTGTCTACTAGGACTCCGAGGTCCCTCTCACAGTTACTACTATTGAGCATGGTGCCACCTTGATCTTCTTTTCTTGTTCCCATCCTTAACAAGCATGCTTAGAATACTGGGGAGTGTTTTAGAATTATAGGTGGCATAGGAGAGGTCCTTCGTATTGTTTGTTGTGCTTTATTTATTTTCTGCTAGTGTTGCCTGCCTCTTTTAAGAGAAGAAATATTCAGCTGAAAATAAAAACACACCATGTTAGAGAAAAGTCTAAGCTCTAAGCTTCTGCTTACGTTCATACAATGCATACATCGTATTTGTTTTCTACATCCTTATGCGAACCCTTCAGACCCCGTTTATCATCTAGGTCTAAAATCATAAAACCCAATTATCCAGTTCAATCAAATTATACTTTATTCATAAACCAAAATTTACAGTCCAATTAAATGTTAACTAGTTGGTTATCTGAGACGGGCAATGAATATCCCTCCAGAGATCGTTGCAAAACTCCAACATTGTCTCTGATGAAGGATGCTGGGGTGTGTAACACAAAAGTTTTTAGAAGACTACATATTGCCCATTTTTCTTTTACATAGTTGCAGTACTGGCCAAAATTGTGGAAACCTTTTGGGAAAAGTGTACTTTTGAGGTCTGATGGCTAATAACACTTTTTTTTTTTTAGCAGTACCATAAAATTATATACAATGGAAAGATAATTTAATCAATAATGTAACGCAACAAAATTTGTTAATTATCTGTACTGTATTCTATGAAAGGCTATAGCCAAATAACCAGAAAAAGGAAGCACAACTTGCTTAGGTTGATATCAGGTAGCTTTTCATGATTGTAGCCAATGAGCATGTTTAGAGAGACAATCAGGTGTCATCTTGTTTTGGCAATGAGCCAATCAGATCACAGTAGGATTCAGTTATTGATGTCATGTACTGAAGTTGAGAGGAGGACATTTGTCAGTGTGTTATGTGATCGCTACCAAGTTGGTGGGGGTTTTTTGTGTTCTTTCATTTAGTGAGCTTGTAAAACGTAATAAAATTAAAGTAATGGTGCAAAAAGTTGACTGGTTGCCCAGAAAGTGATGTAAAATAATATTATTAAGTGAACAAGACTACAGTTATAAAGAAATTAGAAGAAAAATTGGTGGGAACTCAACCAAAGGTAGCATTTCTACTGTACACTTTTCCCAAAAGGTTCCCACAGTTTTGGCCACTACTGTATGTAAAACAGTTTTCAGAACTCTCTCTCTAGGTCAAGTTGAGCGACAACTGTTGGCTAGCCCTCCTTTTTTGTTTTCACCTCCGTATCTAAAAAGATACATGCATAAATGGAAAAGGCAACATTCAGCCAATGAAATATCATTATCAATACTGCATATATATTAGAGCTGGGAAGGCAACATTTTAAAAGATCTGATTGGTGTTTTCTACTAATGTTTGGCATCTCATACCCGTGAAAGAGGAATCCTTCTCAGCCAGTTTGGATATAGACCACACAGCCCCTTCCCATTCTCAAAGCTGCACCCCTCAGGATTAGATTGTTTTGAATTGCATTTTGGTCTAATGCCAGCATTTAGCTAGGCATGTCTCTGTAATTGCATGATTACAATTCATGCAACTGAAGAATTAGTTGAGAGTGTAATACTATGTGCTTTCTGAAAATTCAATGCTAAATGGCCCATATTTCATCTAATGAATCTCCTATTTCCAATAGTGTTAGTGCTTCAGTCCATTAAAAATTAATTTGAAATCCTGGGAACTAAAGGAGAGTCCTATTGCCAGACCTTCTTGACAACCGTGGCACTTTTTTGGGGCTTTCTGTTCTAAATATTCTGCATCCTTTCCCAAGTTTTCCTATCATAATAGAAGCATTCTTATATTTTGTAAAAAGGAAAGAAACCTAGATGGAGCAAAGTAATGTCAAAGTCCTATCCTCAGAACATAGTGCTTGGAACGTTATCTTGTTAGAAAGCTGGAGATTATTTTACATACCTCTTTCCCTGTCTCAGCCTGTATTATTACAAAAACATACAGAAATAATTTTTTTTACAGTAAAGAATACTTGCTTGTAGATAGATCAGCCAACTCTGTCCTTATGTCATAAAACATTTTCTGTGGTCAGCTGCTGATGTTTGTACAATTATGTAGTTCAACATGGGCTACTTTTAAGACAAATACATCTTTGAATATCACCCTAAATTTTTTAAGAACTTTTCCAATAAAGGTAATACAGATATCTGGTAAGAAAATATCTCTGAAACAATGACCCAAGGAGTCATGGATTGTCTCTTTTTTTTAAAATATATTCTAGAGCAAATTAATTGAAAATAAAAAAGAAATTAGTAAAACTATTCAGCAAACAAAATACCTCTTCAAAGAAAGATTGGTATTTTTTAAAGGACATCCTTTTTCTTAATATGTCATGCCTTCTATTCAAGGAGAAGGAAATGTTAGTTACAGAGATTGTTTCCTGGGATTCCCAGATTTCAAATTATATGGTTAAATAAGTCAATTATTTTCATGGGCAGCTTTTCAGCCCATCATGGGTGTAATCATACTAATAAGCTGAATTCATAGAGATACAGCTAGTTAAAATTACATCTGAATGTGAGAACAATACAGTTATTGTTTCATAGATTTTTACCAACTATATTTAATATAGAAACAATCCAAAGTCATGAGAATTGTGATTTTATAGAAATATTAAGGCACCTAATCAGTAAAAAGAAATTCGCTGTGGTGCTAATGGAGTGTGAAATCCTGTTAATAATACTCTATGATTAATTCTTCTGATCCTATATGTGATACATACTGTGAAAAAATAACATTAATTTGGCAATTCTGCAGCATGCAAACAAAAATGCTCATGTCAAGGCAGAAGAGATATTTTGCTTAAACAAGACAAAATTCTGGATTGCCCCATTATTTTAAAGGAAAATGCACACATATATCAAAATATTAACACATGGTACAAGAAAATTAGAATTAAAATGCACTTCTTGAAAATAAAAAAGTAGACATTTTATATTCTTTTAAATAAGAGGTGGAATAATTTGGCAAGTGAACACAGAATAAATAGTGATAAATTTATACTTCCTTTTAGTGTTATTTCTATAACAAGGAAAATGAATTAACCTGCTTACTTCTTTTTCTGACAGGCATCACCAATCTTGTAGTTATTTACAGTTCTATACCATCAGCAAATAGAGTAACCTACTCAGTAATTGTATTGGGCATTTTAGCCCTTATTTTGTAAAAGAAACCACAGTTTTTATTACACATTTCTGTCTCCTGCGCGGAAAAATCCCAATAAATATAAAATCTCTGCCATGAGGGATAAAAGGCAAAAAGCCAAAGTACTAGAATAAATCAATTTCATTGTTTATGTATAATGTACCTCTTTGGTTAAATGCTTTCCTTTTAAAAGACTTTTTTTTTAAAAAAATGTAGAAAATCCAAATATTTTTATGGCTACCTATCGAATTCCATAGCTGTGTTCAGATCATATCTGCAGATGTCAGCTCTACAAAGCAGTGACTTATCAAGCTGTTGATGTTCTATACACTTGGAAGGAGGAAGTATATACATAAGACAATACAAATTCATTCATTCATTCACTCACTCATACATTTATCACATTTGTATAACTGCCATCTCATATATGCAATCCTGAGTGGCATACAATAGTGTGCATGTGACAATTCGAGAGAGATAGTATAATGGCTAAGTACAATTGTTACTAATTTGCTCTTTAATCGGGGGGGGGGGGAACTGGGGAAATTAGAGAAATTATATCACAACTTCCTAATGATCATGAGCTGAGGTGGCACAGTGGTTAGAATGCAGAACTGCCAGCTGCCAGCAATTCAGCAGTTTGATTCTCACCGGCTCAAGATTGACTCAGCCTTCCATCCTTTTGAGGTCGGTAAAATAAGGAGCCAAATTGTTGGGGGCAACAGGCTGACTCTGAAACCACTTAAGAGAGGGCTGTAAAACACTGTGAAGCAGTATATAAGTCTAAGGCAGTGGTGGTGAACCTATGGCACGCATGCCAGAGGCAGCACTCAGAGCCCTCTCTGTGGGCATGTGCGCCATTGCCCCAGCCCTGCCTCCCCCCACGGCCTCACCAGCAGCCCCCCCCTGGAGAATCGCCCCCGAGCAGCCAAGGACATAGCAGCTGGGCAGCGGGGACAAGACACTGTACTCGTGCCCCATCACACGCAGATGATGCTGCGGGGCGTGGGCGGAGGGCGTGGCTGCCATGGCACTGCTGGGCTGCCTGGGCAATCTGCTGCGGGCCGTGGAGGCGGTGGGTGGCCGTGTGGGTGGGTGCAGGGGCGGTTTTTGGACACTCAGTCTCTAAAAGATTCACCATCACTGGTCTAAGTGCTATTGCTATTGCTATCGTGGCAAAGAAAGAGAAAAACATTTTTTCCAACATATTAAAAAAATATATCACAAGGTGAGTGTTTGAATCTGTCCATCTTTTTGCCCATTATTTTTTATTGCTATAATGATATATCTTTGATTGTACTGATACCAGTTCAGGTTTGGACACTCAAGATGTTCTGAACTGAAAGCTAAATCGACCAAAGGAAAGAAATTTAGCATTTGTTGAGCTAAATTAAATACTAATGTGCCTAAGCTATGTATGGTAATTATGATGCCAATCAATGGATTTCGTTTAGGTTTTCACATCTATGGATTGTTTTGTAAACAACATAGCAAAGTCTTCTCTCCTGCACCATCATAGTGTAATATAGTGGAAGGGCAAAGCTATTCAAATAAAAGAAGAAAGAAAGAAAGAAAGAAAGAAAGAAAGAAAGGAAGGAAGGAAGGAAGGAAGGAAGGAAGGAAAGAAAGAAAGAAAGAAAGAAAGAAAGAAAGAAAGAAAGAAAGAAAGAAAGAAAGCTTGTGCAGATTCAAAATTCACAGTGATACTACTATGGGGTTCCACAGGATATATAAAAAAAGTCAAGATCAGCCCCAACAGTGTGATCAAAGCTTTTGCAACTGCCATCCTGACCTTTTGAGTCATACCCAGAAAACACCGCCTGGATGTCAAAGAGAAATATCTATTTTAGAGACCAGACTTTCTTGACTTCAAGTGCCCCATCTGAATATAGGTAACATTTAGTATGTCAAAGGAACTGATGGTGAAAAACCCTTGGATGATACATTTTAAAAGCACAACTAATTCCAGTTTCAGAGAATAATAAATATTTTAGAAAGACCCATCTATTTCAGCATTGGTCTGCTTCCCAATTAAAACTAGATGCATTTTACAAGAGTAATATTCCCCTAAATATAAAATTTTCAAGGACACCCCCCCCAATTTTCTATTAAAATATTTTGCTTTACATTTTATAGGCTACTATTCTAAAAAAAATGGTCAAAAGCTGTTAAAAATGCTGCAAGCTGTACACTAAGCACAGCCCAACAGCGCCACCATGTGAATAAAATATTTTTCTTTACATTGTAGTCTGCCTGATTTTAAACATGTTCTCCAAAAGGGAAAGTCATCCCTGTTAGCCAGTGATGGACTTCTTTTTGAGGAGTCCTTGGTGGTCTCTGAGTTTGGTTGTTTTCTTGCAGATGTTTTACTCCCAAACTAGGTAACATCAGCAGTGAGCACCCATTTCAACTGTGACCTACAAATATTCTCCTTTATTGGGATTTCTTTTTTAGAAGAAATGAAATAGCAAAATAAAAAATTCAGATATTCCTATACAAGTCAGAAGTTCAGCTCTGATACTGGTCCCTTTTCTCATAACTGATTTTGAATTAAATATTATTTCCATTAGAAATAAAAATAGCAATAGCAGTAAGAATGCAATTAATTCTGGGGAATTAGCCTGAAGATCCATCTGGTGGTATGGAAAAATCACAACTTGGAGTGTTAAGTGGCAAGGAGAGAAAAGAAAGAAATATGTGTGCCAGTGAATCTAAAAGAAATAATATGCCAGTGAATCTAAAAGAACAGGGAAGGATACAATTGAGGTAAATAAAGATTATTAGTAATGGAGCAGGCACAGGATTAATGAATGAAAAAGCTACAATGTATGTCAGAGGGTATGATACTTAGGTTGTTAGGTGCGCATAAGGAATAGAGGAATCTATGCTCAATGGTAGTACCGGGTTTCCCAAAATTAAGACCCGGTCTTATATATATTTTTGCCTCCAAAAGAGGCACTAGATCTTAAGTTCGTAGAATGTCTTACCTTAGGACCACCACCGCCAGACCTCCCACACCCACGTCCTGCCGGGAGCAGCAGCAACGGCGCAATGCACCACATGGCATCCGGCCACAAGTGACGGCATGCAGCTGCAGAAGTAGCGGTGTGACAGGTGTCGGGGTGTGGGAGGTCTGGCTGTGGTGGTCCTACCGGTGAACGGGTACAGGGCATGTGGGGCAGCTTCACCCCCGTCGTAGCTTGATTTTTAGGGGTGCGCCTCACCCCAAAACTAGGGCTTAGTTTTGGAATAGGGCTTATATTAGGCCCACCCCCCCAAAATCAAGCTAGGGCTTACTATCAGGCTGGGTCTTTCATGAAAACATGGTAACTGTGAGAGGGCTCTAAGCGTCCTGCCACTTAACTATGAACCAGAAGTATGCTGCAGTTGCCGTAAAAATCAATGCAGTCCCAGGCTACATCAACAGAATGATACCATCAAGATCATGAGGTGATAATACCACTTTAAACCACACTGAGACCACACTTGGAATACACTGCATCCAGTTCTAGTCACCATGATATAAAAAAGATGCTGGAAACCCTAGAAAGTGTGCAAAGAGCAACAAAGATTATAAGGGGTCCAGAGGCTAAACTGTACAATGAGCAAGTTAATTAAGGGAACTAGGTATGTCTAGCCGAATGAAGAGAAGGACTAGGGGTGACATGATAGCTGTGTTGCAGTAACTGAGGGGCTGTCACAGAGAAGAGGGGGTCAATTTATTTTCCAAAGCACCGGAGGGGAAGATAATATATAATATGTGGAAACTTGTTAAAAAGAGGTCGAGTCTAGAACTAAGGAGAAAATTCCTGATAGGGAGAAGAATTAATCAACGGAAAAGTTTCCTCTTGGAGATTTGGGTGCTCCACCACTGGAGGTTTTTAAAGAATCAAATGGATGAATATTTTTCCAGGATGGAATAAGATCTCCTGCATTGAGATTGGACTGGAAGACCTTTGAAGTCCTTTCCAGCCCTATGATTCTATATAAAAAAATATGAGAATAAATAGAATAGTTATAATTGGTTCAATTATTCAGCAGGGAGTAAGATAATGATGTGTTAATATCTCCTTATCCATATATAGCTATGGATAAAAGAATAAGACATGTTTTTGGTAAAAGTAGAAATGTGCGCATGTGCGATATTTGTGATTATTTTCTGCATACAAAGTCTACCAAAGCCAAGTGCTATTTGTTCAATTTTTAAAGATGCACAGGATGACAAATCTAATGACGTGCATTTTAAAATTGATGACTTTGAAATCAAAAGAACAATTTGTAAAGATACAATTTTCAGTGGAAGACTTCAAAATTTCTATACTTCTAAGAATCATATGAAGGTTCCCTAAAGATACATTTTCTAATTTGCAAAATTTTCTAGTTTGTTTTGTTATAGATCAATGGTTCTCAACCTTTTTAATGCTGCGACCCCCAACCGGTCGTAAGTCGAGGACTACTCAACCGGTCGTAAGTCGAGGACTACTCAACTGGTGCAGCACCGTTTGCAGAATGGGACTTTTGGCGGGCTCAGCAGGGCAGAGACAGCCTGGACAATTCCTATTGGCTTTTGAAAGCCAATAGAATTAGACTCTATTCAAGAGAGTCTATTCTATTGGCTTTCAAAAGCCAATAGAATAAAAGGGAGTAGCACAGCTAAGGAAAAGGGGGAAAAAATGGCAGACTGCGTTGTTTGGCGACCCCCGTCATTCGACCCCAAATGGGGTCCCGAACCACAGGTTGAGAACCACTGTTATAGATGGTCTATCTTTTTCCACCACAAAACCTACATTATTTATCTATTACATGGTCTGCGGAAAATTAAGCCTATATCTATGAAGAGGGAGGAATCTGTTACAGGTGGAAGAGCACTCTTGAACACATTTCCGAGACAAAAAAGCTAAAACAAATTCTATCATTTATTGCTTATTAACACAAGAGTATTAATATTTGGGTTGTGATGAAAAAATATATTAAAATTTTCATCTTATTCATTGCTAAGTGTTCTTATTGAGTATAGTTCTAAATATTTGTTTTCACATCTTAAATATGCTTCTATCAAGTATTATAGCCCTTAAATATAAGGAACATTGATTTGATTTTGATTTTTTGGCATGTAGCATGCAAATTTATTATTAGAATTCCACAATCTCAGATTTTATTTAAAAAAACATTTTAACTGCCATAGTTTGACATTATGTTCAGACAAAATCAATTAGCAGTACTGTTGTCCTATATCACTGAGAACTGGCATTTTGTTAATAATGGTAAGAGGCCTGAAGCCTTCTTGGTTTACTTTTAAGCATTGCCTACCATTGTTTATTATAAATGGAATATCAATTCTCAAATGTTGTAGAATATTTACAATGGATAAAATTGAGTCTAGGTAACTTTTTATATAAAATCATTCTTAGTTCAACAGAACAATTTCTAAAAAGGATACTTAGGACTGTAGGTGTACTATGCATGTTAATTGAGAAGATATATTAAGTTCAATGGAGACTGCTTTCAGGAATAGCAATAGCTATAGCACTATACAATGTCAGCATAATTGCCCCCATCAATCTGGGTCCTCCTTTTACGAACCTCGGAAGGATGGAAGACTGAGTCAACCTTGAGCAGGTCAGGATCGAACTCCTGGCTGTGGGGAGATCTAGCCTGCAATACTGCATTCTAACCACTGCGCCACTACAGCTCTAGGAAAATGTACACACAGTACAGCTTTAAATATTTAGTGAAGTATTTTAAGATTTATGGTTTATGCTGAGACTACAAATTTAGTGTCCTTGGTATAGCAAACTAGGGTATCTAGATTTTCTTTCAGTGGTTAACAAATCAAGGCTATTATATAATATCTACCCATGATATGTGATTTAATTATGGTTCTCTAGTTCATAATCAATTTCCTTCTTGCTCACAGCATAATCCTATCCATTTCTACATAGCCCCGCTGCTTTAAAGTTTCCTGCCAGAAAATTGTCCAAGATTTCAGCCTTAATACGAGGCACATTTCTCTCATTCATATTAGTTGCAATAAACTGATAATTATGTGACTTTTAGCTGGACCCCTGGACCCCAAACATTATAAAAAAATTAAATGTCACTGTATACAAACATGAAACAATATTACCCAAGCATGGGGAAAATAATTGACTGACATCAAATCAAACTTATTTTCAATCACTTGTTACACATGTACAGCAATACAATGAAAACAGTCCACGTTTTATGATTTCTGGTATGATCAAAATATCTGTACATTCACATTATTTTGGGAATGTGGGTAAAATTTTCCTGATCTTTAAGAAATAATTACGGATGGTACCCTTATAAAAACAGTCCAGTGTCTGCAAATACCCTATACATTTCATATTTATTCCATTACAAAAATAAATAAAGAATACTTTGTTTTCCTTGATGAAGTTTTGAAATTGTAACTTCTTATTTGTAGCAAAAAGCTCTGGAACAGGTTTTAGAAACCAAAGTGTTACCACATAAACCTCTGGATTTCCTCATTAAATGGCCAGTGAAATGGTTTGTTCAAAAAGAAATACAATGTTATTGCATTCACCAAAATGTATACAATCAACTCTAAGAAAAGATTCAAAAGTGATGGCATAGGAATATTAAGCCTATATATAATATATGGCAAAATGAAATAACGGAATTCTAGAAGCTTTTGTGGAACCGTGACTGCAAACAAACATACAAAATATACTAAGTTCCAGAAAACAGATTTTGACTTCAGTGCATCTGTGAAACACCAGCCAGCAAATATATAAACTGGAACTAACATGTACTTGACAAGCTCATGTCTCTGAAAGATTTTTCTCCACACATAAAATGTGTAATGTCTGTTATCTGCAAGCAAATACTTATGCGCATAAGTAAATTTCCAGACAAGGAATAAAGAAACAATTGTCAGGATACTATATCGCAGAAAATAGATCCTCACAGAATGGAGAAAACTGATAAGTTTACTGGGTGTCACTATAAGAGGGAAGGAAAAAAAAAGACTAAAAGAAAAAAAGTAAAATAGCTGAGGGAAGTGCAGGCAGGCTTCATGACTGCTCCTGTCCCCAAGAACGATGCCAGCGTTGAGGACAACGAAAGTAGCAAATGCCACCATTACAGTAACGTATGGCCATATCAAGAGAATCAGATTGCTCAAGTTTTTAAATGACGTAAAGTACCCAAGGACAAATCTAACAATCCTGATTGATTCTGAAAAGAGGTTTTGTGTTGGTAAGTTTTTCTTCTCTTTGCTTTTCAGTAATTTCACTTTCCAGCCTTCACTTAGCTTTTCTGCAACAACACTTCCACCACAGAAGACAGTCCATACAATATTCGTCTGGCGAAACATAACCCCACAAAATCCAAGGAATGCTGAGGTTTTATGATTGCCATAAAGACACATTAAATAGGCAAAGAGGATAAAAAACGTGGAGCCTGTATCAGTATAGTAAAGGAATGTAAAAAAATAAAGAGTTGGAAATATTGCTAGTGTCAAGGTTGACAGGATTCTCTGGAATCCAGAGGCAGCCTAAAAGTGGAGGAAAAACAAGAAAAAGAATCAGAGCTATTGTTTCTAATAAAAATTAAAAACAACATGGGCAAATTCACGAGGAACTTAAAATAGAAATAACAAGATAAAAACATTGGCATTAAACCATAGCTCACCACGTTAAAGTTGTTAGAAATTCATCTCCTAAAAATGTGTTGTCCAATTAATGAAATTTTCAATAATCATATTACTGCATTTCATTAATTATGTTTGCCCATGAGCAAAAACATTTATAGTCAAATTTGTTCTATCATTCACACATTGACATAGAAGGCATCACTTCAGAAGAAGTGGTTTTATTCCTTTTATATACAAAAAGAGTTCCCTTTACAAGATAAGGCTACCCTTTGCAAATTTTATAATTACCACACACATGCACCAAACACATATTTAAAATAAAACCTTTCACTGAAACACCTGGTATTTGATTATTTGTAGATTTTGTTTAATAATCAGGAATGATTAAGGAATGGAAATAAAGTTGAGGTAAGATAATTATTATTAATAACAAAAGATGCAAAAGCAGCAGGAGCAGAAGAAAATGTATACTGTATGTAGATGTAAAGCAAAGTAGAGGGGGAGAAAAGGTATGTCTATTTTTTGTCCAATCTGGCTTTCAAATTCTGTCCAAATACTCATCACTACCACCACCATCCCAAAAAGAAATGTAAACAATGTCTTTTAAAAGCTCACTTCCCCATCATAAGATAATATAATATCAAAAGACTTAACAGAAAAAAAATCTGTTTTTTTAAATTTTAATAAATTATTACTAATAAGTTTAAACTGATTTTAGATTCTAAATGAGGTAAGACAACTAAAACCACAAAGTTGAGATACCCTGGGAGTGGGAAATAAGTGTGGCTTATTACATAACAATACAGGTAGTCCTCGACTTACAACAGTTCGTTTAGTGACCGTTTGAAGTTACAACAGCACTGAAAAAAGTGACTTGTTCACATTTCTTTTTCACTTTTTCTTATGACTGTTGCAGCATCCCCCTGGTCACGCGATTCACATTTGGATGCTAGGCAGCTGGATCATATTTATGATGGTTGCAGTGTCCCGGGATCATGCGATCATCGTTTGCAAACTTCTGACAAGCAAAGACAATGGAGAAGCCAGATTCACTTAACAACCATGTTGATAATTTAACAACTTCAGTGATTCACTTAACAAATGTGGCAAGAAAAATCGTAAAACGGGGCAAAACTCACTGAACAAATTTCTCACTTAGCAACATAATTTTCGGCTTGACTGTGGCCGTGAGTTGAGGACTACCTGTAAAATAGAGCTGTGAACAACAGATAGTTGCAGGCATAACATTAAGAACAAGTATTTGGCAGGTGTGCAGAAAGAAACAGAAGACTTCAGAATTTTGTCAAATATTAGTCTTGCTTCACGTAGCGTGCAACTGTTTTAAATATTTTAAAAGCTATTGTGTAGAGTGAAACTATTTTGAATACGAGGGCAATTCGAAAATAAGCCTCCGTTTGGCTGTCAATGACAGACACTCACAGATACAGAACTTTTATTATACATATCAGAAAACTACAACATTGATAACCAAATGGAGGTTTATTTCCGAATTGCCCTCGTACAATATTCAGCGCCTACCTTTTTATGGTGTATCCTGCAGAAGAGCAAATATAATAAATAGAAGTTTCCAGTGCTGAAAAGCAGATTAATGAATCGAAGGATCCCTGTAGAGCAGAAGAGACTTTCAGACCACCCGAACAGCCAGGCTGTGGGCTTCAGAATTCCAACTGACAGCAAGTACAAACCAGGCAAAGTGGTGATCATTGGATCCCACTATTGGAAAAAGAAAATAAAAAAATATTACAAATGCATAACCAAAGAAACCCCCACCTATAACTGGAAAAGGAGAATGCAAATTAAATTAAATTAAATTAAAATTTAACTAGGCATTCCTATATAAGAATAAATGGTGTATCTCCTTTGTATGTGTTCCAAAGTAGCCAAATCTAATGTTAGAAGTATTGAGGCTGAGTGTTGCTCCTACTCAGGAGGATCATGAATGTTGAATAACAACAACCAAGCAATTTAGAATTTTTTTTAAAAAAGTGAAACTGTAAGGGGAAGAGCATATCTCCGTGATGGCAAACCTTTTAGAGACCGAGTGCCCAAAAACCGCACCCCCACCCGTCCCCGCTCCGCCGTGCCTGCTGGGCCACCCACCACCTCCATAGCCTGCCACAGATCACCTGGGCAGCCCAGCAGCGCCATGGCAGCCACACCCTGCGCCTATGCCCTGCAGCATCATCTGCGCACGATGGGGCGCAAGGGCAGAGTCTTGTCCCCGCTGCCCGGCTACCATGTCCTTGGCTGCGCTGCTTCGTGTGGGCCGTGCCTGGGGGCGACTCTCTGGGGGGCTGCTGGTGAGGAGGGGGCCGTGGGAGGAGGCGGGGCTGGGGTGACAGTGCGTGTGCCCAAAGAGAGGGCTCCGAGTGCCGCCTCTGGCACGCGTGCCATAGGTTCGCCACCATTGGCATATCTCTTTCTCTACTTTGCTCAACTGGAAATAATCATTTTGAAAAACTATTTAGGAGAACCATTAACAATAAGGGTACAGTAAAACATAATAGCACATTTAGGCAGCGAGTAGGCTTCTTCTGAGCAGAAAATTAATATGGTACTCTGATCCAATACCTTTAACTATACGGGTGACAACATTTAGTAAACCTTATTAGGACAAATACACGTAATCCTCGACTTACGACCACAATTGAGCTCAAGATTTCTGTTGCTAAGGGAGATATTTGTTAACTGAGTTTTTTACCCCATTTTACAACCTTTCTTGCCACAATTGTTAGCGTGAATCATTGCAATTGTGAAGTTACTAGCACGGTTGTTAAGTGAATCTAGCTTCCCCATTGACTTCGATCGTAAAAGGTGATCATATGATCCCAGGGAACTGCAACCACCATAAATAGGAGTCAGTTTTCAAGCATCTGAATGTTGACCATAGCATGACCATGGGGAAGCTGCAACGGTCGTGTGAAAAATGGCCATAAGTCACTTTTTTTCAATGCAGTTGTAATGGTCACTAAATGAACTTGTAAGTCGAGGACTACCTGTAACTGTCATTCCCTGCTTTTCTGAAATAAGTGAGATGGAGGCCTGTAAACACTGTTTCTCTGACAGTTCTTTGGAACTCTCTTTCCTCTGAAGTTTGAAAAGCCCCTGATATATTAGCTTTAGGGAAGTATTTTAAAAAGGACTATTCAAGAGGATTTTTATATTGAAGTACAAGTTATTTATTTTTTGTTGGTTTTTTGGGTTAGAATTTATATCTTTTGATGCTACTTGGTGTTTTCAGTTTTTACTTTTTGACCTGTGACTTTTCATTGAACGTACTCTCAATGTTTTACTTCAGTTTGCTCAATCTAATGATAGGCTAAAATCAAACTATTAAATAAATAAAATTACATTATTGGATTTATTCTAATTCAGAAACAGTGTGCAACTTCTCAGGTTCATCAAAACTCTTCGGTGGACTAGGTGTACAAATAGAAAAGCAGGGCACCTAAAGTTAAAATTGCATAGGTTTATTTAATCAATCCTATCAGAATGGAATCTAGAAGATTAGGAACATTCAAATAAGACGTCACATTATACCTACTGCGATTGTTCATAGGATTAGTGAAATAAACAATAAATGCAAAGAACCTTCTTGGGTTCCTTTCTCAAGACATTATATTTCCACGATTAAAGGCTGCAAAGCATATTTGAAAGATTTTAGGATGGAAGCGCACACAGTATGTTTGACTTATTCACATAATAAATTTCCACAATGGGATAAGCCCAGGCTGAATACTGCAGTTAATTCGTAGTGGGGGGGGGGATTCAAGAGCTAATAGGAATATTTACTAAGATCGCCTGACTAACAAATTTTTAAATCATTTGAATCACTGCAAGGGGAATTTGTACTAAACCATGGGTTTCCAATCTTTCCAGCTTTGCAGACAGGCCATGCAAATGGACCTTCCTGTGTGAGTGCCCGCTGCTTGCACAAATGAAACTGCATGAGTTTGCCTGTCAGTTCTGAACGGGCCACGGCCCGGGGGTTGGGGACCCCTGTACTAGACCACCCATACCCTGTTGGGTCTTCATTTAATTTCCTTACCTAAACAGAGATACAGAATGACCACAGATGGGCAAAAATGCAGTGGGAGCAGGAACGCTTCTGACTTCCTGCCAGTTTGTCCATTGATTTTATGTGTGAGAAGTTGGAAGGAAAAATCAGAATCCTTCCTTCCTTCCTTCCTTCCTTTGAATTATGTAGCAATAATGTAGTCATTATCACTATATGAAGAACCAAAGATCTATCAAAATGGGACAGAGCGAACCCATGTTATTCTTTTATAGGGGAAAGACAATGCTATTGTAAATTTTTAGACTGATGACATATTTTCATTCTTAGCTTTTCAACTGGACTTCTGTTCAAAACATGATTCCCGTAATGAAAAAAAATTACCAACAGTAATCTGTATGATCAATATTTTTAATAAGGTGTTTAAAAATTGTGCTGAGTAATTCAGATATTTTTGTCCGTCTAGTTCCTTTTATTTACATATAAAAACATACATATATAAAACAGAAGTACTAGAACGAAATAGAAAACAAGCTTAGTATAATGGTCAAAAGCACTGAATTAAAACCAGGGGAAAACTACCGGTAGTTCTTCTCCTGCCTTTGGTTCAAAGCCAACTGAGTGAACTTGGGCCAATTGCTCTCTCTCAGCCCTAGGAAGCAGGCAATGACAAACCATTTCTGAAATATTGCCAGGAAAACTGCAGTGTAGGAATTTGTCCAGGCAGTTGTCAGGAGTTAAGACTAACTCCAAAGCAAAAAAAAATAGAGCATCTCCTAGACCAGTGGTTCTCAACCTTTTTAATGCCGCGACCCCCAACCGGTCATAAGTCGAGGACTACTCAACTGGTCTTAAGTCGAGGACTACTCAACTGGTGCAGCACCGTTTTGCAGAATGGGACTTTTGGCAGGCTCAGCAGGGCAGAGACAGCCTGGACAATTCCTATTGGCTTTTAAAAGCCAATAGAATTAGACTCTATTCAAGAGAGTCTATTCTATTGGCTTTCAAAAGCCAATAGAATAAAAGGGAATAGCACAGCTAAGGAAAAGGGGAAAAAAATGGTGGACTGCGTTGTTTGGCGACCCCTGTGAAATGGTCATTCGACCCCAAATGGGGTCCCGATCCACAGGTTGAGAACCACTGTCCTAGACTCTTAGAATTGTTTGTTTAAAAGCAAAGCACAATTTCTATGTAGAGAAAATAAAACAAGAAAATATTTCAGTTCCTTGTTATTTCCCCAAATTCTCCAAACACTTATTATATTAACACAATTTAAAAAAATATCACTTTAATTAATAGTACTAAGAATAATAATAATAGTGGATAGACGGGTCGATATTGACCACTTTGGGGAACCCTGGTCTATTAGAAACGGGAGGAGATTGTGCTCTCCTCGCTCCAAAACATGCCTTTCAGATTTGAAGAACCTCAACTTCCATTAGCCCCTTCCAGCAAAGGCAAGGGTGAGGAAGGATGAGAGTTGTCGTCCAAAAGAATCTGAAGGCAAGAGGCTAGTCCTGTGCAGTCCTTCGTGTAAGCAGAACAGAGAAATGATAGGGGGAAAGGGGGGGGTGTCTATTTTGCAGGATATTAATAAAAGAAAGCAATCCCAAGAAGCCACCTTAGGCTGCCATCGGAGCCTGCAAACCCCTTTTTGCCTCCGCAGTTCGGAGCGGCGCCGGACTCGGGGATCCGCTCGCTCGCCTGCCTACCTGCTGGAACCGACCCGCGCAATAAGCTTGCGCCTGCGGAACGTGGAAGGCCTCGTCCATGTAGGCCGCCCGCTGTTGCCGGTTGAACGCCGAGAAGAGCAGGCAGGAGGCGAGGAAGGTGCAGCTAAAGGCCGCCGAGAAGCAGGAGACCTCGGAGCGCTCCATGGCGCGGCTCCCGTCCGGTTTGGCCCAAGCACTGCGGGGGCCTCGGAGAGGTGGATGGGAGAGCGGACGGGCGGCGCTGCCGGGGACGGGCTTCGGAGAACGAGGGGAGGCCGAGGCGGGCCTCTGCGGCGGAAAGGCCTTCCCGGCGGGAAACTAGTCGGCTGGAGGGAAGGAGGAGCCTCGGCGGGCCGCTGTTCTTGACCCGCATGCAGGTTTGTGGGCCTTGCCCGGCTTGCCCCCCCCCTCAGTCCGGGCTAGGAAAACAGGGCTGGAGGGGGGCTTACTTTGCACCCCTCGTGCAAAATTCTCCTCTTCTTCCCCTTCTTAGGAGTGAACTTCTGCTCTCTTTCTGCGTGTTTCTTGTTAATCAACTATGATTGGGGGTTTGTAATGTTGCCTGGAGAGCACCGTAGGAAAAAAGGTATAAAAATGCTCTTAAGAAAGGATCCAATGCATACCTTGGCCTTCTTTAAACAAAGACCAAACGGGTTAAGAGAAGAGTGGGCTGAGTGCAAGCGTTATTCCCGCCCAAGTCCCGGTTTGTAACATTTTATTAGATTATAGAATAAAGTACAAAAATATAAAAGCAAATAGTAAGACCCAGTGGGGAGAGAAAAGGGAAAGAAGTGAGGGGGAGAAGGGTAAAAGAAGAGAAAACAGATTTCCTCTGTTGCGGTAGAATAAAGCATTAACATCGGACCTGAACTTTTGACTTTTTCCATAATAGTATAAACTAGCCATTTCTATAACAACAAATCAATCTAATCAGTAAAACCCAAAATCAAAGTTTCATTTATTTCCACCTCAAGCACAAAATCCAGTCGATTAGCTCATGTCGATTAGCTTAGAACAGTGGTTCTCAACGTTTTTAATGCCGCGACCCCCAATCGGTCGTAAGTCAAGGACTACTCAACCGGTCATAAGTCAAGGACTACTCAACTGGTGCAGCACCGTTTGCAGAATGGGACTTTTGGCGGGCTCAGCAGGGCAGAGACAGCCTGGACAATTCCTATTGGCTTTTGAAAGCCAATAGAATTAGACTCTATTCAAGAGAGTCAATTCTATTAGCTTTCAAAAGCCAATAGAATAAAAGGGAGTAGCACAGCTAAGGAAAAGGGGGAAAAAAGTGGTGGACTGCGTTGTTTGGCGACCCCCGTGAAATGGTCATTCGACCCCAAATGGGGTCCCGACCCACAGGTTGAGAACCACTGGCTAAGAAGGAGTAAAGTTCAAATAAGAATAATTCAGTAAATAATTAAAATAACTGCCTTTATATAATTTATCATTTTTATTTATTGATTCGATTTTTATCTCACCAACTCAAAAGTGGAGAACCTAAATTATTCTCTGCCCTCCTATTTTCCCCACAACAACAACAACAACCCTCTGAGGTAGGCTGGGCTGAGAGAGAATGACTGGCCCAAAAATCACCCAACTGGCTTTTTATGCCTAAAATGGGAATAGAATTCAAAGGTCTTCTGATTACTAGGCCAGCCCCTTAATAGACTTACAGAGCTGGAAGGGACCTCAGAAGGCCTATCTCAGAGGGTTGTTGTTGTGGGGAAAATAGGAGAATGGAGTATAATTTAGGTTCTCCAACTTGAGCTGGTGGGATAAAAATCAAATAAATAAAAATGATAAATTACCGTATATGCCGGCGTATTAGGCGACCCGGCGTATAAGACGACCCCCGTATTTATCGCCGAGCCGCATTCCTGGAACGCCGTCTTATACGCTGGAAACTACCAGTATTTCCGGCGTATAAGATGACTCGGCGTATAAGACGACCCCCGTCTTTGGCGCCGAGTTTAGCACTTCTGGAAGTCGTCTTATACACCGGCATATACGGTATATATGTTGTATACTTGGTTCGCGTGCGAATGATGAAGACACATGGCGATGCTGAACAAACATTTTATTCTCCTTCTACAACAACCAAGCGAAAGCAAAAGGCTTGCAGGCCTTTTTATATGGCCAAAAGCCCGGACAGTGACAACCAATAGGAACAGAGCGTTTTTGTGCCTTGCGCATGCGCGCAAGGCCAGTGCCACTCTGTCTGGTCCCGGCCAGCTTTTGGAATGCCCGGGACCAATGCAACGTCCCGAGCCTGCTTTTGCAGGCTCAGGACACAACAATATAAATGCAGTATTTTAATTATTACACGGGTGTCAAACTCAATAGAGTCATGATAAAAGTATGGTTGAAAAATATTTACTATTCCATGTAAAGCTGCCTTTACTTCACTGATGATTAATTGTCAAAATCGATGGTGTTCAAGTGGTGCTTGAGTTGTTTTGGGATTGCATCCCAAGACACCTATTACTATTGATACTATCTTTGCTTCCTTTTTGCTTCAGTTGTTCTACGATTTACAGGTCTTTGTATTTTGTTATCTTCTCCAGTTCTTTCTCTTCTGCTTTTTTGCTGAGTCTGGGGTGTTCTGTGGCAAGTGTCTATCAGTTTGAATTCCAAACTTTATCTCTTGTTATTAAAATTATTAATAAAATTTATTTTAGAGAAGGTTAATTTTTTCTCTATTCCTGTTAAATTTAGTTTTCTTTTTTTCTGACTTATTTTTGAAAAAAATATCACTGTTCTTATTAACCATAACCCTAACTCTCACCTAATTTTAGAACTTCCTTCCTTCCTTCCTCATCAACAAAACAATCTTTAAACTTAATATTTTAGAAATAATCTTGAGGGAAGATTTCTTAAATTTAGATAGAACAATGGGTAATTAAGAAACCATGGGATAGATATAGAAAGATATACAGTAAATATTCTCCTGAAAAAAAGTTAGTTAACCAAAAATTAGCAGGATCTGTAGCAAATGTTATGACTAATCAACTTTTTGTGAAATGAAAATGTAAACAGCACATTAAATAACAGTTTTAACTTAATTCGTCTGTGTGATATGAGAACATACTTCGTGTAAGTCAGAATGAAGGGCTTGAAAAGCTATTTTTATAAAGATGCATCTTGTAATTAATTACAGTATTGAGTGTGTTCTATTGTCATTTTGTGTTAAAGACCTTGAAGAAGAAAAAGTCCTTATAGGAACTTTGAGGTATTCCCGTATGTGCATGGAAGCAAAGAATTTTTACATGGTCACTACAGATGAACTCTGGGTACTCAGGCAGTTGTAAAGATTAACTCACCGCAAGTTCACGTTTTTTAAAAATGTTGATAATCCTACTCACATTTTCTTACTTGGTGGCAAAAAATCAGGAGAATAACAAGAATGATCTTTTCTCTATAGAAAAAATATTCTTGAAGCTGTTCCAGTGTAAAAGCCAAGGCTTGTTGGAGAACAAATAATTAATATAAGATCATATTTCTTAAAACCTAATCAATATGGAACATAAACCCACTCAATTTGGTTTAATGTTAATATTGGATAGACCACTAGGCCACACTTCATAGGAATCTAGGATAGATCTGATCCCTTCTAGTCATCTCACAGAATTAATCTTTAAACTTCATTTCCAACCATAACTTTTAAATGTTTATAAATGTTCTAGGTTTGAAAGAGCTTACTGTTCTGGTACAAGATGCAGTGCTTAAGACATCGGTTAGAATTATTTCCTGACTGTCTTGTGACTCTTATCCTATTTAATGGTGTGAAAAATGCTGCTACTCTGCGGAAGAAAGCAATGGAAGGTGCTATTGATGGAGCATTAATTAATCCTTCAATGGTAAGCAACTTGTCTCCATTGTACATATTCAGTAGCATGTTCAAAATTAATTAGGTCACATTCTGTCTGTAAAAAAAATTCAGTGAATAGAAACTTTTAACAAGATAAATAATTTTCACCTGAATTTTTAAAATGCCTGCCCAAACTTCTGGAACATGATTTCTAGTGATTTTTTTCCCCCTTCCTGACCCTATTTCTCTGAGAAGTATTTTGTTAAAGTTCTTTTAAACATAATAGCATTATTTATTCCCCTGAAAGCTAAATTATAAATATTAAGACAACTGATGGGTGCCTTATCTTTCCATGGGTAAAAATGTGATGCATGGTTTAAATTTTAATATAAATACAGAGTTAGTCTAAATGTACTCTTCCATTACAGTACTATTCCATTCCATATCTGTAAGTAAGGTGATTGCTTTCCTAAAGTTTTTTTTCTGGAACTGATACAGCAGTTGAAAACTTCATTATGTTTTCTCTGGCAGGTTGTTGATCCTTTTCAGATACTAGTAGCAGCAAATAAAGCTGTTCATCTCTACAAAAGTGGCAAAATGAAGACAAGAACACTTAATGCTGAAATCATATTCAACCTTTCACCGAATAATAATGTGAGTCATTTATAACTAGGGCTGAGATATTGCAGACCCTCTGCTTTATTTCATGCAGTTTCAAACTCTGTAGACATATTAACTCTATTCTTTGAGCTATCATTTCGCTTCTGCTTTGGGTTGGTGTACTGTCAGGAAAAAAAGTGAAAGAAATGTTGGATTATAGTGAGAAAGGAAGAGAAAAAAAGTACTGTAATCCCAATACAAGAAGCTTCACCTACTATTGGGTTTTGTTTTGTTTTTGCTAGCCCTCAATCTGAGCTCCCCATTTTACTGGAAACCAACCATAAGCAAAGCAGAAGAGCTGTGGTGGCCCAGTGGTTAGAATGCAGTATTGCAGGCAGACTCTGCCCACTGCTAGGAGTTCAATCTTGATTGGCTCAAGTCTTCCATCTTTTCTGAGATCAGTAAAATGGGGAGCCAGATTATTGGGGGCAATAATGCTGATTCTATAAACCATTTAGAGAGTACTGTAAAGCACTATGAAGCAGTATATAAGTCTTAAGTGCTATTGCTATAACATACCCCCCAAAAATGTTAGCCATTAATTTGTACAATGCTTTAAATCACCTTTTCTCAGTGAAATATATATAAATAGAAATATTATATATAAATTGGCTTATCCATGAAGAAAATTAATCAAAAGATTTGGGATTATTATCCATCACTTAACTATTTTCTACTTTTCTGTTGAAAATATAGTGTGTGTGATTAGAGATAAACACTATTCAGTATTACAAATGAAACTTAATTAAGTTTATATATCTTTGGTGCCCTTGGGAATTTCCCCTTGTTTCATCTCTCTATTCCTGTGCCAGAAAAATTGGAGGACAGTGTTTTGAATCTTCTGCCTGATGTTTCATGTGCAACCCAGCATGCTGGCGGGAGAATTCTGGGTGTTGATGTCCAGATGTTTTCAAACTGCCATGGTTAAGAAACACTGCTATAGCTGTTACAACAGAAATAGACCTGACCTATGTAACTTTGGTTTCTTAGTCTGGTCCACCTTGTTGAGCTGACAGGATTTTTTATTAGTATTCTGATATCAGGAGAAAAGTGGGTGACCAAAGTTATATTTTCACAGCAAGCAGATAGAAACCCAATAGCATTCTGGGTCATTTGGGGTTTCCAATGTCAAAGTGCTCCAAAGGGAATTCACCCCATGATAAAATTCTTTCGACACATTTTTTTTATTTAAAAATGGGTGAAGGGATATTAAACTGTTTACAAACAATATTCCAATGCTGACTAAAAGTGTTGAGCTGAAAGAAGGAAATATTAAATACCTTATTTTCATGTAAATGAGAATAATAAACGAATAAGTAGATCATTGGATCTTCTAAATGGGAAAGGGTTTTTTTTGAAATAATGTCTAGAGATTGTTAGGTATGACTAATACAAACCTATATTCTCCTTTAATATTAGATTACAGATGCCTTCAAAAAATTTGGCATTTCTGATACCGACTCTGCAGTACTCATAGTTTTGATCGAACACGGAGAGAAAACTGTGAATCTGAACAATCTAATAAGTCAAGTAGACGGCCAGCAAGTTTCCATAGCTGATCTCTCTGAAATAAGTGACATACAGAAAATTAAGAAGGTTTGTTTCAGCTTCTCTAAGAAGATATAGTAAATAAGAGCATTTTAATAAATTAAAACATTGAAGTTTCAGTGTAGTATAACAGGTAGGGTAATTTTCTCTCAAATATCGATGTATAAGATTGCAACCATATTCAAAAGTGTTTAATCATTCACATGCATACCCCCCCCCCCCGCCAATCAGGATTTTTTTGGGTTGCCTGGAAATCTAAATGTGAATGTAGTTAAACCTTTTCCTAACTTCCAGCTATGTATTTGGAGAGTAGCAGAAGGAGGAAGACTGACGTAATAATAAAAATATAAATGTCATAACACAGCCTATAAACTAGGGGTAAGCAACTTGTAGGCTGTAAGTGTGTTTGGAATTGTCATGTCTCCTGTGCTGCTGAAATTCAGTGGAACATATTAGTCCACTGAACTGTGTTTCTGGCTTCTTTCTGCACTTCTACATTTTAAGGAGAGGTTTCTTGAGATACTTTCTTTTTTCTCTCCATGGCTACTGCGTCAGTATCCCTTTCAGTGCAACTCTGAAGTGTAAACCTGGTCTCTAGGCGTTGAGTAAATGATCCCCTCGCTTCAAACCATTTTAAACAAACAAACAAACAAAAATTTTGTAGAATCCTGCTGTCTCTTGAGAAAGTCACCATTCTATTATCTTTGCAGGTATACAAGTTGACTCCACAAGAAGAAAAAATTGGCACCCTACTAGATGGCATCATTTGCAGAATGGCAACAAAAGAAATATGACTGCATTAGACTGATGGCAGTTTATTTTGAAAGAAATGTTATTTTAAATTTTTTCCTCCCTTGTTATACCAGTATTAGATGTGTTTTAGAATCTCTGGTTTGGTTTGAAGCACAATTTTATTACATGAAGCAGAATGATGCAGCTTTTTAAAGTGCTCTGCTGCCAGTAATTAAATGGTTGTCAGTTTTAAATACTGAAATTTAAAAGTGCAGAATTCTGAAGCCATTTCCCTGCTTTACATGTCACCTTGATTCTTTGACTCAAAGTCTCAATTTTTTTTTATTTTTTATTTTTATTGTTTGGAAATACAGAGCAATGAATAAAATTGCAACAAATTGTCAGTAGAATTCTTTGACAATGAAAAAAATGGAAACTTTAGATAATTCTGTACTGATTCCCTGCTTTCATTTCATTTCAGTCTAAGGAAAGTCTTATAGAAATCATACTCCTGTTCCAAAAGGGGGCTCTTTCCATATGATAAAATTGAGAGTTAATCTGAGTTCTCCAGGACATTGATTCTGCTTCTTTGTAGCATCTCTACAGCCATGTTTATAACAATGGGATGTACTAGTCATTTGTTTTCATAGGTACTGTTAAGTTTCTTCCATCTCACTCTATTCTCCTGCCCCTTGGCCAAACTTTGTATCTTGAGGTTATCATCTTTTCTTTGATTAGACGGACCCAATACAGATAAATTCTGCTTTGCTGTAACCCTAGTTTTCTTTTTTCTATAGTCTTATCGCAGCTGTTCCACCTTCCGGTTTCAACCAAGCATAACTGCTATAGCACGGCCATGTTACCAAATCATAACTCATTCCGCTTTCTTTTTCCCTTTGGGGAAGCCTTTTGTGGTTGTTTTTGTTGCACCTTTGAATTAAAAAAATGCTTGTTATTTTTGTTGGGTGGTCATGGAAGTGTACTTCTTCCTAATCTTTCTGAACATCACCCACAGCTGGTTTCTTCTTGTTAGTAAGCTAGAAAATACAGGTTGCACCAGACTGATACCTATAGTGCACCAATGGAATAGGGCCAAGATCATAATTAGGAAGATTTCTCCCTTAATCTTGGATCTGAATTGTCCTAATCTAGTTTTTCTCAATTTGATACCCTCTGTTTGTCTTTGAAATACAACTGCAATGGTCATATTGGCTGGAAATTCTGCAGGTTGTAGGGTCAATACATTGATTATGCTAATGCTAGGTTGGGAAAGCCTGTCAGCTTTAATCTTTGAACATGGAGCACTTTATTCCAAATCTTACTTTTTTATTTTGGGCATGATAAAGTTCTATAATTCATCCTGCAAAACCTAAAGTGTGTTGAATTTTCTTTATTGCTTAGGGATGTTTGAAAAGCTGAGAACAATATGTATGTGATTGCCATGAAATCTGAAACATAAGCCACTTGTTGAAAAACAAATAAAAAAGGATTAGCACAAAATACATTTGTGTATTACCCAGCTTTCCAATAGTGAATTTGAACTTGTGTCTCCATAGTTCTAGCCTAACCTTACAACTGCTTTAATATTATGATATTTGCAAAATTTTCTTATGAAGGATTAGGCAACATGAAATAGCAAAAGTTTGGTTTTACAGGTTTTTTTTAGACAAGTTACCTTTTAAAAAGCTTGTTGAGCAAGAAAGAATGATAACTAGAAATGGATGAGAAAAGGATATAGAGCTTTGAACAGAGCTCAGCCTTGGTAGCACGTATTTATCATGGAAAATTAAAGATTTGTTTTCATTGCCTGACAAAAGAAATGGCACATGGAATATATCATTCGTCTGCTGGCTGAAATTAAGATGCTATTTTTGGTAACTAACTGGTGGTGAGCAGGTACATTTAAATCATATCCTTTTTTGAACATAAATGAAAAATGGCTTGAGTCCAGTTAACAAACTAATGTGTTGTAACTTTTGGAATGCTTCATCTATTTTACCCTCAGAGGTGGAATACATTAAGAGATGAACTGAACCTGAATGATTTTTTAAAAAACTTTAGAATGATAGTCCAGCTTGTGTGTTGGTAAAAAATCTTGAGAGTCGGGCAGAAATCTGCAGCTTCTAGTATGAAATAGTAGTTAAGGCAGCCTTTCTCTGCCTTTTAATATTGAAATATAAATGTTCAGGTCTCAGGGAATCCCTGCATAAAAACCACACACAAAAGAAATCCCTTCACAATTCAATTTGCTTCTGAACCTCCATACTTTATAATATTTATAGCAGCAGCAAAGCAACAGTCTAGCAGCTGAGTTACACTAAGTAAAAATTCCCATCATTTTAGATGTTTTAGGAGGTGAAACGAGTTTTTGAAGCATCTACAAAGTGGATAGCACCCATTTGGTACCTCTTGGCTCTGCATACCTTGGAGGCCAAATTAATAATAGAGCATCTCTGAGGGAGATGGGTGGTGAAAAATTTATAACTAACAGGAAATCAGCTAATATTTTCCAATTCATACAGTCTTGGAGGTCATAACTATAAACTATTTTGTTGGCCACAAACTACAGTTGACTTGAAAGGCCAAATTACAAACTAAGCTTAATTTAATTTAGATTTGAGTTAAGTACTTCTAATTAATTTAATTAAAACCCACTGAACCATTTTCTTCAGCTATAAATTCATGACAACTTTTGGAGATCTCATTCTAGGCTGGGGAGGGGAGGCTGCAAAAGCTAAAATTTCAGGCCATGGTTTCTAGTGTAAAGGAAAGCTTGTGGTTGGTAAAGCTACAAACTGTTTAAATCGAACTTCCCCAATCCAGTGTTCCCAGATGTGTTAGACACAGCTTTCTGTTATTTCTTAGCAGAAAGTAAGAACTATTCCTAGGGTTATAGGGCTGATGGTCAGAAACTCTTTTTCCAGGGCAATAAAAAATGTAAGAAAAATCAGGTGGAAGTTGCTGATAACTAGACGTTATTTAAAAATAAGGAACAGCTTTCTGACAGTAAAAATTTACAATATGGAACAGTGTGCCTACGGAGGTTGTAGGTTCTCTATTTTTGGAAGTTTATAAGAGATGGGACATTTTTCTGCATACTTTATTGCAGAGGGTCAGATCATATCAGTGTTTCTTAAACTTGGCAACTCTTAAGAAGTGTAAAATTCTAGGAATTGAACACTACACATCTTAAAAATAATAAAGCTCAGAAACCCTGGGCTACATGAACATTGTAGACCTTTCAACTCTACAGTTCTATGATTTTAGGAAAACTGAATGTTAAACTTACTGGTAACAACCACCCCTAACTTGGCATGTTCTGTCAGCCTGCATATTGACCATATTAACTGGATAATGAGGTTCATAATTTTATCTTCAGTAGGTCCTGCAATTTAGGAAGTCTGGTGTCATGTGTTATTGGCCTCTGTGAATAAATCTTGGGCAATAAATGGTAATCCTCTAGAAAAGAAACAATACTACAATAATCACATACTTAAAGATAACATTTACCATAGGAACTCAGACAATTTTTCTAATGCTAATTAATTGACCTTTCCAATCCCTCAGTTTTATAGGCAAGTGTTACATTCACTTTAAGATAAAAGGGAGAGGACAAGAATTTTCTAAATGCCAATGGTTAGGTAAATGGCAGGACTCCTGGAGTTCTTTCCCATATTAGTTGAAGAAACCCAAAAATGTCACTGCAGCTTCTTTCTGCTTCCTAATGCCCTCCAGATAATGTGGACTACAGTACTATCTTTGTTTTCTTTAATCAGGATGGCCATTTGCCATGATGGCCAATAATTGCATGAGTTAAAGATTAGCATTACTGAACCTCAGTTTTCTGAGGTAAAAATCATGCTACACATTTAGCTTTAAATGAAATAACATAAACCGCTATACAGGGGTTCAAATTCCAGTTATGCAGTTTTCTATTGACATTAAATAGTATGGAGAAAGATCCCAGCATTATTTTTAATTACCCATTTTTTTTGAATAACTGAATTTAACCTTAGAGGGCATAGTCTAATTAATTCAGAGTTAAATCCCAGAGTATAACGAGAGTTATAATCAGTAAAGCCTGTACAGGATGCATTTTATTGAATATTGAATTGGATCTACCACCTGCATAGTCAACCTACCACCTCAATTCTTTCCTAATGATCGTGTCCATACTTTGGTGCCTGAAATGCGATTTAAGACCATTGATGATGTTGAAAGACATCTCCAGATCATCAACATTACTGACAAAACTGTTTTGAATATGGCTATTTAATAGTTAATTTTAGAGTACTGTATACATTAATATTACTTATATCAAAACAATCTTTTACATTATTTTTTTCTTACATTTAAGAAAGTTGAGAAAATAGTATAAACCCAGTAATTTTATTCCTGATTTGAAAAAAAAAATTGCCGCTTAAAAATACTACCTTTGTTATTGTCTTCAACAGGGTCTTGAGTTTTTGAGTCTCAAGAGAAAAAAAGAAAGAAAAAAGATTAAGCTCAGTTATCTTTCCTTGTCCATACTCCCCAGACTGCAATAAGAATAACCATGACAATCAGTATGTAGAGCATGCAGACTGTTATTTGCTCATTTTCACACCAGTGTTTGCAGTTAAAAGAATTGTGCCAGTTCTTTCCAGGGTATGCTGATGGTTTAGGCCGATGAGCACGAAGACAGTGAATTCTGCCAAAATAAAAACACTGAGCATTAGCAATTTCCTTCCCTGCCATCTCTCCTAAAGGACGCTTGATGAACATCAAAATGAACAGGATTAGGATTAGTCCCTAGAGTTAGCAAGAGTCAGGATTGTCTGGAAAACACACCCACAAAAACAACCAGGAAATCTACAATCTTAAAACACAAAGTGTCAAATATTTGGTGCCTATATGCACTATGGTTTTTTTTTGAAATACAGGTATTGTTGCTTTACAAGAAAACCAACTGTTCATTCTCCGATCAGCATTTAATTTGAATTTCAAATTGTTGACAAAATTGATGAGCAGACTGGATACATGCAGCTCAATTCTAAACATGGAAATTTAACTGGAAATAAATCCCACTGAATTCAGTAAAACTTGAAGGAAAATAAGTATATATAACATTGTGGTCTGAATCCTGCTCTATTCGTGTTTTTTTTTTAATTTTACAAACAGAGAGAAAAAAGGGAGAGAAAGCAACAAAAAAAAAAACTTGGAAGCATAAGTCCCATTGAAATCAAAAAAAGAAAAAAAATCTTATGAATATGTTTCATTAATTTCACTTTGAGTTTAGGTGATTAATGTATTTTGAGCAGTGATCTAAGAGTAGTTCTAATTATCTTGGAAACAGAATTGGAATAGCTGTTTATAATGGACTTGTATTGGTTTTATCATAGTAATAGCACCATCTATCCAACTTGGCCATCCTAATAATGAAGTCCTGGTTAGTGCATAGATAGGAACTCACCAGATACATTATACAGTACTGAGAAACTAAATATGTAACTTGAAAGAAGGTAAACTAGTTCTGTCTTACTGCCAAGAAAACACTGAGCTAAATGATAGAATCATGATATAACTCTTGTACTGCAATAATATTCAATTGATTTTATAATTTTTTTAAAAAATGATAGTTAATAATGGCATGCAGCAGGACCAATTCTGGACTGGAGGAGAATGTCATGTGCTGCAGTCCTAAATATCCTTATCTCTATACCAGTGGTTCTCAACCTGTGGGTCGGGACCCCATTTGGGGTCGAATGACCATTTCACGGGGGTCCCCAAACCATGCTGTCCGCCATTTTTTTCCCTTTTCCCTAGCTGTCCTACTCCCTCTTATTGGTGGCCACACCCACTTGGGGGTCACCACAACATGGGGAACTGTATTATGGGGTCACGGCATTAGAAAGGTTGAGAATCACTGCTCTATACCACATCTTTTAATTTCTTTGTACAGTACAACCTCTTTATGAATAAGAGCATCTGAAAACCAGATCCGCTAGAAATCAACTCCTTTCCTCAACTGTTTAAATAGATATGGGCACACCACATTAACAATGTGAAAATTTTACATCAGCTACAATAGACATTTGGTTTTAAAATAAAACATTGCATGCAAATAAATGTAATAGAATTTCCACTTAAAATAGCAGGCTCAGAAAAAATGAAAGTATAAAAAATCTTTAACTCTATTTTCCTGTTTCCATCAAATTCTGGCCTTCCAGTTGTTATTAGCTACAGAAGAATCTGGTAATCCATCCAACACCCTCAATTCCTTCTGCTTCTGTGTTCTCAAATCTCCATGGTTCACAGCCTATTCTTCCACAGTCTAATCTTCCAGTAAATGTCATGGCAAAGCTTTCAACAATTCTGTATTTCTAAAGACAGCTCCTTATGAGAGTCTCTAAAACTCATCTGTAAAGAATGGAATTGCTTCCTGCTTTCAGATTATGAACCCAGGTCACTTACCTCCTAGAAACGTTCATTTCTTTCTTGATGGCTTTTGTGCCTTTTTTCTCCAAAGCCAAGGACCTATTAATTGATGAAACTACTAGCAAAAAAGCTGTTTTGCGCAACTAAATAGTATTAAATGCCAGGAAATGCAATGAATCTGTTGCAGGTCATGATTACACTCACGTTCTCTTTCCTTACTGGCTATTCAGTCTTTATAAACAGAAGCTGCTAAATCTATTCATTTCCAAAAGTGGAATAGTAGAAGTCGTCCTCCCTACTTACAGTATATCATGTGTGTCTTCAAAAGGAATAGAGCAGGAGGGTGGGGATGGGGGCAGAATAAGGGACACAAGCTTGACTGAAGCAGACACCATTCTGTTCAAGCGTTCGCATTTGTAGATTTGAAGAAACAAATCGTTCCTGCTTATCTCAAGGACTCCCAGATGAAGTCCTGGGTGGAAAGTTTCCGTCCCATAAATTACTTCAAGTTAGTTTTAAATTAATGCCCAGTAAGGACACCAAGCATACACTTCACTATCACTTTTAGGATTTCTTGTGTGGGAAGAATCCAGAGAAAGAAATATTTTGGGAAATATTAAAAAGCAGAATATATTTCCCCAAAGGAATAATGGAGAAGATCTTTAAAAAGGCAGAAACTCCCCACCCCCAACCAGAATAACTCAGCAGAAATCAGCTTTTAGAAATGCAAATATAATAATCCTTTCAGAATTTCCACCTAGAGAGATTAGGAAGATAAAGACCCTTAAAATCTACATACCCTACCCAAACTCTAAGACAGGACATAATAGGATTAACCCATGTTCTGGACCATCAGTTAGATAGATCTGTATGTTAGAATGTTTGGCATTTATTGGGTTAAGCGCTGTCTCCTTAAGGGATGGCTTATGAGTAATGTAGTTTAGCTATTCAGTCAGCTATCATGTTAGCAGGTCAGTAGGAGGAGCTACTAATCTCATCACAGGATATCCTGGCTACATGCCAGTTTGGAATGTTCTTTGTCTGAGATAAGCATGGGACCACTGCAGGACTCAGATGGTCCCATTCCATGCTAGAAGTTGGTATGGAGGAATTATTGATTTCTTATCTATAAGAAAATCTATAAGGATGAACAGATGTACAATATCCAGAAGAAACAAACATAACTGCAAGTATTTCCGAATAAATGTCTGTTTTACAATCATCTTTATTGAGTTACCTGTATGATCTGGAATTGCAAAGCATCTTAGTTCTGGATCAGAATAACCCACCAATATCAAAAGAGCACACTCACTCAGGTCAAAGTACATGACACAGGAAATACAAAGCCTCAAACAGAAACGGGAAACAACCTCAAGAGCCAAAGAAGATATAAAAGCCCCCCATTCTGGTCCATGTGGTCACTTTTTTCCAGAGCCATCTTTCTGTCTAGCTCTCCTCTTCAATAAACTATAACCTTATTTCTAAAGCAGTCTCCATGTTGTTTATTCCCAGCTTGGACTGATGAAGATTTTTCTTTCAACAGTTGCATCTGGATGAAAGAAAATATATGCACCCTAGAATATAAAGATTGTGTTATAGCTCAAGTCTCCAATATTATTTCTCCCTGAGGTTGATGGGCTATTTGCTGTAGGGTCATTTGCTATAAAAATGCAAGGTTATGGCATGAACTCAGAAGGAAGGAGATGTGTATTTGCAAGGCCCACATAACAAAGATAAAGGAAAGGAGATTGGGGACAGGTGGGGCTCCTTTCAATTGAGAAAACAGCTGACTGTCATACAAGATATATTGCTAAAATAAAGAATAGGGCTAAGACAGAGTCAATAGAAGACTTGCTAAAATTCTTCTTGGATGCCTATTAGTTAACTTTTAGAAATAGGGCTGAAATAGAGCTGAAGGATCCTGTAACTGGACAAAAGGAAATTGTTTAGCCTAACTATTGCTATCTTGCTTCTGCAATCAGTGTTTGTGTCCTACAAATTTCATGCAAGCATGGGAAACATGTACACGGATGAGATGTACTGAAGGAGGAAATAAGGGAGTGCACAGGAATGATTGATGTCTTCTTTATAATGTAATGACTCTGTTGTCTGATTTCCATTGGCTAACAAAATTTATAAAGCAATGCTACTAACTTTCTAAGTATGGCACTTCTGAACACAATGCTGCCAGTGTTCAGATTGTGTTCCCACCCAGAACGTATTTCGATTGAAAATAAAGTGCTGTATTTTTAAGAAGCCTCTGCTTGAGTTTTCATGATTGGATTTTTTAATGTTTTCTCAAGTTTTGCCAAGGGCCAGTGACCTTATGGAGTCAATAGAATACTTGTTAAATAACTTTTGAAATGTTTATTAGTTAAGACTTAGAAATAGGGATGACATACATAGAGTGAATAGAGGACCCTTTAGATAATTTTCAGAATGTCTATTAGACAATGTTTCTATATCCCACCTTGAAAAACTGTATAAAAGCTTGTTGAATCCTTTGTTCTGGGTTGTGGTATTTTGCTGGTTGGGATCCCCTTTTGCTGAAGCACTTCAATAAAAGGAAACAAAACCTATACCTCGTATCTGGTGTTCTTCATCAGCCTCAGCACCAGGCTCAGACCCAAATTGGGGACAACAGGTATTATGTGAAATTACTTGTATTACATGGAAATAGGCAAAAAAATTAGGAGTCTGATAGCATCTTTTCCAACTCACAGATTTTATTAAATACATCCTTATGGTTTTTAATGATTTTTAACTGGAAAAGATACTACCAGATTCCTGACATTTTACCACCATAAATTAATGTTGCTCTCCTCCTAAACTGGAAATAGGCAGTGAGGTGAGTTCTAGTCCCACTTTAGGCAAAAAGCTAGCTGGGTGATCCTGGGTCAGTCCCTTTCTCTCAGTCCTAGGAAGGAGGTAGTGGCAAATCATTTCTACAAAACCTTGCCAATAAAACTGCAGGGACTTGTTCAGGCAGTTTCCAAGAATCATACAAAGTTGAATGGAAGAGACAAATATAAAAATAACATAAATGTGTTCCTATAACCAGTGCTTTTTTTCTAAAAAAAAAAAAAAAAGGTGCCGGAACTCACACACGTCATACAACCCGCCTTACCTACCCTACAAGGTTCCATCCAAAAAAGGTGCCGGAACTCCGTTCTGGGCGTTCTATGAGAAAAAAAGCCTTGTCTATAACTATGTACATATTGAGCTGGGTGTCCCTATTTTAACATGCTTTAGGTGTCCAAGATATTGTACAAAACTGCCTGACTATTCTCTATAAATATTACTAATTTAATTCATCCATTCAAATATTTCCATTAAGAAAAATAGATCTCTATTTTGGATTTTTCTTTTCTGATAGAAATACTATGCTTCCTTTCCCAATAACTTGCATGTTATTCCCTTTACCATATATTGGAGGAGGCCACATTTATTTTTATAATAAAGCTCTGTATTTCTTAGCTGGTATTCTGTTAGGGCCCAGATGACTGAGGCACCAGACTAGAGGCATAAACTGATCAGCTGCAGAGGATTTTTGATATGAAGATTGACAATGGCCTATCTAACAGTCATATATGCCTGCCAAGTTCTTCATAAGTCATCTGGTTTCATGGTGGTGGCCAATCACATTTTGAAAAGCTCTGGCTTTTTTTTTTTTTTTAAGTTTCACATGCCAAGCAAAAAAATAAAAGTGTTCTGCTCTAGCTAACATTAACACTGCAATCAGAACAAAAATAGAGGTGTAGGCTTGGGCGATGTTAAAAACAAATTAACTGTGGTGCAGAGGATATTTGACACTTTCTGGAGAAAACACAAAATTGTTTCAACTTAAGTTGTAGTTAGCTACTGAAAATTTAATCCGAGTAATCATGATTCTGCACCTCTTTGTTGACAAGTCATTTTGAAGGCACTTAAGAAACGTTGGGAGGTGACTGCAAGATGAAGCTGATACATAATTCATGGCAGCATCTAGGCACTGATCGTACTTAGTGGCCATATATATTCTAGAACATGTGTCCCAACTTCAGTGATTCAGAATGACATAGTGCTCTCATTCTAATCCAGGGGTTCTCAACCTTGGCAACTTTAAGACTTGTGGACTTCAACTCCCAGAATTCCTCAGCCAGCAAAGTTGAAGTCCACAAGTCTTAAAGTTGCCAAGGTAATCTATGTTGAAAACAGGCATAAAGCTAAAATACGGGCTGAAACAGACATTAAGCTAAAAATGGACTGTTTTTTTTTTTATTCAAAACCCCCCTCCTTCCCCAGTTCCTATGTATTGGCGGAAGCAGTGCAGCAACCTAAATTTTGTGAAGCCAGCGCTTGAAATCAAGAGGAACCTTATCAGGGGACGCAGTAATTCGTTGTGTTTGTCCCGACCTTATAATCGAAGGCTAACTCTATCATAGGGTTAGGCAAGGCAACTCCCCCCACCCACGCCCCAAACTCTATGATCTTTTCTACAGCGATCTCCGAGTGTTAAGCATTTTAAGCGTCGCTCTGCTAGGAGAGAAGGTCAATGGCAAAAACTACATGTTCCACGTTGCACTAAAGCAGAATAAGGCGGGGCGGAAACTCATTTTTTTTCTCTAATTGGGTAATAGTCTGTGACGTTATTTAAATCAACCAATGAAATGGAAGAAAGTGATTGGAGAGGTGGGTTGAGCGGCCATTTCAAATGGAATTGCGGATAACTCCAAAGAGAAGAATGGAGTTTTCCTTTGATTCCCTTCGGAGGTGATTTCGAATTTAGTCGCGAGGTTGGGGGTTACATTTAGCGGCTTTCGGGCTGTATGGAAGCGACAAACGGTGCCGTAGCGAAACCTTGCCCAGCTCAGACAAGAAAACCGGACTAGGTGCGCATCTTCCGAGGAGTGTCCATTTTATTCGTGAACGGTCGACGAAGGGCCTTGTAGGGGTAGCTGGTCTGGTGGTGAGGGAGCACGTAAAGCCTGGGGGGGTGGTTGGGCGGGATATGAAATATAAAAGTGGCAGAGGGCAATTTATTAGAGCAGGAAACGTAATGGGATCTTTGGTCACCTCCCCGCAAAAGGCGATGGGATTTGTCTAGTTTTATTTATTTATTCAATTTATAAGGCACCTGATCGCAAGAGACACTATAGATATAAAGAACAAACCGATTCTTTCGAGGGAAAGACTTTTTGCTGTTTTGACCCCTGCAAAATTTATTCTGCTGTATATTGCTCAACCTGTTGTATTGCTTCAACCTAAAAAGGTTCTGAATCAGGGTTTCCCAACCTTGGTAACTTTAGGATGTGTGAACTTCAATTCCTAGATTCCCATCCTGGTTGAGGAATTCTGGGAGTTGAAGTTCGTACATCTTAAAGTTGCCTAGGTTGAAAAATAGTGTTCTGAAACGGTCTACTATCTAACAGAACACGAAGTTTTATTGGCTTGAAAGTAAGTTCTTAAGATGATCCTTTAGATCTTAATTATAAAAATGCAAGTAGAGTATCCAAAAAGCTGAAGGGCTTCAGATGAAAGTAGATCTTGCTTTCCTGATGGTTTTATAGCCAAAGCAAATGACAGGACCTTCTTGAACTGTGCATATGCATTAGTGCTCAAATGCTATAATCTCACATTTTCCAATGAAACTAGAGAAAGGAATTTAGTTAGGAATAGACAATTTATTACAGGAAGACTCTTCCTCCACTGTTGTTCAAATAGAACATAGATGGGAAGCAATGAAAAAGGCTAACTTGAAAATATTATTCCATATCTAAAAGCTAAGCAAGGATACATCTTAAATGTTATGAAGCCAAATTGTGATCAGCTTTACTATCTTTGCTTAATATGGTATTAAAGGATTGTACTGTTATTAAAGGAGTAACCTGTAACCTTTCACTATACTTTGCTCTCTGAAAATGCTTTTAAATTTGTAGCACAAATTGAATTGCCTAATCAGGTTTACTGATATATAAAGATATCCTAATATTACACTGTTGTAACATATTTGAAATCTCCAGTTTCCATGGCAGCAGCTGCCCAGATTTTTAAAAAATAAATTGCTTTATATGAAGCTAGAATTCCCATTATAATATTTGCTGCAAAAATTCTTAGTGGGAGTAAGCACAGAAAAATTCTTTGGTGTAAAAATTCAGATCTTAAGAACAAACTCTAGTCTGTCTTATACAAAGCTTCAAGTTCTTAAAATTTATTCTAATTTATCTGTAAAATGCAGAAAGAGGAATACTTTTTCATTTGGGCTTCCTATCAAAACCAGGATATTTGCTATAGTGTACCTCTGCTGTTATATTAGATTAAACAGTAGAAATAAATAGGATGATGGGCATACATATGATGGATGTAAATGCTAAACAGAAGAAGAACCAAGCTTCAATCAATTAGGCCATTAATAATATGTTTGGAATATTTAAACTTTCTTACAGTGCAAGACAGAAATATGTTGGTATTATAACAGCTCATTGACCATTGTTATTGCTGCTCAGTTTTTGGCAAAACAATGTGATAGTTTGAATTATTTAATATCTAACATGAGATGTGAAACTGTTTTGCAGTGATACTATGGAAGACAGAAAAACATCAGATTCAGAAAGTAAAACAACAGAAGTGACTTCTACTTCTACTGGTAGGTGTTAAAACAATATGTCATAAAGTGTCTTCCTAATTATTCTGTTGTGACTTTTACATAAAGGTCCCAAAATCAATCTAAGTCCACTTGAAGGTAAGAGAAATAGTTTGAGAGATCCATGACAGGGTAGTTTCCTCCAGCTTGTCCTTTTCTGTATCCAGGACATCCCACTACATCTATTCTTGATCAGCCTGCAAATTCTTGGTAGTCGTTCACTTACAACAGTTCATTTGTGACCGTTCGAAGCTACAACGGCACTGAAAAAAGTGACGTATGACCATTTTTCCCACTTATGAACATTGCAGCATCCTCCTGGTCATGTGATCAAAATTCAGGTGCTTGGCAAGTGACTCACATTTATAACGGTTGCAGTGTCCTGGGGGTCATGTGATCAACTTTTGCAACCTTATGACAAGCAAAGTCAATGGGGAAGCCAGATTCACTTTACAACCGTGTCATTAATTTAACAACTGCAGTGATTCACTTAAGAAATGTGGCAAGAAAAATCATAAAATGGGGGTAAACTCACTTAACAAATTTCTCACTTAGCAATATAAGTTTTGGGCTCAATTGTGGTTGTAAATTGAGGACTACCTGTATAGTGTTTAAAATCCCTAATGAAAATAACCAAAGGTAATTTTATTTATCTTATGATTACATTTGCTTACTGTTAATGCTAATGTTTTAACTGAGCCATTTGCTATATGTACAGACACTTCCTTCTTGCCTTGAAACTTTAGGATATAAATTCAAAAGAAGCTGACTTGCTAGCAAATACCTTTTTTATTATAAATTCTATTAACGTAGCTTTCACACCAATTACTAATTATAAATAAAAAAACACTATTTTTAAAATAAACATTGGAATACTTCTTGCAGATTGATTGGAGAGAATGGCTCAGCTAGCACAGATGTCTTTTTTTGCTTTTCCTTTTTTTAAAATGTTCATACTACATTTAATATTGTCATTGAATTGCCTCTTTTTGGCATATACTGTTATAGCACGATATGTTACTGCATCAAAAAGGATTCCTAAGCATTTTACAAAATGATTTTGGAGCTAATTTATACATTGAACAGATTATAGAAGGAATTACCTTTTCAGATATCAATTTTGAATCATAGGATTAAATTTGTACAGTGTTTTGTTTAAAAATACATAAAGAGCAAAATTATTGTTACAGAGAACGTCAGCAAAGGAAAACCCCTCATCTATATGGTAAATCCTTGATTCAGTGGGTAATAGGGAAATGTTTGTTAAATTGAGGGTTTACTCTAACAATTGGTAAGGAAAAGCTGATGAATACAATAAGCATTAAATATGTCATTTTCTCCAACCTCTTAGCAGCTCCTTGTGAAGCATATGCCACCAATTCCAAATCTTTTCTGCCCCAATCTCTCCTCAGTCGCTACTCTTGATGTATTGCTATATGACTCTCAGAGTAACTCCAAGTGAGTTGGGCATTCATCCGATTAATATGAATAAATAAATATTTCAACCCTCTGAATATCTGTTAAGCAGAGTCAATCCATTAAATTGAAAGTTCATTAAAACAATGCCTATTTGAGGCTACATGGTACAATAATTTGAAGGTTTACGGCAGGGTTCCCCAACCCCTGGTCCGTGGACCGGTACCGGGCCACGGCATGCCAGCAACCGGTCCACACAAACAAGCAAAGCCCCATCCGTGGGATGCAGGCAGTACACAAAACCACGTACCCTCCAGTCGGCAGAAAAACCTCTCTCCACGGAACTGGTCCCTGGTGCCCAAAAGGTTGGGGACCTCTGGTTTACAGAATAATAATTTGGTTCCTATAGAAAAAAGTGAATCCCAGATGTATGTTTATTAAATTTATATGCCACCCATATCACCAATAAGGCAACTCCAATAAACGTTATAAGTGTTATAATAGCAATCTATGATGTTCTATTGTAATTTCAGATTTTTACCTCCTGACTGAAGAAAAATTTGATTTTGACCTTTCACTGTCTCCCACAAGGTAACATTAGTTTCAAAATCAAGGTGCATTAAGAGTAGAGTGTAAAGCGTGCAGTTATCTGACTTAATTTCTCTCTGTCATAGTGAAAATGAAGATGAGGTTTTTGTTGGACCAGTGGGACATAAAGAAAAATGTATTGCTGTGTGCCTTGAATCCCATGAAGAGAGTCAAAAGAAAATTCAATCTCTGACATATGATCCAACCTGGAGCCCTCCTGCAGGAGATAAATTTGTGGAAATATTTAAAGAAGCGCACTTGCTAGCTTTCCAGCTTAAAAGTGGAAACAAAGCAGAAAAAAATAATACTATTCATCTGAGGGGGGAAAAGACAGAGGGCGTTGAAAAGTTTGTGAAAGAATCAAAGTCAAAACTGAAAATCCTTGAAAAAGAAATAGTGACAGATAAAACACCAACAACCACTAGAAGAGAGACATACTGTATATGGGAAAGCCCAAGCAGTCAACTGCTGCCTTCACTTCAGAAGCGTTTAGGGCAACCTGTTGCAACAAGGGACCACCCATATTCTCCCCGAGTGTCTCTGAACACACCAAGTCCTGCTAAAACAAATAAGCTATCTAAAATGCACACTGTATCCTCAGCCCATGCAAAGAATGACACAAACCTTAAAAAAAGAAGCAAATTTCAGACTGTAACAACATCACCCGCACTTAGGAATAACAGCTACTTAGCAGCAGGCGAGGTAAAAGATTTTTCTTTTACATTACATCTAAGCTTTAAGTTGTGTCACGCTATTAGAATCTAATTCTAATTAGAATAGAATTTTCTGTCCAATTTGTATTTAAATCTGTGGGTTCGTTAATATGTCTGTTTCTGTTTTTGAGAAAGCACAGGGCTCTTTGCTCCTGATTTTTAAGGTTATTGTTTGAACCTAAAATATCTGCATATTTCTGTGGTTGGTCAGAATGTGAGGTTAAAGCAGTGTTTCTCAACCTTGACCATTTTAAGGCATGTGGACTTCAACTCCCAGAATTCCACAGCCAGCATTGCTGGCTGTGGAATTCTGGGAGTTGAAGTCCACATGCCTTAAAATAGTCACGGTTGAGAAACACTGGGTTAAAGTGATGGGTATTGTAGACATAGTTTGAGGCTGGTGTGTAATTTATTGGTTCTTGAAATGCTTAATGGGGTTACTGCAAAAATGTATTTAGCCTGACATTTGAAATGGAATCTTAACTTGGAGATGGGGGGGGGGGAGGAAACAAAACATTATAGATGCCAAGGAAAAGAGACAGAGGTTTTTTAAGATGGTTTATCAGCTGCTTCCACAAATTTCTTGAAATGTAGTTTTGCTTTAATCTAAACAGACCTTGAAAGGTTCTAGTTCAGATTTTCCCAACCCTTTTTTTGTGCCTGATTATGGCACGTGAATATGAACTGATATGCCACTATGAGTGGGGCAGCAGCAGAAAGGAGCTATGCCTTCATAAGAAGAGATAATGCAAAGCAGAAGACCTGCCTTTTTCAATTCAAAGTCATCCCAAAGGTTGACCAGGTCACACCACTATGTTCATCAAGTTATGACTTAAATGTATCTTTGAATTCATGCTGATTCAGTGTGCACTATTCAGTATTACTTGAGAAAAATGTTTTTCAATATAGTCTACATTTTCAACTGTATTTCAGACAGTTGTATACATAAGGGAGTAGAGAAAGCATAAATGAATTGGATTTCATAATATTGGAATGTTTAATATTTGCATTCTAATAACACATCGTCTGATTCCCCTTAACTATTGGTCTGGTTCTAGTTTGATGGCAGAACTATTCAAGACAGTTTTCATTTAACGGAAAGAATGTGAGATTTTGGTATATTTCTAATATTTGTTTTAAAAATATTTCAAATCCAAATCTTGCAGACTAAACAAGGGCAATTGCCTAGTTCTTCCAACAGCATTTATTCAAATAGTATGGGATCATCTGAAGATTTGCTCTCTGACAAATCAAGCATGGCTTCGGATGCAGGAGAATTGTCATTTTCTACCAGCTCATCCATGCAAAGCAAGAGAACGTTTCCTACTCCCACCAAGGTGAATACTCTTTATAATCATTAATTGGATTTGGATGTTGAAATATCTGCCATTTCAATATTTTATCTGAAAATATTTTTTATCATAATGTAAGCTGCTCAGAATCTCTGTATCAGTAAGATGGGGGCATAAAAATTTAATTAAAAAATACGTTTTAACTGGTGTGTCTTTGAAAGCTCTTTAGATTTTCTCCCATGCAATGAATCAACGTGGCCAAAAAAAAAAAAAAATCCATTGATGCAGAAATGTAATTTGCAAAGTAGTAAAGTAGTAAGTTCTGTGTAATTTGACCTCATTTTTTGCACTAAACAGAAGAAAATCCATATGCTATATATAATGCAGCGTTCACTAACCTTTCTGTGGACCGGCGGGGGGGAGGGGGAAGAGGACATGGTTTCGTGTCTGTGCCGCTTGCTTGGCCCGGTTCCCAAGAGGCTGTAGCCCAGCAACAGACTGTGGACCGGGGTTCGGGACCCCTGTTATAATAGAGTGGAAGAGATGAGCATGTGCTAATAATTGAAATTACCCAGGCAGAGAGCTGCAATTTGATGAGGATAAAATTCAAAGCACAATGGTAAGACCAATATACCTGATTATATTTCTATGGCATACAGCCAAATCATTTATTATTGTCTTTACAGTTGGAAATGAAGACAAGACAACTGAAACCTCCTAATAATGTTCATATGCGAAGAAATACTTCATCTTCCTCCTCGTCCTCTATTTCCAGCATGAATTCAAGTTTGAATTCAAGTCTGTCAATTTCTCCTAAAAGAGGAAATGGTAATTACTCAATTGTCGTTTGATTCTAGTGCAGTGGTTCTCAACCTGTGGGTCGGGACCCCATTTGGGGTCGAACGACCATTTCACGGGAGTCGCCAAACAAGGCTGTCCGCCATTTCCCCCCCCTTTTCCTTGGCCACGCCCCTGGTACCCGGTGATGTATAAGTGGTTGGGGGTCACCACAACATGGGGAACTGTATTATGGGGTCACGGCATTAGAAAGGTTGAGAACCACTGTTTTAGTGCATAGTATGGAACTGGGAACTGTAACTTAATGAAAACATGTTCAAGTAATCAGGCTTGGACACTGAGTGGGGAATGCAGGAGCCACAGCTATTCACAGAAGTCAAAATATGTGTTGAAGTATGACAGTGATGCTTCTCTTGAGTAAATTCTTCAACAGCGTTTTAAAAATGAGAAATTTAACATCTGAAATTTAAATATGTTAAAACTGTGTAAATTTATCAGAACATAAAAGACAAATATAATAAATCACTGCTGTATCTTCATCTGCATTGTGACTGAGTAAACCTCATTTGTTAGGATCAAATTAGTATCTATAAGAATGATATAGATCTGAGGCTGAATTACTCATGGTTTGATGGCATAGGTAATGTCTTAAAAATGATTTCTGTGTTCATAGTAAAAAAACCTAGGTTCAGGTGCTATTTTAAGACACAAATAACCCTGGTGACCCAGATGGATGACACAGCAAGGAAGTATTCCTATTTTCTTACATGACTTCAGATACCTTTGTGAAGGATATTGGGATACAGTAGCTCTAATCCAGGGGTAGGCAACCTGGGGTCTTTTATGACTCGTGGACTTCAACTCCCAGAATTCCTGAGCCAGCTTGGCTGACTCAGGAATTCTGGGAGTTGAAGTCCACGAGTCATAAAAGAGCCCAGGTTGCCTACCCCTGGACTAGTCCAACCAGACTGATCACTTATAAAATACTATCTCTCCAAGAATTTATGGAATGCTTCAATCTATTTTTCCTTTCGTTCATGCTTGCAGCATCGTGACAAACATCTGTACTGAGGAGAGTACAGCTTGCACCAGAAGTGCACAATATTATTTTTGTGATTTCATATACAAACATATGTTTATTGCCATCCAGAATATAAGGTCATTGTAGCCGGGACTGGTGCCTGTTTTTTTAAAAAAAGGTTTGACTACAACAATGATAATGCAATCTGCTGTCTTCTTATTTCCTAGTCAAAACAAGTGTTACAAAAGCTCCTGCAGACATCTCTAGGCGCTCTTCTGTAACAAGCAAGATTTCCATAGTTAAACCTATGAAAGTATTTTCAGTGAATGCTGCCCACTCTGATGCATCTGGAAAACAACTCACACCCTGTGCTAAAGGAAATCCTGTGAATATACCCAAGTATAAAGCTTCCCTGACATCTGAAAGTGCAAGCAGTAATCTGCAGAAAGGTGCAGATTCTAATCTTCAGAAATTACTATCGAAAAACACATTAGGAAATGCAAGTACAAGTTCAAGTCTTAAACTAAACTCTAAAATAGCAACTCCAAACTTAAAGCGAGGTAAGGAAATTGTTTTTAATGCATTAAATTATGCTAACTTCTGGAGAGTGTTGATTCTGTGCTCTACATGCTGTTGTATATGCTGGCCAAAAAGGATTAAATTAAGCAGTTGAATATTTATGTGTCTAAGAAAATTAATATGCTTCAACTGTATTTTCTGCTTATATGTATTTTCAGAAAATGAAGCCACCAGAGTATTGCAATCAAATCCAGTATTATCTGGTAGCAATATTGAAAGGTATTTCTATATGATGATAGCTAATGATTTCCACTGCAACTGTTAATGTTCGCTGAACTGTTCCGTAACATAGTTGATTAGAAACTGTGTTTTGGGTGTTGATAGAATCCAAATTGTTTAATTTCCTGTGAAAACTAACAAAGATGCTGTCAAGCTATCCTGCGGTGTTATAATATCCAAACTGTATACTTAGGTAAGTTCTGTTCTTGCAATTTGCAGAGAACTACAAGCTTGTTAGAAATTTCAAATAATAAGAGGGCTAGGCAATTAGCAAGGCACAGTATAACTTTAGGTTTGCCAGTACAAATATTACACTAAATAATTGTTAAGCTTAATTATCCATGGTTTGGGGGTAGTACCTGACTTGGAACCCTGTAAAATACAGGTAGTCCTTGCTGACCGACCACTTGTGCAGCAACTATTCAAACTTACAATGATGTTGAACAAGAGGTACTTAGGGCAGTCCTCATAGTTGTGGCCATCACAGCCTCTCCATGATTGTGATTTGGATACTCAGCAAATGGCTCATGATTACAATGTCACAACATCCCATGATTACGTGATCACTACTTGCGACTTTCCTGCCAGTTACTAACAAGCAAACAAGCTGGCAGGAGGTTGCAGATGGCAATCGTGTGACCCTGGGATACTGTGACTGCATGGGATTTGCCCAACTGGAACTGCCAGAACTCCCGTCATAAGTTGGCAGGATCCTTTGACATAATGCCTAGTAACTGTACTGCTTATTGTTGTAATTCCTGATCCCAATTACTATTGATAAACAAGGACTATCTGTATGTCTTTTGGAACCACTGTGATATGTTACCCTCCTAATATTTAAAATATCTTGAACATAACATGAAACGGCTACTAAAATAAGGACTCTTTTAGTTGTGATTTTAGGTTTCTAAACTTCTCATGTTTTCTTAATCTTTGTAGCAATATTGCAGTTTCCACACCTGTCAAACAATTAGAAAGAACTGTATTAAAATCCTGCTCTGCTGTGAAGCCTTCTTTACGGACTCCAGACAGAAGGCATTCTACATTGCCCATGTCTGTTGGTCGATATACCTCAGGAATTCCAACACCGACTCCCAAAACATTGCCCAGAAAAATGACATCCCCTAATTGTTTAGCTCTTCGCCACATCTCCAGTGTGTCTTCTAAAAAGACTATAGGAATTAGGTAAGTCTAAGAAATAACCTCAACACTGTGGAGATTTCTGCCCTTTTTCTCCATTCCTGCAATTACTTTTTTTTAATATGCCCTTGGCTTATCACCGATTCAGAAAATGCAAATTTTATTTATTATTTATTAATCATATTTATACGCAGCCAGTTTGGTCTATTGATTAAGGCACCGGGCTAGAAAGTGGGAGATCATGAGTTCTAGTTCTGCCTTAGCTATAAAAGCCAATCTCTCTCTCAGCCCAGCTCACCTCACAAGGTTGTTGTGGGGAAAATAGGACAAGAAAAATGTGTTGCATATGTTTGCCATCTTGAGTTATTTGTAAAAAAATAAAGGCAGGAAGTAAGTTATAAAATTGGTTATCTATCCTCAAAGGGGATTATGGCTCAAATTTTGAGTTGAATGTTGAGTGCAAGTTTAGCTATTCATGATAAAACTACAAGGTTTCAATATGGAATTCTCTGGCTCTGGAAAAGCATGAAACACACCTCAGAAAAGTGCAGGGTTTTCTATGACCCCATACTGCTATCCATCAGCTGGATGCATTGGAGTTATTCAGCTAATCAATTAATATACTGTGATTTATTACAATACAGACTTATGATTTCTATTGGTGGCCACTCCCTGATGATGTACATATGATGTAACTATTTGCCACAACAATGTATTTCTGAGGGAAACTGTCAAGCTGTCTTTTTACTGTATTATTGTAATGGAAACCTGAATCCATGAGTTTTAAGGATTTCATGAAAGATATATTACCTATTGAAACAAAAATCTTACAGTATCTTAACTATTTTAGTGTAATTTTTAAGGACAGTCCATCTTTCATGTAATTTTGTTTTCCTGTGGGATTGGGGTGAAGAAAGAATTGTATATACTGAGTAAAAATAAGTGAATTCTGCATAACGATGCTTTTTTGCTGTTCCTTCCCAGTTCTAGGGGTGTGACTAAGAACAAGACATGGATGTCTTCAAGTCCATCTTCAACAGAAGGAGACTTATCTCCACCACAAGTTATACCTATTGCACTTGCTTTTTCACCAGATAAACCTTTTATCGAAATAGAAGAAGACATTACTAAAAAAGGGAAAACAACAGAAGTAATGCTAGCTAAGAAGGTAGGTTGGGTTTTATCTGCCATGTCAAAATACAAACCATGTATTGCAGTAAAAAATAGTGTTGCAACTGCTGCTTGTGTTCAAAAGAATTCGAAAGATACTATCATCTCATATTGTACCTGTTATGGTAATATTTTACATTAGGAAGGCTCTTATGGTAGTTCAATAATGCAGGATTTTGTTGGCCTTGCTTTTAAATGTGCTGTGCAGAGAGATCCATATCTCTTGAAAAGATTTTAAATGCAATTATTCCAAACGTTGGTTATATTAATAGTCCATCGGCGCCTCCTTTCAATACTTTGACACAAATATTCTTGTTAAGAACCAGTTTTTAGAAAAGGTGGGTGGGAAACCTATTTACACTAATGACTCATTAAGGGGAACATTTGAATTAGATCACGCAAGCACTGAAATTAAAGGTTGGAGCAGCAGAATGTCAAAGATTTAGATATTGTATTTTGGGAGGTGGGGACAAAAGTTATGTAACCTGACATTCTGTATTTTTGAGAGTATGATATTGGAACCCTTAAAACACTTTTTTCTAGGACTTGTTGATAGAATTTGAAACAGTTAAAACACCAGTTGCCATGCAGGAGTATGAAAACAAACCTCTAATTGATCTTTTTAACACTCCTGAAATAACTAAAGCCCCTCCATTGAAACCTACAGGGCAGGTAAGGTTATTTTTATCTCACTGTTAATACTGTTTGTATGTAAGTGTGGATTGGTGATAAAAAGTTTAATTGCACATATTTTACATTTAAAAACATTCAACCTGTATCTTTGAAGCTCTGTGCAATAACTGATGTTATATATACTGCATGTAGTATTACAAAATTTAACCTCAAAATTCTGCCAAAACTTGGCATTCACAGGCTATTACAAAATTAGTATTTGAATTGGGTGCAATTGGTTGTAATCAAAACTGCACTGTCAATGTAGATTTGCTAACAGATGATGTTCTTTATATTTCCAAGAATGTAACAGTTGTGTTTAGTCAATGTTTTAATAATATATTTTCTACTTGTAGCTAATAGACCTGAACTCTCCTTTGATGAAACTAAGTCCTGAAGGAAATAAAGAAAATTCACCTCTTCTGAAATTCTGATTTTTACTTTTTAAAAAATGGTTTTCAAACTGGAAAAAAATCTAGAGTTTAGCAACTAATGTTTCACTGGTCAGTAGTTTTAATACTGGAAAAAAGATAAGAAATTAAAATTGTGAACTTGAAATGCTGATATATTGTTGCTAGGAAAAATAAAGAATATATGGTTTTTCTATATTTTAAGCAATTTTGGTTGTAGCAAATCTGATAAAAATATTTGTTTTAAAATTGTGCAAAGTAAATGGTAAATGTCAAATATTTGAAATAAAGTTAAGCATTTTAAATATTGATTACACACTTTCATAATTATTGCAAAATATTGTTAGAAGTTTTGGAGATGACAGTCCCAATTCTGATCAGTAAGTCAGGACTACCTAATTAGAAAAAAAACAATTGAAACTGTTTAATAATTTAATTTGCAGGACAGTACATTCCATGCAATTGTTAACAATATAACCAACTGATACCCAGGCCTGATGGAAAAAAAATGTCCTAAAAGCCACCAAAAATTCAAGACTCACCAGCCTAATCTCATAGAGAATTATGTACCAAAGGGCAAATGCTACAGCAAGAGGCTCTCCTAAGTGCTACCAGATGACATATCATAATTATAATTAGAAACTATTAAAATAAAGAAAAATGAACAGCAGCATTACTTTGTCCTGCATGATGGAAGAAACTGGAATACCCTCAGTGAAAAGTAGAAAAGCAATTTTGTCTCCACACCACTCACTTGAAAACTGCCAGTATGCAATCCACCCAGAGTCACACAGAGATGGGTGGCATAAAAATTTAATAAATAATAAAAATGTATTGCTCCTACTTTCAATTGTTACCTTGCTATAGGAAACCTGTTGCCAAATGGGAATGTTCTTGTTTACATAGTACAGGACAAGTTTAAAATAGGGACTCCTTCAGTTTTGCTTCTTTTCCTTCCTACCAAACATTCACTGTTTTCCTTAACTGGGCTGAAAGAGAAAAGTAGCTATCCAAAATCATTGCTTCAGATTGCAGAAGCTGCTCTGTCTAACCAGGTCTTGAGTCCCATGGACCATCTGTGATCTTTACCCTAGCAGCTAAAAAGCCTATTCTCCCTGCTTTATCAACTGAATCTCCGAGCCAGAAGACTGTTATGCTGCTCTCCCACACCTGTCAGTGTTATCAAGGTAGCTGCCCAGCAAAATAAGATTTCTCATTTCACTGCATGGCCTCCCAACATGTTAAAACATGTTGAGCCAGGAACTGACCTAGAAATGTGTTGGTCACAATAGAAAAGACTAACAAGAAAGGGACTCTTAATGCCCAGGTGAGACTGACTGTAGAGAACAGGAACCCTAGATCACACCTGCACCAACTTCAAGTATGTTATAAAGTACCAGGCTAAACCCACTCCTGATGAGAGGAATGAAAATTAGGTAACAGACAAAAGGATACACAACATGTTTACATTAAGGCTAATTGCAGGTGGGGAAAGGTCTTAATTCTTATCATTTAACACAGTGTTTCTCAACCTTGACAATTTTAAGGCATATGGACTTCAACTCCCGGAATTCCACAGCCAGCAATTGTCAGCAATTTGTCAAGGTTGAGAAACACTGATTTTAACACTTAGTTTAAGAAAGGTCAGGTGACCTGTCTTTACATAAGTTCCTTAAGATGGTTATCTAAGAATAATATGGGAATCATCAACTAACAGAATATAGCATAGTCTTAAGAACAAAAAAAAAAAATCTTTGTTTAAGGTAGTGTTTTTTCAAATTCAGCAACTTGAAAATGTGTGGATTTCAATTCGTAGAATACTCCAGCCAACATGCTGACTAGGATATTTGGGGAGTTGAAGTCCACACATCTTCAAGTTGCCAGGTATGAAAAACAATGGTTTAAAGAATGGTTCATAAATAGTTCATAAAAGTCTGGAACTTGCCTTGGTGTAAAATACAGTGGAAATAAAAATAATGGGAATGAAAATAGAAATAGAATAGAAGCTGGAAGGGATCTGGGTGGTCTTCTAGTCCAACTCAAGCAGGAGATCCGATACCACAGGGGTCTTCAAACTTGGCCCTTTTATGACTTGTGGACTTCAACTCCCAGAATTCCTCAGCAAGCATGCCTGGCTGAGGAATTCTGGGAGTTGAAGTCCACAAGTCATGAAAGGGCCAAGTTCGAAGACCCCTGCTATACCACTTCAGACAAGTGGCTGTCCAGTTTTTTCTTAAAAATCTCCAGTGATGAGGCACCCACAATTTCTGAAGTTGTTAAGCTTCATATTTGCAAAATAGCAGCAACCTATTCAAAACGAGTGATACCAAAACAGAAGTTGAGTGAATCTGCATTGGCCCAGTTTGGTACGGGGGTTAAGGCTTCTAGTTAAAAAACCAGGAGACCATGAGAGCCGGTTCCTTTCTCTCAGACCCAGATGGCAAAAACAGTTCCAAAATCTTCCTGAGAAAACTGCAGGGGCTTGTTCAGAGCAGTCCGCCAGGAACCAACACTCCCTCGCAGGTGCGGACCCCCCCCCACACACACACGTGTGTCCTTCAGCGGTTGCTCCCATTCGAAAAAGCTTCCTCCGCCTGGGGTGAATCGAAAAGGCAATGACTTCTGCTTCCATCCCCCTCAGCCTATACTAGGGGTCTGTAACCTTGACAACTTTTAAGGCTTGCGGACTTCAGCTCCCAGAATCCCTCAGCCAGCACAGCTGGCTGAGGAATTCTGGGAGCTGAAGTCCGCATGTCTTAAAGTTGTCAAGATTGCGGACCCCTGGCCTATAGGACCAAAATATGAAAGGGCCGGTAAGCTCCTCCCACTATCGGGGTTCTCTCCTCCTGAGGGAGAGCCGAGGAGAAACCCGGTTTCCCGGCCTTTTGTGAGATCAGCTCCGCCCACAGGCGGCCCTGTCCCGCCTCTGCTCTTCAGGTCACGGTGGGCCGCGGTCGGGAAAGGCAGTGCGGCCGGCTCTGAGGCAGCGAAGCGAGGCCATGATGGGGGCCGCTCGTCGGCACGTGGTGTGCGCCATATCGGGCGGGGTGGACAGCGCCGTGGCGGCGCTGCTACTGCGGCGACGAGGTGAGCGGAGAACTGGGGCGAGAGCAAAAGGCCCCTTTACTACCCCCCCCCCAGCGTTCTTTCCGTCAGCAGAACTTCCGTTCCGGTGTGTGGAGACTACAACTCCCGGCATTCCGTTGCGAAAGGTTTCAGAGATGTACAGTAGTAGTTAACATCTGGTGGGCGAAGTCTGATGGAAGGAGTTGCCCTGCGCGGATAAAATGCTCCTTCTGGTTGGATTCCTGGGGACTGTAAGGAAAGATTTATATAGTATAGGTCAGGGGTCTTCAAACTTGGCCACTTTAAGACTTGTGGACTTTAACTCCCAGAATTCCTCAGCTATCCCTGGCTGGCTGAGCAGTTCTGGGAGTTGAAGTCCACAAGTCTTAAAGTGGCCAAGTTTGAAGACCCCTGGTATAGGTAGTCCTCGACTTAACAACCACACCTGAACCCAAAATTTATGTTGGTAGTGAGACAGCTGAGTGAGTTTTACCCCCTTTTACGACTTTCTTGCCACAGTTGTTAAGTGAATCACTGCAATTGTTAACTTAGTAACATGGTTGTTAAGTGAATCTGGCTTCTGACCCCAGGACACTACAGCTGTCATAAAGATGAGTCAGTTGCCAAGCATCTGAATTTTGATTATGGGTATGCTGCAACGGTCATATGTGTGAAACACAGTTATAAGTCACTGTTTTCATTGCTGTAGTAACTTTGAACTGTTGTAAGTCAAGGACTAGCTGTATTCGAAACAGCAAAATACAATTCTTTACCCTGGCCTTCTTTCGAAGCACATTTTTTAAGCTTCTCAGTCCTTCCTGAAACTCTTGACTCTCATAGTGGTATTCCATCCAAACATTTAGTCTGCCTGAGCCTGCTTAGCTTTTGCAGATCAACCAAGGTCATCTAGGACCTCCATATACAGTAGTGGCCAAAATTGTGGAAACCTTTTGGGAAAAGTGTACAGTAGAAATGCTACTTTTGGTTAAGTTTCCACCAATTTTTCTTCTAATTTCTTTATAACTGTAGCCTTGTTCACTTAATAATACTATTTTACATCGCTTTCTGGGCAACCAGTCAACTCTTTGCACCATTACTTTAATTTTATTACGTTTTACAAGCTCACTAAATGAAAGAACACAAAAAACCCCAACCAACTTGATAGCGATCACATAACACACTGACAAATGTCCTCCTCTTAGCTTCAATACATGACATCAATCACTGACTCCTACTGTGATCTGATTGGCTCATTGCAAAAACAAGATGACACCAGATTGGCTCTCTAAACACTCATGCTCATTGGCTACAGTGAGATGAAGGAAAACTACCTGATATCAACCTAAGCAAGTTGTGCTTCCTTGTTCTGGTTATTTGGCTATAACTTTTCATAGAATACAGTACAGATAATTGAATAAGCTTTGTTGCATTACATTCTTGATTAAATTATCTTTCCATTGATATATAATTTTATGGTACTACTCCCAAAAAAAAGTGGTGTTATTAGCCGTCAAATCTCAAAAGTACACTTTTCCCAAAAGGTTTCCACAATTTTGGCCACTACTGTAGCTTGTCAGCCGTTAAATTATGCAAAATTCTTATGGATTTACTAACTCCTTGGGGCATTCAGTAGTACCGTTAAGGACTACTTATTGAGTATGGTTTGTCATCCATCCACCTGGTGGTGATGCTGTCTATCCCACATTTTTCTAGCTTACCAAGTAGTAGGTTGTGGTCTACTTTGTCAAATGCCTTGCTAAAGTCTAAATATTACTATGTCCTCAGCATTTCGCTGGTCTACTAATTTAATCACTTTGTTAAAGAATGAAATAAGATTGGTTTGGCATGATCTGTTTTTAACAAACCCGTTCTGACTACTAGTTAAAATTTTGTTTCTAGAGGTCAGCTATACTATGTAGCATAATCCTGGGAAAAGATGCACTTGGTTTAAAGAGTTGCAAACAGATACTGAGACCCAATTACAGACTTTGAAGGATCTTTTTGCTAAAATATTATTTAATTATTTTATAGTTTAATGATGAACCTAACATGAGCTAATTCAGTGCTTTCATGGGGAGTCTATGACCAGAGATGAATATTCAGTCCATTAGTGCCTACATGTTTGGACACATCTAGCTAGAATGAAGATTTTCTAACTGTCCACAATTTACAATTCTGGGAATAGTATATTTTGTGTTAACGCAGTAAGAGTTATCTAAAACTGGAAAAAGTGTCGGAGATATGAGGAGTTTTTGCCATAGATGATTCAAACATTTTTTAAAAGGGAAAGATTGAACATTGCTATGAGTATATCCCACCGTATGTTTATTTTTCATGCACAGTATTGCCATTTATACCTTCTCATTTCTTGCTTTCCCCATCTGAGCAGGATATGAAGTGACGGGGGTGTTCATGAACAACTGGGACGTGGTGGATGAAAAGGGAATTTGTCAAGGCAATCAAGATTGTGAAGATGCTTATAAAGTGTGTCAGATACTCAATATTCCATTTCGCCAAGTTTCCTACGTTAAAGAATATTGGAATGAAGTGTTTAGGTAAGAGAATTTTCATAAACCATTTGATGAAAGAAAACCGTGTGATTGGGAAAATTAATAAGAGGATGGGCTTTTTGTGGAGGCTTTGCAAGCTTCCTTAACTAGTTCTTCTCTCCTCTACTGCACTTGATAAATCTAGCAAAGCATCACTGCTTTATGCTTTAGTTATGAAAATGCACATGAAAAACGGCCCAATTTTAGAACATCCTGAATTCTAATAAAATTCCTTTGCCTCTGTAAGCAAAAACAATTTGCCACAGACCTGAAGAAAGCTTATTTGAATAGCTGCGAATGATAAACTAAAGATGCAGACTTCCTTGAGTTGAATTTAACTTCTGATAACTATAATACAGCCAACATGGTTTTCTTGGGAAAATATGGAAGTAATTCACCATTTCCTATTTGGTATACGGGCACCTCTGCCTCCACCTGCTACTTGGAGGGCTAGTCTGGTGGTTGCAGCACTTGGACCCACCTGCATTGCGGGACTCCAGAGTGTGTCGGGGCTGTGGCTGCTGCCGGACACTGTCGGCCACCGTGTGCTTGCCGCCTCTTGTGGGTGTGCTGGGGGGCGCCCAGCCGGACTGGGATGGGCCATGCTCGGTTGGGGGGGGGCGGTCCCTCACTGTTTCCGGGGCAGCCCTGTGGGCCCATCATGGGCTGGATCCGGCCCACAGGTCTTGTGTTTGACATATCTGGCTTATACCATTCATTTAGAAATTGTTTGAAGTTATCACAACGCTGAAAAAAAAAGATTTTTCAGTTAGTCCTCGCACTTTTGACTATCGTAGCATTCACTTGGTCACATGATTGAAATTTGGGCACATGGCAACTCCGTATATTTATGACGGTTGCAGCATCCCAGGGTCATGTAATCATCATTTGCCACCTTCTCAGTGGGCTTCTGATGAGCGAAGTCAATGGGGGAAGCCGGATTTATTTAATAACCCCATGATTTCTCTTAACAACTACAATAATTCAATTAATAATCATGGCCAAAAAAGTTGTAAAATGCCGTATGACTCTCTTAATAACCACCTTGCTTAGAAAAGTAAATTCTGGTTCAAATTGTGGTCCTAAGTCGAGAACTACCTGTATATTTTTTTTTTGGCTTTAAGGTCTAGCATGCAGCCTTGGGATTTCTACATGGCCTGCCATTCCAGTCCTCGCCTTAGGAGCACAGTTTAGCCCAGTGTTTCTCAACCTTGACAATTTTAAGGCATGTGGACTTCAACTCCCAGAATTCCACAGCCAGCAATGCTGGCTGTGGAATTCTGGGAGTGGAAGTCCACATGCCTTAAAATTGTCAAGGTTGAGAAACACTGGTTTAGCCCAACATTTCTGTTGTTAAGCGAAACATTTGTTAAGTGAGTTTTGCCCCATTTTATGACCTCTCTCATTGCAGTTGTTAATAACCCAGTTGTTAATTGAATATGGCTTCCAACGTTGACTTTGCTTGTCAGAAGATCACAAAAGGTGGTCATATGACCTTGGGACACTGCAATGGTCATAAATATGAGACAGTTGCCAAGCATTTAAATTTTGCTCACGTGACCGTGGGGAGGCTGCGTTGGTCGTAAGTGTGAAAAACAGTCATAAGTCACTTTTTTCAGTGCCGTTGTAACTTTGAACGGTCACTAAACGAACGAGGACTACCTGTTCTACTCAGTTTTGACATACTTAAGTGTTTTTCAAGACCAGTCCAGGGTCTGCCACCTGCTGTAGACTTGGAAATAAATGTGTTGGCAACAATGTTGTTATGCATAATAACAATCAGGGATGGCTGAAGCAAATGGTCAGCCAAGTTGAAGATGGTGATCATGAAGTGCAACTGAAGCTGGGCCTGTTTTTTATATGTGGTGGATATAAAATGTTGGCAGAACTTCGGTTGCACTATTTGACCAGACTTTGTGTAGACTACTAAGCTACTTTTCTGCTACATTTAATTCATTCCTTATGTTCATCAAGGACTAAGGAGGTGTACTTAGGGTCACCACTGATCCCCACCCAGCTGCAGCCTGAGTAAGTCCATTGCTTCATTGTCAGCCTTGCAAGGTTGTCAACAAGAAGCATGGCCAGATGAACTAATTCAACTTTATTATAAGATTACCTTAACACAGTGTTTCTCAACCTTGACAATCTTAAGGCATGTGGACTTCAACTCCCAGAATTCCACAGCCAGCATTGCTGTCAAGATTGAGAAACACTGCCTTAACAGAAACTTGCAGGTCTGAAAGTATATCTCCCCCCTCACCTTTACCGTCCAAGAAATTAGGGGGAATCCCTTCTGAGATGCTTACCACGCCACCATTCTCTTCCTCCTGTCTCCCAAAGTGATTCCCACATACCAGGGATAGGCAACCTTGGCTCTTTTATAACTCATGGACTTCAACTCCCAGAATTCCTGAGTCAGCATGGCTCAGATTGGAAATCTCTCCCTTTCCCCTCAGCATGGCTGGCTCAGGAATTCTGGAAGTTGAAGTCCACGAGTCATAAAAGAGCCAAGGTTGCCTACCCCTGCCACATACCATCACATTCACATTTTTCTTAATGGCATGAAAAGACAATGGATACTATCAGTCAAAGTATCTACAGCAAACCCAGTCATTTAAGTGCTAAACATCAGAAGCATCACCATACCATTTTTAAGTGATTAAAATAAGTAGCTTAAGTATAAACTGAAACAACTTCAGTAAAATCTGGTTGGAGCCAAGAGATTTCTCTATTCTGATCAGCTTATTCTGATGAATTTGATATGATTTAGGTGCTTAGCTTTATATAAAGTAACTGAGATTTTTGAAGGGGTGGTAAACATGCCTCTGCATTTCCAAAACTCATCATCATTTTAATGTTTTTTTTTTACCTACAGCTACCTTTTAAATGAATATGAAGTTGGACGGACACCTAACCCTGATATTATATGTAATAAATACATAAAATTCAATTATTTCCTACATTATGCTATGGATAACATTGGTAAGTTCTATTTTTAGTGGTGTTTTCCTTTCTGAAAAATGAAGAACTGGAATAAACCTGAAAATCAGTCCCAATTTTGCATACAGTCTTCTAACAACCTATGAAGATCTGGCTTTTCAGATCAATCTGTGTCTTTCAGAAATTACACTTTTGTATTCAGAGAGGTATTACTTAATTCAGTGAAGATTCCTACTGACCAAAGTGGTGTAAAATGAGAAATATCATAAAAACAAAAGTCGTAAAATATGTTAAAAGTCTTACTAAAATAAAAGCATCTAATTTGCCTTTTATTTTTTTCAAAACTATACCAGGAGCTGATGCAATAGCAACTGGACACTATGCAAGGACCTCCTTGGAAGATCATGAAGTTTTTCAGCAAAAATACAAGCAAAGACCACCAGGACTTTTCAGAAATAGATTTGAAATAAGAAACAGTAAGCGCTCCACTGTTTAAATCGAGATTAGATGTGTAGCATCATTTAATACAATGAAATGAATAGTTAGTAGTAGGCACCTTGTGTGCAAAAGTCTTAGAATACAAATTAAAATTGGAAAACCAGATGAAGAATAGCTAATTGATGTTACATTTTTGCAGAAAGAAAATGTTAGAGAAGCTGCTGCATTGGACTTAAAGTAGTATCATATTATCGTATATCAAAGTATCCTATCCCATTATATATAATATCATCATCATATCAAAGAAACCATAACATATCTTCATCAAGAGCCTTTTTTTACTGAATGTTACTTGAAACAAAACATTTTTTATTCCTTACTTTGGCTTTCTTGGCATATAGTATTAGTTGCATAGTATGTTGGGTTGTTTTATTGTTTTCTGCCATGTTATCATTTTCTGTGATGTAAAGAATTCAACCAAATTTGACATGGATGCATAGTCACTACCCAGAGAGAGACACACACAGAGAGATCAATTCATTTGCTTTCTCCCCCCCCCCCTTTTGTTATTTACAGCTCAGTCTTTTCTCATTCTTTGCAGTAATAAGGCTTTGAACCTCCTTTTCCTTGATCTCAATGGCATCTCATTCCCCCACCTCATTTTGCATATACATTTTTTTCTCTTCCCCGAAGCATGGTCTATATGTGGAAGAGCCCATCCTTCCATCTGGATGAGCAACAGGACATTATAATTGACAGAACTCCATGTGGGCCTCAGTTTTTTCTAGACACTAAATAGTGGAGCTGAAGGAAGAATAGTTTATTAGACAGTTACAGTGGCAGTGAGTACACCATTGGAAGACCAGGTTAGGAACAGATAATTATGGGGAAATTTTTTCCATGTGGCTGTTAAGAGTTGACACCTACGTGATAGCCCTTAAGTCCATTTTTAAATGAGGAAATAGCTTTTCCTAATACTATGATTCCTCATCTTTCTCATTTTCACTGAAGGCCTGATTTTTAGACTATAACGCAATAAACAAAGTATGTGAAAGAGATAGGAATATAGCCGTTCAACTTCCTTCCCTCCTTCCTTCCTTCCTTCCTTCCTTCCTTCCTTCCTTCCTTCCTTCCTTCCTTCCTTTCTTTCTTTCTTTCTTTCTTTCTTTCTTTCTTTCTTTCTTTCTTTTTATTTTTGTCTTTTTTCTGTTCCTGTTGCAGCTGTCAAACTACTTCAGGGAGCTGATCACAATAAAGACCAGACCTTCTTTCTCAGCCAGATTTCTCAAGAAGCTTTGGAGAAAACCATTTTTCCCCTCGGAGACTTAACAAAAGACTTTGTGAAGAAGATAGCTGCAGAACATCAGCTTTACCATGTGTTGAAAAAAAAAGAGGCATGGTAACATTTCCTAGTCAAAGGACTCAATCGTTATAAGAAAAAAAAAATCATTATAACTTAGAGCATTGGTGGCAAACCTATGGCACGCGTGCCAGAGGCGGCACTTGGAGTCCTCTCTGTGGGCACATGTGCCGTTGCCCCAGCCTCACCTCCCTCCATGACCCCCTCCTCACCACCCACCCCCCTTGAGGAGAGTCGCCCCCGAGCATGGCCCACCCGGAGCAGTGCAGCCAAGGACATGGCAGCCAGGCAGTGTAGACAAGACTCTGCCCTCACATCCCATCCCGCACAGTTGATGCTGCGGGGCGCGGGCAGAGGGTGTGGCCACCATGGCGCTGCTGGGCTGCCTGGGCGATCTACGGCAGGCCCTGGAGGCAGTGAGTGGCCCTGCTGGCAGGCGGGGTGGGGGACCAGGTGGGGGTGGGGCAGGGGCAGGAGGTAGAACAGGGGTGGGGCCAGTTTTGGGGCACTCGATCTCTAAAAGGTTCGCCATCACTGACTTAGAGCAACATTTCTCAATCTTGCACATGCATTTCTCTCTTCATGCTTCATAGTGTCCCCCTAAAGCATGGCCCATATGTGGAAGATCTACAACAAAAATTCCCCAGCCAACAATTGCCAAGTTTGAAAAACATTAGTTTAGATGCCTTTGCAATCTGGAAATGACCCAAAACTGTTCTTTTGATTGATTATGTTTCTGGATAGAATTACCAATTGTGCCATTTTAGTGTTTTAATAGTTTCTTAGTTAGGTATTAGTTCTCCTATCTGTCATTGCAGCCAAGTAGGATAGTCTTCTGCTGAACACATACTGTATTTTTGTAGGAGTTGTCAACATATTTCATATTGTTTATTTTTCCTCTAAAGTTCACTATATTTTTCTACGAGATTTTTCGTGCTTGTTTCTAGATAGGTGGATTTGTAGGTGGGAATAGATAGATATAAAGTGCTGTTATTTGAACTTTCAAAATTCCTAAAGGGTGACCGTTAATTGTGTTTTATTTTAGAGCATGGGCCTCTGTTTTGTTGGTAAAAGAGATTTTTCAGAGTTTCTTCTTGAGGTGAGAGATTACCGATTCATATTTTTTATGAACACATATACATTTTATTATTACTTTCATTGTGTATTAATTTTAAATGGGATTTAAATGGAGACAATGTTTCTTTTCCCCTCGTAGTATCTGCAACCACGTCCAGGAAATTTTGTCTCCGTTGAAGATGGCAAAGTTATTGGAACACACCAAGGTGAGCAGGTGTTTTTTCATTCAGGCCCTGTTAAATGTTGTGAAATATAAAGTTCTCTATAGTCACCCCCTCCTTCTTCCCCCCCCCCACCGAATATGGCAACATAAAACTCAGTAAATCTTTAGTTTCCTCCAAATTGTCTCATTTGGCAATGGATTCGAACGAACTTGGGGCCCCAAGCCCGTATAATATCCTCTTGTTAAAAACATCTGGCTCCAAAAGCTTCAAATTAGGTGGCGAGTTATTAAACAGCTGCACTTGGTTATTGTTTTTATGAGGTGATACAGTGTAAGGAAGTGGGGTTTTATAAAGTGAACAAAATGTGGATCCTTTAATCTCCTTAAAAATAAACGGTAAAGCAGGCTAAACATAAACATACTTAAGAAAGGAATCTATTAACGCTGGGAATTAGACCAGACTTGTAAGGAGAGAATAATGTTTTTCAGGGAGAGAGGAGATATAATAATTACTGGGCTTGGCCTGTGGTTGGAGAGGGGGGGGGGCTTGCATATGGAAGGGGATTTCATGGGATGACATTGCCAGGAATTTTGACCAGTCCAGGTGGGAGAGGAGACAGCTTAAAGCCTTGGCATCGGGAAGATGATGTTGTGTGGTTCCTTTGACCGCTGGCATTTTATCTTGACTGCTGATCATTTTCTCCCTGAAGAGAGAGAGAGAAAGACAGAGGGTGGTCCCACTGCTTCAATCTCTTTCTGTTCTGGATAGAAAGGGTGGTTGAGCATACAGAGTCAAGTTTGGAAAGAAATAAAAAAGCAATCGGTTTCAGAGGCAATGCATTTCAGCGGAGCTTTCCAGGCTCCTTTTCATAGACAAACTTTGCAGAACAGTTGTTTTATTATTTGCATTACTGTTGTGATGATCGCCATTGTTATCGATGGTTATTAAGTTGCGGTTGAGAAAAAAATTGAATGGCTGTGACTGCTGTTTAGGAGCATCTCGGAAAACCTGCCAGAGACGTATTGCTGCCAACTGTATTACAAACGGAGCAGCCTATAAATCCAATCAATCAGTATTCATATTCTTGTGCTGGTAATTACCAAAGGGCTGGTAATTCCCGAAAGATCTCCTGTATGGAGAACTAGTGCAGGGAAAGCGCCCCAGAGGGAGACCTGAGCTGCGATATAAGGATATCTGCAAGAGGGACCTAAAGGCCTTGGGAATGGACATTAACAGCTGGGAATCCTTGGCCTCTGATCGTTCAGCCTGGAGGCTAAAGACGCAGCATGGCCTTCTCCAATTCAAAGAGACACTTGTGCGGCAGGCTGAGGCAAAAAGGCAGTCCCGGAACCAGCGAAATCTGGGGGCTGGACAGGGGACAGATTGTATCTGCCCTCAGTGTGGAAGGGACTGTCATTCTCGAATTGGCCTTTTTTAGCCACACCAGATGCTGCCTTAGGACCTCTTTCCAAATCACGATGCCATAGTCTCTTGAGACTGAAGGATGCCAATGAGATGAATTGCCAAAGCCTAACATGTTGCTAATATGTATTATTTTAAACACATCTGGCTGCAATTCTACATTGGGGTAATCTGTTGGCTAAGAGTGCTGGTTATATTCAGAACTCATTCTCATGTTCAGAAATTTCTGTTACATCTTTTTACTAAATGACCTTAAGTATCTTGTCATTATAACTTAGAGCAGTGGTGGCGAACCTATGGCACGCGTGCCAGAGGCGGCACTTGGAGCCCTCTCTGTGGGCACATGTGCCGTTGCCCCACCTCGCCTCCCTCCACGACCCCCTCCTCACCAGCCGCCCCCCTTGAGATTTTGTGGGTTGTTGACTTCCAGCACCATTGGGGGACTACCCACTCAAGGAAAGTTATGTCCCCTTCATTTGGATGCTTATTGAGCGAGTTAAAAGCTACTATATTACTGCTTGCTAACATTATTGGAACTTGAAATCGGTTGAGAATTGGAATATTGGTTAGGATGAGGCTGTTACACTGATTCTTAAGCACAGTGAGTTTTAATTTCAACCATACATTTTTTTAGGGAAATTAATTTATATAAACTCTTGGCAATTGGATTATTTTAATCTGTAATCTCTGCTTGCTGGTATTATGAATGGACCTATTTTTTCTAATGAAATATAGAAAATCCTGATGTAGTTATAGCATTTTCACAGAATAGGCTTATACTTAATACCTGCTAATTTGCTGATTCCTTTTTTTTGCTGCTTTTGTTAATAAATACTGCACCAAAGTTGCAGGAAATAACTTCTAATTGATCTTTTTCAGCCTGTTGCCCCATGCATGTTCAAGATACAAATCTTATTCCTAGCCAGTTTATATGATAGTAATGTGGAATGATAAACAATCATCAGAATAATGATGTGTCTGCATAATTACTGGAATAATGCTGTGTTAGTAGTATGTGACTAACCTAATGTGCATTGCACTTGGAAACAATGTATGTAGCAAACTCCCTCCATTGTATACCCGTGAGAAACGAACTTAATGTATTACAATGTGTATTTCAATGTGTATTCCTTTGTTCCTGAGCAAAGGAAAGTATAAAACTGAAGTCTGAACCCGCCCTCGGGCTTCAGAATTGCTAGTTGCTATTGCTTCTGAAACTGTGCAATAAATCTCTCTGCTAAAACCCTCTGGAATTCGTAAGAGTCCTTTCGTTTTCCACAAGAATAGGATTTAGAATCATAGAGTTTGAAGGACCAGCTAGGTTAGTGGTCTCCCCAGAGGGAAGAGGGTAAAAAAGGACTATATGTTGGTCGCAACAGAGCAATCAAAGCCCTGCCCCTTTGTTGGGATATTGGTTAGGATGAGACTGTTAAGCTGATTCTTAAGCATAATGAGTTTAAGTGTCAACCATACATTCAGTAGATATGTGTTTTCTTTCTGCATTTTGCTTATTTACTGAACAGCTAGTATACTTAGTCTTTTCTTTCCCTTTTGTTTTCAACATATCTGTGGGTTATATTTTAAAATATGTGTTTTGCTTTTCTTAGGTTGCTTCTTATATACGTTTGGCCAGAAAGCTAAGCTAAAGAACTGCAGTCGTGCATGGTTTGTCGTAGATAAAAATGTGGCCTCTGGGGAAGTTTTTGTGGTAAGTTTGCTTGCATTTGTACCGTTTGTGATTGCTGCCTAAAAGAATGTCGTTATTACTGGCCCAAGATTCTTGGCTTTTGCATACAAAAGAAAAACCAAAGCTGTTAAGTAAACCGTTGTCAAGAAGCTTTATTACATCCTGTTCAAACTAGCTTTTGATCAACAGAAAATTGAAAAGGATGTTGGCACAAAGTATGCAATAAATGGCAAGCAATGAAAGAAGTGATCAGACCATTGAGCTTCACCTTGGAACAAGCGTGCCTTCGTCTTAAGTGTTCCATTCCGTCTTTAGGTCAAACCATCATCCTGATGCTCTATTGGTAGTGATAGCCATTGTCGCAGGTTGGAAGGGATGACTTGTATAGCACATCCTTACAGTCACAGGTCACACAGTGTGACATCAGCACTGGGAGGGGCTGAGCAAACAGCAGCACCTTGATGGACATGCTGAAACAGTCCACTTGTTGCCTTTTACATTAATATTTCTCTATTTCCATGGATAATGTATGGATACACAAGTAGTCCTTATGTACAACTGCAATCATGTATTGACTTTGCAACTACACCAGTGATGAAACAGTAACTTTATGTCCAATTCTTGCATTTATGAGGATTGTAAGGCAAACAAGAATTGAAGTGAGATCATAACCATAGTTGTGTAGCGCTTACTAACTGCTTTGCTTAACAATGGAGTTGCCATTACTGAGGTCGCTAAATAGGACTACCTATACTTGATATGCTCCTTTAAGCCTGGATAAAATCCCTAAATTTATAAGGGAAGCAGTGGCTCCACTCTTGAAGCAGTGTTTTTGTTCACTCCTGATCCTTTAAAATATGACTTTTTGGAGATATAGTGCTCAATCAAGTTTAATATCTACCTACACAAAAACATCATTTCTCATTCATATTATCTCTGTAGCTTTAGCTATGTATAAGCTAATTATGGCCAAAACAAACCATGGTTAGGTTTTAGGACCAACACTTTCCTGATTTTTGCAAGAAACAAAACATTTCATAACAATTATATAGTGCAATGTTTCATGATCTTGGCAACTTTAAGATGTGTGGACTTCAATTCCCAGAATTGTGTGAGTTGAATCCGTACATCATAAGATTGAGGAACAACTGATATAATTTAACAGTATAAGCCTGTTGGTTTTAATAAATTATTGTATGACCCATGAGGGGTCAGCACCCTGGGGCCTGTGGTCCTTTGTAGCAATTGGAGACCCTTGTGATCATATTACCAGCAGCCAACAACATGGCTATTGAAAATTAGCAGATTATTTTCCTCATTTTGGAAGATGGAGCCGTAAGGTCTAGTATAAAAGGCTTCAGATAGCTTTAAGATAGTTCAAATAAAGACAGAAAAAAATATAAGGGAAAAAATAGAAATCCTAGCCAGCTGATTCTATATGGTATATAGCCTACTGTACTGTTTAGCATTGCCTTTTGGAAAATGTTAAATAATATTGAATTTGCCCACCCCCAGTGTTCCATCAAACTTGCCTGTGATTTTCTTTTTATGGTCTCCGCTTTATAAAACAAATAAAACAAAGATTCCTCCCAGATGGGTGAAAAGGAATGCAATAAAGATTGCCTTAATCATCACTCTGATAGAAAGCGGACCCAACGATTTGAGTTTTTAACCCCCACGCAAAGCAGAAGTTTTATTCTGCCTTCCAATTTAACCCTGACATTTTTTTTCTTTTACTTGTTGCTAATTTTATCTATATAATAATAATAATAATAATAATAATAACAACAACAACAACAATAATGCCTGGAGACAGCAGAATAGAAGAGAAAGAACTGGAGAAGATAACAAAATACAAAGACCTACAAATAGAAATAGAAAGACTGTGGCAAAAGCAAGCAAGGGTAGTACCAATAGTCATAGGCTCCTTGGGTGCAATCCCAAAACAACTGGAGCACCACTTGAACACCATTGGCATTGACAAATTCGCTATTAGTCAATTGCAAAAGGCGGCCTTATTAGGAACTGCTTCCATCCTGCGACGATATCTGTAATACCATCAAACATCCACATCTGCCTATCCCAGGTCCTGGGTAAGGACTCGATAGGTAGACAAAATGCCAAATCCAGTCTGAACATCTGGCTGACTGTGTAATGATCCATAATAATAATAATAATAATAATAGTAAAGTTGGGAGGGACCTTGGAGGTCATCTAGTCCAACCCCCTGCTCAGGCAGGAAACTCTATGCCATTTTGAACAAATGGCTGTCCAGTCTCTTCTTAAAAACTTCCAGTGTTGGAGCATTTACTGCTTCTGGAGGCAGGTTGTTCCACTGATTAATTGTTCTGACTGTCAGGAAGTTTCTCCTTAGTTCTAAGTTGCTTCTCTCCTTGATTAGTTTCCATCCTTTGCTTCTTGTCCTGCCTTCAGGCACTTTGGAGAATAGCTTGACACCCTCTTCTTTGTGGCAGCCCCTGAGATATTGGAACATTGCTATCATGTCCCCCCTTGTCCTTCTCTTCGTTAAACTAGACATACCCAATTCTAGCAACCGTTCCTTATATGTTTTAGCCTCCAGTCCCCTAATCAGCCTCCAGTCCCCTAATTGTGCTGAGATGCTGAGTTGTAAATTAAAATTTTTGTGTCCTTCTGAAGGCGCCTGGCAGGGATCACCCTGCGCTCTACAGAGACCTTTTACGGACAAGCAGAGTGCACTGGATTGCTGAGGATCCACCTGCAGAACTCGTTCACAACAAAATGATGGAGTGTAATTTCCGCTTCCTACACTTGATGGCGCTAGGTGACTAGTCTTTGTTAACTGAAAGACCTCGGTGGCATAAAGGGCACAGATAGGCCATTTATGGAAGGAAATATTTATAGAATGTTTATTATTTATGTTTATAAAAGGAAACATATTATTTGTTCAGATTACAAATAGCATCGGATATTGATGAGAATACAGATTTTGAGGTTTTAATTTCTGACTTTAATTGGGTTCGTAAAGGGTGTTTTTAAAAATCGAATTCTTTATTTTATTTTGGGGGTTTAATCTTTTAATTGTGTGAGCCTGCCAAAGTCACGTAGATGGGCAATCAAATCAAATCCATAAAGGTCAATCTCTTAATAGTTTTTTTTTTTTTAATTTGTAGTACCTTGTACGTTAACCCTAAATCAAGATGGATCAGTATGGTTGACTCTGGCTAAGCCAATCAGGGATCTTACAGCAGGGCAGGTATGTGCTGAGCCTTCTTCTCTGTGATTATCTTTCATTTACTAATCATTCCAGGACATATTTCCCAATAAATACACTCAGTTGCGCTTTTGAACAGATTGAATAGCAAAGTATGGAGCAGATTTTATTCATGCAATGATAACTGGACAAAAGAAGCAGTTTGTTCATACAATGTTATTGGTTGATTTATTAAACTATTACATATAAGTGAGTCAAAAATCTTAACTGGAATCTTGGTGCTATACATTGCTATTAACAGCTGAATGTTTTAACATGATCCAACATGGCTGATGTGATTCATAATAATTTTCCCTTGGGTTTTGTTTGATTCTCAGCACTGAGGGGAAAGTTTTATAAACATCTATATTGTGTTTGTCTGCTAGCAATGGTAATAATGAAGGGAATTAAGCAATATTTGAAGCCCTATAGTTATTTACTTGCAAGGAGGCCTAATTTACTCTCCAAGAAAAATATTTGCTAATAATGTTGAATGAAATGTAATAGAGAACATTCTTACATGCAGAAGATATCAGATATGATTTGGGGATCTCAGCAAAGGTGGGGGGGGGAGAGACAAGCCTGCTCTGTCTGCATTTATCCTAGATAAGATGGTCCACTTTTTTTCCTGGTTAAGATGGTTCAGTAGTCTAATGTTCAGTTAGAACTGTTTCTCAATCTCAGCAATTTTAAGATAGGTGGACTTCAACTCTCAAAATTTCCCAATCAGCTGAAGCTGGCTAGAGAATTCTGGGACTTAAAGTTCACCCATCTTCTCAGGTTGCTGAGATTGAGAAACACAGAGAAAGCTATTTGAGAATTTTGGGGGAAAATGTACATCCTTACTTGGTTAAATACAGTGAAACTCAACTCTTTCTCTGCCTTTTGTTGCCTTCTCACCACAGTTAACACAGCAAAAATAGCAACTGCAATGGAAGGAGGAGAATGACAGCTTTCATGATTAACAAAAAAGTGTTTTGAGGGCTTGTTCAGTTGCAGGTTTTATCAAGTCCTGTCATGCAAGTTGATGTTGTAGAATAGATTCTGTAAATAACCAAGAGTCTGTGAAAAAGAGTAGGATGTAAGAGGTCTACCCAGCTTGTCAAAAAATTCTCAGCATTAAGAAGTATCTGAATCACAATTGCTTAAAACTGAGAAATTTCAAATTTCAAATTGTGCATATTTTTAACAAAGGAAATAAAGCAGCTGAAAAAAGGGAGACTCCACTGAATTCCTTAATTCAGCACATTCATTCTAAGATGTGTGAATGTAATCAGTTGTGTTATATTACTAGATTATTATAGTTAACTCAATATTTCAGACTTTGGGAAGCTCTCTTTACCATGTGAATGGTAAATTATGATGATTTACTTAGATGCTATTTTTTATCAGTTCGATTTACACCGCTAAGATCACTAATAATTACGATAATAATTATACTAGTGATGAATTCACTCCCCCATCCCCTACTTTATTTGGCATGTTTAAAAGCTAAGTAGTCAGGTGACCCCCCCCCCCCAGGAGAAGTCTTCTCAATACAAAGCCTCACACTTCATACACTACAAATTGTCACTCTTCTGTTTTCCAGTTTGCTGTTTTCTACAAGGGAGATGAATGCCTAGGCAGTGGTATGATTCTGAGACTGGGGCCTTCGGTTTTTACTTTGCAACAGGGCAAGAACAGAGAAACTACCGGTGTGAATATAACAGCTGACGAGGTCACAGTACAGCCGACCAAATGACTTCTTGCTTTTTAAAAATGAACCAGAGGATTTAAAAAAAACCCAAAACAACTAGTTAATCAAAAGCTTTGGAATGATCATCAGATACATGAATGCACATCTGGATGTGTTTGGAATTTATCTGAAAAAAATAAAACAGTTGTGACTTATGAACGGACTCTTCTTGGTGAGAAAATGGTTACCTTTTCTCATCTCTTGAAGCCCAGCCCTGTGGAGAAGTTAAACAGAAGGCGACAACATCCAAATAAGTGTGTATAGGATTGCAATGTAATATATACTGTTTGAAGAATCCTGTTAAGATCATGCAAATAAGTTTTTTGGAATGTGGATTGTGGCTAAATCTACTGCTGGGTGATCACAATAGACTTATTTATCCTCTTTCTCAATATTTGCCTTTTGGTTGCCCATCTTGTAAACTTTCAAACCGGAAAGCCATTTTTGCAAATTGGAAGATAAAGTTACAGCTCAAAGATAGGTAAGAGAATGGAGGGTGAATGCTGGGGATATCTAGAGATCTCTTTTTCCCCCCCTACTTGTTGAAAAATGAATGAAGCTTCTGAAGGAACTCACAATGAAATGTCCTAGTATATGTTAATTGAAGTGCAATAACTAGAAAAATTTCTTGGCTCTTGAATGTGCCAGCACCTTCAGATAATATTTTGAAGAACCTGCTGGTATTTGCCTTTAACCATGAAAAAGCTGCCTTGTGTAATCTCTTCAGCTGTGTTTAGGTATTCTAGCACCCAACACAATTGTATTGGGAAGATGATTGGATCAGGTTCAAATTTTCTGTCCCTCTCATCTTTGTCATTCTCCACAGGTTAGAGCAGGGGTGTCAAACTGCTGGCCCGCGGGCCGGATGCGTCATCGTAAAACTGCGCCCACCCCATTGCCGGCAATGGCAAAAAAGTTCCGATACGTAGCGTGACGTCACGTGACGTCGCAAGTTTGACATGTCTGGGTTAGAGGGCACAGATCTCCAGTGAGGATCTTGCTTTTTACAAGCAGATGCCCCATCAAGCCTGGGACATGCCTAAGCAGAGCCATAGTTTACTGCATGTCTTCAAATCATGGACAAGAGGGGACTGAAGTAAGACTTCTCCTCCTTCTATGTCTCTAATGAGGGTGGAGAATAAGCCCCTTAATAAGCTAAAGCAGTGTTTCTCAACCTTGACAATTTTAAGGCATGTGGACTTCAACTCCCAGAATTCCACAGCCAGCATTGCTGGCTGTGGAATTCTGGGAGTTGAAGTCCACATGCCTTAAAATTGTCAAGGTTGAGAAACACTGAGCTAAAGCATAGCACTATAGTGTGGCACTGAAAATCATTGAAGAAAATGGCATTTTCCTGTTCTGCAATTTTAACAGAAATCATTTTAATGGCATATCTGCACTATGCAGATATGTGGGAAATGCTAGTCTTCTATACAGCCTGCTTATTTTAAAGAGGAAAATCTCACAGATTCATATCAAATCCAAAATTTGTATAATATTTTTTTTTCCTGTACTTTAAAAATGAAATAATGTCTCTTTGGGGAAAAGGGTATTATGAGTCAGATTCATAATTGCATATTATTTTAGAATTTTCATTTTTGACACAAATTACTGTCAAGTTGATGTAACATCATGAACTCTACCTATGTAATTAAATTATTAAATCATTCCTTTAGGTTTGAAAGCTTTTCTTATGTATTGCAAGCAAACAAAAGCTTATATTTTGTAAAGTAAAAATGCTTTAGATTTTAGTGATTATTTTACAAATAACCTGAAAGACGCATAGAACAACATTTCAGTCAATTAGCTTTTAATCATGTTTTCTATTTCAACGTGTGAGAGAAATATTTTGAGAGAAGAGGCTATGAGCAATGGTGAAGCATCAAGTTGGAACAAGCAGTTCTCCCATGAAGACCAAGGTTGGCTTTAGAGCTGCATCATAGCAACCAGTTTCTACAGTAACAAAATGATTCAGCCCACATTACAGGTTGTAGCATTTGCAACTACCTCCCCCACTTTTTTTCTGCCCAGACCAGAAGATGCTGGAATACCTGTACTATAAATGACTATATTCACAAAGAAAAAATTATGTCTGTAATAATAACCTTATCAAGATGATGTACATTTTGTCTCTTTCCTTCACTATCGGGAAATTACATACTATTAGTACAAATTTTTGTTTGATCTTTGGAGATGAAAAAATAACTTGGTAGGGAGGATCCTTACAATTACAAGTATGTAATTGTTCCCTTTTGCATGACAATTTAGTATCTTTACTAAGTCAAGGGAAATTATTGAAAATGACAGCAATGGGGCTTGGAAAGGCAATCTCCCTTCCTCAGACGGACTGATCCAGTTATTTCTATAGGTGCAGGCTCAAGGTTGAAATCAAGATGGCTGCTGCAAAAGCACAATTGTGTGCCATCTTAACTTTTTAAACTACACCTTGTGGACACATCTGGTTCTGGCTTTGATGTGGCACTGCTTGGAGCAGCTTAGAGCTACAGTAGCTGCTACTTATTTTAGCCTATAAAATGAAGTAAGCCTAATTAGCTTATCCAGCATGAATTTCAGAAAAGTCCTGCAATGAACTAAACGATTCTGGAACACTGAACCAGCTGAAATACACTCCACTGCACTTACCAAGCCCCAACAGTTGTCTTGATTTCCACCTGGTTCCTTAAGCCAAAGTGACATCTTCTGGAAGGTCATGCCATTGGGAGGCCATTAAGTGTACTACATGAAGGAAGTCCCCTTTATCATGCAAGATAGACTACCTCCAGTGTGGAAATGGAGAAGAGTGTCCTCTCAGCAGACATTTTTATGATGCTGTGGTGTGTGTTTATGTGCCAAGAATCAGCCCTGTGCCATGATCTTGATTCTGAAGATAGGATAACAAGACCTCCTGCTTGCATTTTGTTTAACATAAGATTGCAAACATTTAGGCAGCTAAATCTGGTACAAGCCAGATATTACCTTTTGTTATCAAGAAGCATATTAAAATCAAGAATAATCATGGGTTTAGTGTTAGTAATTAAGAGCAGTTACAGAACAAAACAACTCACAAAAATACAATTATATGATTCTAATCTCCACTTTCTCCTCAGCAAACGCCTTTACAAAATGATGACAAACCTTGCCTTGTGTGTTTTATGAGACATGCCTAGAAGAATTAAAGTATACTTTTTGCTGCAAAAATTATCTTTTTCACATATATATGAACTTGGAACTCAAGATAGCCCAGGGCAAAAAAGAACACTTTGTAAAAATTTCATGAAAATAAAGGTTTAACTATTATTATTTTATGTAAAATGATTCTATCAAGACTTACTGAATTATGAAAGTTGCGTTGCTAGTTTAGCAATATTTGTATTTGTGATAAATTAACAGATTTCATCTTTTAACACTACAGTAATTATCTTTCCGTCATAGACTCCCGAATACCTCTGATTATAATCTGATTTCCTTTGCAAATCCTTCTTGATAGATCTCACACTTTCAGACTCCTTTTCTACTATGTGTAGGGTGACCTAGTGAACCACCTGTTAATAAATATATTCGAGTGAATGTGATTCATAAAATAGTATCATAAATATGATAGACAAGCCATGATCTGTTGGGTTGTTTCAGAGATATGTCCTTACCAGATTTCTCAATGCCTTCAGGAATGGCAGAGCTTCTCATATACTGCCTTGGAAAATTTGGGATACATCCAGAAATGTATCTGCCTTGAAAATAATCAGTGTTGAACTATATAATACAAACATCAGGAGTGGACCACAGGAACTGTTTTTTTGAGACTTTGTATTATGTCATAAAATTTATATTTGATAATTTGTATGTAATAAAAAATTATAAAATTTGCCAAATTTCAATTCCACAGGAGTCATGGGGCCCAGATCTTGGATGCATTGTGTATGTTAATCCATCTGGGATATTTTGATTCAAAAATGGTTGCCATATGAAGCATCGTTTTGCCCAGGTCATGTCAACAGGAATTTTAGTACTGTAGTACTAAAGAAAGTACTATACTATTATAGATGAATCCTTATTAGAAACATCCCATATTTGAGTATAGAAAATTTTGTAATATCATGCATGAGAATATATACATGTTCTGGACATTTTCCTGAGATAAAATACTTTTAATGGACCTTTTGTCTTCTTAACCATTATGGCGTAAATTTATTTTCTAAAATTACAGAACCCTACTTGTTTGGGTTCAGAAACTTGAGTAGGATCAGGGAGAGAAAATTTTATCTATAAAGTCTCACTCCCACTCATTCTCTCTATAAAGTGATTAAGAATACAGCAGAGTAGACTTCCAGTTTTGTGCCTTAGCGAGACGGGATGCAGGAAGGCAGGGATCTGCCTTCTGCGCCCAATTTTGCCCTGCTGGGGGCCCTAAAAAGGGCCTAAAGTCACCCCAAAGAGGCGATGAAGAGGAGGGGTGCCTTGTTGATCACAGAGACATGGCAGTCTTTCCGTTCGATCCAAGGAAAGCCCTCCAGACCGGCAGGGGAAAGACTGGCTACATCCCTGTGGCTGGCCATTAGCTGCTGACAACTGAAGAAGCAGCACCAGTTAACACATTGTAAATAGCATGTTTGGAACTGGGTGAGAATATTGATCCTTTCTTTACTATTTTACAACTGAATTTTCTGGGAAAGGCTCCCAAGAAGCTAAAAACCTCCGAATGTAATGGAAATGGCATTTTAATTTTATGGGGGACAGAAACACACAATACTGAAGGAGAAGTAAGATAAAACTACAGCTTTGATAAATTTGAGAACTGAGATAACTGTTAAGATTTTCTTTGAAAAAAAAAACATTGAGGCTAAATATAAGAAATCAATCCTTTTTCTTATGAGTGGAAAATGGACTTTGAATGACATCTAGTGGTGGATTTGTGCACAGCAGTATAATTTGTTTCCTGGCTGTTGGTGACTCCTAGCTTGGGAGAACAGCTGGCAATAAAGGAAAATATTTTGGCATACCTATCACCCTGACCTTCCTGGATTATAAATACCTACTGAGCTTGGACTTTTAACTTCAAGAGCTAGTGGGAGAGAAAGAAAAAATTGACCTTGGATTACGTCTGGTTGGGAGAGACTTTTGAGCTGTTTTCAGGGAGGTTGAACATTTTGAACACTTTGAACATTGTGGATTACAACCTTACTTGGCTGACAATTTTTGAATACTTGAGACAAAGGATCACTATAAAATATTGCTTTCAGGACTGGACCTATACTCTGGAAGCTACTGGATTATAAAGGCTACATATAAAGACCAGAAAACTAGAGGAAACTTTGATCTACTCTTACTGATACTGGTGATACTAGAGAATCTCCAGGAACGAGGCCTCAAGAAAAAAACAAACACTTTCCAGAAGGAAATATACTCTGTGCTACAAATAATTCACCAAACAATTGTTGCATACAAAGAGAACATAAAAAGAAATCATAATAAGACTAAAAACAATTTAAACAACATAAATGAGCAAATCTCCAAATTAAAACCAACTAGAAATTTCTCAGATAACAACTACAAAATATGAACAAATAAACCAGAAATCAGAAGACGAAACAGAAGAAATGGATTTAGAGATGGAAGAGATAAAAGAAGGGAAATATAAATGACCATATACAAACAAAATACTGCAAGACTTAGCTATAACAATGAAAATACAAAAGGACCCTTTACCCTTTAGTTCTGCAAAATAGATCTGATGGCAAGGAAGAAGTTTTTAAAAAATGGAATATAGAGCTGTTAGTGGAAATGTCACAACCTGGGAAACAGGGAATGAAAAGACAAATGGAGGGAGAAAAAAACTGGGAGTTGTTTAAGGAATACAAATGGACAGAATCCCCCCCCCCCAAAATACCCTACCTAAATTGTCTTCCTCATGCCAAGCAATTTTCACAAAAATAGAAAGAAAATTCCTGAGCAATCTAATTGGAAAGCTACTTGGAAAAGAAAGAAAGTGAGAGTTAGATTTAAAAAAAAGATTTGACCTTTTAGAGGGGGCATTATATGTTTAAATACTTGTCTGAATAAGATTAAAAGAACGGATGATCCTTAGATAAAATTAAACTTTTATAATGAAAGATATGATTTAGATTTAAAATAGCACTTTTTCTTTCTTTTTTTGATAAGGGACATATGAAAATAAGAGGATTGATATGAGTAAAAAACTTTAGCTATATAAATGTAATTAATATTGAGAAAATTATAACTGACAAAGATGTTTTAAATACTGATGGGAAATCAAACCTTAACAAGAGCACAAAAAACAAGATATTAATTGATGAGCTGACATTATTGATTTATGAACTGATATTTTTGTTATTTGTATGATATTAGTAAAATATGATGAAGATGCTTATATCTAATTTTGTATACATTAATAGTACCAAAACTTGTAACTGTGTAATGAGGGGGAAATGGGAAAAATATGGAGAAGAAAGGAGGATCAGAGAAAAAATACTGGATTGTGTAGTATTGAACAGATTTATATTGAAGAAGTTAATGTTAAATATCTGAACCCAGACAACATGTTGTTTACTAAAGACCAAAGATTATAATTCTTAAAAATTAATAAAACCTTTATATAAAAAAGAATACAGCAGAATAATCTGAACAGTTTTATTTTAATTCTTACATTTAACTTTAAATTTTAAATTAATTTCAGAATGAATTCTGAAAATTTCAGATTTAATGGCATCTGCAAAGCTTTTTGCTGTTGGGGTGGGCAGAAACAGTCAAATACAGGTGGTCTTCGACTTACAGCAGTTCATTTAGTGACCATTCAAAGTTACAACAGCACTGAAAAAAGTCGATTCACAGTAACAACCTTAGTAGCATCCCCACGACCATGTGATCAAAATTCTGATGCTTAGAAACTGGTTCATACTTATGACCACTGTTGTGTCTATCTTTTGATAAGCAAAGTCAACGGGGAAGTCAAATTACTAACTATCCGCTGCAATGATTCATTTAACAACCATGGCAAGAAAGGTTGAAAATGGGGCAAAACCTATTAAATGTTTCACTTAAAATTTGGGGCTCAATTGTGGTCATATGTTGAGGACTACTCGTATTCACTGCCCATGAATTCCTTACTGATAAGAAATTGGAACCCAAGCCTTCAGCTGCAACTGCACTAATAATATTGTTGAAATTTAAATTGGGAAGATGCACATAGAATATAACAGAGAGAAAAACGATACTGTACAAATGTGAATGTGCTGATTACTTCTTGGAGAGTCCCAAGTATGACTTAGAACTAATAAAAGAAAAAAGTATTTGATTCAGAAACAGATGTCTATCATGGGAGAAAATGTGTTTTTTGTTTGCACTGGCTGTTGAACTTTGCTGAAGGCTGCAGGCAGCTGTGCCAGCAGCTGAAAAAGGCTGATTCAGAATCACATCTTTCAATCATTAAATTAAAATTAATTTTCTAGAATGCTCTTTATTTCTAGGGTGCTTGTTTTAGTGTCATTTTGTTCTTGTCTTTCATAGCATTCTGTAGATAATTTTGATTTTATATAAAATCACAGCATGTAAATAATAAATTCACAAAGTGTCATTTTATGGAAATAAATGGTTGTCATAAAAATACAAATAAATTCAAAACTTTAATTTACTGTTACATTTTCTCAATTGTGCTCAAATTCCAGTGTTTTGAACTTTAATAAATATACATTTTTAAAATTCTCCAGTGTCTAAAATCTGTCATAAATTGTAAAAAATAGGTTCTTATTTCCTCTGTGGTTAGCACACAGCTGGTGTTCTGATCAAAAATAACTAACAACATCTCATTGGGCAAAATATACACACAGATGGAACATCATTTAGCACATATTTGACGAATGATAGGAAAATACACATTCAATTTTTTTACATCAAAGTTTTATGCAGCATGAAAGCAATATATACATATTTTTAAAGAGCATGACTCTGTCCCTCTTCTAAAAAGGCCTCATGGAATCAAGATTGATAAAAAAAATAATTTAGCAAACATTCATTATATATGGGATTTTTACCTAGGTTTGAAAAAAAGTAAGATTTGTACACATAATCTTTAAAAACAGAATAACCAAACCTCCAATCCACATTAAACACTTTTACAATTCACAGGGTAAATAATTTAGGTAGATTCTTAATTCTCCCACTGAAAAATGGGTGTAAAAGTCTATAACTTAATTGGACCATGTTTATCCATTAACATCTGCTTTTCTATATGAAAGGGGGGGGGGAAGCAGCAAGAGTTCTGAGAAAGTATCATTAAATATGAAACACAGCTGATGTTCAAAACAAGAACATCTGTTCTTCTCTCCATTAATGAATATTATTCTCTATATCAGCATTTTTCAACTTTGGCAACTTGAAGATGTGTGGAGTTCAACTCCCATGTTGGCTGAGGAATTCTGGGAGTTGAAGTCGACACATCTTCATACTGCCAAGGTTTAGAAATACTTCTCTACAGCATAGGTCACCAACCCTCAGTCTGTGGTCAGGAAATGGACCGCACCAGTGGTGGGCAAATGCGTGAGTGCATGAAGCTGCATTTGCATAAGCAGTGCACACATGCACAAAACTATCTCCACTCCTCTGCAGAGTGGGAAAGGTTGGGGACCACTGCTATACAGTATAAGAAAGAGTCTTTCTCACAAGGCAATTCTGGGCACTTGGGTTGTTTTGGATAATGATTGCGTATGTGGGAACGTATGTGTGCATTGTCAAAGTCTATAAATTACATTGCTTGATAATTTAAGAGATGTTTAACGGCAAACTGAAATATTTTAACTTTCAGAGCATCCATCAAGGAATATGTATGCTTTCTCAGGATTTACAGGAATTCAAAAGTTCAGTCTTGATTTGAATCAATATAAGCCAGTTTTCTTAGCAAAATAAATGGTCTGGTGATTCAAGTCTACATAAGAAAAATTTTAGATTCTGTGCAGGTTCATTAATTAAATCATATCTGGTATGCATCTGCTCATTTTCTTATATATTCACACAAAGTGAAGTAGTCTGGTAGCATCAACTAATACATTTTATTAACAGGTAAAAAACGCTTTTGTGAATGGTTTTGTTATTCAGACTCCTAATGTTTTGCTACCATCATTAATACAGCATTTTCCTCCTACAATGTCACAATTGAAGAGAACGTGTTTCTGCAGTTAGAAGTAATACTAAGTATAAACTAGGGCACAAATAAAACTGGAAATGATTGATGTAAATGCTTTCATATTAAGCACAATTAAGGGGGAATTTCCCTCTGGAGGACAGGGAAGTCAATGAGCGAATATAAGATGCTGAATTATGAAACATTAATTCAATCTGAATGTGTAAAATTGTGCCTCCTACCCCATTCTTCTGATTAATAAAACTCCCAGCAAACAAAATCCATAGTGGTCTTAAAAGATATTTTGACTTCATTTTTTTTCCTGCAGACGACATTTTCATCAGACCAAATTCGGAACCTATAAATCTAAATTTAGAGTAAATTACAGATTTCTTGAAAAGAAAAAGGATTATTGGATCTTCATAAACATCCAAACATTCCCCCCCCCACGCTTTTTAATTGGAGATGCAAAGACAGAAATGAAAATGAGTTCAGAAGTAAATACTGAGCTTTCATACAGCTACTTCTAGTAATATTTTAAATCCTTTATGTAAATTATCAATTTGGTCATCATCATACTACTATATATGATGGGCCACTCTTATCCTGATATTTCAGATCTGAGGAAAAAGGCACTTTGGCTAAAAGATCACAGCTGACTGAGGCCACTAGGAAATACACAGCTAAGGCAAAATTATTTGAATTAGAGCAGTTCTCAAACTGTAAGTCAGGAATTCAGAAAAGGGGTTTTAACAAAGACAAAGAAGCAAGCAAATTGCCCCTGAGAGCTCTCAAAGCTTCTTGCTTTATCCATGCAAGCCCAAGAGGCAGTTGAAGTATTAAAAGTTTGAAAACTTCAGTGAGATGCATGTTAGAAATAAATGATTACGGTGGTATATGTTTTGTCCAATGCTAAGTAAGCCCAGTGAAATTATCACTTTTATCCATGGGAGAGGATTCATATCAGTTTAGGTTGTAGTCTCAGGATTCATGGCCTAGGCCAGTGTTTCTCAACCTTGACAATTTTAAGGCATGTGGACTTCAACTCCCAGAATTCCACAGCCAGCAACGCTGGCTGTGGAATTCTGGGAGTTGAAGTCCACATGCCTTAAAATTGTCAAGGTTGAGAAACACTGGCCTAGACATTTCCTATCTTATATCTTTTTTTTTTTGTTTTGCTTATATATAGGCTTTCTAATAGTAGTTTGATTAATTCTATATTGGCTTGAGTTAATGAAATTCCCCATGTATTTTACCCGTCTGCCTGAGAAGAATTATTTGTGGGTCTAATCATGCCTGAAACATTCAAAATAAAGGCAACAAAAAATGAAACACTAACAGAGCTGCTCTTTTCTTCCAACTGTTTTAACAAAATGCTGTAAAGATATGTACCTCTGACCAAGAGGTTTCATTTATTTTAAAACCCTCTCAACTTTTGCTAAAAGATGGAGTAATTTAAATATTCTGAGACTTGTTCTAAAGCAGTGGTTCTCAACCTGTTGGTCGGGACCCCATTTGGGGTCGAACGACCATTTCACGGGGGTCGCCATTTTTTCCCCCTTTTCCTTAGCTGTGCTACTCCCTTTTATTCTATTGGCTTTTGAAAGCCAATAGAATAGACTCTCTTGAATAGAGTCTAATTCTATTGGCTTTCAAAAGCCAATAGGAATTGTCCAGGCTGTCTCTGCCCTGCTGAGCCCGCCAAAAGTCCCATTCTGCAAACGGCGCTGCACCAGTTGAGCAGACCTCGACTTACGACTGGTTGAGTAGTCCTCGACTTACGGCCGGTTGAGTAGTCCTCGGCTTATGACCAGTTGGGGGTCGCGGCATTAAAAAGGTTGAGAACCACTGTTCCAAAGAGTGAAGTATGGGAACAAAGTGTAATTTTGTTTTTTAAAAGAGTAACATGAAAGGGGGGACAAGCTTCAAAAGTTAAATAAATTTCGGCAGAATTAGATTATACTATTAAAAATTTATACTAATTTCAAAACAATGCTGAAGATTGGCTATGGACTCCACCCAAGGGGGAGAAAGAATCTAAATATGCTGAAGGATGCAAAGAGGACTAGACTGCCTAAGAAATCTACCAGAGATGGATTCCTACTCTGTGCCAAGCTATAAGCAATGGCTTATAAACCATAACTGGATCCACACAACATGTTAAGGCACAAATGAACAATTGCAACTTAATACAATGAAGAAATCCAGTGAGACTCTGAGCACATGCAAAAAATATAGACCTGATATAAAATATAAAACAGTACACATTGCAGCCTTAAAAACATTTCAGATTCATATTATAAATGAATGAATTTAGATATCCTAAAATGTCAGTCTTTTTTAAAAAGACTCACAAATCAAGCTTAGATTCTTCTCCTTTTCCCTCTCTGCTGAAATACCAAATACAAGTAAACTCATGCAATTCTTTTTTAATATAAAAAATATCAAAGTTCTTTGCTCTCCTGCTATCAATTTTTTTTAAAAAAACCCAGTAAATATATGAAATGTACAAAAGAATTGCCATATAAAATATATAAAATTATCTACAGCTATACATAGAGGGATTTATTTATATATATATATTTATAAAAACAATGTACTTTAAGGCAAGGTGTCCCTCACATATTGGATAGAAATTGGAGAAGAAAAGAAAGGTGACATGATGGAATACGTTTTCCTCCTTTGGCAATCCTGCTGAAACTGAGCAGAACCCCAGCATAAAATCAGATGGGGATTAATAATACATCTTGTGTTATTATTGATGATTTATTCCTCAAAGGTGAGTCTCTTGTTCAGTTGCAATTCCTCTGATCTATACCCCATGCAGTATTGCCATGGCTCAGACCACATTTCAAAGGCCCCATTTTTTTATTTTTTTGCAGTAGTGAATTCCATTTTTCTGGTCTCCATATGGCACAATTGATGCAGTCAGGCAAGTACTTTGGAGCGCCTATAACTGTAACTTCACTGAGCAACTCACAGGAAATTGTGGAATTGTCACAAGTAGGTGTGGATTCCCAAAGTGACAGTCTTGGCATCCTCACTCCATGGCAAATGGCAAATGAACTGCAGACTCAAATGCAGACTTGAGTTGTGCCAACCACAATGTTACAGCAGAGTCATTATCCAAGGTAACAGAGTCTTCACTATTTCCTGATGATTCAAATTGAAGTTTCATTACTGCCTCTGTTCGTGAGAAGAAGTAACCATGCAACTTAGGGTTAAATAGTGCCAAGCTGACAACTGCAAGTGAAACTACTAGATTATCATAGTTATGTTACTATGCAGAATAAGAGCCATGCTTCAACAGCTAAGCTTCCACAAGTGTGGGCCATTTTTGAGTGCAAAAGACCAAAGTGAACAGAGAATCCTTGATAAGTAATATTGGTAGGGGGGGGGGTCAGAGTCTTAGATGAAGATAACTGATAAAGGAAATGTTTTGGGAGAAGACAGAAATGAAGTTTGAGAACACAAATCGAGTTTATCCAATTCGATCACCGAGATTATACTAAATCAGATTTTGTGACTCAGATGTGTCACAAAAGTGTTTCAAGTTAGCAATGTGGAAGGTGTTGAAGGACATGAAAGGGAAATAGAGGAGGAGAAGAAGCAAAGCGAAGAACAGATGGTTCTGATGCTAATTCCTGAATGAATGTCCAAAACAAGCTACTGAAAGAATTAAATGGTAAGTCTTTGGAAAGAAATAAGCACCAGAAACTCAAGAGAAATAGCAACAGTGGGAAAAGCATGGTAAACATGCAGACTTAGCACTCACTCAGAATCCGAGTTATTCTCAGCTGTTATTGTTCCCATGTGGACATTCATGGCTAAGCCATTCATCTGTTCTGGAGGATTTTCTCTTCTTGGGTTTTTTATTGTTACTCCAGAGTCTGAAGTGGAGCGAACACCATTGTTAGTCCCAACAGAAGTAGTTCTAGGTGAGATCGTAGTTTGATGATAGTCTGACAATTTTTCTCTTAGTCGATTCTTCATATTTTTGTCCACTAATGGAGGAGGGTAGGTGATTTTATTTTTCAATATGCCTAACACAGGGAAGAAGAGCATATGGGCATCGTATTAATACAATAAGACAAAAAAACCAAAATGTTCATTTAGTAAAAGGCAATGCTTTGTGCATATTTATGCTTGACATGAAGAATATTTCCATTTCAACTTCTATAATACTCTTCACTTGAATTATCTGATGCCCATCTGGATATGACCTGCCCCACCAAGCAAATGTAGGGTCAAAAGGAAAATGTTACCATTTAATCGTAGTTTATGGTGCAAACTATTTTAATAAGGAAGTAGGATTAAAGCACTGAAGGAAGTCCCCCCTAATGCAAAGAAATTTTGGTTTAAGATTCACTTATGGCTGGAAAAATGACTAAAATACAGATAGAATTTAAGCCAGAACTTTTTCTGTTAGGAATATTAGGACTTAATTATGGAAAAGAGAATCAATATTTAATATTACATGTATTGACAGCTGCAAGAATAGTATTTGCCCAATCTTAGAAAAATGAAAATCTACCACCTGACCAGACTATAATTATGAAAATCTTAGAATGTGCAGAAATGGATAGACTAACTTTAGAGATTAAAGATAAAGAAGATTCAGTTTATTTTAAAACATGGGAAAAAAATTATCAATGGTTAGCAATACGATAGAACGAGAAAGGATGGTGAAGTTTAACGGGATGAATGATAATTATTAACTAAGCTTTACTTTTATGATTGTTATTATTAGTGATTATAACTGTTTAGTATTATATTAATTACTGTCATTTAATATTTGTACCCGGACGATAGTCTGCTTGCTAAAGTGTTGAATTTTTTATTGGGGGTATCCCCAGGATTGTACCTACCCCTACCCTTATCCCAACCCCATCCCCTAATCCTACCCAATACCCATACTGATCTTATCCTTCCCTTACCCTTATAAAACTCAATAAAACATTTACAAAAAAAAAAAAGGTATTGGAATTTCTGCCACTTCACATATGAAGCTAAGAGAAATAGAGGCAGGTCAGAATGTCTTTCCCTGTCACAAACCAACATAACAGTTCTTAACAGTCAGTCAGATTACAAATAAAGTATTTTAGAAGTATACTTGCCAATATATGAAGTGGCTTTAAACTACAGCAGTGGTGGCGAACCTATGGCACGTGTGCCAGAGGCGGCACTCAGAGCCCTCTCTGTGGGCACGCATGCCGTTGCCCCAGCAGAGTTCACCAGAATAGTGAGCATGTGGTGTTTGGAAGCGACGGGGCATGAAGTGAGCGAGCAAACGGCATTGGCCCTCTGGGGATGCCCCGGAGATGGTGAGGGATTGGTCCCCGCCACCCTGGTCCTAGACCACCCACCCCAGCCATGCCCACCCAGTCTGACATGACCACAGCTGTGACCACCACAGTTATGCCCACCCAGCGGCCATGCCCGCCCAGTGGGCCACGCTCCCCCTCTCCCTGAGAGCACAATGCTGATGCGGCCCTGGCACTTTGCAATAAGTAAGTGGGTTTTGGGTTGCATTTGGGGCACTCAGTCTCTAAAAGGTTCGCCATCACTGAACTATAGCATTGAATTCTGAGAGCCCTTATTTTTCATTGCAATGCGATGAACATTGAACAATCTGAGAGCCCTTATTTTTCATTGTAATGCAACTTTCATAACAAGGACTATATTAGATGAGGCTGAAAGTTCATGTTTCAGCAACTTGTTTCTCACAATGGCCACAGAGATCTCTCTAGACAAGTGAAGCAAAAGGTTTTCTTTTAGGATTGTTCTCTAGCAATCAACATACATGATAGGTCTGAGCCTGAAGGCATCACATAATTAATAATGATACTATACTCCATGTATGTATATTCTCTCCTATTAAAGCCACATAATTTTGCAGTAGTGGATTTCATAATTTAAACCTTCTTTGATACCTTTCCTCTGTTCTGGTGGTTGATGGTTTTGATGAGTGAGTGGTTTATTCTCCTTTTGCTGTCCCTCTTCCTCTTTTTCCGGAGGTATTTCACTGCTGTGATTCACTTGATTTTCCTGATGTAGTTCTACATTAACCTTTGTTTCCACCTTCAGTTTTTGTTTTGCATTTGGCTCTTCCTCATCACTTGCATCGATGCCTTCAGATGGCCAGTAGGGTTTCACATGGTTGGGCACCGTATCAACTGCAGAATGCAAAATATTTAAAACACAATACACAAACATACAGATTTTTGAACTAAAATTTCAATGAGCAACTCTTCAAATTTTGACAATTATCTTCAACTTAAGATGAAAAAAAACCATCAGCAAGGAAAGACTTTTCTATTGCTCACTGTTCACAGACAGATTCTTTATGATGCTCAGTAACCAGTCCATCAAACACATTGCATAGATAAAAGTAATTAGCATGCCAATCAAGCTGCTGAGCATCTCTCATATTACAGGACAGAATTTGCCACAGCTGAAGAAATACTGTATAATCCTTTGAAACTAAAAGTCAAATTTGTAAATAAAACAGATCAGAATGATCAGGAAATGCAATTAAATGTGGAGTTAACAGCTTGTGGCAGGTGTCAGCATAAAACAGACAAGAAACCCCTAACAACTTCAAAATCTCCTTTCCTCCATATGCTTAATCTAGATTTGGATGGAATAACTCTTATATTACCCTCAAAATTCAGTGATGGAATTTCTATAGGTTTTTTAAAAATATTTTAAATACTGCACTGTCTTTACAAGGAGATTGAGGTTATGAATATCTGAATTGTACAGATGGGGTTTTCAAGTAAGCAACATATTGTCCTCAAAGAATCACATACTGTCTGGATTTCTTGGCCTTAAGTCTCCTTTTTTTTTTTAAAGGGGAAGCTCAAGGGCTTATACTTTTCACCTTTAGGAGTGCTGTGGACTGGGACTGGGACCCGCTCATTGTTTTTCAAAGTGCCAGTGTTCCATTTCTTCTCCACGTCTATCACATCTTCCTCACTATCTGACGAGTGAGAGGAAGCGTACGAACTGCTGTGTTCATCAAGGGACAGTTCACTGTCAGAATCAGAATCACGCTCTGTGGACAAAAATAACCGCTCAGCCAGTGAAATGAGCTGCGACAAATGTAATTGAATTTTGCCATAGATTTTCCACAACTACATTTTACTATAGGCAGCAATACAGCCAAGTGGGGTGATAAGAGATAAGATAAGATACTAGAAAGCTGCAGTGTGAGTAAAACTTAACATTGGTAGCTAATTTCTCTTTATGCATAATTGCCTGGGTTTGTTTTTTTTTCAAGAAAAAGGTAGTTCTTGGACTCCTTTAGCCATAACTGTTTTTTTTTTAGTGTGGCAGTAATAAGCATTTGTGGTAGATGGGGTCAGCTGAACATGTAAGCCTTCAATCCCCAAATCATCATGAAGACACAGGAGAGTCACCTATTGTGAGGTTCCACTGGTGAGGGAAGACTTAGATCTGGGTTGTCCTAGTCCTACTCCATCATCTTAACAACTATACCAAATAAAAACCCAGATGTCCATAAGCCAAATCCAAATGCTTTGCATTTTCTCTCTCCTTCTAATGGGTCCTAACGATAATGACAGAAGATGTAAATTGTTGTAATATATAGTAAGCTGGCTGGAAGGATGTCTTCCAGCACGTGCTCTGCAAATAATAGCTAATAATAGCTAAAGGATCAAGGGGAGCCACATTCAAATGCTTGCTAAATCAGGATCACTAACTTAAAATACATGGTCCAAACTCTTTGGATTTTCACTGAGCATTTTAATTATTTTTTTTCTCCTTTGAAACCAATGATCTACTTCTGTTTTCCTCATTGGTATGGCCTTACCTTTCCTACTGTTAAAATCTCTGATTTGCTAAGATGGTCAAAACAGTTGCAAAACAAATGTAAGCTATCTGTACTCCATGGGTCTACTCTAGCTGATGGTACTTGATAATTAAGCCACCATCCTGTGCTTTTTAGTTTGAACCAGGTTAATAAAACTGAAGTAGGAAATATGGCCCTGAAAAATAGAAAAAAAAGTATTATTGAAATCCCGTGGATTTTGTATTTCTCTTACCATTGGATTTTGATGGCTTCCTTTGAAAGATGGAGGAATCTCCTTCAGGATTACCAGCTCTTGCTTGACTTGATATGCTATGTTTCTGGGCAGCTTCATCTCTACTAAATCAAATAAGTATATAAATAAATCTTTCTAAATCAATGCTTAAAAATATTAAGCAAAACTAGAAATTATAGCATATTTTGTCATATGAGCCGAGGTGGCGCAGCAGTTAGAGTGGAGTATTGCAGGCCACTTTAGCTGACTGTGTTCAGCAGGTCAGCGGTTCAAATCTCACCGGCTCAAGGTTGACTCAGCCTTCCATCCTTCCGGGGTAGGTAAAATGAGGACCCAGATTGTTGGGGGCAATGTAAATATATATATATACATTGCTTACCGGTGTACACCGCTTAGAGAGTGCTTGCACTTAAAGCGGTATATAAGTCTCATAAATAAAATAAATAAATAAATAAATAAATATGGTTGTAAGGTGGAAAGTGGAATAAGAGAACTATTGTTCATCGCCGTTCTTTGTCTGATCAAACTGCATGGCACTTGCAAGAGGACAAAGAAAAGATACTCCATAAGAACAAATCTTTCTTTGCAGTTTGCAGAGACACGAGGCAAGGACAATTTGTGCAAAAGGGAGAACACATTATTTTGTTTGCCGAATGGGCAAGGAGTCATTTTATTCATTAAAAAAAAGAAAAAAAAGAAAAGAAAAGGAAATCTGGAAAACCATGCAGCATCACCTGATTACTGAGGATAGAAGCAAGTTAGTTATTGTGATTGTTGGCTGACCTGACGGTGCTTTCTAGGGAGACGGTGGATTCCCCAAGTGTGGTTCGATACATGTTTGGTTCTTCAGTATACGTATCATTGCAATTCAGAGACCGCTGAGAGAGAGAGAAACAGGGAGAAAGAAAATGTAGGAAATTAGCTGGAAAGCAAGGTTACTAAAAACAGATTAAATAGATAATATTTAAAAGTAAGAGTTATGTTTACAGGTAGGTTGTGATCAGTGCAACTTTGAATAGTGTGATGTTCGATTTAGGGCAAATTATAAATTAATAGTAGGTTGCATTTAATGCAAGCAAAAATTCAGTTAGTCGAGGAAAGCACAAAAACTAAGAGGCTCATTTTAAAGAGTTACAGCAAAACACAGGAGAGAACAGATATGCCTTGGATATGGGCTGATCCTGTTTTATTAGCTTACAACAGTTCCTTTAGTGCCGTTCGAAATTACAACGGCACTGAAAAAAGTGACTTATGGCCATTTTTCACACTTATGACCGTTGCAGCATCCCCAGGGTCACATGATCACAATTCAGACACTTGGCAACTGACTCATATTTATGACGGTGATGGTGTCCTGGGGTCATGTGATCTCCTTTTGCAACCTTCTGCCAAGCAAAGTCAATGGGGGAAGCCAGATTCACTTAGCTCCTGTATTACTAACTTAACAACTGCAGTGGTTCGCTTAACAACCGGGGCAAAAAAGTTCGTAAAATGGAGCAAAATTCATTTAACAAATGAATCTCGCTTAACAACAGAAATTTTGAGTGAATTGAGGTTGTAAGCCGAGGACTCCCTGTATTTTACTAAAAAGCATATACGATTTTTAATTTAAAAAATTTAATTGCCTATTTCCATCATACTAGAACCAATTATCCTATTTTTCTACGTAACTTTGAATAGTGAAAATTCCAATAATGTGACCATTTCCTGGGATTCATTAACCATACAGATCAAGTCCTACCTGTACAATCATACATATATCTAAAGTTTTACTGGGTTATACGCTAAACATGGCTTTCTCCAAAGTCTTTTAGCATAAGAAACAAATCCCACGTGAAGCCATTCTTACTATCTTTCTTCCTACTTGCTTCTTTGTTTTCTTTGGGGAGGATGGGACACTCTAGATTAGGGGTCTTCAAAGTTGGCCCTTTTATAACTTGTGGACTTCAACTCCCAGAATTCCTCAGCCAGCATGCCTGGCTGAGGAATTCTGGGAGTTGAAGTCCACAAGTCATAAAAGGGCCAACTTTGAAGGCCTGTGATCTAGATTCTTGGCAATTTGAAATGGTACACCCCATAAAGTCTCACATTATGTAATGAACCACAGTCATGGCCCTAGTAATTAAGTGAGTCTTAAACTCTTTAAAGATAATCAGATTTTAGTTAAAAGAAGGATGAGCCTTACTAATCTTTTGCTTACCTCACACAATTTTGCTTTTAGGAAGCAAAGAGCTACCGGTACTTCAGTAAAACACTTCTAATAATAAAAGGAAACATTTTGCTTTCTAAAAAAAGGATTAAGAATAATCAAACTTTTCATTTCTATTTATAATGGTAAGACATTTGGTCCAATTAATTTCTTCTATCTGTACTGTAAGCAGGGCTATCCGATCCGAAGCTTAAAAAAAGAAGGTATACATGCATATCAACTACAAAAACATTTATATAATTTGCATATATATTATGTGAATTAATCAATGCAAATAAACATTATTTTTTACTCCAACAATCTCAGATTATATTGGAATAAATATATGTGGATCTGACTGGAGTAAATACAGAAATACGATTTGCATTTCTTTTTAGTTCTGTCTTTTATTTTATTTTGTTATACAATTATTGTTCTGTGGTTTGTACTTTATAGCTAATCAATAGATTATTACTAACAGCAGAGAGAATGCCTGCATTATTTGGGTCTCTACCATGAAAATACACAAACTACCTCTTAAGTCCCAAATTCCAGTATCTCTAAATCATTCAATGTGAAGTTACTCTTTCCACTTATTCGAATTAAGGCCTCACTCTGTCCTATCAATGCTTGCGCACAGCTTGTTCCTGCATGACACTTTCTATCATGTTTAATCTAGTAGTGCCAAAGACAGTGACAATAAATTCCTTGCCACTCTCCTCTTGCATTAATGGGAGATAGCATATTCTCCTCAATCCCAAAACATTTGCTGAACCAAACCATGGAAACTGCCTGAAGCTACCTTGTGATTAAGTCCCCCATGTGTTCACTGTGGCCTTCTCTTGATGTTTTGCCACCATTTGTGACCAAGACTGAATTTGGTTCAGAGCATGAACAAAAATAGGATCCAAGTCAAAATATATAGTCAGCTTGATTTTTAAGTTCTTTACACTTTAAATTCTTCCCAAATCCCACATAAATCAAGTCCTTCTGGCTGCCTGGCACACCCATTCTAAGGCCATTGTTCTTAGTTACAATTTCAATTAAATATATGTAATAAACCAGACCATTTGAACTGCCAATCAACAAGAGAACCAATCAGCTGCTCAGAATTTAAATATAGCTTCAAACAAACAACTAATTGCATGACCAACTGACCACACTGGCTCCTTATAAGCTAAGGTGAACAGGACAAGAAAATCCTGATGATGATGTTACCTAGTTTGGTAATGAAATGTTCAGAAACTATATTGAAACAAGCTTGGAGATCAAACCACTGCCAACATTAAAACCTGAGCTACAAATATTTTCAATTATTTCAATTAAAAATATCTGAGTCTCAAACTGAATTATCAAAGCTGAATGATTTTAGAGGGAGAAAAAGAAATATATAAAAGAGAATTCCAAACCAATCAATTTTAAGGGAAATGTCTATGCAAAGTAATTTCTCACAGTTAACAGGGTGGCTCTAGTTGTTGTGGAGTCATCTGGAAACGACTTTTTTCCATTGAATGTATTCTTCAAATGCTTCCTCACTTCCTTGTTGAATATACAGTGGAAAAAAAAGATGACCAGGCCCTAGATTGTTATGAGGGAGGAGAAGAATAAAATAATATGTAATTGTTTTATAAAGATAAACAAAGTGATTAGATGATAATTTTGTAAAGATGTTTCATGAAGACATTATGATAGTATATAACATATACTAAGAAACCAACATGCAAAGTATGATTTTATTATAGGAAATGTAGCTGCATAAAAGGACAAACCTAGGCAAAACTTAAAAAGGAAAAAAAAAGGAAAACATGAAAAAGACTTAAAGGTGTGAATGCAGTAGCATCTTTCTCATAGTGACTAGCTTTTAGAGCCATGTGTTTTATGACTCTGGAGTTAGTATAGTAAAAGCAAGTTAATGGGTGACTTCTATAGTGGAAAGCTGAAAAAATAACCTAAAAGAAGATAATGGCAAACCAGTTCTGTACTTTTGCTAAGAAAATAACACCGACTTGTTTTGTTCATTAAAAATTGGAGAAACATTAGAGCAAAATCAGGCATCAAAACTATTCCTTCATTATTCTGAAACAGCTGTGCATTTTAAAGAAGGCAACTCATTTATGGAGGCTGTCTCGATAAAATTTCCTGCTTTCCACTGAATAAAGTAAAATGAAAGTCATTTTGATTTGACATTTTCATGGTGAGCTCATCTTAAAAAAAACAAAGTCTGCTCCAACAAATAAATTATCAAGGCCCTTGAAAGAGATCAAAAAGCTTGCTGCTAAAACCAAATGATATAACCTACCTGTAAGCAGCTAAAGATAGCAAACAAGTAGTGAAAGGTCATTATGTCACTATTTACTGCCATCAGACCCAGTAACCAAGTTGCACTGACCAACAGGAGAAGGAAGAAGGCAGTCCTCAGTACAGAGCTAGATAAAAAGCACAATTAAGGTAATTGTTTTAAGGCATGAAATATAGCTGCCTCCTATATAGATTTCTGTTTCCGATCCATCCTGGGAAACAAAGCATTCTGGAATATCCCTGACTAAAATGTAGAAACAAAAATTTTTTTACTCTACTCAAAATTGGCCTAGTTTTGGGGTTTTTTTTGCAGCACATAAACCTTGTTCAGTCTTGTCCAAACAGGTGTCAGTAACTGAACTGTGACTTCTAAATAATAACCTCTTAAGCAGTTGTAAGTACCAGTGCCGATTATATCACATGGTAACCAGGTCTTTCCTTACCAGGTTGCATGAATCTACTAACCCACATCCATTCACATGGTGTCTTCCTCCTGATGGACAGCAATATGTACTATATAAGGCACTAGGCTTGAGCAAAGCATTAAAAACAATACTTCACAGCATCCCTTCTTGAAACGATGAGGCAGACCTATTAAGATTTGGATTTTCTGTTTTGAAATTGACTGTGTAAACATGTGCAGGCAAAGATACTTCCAGTGTGTTTGCACAAATGCGAAGAGACAACCTGCAAAAAACTTTGAAGTAACCATGACTCTTTTGGAGGACACATTTTGCTCTCAATAGTTTTAGGGGTTCATTGCAAAGCAATGCCTTAAATGAAGGGTCCCAACCTCTGGGCCTTGGCCTACTAGTGACCTGCGACGTGTTTGCAACTGGGCTGTGGAAACAGTGAGCGAGAGCACGACATCCCCACTTGCGTGAGCAGTGAGCAAGCACATGCACCAGTGGTGGGATTCAGCCAGTTTGCACCACTTCAGCAGACCCAGTAGTAATTTTTTGTTGCCCAGGCCGAGAATGGACTTCCGGAAGCAGCATCCACACAGAGAATTGGTTGTTCACATATTTGAATCCCACCACTGGCTTGCACGCATGCTCCATTTGCTTGAGCAGTGAGTATGTGTGCACACCGGTCACACAAATAGATCTACAGCTGCACATACATGCTTGCCAGCTACTCGTGCACAACCATCCACTCTCCCCCCCCCCCCCGCTGGTTTGCAAAACCGGAAATGTTGGGTAACTCTGCCTTAATGCTTTTTACAGACATATTGGGCACATCAGCACTGCCTTTCTAATTGAATTCAGAGACTTGCAATAATCTTTCAAGAACAAAGTAAGTTGCCTCCTTCGACTTCTTACTGCATCGTAAGATAACAGCAATATGTTAGCTAAAAGTAAAGAACGACAGAATAACCTTAGTTGTATGGTACCACTAATTATTTCTCCAGCTATTGATATATATTGAGAAAGGGGCTGTAGTAATATGATAAAACTTCAGCCTCGGGCTTAGAAAGTTCCAGATTTAATCTCTGGAAAGTCCAGATTGAACTAGGAAAACTCCTGCTGGAAAGCTGGAGTGGTCTATATGAACTCAGTTCAGTGGAAAGTAAAATGGAACTTAGCAGAAGGCAACTTCTTTGTACAGTGTCTGAGGACGTATCCTAAGTTGGTTAAAATTGGTAAAATCTTCAGAATAAATGAGAAAGAAGTATACTGATGCCATCAGAAAGAAGATCTAAAATATCAAACAAAGAGCTACTTGTGTATATTGGTATCTTTATCCAACAGAATCTGGCTGTTCCTTCAGTCCCAAAATCCTATTAAGACTCTACAAAATAATCTACTGCAGGGAGGTATTGGAGTGTAGTTTTCTGTGAATACTTTCTGCAGAAAAATTTGGATATGATTTTTTTTTTAAAAAGTGCTGATTTGATCTCAGAATTATTTAAAATGAATTTCAAAATTGAGAATACATACTATCTAAGGGAAAGGGAAGTTCGGGTCTAAAGTAATCCTTATTCTTTATATCTTTCACAGATGTTTTAGCAAGCAGATCACTATAATTCTATTATGCAAAAAACTATTTTATGAATAAAATAACAAAATAAATAACAAATAAAATAACAAAAACTGGAATGTAGAAATGAGATGTGAAGGAAGTAATGCAAATGAGATTAAATGGCACACAAATAGAGATCCTCCAGTCTTGATACCATCTTCTTAAGTCTCAATAAACCGCTAAGAATTATTCTCTTAACAAATATGTCACATTATCTCTGTTCAAGATAATTTCCTTTCTACCCAAATTATAAACTTACATGATACCAGTTTTCTCCAGTGAACGCTGCCTTCGTTTACATGATGCTTTCACTGCTAAGACGAAGATTACAATGTTGATCTTGAAGAGAAAAACACACAAAAGTCAGAACAGCATTTTCTATTTTATGGGTACACTGTGTATGTGTGGAGGCGTGAACAAAAAAAAAAGAATTACACTACTGGGAATCTTTTTGTACTTATATTTGTATTTATATTATCCCTCCACAGAGTTCTAAGTAGCTCAACTAAACTAACAATAAAAAGTATTACCACAGAGCACAAAATATAAACCCCCAAACAGTAACAGAATAATATAACAGCAACAAACAGAATGTATAAAGTATTTAAGCAGCAAGAAAAAATATACATGGAAAACCCTCTGAAAACATAAGGAATGGGATGGAAATTGTTAGAAAGACAAATGAGAAAAACTATATCGATAATGAGCTAAAGAACTGTGTAGTACTAAAGTAAGCTTATGGGCATACAGTGTATTGATCATTAAAGCCTTAAATGCCTGAGGGTCTAACCATCTGTAGGGCCACCTCTCTTGTTTCAATCCTGTCTGACTGATAAAATTTAGAGGTGAGAGACCCTTTTGAAGACACCCCCCACTATCAGAATGCAGAATAACGGAGACCGAAGGGACTGTTCTGGCAGGAGACCCTATACAATTTCAGACAAATGGCTGTCCAAACTTAAACATCTCCAGTGATGGAACACCCATGTGTTTCTTCCATCAGGTTTTTGGTAATGAATGATGTTATCACTTTTATTGTTAATTGTAGTATGAGGATTTAACTTTTTATAGTTCTCTTTTTAAATTTTGAGTATTTACCAGCGTACAAAGATGGGTATAAATCAAATAAAAAGGAAACATGTACAACCCTCTTGTTTTAAGACATTTATATACAGCTCATCCAGCGTGGTTTTAACTTATTTGGGCTGTCTGCTCTGCAGCCTAATGAATTTTTGGAGAGATTCATTAGTTATAACTCTAGGGAAAACCTTTTTTTTAACCCAATACTTTTTAAACTTCAAAAGCTTAGAGTTTTTAAAAGTTTTAATTTCCCTTCAGTGAGACCAGGGAAAAGAAACTTCAAAAGGAGGGTGCATAGCTCTTAAATATGTCAAAATATTAAAATTTTATGTAGAGAAAGGTGGCCATATTTCAAATTTAAGGATTGTATAACCTTCAGGTTTCACTATATTTAAAATCACATTTATATTCTTGTCAGTAAAAGACATGCACATAATTCAACTCAAAGAAGACCTGTCTTTTAACAAACAATAGTAATGTTTGGGGAAATAAAGGAAATTTGTCATTAATCACATTGCTGCTGGCAAGGTGGGTGGACTCAGTTACAGTACCAATAAGCACACTATTAGAAAACCTGAAAGACAAGATTAGGGACAGATCTTCATGAAGAAAATCTATCTATGCGGCTACTAAGAGTTGAAAACTACTTGATGGCACCTAATCAATCAATCACTTAAACAAATTGCTGTTGAGACATTTTATACCGCTGTTAGATATAAATTCTTATTTATATTTTGTATAAGAATCTAAAGAGAGGGTTCGCTCACACTCAGTTGTTCATTCTCTCTATGCTATCAGTTACCTTGTTCTATTAGAGGGCTACACCACTGCAGAATCAACAATACTTACGGCCACAACTATTACAATGGGACCAGCAAAGCTCCAAATCAGGGTGTCATAAATAGAAAGCCAACAAAAATCTTGGTTTCCATATCCCTGAGGATCTAAACCAACAGCAAGACCTGTATTGCAATACAAAAACAGAGAGAAACTCAGTGTATGGAGTCCTTTGAAGCATTAATTCACCTTAAGAAGTATTTTTAAAAAAATATCTAAGAAGAGCAAGAGGATTCCTTATTTTTGCTGTTTTTTTGGCAGAAGCAAACCTCTGTCTATGCCATTTAATTTTTATTGAATTAAAATGAGATGTGTTTCAACCCTCAAGTATGAAATCAACACTTTAGGAAAGGTATGATGGAATAATAGAGTTGGACGAGATCTTGGAGGTCTTCTAGTCCAACCCCCTGCTCGAGCAGGATTAATTCTGGATTAATGGCTGTCCATTAATAAACCTCTACATGAACCTTTTAGAGACTGAGTGCCCAAACTGCAACCCAAAACCCACTTATGCATCGTTGAGTGCCGGGTGGGCTTGGCCCATTGGATGGGTGTGGCTGCAGTGGTAACGACAGACTGGGTGGGACTAAAAATTTCAATCAATCAATTCCAACTTTGCAAGATCTTTTTTTTCCTCAAGAAGTTGAAATTGACTGATTGAACCTTTTTTTTTTTTTTTTGTATACGGCAGCGGAGGCCTAAAGCAAAAAGGTTTTATAAAACTCAGCTGAAGGCCTAGGACTGGGGCGACAGCATGCGTGCCCACAGAGAGGGCTCTGAGTGCCGCCTCTGGCAACTGTGCCATAGGTTCGCCACCACTGCTTCTAGTGGATGGAGAGCCCAAGTTAATTGTTCTCACTGTCAGGAATTTTTCCTTAGTTAATAATAATAATAATAATAATGATGATGATGATGATGATGTTGGAAGGGACCTTGGAGGTCATCTGGTCCAACCCCCTGCTCAGGCAGGAAACCCTATACTATTTCAGACAAATGGCTGTCCAGTCTCTTCTTAAAAACTTCCAGTGTTGGAGCATTCACCACCTCTGGAGGCAAGTTGTTCCACTGGTTAATTGTTCTAACTGTCAGGAGGTTTCTCCTTAATTCTAGGTTGCTTCTCTCCTTGATTAGTTTCCATCTGTTGCTTCTTGTCCTGCCTTCAGGAGCCTTGGAAAATAGCTTTCTCGGTACTTACTATGTTCTATATACTTACTGCAAGAATTTTAAACCCCACTCCCACCAAGCACATATCTCTATCCTTTGAGCTTTCATATTCTCACCCTTGATGATGTTCTAAGCTTGCCAGCCATCACAAAAAACTCCATGCCAACTTTCTCTAGCCAATTACCCTCCAGATTTGATAGTTCGCATCTCCCTTAGTCACTAGCATTCAAATACTGAGTTACTCTGCAATCTATTACAAGATTTTTGACTATTTTGGGCATCAGAGCAGCCTACCCTGTTGATAGAAGAGTGTATACAGGTAGTCCTCGACTTACAACAGTTCATTTAGAGACCATTCAAAGTTACAATGGCCCTGAATAAAGTGACTTATGACCATTTTTCACCGTTACGCCTTTTGCAGCATCGCCATGATCACATGATCTAAATTCATACTTATGACAGTTGCGGTGTCCCAGGATCACCTTTTGTGACCATCTGACAAGCCAAGTCAATGGGGAAGTCAGATTCATTTAAGAGCCAGGTTACTAACTTAACAATTTCAGTGATTCACTTAATGGTGGCAAGAAATGTCATAAAATGAGGCAAAATTCACTTTAAAAATGTCTCACCTAACAACATAAACTTTGGTCGTAAGTCGAGGACTACCTGTATAGTATAACTAATTAGTATGCCAAATATTGCCAAGGAGAGCAGGGGGCTGGACTAGAAGACCTCCAAGGTCCCTTCCAGCTCTATTCTATTCTATTCTATTCTATTCTATTCTATTCTATTCTATTCTATTCTATTCTATTCTATGCTATGCTATGCTATTCTATGCTATGCTATGCTATTCTAAATTTATATCCATAGCTACCCATACATGTATTTGCAATGCCACACGCATCTGTTCTTAATATTGCTCTGCTTTAAGAAGCATTTAGTAGCTAAAGAACCTTTTCATACACATCACACAGGCAATCTGCTTCTTTACACAATACCTTAGAGCATCACAGAATATTTTTTATTTGAAACTTTTAGATGGCCAATACAAATGGAATGAACCTGCTCACAGAATAAGGCACTTGTAGTTCTTGTACTTTCATATGTTTATATTCTATGTTAAATCTGGGTCAATGTTGCAAAACAGATGGATATAAGCTTTAACTCTGAAAAATCTCAAAAGCTTGTGAAACTATATAAAGATGTTTATATAACGAAAAGAAGTAAATCGTTCCAGAAATTTATGTGAACAAATAACCACTGTTAAAACCATAATGAAGGTACAGGTAGTCTTTGGCTTATGACACAATCGACCCAAAATTTCTGTTGCTAAATGAAACATTTGTTAAGTGAGTTTGTCCCATTTTATGACCTTCCTTGCCACACTTTTTAAGTGAATTACACTTGTTGTTAAATTAGACAAACTGTTGTGAATCTGGCTTCCCCACTGGCTTTGCTTGTCAGAAAGTCAAACAAGGGGATCATGTCACCCTACGATACTGCAACCGTCATAAATATGAGTCAATTACCAAGTGTCTGAATTTTGTGACATAAGTTAAATGTGAAAACTGGTCATAAATTACTTTTTCCAGTGCCGTTGTAACTTTGAACGGTCACTAAACAAACTGTTGTAAGTCAAGGACTACCTGTAATGGGAAAACTTAATATGTGCTTTTTTTTTTTTTTTTAAAAAAAGTTACTTTTCTAAAGGAATCCATCTACAGAGAAACAAAACTGCTTAGAAATTACTATAGACTCACTAGCATGTGTTCCCATTGCCTGAGCCACTTAAAACATGCTGGAGGATACTTAGAAAAAAAGACATAAAAGTCTTCCAACATTTTCTTCTTTTTCTCCTTTATCTGTCTTATAATAAACTATTAAAAAATGCTTGAATGCTTCATTCATCCAGTTTATTCTGCGTAAAATGCTACTTGTTTTATCATGGAACTTTTTCATCTTTGAAAAAACTGCATTTTCTCATTCTTAGTTGTTGCAGATTGCTGAAGATTTTAGTTGCTTTTGTTGTTGAAAATATTATAAAGCAACCAAATATTATAAAGTATGAAAATTGGTGGAGAGAAATCTATATCCTCTCAAATGTTTTTCTAGCATGTCAGCTACAAAAAGAGAACAATTTTCAAGAATATTAATAGTCCTTCTCTCAATATCATGCCGGGAGCACATGATCTTACCTTGTATCTCATTCCATGCCATGCCATGCTATAATCCTGCATGTTATTTATAATTGATATTCTGTTTCAAACTATTAAATATTATACAACCAAACATATAGAGTGAAGCAAACCAAGTTCTAATTCCTAAGCAAACAATTATAATCCTTTTTTAATATGCAGATGTATTAGATGTGAAAAGCTGATAAGTTCCTGTTCTGCTATCTTTCAACTATAATTTCAAGGAAAAAAAACTTTCATGACATACTGTACAATTATTACTATTTCTCACTATGTAAAATACGATGAAGAATCCTTCATTCTTTCTCTGCATAGAGTGTAATAGAAAGAATACTTCTATGCAACGTAAATGGATGAAAATACAACAGAAGATTGGGTACAATGATCAAGGAATTATGGTTTGCATTTTTTGCTTTCACTTTTTTAATTTAGCAAGTCTCATCAAGCTGGGATCAACTTAGTGACTATCTGGACAAATGTTCACCATCACATAGTTCTTCCTCAGTTATTTGAGTAATCTCCTTGATGCTCTCCATCTACTGTTATCTGCAGTTTTCCCTCCTTCTACTGTACTTTCTTCAACCTTGCAAACGTAACTATTTTTTCTAGTCCATCATCTTCTCACAGCCGTTCCCAAAGTTTGTGAGCTTCTATTTGCTGTTCATCATTTCAGCCAGCATTTATTTAGTCCAGGACTGATGGAATGGTCCTGTTTACAATCCGCTGTATTGTTTAATAATGTTTGTAAGACAGTCTTGATTATTAGGCTGCAATATTTAAGACTGCAAAAATTGAGTTGCTGGGGAATTACTCTCTGATGCAAATAGCAGGGTATGATCCTTCAGACGTTACTTGAATCTCTTACAGTCATACCATGTCACTTCCAAAAGTGACATCATCGCTTACCAGCAATTAGAACATACAACTGTGATGGAAAATACTTTAGATCTGATACTGAATATATTTTCATTCATTTGAGACACTGCATTTATTCAGAATATCTTTGGATCATCATGTTTAAATATTTTCTCTTAGAAGTCATTCAAATATTTTTTTAAGTCACTATGTTTAACTTCTAGTTTAATGTACATCTGATGGGAATGGCGATTTTTTTTTGCTGCCAAAAAGTAAGCAGCATTTAAAACCAGAATATTAATTTTGTATATTTTTCAATTTTCTCTAACTTAAGGTAGTATTTTCACAACTTCAAGTAGAAACCTTTTAAATGTCTGCCAACTTCACAACTAACAACAACAATATAAAACTTTCCCCAATTTCCAGTTACCAAGAAATTCTGGGAGGACGTTATGGCAGTCATAAGAATAAACCAAAGTTCATAGGCCAAGTATGTCCCTTTCTTACCTGTTATAATGGCAGGAATCCCCCAGCCCATAACGTAATAGAACCTCATGTGCCCAAAATTGATGTTTCTCACTTCAGTCAGCATGCGGTAAATATGAAGCTGCTCAACAAACATCCAAGCAAATGTGCTCATGTAGAAGTAATGCAAAAGAATGGCTATTACCGTGCACACAAACTAGAAAAAGAAAGAATCCAGATCAATTAGAACTGCCTCTACCAAGCCACCATACTTTTTAACATAATTATTAATGTTTGGTTATATGTAAGAAGTGAACATTCATAAAAGTTGCAATCCAAATATTTACTGTTTTGTGCATGACAACTGACCCCTTTTTTCTGACAGCTATACTATCTTCTGTGATACTAAGTCATCCTACACTAGATCAAATGTTCACATGGTCCAGCATCTCATTTTAAACAAGTCTAGTCAGATGTTTCTGAGTCTCCAAAGAAAAGTTAGGAGAATCATCATCCTATGTTGTTGTTCTCTAGAAACATATTTTCTCTTAATTTATAGCAGTGATCCCCAACATTTCTGGCACCAGGGATCGGTTTTGTGGAAGACAATTTTTCAATGGACGGGGGGGGGGGGAATGATTTCACACATAACCTAGATAGAATAGAATAAAAACTTTATTGTCACTTTAAATGTACACTAATCAGCAAACATTAAAATGAAATTTCGTTGCCTTCAGCTCTCAAAAAAATTCCATTATGCATATACCCACATACATACACATATGTGACACAAAGAAACATGTCTAGTTCAAATCTATACATATACATGGTAAAAAAAGAGAATCCTGCGAATTTACAAGATGGATGACATAAGGAACAAAGCTGTTACAGAATCTTGTAGTTCTGCTATAAATACTTTGAAACCTCCTCCTAGAGGGGAGCAACAGAAACAGACTATGACGTGGGTGTGTGGGGTCTCTAACAATGCTTCGAGCTCTAAGCATGTAGTGCTTATAAGCAGTATCCTGAAATAGATCTCACAAATGTACAGATAAAGCTTCGCTTGCTTGCCCACTGCTTGTGAGGCCCAGTTCCCAACACACCCTGGACCAATACCAGTCCATGGCCCAGAGGCTGGGGACCCCTGATTTATAGCAACTTATAATCATCTGTACATTCATAATTTTGGAAAACACGATCTCTAAGATCCCTTAGATCTGCAAAAGAAAGAAAGAAAAAAGAAAGAAAGAAAGAAAGAAAGAAAGAAAGAAAGAAAGAAAGAAAGAAAGAAAGAAAGAAACCCATTTTATGAACTCCTGGGGCAACATGTGACCAATTTTAACTATAATGCATTAAAGCAACCTGATGTCAAACAAGTCAATAAAACTAACTTGTATTGAGAAATCATGATTAAGATTGTGCAGTTTGAAGATTTTATCTGGCCGTACACTGGTTAACAGGAAATGGAAATGGTAATTTTTGGTCTACTTATGGCCCCACAAGACCTCTTTTTGTTTCAGAACACAACCTCACTCTCCTATGTTAAATTACGAAAAAAGTTAAATTACTTGTTCATTTAATCAAGACTTCAGGAAAGACCTGGCAGTTTTACATTCACAATTTAAAAGCTAAACTTGGCAACTTTAAGCCCTCCCTGTAAAGGCTTTAGTCTCATAATTCTGAGTATTTATTTTGCATGTGTCTCTGCATAGGTCATAATAATGCAAACTGCTTATTTCAGATATGCAACAATGAAAATAAAGAATTTTGTCACTCAGTCATCCACGCATGACTGAAACCTCACCCAATCATGTGATCCCTGCCTTACAAAAATTAATAAAAATGAAATGAAATGTCAAGTGTTTTCCTACATTCTTGGATTTTTCATGCTCATTAGTGTGTGACTGCTAAGATTATTCTTATTCAAAAACTGTCTGAAAGACATACTCAGCATATCTCACTACAATTCAAGGCGTGACCCTTTCTGAATGATTTCCGGCTTGCTCAAGTAAAATGTTTAAGAAATGGCTTAAGATGTGGCAGTATATTTTTGTTAATTAATTCATGATTAGCTCTTGTTTTCAAGCTTATAAAAGACATACATTTCTGAACAACGCTCTGAATTATTAAATGAATAATTTAAAGGATTTGGTATGGGATGAATTTAAAAGGACATTAATTTGAAAAAAAAATTCTTATCATAAAGTCCTTAGAAGTGCAAAGCCTGCTAGTACAATATAAAGAAGTAGAGCTAAAGAGTTTAATACATTTCATTGAGATAAAGTCCCCAAAGTCTTCTCAGAATGGTTGGGTTAAAGGTTTTATCAGCAAGCCAACTCAGTTCTTCACCTCTACTCTGCCCTCCCCCAAGGTCCTGGTCTACTCATTTTTTAAGTGCAGCCATTATATGCCTTGTAAAGCTTTGTGTGGCCTTTAAGCCAATGGAAGAAAATGCCTGTGCTGAGTTTTCTATCTGCCATTTGGGTATGGGGTGATGCCCATCCTTATCTTAAATTTATGTTTTCAGAAGCAATTCCCAAGCCAACTATCAGCAGCATCAATATGGTGAGGGAAATATCAGTGCCCTTTGTCCTCTGAATATTTCCTTCATTTTTGTTATTAGATTCCCCCCCCCAAAAAAATAATATTAAAAGCCTGAAACAGAAAATGTGGTTAGGTTGATACAGTATTTTTCTTCTAATTTCTTTGGATCCTGCTCCTGGGGCAACAAGTCACATATCAGAGACTAGAGGGACTTGAGGAGTGTCATGGGTTGTAGAGAATAAGGAATAAAACCTTGACAGAGATTTGCAGGAATAACGGGCCTGAAGTATTTTTAATTCCAGAACAAGATAAAATTTGGAAGTGGATCAGGATGTGACATCTCTAACTCACTAAACTATGAAGAAGGGGAGGATGAGATCCAACATAATCAGACTTCAAGATTGCCATTATAGCTAACTCAATAAAAGTAGTTTTCGCCTTCCTGTTAAGTTGATTTCCTGGGCTGGTCTACTTATTGGGGCTGACATGGCTTATTTTATTTCTGGCTGTTTGAGGAGAGCAGGGGATTTTAAGGGTGGAAATAGAGCAGTGTGACTCTCAGAGATCTTCCACTCCCATGCCGGCTTGTAAAATCTTGCCTTTTTCAGTGATGCTAACAGTCTGGGAGGCAAAATTATACCCTTCATGCCCTCTAACTTTATCCACCACTACTCTATAAGATCTACAAGAGTGAGAGAATGGCTTGATCAGGCAGATTTAGAGACCTCTCCTTGTCATTTGTTCCAACTGTGGCTGCACCCCATTTCTCCAAAGCTTTGTGAGTGACAGCAGGGGGGTTAGAAGAGCACTTTGCCTATAAATTCTTCAAATCTGGCACTTTGTTTATTAGACATCCTTCTCCAAGAAAGTGTGCATGAGACCACAGCAACAATCAATAAGTATCTTGCATCTGGCTAAATTCCATCGATTCTCTGACAAAAGTAGGTTGACCACACCAGTCTTTCTCTACCTGATGCTGTCCAGATGCACCAAGGCTATAACAAATTGAAAAATTAAAAGTTGTGAAGAGTTGGAAATGTATGCACAGCTTTGAGTCACAGTATACTTCTTTGTTTGAGGTATATTAATGTGAGAAAAGGCATGTTAGACAAAAGTCACTGAAATTAAGTCTTACTTGATTTTCTGTCTGATTGATTCCTATCAGGAAGACTAACTCTGAGCAGAACAGAGCAGCTACCAAGTTTTTGTGAATGCTATGCAGATTGGACCGCAATGTACGGATCAAGACCAGAAGTATGAAGGTCAGCAACAAAGCTACCAGAGAGATGGAAACTGTTGTGTAAGTGATGATCCTGAGAGGAAGTGCTTCACCATTCTGTAAAATAAAACCATCAGTTTGTTTATTACAGGCATAGACAGATAAAAAATATTCATTTGTCTTTATTCCCCTTCTAAGAGCTCAGTTATTAGTATACTTTTTAAATCAGCATTGATTTCTTAGTATATTCATTTGACTAAATGCTGTTGTATCTCAAATCTAGATTCTTTTAAGCAGTATGAAGGGCTGTCAATTACTAAGAATGTTTTAGTTAAAAAAAAACTTCAGGGAATATGTCAAGCAGTGAATTAATTCACTGACAAGTTTTTGTAGTGAAAGAAGACCACTGTTAAATGGATTTCAGTCCTTTTATTTGGTGTTTACATTTTCATTTCTGATTTATTGCTGCCTGAAATATATCCACATCAATAAGAGACTATTCTATGCCAGAAAGAAAAGCCTCAAGATGAAGCACAGTGAAGAGACTTCCAGAGATCTATGTCTTTGAAAGTGTATGTATAAAGAAGAATAACTTTTTTTTCTTTTTAAAGCACACAGATAACTCATAGGTTAAACTATTCAATTCCTGCAGGAACCCCCACCAGACGTTTTAAACTGTGCCCACTCGAGAGACATCATGACATCAGCATTTCTTTCCCTGCAAATCCACCCTCAATTTCCTCAGAAAAGGATGTCTGACTTTGGCAAGTTTCCATCTTTGAAATGGGAATGGCAACAACTCATTTTGTCATCTTATAGCAAGGATAAATATATTAAGCAATAGAGCAATTTGCAAACCAAAAGCACGATACAAAAAAATAAACTCGCATAGTTCTGAGTCCATTCTTTGCTTTGCAATCCATAGGCTGAGATGCAAGGTGCTGACGTCTTGGGGTAAGGCTAAGGGCATCTGTGTGAGGACCAGGCAAAAGATTCAAGATGGCAGAAGCACCCTTTTCATGTGTATGTCATGCGCATAAAAAGGGTGGGAGTTTAATCAGGTGGGTGCCATTTTGGATTTTTTGCCCCTCCCCTCCCCTCCCCATGGAAGCCCTGGGCCAATCAGTATCCTGCTTTCCTTGAGTCATTAACAGAAGAAATATAAACTGCTAAATAAGTAAATAATCAGCAAACCTTTCTTTTTTTTAAAAAAATAGCTCTTTTGACACCTTATATCAAATAAGGCTCAGATTTAAAACCGGCAAGAAATACAGGTAATCAGGAATTCATTAAAAATGACATTGTAGTAGGACTCCTGTATTATTCATGGTGGCCAATAATCAGGAATCTGATAGCATCTTTTCAGACTAGCTAAGGCTGCAGCTCAGGGCATAATATTTATTAATCAAAAAAAGGTACTACCAGTTTCCTGATTTTTTTTTTAAAAATGACAGAAATTCTTTTTCTAAAAAAATGTTCATTGCATGGTGGTGAGAAAACAAAAGAAAATGAACCAAACAATAAATCCTCTCCTCTGTAAGCACTTTGTAGTTGAAGCAAAGTATTGCATGTTAAAGCACACTATTTTGATAAACTGGAAGGTAGCTTTTAAGTAAAAATAAAACACTAATTTAAAATGATCTCACTTGTTTTTTACTCTCATCAAACACCGTTTCATTACTGTAACAAACAAAATAATCACAAGGGAACTGCTTACTTCACGTTTTGAAATATCCATCAGGACTGCAAAACTGGTCATGTGGTTACATTGACAAATAACACGGTTTTGGCGCCGAGAAAACAGTTCACACCCTTTGGAAGACCAGCCTCCTGCTTCTCTAGTTCTGGTCAATAAAAGGGAAGGAAAAATCCAATTATATTTGTTATCTGACAGTCCAAACTGTTTCAGTGATGGATTGGAACTTAACTTCTCATTGCCCTCTCTCCTCACAAAACATAACAGATTTTTTTTTTAAATGCAGCTTTTATGAAAACCAGTGCTTTCAACATTAATCCCCCTTTCTCAAGAACAGCACCGATGGCCAGGAGCAGCAGGCTCATTAATGCAATGTCTGGCAATTGAAGTTGATGTTTGCAAACGTTGTTGTTTCTTTCGACTTTACTTCATCATGACCAATGACAAAATTACACACAGGCAGGATAAGCATGCAAGTAACCCATGATTATCACTTAGCTATCTCTTTGATCTTTAAGTAATAGTGAATCTTTTCCTGGTTAGAAAGCTATAATAAAATCAATTACTTTAAATCTCTCAGATTATTTGGTATGTATCTATTTTGATATCCAAGCATTGGTTGCAAGATATGGGTGCAGTGTTTCCCACATTTTCCAAGATGTTATTTTGATGGCTCATATCTATAAGAGCTGCAAGTTTTGCAAAAATAAATAATATCACGATCCATTGAAAAAGAAGCACAGAAGCTTTTTGATTTGATTAGCATTTGATTAGCTGATCCTGTTCCTGAGTGAAATTCAAAATACATAAAGTTCAGCTCTTAGAAAATTTTGGATCTGCTGTCAAGCCCTACATGGAATACTGAATACAGCAACAGTCAAGTCTCCTGAAAGGCAGTAGATTACATTTATTCCCTGGAAAATTGGGAGGGGGGAGCATGCACAGAACTAAAGAGGAAAGCAACAGAATTGATGAAAGAACAAAGAGAGCCCACCTACAAGCATAGAAACAGGAGGTGGAGATAATCTCTATCCAACTGTTATATTTGCAATTCAAAGAGGTATTAAGAACATAAACTGTGTTCTGCTGGATTAGACCCCTGGCCCACCTAGTCCAGCAGTCTGTTCTTATAGTGGCCAGCCAACTGAACAAGGAAGCCCACTAGTCTCCCACAGAGGGTCTTACAGGAGTATCTTTCTGCCATGCTTAATGGGCCATGAGAACATGTCCTCAGTCATAGTAGTTACATAAATCAGAGGTCCCCAACCTTTTGGGCACCAGGGACTGGTTACATGGAGAGAAGCTTTTCCGCGGACTGGAGGGGGCGTGATTTGTGTGCTGCCTGCATCCTGTGGATGGGGCTTTGCTTGTTTGTGCAGACTGGTTGCTGGCATGCCACGGCCTGGAACCGGTCCATGGACCGGGGGTTGGGGACCCCTGACATAAACACTCTTTTTTACTGAATATATTCCTGGATGGATAAACTATTCTTTCTTCACATGGGAATGGGTGACAGAATGGAAAGAAATCAGAGGTTCGGTGAAATTACTTTTATACCCACAATCACATCCTTTCTGTTTTTCATTGCAAACAGTAAAAATAGAGTGACAGAAGGCTACTGATTATTAACAGAATTGTTTTTGAGTCAATTTGATAACGCTTCAAAGATTGATAGTTCATGTTTTCTTAATGTTGAAAAAATCTTTTCTTTACAAAAAATTGAACTGCTTTCCTTTTAAACAGCTAACTTCTGTCTAGAAACCGTTCTCAAATAAATATGTTGTGTGAATTTGTCTAAAACAGCCATCTGTCTGCTTGAATACTGGAATACTTTATTAAAAGTATTGTTCCCTAAGCTTTTATTCCTAATCAGCAATAACAGCCAATGAAATTGTCACTGTTTTTTATACTATGCGGTCTACATAAAAAAGACCAAATTATTATTATTATTATGGAGAAAATCTATCTATATGATTGCTGAGAGCCTACATTGTGCTGATGGCACATAATTGATTGATCAATTATTATTATCCTTAAAATGCTCATCCACAATAACTGCCCACCGAAAGAGTGCAGATTGGAAAACATACGCAATTGAATGGTTCCAGAACACACAAACAGGCTTTGTTCTCTCCTCTGTATTCAGCATAACATGCTCAATCCTAATGGGGATGTCCAGTAGATTAGGCAAAGAATTTCCATCTCTATAAATGATTACGCTGGTTACTGGAGTATTAATGATGGGCCGGTTGGGTAACCTGGCAAAATAGAACAAAAGTATCATTACAGATGTACAAGAAAATATTTTATTGTTTTCAGAAGAGCATATTGCTTTAGGTTTAGGCAGGACTCAATACTGAATTCTCTTCTATGTGAAGACATCTAAAGGGACAGTTTAAGCAAGCACATTCATTGCCTGATAGTTTTAGCAAATGAGTGATGGATTTTATGTATTAGTGAGTCATCAGAAATTTTAAAAGCACTGACAGAACATGCCCAATATCCTCAACATAATGTGTCAGTTCACAAATTTAACTACGAGCCAAAAGATCATGAGAATGCAATTGAGTTCTGAATTGCTCCTATGAATCCTTGAGGTTCCAATTCTAAGATATAATTTTTAAACAAATAAATTCTATTTTTTTTCCAAACTGGTATCTATTTTATTGTGGGTTAGTTTCTAGGATCATCCAGGACAACCAAGAGAAATGTCAGCAATTAATTTTTCAGTAAATAAGATTAAATGTATAATACATGATTTTGTCATACATAATCACAATTGCCCAACCCAGAATTATTATTCAAGCATGTTAAAAGTATAAATTTTACCTTAAACTCCTTCGGTCAGGATCATAGTTCTCAGGCAGAAGATGTCCCAAGGTTCGATATATAATCACCATGCCAACAGCATGTAGGCTGGAATTCTCTGGATGCCGACGTTGTCTTTTGGCGTGTATATTTTTATTATTTACAATCTCATCCTCCATCTTCAATAACATTCCATAGTTTGAAGGCTTTATTGTAGGACCCACTAAAACATGATGCCAAATTATAGGTGTGAATTTATACAAAGCAGCAATGAGCAATTTCATGGTGTGAAGCGGCCATCCGACTGAGTATGATAGTCCTTGAAGTCCCTTCAAACTGTATTATTATATATGCTTAAAATATAATAAAGGAAGTGCATCATGTGGCTGCAAAAATGTTGCCTTTTCCTACATTATTGTTCTCATAATGATTAATTTTGATTATATTATTTTGTTAATGCTATTGAATCTATATTTTTTCTGTTAGTTAGTTTAGAGTAATATTTTTTTCAAAAAAATAAAAACAAAAACCTGGAAGTTATAAACCATTATGGGATAGTGGGAGAAACTAGAAGGAGAATACAGATGAAATAAATGTTTCACTTTGATTTTCAATTACAAATTCTCTGATTTTTGGTGCACCTGTTGAGCAAAATGAGAAAGAAGACACTACAGCAGGGGTGTCAAACTGGCAGCCCAAGGGGCGGATGCATCACGTGCAGGCCATGCCCAACCTGGCTCCACAAAGGCAAAAAAGCCACGATATGTCACAATACTTCACGTGAAGCGATCGAGTTTGACACTTGTGCACTATAGGATCTACTCTATTCAGTATAGTTTCAATTTTAGTTCTTTTTCTTTTTTATCATCCTTAAGTATGAAATCAAATTTTGCAGAGGAAAATGTTAGGAAAATATATTTTGTTATCAAGTATTAGTGTTGTGAACTTTGTCTCCTCTAAGTCATAGTTAATCTTTCTCAAGCAACAATTTAATAGTCGATCCGAACATTCTTATTATTCCATTCCAAAAACACATACATAAACCTTCTAAATCTCAGGATTTCTAAATATGCTTGTACTGAAATGCTTAGAATTCTCAACTGGGCAAAAATTATACTGTCTTGGAATTAAAGCTGCAATCCCAATAGATTTGGTGGGTAGAAGATTGAGAAGAACTACTCTAAAACAGCATCATACCTTTTGTGATAGAGGTTTTGAGCAAAGTTTCAGGAAACAAAACAGACGATTCCAAATCTTTTGGATACTCTTCTTTGATTGCACTAAAATGTGGTACTCTAGCTCCCGTAAAATTAGACTTTTCAAATATGTCAACAGCAATAACTAAAAGAAACAATACAAACAATGCAATAAACAATATAAACAAGAAAAGTCATAGCATAATCCATTTCTTTTATATTTGGTTTAAATAACCAAGTAATAGTTTAGTAAATTTAATGTTTTATTAGTTTTTTAAACCATAGAGATATTGGGGAAGTTTCATGATATTTATTGGATTATTTTTTTCAGAAAGGAAAGGATCAAAGCTGTAAAGAAGTGTGTGAAGATATAACACACCTGTCCATTTTGGTGGTGCCATATTCTGCAACAGAAACATAGTTAAGTATTTTTAAGAAGGCACTGAATATTTGACAACTTTAATTGATTTCTCAGAAAATCAGCCCCATGTTCTAGCATAGAAGTATGAAGAAGTTGCTGTATCAATTCAGACTACTTATTCATTGAATTTATATGGTTTCAGCAAGGTTCTCAGGACTGGAGACTTTCCCACTCCTACCTGAATACCATAGGTCAGGAATTGACCCCCAAAGTTTCTGCAGGCAATGCAAAGGTTCTACTGTTGGGCTTCAGTACATCTTGAAATACTGTTAAGTGTTTTTGTAGAGCAGTGATGTCAGTGAGAAATGTCTTTTGCAATAGGGATGTAGAAAAATAAATATACTTCAAGAGCAGGTGTCTTCTTTTGGCCTGGAGGCTGCGCTTTGAAGTGATTATGATGGATGACTGCCTCTAAAAGTTCCAAGATGAATGTCACAGTTTTGGAGGGAGTTAGGTGGTAATTTTAAGAATCCAAACTCATAGAGGCTCGACACATTTATTTTTGCCTTTCTTCCATGAAAAATACCACAAATCATTCTGATAAAACCCAGAAGCGTTTTTTACTGAATCGTGGAAGCTACAAATGGGAGGATTGCACGCAGTTTCCAAATCATAGGTTGCGCACCACAGGAATTGGGGCCATTTTAATTTCACAATTCAAACCAACTTTTCTTTCTGTCAACTAAGATAATGCAGCAGTGCATTTGTTGATTATAAATTACAACTGTCCTCTTGAAAATGTCAGTTTGTATTAAAATAGCTCATAACATATCTGAAATTGTACTGGTTAGAGTTAAATGAGGTATAGGAAAACTAAGGTTTAAATCCTATTTGAGCCATTTCATTTTCATTGAATGACCTTACGCCAGTCATTCTTCTACCTCCACATGGAAAATAGTAAAACCCCTGTCTAGAGTATACAAATTAGATTTATAACGCAGTATATTCCACAGATAAAATTAATACAAGATTGCATTCTAATTGAAATGGCTAGATGAGAGGAACTAAAACTGTACTTAGACAGAAGGAAGCCCCCTTAATTCATTAAAACTAAGTTCCTGAATAAACATTCCTAACTTCATTCTCAAAATAACTGGCAATTTTCTGACACTAAATGGGGCCAATTATCTGTCGACTGTGGCATTCACCCAGCCCTCTTATTTGTCTTCATGTATAAATACAGAAATTTAATGTCAAAACTAGCCCTGAATATTTTCTTCGGCTTCTTTTTTCTCGTTCTCATTTAATCTCCCTGTCAAATTCTTCAGCAGTTGCTGAATTCCCTGTCAGTAAGGCAATTCTTTGCTTATTGAATTTAGAGAGTGACATGTCTATTCCCTATTATCTTCCTTTTTTTTCATTTTCACACCAGGGTCCACAGCTGCTAGGGTGGAAATGGTAACGGTGTAGAAGAGACTGACAGGTTAGGAATCCCAGAGAGCTGTTGAATTTGACAAAGGGCTGAGTGATTCTGAAACATCAGACGACTAGGTACAGATAGTCTCCATTAAGCTACCCCACTTGGTTTCAGAAAGCCAAGCCAAGCAATCGCTAAACAAAACTGTGAAAATGTTTTCCTTTGCTTTACAGATCTGTGAAGACTATAAACAGGAGGACTGCTCAATTTTATTTTCATTTTATTGCTTTTTTATTTACTTTACTTAACGTTTTACATTTTGTCAAGACAAAACCTCTGGATTCAATGGAGAAATTGAATGTACAGCTATATCTGTCTTTTAGCAGCCCTCCTGTTCTTTTTCAAGTATGTTACATATACACACACACAAAATTATAAATACCGTACTTTCCGGCATATAAGACGACTTTCTAAAGCATTGAAATCGGCGCCGAAGTCAGGGGTCGTCTTATACGCCGAGTTGTCTTATACGCCAGAAATAATGGTAGTTTTCGGCGTATAAGATGACTTTCTAGGCATGCGACTCGGCGCTGAAGTTGGGGGGTCGTCTTATACGCCGGGTTGCCTTATACGCCGGAAAATACGGTATATATTATGTATGTATACACTATATGTTCTGTTATCACACACAAACATACACACACACAAACATATACATATATTACACAACACACTTATTTTTGAAACAGTCAATTTGCCTCATGAGAGAAGGAAAATGGAAATGCTTTTTTAAAGTGCTTCCTGGTCTCAGTAATTTCAAAGCAGGATATGAACTCTAGTCCTCAAGTTACAATTGTAACAGAGGCTGTCCACAATGATAGTAACTCTTGACAGTTGTAAATCAGGTTACCTATGTGACTGACTCAATTTTTTAAACTTTTTTGCAGCAGTTGTTAAGTGACGCAATGGTTCCCTATGAGAGCAGTTTTGCTGAAAACCAGAAGTAACTGCTATTTTTCAGCAAAATGTGGTCACGTGACTGCAGGGATGCTACAAAGGGTCCAGTTGCCAAGTATGGTCACATGACTGTGGGGGAGGGGAGGAAATTGTTGGAACTTCAAATCCAAGTCAAAGTACCGAGGGGGGGATTTCTGTCAGAACTCTGAATGGTTGATAAGCAATTGGTTGTAAGTCAAAGCCTACCTGTATTAAATTACGCTGCTTGCTAACTACAAGCAGTCTTAGGTTAATGACCATTCATTCAGCATCTGTTTTGAAGTTACCACAGCACTGAATGAGTGGTGGTGTATGAGGAAGTTACAAGACGTTACTTTTTTAACAAACTACAATTGCCACTTAACAACGGCAATGGAAACAGCAAAGAGATGCAGCCATGTGACAGTATGCTTTACAATTGCATTGCTTAGCAATGAAAATTCAGGTCCAATTGCCATAATAATTCGAGGATTATCTGTGCAGACATTTTTTAAAATTACTATTTAATTTTTAATATTGATCAATCAATTACTGCCCTAATAATACTTAAGTGTTAATTTTGAAAACTATAACCCAAATCCTTGGAAGGCTCTGGGCACTGAGGTGATGCTTTAAAACAGCGATTCTGAAACTTGACAAATTCAAGACATGTGGATTTCAACTCCCACAATTCCCCAGCCAGCACTATTGCCAATTTTTAGAAAAACTGCTTTAAGAAGTCATATCTGATAGGAAAATGACCACTAGAAGCAGGAACTTACTCATGTTTGCAGCAATGATAACAAAAGGTTTCATGTAGGTACTTTTCATGTTCTTTGCCAAATTGTGAAAATAATCTTCATAGTATTTCAGCAAGTGAGCTGTACCCCCTTCTGTCCTTTGGATGTGTTCCCAAAGGTCTTTTGTGCAAGGATCCAGTAAGGCACTTCCTGTTTTTATGATATTCTAGGAGAAGAAGAAAAATATGCTAAGGAAAAAAAATGTAACAATATCACACTTATGGTGGAAAGAAAGAAAAAAGAAAGAAATTGAACCTAATTGTAACCGAAATTCTGTATGCAGTCTAATGAAGCTTTTCTTAAACAAACGCAAACTATGATTATTTTATTTTTACCATTTTGCTCTTCAGTGACTTGTACATTTTTAATATATGTATGGTAATTTGGTTTTGCAACATTTATAATTTTATTAAAAAATATAACAATTTTAGAATTTTACACTGGATTATTGCTGTCGTCTGAGGATTTGATAACTCTCAAACTAATAAATAAATAAATAAACCATCTGTCGTTAGAATGGCTGTTGGAAAATGCTCCTGAGAATACAATAAATAGCCAAGAAAGCAAACAACGGGATTATCAAACAAATGAACCCACTTGAGGCGCAAATGACTAGCCTCAAATTATCCCACTTCAGTCACATTATGTCTTTGGAGAAGTCTCTAATGCTGGGAAGGAAAGAGAAGAGGATGACCAGCAAGATGGATGGACTCAATTAGAGCCAGTGATGGGTACACTGTTGGAAGAGCTGAGAGACCAGGTTGAGGGCAACCTTCATGCAGAAAAATCTATCTACGGTCTCTAAAAGTTGACACCAACCTGATGGCATATAATCAATCAATCATTACAGGTAATTCTCAATTTTACAATCACCAGTAGGTCAGAATTTGGGTCGTAAGCTGGGGCAGTCGGTCAGCAGATCACCATGTGACCTGACTTGATTTTACAACCATCTTTATGATAGTTGCAAGTCACAGTCATATGACCATAAGATGCTACAACTGGTCCTAAATATGAACTGGTTGCCAAGTGCCCAAAATGTAGTCATGTAACTGCTGGGTGTGGACATTTTAAGATGGTCAAATGTATTTTACAGGCTATAAAGCACCCTTCCCAAGGCTGTCCTCACTTCAAATGGATGTTAAGTGTCCAATCATTAAGTGAGGATTATCTTTAAAATGAAAAGGTTATTTTTAGAAATCCATGAAACACCAGCAGGGAGAAACCTAAAATAGCACTAACTTTTATCAGTGAATTGAGGTAGAAATCATTCTTAGCTAGCCTAGCTGAGTAACCATGAAAAAAACCAGTATTCTTTTGTATTAGAGTCAGATGGATTTGTATTTTCCAAGAACAGCATGCAATATAGTGAACATAATAATAAAACTCTTCTTATTTATATACTGGCGTGAATAATACAGCATCTCTTCATAAAACTACAAATCTCCCTATCAGTGCAGTTAGCCCTGCATAACACTGAAACACTGCATGAAGTAAGAGTTGCTTTTTCCTGAAACTATAATACGGAGTTTGTTGGCATTCATGCAAAAGTATAAACTGTAATTGGAACACAAGCTATTTTTCACTGTTTGGTATTTGATTTCTGTGAAAAGGCAAATTTTAAATTTTTTGTTTTGTTACCCAGCCATGATTTGGGCTATTTTTTTTTTTTACTATTTAAAAGAGGTTATTTAATATTAAGGGAATTTGGAAAAATACAACTAAAATAAATACAGTTTCTTCGGGAAAAAATTGTTTCGTTTTATTGCAATCTGATAATGCTAGAAAGGGCTTTAATTTGCACAGTTTATAAATGCGTAGAGAGGTCGGCACTGGAGGTATAGTCATATGATTATTATTTCACAATGAGTTAAACAAACCTCTCGTTACACAGTGACTTGGTTCTTTGGAAGATGAATTAGATTACTTTTTGGTGAATCTAAAGCACCTTCTTAGATTTCAAAAGCAGAATCTCTATGCTCTGTGGAATTCACTAGAACATTTTAATGCTGAGTATTAGCAACAGTGTGAGAAAAATTAGTCTATTTCCATTCTACAGTCTTCCTTCAAACATGCAAACATCATTCAGGGTTATATCTCACTTTCATTATGCTGGGGCTCTTACAGAGTAACACCTTGCAATGCACTTTAGCACAAAGCCATATAATCTAGGGCTCATCCCAAAAAAATGTCTGTTTTGGTACACAGGGTCTACCAGGTGAAAGAAGGAAATGATTCCAACATCCACTTCCCAATCACAGGTCTATCCTTTTTTTCTACCCCTTTTTTTCAGGACCAATTTATAAGAAATGCTACTTCAGCCCAGAAAACTTAACTAAAAATATGAGTATATTGCTCCATTGCACTACAGAGATTACAACAAGGATTCATCACTAAAAGCAACACACACAAAAAAATTAAAACCAAATACCTAGATTCTTTAAGAGATAGAGGTTTTTTTAATCAGCAGTTATTTTTAGTTGAACTGCTTTAGAAAGCTTTATCAGTTATGTGACATTTCTGCATGGCGAAACAAAAGACCTATTTAGGCCTTCTATTCTTCCATCAAGCCCCTAGAAGGGCTTGTCATATGGCCAGAGAACTGAAAAGGACTACTAGATAAATAATGTGCAATTTTATGCCTCATTTCAGAGTGTCCTCCTAAGAATTGCATTCCCACATTTCCTACTTCCCTAAGTGTCACATCCTTGTGTTTTTCATTATCAGTTCAACATTTCTTACCTCATTAAATTCCACATCCCTTGTTGCAGCCAAATCAAATCCCTGTTGCTGGCTCTCATACTGCAACACCCTGATCATCATCTGATAGGCTGTCCGCACATCATTTCCATAGAAGGAACTTGTGTGGTTTGTGGCATTTTGAAGCACTTTCACTATCTGCACTGACTTAGCACTGTCCATTTTTGTCTCATTGTGGAGAAATTTCTCATTCTGACAGAAACAGAAAATAAGGCCAAAAAATAAAAATTAGGAAACAGATTTCATTTACTCTTTGTTAAATCATTTGAAGGAGTGCCCAATTCATCATTTTAGATTCAATTTATCAGTTGGCTCAAGTGGTGAATAAATCTCTATGTCAGGGGTCCCCAAGCTTGGTAAGTTTAAGACCTGTGGACTTTAACTCCCAGAGTTCTCCAGCCAGCATAGCTGGCTGGGGAATTCTGGGAGTTGAAGTCCACAGGTCTTAAAGTTGCCAAGGTAGGGGGCCTCTGCTCTATGTGGCAGAATGATAGGCCCAATTGTAGGTTTGATTTACAGGTAAATATACTCTTTCAGTATATAAAGACTACCTGGTGCATGTGAACATCTTTTAAATATTTGGGCAGGATTTTGATGAGATGAACACTCTACTCAAGTTTGTCTGTCTATGTTTCTCTGCACATGCCCTGAAACAGCGATCTCCCACCTTTCCAGCTCTCTGGACTGGCAGTGGTGGCGTTGATGGCAGAGAGGGGATAATTTTGCACACACGCCGGCTGCTTACACAAACGACACTTTGCGCACTTGCGCTCTCACCCTCTGCTTGTGCTGAAAGATCATAAATACTGGTATTTTGTGGGTTCAGCAAAATTATAACAGTGTAATCTCACATAAGAGATTTGAGTGAGCAATGTACAAGCAGCTAGACATTTAGCTATGCACTTTGGGATGAACACCCTTTGAATGATGAGGGAGTATAAACGGATTCCTAAAAAAACATTGCAGACTGCAGGAATCATTTGCGCTTCAGTTTGAGATGCAGACAACACAGACTCATCCCCAACAGCCTGTGCCTGTCTTCAACAGCGAACGGACACAGAGCAGAGGACATCCTGCAGCCAAGAAGCCTCCACACTCATTTGCACTACTCAGGTGACCTTAAGGACACAGATAAACCTCCAAGTGGCCTCATCGACTTTCTAAAACAGGGGGTCTTCAAACATGGCCCTTTTATGACTTGTGGACTTCAACTCCCAGAATTCCTCAGCCAGGCATGTTGGCTGAGGAATTCTGGGAGTTGTAGTTCACAAGTCATAAAAGGGTCAGGTTTGAAGACCCTTGCTCTAAAAGAATGCAAATGACCAGCTGCCTGTAAGGAATATAAATCCTTCCATTCCCCACCCTCCAGTCAGAGCTGAAGAAGCTTCTTTGATGAGAAGCGAAACGTCTTCAGAGAAAAACAAGAAAGTCCAGTTACCTCCTGAAAAAACAGCTTTGGAACAACCATGACCTGGATGATTGAGAATCTCCACAGACAAGCAGTCCTCAAGTTACATCCACAACTGGGACTAGAATTTCCATGACTAAGCAAGGCAGTTATTAAATGAGTCACACCTGATTTTATGATCTTTTTTGACATGGTTATTAAGAAAATCACTGCACTTGTTATGTGAATCATATAGTTATTAAGTGAATCTGGCTTTCCCCATTGACTGTGATTGTCGGAAGCTGGCTGGGAAAGTCAGAAATGGAGATAATTTGACTCTGGAATTCTGTAATCATCATAAATACATGCAGGTTGCCCAAGTGTCCCGATTTTGATCACATGATTGTGGGGATGCTGCAATGGTCATAAATGTGAGGACTGGTCATAAGTAACATTTTTCAGTGCTATTGTACGTTTGGATGGTCACTAAGCAAATGGTTGTAAGTCAAGGACTACTTGTAAATGACACATTACAATGCCTCCAAAAATATTACAAATTTCTATGGAACAATTAATACCACGCTCAGTAGGTTACTCCACTCTTACCATGATTTTAAGAGTCACAAAGTCAACAGTGGTACAGTTAAAAAGTTCAGGGGAAAGCCAGCCTTTCTCACTGCTACAATGCCGAACAGCGTTTCCTTAAACAGAAAATCAATTAGTGAGAAATTCAAAAGTTTCACCATCGTGTTTAATTTATATGAATATTAACCTTCTACAACTTTTTACCTGACACAGTTTCTTAACAGGTGTACAATTATATGTAAGAAACACTTCTAATTATAATTTTTAAAAAAGGCATTTTACAGTAGAGTCATATGTCGATGGAGTTTGGTGGTGGTATTGGTGATAGTTTAAACCAGTTAAATGAGAGTCAATTTGGTCTAGTGCAGGGGTAGGCAACCTCGGCTCTTTTATGACTCGTAGACTTCAACTCCCAGAATTCTGGGAGTTGAAGTCCACGGGTCATAAAAGAGCCGAGGTTGCCTACCCCTGGTCTAGTGGCTAAGGCAGGGGTCTTCAAACTTGGCCCTTTTATGATTTGTGGACTTCAACTCCCAGAATTCCTCAGCCAGGCATGCTGGCTGAGGAATTCTGGGAGTTGAAGTCCACAAGTCATAAAAGGACCAGGTTTGAAGACCCCTGGGCTAAGGCAAAAGGTTAGAAAGCAAGAGACCATGACTTCAAGTCCCATTTAGCTCTGAAAGCCAGCTGGGTGACTTTGGACAAGTCACCTTCTCTCAGTCCAACTCACCTCACAGGGTTGTTGTGAGGAAAATAGGAGGAAGAAGGTGTGTTGGATATGTTTGCTGCCTTGCGCTATTTGTGAAAATAATATAGGTGGGATATAAATAAATGAAGAAATAAATAAATTATCAAAAGGTTTTCTATATATGTCATTATAAAACATGTCATTATGCTGCAGAATAAAAGTAAGAGGCGATTCGGATTATGTTTTTAAAAGTTTTGTTTTTCTCCTTACTCTTGTATTCCAACTATCTAATTTATATTTTGATTACTTTGTCTAAATGAGTTTTTTTTAGCATGTTCTTAACAGGTTCTGTCTGTGCGAAACAGACTTCCATCTGCAGGATTTCATAGACAACTCTCTTCCATATGTCAACCAACTTTTTTGAATCTTTATTTTTCCCAACATTTAACCTAGAATAATACTTGAGATATACTGTATAATAACAATTACTCACCCACTGATCCTTTAGGACATGGAACAGCAGCAGGTTGTCCAAACTTGGTTTGTGGCCACCAAATGCCAGCCTCAAAAGCTTTGGGACATCCATTGTAAACCACTACATGAGATTGAAGGGAAAGTTTTATATAGTAGTAAGAAGAAATAAGAATAATCACTATTCTTGTCTTGTTTAGAAAAATAAGAAGACTCATTAGACTAGAATGTCAGAATAGAGTTCTGCTTTTATGCTGGATGTTATTCATATTTGATCTAATCTTAGCTTTCCATTTTAACTGAGAAAATCAGACAAAGAAATAAAAATGTGTATAATCTTAAATTAATAATACCATTTGATTGAAAGATTCATTTGAAAAAGAAATAAAGAACAAAACAAAGAACTTTTTTTCTGCAAGGGTTCCAACAGAAAATTACCATTGTCTTTAATTTATTGTAATATACTGCTTAAACTGAGTTTGCCATGATTTTATACAATGAAAGCAAATCTCTCAAGGACAATCAGCCTATATTTATTCTGAAATTTAATTCTTTTCTATAAAATTGATTTATCTTCTCCCTTGCTGCTTCATTGAGAACTGAAGATAGCTAACAATGATTAAAATACAGAGAAATTTAAACCTCACATTAAAACAAAAATGTGAAATTGAAAGCTAGGCAAAACTATGTATCTTGAACTGCTTTTCTCAAATGGGGAAAAAAAATGTGCTGCAGAATCAACTCCTGAATCAATTATCCTTCAGTAAAATTTCTAAGGAGAATATAAAACTGAAAAAAAAACCTGCAACACATTTTAAGAGACAAGTAAAACAACCCACAGGGCTAGATAAAATGATGTCTCCTTGGCATTGGGAATAAAAAATAGATACAGGTAGTCCCCGATTTACAACAGTTCATTTAGTCACTGAAAAAAGTGACTTATGACCATTTTTCACAGTTACAATCTTTCCAGCAGCCCCATGATCATGTGATCAAAATTCAACTGCTTGGCAACTGGTTCCTATTTATGGCCGTTGCTGTGTCCCATGGGCCTTGTGATCCCCTTTTGCGACCTTCTGATGAGCAAAGTCAATGGGGGAGGCCAGTTTCACTTAACAACTGGGTTACTAACTTATCAATTGCAATGATTCACTTAACAACTGAGGCAAGAAAGGTCATAAAATGGGACAAAGTTAACTTAACAAATGTCTCATTTAACAACAGAAACTTGGGGCTCAGTTGTGGTTGTAAGTTGAGGATTACCGGTATAAGTAAAGGGCTATATCTAGTTTTTGCTCACATCTATGGCAGTCAATATTGCTCAAAATGGGGGTCAAGTTTTCCAATGCAGCAAATGGCAAACCAAGAAAATACCTTCACATCCATGAAGTGTAACTTCAGCAAAGGGATTGTCACAGCGATTGCACTGTCGTCCAATCACTCCTGATTTGCAGGGACATTGCCCAGTTTCCATGTCACAAGAGCGAGTATGGGAACCAGAAGGGAAACAATCACATGGATAACAGGAGTCACTGTTTTGTGGTCGGTAATAGTTTTTCTGGAAAGATGAAAACCCATCAGTCAGTCAAGGCTACCAGAAATACAATATTTTGAACCTAGGATTATAAAAAAAAAAACCTCAGGGATCCTGACTTTTTTTCCAGGAAAATGATACTTAAAATATATTTTTCATGTGCAGACATTGAACACAACAGCTGGACTTTCTCAAGTTTCAAAATGTAACATGGAAATAAAAATTGATAATTCTTATTCAGACAACTCCCAAATCTACCCTTATTTTTATTTAAACATAACTGTTAAAACTGAGTATATATATAAAAAAAGAATGTAGAGCAGTGGTTCTCAACCTTTCTAATGCCGTGACCCCATAATACAGTTCCCCATGTTGTGGTGACCCCCAACTACTTATACATCACTGGGTACCAGGGGCGTGGCCAAAGAAAAGGGGGAAAAATGGCGGACAGTCTTGTTTGGCGACCCCCGTGAAATGGTTGTTCGACCCCAAATGGGGTCCTGACCCACAGGTTGAGAACCACTGATGTAGAGGTTCTGAAGATGTACGGAGGTTTAAATTAAGTCTCATCAATACTATTCATTTCTGAATCACCTAAACAATCTGAAGTGTGATGGAAAGAATGATACATTCCTTACCTTACATCGACAGGCTCCATTTGTCTTATTGCAGTCAGGATCAAATCCTTTACTGATCTCACAATTACAGGGCCCACAAATAGGATTTCCCCACCAGCCTCTGGGACAAGGTAAATCAATTCTACAGAGGAATTGGAATGTTGACAGATGTAAGGATCACCAATCTCTTTCAAAATTATTTAAAGATAATAAAGGAAAAGATATTCTGTTTCACTGAAAATAGCAATGCATGTCTTGCCCTCTTAAGCTAACATTTCATAAATTCATATACTGTATGTGTGTGTGTGAATTTATAAAATATTATGCATGAAATAAAATAATACACACATAGACACCCACTTCAGGCTAAGTTCTCTGACTTCTGTAACAAATAACTTCTTAGAGAGGTTGTCAGGTGTGAACAACCAGACTCACACATGTAGAATTGAAACTAGCTACTTTATTGTTCAATACCTATTTTACAGGAATCCTCCCAAACTGGTACCTTGCCCCTGGGAAAGACTAGATAAAGGCAATGGCATTCAGGGGGGTGGATCAGACCTTGCCTTTTATGCCTATATAACAATTTCAGATTAATTCCCCATTTAACTCCTCCCCTGATTGGGACACTGCTCTCCAACATCAATTGTGTGATGGCACCTAGCCAACCACGACAGATCTCAGCAAGCTGAATAGGGCCAGACCTGGCTGGTACCTGAATGGAAAAACACAAGGTAATCCCAGGATTGTAGCTAGATTTGGAAGACAAACATACATCCCAGAAGAAGGCAAGAGCAAGCTATTTTTGTATTGTTGCCAAGAAGTCACTAGGAATTAAACTCAACATGGAAATTTCACAACGAAAAATACAACAGAAAGATACAAATTAAATATGAGCAACTAGATAAATTATCTCGCATATTTTGTTTGGAACAGAATGCTTTACTTTTGTGTATATTTGTGTGTGAGAGAGATTGTAGAGAGTACAGGTAGTCCTCAACTTATAACAATTCAATTAGTGACCGTTCAAAGTAACAATTAGTGAAATTAGTGACTTATGATCACCTTTCACACTTATGACCATTGCAGCAACCCCGTAGTCACGTGATTTACATTTGGATACTTGACAACTGACTCATATTTATGATAGTTGCAGCGTCCCAGAGGTCATGTGATCCTCTTTTGCGACCTTGTGACAAGCAAAGTCAATGGGGAAACCAGGTTCGCTTAACAACCGTGTTACTAATTTAACAACTACAGTAATTCACTTAACAAATGTGGCAAGAAAGGTCATAAAATGGGACAAAACTCACTTAACAAATTTCTCAGTTAGCAACATAAACTTTGGGCTCAATTGTGGTCATAAGGTGAGGACTACCTGTAGTCAGAAAGGAAAAGAACTAGCCCAAATCCTTTGCTTACTTGCTTTCACAGTACTGTCCATAATAGCTTTGTCCACATTCACAGGTATACCCATGGGAAGAGCTTGGTTTATGAATACAAGTAGAGACATGTTCACAGGGGTTCAGACTACAAACATCAATACAGTCTGTCCCAAAGTACCCTGAGAAGACAAAGTCACAGACACAAAGAAAACTGAGAACTTAGTAATGGTTCTAAAATTCTCAGAAATAAACAAAACTGGACACTAATAACACTTCTTGAATTATCAGGACACTTTTGTGTAGCCATCAGAAAGTCATTTCTGTTGAGAAAGAATGAAATCACATATAGTACATGATGATCCAATATTGTGCAGTCATGTATGGAAGCAACTTAAGTACTAGGTTGCTTAAGATATTAAAGGAACTAATTTAAAATATGTTTCTTGTTTTCTGAATGTTCAAAAAAAGGGGCTTAAGGATATGCCTAAAAAGTATCTCACAAATGGAAGTTGTTCCGAAGCTTAATCTCAGACAAAAAGGTTTGGAAATAATCTCTGTAGTAGCATAATACTAAGCATGTATTAACCCTATTAAATCTTACATTAAATATAATTATTGGGATTTACTTTTTAAGTAAATATGGCTTAACATGTCAGTTATGCAGTTTAAAGCTCAAAACAAAACTCAGTCTGGAAAAAAAACTGAATTATATAAAAGAGGCTAAAATATTTTTTTAAATTAAACTTTTTTTGAAGTTTAAGGGAATAACAATACCATTTTATATTTCAATCATATGTTTAATCTTGTGATCATATTCAATTGCCTACAAATTATCTATTTTCTTTTCCAACACTCTGTTATGTGGCAAGAAGTGGACATTGAAAATTCTTCAGATTAAAACAAATACAAATATAAATAAGAGATTCTAGAGTTTTTGTTCAGTTTTGATAGATATTGCAGCATTTTCTTCACTTCCCCAAAAGAATGAAAGAGTGAAAATGGTGATACTTGAGAAAGTAACAAGAGAGCCACAGAGTGTCATTCAAAACGGTCTGTGCAGGATCCCTGGCATGAGATTATAGGCAGCTGCCAAATTATAGGAAAACATTCTTAAACATGCAGTTCTATAAACTCCAGAACTCCAGGTATTATCACCAACTTGCTACAAGTCATAATTACCTGGGTCACAGATACATGAATAGCTGTCCCAGTCATCACTACAATAGCTGTGAAGGGGACAAGAGTTAGAATCACAAGGGTTGTCTATTTCACAGCCATCCTTGACGTTAATCTTGACTGCCTGTTTCATGTTCAATGTAGCAACATTTGTAGATGTTTCCCCCATCCTCACTCCCTGAAAAGAAGAAAAGAGATCAAAGGAATAACCCAACTAATTAATATATATATATATCACAATAAAAAGCTTAGGGTTATACTGCTATAGGAGAAAGAGAAACAATTTCACTCATTCCTTTGATGTAATCATAAAAAGATGTCGCAAACTTTCACTTCTATTTTTACTTGGTTAAGCGCATCTTGGTTAAGCCCAACACATTTATTTAACTATTTATTTACTAGATTTATAAGGCTGCCCAACTCAAAAAGTGTAACTCTAGTGGTGTATCACAGCTAAAAAACAAACAATAAACCAACTCCCATAACATTAAAACATACACAACATAAAAATATGAAGTCTTTAAAGTAGCAAACAGGAATCATAATAAAACAACCAATAGGGACTCCCGTTCAACTAATATCCAATGTCTGTGAACAAAGCTAGGTCTTCAGGGCTTTCCCTCAAACAAAGTTGGGGCTTGTAGCATTTGGGGTGGGAAGGGAAATTGTCCCACAACACTGGGACAGCCACTGAAAAGGTAAACTTTCTAAGTCCCCTAAAGCAGGGGTCCCCAACCTCCGGGAGGCGGCCTGCTACCAGTCCATGGGCCGTTTGGAACCAGGCCACATCCCCACTGGCGTGAGCAGCGGGCAAACATGTGTGCGTGCTCCATTTGCGCAAGCGGTGGGTGAGCGTACCCACCACTCGCACAAATGGAGCTGTCCACCACTGTTTGGAACCATCCCCTCTTCCCCCCCCCCACTGATGTGCAAAACCAGGAAAGTTGGGGAACCCTGCCACAAAGTGAAAAGATTTAAAAGCTGGAACCAGAGCATGCACTCCATGTACAACTGTGTGGGGCAGGCAGATATTTTTGGGAGAAGTTAATCCCTCAGGAAACATGTTCTTATGCCATGTAAATCTGTAAAGAAAACCACCAGCACCTTGAATCACATCCAGATGTCTATCAAGAGTCAGTCAGTGCAGAGGCTAGTGGTGTTTTGTGGGCATAATGAGATGTACCTAGAACAGTGGTAGGCAACCTTGGTTCTTTTATGACTGGCTCAGGAATTCTGGGAGTTGAAGTCCATAAGTCATAAAAGAGCCAAGGTTGCCTACCCCTGACCTAGAACTACCTGTGTCCCTGCATTCTGCCCCATAAGCTTCCAGCTGGTCTTCAAGGGCTGCCCTATGTAAAGCCACCCCAACGAGAACCAAAGATACAAACACTCTAATTCCCAGGTATATATATTTAAAGATTTTGGTGGATGTTTTAAAGAGAGCCTATTTCAAATACTAGTTTATGAGCTCCACTACACTACAGTTTGGGATTTGAACAAAAGCTTACATTGAGATTAATGTATGCCCCTTGCTCTTTCTATGCTGGAAGTATTGAGACCCCACGCCCACTGTCTACTGTGGCTTATTCATGGCTGATCTCATGCTGACGTATAATTAATGCGATGCGATCTCTGGACTTTCCAAAAATCCAATCAATCAATGGGAAGTATTAGATCAAAAGCCTGTTTTCTTAAAACTACGTTATTAATTGTAGGTCTGAGCAAAGAACTTTGAAAAAAAGTTGTTTCATAAACCATGAAGAGAGCATCCCTCCTCAACGTGCTAAAGCTGCATCTTTTAAAAAGTTCACAAAGTTGCTTTGAAGGCTTTCCCAATCGCTCTGCATGTCTGCCTCTATGCATACTGACTCTGTTGGCAGCCTCAGAATGTGTTGCCTGTGGATTACACATGCATGTGCAGACAACTGGAGTCACTTTTTGAAGCGGCTGTGTGAGTCTTCCGGAGGACAAAGCTGCTTTAATATGTCAAAAATAGTGCTGAGTTTCCACCAATGTGTTTTGCACTGAAGCCTCTTCTAAATATTTTACAGAATAACATTCCCAAGTAATTAAACATCTGAATGCGATTCCAACGGAATAAATTCAATTAAAACAAAGAAACTTAAGCTCATAATTAGGCACTTAAGCTCATAATTAAGCATTTTTAAACAGAACAATGCTCATTTTATTTCCGCTCTTTCCCTTCTCTTGTCTTTGATAAAACTAGAATTGTTCTCATAGTTAAAGTTATTTATTTTCAATTGTCACCTGTAGACAGCCATAGAAGCCCTGCTGCACAGAGACTAGATCTCCAGAGACACCTCCTACAATAATGCTTTTCATTTTTAGTCCAGGTAACTGATTTCCAATCTGTACAGTGCTCTAAAAAGAGGAAAATAGGAAAGATGATTAAAGCTTTTCTGTAAATTCTTAGTTACAGTATTTCACTGATAATTTTTTTTAAAAAATAAGCAAGAATAAGTCTAAAAGTGGTAATAGAAGCTATTCCTGTTGTGCTTCCGATAAGGAAGCCACTCCAAAAGGTATAATGCCTTCCCCTGTTCAACACAGTTTCAAGTAATGTGAAAATGGTAATTAATTCTCCATGAGTGAATAAATCTTGTCATTATGAGCAGTGGTGGGATTCAGGCGGTTCGTACCACCTCAGCAAAACCGGTAGCTAATTTTTGGTTGCCCAGGCCCAGAATGGACTTCCAGAAGTGGCATCCATACAGAGAACTGGTTGTTCACATATTTGAATCCCACCACTGACTATGAGGCAGAAGACAAACAGTATTAAATCTCCCAGCAGGATCCAGTGTACTCTATGTAGGCTTTGGATATCATGAAATCCATCTTGATAGAATGATGATGCCCAAGTAGTTCAGTTTTCCCTGTTTTGCTATTCAAAGTTTGAAGGATTTGAAAATTAATTAAATGTTTGCCACCCATCTCCCAACAAGAGTTCACAAATAAAAAATAATAACAAGTACAGAATATTTTTAAAAATGGCAAAGATGACAAAAAAGGGGAATTACAAAAAAAGACATGAGTCCACACAATCCAAAGGGGACTTCACTAAACTTCCTCAAATGAAAGAGTGCCAAATTCTTGGGGAGAACCTCATTGCACAAAGGAGGCACCCCAACAGAGAAGGCCTGCTTCCCAACAGATGGCATTAATTGAAGGACTCCAGAGCACACAAACCTTAGATTAAATTGGCTGGTCAGATACTATGGAAGACAAGTAGTCTTTCATATAACCAGATCCAGTGGTGGGATTCAAATATGTGAACGGGTTCTCTGTGTGGATGCTGCTTCCCAAAGTCCATTCTGGGCCTGGGCAACAAAAAGTAGCTAGCGGTTCTGCCAAACTGGTGCGAACTGGCTGAATCCCACCACTGACCAGATCCTATACCAGTGGTGGCAAACCTATGGCACGCGTGCCAGAGGCAGCACTCAGAGCCCTCTCTGTGGGCATGCGTGCCATCGTCCCAGCCCTGCCTCCCCCAGCGGCCTTCTCCTCACCAGCAGCCCCCCAGGGGAGAGTCGCCCCCAAGTGTGGCCTGCGTGGACCAGCGCAGCCAAGGACATGGCAGTCGGGCAGCGGGGACAAGACTCTGCCCTCTCACCCCGTCATGTGCAGATGATGCGGGGCACGGGTGGAGGGCATGGCTGCCTTGGCACTTCTGGGCTGCCTGGGCAACATGTGGCAGACTGTGGAGGCGGTGAGTGGCCCTCCGGGCAGGTGGAGATGGGTTTTGGGCACTCAGTCTCTAAAAGATTCACCATCATGTCTTATACCATGTAGGGTGTTATGGGTAGCAACCAGCCCCTTGAATCATACTCAGAAGCAAACTGGCAACCACCAGTGCAGCTTGCAAAGCTGAGGTGTTAAGTAGGCATACTGAGGCATTCCCATCACTGCTCATGGTACTGTATCCTGTTTTTCCAGGAAAATATACAGACTGCACACCACTCTTAAATGTGTAAGTGCAATCTCATTCAATGTTAATGATGGATCTCAGTGGCCTGAATACCTACAGCTACTTAATCTTGGCAGGATTGAGTCAAGAGACAGTTCTTTCCTATCCAAACCATCCCAACCTCTAGCACTGGGATAGAACCTTGACAGCCTCATTTGGATATAATTTGGTATCATTGGCATACTGATGACACTGAACCCCAAACTGGCAGATGACCTCACTGTGTGATTATATATAGATGCTGAAAAGGAGGAAAGAGGAAGTAGAACCTTGAAACACCCCACAAGGAATGAAGCTCCCTCTGTCCACCAACCAAGCAGAAATTGCTCCAGAGAAAGGAAGAGAACGATAAAAAATGGTGACTTATATCCTCAGGCCATGTCAGAAAGATATTGTGGTTGTTGATATTAAAACTGCTATTGAGGATCACAAGGATCCTAGTTCTACCACAAATAATGTACAAGTTCAATCAAAACTTTCTTAGTATTAAATCCTGGTCTGAAATCTGACTGAAACAGGTCTAAATAATCTGTTTCCTCCAGGATCATCAGCCGCAGATGTACAGAATATACAGAACTGGATGACACTGGGTTAAGAATAGCTGGCAGATTATAACACAACTGTTACAGAAAAATATATTTCTGAATCTGTGATAGAAACAATGAGAAATGACTTTATTCTGGCATAGTTCATGGTGCCACCTATTCTGGCCATTCCTGTCTCATTTTCATAATGAAAGAATATGGATGTCATCTTACCTGATACATGCCATAATCCAAGGACACAACTGCAAGATATTTGATGTCTTTGCCATCTTTCGCACTCTTCAACTCTATTAACAAATGATGCCATTCACCATCATTGATCCGTACCTGGGTCATCCTCAAACTGGCCACCTGATTCGGTCCATCATAGACCTCAAATACCACATATTTATTCAGTATCTGTTGAAACATAACTTTAGTTGATGAAAAAAAACTTGAATTGCTGAGAAAATGCCATATATACATCAAAATATATATGCAGTTTTGGGAAAATGGTTACAAAATACAGGTTACCGTATATTCCGGCGTATACGTCGACCCGGCGTATAAGATGACCCATGTCTTCGGTGCCAAGTCGCATGCCTAGAAAGTCATCTTATATGCCGGAAACTACCGTAATTTCTGGCGTATAAGACGACTTGGCGTATAAGACAACCCCCGACTTCGGTGCCGATTTTACCACTTGCGGAAGTCATCTTATACGCCGGAAAGTACGGTATATTTAAAGAAACATTATTATTATAATTTTTCATATTTATTGATCCAATTAATTGGTCTAATTAATATTAAGACCAATATTCTATCTATATTCAGTTATTAGGTCCACTATGAGCGGCAATTAAAGATTGTCCATTCTTCTAGATCTGTATGCATTGATTAATATTTAAAGCAGTCTTGATTTAGCAAAGGTATTTTTCCTTCTGCTAAAACCAACAGGGGGAACCAAAAAGCTAGTAGTTTGCTCTTCTCAGTCCCTACTTACGACTGCTCTGATTATAGGCTGAGTGAACTCTACAGTTTTGTGATATTCTGCAACTTCAGGATGGCCAACTTCAGGCTTGTTTGTTGGCTGATGGTAAATGAAATATGCATAAGACTGTACTGTTGAATTGCCTTCATAGCTAAGCAAAGACATTTAACATTACAGGTAGTCCTCAACTTACGACAGTTTGTTTAGTGGCCGTTGAAAGTTACAACGGCACTGAAAAATGACTTATGGCCGTTTTTCACAGTTACAACCTTTGCAGCATCCCCATGGTGACATGATCAAAACTGGCAGCTGGTTCATATTTATGACGGTTGCTGTGTCTCAAGGTCATGTGATCCCCTTTTGCGACTTTCTGACTAGCAAACTCCATGGGGAAGCCAAATTCACATCCTAACTTACCAACTTCAGTGATTCACTTAACAACCGAGGCAAGAAAGGTTGTAAACTGGGGCAAAACTCATGTAACAAATGTCTCACTTAACAACAGAAATCTGGGGCTCCATTGTGTCTTAAGTCAAGGATTTCCTGTACTGTTGGCCATTTGTTATCTAGTGGCATTCCCTTGTTGTGATTGAGTTGATAAGCTAACATACCTGTATATTAATCTTAGATGATACTCCCGCACTGGCTTGCATTAACACACCATTAACCTTGCGAGTTCTAAACATGAGGCCAATGTACCATGGTATAGAAATAGTGATATCAAGGTTATTCCAGGTGATGATGCTTTCTCCAGTGAACCGCTGAGGAAAAGGCATTGCTATAACACAAGGCAAAGAGGAGACAAAGCAGGATTACTTAATCAAATATTTTAGAATGAGGAAAAAATTGTCAGAACATTCTTAACTATACCAAAAATATATACTGCATGGTACCAGTAAGCATAATGTCAGGCAAACTTTCAGCTTCTGGGATCTCCCTTCTTTTTCATAAAAAATCCAAATGTTATTAACTGTAAAGTCTACTACAAAAAATAAATAGCTAAGAAAAAAAAAGAATTATCTATCCAGAATACAGCCTTTTCAGAGAAATACCTACTTCTGTTTATCTCAAACTTTCTTTATTTCTTCTATGTAATTTTAGGTTGGGTTTATTTTATCTAATTGCTATATTTAAACAACGGAGGACCTCAAATCTCCAAATTCATCAAAAATTTGTCTGTGGATCCCAATTGCATTTTGTGTCCGCTGCTGGCACAAGAAATATCTCCTATGCAACAGTAGATGAAAATGGGCTTATTACTGCATAGATTCCAATGTTCTCACAGTTGTGCTTTAATAATAACATTTTTTAATCTCCACATAACCAAGAAGGATAGATAAGCAGTGGCTGTATTTTAAGGTGTTACTAGGTAACATGTAGAAATATGTTTCTTTAGATGTAGAAATATGATTCTTCAGCAAAATCCGTTGTCTATTGATTTTGTAGACAATAATACCAAAAAAAAACCCCAAGTGAAAAAGCTACACAATTTAATTAAGAAGCAGCAAAATTAAAAGATGTTCTCTAAATACTGAAAAATCAGGAATATAGCAAGGGACGATAGGCTGTGTAGACCAAAATATCTAGGAACATCCAATTGCCACATACAGCCTAGAGAAGTTGAAGGCTGTACTTTTCTGTGTGGCAACATTGAGACTGTTATTTTGCTGCACAAATATTAATAATATTAATGCAAATTTATATATTTCACTAAACAGAAGATAATATTTACTGTGTGCCACTCATCTGTAAAGTTTCTGCCCATTGAATAACAAGCATGTTCTTCCTAGCTGTAGCTATAAAAAGGTGTTGAGCTTAATTATGAATTTATAAATGGTAACAAAATCCTGTATAATGTTTAAAAATGTATGTAGGAATGTGGTTCTGACAGTTTCTGGGCTCTGGTAATACCAAGCGTGTGTGCTATTTATTACTTCTATTAAGAATCTGACAGTGTTATTTTTATGGCCCCAAGGGGCAGCAAAATAACACATTTATAAAGGATTTGACAAGCTCAAATTTGTGGCTGCTGTGTCACCTATGCCCCAGGCAGAAAGCACTTTGATCCTATGAATATATTTTGTTCCCTAATGTGCAATTGTTGTCAGTGTTTTTACTTCTGGTTTAATTTGGTCATTTGCTAAAAATTCTCCTTTACTGACATTATTTATTTCCCTTTGTGCACATTCTGCTCCACATATCTATCTTACAAGTAATAAGTAATTGATCTTACCTATTTATATCCCTACAACAGCATGAATCAAATGGTTTTTGAAAGTAGTTTCTGTAGAAAACCAATTATGCTATACAGAAGGATTGCATTAAAAATTTGCTTTAGCTCAGTGGTTCTCAACCTTTTTAATGCCGCGACCCCCAACCGGTCATAAGTCGAGGACTACTCAACCGGTCGTAAGTCGAGGACTACTCAACTGATGCAGCACTGTTTGCAGAATGGGACTTTTGGCGGGCTCAGCAGGGCAGAGACAGCCTGGACAATTCCTATTGGCTTTTGAAAGCCAATAGAATTAGACTCTATTCAAGAGAGTCTATTCTATTGGCTTTCAAAAGCCAATAGAATAAAAGGGAGTAGCACAGCTAAGGAAAAGGGGGAAAAAATGGCGGACTACATTGTTTGGCGACCCCCGTGAAATGGTCATTCGACCCCAAATGGGGTCCCGACCCACAGGTTGAGAACCACTGCTTTAGCTGAATTTCTATCAAAAATGGGAACAAAAGCTTGCAATACGCATCACATAGGTTCTGACTTGAATCATGATTAGCGATTAACATGCTGTCAAAGTTTATTACCAGAAGCTTTAAAGAGAAGTAACAATGGCTTAATGATTCAAAATGACTTTGCATTAGCTGAAAGAGCCAATTCTCTAAACATAGTACACCATTTTGATTGCTGTAACATAAATAATGGCAGAACATATGTACTGTTCACAATAATAATTATTTGGAAAGTTATTAAAGCAAATCAGCAATATTCGGAGAATCATTCTTTAATTGTTTTCTGAAAGACAGTTCATCAATCTGATTTTCACATTTTTCTGGAAACATAAATCATTCACACTTACATTCTTATTTGCACTTAGTAAATTATGAATAGGTAGCTCAAGTTCTCAGAGCACCATTCCTTATAGTACCCAAAGGTCACCAAATAGATACAGTTTGCAGAAGTACAATATAATATTTAGAAACTACTGCTTTTAAAGCCAATATGGAGGCAAAGACAACTCAGAAAGATTGATGGAAAGCCGATATTCTCATTGTAAAAATATATATTTACAGGTTGTACTTATTGCTGATTTTCCCCTGCAGCACAAGAGGCTTGGCCATACAGTATTCTCAAAGGGGGTGGGGGTGGGGGAGAGTGAAATTCAAGAAACTTAGCCAGTATCTTCCAAGAGTATGAACTTTAAAATTCACTCTCATATTCATTGCCATCTGCTAAAGTTTCATAGATGTGGTACAGAGTACAAATTCACCATCTGGGAACAAATGAAAAAAGAATTCCCTGAAGACTGAGGCTGCCAAATGGGAACCAAAGAATTGCAATGAAGAGTATGAATGAGGATGTTCTCTGTTAGGATGTACAAGTGACTAAAGAAAGTCATTATTTAAATGAATTCTTTTATGTCTGAGTGATTTCCTGCCCCAGTGATTACTCAGAAAAAGGTTAAACTTAATTAAGCCAGTATTATTAACTAATGGTGCTGTATTATTCGATTGAACTAAATGGGACCATTTAAACTGAAGAATTTTTTGCTTAAAGAAGATTGAAGATTGATTTTCTGTGTCCAAAATGAGTTGTCATACAATGGAGATAAAGAATATGCTACATAATGGGCATGGTTTCGCATCCAGGATTCTATGACACAAACTTCCCCAACCTCCAGATATGTGATTCCTAGAATTCTCAACTAACATGGAAATAATTGGTTTGTATATACTGGGAATTATAGTTCCAAAATACTTGGAAGGCACCAAACTAATGAAGGTGCAGTAGATTATTAGATTCCTGCTAATGCCTGCTTTAAGAGGGTGAAGACAGGGTGAAGACAGGATTTATAATATATTTAATAAGTAAAACTGTTGTATAATAATTAAAATTTGCTCATACACAGTGGAACACTCTATCAAAAGCAGGATCCATTGTTTACCTTGCTCACAGTTTTTGCCCCCATATCGCAGGGGGCAATCACAGCTGTAAGTATTCCATTTGCTCACACAGGTACCACCATTCTGACACCAGTTTGTGGTGCAATAATTCTTCTGAGCTAAGCAACCTGCAATTCAAAAAAAAGTTTTGTCCTCAAGTCATTCCGTAATCATGCATTCAAGTTGCAACAAGCTGTGCTCTGGATCACTGTTCTGCTTCTGAATAGATGCAACTGCGTTTTCTAGAAAGCAATTCACAATGCTTTATCATATTTTATATTGTGATATCCAACACTCAACAGTTCTCTTTTGTGAAGGGGAGGCATTGAAAACTAGGCTAATATTATAGTAAAACAAATGCTAAAGAGTTTGATACTCAACTGTTTTTATTTTCACTATGTGGTTAGTACATATATCAGAGACCTAGGCTACCAAGTAATGTTTCAGAATAACATCTGTGCAAAAACAGTTTTCACAGGATGTTATTTTAAATTTATCTGCAGAAATATATTTCCTTATGTAGATAAAGCTTGTTTAGCAACTGCTCATTTACCAGACTTTCTTCACTGTTACACTGGTAATAAAAACATCAATATTTGCATTTACAATCCATCAGGTCTGTAAAGCAAAGGAAAGCTGAAGTAAGATCATAACACAGTCAAATTTTTATTCAGACATCACTTTGCTTAATGACAAAGTCTCAGTTGTGGTTGCTAAATGAGGACTATCTGTATGCATAATGTAATTAATAAACTTGAGAAATTAGCCCATGAGTACATCTCTATTTCCTTCTTTTTCCCATGAAAACACAGTTCTTTATGTGTATAATTTTCAGTGAACCTAAAATATTTTTATTCCACTTTTATTCTTGTGGAGGTTATACCTGCAAGTGTGCCATTATTGGCTATGTAGCTGGCCATATCGATAGGCTTGCTGTCTATGGAGAGATTCCTCATACAACCAACAAACTGCCTGTTATGTACAGGAAAATCTTCAGGTAAATTGGGAACACCTCCAAGCAGCAGAGGTCCAGTTAAATCCAATGACCTAAAGAAATCAGAAATAAAGAGGTTTTTGACTCAGATATGTAATATATTATCTCTTGCACAATAACCATATTATTGGGAATTAGATATTAGAGATAATTCCTTACTGTTATTACAGATTCTTTCATGACACTGAAATAAAATAGTACTAGTAGTCCTTGCTTACCAAAAGCTTTGTTTAGTTACTGTTTAAAGTTATGCCATCTAGGAAAAAAACAGCTTTGTGATGAATCCCCACTATCACGTAATCACATTTGCATGCTTCACTAATGGCTTCTGACAATCAATGGAGATGCCAGCAATAAAATTGTAAATTGCAGTCATATGGTATTTAATGACTATGGGTGATTCATTTAACAACAAAAGTAGAAATGACACTGTAAATCCAGCAGTCACATGATTTTTCACTTAGTGACAGAGGTGCCAGTCCCAATTGTGGTCGGTAAATGAGGACTATTTCTAATGGATCATATTAAAATGATATAAATCATTACAGTCAATAGTCAACTATTTTAAGGTTTTTTTCTTTTTTAAACCAATGAAAGGTTTTGCCACAAATGATAAGAAAATTTTTTCATGCTTTTAGTATTACAGTTACAAAGCACTGTAATTCTTATATATCAGGTTGTTATTGAAGAAGAAAGTTGATGTAGGTACCAAGATGGCGGCGCCTGGATTGGCTGCGGCTGCATTGGCTCTCGAAGGTGAAAAGTTTTTGGAGGGATATAAGGGATATATACTCACCGGAGAAGGGCCTAATGCTGGGAAAGATTGAGGGCAATAGAAGAAGGGGATGACAGAGAATGAGTTGGCTGGATGGAGTCACTGAAGCAATAGGAGTGAGCTTAAATGGACTCCAGAAGATGGTAGAGAACAGGAAGACCTGGAGGAACGTTGTCCATGGGGTCGCGATGGGTCAGACATGACTTCGCAACTAACAAAACAACAAGGGATATTGGCCACATGATTGGGAAGGTTTTAATGTGTTCAAGCAACGTAGTGGGGCTAAACATACGACTGACAATCTTTGTTGGTATGACGAGTTTTTAGTGGTTTCGGAACTGTGTCCATTAAAAGACCTTTGTGCTGTTTGAAATTGTTCTGCTGGCAGCAAGATTTGAGTGCTGGCACAGCAACAGAGTCTATTGCAAATCAGGGCTGTTTCCAAAGGAGGCACAGAAGGAGAGGTCCCAGGGCTTATGGCTTGTGAAGGAACTGGATGAGGCTGTCAGCAGGCCCAGAGGAAGGGAGAGAGGCTTTTGGAGGAGTTTGACGCTGCGGCAGAAGCAGAGTGCTCCAGGGGCAAAAAAGAGCAAGGCCCCTTTAAGGAAAAGGTAGAAGTGACAGGATTAGAAAAAGAAAAGGAGGCTGTCCTGCAGGAATACAAGCTAATTTGAGGGCTAATCCACATGGAGTTCCATTTCCATCTGTCCTGTTTGGCGTGGTTCGCTCCCTAAATGGACGTTCTGAAACTTGACCTGGCCACAAACAAGGAGTGTATATATGCCAATTGGTGTATATTCAAAGTGACAATAAAGTTGTTGTTGTTGTTCTTACTACTACTAGTACTACTACTACTATTATTATTACTATTGATATATAGATAACATTTACAACAATTATTTGTAACATAAATACTTAGATGATATTGACCAATGTGGTTTATGATTACAAAGGAATATGTAAATCCAACACCTAAATTTCATCCTAGTAGTTTCATCATGCACTCTTTTGCTTTTTCAAATCAACAGACATAGCAAAACCAAAAAGATTTACATAATCAAGATGCTGCATTTATTCAAACTTACATTGACTTGTAAATGTAGATTTAACCTGAGAAAGCTATTCAAAACCTAAGTTGAAAATATTCCAAACAGGGTTAATTCATTAAAAGCATTCAGCGACACAAACATTTTCAAGTATCTTTTCCCATTTACTGAAATATATCAATTTATTCTAATGCAAACCTCGGGATTTGAGATTTCAGCCCTTTAGTTCAATGTGATTAAAGACCACAGAGGAAAACTGATCAAATGTGTTTCTTCCTCCATTTCCTTCACTTTGACATTGTCCTTCCTCACCTGAATGAACATTTTTGAAGTGAAGCGTGAACACTAGACTTTACTTACTTTTCATCTTCTTCTTCACGTTGACTTTTTCTACCCTATAAGCCCATTTTAAAAGATGCTTAAGTAATAGAAATATTTGCAGCAATAGGTAACTTGCCACAAGGAGGGGCAATTTAGCAAAGATTTCTACATGATTATTCTCTGAACTCGACAATTTTGTCCTTAATGCACAAACGTAAAGTTTCAGGCAAACAGATATGAAAATGACTTTACGTCTGACAATAATCACTTCTAGGCATACCTAAAAAAGTAGTGAAGTCTCTGTTAGCTAGATTAATTCTACTATTAAAACATGTACATGTCATAAAAAAAACATCTTACTTTTTGGAGCCGGACTGTGTTCCCTGAGCAGCACAGGAGTAGTTTCCAATGAGACTTCCAAAGCGCACAGCCACTGCAGTATCACAATCGTCCACAGTTACTACAGCCACCTTCTCCCCTGAAGGCCCATGAGGAATGCCAAGTTGCCCTATGTTGGGCTTCAAAATAAATGTGAACATTTTAAAAACTTGAACTCATAAATATTTTAAGCACCGGCTCTGTACACACTCTACCTCACTGTAAGCTAGGGATGTAACCTGTCAGCCAAGGTTACTGATGCCCTTTAAGCCCAGGACTGAACCTCTCAGAAGCCACAATAACCATGACTGCTAGAAAGTGACCATAGTACAGGTAGTCCTCGACTTACAACAGTTTGGTTAGAGACCGTTCAAAGTTACAACGGCCCTGAAAAATGTGACTCATGACCATTTTTCACACAACCTTTGCAGTGTCCCCAAGATCACGTGATCAAAATTCAGATGCTTGGCAACTGGTTCATATCTATGACGGTGGCAGTGTCCTGGGGTCATGTGATCCCCTTTTGTGACCTTCTGACAAGCAAAGTCAATGGGGAAGCCAGATTCACTTAACAACTGGGTTACTAGTTTAATGACTGCAGAGATTCACCTACTGTATATTCCGGCGTAGAAGGCGACCCGGCGTATAAGACACTCCCGTCTTCGGCGCCGAGTCGCATGCCTAGAAAGTTGTCTTATATGCCGGAAACTACCGTTATTTCTGGCGTATAAGACGACTCGGCGTATAAGACGACCCCCGACTTTGGCGCCAATTTAAAGCTTGCGAAAGTCGTCTTATACGCCAGAAAGTATGGTAACAACTATGGCAAGAAAGCTCATAAAATGGGGCAAATTCACTTAACAAACGTTTCACTTAGCAAGATAAATTTTGGGCTCAATTGTGGTTGTAGTTTGAGGACTACCTGTATTCTACCTTCATGGTATTTTTTAAAAAAATGAACCTTGTAATGCAGTCCCACTCAAATATGTGATTTGACCTCCATTTGCTTTGACCCTCACCCCATCCAATATGGAGTGTGATCCTTGGCCAGCAAGTGATTTATCTTAAGCAGTAAAAATCTGAGAAATTTTACTATACTGATTTTACCAATCTTATACTTTCTGAGGTTGCGCCAAAACTGAAATAGTCACCCTTTTGAGATCAATAAGAGTCTTGGGGGAAGCTAATCAAAACAAGAGAATGACAATGAGACAGGTTTGTTTGCAATGGCAAACAAATCTTTATTTAGTAACAAAGAGTACAAGTGGTCCACTTTTAGCATGCCTGGCTGAGGAATTCTGGGAGTTGAAGTCCACAAGTCATAAAGGGCCATGTTTGAAGACCCCTGAATTAGTCACACAGCTGTTAAGTGAATCTGGCTTCCCCATTGACTTTGTTTGTCAGAAGGTTGCAAAAGACGATCACATGATCCTGGGACGCTGCGACCATCATAAATATGAATCAATTGTCAAATATCCGAATGTAAATTATGTGACCATGGGGATGCTGAAGTGGTCGTAAGTGTGAAAAATGGTCATAAATCACTTTTCTCAGTTCTGTTGTAACTTTGAATAATCACTAAATGAAAGTTTCTTGCTATTTAACCTGTTTAATCTAAACCAAGCTATTACATTGAAATAAGCTTTCCACAGCCATTGCCATTATACTTAACAGACATTAATCTTACTAAAAGTTTTTCAAAGGCTATTTCCTGGTATTAGGCTATGCCAATGAAAGTGTTTTTCATTTCCTCCCAGCTATATTTACTATGATCACATAACTTGGCAGTGCTTCATATAAAGTGCTTGACATTTGCCAGGTAATACAAGGCCTAGACTCACAAACAGCAGATAAGGAGAAAAATCTGATTTATATCAGAATGGTAGACCTTCAAGTATTAGTGCATTTCATCAATTGTTCTGGGAAACATTATTTTAAAAAGCAATAATCATTTTCAGTTATCTTCAACATCTGCACTTATGCACAGTTTTTTGATTAATATATGCACATGTATGTGTATTGAGTTAATGAGTACATGTATGGATATAACTTGTCCTAATACAGCCTTCCTCAGACTGGATTCCTGCAAACACAATAGATTTCAATTCCCATACTCAAGTGTGAGACATCTACAGATTGAGGAACACTGTCCTAATGCACAGTTGATTGTACAAAACTTTTTAAAATATACTCTGGTTTCCTATAAATCAGTGATGGCGAACCTTTTAGAGATTGAGTGCCCAAAAACTGGCCCCACCCCGATGAGGCGTGAGGGCAGAGTCTTGTCTACACTGCCTGGCTGCCATGTCCTTGGCTGCGCTGCTCTGTGTGGGCCACGCTTGGGGATGACTCTCCTCCAGGGGGGCCGCTGGTGAGGAGGGGCTCGTGTGGGGAGGCAAGGCCGGGGCAACAGCACATGTGCTCACAGAGAGGGCTCCATGTGCCGCCTCTGGCACGGGTGCCATAGGTTCGCCACCATTGCTATAAATCTTTCTCAAATATTTACTTTCTGTACATAAGTTTTCCAAATATATGCAATTTCACAATGCAGATAACTAACAATGCAGATAACTAACAATCTGAATTGGTCTCTCCACACGTCATCCTTAGTGAAGCGCGCAATCCAGGGTCTGCATTTCCTGCATCAGATGAGGAGAGCACATCTTTCTCCTTCTGTCCTGGCCACTTTTTACAGAGACACAATTGAAAGCATTTTAATAAACTGCATCACTGTCTGGTTTGCTGGCAGCAGTGCCTCAGATAGAAAGTCCATACAGATAACAGCCAAGAAGATCATAGGAAGCTCGCTCCCTGGTATTCAGGATGCTGCTTATAAGCGCTATGTGCTTAGAGCTCAAAGCATTGTTAGGGACCCCACACAACCACTTTGTGGTCTGTTTCTGTTGCTCCCCTCTGGGAGGAGGTTTCGAAGTATTTCTAGCAGGGCTACCTGATTCTGTAATAGCTTTGTTCCCTATGCCATCCGTCTGGTAAACTCGCAAAATTCGTTTTTCTTGCCATGCACATGTATACATAACCCGAAGTAGACTGGTGTTTCTCTGTGTCATATAATATATGTGGGTATATGCATAATTCTGTATTAATTTATTTTTGTCATATTTAGTGTATATTGGAGGTAGTGACCTTTGAGAGCTGAATACAACGAAATTTCATTTTAATGTATTCCGATTAGTGTACATTCAAAGTGATAATAAAGTTATTCTACTCTATTCTATTATTCTAATATGTATGTAATGAGTCAAGAAACTGCAGATTTACTTCGCAAAAGTTTTTTTTAAAGATTACATGGATTTGATTAAACCACCCACTGAATTAATACGAATTTGAGAATCCAATAGCCTTGCCTATACTGTATGACCACACAAACGTTTTAGTGCACAGATTTGATAACTCAACTTATTCAGTCAAGAATTCAAACTGAGTCAACTCAACTACGTTTCATTCCAGGTAGAAAGCATTAGTCACTGACATCACTGTTGCCCGGGGGACCCCCAGTTGGGAGTTCCTTTCATGTCCCCAGCAGGAGTGAAGGACAGGCGCTCACCCGCTCCATGGCAGCACTCCAATCTCAAACATGGGCTTGCTAACCTCCAACCCAGCGTGCCAAGCATGTGAGCCACCATGCTCTTACTCAACTCAATGAATCAAATGTTTTAAGTCAGATCTTAATGATTCACAACCTCATTAATTATTGGTCAACTTTCTGAGTGCAATTCAAAGTTTTCATCTTGAAGTCCTTTAATACCCAGGAGTTCTGAAAGATTCCATTTTTCATGTAAATCAGCCCAAATATATTAGTTATTCTACTGAAGTTCCTCTCAGAGTGCATGGTAAACAAGTGGGTAGAAAAAAGCACAAGAGCATCCCAGTAATGGAATATGTTATGATATCTATCCCATAATGTCAGGTTTGCCCCAGCTAGGTCCCTAGGAAAGAAAGACCCTTGACTCCATTTGGTTCTTTTACTAAGAATTAGTGGTTGTAGCAAAAGGAGCTAGAACTGAGTATTCCCACACAAAGTTTTTCCCCTCCGTGGTCCTTCAACCAGACTGTCAGTGTCCAATAGCATTCCAGTGCAATGTTTTGGGAACTGCTTTCATGTCAGGCTGAGTCTTGAAACAGCTTCGCATTCCTTCCCAGGCCAATCATTCTCGGGCAACTGGATTAGTCTGTTTCTCACACATCTGGTTTCTGTCAATGCCCTTCCCTCTCCCGTTTAGCTCCTTCATCTTCCTCCTGCACATCTTCCCCAAATGCCTCTGCCCCCTCCCCATTTATGGCAAGATGCCAGCAAACTTAGTGAAGCGTAGCAAAGATGGCAGAGCTGACACTTATGATTTTTATTATTTTGTCACAGGTTGAAGACCTGCCAGGCTACAATGGTGTGGACTCTTAGAGGAAATGCTTAAATGTTTCTCTTCCCTGTTTTCATTAGATTATGCAGCAGTTTGCACAATCATCCTTTTATGATTCCCACCTTCAAAAGATTATGGGGTAGCCAGCCTATATTCATACTCAAGCTTATTGTTTCCAGTAGAATAGGAGTCTGAAGTATGAGTCAGTACTCGACTGAAAAATGTATTAACATGCACACTACACTTGTCAGCAATTTTTAAAGAAATGAAATATTTTCTTGGAATTACACAACAGTGGTTGTGTGATTTGGCAAAAAATGAATTTAATATAAGGAGGGTGCCGACAGATGCAATGTGCATATATCCACAGACACACGAAATAATCTTTTATATTTCAAAATCATCTTTTATATTTCAATCTTGGTTTGCTGCAGAGGCCTTCATTTCATGATTCTTTCCTGTTTTAGAATATTAGTCTGTCATCTTTCCCCCCTGGCCCTCCATCCTTTCCTCCTCAGTGTTATTGCACTAAACCCATGAAATGGGGTGTCAAGCTAGTTCGCCTCCTTGTGGTACACCCTGGGTAGTGCCACAGTGTGAACTAAACAAACTAGCAACTGCTGGCAGCCAGATTAGACTTTCCTGGCTTTCAAAATGCATGGCAGCCAAACACTAAACAATAAATAAATACCCATGAAATATTATTCTATATAAAATCAATCCTTATTGAAACTAAGATGCTGCAAAATGAAATAAAATGACTCCAGTCATGTGTCCTATGAACATAAGACAGTTTTCTTTCTCTTGCACTTTAAATTCCAAATTGTTTCACTGTCCTCTGCTCTCATGCTCACAATTATACATGGTTACAGACATCTAGGTGTGTGTGGTCTTTCTCTTTCTCCATGTATACATTAATTATACAGTACACCCACGGTATGTCAGTGAATATTTCCTTTAAATAACTTCTTAAAAGTAATTTGAAATGGCTGTCTCCTTCTTCGCCAGACATAGAGAGCAACTATCAATAAATATATGTAATTTTGACATGATATTGTAGACAAAATGCTATCCTTACAGCACAATGTCCTTTAATCGCATGGTTATACAACTCAGGCAGTCAGAAAGCTGTTTCAGTTGTATATTTGCACACTTATTGCCAGTTAGCGGCCTTTCGAATTATATTACAAAATATAATCTAGCGTCTTCCTCTAACTAATAGACTGCCATTCTGTGTTTTAAGACTACACACTGTTGATTTAAGAAAAGAAAAGGGAGGTAGGAATAGCAAGACTTCCATATTGGAGTTCCAAGCAGCACAGCCAACTAGGGATTCTGAGTGATGAAGACCCAGTACACTAAAGGTGGTTAGATTTAGACTGCAAAACCTAGATAGCCATAACGTGGTAGCAAAGAGTTGCCAGAAGTTGCTACTATCAAATGGTCTTTCAGGCTGTTGAGTTCGGATTAGGGAATACTACCTGGAGGGCATTAAGCTGAGGAAAGCTTATTTGGAAACTGTCAATTCATAGAAAAGAGAGCATTTCTTTTTGGGTTAATCATGGGTTAATGATATCACACACACACAAACACATACACATTTGTGTGTGTGTGTGTGTATATGTATACATATATACATATTTACACACACACATACACATATACATATGTATACATACACACACACACACACACACACCAATGGCAAATGAGAAATTCTTCTGAGTTTAGCTAGTTGTCTACTTGCTTGTCAAGTTAAACTTTTCCTCTTATCAACTTAATGCAGAATTGAGCATATATGATCAGTATGTTACTTGCTCCTTCAAGATACACAGTTGTTAATGAGCTAAAGATTATTATAATTTGGGAGAATCATGAGAAAGAGATAAGCCATTTATATGCTGAACAAATTTTGAAAAATCTAGGGGGGATCTGGCCAGGAGGTCGACAAATACAAAATGTAAATGCATCATGATGAAACAAGGATGGTTTATATCAGGGGTGTCCCATTGCCGGCAATGGAAAAAAAGTTGTGATACGTCACAACATGTCACGTGATGTTGTGAGTTTGACACCCCCGGTTTATATAACAATTTTTCTGTTGTGACCACTGTACACTTACATCTTTAAAGTCTGGGGACTAAAGCCAGTAGTATACTTTATTCTCAGCTTTCATGTCCATAATCTATTTTAGTGTTTAAATTGTTCAATTAGGACTTGGGAGAATATTTAGCCATGGAAAATCATTCAGTGAGTTTGGGTGAGTCGCTCCTTCTCAGTCCAACTTATTTGATTGTGGGAATAAAATTGTAGGGAAATCCCTATGTAACTTGTTTAAGCTTTTTGAAGAAATGTAAGTTGTAAATCTAGCAAACCAATAAAAATTGCATTTCTCATTACTGTCATCTCCATCTTTTACTGATAATTGATCTTTTACTGATCTCTTTTAAAGAGATCCACCCTGGAACTAAGAAGAAATTTCCTGACAGTGAGACCAACTGTAGCACTTTGAAAAACTATGGTTTTACAACTGTCTAGGTTTCCATCACTACTATTTTGTTATTTGATAAGCCTTTGTTTCCAGTGGCCTGAGTGCCCATAACATGTTTTCAAAATTCTAAACGTTTCTTTCCAAAAGTTAGGTCACCTTACTTATCTCCTCTCAATTGGTACCAAGGGGTTGAAGTAACATAGAGATCTGAATCTTACATGTATTTTTAAGAATATACCCAGATTTGTTATGGTACGTAAACAGGGTTACTATTTGTCGTGCACATATTCTTCAGGTCTAGAAAATAACAATAAGTGCAAATATAACTAAGAGGGGGAAAACTTTTACATATTTTGAAAGCCATGCCAATTTATACACATGTTAATCAGTAGTATGTATTCATTTACTGTTTCAAGTGGCTAAAGGTTAAGGAAAACCTGTTTCCTACTGACTTTTAAAAGGTAAACGAATATTTTCTTTTCAGAGTTATGTAGTGAGCAAAAAAAAAGCTATGATTTTAAAGGATCATGCTCACAGGAGTCTAGTTTTTTCCTCTTTGCAGCCTTTAATAAAAAAAAAAATGGAACAAGTAGCAGTAGTCTATAGGAGATGCTTAAATACCAAGGGTATACTTTCAGTTCAGTTATGTTCAGTTTCATTAGGCATGCTGTCACAGTGAAACAAAAATCCTCCCTTTTTATTCTATTGGTCTAACGCTCTAAGCTCAATATTCTAACATAAAAAATTCTGAGATGTTTGACTGATTCTATGGTCAAAAAACTCATGAATAGGTTTTGCTATAGACACAGATTCTTACTAAGCACCAATATGAGAGTCTGTAAAAATTCAAAAAATAAAGTCATAGAGTTTAGAAAAGGTGTAACCTTTGCAGACTAAGGGGAAGAGTTCAGTGAATATGACAGAGCTTTTCTGCCCTGAAATGTGAGTTTGTAGGCTACACAAACTGGAATAACACCACAAAAGCCAGTAATCTTTTCCCAAACTGCCATCAAACAGATGCGAGGAGACTTCAGGATTCCCAACTAATGTAACTTTTGCCTATTTGTAGCTCAGAATCTGAAGAATTTCAATGCCCACACACTTAAGGGCTGTCCAATTGGGCACAGTTATGTTAAGATTCCTTCACTCAAAACAAAACAACAACAACAAACCAAAATAATAAACAAAAAAGATAAATACATTTAAGAGCAAGCCATAACAAAAAGAACTGTATTTTGACATAGGAAAACACTTTCTGCTAATGGCCAACAAGAAAAACAAATACTGAACATAAAGGCTTTCTTCCTTTGATGTCTCAGTCACTCCCATCCCCCTCCCAACTCATTAACAACCCTGGATGTTGTATGTGCTTGTTTTGGGATGGAAAAGAATTCACACCCATAATGACATTTTCCACCCCATGAGCCAAGATCTTTAAAAACCTAGAAAACTATCTCCCTATTTTCTTTTCCTGACGCAACGTATATTTAGATTTTTCTAGGTTTTTCAGTATTAACAGAGAGATAAGTTCAAGAGAAAAAAGTAGGTACTGAATTATAAACTATCCAGTTTTGCATGTGCATAGATGTAATTCATATAAATGAACATAGTCATCAATCAACCTTCAAAATTACAGCTGATATTAAGGAACTGTCTCATATTGTTCCATGGGAAAACCAATCCCAGCCACTTTTTATAAATTACAAATACATATACCAAGTATTTTAAGGGGGAAAATTTCTGGTAAATTTCAGAAACCTTCAAGTCAATTCTGTGCATGTTTTCCTCTGAGTTATGTTTCTTTGTATTCACGAGGATTCGAATAAAAATGCATAAAATTACACTACATACATTAACATGATGTAAACCTGGTTCACATGATCAATCAACTCTTCATTAGTCATAGACCAGCATGGATAAACAATTAATACAAACAATAATTGTTAAAGCTAAAAAATATAAAATGCAAAAAGTTAAAAAAAAAAAACATTTTTAAAAGTAGTTTAAACATCTAAAAAAACTATAAAAGAGATTTAAAAAACATAAAAATTAATATATGGCTATGGAAATATGGAGGGGAGGAACCAAGATGGCAGCCTCTTCTGGAATAAGCTCAATAAGGTGCACCAGGCCTGACCACTTGTGGCTTAACTCAACACCCTCAAAAAGCCACTAAAGGGCAAAAAAAGCACCTGGGCCATCTCCAACACTATTACTGGTCCACACGAGTAAATATTGTCCCAATTTGTTGCATCTAAGAGAGAAAACATCAGACTTTTTTCTATGCCTCCCCCATTTCCAGCTATAGTTATTTAATGTTTATATGGATTCCCCTTTCGACTCCTCCATGGTCTCTTGTGTTAATACACATGAATATTCAATAAAACATTATTTCCCAGTTTTCTTTTCTTTCTCCTCTGCAAGCAGATGTGATGTTATTTACAGAACTATTGAGTTCTTGAAGTTTATTGCATGATTCACTGCAGATAAGTGTACAATTGAAAGTCCTTACAGTGAATTCTTAAAATGCTGGACATATAAAATTATGAGGAACTATTCACCATAATAAATTCTTTATCTCGGTATTCAACAATGTAAATACATTCTTTCTTTCTTCTTTTTTTAAAGATTCCCACTTTAAATGAAGAGACAGATATAAGAATTGGCTGGCTTATGCAAATGTGAATGAGATGTGCATAAAGATAAAGTATTTATTAACAGCTTGCATTTATCTCTTAGGCTGTGGGATTCTAAGACCAAAGTGATAAATGTTTCAACTGAAAAATTAGAAATAAAAAAATCCTTTCAATTTATTTCTAAAAGTGACATGGGATAGCAGTTGTTGCAGGAGATGACTTAGAATGGTATATCTAGTAAATGTTTTATCCCTTAAATTCCTTGTCATATAGTCACATAATACAAAACCCAAGACCAGATATTTGAAAGGCTGTTTTGGAAAAGGGCATGGTTCATGATAGTACAACTAGTGTAGTTTTGTTAACTTATTTAAATACATTAAGGTACACTAAGCTCTGTACTTTTCTAATTAACCTATCCTGTTTCCCTGGTGTACTGAAGAATCATAGATGCTTAGTCTGAAGATCCAGTCAAACATCAGTGTGGGATTCACTTTATCTTTGATAGACAATTATCTAGGTTTGAAGTCCTTCACTGAAGGAGAACTCACCACTTTATGTAGTGGCCCATCCCACTGGTTGACAGCTCATATAAACCAAACTTTCTTCTGACACATATCCTGATCACTTTTTTTTTTATCTGTCAAGCATCTCTGAATTTAAACCATAGTATATTTAAAGTAAAGATGACCTCATTAAGCTTGACTTCTGATTACTATAAGGATACAAGCACAGTTTTCTAGGAAGTGAAGTTCACTCACAAGTTAGGACAGAGTTGGCCTTCAGTCTTCTTACTTATTTACATTGAGAGAAAGGTGAGTTTCTCTCTACATGGGCTATTCTTTGCAATCATCAAAGCCGTCTGTGGTTTGAAATTCTGATACCACACAACTGAACAGTTCTTTAAACCTTCCAAACTAAAGCAAAGATACATTCCTTTTACAAACAGTTTCAATAAAGAACTCTCTAGAGGGTATTTATAATGTGAGCCATGCTTGTCACAAGTTATCTGCTGTTTTCCAACCAGCAGGAAATGGAAGAGTGGCCTATGGATATGGTTGTTTGGGTAGATACATGTGCAATAGAAGATACTATATCTGTAGTTTCCTACATTTTATTTAGTTTTCAACCACATATATAACCTGACCTTAATTCTATGGCTTAGCTCATTTTCTGGAGCAACTTGTTCCATGTCTGAACTATTATTCTACAATGGATTTAGAAAGTATCCTTCTGCTTAGTCAGCATTTTAAATCTGCAAAATAAATAATATTGGGCTATGTGATGGCTATATATGATTTCACCCATTGTCTCTTTTGGCTCAATTTATTAAGAGATTTGTTTTCTGACTATGATGTATTGGTAGTTGGCTAGATTCAACTGTGGTTTGTGGGAGGCTGACATCATGTCTGGATGGTACTACATAATGACAGGGAAACTGCAAATATATATATTCACTGGCACCATTAAAATACCAAGATTTCATGAATATTTTAAAAACTGGCAACTAAAGTTCTCTTTTCTAGGTATCAGTTAAGGTTCTCTGTAAAGACCACCCTTAACCAATCACCCATGCATACATCCATACAGAAGAATCTACAGACAGATAGTCCTCGACCTACAACGGTAACTGGGATCAAAATTCCAGTTGTGTTATGGTTGTAAGTCAAGGCACCTATGTGATCTGAAGTAATTTCCCAGGCTTTTTTATGGCAGTCATTAAGTGAACATGGTTTTAGTTAAGCAAACATGGCGATAGATAAGTGGATATGGTGGTTGTTAGAAACCAGCAAAAAACATTACAAGTTATGATCATATGACTGCAGAATGCCACAACTGGTCATAAAGCAGATCTGCCAGACATATGGACACAGGAGGATGCTTTACAGGCCATAAAGCACTTGTGCCATGCCATCATAACTTCAAACAATTGCAAAATGACCAGTTGTAAGTGCTGACTGGGGGAATTCTAGATGTTGAAGCCTGCGTGGCTTAAACTTGCAGAAGCTGAGCAATACTGATCTAAAGAGAAGAGTTGGTGAGAGTTATATGTTGTATGAAAATGGAGGAAGTCTTCCATCTGCTGAGGTGGCTTGTTCCATTGTTAAATAGCATTCCCCATTATGACATTTTGCTGACGTCAAACTGAAATCTACTTCCTTGTCATTTAAACCCATTCTTTTTGTGTCCTATTTTCTGCAATAACTCTGGACAGTTCTGCCCTGTCTTATAATGCTCTTCAGATGCTTGAAGGGAGCGATCATGTCTGCCTAGAACAGTGGTGGCGAACCTATGGCACGGGCGCCAGAGGCGGCACTCAGAGCCCTCTCTGTGGGCACGCGCACCGTCGCCCCAGTCCTAGGCCTTCAGCTGGGTTTTATAAAACCTTTTCGCTTTAGGCCTCCTCCGTGTGCAAAAAAAAAAAAAAAAAGGTTCAATCAATCAGTCAATTTCAACTTCTCGCAGGGAAAAAAAAGATCTTGCAAAGTGGGAATTGATTGAACTTTTTAGTTCAGCCACACCCACCCAATGGGCCACACTCACCCAATGGGCCACACCCACCCGGCACCCAACAATGCATAAGTGGATTCTGGATTGCAGTTTGGGGACTCGGTCTCTAAAAGGTTCGCCATCACTGGCCTAGAATCTTCTCTTTTCCAAGCCAAAATTACTGTAAACCTCCCTCTATTCCTCCTAGGAAGGAATTTCCATAAGGAAAATAAAGGGGAGGGGGACCTTCTTTCAGCTACATTATTGTCACCAGTAGCTTCTGAGAAAAAATGCTAACCAAGTAACAATAGCAATAGCACTTAGATTTATATACCATTTCACAATGCTTTGCAGCCCTCTCTAAGCAGTTTACAGAGTCAGTATATTGCCCCCAACAATCTGGATCCTCATTTTACCAACCTTGGAAGGATGGAATTCTGTTAACCTATAATTCCCTTCAAATCAGTGGTGGGATTCAGCCGGTTCGCACCACTTTGGCAAAACCGGTAGCTAATTTTTTGTTGCCCAGGCCCGGAATGGATGTCCAGAGGCAGCATCCACACAGAGAACTGGTTGTTCACATATTTGAATCCCACTACTGCTTCAAATTAACACTGAAGGACTTGTATATGGGTGCAGCATTCTTTTTTTTTCATAAACTCATCCCCAACAAGATGTCCAGATGACAATGCCAAGATCATAGCTCTTCCTCTTTTAGACCATTTTAATTTTAAAAAAATGAATGTGAAGTGGGTATACAACAAATTAACACCACAAGTCTCAAACTTATTTCCAAACATGCTTCTAGGGCCCAGAGATCCTACAAACATTTTTAGAAAATAAAATAGTGTGTGGCCATACCCAGTGTTTGTTTGCTTTTGGTGACTGACTAGCAAACGATTTGTGACAGATCCATAACATGGTCTCATAATTCTGAACATGTATATCTTAACATCTTTATAGACATATTTTGAAATGAAGGAAAGGGACTGGCTTTCCAGAAATTCCTTTAAGTACAAATGATATAGCCATTATTTTATTAAACTAAGCAGTCCTGTTTTGTCTTTATTGCTACTACTAGTGCATATTAAGAAATAAGACGATGTCTTATGAGAGGCTGAACACAGATCTAACTACAGATCACATATTACTATTACATTTTTAGCCAAATTTTAAAAGAAATCTCTCACCTTGCAAACTGACAATTTTATTTATCTGGAATAAAACCATTTTTGTTTGAATATATTTTAATTTCAAAATGGGAATATCTGTATAAATAATACTAGAATCAAAATGAAACAATTAAATTGGAAATTTGCTTTGTTTTCCAGAGGAAGACTGTGGTATAGCTTTACATTATCATAAAGTTGATTATGTCAGGTGAGTGTTATCATCATACAAAATCTGTTTTCCCCTCAGGAAATTAGATAATCAGTCTTTCAGCTGCACAGACAACCAGCCACAAATAGTGCTTCCATTTGTTCATCAAAGATTGCAGAGATAGAGTTATATTTTTAATGCTGTTTTCAAACAATGCAAAACTATTTCAACTACTCCTCAACATACTTACAAGAGAAAAACAAGATAAATAATCCTGTTGATCCTCACACTTAATATAGAATTAGAAATATAACATTTTGATATTTCTTATGAATATGCAGTTGTTAGTATTTTATTAAGTAACTTGATCTGGCATTTCCCATGAAAAATATGCTTCATTTAATTTTGTATAAAGTTTCACTATGTAATTAAAGAAAAAATAATAATGTAATTAGTAGATTAAAGATAGCATATTTTACAGCAAGGGAATTTGGAAACACTTCAAAGATTTTAATGTCAAAACTCCCAACTTTACAAAATCAGTCAAAATCCTATTTTTTCTTTAAGACTCTTTACAGGTGGTGTAATAAGTTAAAGACCTATGTAGCCTTGAAACTGTACCCCATAACTCATCTAAAGTACTATATAAATAACACTGGAGTTTAGAAATGCTTCCTATACTTTAATAAGGAAATAAATTGCTATTTTTAAATTGCTTTGTTAAAAAAAATAAGGGCTTGTAAAGTTGCATTTATGAATAATGGACTTGAATAATTATGATATTTTACCTACATCAAGTGCCATGAAAGATAACAAGATGTCACAATTTTCTGTTTGGAATATTACAAAAATAAAAAGTCTTAAGAGACATAGTGAGTTAAAAGCATTGGAAGTTCTATAAGCTTGGGAATCAACCAAACCAGTGGTTCTCAACCTGTGGGTCGGGACCCCATTTGGGGTTGAACGACCATTTCACAGGGGTCGCCAAACAAGTCTGTCCGCCATTTTTCCCCCCTTTTCTTTGGCCACGCCCCTGGCACCCGGTGATGTATAAGTGGTTGGGGGGTCACCACAACATGGGGAACTGTATTATGGGGTCGCGGCATTAGAAAGGTTGAGAACCACTGAACCAAATGATCATCCTGGAAGAAGAAAGTACCGGTAGTCCTTGACTTACAAGGACTGGGACCAGAATTTCCATTGCCAAGCAAGGCAGTTATTAAGTGAATCATATCTGATTTACTGTCTTTGTTGCCATGGTTGTTAAACAAATCTCTGCGGTTGTTAAGTGAATCATTCAATTGTTTAGCAAATTAGCTTACCCTATTGTTTATTGGAAGTTGGCTGGAAAGGTTGCAAATGGTGATCACATGACCACGGGACATTGCACTGTCATAAATACATGCTGGTTTCCAAACAACTGAATTTGATCACGTGACTTGGGGATGCTGCAATGGTCATAAGTGTGAAGACCAGTTGTAAGTCCCCTTTTTTCAGTGCTGTTGTAATTTTGAACTTCAGCTAAATGATTGTAAATCAAGGACTACCTGTAGAATTCCCAGAGAGAAATATATGAGGTATCATCCATGATGAGGTTCCTGAAGATTTTATTTCTTAAAACCACATGAGCAAAATATATGGGCATATTAATGATCTGATCACCGTCCATCCCCTCTTACTGAAACAATTATGTACTCCTATGAATCACTAATTCATTACAATGGCAATAGTTCAGGACTGATTCCCAGTAGATTGCATCCAGTAGATCAATTCTAGTTTATTTTTTCTTTATGCAGAGTCATAGTGGGGAATTTGTGAATGTTAAAAAAAGCTTCCTAGCAGCAAGAACAATTCAGTAGAACAAGGAAGAAGTGAGCTTCTTATTCTCTAATCTGTTAAAGCAGTGCTTTAATATCAATCATGTTCTAAGCCAGGGGTCCCCAACCCTGGTTTGTAGCCGGTAGCAGGCTGCAGCCTGTTGGGAACCGAGCATGCAAATGGCTTCATGAGTGCGCAAAGCTGCATTTGTGCAACTGGAATATACCAGCATGAAACCATCCTCTCTCTCCCCTCCCACCCTCCAAAGAGCCAGAAAGGGTGGGGACTGCCGTTCTAGGAGTGTTTGCCTCAATATCATAAATAGCTTTTTTTCAACTCTACATTCTTAAAAATATTTCCTAGCAAAAACTGGAAAATGGACTATAAATTAAATCTCTAGTTCTTTCTTTCTGCTTTGAATTCATAACTTGACCTTATAAACCACTCAGATTTAGTTCCCTAACAACAATTCTATGGAAAATAGCTAAGAGGGTCTTGGAGGCTTTGTGAAGAGCTTCAAAAATATGAAAGTTATGTGTATCATACTATTACTATTACGATTTTGATCAAGCAGATTAAGGCAACTGCTATCTTCCCCAAGGTATAAACAGGAGTTTATACATTATGCATTTGTACACAAAGATAATTTATAAAGCCATTATGCACAATGAATGGTACAGTTTTACTCATATATACGAAGTCCAATAAATTGAAAGCAAACATAAAAATACCTTCCATTTGGAGTTTATAAAAACAAAAGTTTAAGAAACAAAAAGTAAAGGAAGACTATGTTGATACATGGATACAATTGGTAAATAGATTTGAAGAAATCAATTGATTTGAGAAATCTGGATTTTAGCAATAATTAGGAAAGTAAGAATGCATATCATCTCACATAGAGAATTCAATATAAGCATCAGCCTAACTATGGATATTAAGGATCACTTACAAATAGCCCATTCTCCTCAAGACTTGTAATGGTGCCTTATTGTGCTGGTGGGAGGGGGGGGAGGTCCTGGGAAGAATGAGTGAAAAAAGTTGGAAAAGCACTTCAAATCCAGGCAACTCTAGCGAAGATTGTCCTGGTGATGCCAAACCAAGCAGGCACCTATATTAGGTAACAATGATATTGGACAATGCCGGAGGCAGAGGGTCACTTTAGTGACCACAGCAAAGATATTGTTTCATACTGCATGGGACAATTCTATGGTAAGCTATTCCTGTATTTCCTCATTCATAATTATATATGGCAAAGTCCAGGTTACAAGTGGGAATTCATAAAGGAATATATAAGAGATTACAGAAGTTTATACAATGAATGACTGGTGTTTGAAGTGTCATAAAATTATCGAACAATCATACTGTAAAGTATCAAATTTGACAGATTTGCAGCAGCTATAGAGCAATGTGGTAAAATATGTTATTGACATAACAGCCAGTACCTTGATTTCAAATCTGCTATCTGCATGTAATTTAAGTGATGCAATGCATCTGAATGGTTCTGACATATCACTGTTGCATCAAGTTTAGACAGAACATCCTAATATATGTATTGGCACAGTCCAAAATCTCTAAATTAGTTTTGTCTTAAAAAATCTCTGCAGTACGTTAAGACCTTGTTAAAACAAGAGTTTACCAATAAACTGCCTCCAAACATGTATTGCTACAGCAAGTGTTAATTTCTAGTTCAGTAGAATTTGGAAAGGAAGCCTTAAGGGAAAACGGAGCCCAACAAGGCTTAGCTTTGTGGTTCAGCTTTGCTTGTAGTAGCCAACAATCCAACACAGGCAAATTAAACTGAACTTGTGCAATGTCTCCCTTCTTATTGGTTGCTAAGAGTTGACGAGGCTTCTCCTATTGTTTTTATCTAGATACCACAAGCAATTATTTCAATATAATTCTTCTCCATCCTGCTATCACTTAGGGCAGTGGTGGCGAACCTATGGCACGGGTGCCAGAGGCGGCACTCAGAGTGCTCTCTGTGGGCATGCACGCTGTCGCCCCAGTCCTAGGCCTTCATCTGGGTTTTATAAAACTTTTTGCTTTAGGCCTCCACCACCAGGTACAAAAAAAAAAAAAAGGTTCAATCAATCAGTCAATTTCAACTTCTCACGGGGAAAAAAAAAGATCTTGCAAATTTGGAATTGATTGATTGAACTTTTTAGTCCCACCCAGTTTGCTGTTACCACCGTAGCCACGCCCACCCAATGGGCCACACCCACCCAATGGGTCACACTCATCTGGCACCTGAAAATGCATAAATGGGTTTTGGGTTGCAGTTTGGGCACTCGGTCTCTAAAAGGTTCGCCACTACAGATTTTCTATACATCCTATAGCCCTCCAACATGTGAATGCAGTAGGCAAGTAATATACTAGAATATAGTTGTATGGCTTAAAAATTTCCTTTCAAAGTAGCACTTAGGTCACTTACCACAATGCCTTTTATCAACCAGTTTAGCCCTTTAGGCTTTTTTGCTCCTTAGTGTTGGTTACATTTTTTTTTTTTTTTTGTATAATCATAGTATCTCAATAATCTGAACTTGGATAGAACACTACCAGAAAATGTCAGGACTGTAGGATAAATGGGGAAACAGAAAAATTGTCCCAGAAGGCAGCCATGGCAAATTGCTTGCACATTACTGCCAAGAAAATTACATGGGTGTGTCCTTATAACTAAGAATTGTGCCTGACTCAAGGGAACCTTTATCGCACAGTTTTTTTCATTGCTTTCATGCTATGGTATTTTAATGTTCTTATTTACATTTTCTAAATTTTTATTTACTGTAGTCTTAACTTCTTGGAAACTGTTCTGGGAATCTATTGAAGTATGGAATATAAATTAAACAAGCAAATAAATAAGCAAAATTGATTTGAGATGGCAAACGGACCTGCAAAAGCTTATACTGATTCCATTATTTAACCCAGGGGTAGTCAACCTTGGCTCTTTTATGACTCGTGGACTGGCTCAGGAATTCTGGGAGTTGAAGTCCACGAGTCATAAAAGAGCCAAGGTTGACTACCCCTGATTTAACCAGTAAACTGCTTCACTGAGTTCAAGAGGTGGAATTTGTGTTTTTATAAGCAGTGTTGTCCATACACAAAATGATTTCTCTTGTCTGTTTTCAAGCATAAATAATCATATTGTAAGAAAACTGTTTTATTACTTCAACAAACTTGGGATGCTGAAGTGAGGCAAAACTTTATTTTTAACTAATGTGTGGGATCACTTTTCTTTTTAAAGAATACCCTGGAGCAATGTCAAGTCGTTATCTTTTTGGCAGCTGCTTAAAATTCTAAACCAACAGCTACACCATGAAATCCAGACTTTTGCTGATATATAAGCTTTTTCCCAGGCTTCTTGGCCAACATGAACCAATGACTGCAGTAGAAGAACTATGGATTATTCTATCATCTGTCATTTTATCAGTGTTTTTTCAACTAAAGCAATTTAACTGTAACAACCAAATCCAAGGGTGTAAATTGCAGATTGCAAGAAAATTTATGGCAAAGACTAAGTAGGTATTTAAATAAGCTGCAAATATCTAATCTCTCCGGTAATGTTAAAATAAAAGATAAAGGAATAAGAAAGAATGATGTCTTTCATAAAGAACTCAAGGCAATGACCTCATGACATGAAGAGGTAAACAGAGACAAACTTTTATGAGGAGGAGCTGCAGTCAGCCTCAGGCTCACATATTCCGATGACAATGGTGCAGTAAAGAAGCTTTAGAAACTTAGCTCCATTTTAACTTAATCATAAATTTCAATAACATTTTCATTCCGATATTCCAGGTTCATATCACAAATTAATTTACAATCAGAAAAAGATGTTCCCCAATATTCTGGTATGAATATTAAGTTAGTTACTGTTTTGTTACGATATATTACCCTCTGCCTTTTTGAGAGGTGGGGTGTGCGTGGTTGGTTTGTTCTTGTTATCCTGAACTATACTTATTGTTACCGTATTTTCCAGCATATAAGATGACTTTCTAAACCATGCAAATCTTCTCCGAAGTCAGGGGTCGTCTTATACGCCGAGTCGTCTTATACGCCGGAAAATACGGTATTTTCAGGGGATGTCCCTCTGTTGCGGACAAATGTTATCCTTACTGATTGGAAAACTCTTAAGTTTACATTGAAACTACAAAATAATCCTGTCAAGCCTTTAAATCCATTTTTTCCCTTTTCTTCATATCATGGATAATTCATTGATAAATAGCTAGAGCAAATGGACATCCATGGTGAGGGTGTCAAACAAGTCAGGAAGACAGGCTTTTTGAACTTTATTATTTATTATTTAAGGGTTATTATTTAAGCTCCAAAGACCAGTGGTTTGCTCTGTGATTAACATGACCCCGAAGTGGTGGCAACATGCCAAACCTATCCTTACAAATTACTAACAAGAAACTTTAATAGAGGTTATGTTTATAAATCTTAATGGTTTGGTAGAACCAATTACTTTACAATGATAATTATTTTTTATAATTTCACTATATTACAATTTTAAGTAGCAACAGGTATTCAACCTTGACTACTCTCAAAAAGCCAAGCAGGATTGGATTTATGTTAGTACTTCAATGCAAGATCAGCAGAAATCCAAGGTCAACTGAGAAGTTTTTTTAAAAAAAATATTTCAGTATTGCTAGCAAAAAAAGATACAGGGATATATCTATGCAATCGGCAGGAGACAGCTTTAACTCAAAACATTCTTTACTTTTACCCTTAAATGTCTAAATTAAAAATAGTATTTTGACAGTACATCAAGAACAATATTCCTACTTATGATAAGGAATACTTGCTAAGACACTAGGCCCTTTCTGTGCTGAACCAATGACCTTAAAACTAAAACCTGAAAGAAAAGCTATTTGAACTGAAGAAAGAAGTTCACTTTTGACAACAAGGAGCAAAGAACCAATGTCACATTAATTAAAAGTATATTATACTCTCATCATTAGACTTCCTCATTAAGTAGTTTCTTAATGGCTGTAAAGCTTTGACTACAGCTTTTTTAGCTACAGGAGCACTCTTGGTCATTAATTTAGATATATGTTGCTTTGAAACTAAAACAGCAGACTAACTGGTTTTCTTTCTTTCCTTCTGCTTACATCAGTGGCCCCCAACTTTTTGGGCATCAGGGACTGGTTCCATGGAGAGAGGTTTTTCTGTAGAATGGAGGGGGGGCATGGTTTCCCGTGCTGCCTGCATCCTGCGGATGGGCCTTTGCTTGTTTGTGTGGCCCAGTTTCTGGAATGCTGCAGACTGCTGCCGGTCCATGGACTGGGGGATGGGGATCCCTGCTTTACATTATTTTGTGAGAATAGTCACAAATGGTTCAAAGATATTATTATGGAAAATATTCAATTAACCTATTGCAATTTAAAACATGCATCAGCCCCAAAGCAAAATTTCCATTCCAGCATGGCTTTTAGATCTAAGGACTTCCTTTGTTGATGTTAACAGAGAAACTGATCCAATCCAACAATATCACTAAAAGAGCATTCCTTACCTTGTTATAGTACTGCACTTGGACAGAATGCCATTGCCCATCACTAACCCCTCCTGGAACAAATGGTGCAACTGTTGTGGTGGTTTCTCCTGAAAAATAGCATGGAAGAGAGAGAGAGAGAGAGAGAGAGAGAGAGAGAGAGAGAGAGAGAGAGAGAGAAAGGAGTTCATCTTAAAAGTTCCATTTTTAAAACATTTGGTTTTTGCAAAAACAAAATATTAAATGGATTAATACCAAATATTTCAAAGGTAAGTCCATTGTACATACTGCATGTATGCATATACTGTACATTGTTCCCTCAATATATGTATGAATTAAGACAGCGTATAATAAAGCCCTTCAACAGAACCATGTTATTCAAGATAGTTTGCATGAAGTTAAATACTTGGATTAGAAAGGGAATGTAGAAAAATAATAACAAAAAGAACAATTACATAGATAAAAACAGCTTGAAAACCATGCTGAGTCTGGAGGATTAAAGACCTGTTGGAACAAAAAGAGGCATTTGGCAGACAAAGCTCAAGTTTTGGTGTGACCTTTTCCTGAATGCTAGCCATCTCCATCTCCATCACTTTCAGAATAATAAAGAATAAAGGGATTTGTCTCCAGAAACAAAGATATAGAGACAATACAGAGAGCATTGTACATGGCAGGATATTATTTAGTTCACGGGTTTTCAAATTTTTTTGAGTTATGAAAGCTGTTAAATGGGGGTTGGGGAAAATCTCAGGATTCTTGATCAGGAGCAAAGTTCTAGTGATAGAAAATGGACTTTGTTTGAGTGAAATTTTTCTCCCTCCTATTCTAATGACTCCATGGAACATTTGAAAAACCCTGCTTTGGATAACCAGGAACCAAGCCATATAAAGCTAAATAGGCAAAATTCTGCCAATTCATCTGTACTAGAATAGAAATTTAGCAACTTCCCAGAAATGAATGTGCACTAACATCTTTGCAGATATACATCCCATATCACACAGTCCCATGTCACAATAATATTGCGACTAAATGGATGAAATCAGGTACATTAGCCTAAACTGGGCAAAAATAATTGTAGGCTATATCTCTTAAAAGAGCTTCCACAGTCAAATATAAATTTAGAATTTACTTCCCGCCTGGAAACCACTTTTTCAAGGAGACTGTTACATATTGACTACAATTGAAGGAATGTAAATACAGGACATTAGTGGGCATATAAAATCACACTTAGAAAAGCATTTGTTGCCACTTGAATTCCACTTACAATTAATGACAACAATAACATTAGCTATAGACTGGCATAAACAAGGTTAACAGCAACAACAAACAAATCATGGCAACTATAAGTACCTATCCATACAAATGCATGTTGTACATTTCTAAGGTGTCTTTGTGCTGTAGCAATTGTTCTTCCTCAAACATTAGCAAAGGAATGAAAACAAATCATATGCAAAATGTAAATATTTAGGATAAATAGAGAAAGTGAAAACAGCTGTAAACGGACAAAAGGTATATGAATTTCTGTGGGGTTTCTTCAGGCTGGAATCTAACAAGAATGTCAGATAAAGTGTTGGGGGAACAATGAAAACATTTTTTCTTCACAGAAAATAGCAGAAGTCCTACCCCTGCACTGAATGTCATGGCTTCCTTTACTTTTACATTGAAATGTCTTTTAAAGATTGGATCTGATAAAGAACAAGGTGCCAGATTAGTTATGCAGACTAGTACAACCAGCCCAGTGACTATTTGCTGCTTCTCTGAGGTAATAGCAAAACAAATATCTACAGGAAAAGTACACAAGGACCTGTCAAAATGAGCAGATTGGGTTTATCATGAGTGACTAGCTGGACAAAAGTTTCCACTAAAGAAGAATAAGAAAAGAAAAAAATGGTTAAGATCAACGATGTGTATAATAAACCTCTCTGTATTTCCACAGGATTCAAATGCAAACATTTACTTCAGTTTGACACACACACCTGCATGGTTCATACAGAAAGGTGTTCAACGGAGAAAGGAACACAAACATTCCCTTTCCTTAAAGATGGTGAGTATACTTCTGTGTTGTCTTTGTGAGCATTTCAAGAGGAACACCCACTATTCTTTTTCCCTCAGAAGCATTTTGCATCTGAATAGAAGTGAAAGTACCTTCAAAAGAGGAAACCCTAATATTCCTTAATATAGTTTTTTCCTTAATGCTACCTCACAAAAACATGTTTCTTTCCCCCAAATCTGTTATAATGCCTGAATGCCTGTTTGCAGCTGTAATTATTCAAATACAACATGAGCCCATAGAAGCTTTCATTATTGAGAGCTTTAGCAATTGTTAGATTTGTGCAGTCTAAAATATGTTCTATTTTCATATAAATAATCTCTTGATTACCACTGAGTTAGATTTTTTTCTTATTTTATTTCCAAACTTATAATACAAACTTCAACAGAAGAAAAGGGAAAAAACAAAGCAAAAACTAAACAAGACAAAAAATGGAGTTGGATTTTTAATCTATATTTGCATGTAAATTAAAAGTAAATATGTACAGTATGCTCCACATTTTCTCAATGAGCAATTAAGGGGAAAAAACACTCCTAAGTCACCTTAAGTAATAGATTGCAGTAATTGCTGATATATGAATATGAACAATAGTATCTATGTTTAAAAGAGCAATTAAATGGAGCTGAAGCAAACATTGCAATGTGCATGGGAATATCCTCTGCCTCCATGATGGCTGAAAAAGTTACTAGTAGAGTCAAATAAAGACACACTCAATTTCAGCTCAGTTGTTGGCAACTTCATGGACAGATCCATGTTGTTTTCTTGATAACAGCAGAACAGTATTTTGCCAGTGCTTCATACCATACCAATATCTCCAAAAATTTCTCTGATCTGACTTGGCTTTGCTTCTTGAAATAAGCCATGGTCAGTTACATGCTTCCACTTTGATGTTATATAACAGTGGTGGTGAACCTATGGCACAAGTGCCAGAGGCGGCACTCAGAGCCCTCTCTGTGGGCACGCGCGCCGTCGCCCCAGTCTTAGGCCTTCAGTTGGGTTTTATAAAAACTTTTTGCTTTAGGCCCCTGCCGCTGTGTGCAAAAAAAAGAAAAAAGAAAAAAGGTTCAATCAGTCAATTTCAACTTCTTGCAGAAAAAAAGGATCTTGCAAAGTTGGAATTGATTGATTGAACTTTTTAGTCCCACCCAGTCTGCCGTTACCACCACAACCATGCCTACCCAATTGGCCACACCCAGCCAATGGGCCACACCCACCCGGCACTTGATGATGCATAAGTGGGTTTTGGGTTGCAGTTTGGGCACTCGGTCTCTAAAAGGTTCGCCATCACTGTTATATAAACTCTGGAGTATAGTTATTATTACTAAATTTATCTTCTGATCAGAACATTTATTTCATTCCAGATGTAGGTATGTTTCTTTCTAACATATTATTTCATAAATGGGATTTTCCATAAAACAAACATATATTCAATGGACTTATATATTCAGTGGACTCTAAATGCTCATATATAATTTAACTTGTTAAAGATCCAACACAATTTAGAAAAATGAGTGTAGGAATATTCAATTGCTCTATTGTTTTTTGCCATAAATTTTTGCAAATAGCATCTGGCTACTAAGGTTTTAAACAAGACGTTCTTGCAGGATTAGTGCTCTACTTTAGTATTTCTCCTTCTCTAGATAAGAAGGCTTTTGTAGGTTGCAGACATAACAAACAGTTGATACTATCTAGACAGAAATCTTCTCCAGCTACTATATATTTTATCTTGATTTGCAATTAAACTTAGTAAATGGAAAAGTATTGCTTTGGGCAAAAAGCTTTAAATCTAAATTTAAATGTTGCATTTAAGGACTTGAACTTTGAACTTTTCAATGTGCTATGATCCAGAAAATAATGCTACAAAAAGAACCTTTTAAAATATATTCAGAATATAGTCATATTTACTATTGGGCTTTATCATAAATTCACAGCTTCACAGCTTCTGGAGGCAGATTGTTCCACTGATTAATTGTTCTAACTGTCAGGAAATTTCTCCTTAGTTCTAGGTTGCTTCTCTCTTTGGCTAGTTTCCATCCATTGCTTCTTGTCTTGCCTTCATGTGCTTTGGAGAATAGCTTGATTCCATCTTCTTTGTGGCAACCCCTGAGATATTGGAACACTGCTATCATCCCCCCCTCCTTCTCTTCATTAAACTAGACATATCCAATTCCAGCAACCATTCCTTATATGTTTTAGCCTCCAGTCCCCTAATCATTTTTGTTGCTCTTCTCTGTACTCTTTCTAGAGTCTCAGCATCTTTTTTACATCGGGTGACCAAAACTGGATGCAGTATTCCAAGTGTGGCCTTACCAAGGCATTGTAAAGTGGTATTAACACTTCACGTGATCTTGATTCTATCTCTCTATTAATGCAGCCTAGCACTGTGTTGGCTTTTTTGGCAGCTGCAGCACACTGCTGGCTCATATTTAAGTGCTTGTCCACTAGGACTCCAAGATCCTTCTCATAGTAACTACTATTGAGCAAGGTACCACTCCTATATTATACCTGTGCATTTGGTTTTTCTTGCCTAAAGGTCCCTTCCAACTTTATTATTGTTGTTGTTGTTATAAAAGTTTATATAAAATGGCAGAATTCTTTTTACTGACATACTTTCAGCTTCCTACAGTAAAAATAAACTGAAAACTACTTTCCTAAATCAGGTATTTTCTTTTCTTTCTTTCTTTCTTTCTTTCTTTCTTTCTTTCTTTCTTTCTTTCTTTCTTTCTTTCTTTCTATCTATCTATCTATCTATCTATCTATCATCCCCCCCCTCTCTTTCTCTCTCCCCTTCTCCCTTTCTTCTCTTCCAAGCTAAACCTACCTGTAATGGGGAGACTCTAACAAAGGGAGAACAATTGATTTAAGATTTTATTTACAAAACAAGAATTTTTAAATAATTTTGTCAAGCAAAAATTTCAGTATTAACAGGCTTTAAATTATCTTTTGGGATAATATATTTATCATGCAGCTGAATGCATTTTTACTTGGAAGTGAATCTAAGGTTTATTCCTAGGTCAGTGTCCACAGAATTGCAATCTGAGCCCTTAAACAGAACAGAGTTTGTCCTGAATCCACATGCACAAAATTAGGCTGCTATCTATGATTTCACATAGACTAAAATAGATTACATTTTGTCACACATTCTATTTTCAAGGTAGAGTGAATAATTTAAGGTTCACACTCCTGGTTCATGTATGTGCATGCATGTCAAAATGCAAGCCCTGTCTGTTTTCCAAGCACATGAGTTTTCAATTGACTCCTAAAGAAAACTGGGAGTTTCCATACTTTACAAAATTGAGCACTTGTAACTCAATAGTGTAAAAGCAGAGAGTAACAATACTATAACAATGAATAGCAAATCTGTAACTTTAATACATCTTGGACAACAGGAATATTGAGACTGGGTACATTTCAGATTCAGTGTTGAAATATATGAGGCACTCACATAGCACTTGGCATAAGCATCTTTTCCTGTGATATTATAATTGCCCATAAGCATAAGCATAAGCATCTTTTCCTGTGATATTATAATTGCCCATCACAACCCCAAGTATTTATATCTTTAGTTTAAGAAGTTGCAGATAGGTGCCTGGTGAGTTTTCATACACATTCCAAAACATTTTTTAACCTTGGAATCCCAAATATGGCACTGTTCTAGCACACATATGCATGAATTAAATAGCCATAATTTAGTATTATAGGATCAGTTAAACTTTAATTTTTTAAAAAAATAACAAAGAATCATCAGTGATTACACTTAATATTAGGGTCCATTAAGACGTGATTGCTAACAACATGGATCTTGAAAACAAAAGCATTTGAAATGAAATTTTATTTTCTCCAAGGATATGTATAGGGCGGTGGCCTTAGGATAGAAATTGCATGCTGAATATCATGATATAATGTCATGAATATGCTTTCAAAATATAGAGAAAAGTTTTATTCAGTAAAGAGCTCCAGTCATTGCAGGCATCTTACCTGCAGAAAATGTTAGCTGGATCTGTTCTTCAATGATCTCAAGAGCAATAAAATCATGTTTCTCATTAAAACGTCCATTATAGAGAAGCAAAGCATTCGTTTCCCTTGTTGCAAACCTATGTAAGAAAAGAACAACAAAATGTCACACAGAGACCTTGTCCAGTCAAACAAATTAAATTTTGCTAGACATGTTACCAATGTGGATATTTGTGTTTGTATGTTTTTGATTCAGTGTTGATACCTGGTGACTGCCTGGACTAATCTCTGCTCCCTTCTTGGCAACATCTTCAGTGGTGGTTTGCCCTAACCTCCTTCTGAGGGCCGAGAGAATGACCGGTGCAAAGTCACCAGCTGACTTTGTGCCTAAGGCAGAGCTAGAACTCACAGTTTCTAGCCTGGTGCCTTAACCACTACACCAAACTGTCACTGTATCTCTAATATGGGGATAGGAGAGAAAGAGACAGAGAGAGACGCAGAGAGAGCGAGAGAGAGAGAGAGAGGGGGAGATATAAAGCAGATCATTTCCTCTTCTTTTTTTTTAATATACTTCTACCAAAAGGTATGATGTTATTGTAGATAATGTGTTTGAAGAACAGAAGAGGAGGACCTTTCCTCCTCATATTACCTCACTTGGGGATCTTCTTACCAGTGGCATCAACATTTCAGTTTCCAAGAATCTAGCAAAAAGAATGTCAATTTGCACTTGTGTCAGAAGCACCGAGGGATTTCTAGATTGAAATGATTAACCAGTGAATTCACATCTGCCCAGGGGACGCCCAACTTGTATTTATATGAATTAAAATAAGACTATAGAAAGTAGCCTTACACCAGGTCTAGGTATCTAGACCTGTATATTCTTGCTTTGACAGCAGGCATGTTTTCATGAAGGTATCAAGATTTAAACAAAGACTTTCTACAGTGAAAGCATGTTCTGTATCCTTGAACTAGGGTTCACCATTTTGTAAACTAAACGCTTCTCTGGTCCATGATGATGCGTCCACCTTTAAAAAAAATGTTTCCATGAGTGGACACCCATCTTGAATCTTTAATTATTCGTCGCACTACAATGTCATAGAGAATTATCTGAGCAATGGAATCTTGGGATCCCACTTTTGAGAAATAGGCAGGTTCCCTATGCATATGCTTTCCTAGCACTATCATTTAAGAGTGCATTACTTTCAACATATTCTAAAGAGCTTGATGTCCAGCAGATACTGAAAGAATAAAAGCTTCCTTTTTTATCACAACATGAGCAGCCTCAAGAATGTTGCACTCCTGAAGATGAGCTAAAAACAAATTTAAAGATAAATAAAATAGTGCTCAGTGTTATCTCTGGTTCTTACTTCAAGAAAATAAGCTTGGATTTCCAACTGAAATTACATAGTCTGAAATTGCATGGGAACCTCTTTTTAGTAATGATGTAGACCTAAAATTTGGTCACACGGAGAAAGCCTTTATTAGGTAGATGTTGCAAAAACAATGAATTGTAAGGTGCTTATATTGTGTTTTGAAATCAGTACAACGACTGCAAAGTTTTCATGCAATACTGGAAGGACCGATACTTACATGAGAGATACAGTGAAATGGAAGCGCTGCCTTAATCCCTTGAAGGTGACAAATGACTCTGGAGGGAAACTTCTTGTCGTCATCTCACAATAAGGTCTCTCATATTCACCAGGGGGGCATTCACATTTGAAGCCTCCGATGAGCAGATTAACACATGTCCCCCCGTTCTTGCAGACTCCGGGTGCACAGCGTCCTGAGCGAGCATTCACTTCACAATATTCTCCTGAAAGTAGAAATAGCAGTGCCCACCAGTTATGAGAAAACAATTCTGAACCTCCAAAACAGCTAATGATTCAAAATCAAATTAACACATAATATAATATAATGGATGAACTAAAAATGACTTTATCAGTGGAACTGGGCTAAATGTTTATGTCTAATTCCATAAAAGAAAGTTGGCAATCCTGGCCTTATAGATCAGCTGTTAAAAGCTATGTCACTATTCTTCAGTCAGCCTTTTCTCTGTGCTAGATGTCACTATGTCATGTTCTTCAAAATAATTCATTTTTTAAGAAAGCAATTGACATGGTTGTAGAAAAAATACTTCCTATGGCAATAAAAAGCAAAAAAGCAACAGGTAAATTATATTTAATTAACCTCCTCCACCCCAAACAGTCAACAGTTTATAAAACTATCATTAAAACCCTTTAATTCACAAAAGAGTTTCTACACACGTTTCAAGAACAGCCTCATATATGCTATCTAATCAGAGCTAAAGTTACTGGTATCTAGTCATTGTAGTAAGTCTCTCAAGCTTGTTTTTGCACAATCTTCTGAATCAATGAAAACAGCTAAAACAAAATTCAAGAGCTAAGTAAAGAGTGGTTATATTTAAAGTGAAAGTGCTTGTCTACTGAGAAAAGGCAGGCTTCTGTTTGAAGAAATGTCTTCCAGGCCTTATAAAAGGCAACTGACAACAAACAACAGAAAATGGACAGGACCACACACATCACACACATGCACACACAAATAAGGGTGCAAATAATGACCGGCAAAAAGTGAAAAGCATATAAAAATACATATGATTTGAGAAGTGAATATGTAATTCATCTGAATTTAACAAACACAGCATTATACTGTTTTGTAATTATTATTACAGCTATCATCACCACTATTTGCTTTATATCTCACCATTCCAGTGGTGTACTATCCAATCACGATAATTTAAAGTCAAAATGAATACCAAACTTAAAGCATAACTGTTAAATTACAATAAAAATTGAAATCAAAATAAAATTGCAAAATTACAATCAAAATCAAAATTACTAATACCATGTATCACTGAAACAATGACATGTTAACTACTATAAATAATTATAAAATCATAAGATTAGTCCAATAGTCCTCATTCAGCAACGGCTTGGACAGCAATTGCTTGCAGTGATAACAGCGATGAAAAAATAACTTTGTGACTAATGCCCAAGTTTACAATCTTACAATTCTGGGAGTTGAAGTCCACGAATCATAAAAGAGCCAAGGTTGCCTACCCCTGACCTAGGAAGAAGGCAATGGCAAATCACTTCTGAAATTTTGCCAAGAAAACTGCAGGGATTTGTCCAGGCAGTGCCAGGAGCCACTACTGACTCAAAGCCACAAAAATAAATAAATAAATGAAATGAAAATCTATAAGGTGTAAGTAAACGATAAAAACGACAATAAATGCCGTCACATTTGATGCAGATTTTAGTTACCTAAAAGCCTTAGCCACTCAGTGAAAGGCCATACTTTCTCAAATAAAAATTGTTAATAAACATTTGTGTGAGTTTGCAAAATTTCACCAGTCAAAAATACATCTTGTAATTTAGCAACATAGTACAAATTTACCCAACTATTCTTTCTTAACTTGAACAGTGATCAATCTGCACATTGGTATATGAATCCAAGGAAGGTACTATTTATTTTTTTAATGAATGAAAAGGGGGTTAATAAATTAAACAAGAAGCAGACTTTATTTTGCTGAGAATGTGTTTACACAATAATTATCCTTAAGCTTTACCTCCTGGACTCAGCTGAAGCTCCAATTTACTGAGCTATCTTGAGAGCTTTTGCTTATTCTTTGCAAACAATATAAATAGGATGAAGTGGTTGGTTGAACACTAAATTGACTGGAGACATACACTGAACTGTGAAAAGCCTAAGAGACTCAATAACATGTGGATTCCTTGATGGTGTGGGTTAGACTTGTTAGCTCATGATAACAATTTCATGGTGATCTCTGAATCCACAAGCATGTAAGTTGGCTACAATTCTCCAAAGTCCATATAAAGATCTAAGATCTTGAATTAAATGCTTATACTATGATGAATCCATGAATGAATCATCTCATATGGTATTGTATGTACTAAAGAATACCACAGGGGAATATTAACTGATTTCAGCAATACAATTAAGTCTTGTGGTTTCAGCTTCACAGTTCCTTAAGATCCCACCAAATTCTTGGTTCTACAGTAATACTATAAGAATTTGATTGTTGTTCCAGTACTGAAACTGGGCAGGCAAATTTGGATCTTACTAGGAAGAAAACTAAAATACACAAATAAACTATAAGTAAAGCTAAAATAAATTTATCAAAGGTGTCTTCAATGAACTAACCCTAAACCACGTATACTAGAAGGCCTTATTTTCTCAATAATCAAATAAGATGGTATGGCTTGCAAATGACTCCTTTGGAAAGAATGTGTCACCTTGATGGTATGCCACTGGTGCAGGGGAGACTCGGGAATTGTACATAGATAAGCTAGTGAAAGCGTTTAGGATATTAAAGATTACCCTTTCCAAATACTGAAATATGAGCCAAGTTTGTAGAAGGGACATTTATCTTGCCTCAAACAAGAGGCAGAATTGGAAAATGTGCTCTGTGTGTGTGTGTGTGTCTCTCTCTCTGTCTCTGTCTCTCTCAGCAAAACAGTAGAATAATGAATATGTGAATATCAGCAATAGAACAGTCAGTCAAAGATGACAGAAATTTGATAGTTCACATAAACTCCTTTAATTAAAGCAAATGCTTGACTCAGAATTTTTAGAAATCAGTTAAATTTACATTTCAATTCAGTAACCTCCGCTTAGCTCACCATTTTTATAATAGCCCAAGGTTTAAAGGGGATTGGTAGCCTTAATGGCTGGTTCAGATATCACAATAAACTACTGTTAATAATTTCTTAGTTTCTTTCTTTCCCAGTGCGGTTGTGAGGAATGGATTCTTTTGTTTACTTTTGACTGATCCTGACATGACAGTTAATCTCCAACCTGTAATTAATCTTTATAGTTTATTTGAAAAAAGCTCACTTCAAGCCATGGACTCTGGAGTTATTTTCTTTTGAAACAGATCACAGTTAAGTTCAACCATATTTATGATTAATACAGAAAGTTCCTGGTAAATACTAGTTAATTAAAATGAAAACAAACCTTTCTAAACTCTTGTAGTCAAGCTTCTCTTAATAACCAAATTTTCCCTGTTTTCTTTTCCTCCACATTTCCCTATAAAAGCCATGATTTTCTTTTTTGTCATTTATGCTAGAAAAAAATTTAAAGAAGGGAAAGAGCATTCTTAGGATTAGGAGATTTTAGGATACATATACTCATGAAAGAATCTTTTCCATTCTGCAAAAATGGCAAATACATTCTCAAAATTACTGTCTAATTATAAACAGATTGTTCAGGATTCTTAATCTATGAACAACAAAATCATTATAAGATGTGTTATTTCCTTATTTGTGGATTCTTGTTTCATATGTGTAAGTATATAAGTTCAGGGTTATTAATTCTTCTGATTAAAGTCTAAAGACATGAATAGAGCATAAAATGAATCTGAATTGTGAGGAAGAGGGGCTAACAGTTTACCCAGAAGCTATAATAGAAAATCCAAGCCTCACTAAACTTACTATAACTCAATTATTTGCACACACCCTTCCGTACCTCTCAGAAGTAGAAAATGAGTGTGCTTCTAAACCAGGAATGCAGTATGTTGATACATGTTGTTTAGCCTTTGGCAGCTTACAGTCATGTTCATCTCCTAATAACCGATGCAAATAAATACCTATTGTTTCCAGTTGTGAACAATGTACAAATGAAAGACTGTAGCTTATTCTCAACTCAGAATACAAATAAACTTGGTGTGCTTTCAAGAAAAGAAAACAAATATAATTTTAGAGACTATATAGTATATCTGAAGTGGTTCTCTGTTAATATAGTATAGTCTTCATATAGTTTTCTAAGTTAGAGTAACTCAACACTTCGCATGATTTAGTAGTCAAAACTACTGGACACGGATTGCGCAAACACATCGCCTGTCACTTTCTCTAAATCCAGTCAATATCCCAGAGCCACTGTTATAAATAAAAAATTCAGGCAACCCCTCCATGTAAGTTATCTTGAGCTCCTAAATAAAAAGTAGGACATAAATGCAAGAAATCAAGAAATAAATAATATGTTATTTACTAAGGGATAATTTCCTCTGATCTCTATAGAATGCCTCTGGGTAAATATGCTCGGTCACTGAACAATTATAAAAAATAATTTCCAAGGATAACTAAATATTTATCCTGAAGTGAGCTGGTACAGTAGTTCTACTCCTAGTAATTTATCACCCTATCAAAAGAAACAAAATAAAAAGAGAAGCAAAGATAAATAAAATTAGTGACAGGAGAAAGATCTGGCACTGTTCAAGACAGTAAAAAAACACCAGCGGTTACCCTTCCTCTTGAGCAGTGCCTCATTCAAACCTCCCTTGGTTTCCTCGTCTGAAAGCAGAGAAATTATTCTGTACTCCAATCGAAACATTTCCCTAAAAGTGTACTTCAAAATGCAGGGTTTTTTCCTCTAAAATTATTGGAAAATTACCTTGATCTACAAAGGGAACCTAGTGGGAGACGGTTAATTTTTATTCCTTCTTGCAAAGTTTATTCTGAAAAGTGGGAAGTGGAAACTCCCAATCCTTTCAAGGTCACGGTTAAAAGAAGAATATGCAGGCAAGAATAAGCAGCTATGAGAATCTAGCTTCTGGGTAGCTTTAAACAATAAAAAGAACCCAGAGTTTATACTTCATCTAGAGGTGAAGATGAGCCGAGGTGGCGCAGCAGTTAGAGTGCAGTACTACAGGCCACTTTAGCTGACTGTGTTCAGCAGGTCAGCGGTTCAAATCTCACCGGCTCAAGGTTGACTCAGCCTTCCATCCTTCCGGGGTAGGTCAAATGAGGACCCAGATTGTTGGGGGCAATGTAAATATATATATACATTGCTTACTGGTGTACACCGCTTAGAGAGTGCTTGCACTTAAAGCGGTATATAAGTCTCATAAATAAATAAATAAATAAATAAATAAATAAAATCATCCTTATTTAAATTATGCTAATATAGTTTACAACCTTCTGAATTTCCCAAAATGCATTTGATATAAAACAGGAAACAAGTCAAACTACAGATATGGCTGTGTATAAAATAGCCATTTTTAGTATAGTTAAACCACTTCATAAGCCTTCTACATGCAGTTTTTAATATATTGCTACAGATGTAAGACTATTATTTACGGAGCAACAAATGCCCCAAATATGCAGAATTGTTTGATGCACCAGAGTGTCAATAAATAGTTTTATTTGCGAGCAATTAGTCACAAGAAACTTCTTGACTTGAAGGCAGCATGAGAATAGTGCCTTCTCAGACTTTTTCTAGAATAGCCTGGAAGTTTACTGTAAATAATATTAACAATTACTACTCAGCAAAGAAGTCTGATACTTCCTAGAGTCCTAGATTTTAAATTCAGCTCCCAAGACTACACAATACTGTTACCAGGAGACTCATGCAACTCAACAAAACTTCCTTGGGAAGTCTAAGAGCATATCTCACTGTCAGGTAGCCCCATCTGGATGTAGGTCACCACTCCTTTCTGGAAGGTGAATGTGGATGACATTGCTTTTTACCCCATCTTCAGCCCATTGCAAATGCGATCTATTCCCATGTGTTCCTGCTTCAAGTTGAAAGCAATGAATTCCAATTTGTACAGGAACTTCTGTCTGATTTATCTCAATGAATTCCTGTGCTTTGATTGGTTGCTATACAGCAGGGGTGTCAAACTGTCGGCCTGCGCCCACCCCATTGGCGGCAATGGCAAAACTGTCGCGTGACATCACAAGTCTGATGTGTCTGCTATACAGAGACAGGCATGTCCCTTCATTAGGTCAGTGATTGCCACTCTGTAATCTCTGCTTCTGATAGCAAATTTACTTATTTACTAGATTTTTTTATACCACCTTTATTACTTTATAAGTAACTCAAGTGGGCAAACATATGTAATATTCCTTCCTATTTTCCCCACAACAACTCTGTGAGATAGATTGGGCTGAGAGAGAGAGCTTCTTAATTTTCAGAAGTAACAAAAACAAAAATTAGACAGGATAGATCAGGGCTTTTCAACCAGTGGTATGGGTATCACCTGTGGTACATTGGCACCTGGCAGGTGGTACGCGAACATCCTAGAAAAGTGGTAGCGGGGGAGGGGAATAAGTTGAACCGGTGGCAGCGCCTGAGCGAGAGATGGCTGGAGCTGCAGGACTGTCAGGGCTCAGCGGAAGCACCAGGATCAATGCTGCTTTCCAGCTGATCGGCACTTCTTCGGGGCTGTCAGGGCTCAGTGGAAGCGCCAGGATCAGTGCCATGCTCCAGCTGGAGCTCGGCACTGATCCTGATGCTTCTGCCGAGCCCAGAAGAAGCGCCGATCAGCTGGAATGTTGTAGCATCTCCAGGGTCTTGTGATTTACATTCAGATGCTTGGCAACTGATTCATATTTATGACGGTCACAGTGTCCCACGGTCATGTGAAGTGACCAAAACCTGCTGCAACCACCCAGCAGTCGGAGGGAATAAAAACCAACCCCCCACCCCACTCCCGCTGTCAATCCTCAACAGAAATGCTCACAACAATGAAAATCTTGGACAGGAGGAAGAACGCCACCGGGCGCTGTCTTGCTCGGCTGTGGCTTGGGGGGCACTTTTTTCAGTGCCATTGTAACTTCAAACAGTCACTAAGTGAACTGTTGTAAGTCGAGGACTACCTGTATTTTGTCACTTTTTTCCTTTTTTTTTTTTTTGGTCATCAAGTTTTTGACACCTTGTTAGGCGACTGGTGGTACTCGGATGTTGCCATATCCTAAAAGAGGTACAATGGGTGAAAAGGTTGAAAAGCACTGGGATAGATGATAGAAAGAAGAGTCATGATATACTTTTAATCAGAGAGCTTAAAATATAATTGTATTTATAGCTGCTGTGGAGATAGGAAGCCATTTGTATCTTTCTTTATATCATTTTTCCTTTCTTTTTTCTACTTCTTTTCTTTCTGCATTTTTTCTCCCTTTCCCTCTCCTTTTTGATACTAATTTAGTTTGTATTAGTTCTTATTATTGTTAAAACTTTCAATTAAAATTATTTTAAACAAGAAAGCAAAAGTAGCACTGAACGATGCCAGTTAAAACAGAATTTTTCAATAAATGACACTGTATCTCCTATAATACAGGTAGTCTTCAATTTATGATGAGCAAAAGTGTTGTTAAGTGAGGTTTGCCCCATTTTATCTTTCTTGCCACTGTTGTTAAGTGAATCGCTGCAGTTGGTAAGTTAGTAACATGGTTGGTAAGTGAATCTGACTTCATCTGAATTTTGATCACATGATCATGGGGATGCAGCAAATGTTGTAACTGTGAAAAACAGTCACAAATCACATTTTTCAGTGCCATTGTAACCTTGAACAGTCACTAAATGAACTATTGTAAGTTACCTATTTAACTGTTCTCCAGAATTCTAATTATCTTGATAGTCACCTCCAAGTAGTGTATTTTTCTGCTCAAATGCTGAAAGTTTCAACATACTGTACACATGCTACTTTAAACAACTCTTGTCTTACATAACAATTCTCTTCATCGTATAAAAAGAACACTCACGACCTGCACTTCATAAAGGCATGCTTTAAGGAATGCATCAAGAAAAACGAGACTGGAGGAGGAATGGCTCTACGGTGATTGAAAACTTCTCTTTATTTGTTCATTTTTTTAGAGCTATCTCAACGTAAGGCAAACAGGCTTGTACCAACAGCTGACCTCTAATAAGACAAGTTACTTTTAGAAGACTGAAAAATTTTTAATTGTAAAGAAATCTAACTTGCTGAATTACTATTTGCTACTCACACAAATGGGAAAGTGTAATTTGATAAAAGCAGTTATGCAGCACAGATTACTGCTAACTTATTAACTCCTAGTTTAACTATTTAATAAGAGCATTATTCATTTTCTTTAGAGCCTGCCTTTTTTTCTTTTTTGTGTAAATATTACATGTAGGTTTTTTTGCCAATGAGAAACAGATGAGTATAATGGTACAAGCAACCATTATGTTATAATGCTTTCCCCATTCAAACTGGTGTTGAATCACTGATGATAACCAAAGTAGATGATCATCCCTATAGGATTGGTACCATAGTGCTGTTATATTCTTCTTGTTGTGCATTTATGGAATGCAGTATTTTATAATAAAATGTACTTTGGAGTCATGTACAGTAGCTCATTTAAAAGGCAACTTGAAAAGACTGAAATAAACAAACAAATTGGGCTTCACAGTGATCCTTTAGTTCAGGGGTGTGTCAAACTGCTGGCCCATGGGCCGGATGCGTCAGGGCAAAACCACGTCCACCCCATTGCCAGCAATGGAAAAAAAGTCGCACTATGTCGCGACAAGTCATGTGACGTTGCGAATTTGACACCCCTGCTTTAATTAATAAGATTACTTTAGCAATGTTCTTGTTTTGAATGAGAGGAATCACCACTTTTCTTCTTATACCTGGAATCCTTTGCGTTCTGAAAATATAATCCTTGGTTCGTGTTTACCCCCATAGTCTTGATTTTCCTATCTGTATTCATAATGTGTTATAGAAAGCCATTTTTTTCTCTCCAGGAACATAATCATAAAAGCTTGATTATGTTCTCAATAGCAATGACTTTTTCCTGCCCACGATGGTAGCACATTGCCGAGCTGAAACACTAAAATCCATCTGTGGATGAAGATCGGAAAATATGGTGACATTAGGTATATCACTTTCACACGCAAAGCTTCCTTAATTCTAGCACTTTAAACGGCTTTTGTAACATAGAAATCCTGTCAAACCACTTGAAAACTAATTTAAAAAAGAGCAAACAAGAATACTGAATCTCTGGACTAGATTTCAAGAAACAATCCAAGTCTTTGATCTCTGAAAATATTTCTGCAGGCAAAAAAAAAAACCCCAGATGCAAGGCTGGGAGTGGGAGAGTGCAGAAGATATTGGGATGATGGCATGGCACCTGAGGCTCTTTGAATAGGTCAACGGATGGTGCCCTCCAAAGACTGTAGTAGACAAATATAACCAGTGAGACAGCTCAGAATTCAGCAGCTAAGACGAAAGGAAAAATATGTTTTTTTTAATAGCAGCATTCCATAATATGTGTGTGTGTGTGTGTGTGTACATATGTGTGTGCACACAGACACATAGATGCACTCACTTAATATCTTAGCAGAATGAGTAATGGGGAAACCATTTACAGTACTTTAACAGAAACAACAGTAGTTAAATACTTATTAAGCTGTTGGAGGGAAAACAAGGTGTCCTATAAAATTATTACATATTAAACACTAAATATTAATTTACCAGTTAGTGTAACACTCTGGCTTCCAGATAACAATGTTTTATTTTACTAAATAGAAATAGGTTTACTCTTTTATTTAAAACCTGTCGCTTCTGCAGAGATGAAGGCAGTGCATGTTCTTTTCTAGTATATTCTCACAACAATTCTAAGATTATAGAGAGTTCACCCACTGAGTAAAAAGAAATAAAAATCTAGTTGTCTTCTACAGCAGTGTTCAACAACCATCTTCCCCAACCTCCTTTCTTCAACACGATGAATTCAGCTCCTATTGTCTGCCAGACAAAATGGCTGTGAGATCATGGGAGTTGACTGAAGAGAAGGACGAGGGGGGACATGATAGCAGTGTTCCAATATCTCAGGGGCTGCCACAAAGAAGAGGGTGTCAAGCTATTTTCCAAAGCGTCTGAAGGCAGGACAAGAAGCAATGGGTGGAAACTAAGCAAGAAGAAAAGCAAACTAGAACTAAGGAGAAACTTCCTGACAGTTAGAACAATTAACCAGTGGAACAACCTGCCTCCAGAAGCGGTGAATGCTCCAACACTGGAGGTTTTTAAGAAGAGACTGGACAGCCATTTGTCCGAAATGATATAGGGTTTCCTGCCTGAGCAGGGGGTTGGACTAGATGACCTCCAAGGTCATTATTATTATTATTATCGATCATCGCACAGTCAGCCAGATGTTCAGACTGGATTTGGCATTTTGTCTACCTATCGAGTCCTTACCCAGGACCTGGGATAGGCAGATGTGGATATTTGATGGTATTACAGATATCGTCGCAGGATGGAAGCAGTTCCTAATAAGGCTGCCAAAATAGCTGAGAAGGACACTGAACCTATCCTAGCCATAGCTGAGCATCCTACTGGTCTAGCAGAAGGGGTTCAACCTATCAGCCTAGTTGAGATACATCAACCAGCCTACAGACGCCATGCATTCACATCTGATGGAGAAATGGCACATCATCCACAGACGCCATGAACGAAGCTGGGAGAGATTATACAAACTCTACCATGAACAGAAGGAGGAACTCTCCCCGGAACGGGCACACGCAGTGGAAGGAGATAAGGAAGACGCCTACGTGCAATGGATGGACTCTGAACGGCAACTCAAGGACATTCAAGAACAATTAAGAGACTCAAGAATCGATAGCAAGACGCACAACCTCAAGGCACTAAACAAGGAACGCAAGAAGTTTCTAGAGAGCTCACAGGGTTCCCCACAGCCCAAGCCTCGCCAGAAAAGCAGACTGGTTGACAGAGCCGAGTCCAAATTCTCCCGCTAGTCACATACACCATCCCAACGGCCGCATGCGGCTCCATCCCACGTGTCTGGAACAGCCTCATCTTTCCGCCACATATCCAAGACACATTCCAGCATGTCCCAAGAACCGCATATCACAGGCGCCTCCCACCTTTCGAAGGCATCTTCCCGTCATAGCCAAACCTCCCGAATCTCACAAATCGAACAAATGATCATAGATGCTAAAGATGCTGAAGCTGTCTTTCGCATGGCACAAGAGGAGAGGCAGAGAAGGAAGGAGTTGGCAGCCATAGAACTTGAGGAAGCTGAAATAGAGGCCAAGCTACAAGCCGAAGCAGCCCAAATGGAAGCCAAACGAAAGGCTATAGCAGCCAAAATGAAGGCAATTATTATTATTATTATTATTATTATTATTATGAAAGCACTTCTTCAGGCAAGGCATGCATTATATTGTATGTCACATGTTATTATTATGCAATCAAATTAATCAATAACTTTTTTTCTTCCTTCCAAATGTTGACAGGTCTTTCCACCATGAAAACAATTGCAACAATACTAAAAATGCTATGCTTGCAATGAGTAATTGAAATACACATGTTCCACAATTTTTTGACCTCTCTTTCCTCAACCCATTTGCTTTACTTAACAAAGAATATGGTAAAAAATACAGGTAGTCCTTGACTTACAACAGTTCATTTAGTGACTACAACAGCACTGGGAAAAGTGACTTATGACCATTTTTCAGACTTAAGACTGTTGCAGCATTCCCAAAGTCATCTGATCAAAATTCAGAAACTTGATAACTGACTCAGATTTATGATGGCTGCAGTATCCCAGCACCATGTGATGACCTTTTGCAACCTTCTATCAAGCAACGTCAACAAGTAACCATTACTACCTTAACAACTGCAATGATTCACTTAACAACTGTGGAAAGAAAGATTGTAAAATGGGGCAAAACTCACTTAACAACTTAGCAATGGAAATGTTGGGCTCATAAGTTGAGAACTACCTGTAAAAGGGGGGGTGGGGAGAGAAGAGAAATAGTGGATGAACTTTTCACATTTTTCAAGGATCAGGCACACACTTTAGCTCAAAAGTTCAGCTTCTAAAAATTGCAAGTATGGTCCAGAAGCCTTCAAATACTATTATCAAGTAATTTTTAATCTGACGAAAGAAATATTAAACACATATGCATATTAAGTCCATTTAATTAATTTAAATCAAATTTAAATCCTCAATGAGTAGGTGACAGTCATGGCTTGGGGGCAGGGAGTGATGTCTTTGCACAGATTCATTTTGGATGCCAATCACACCATTTCTTATACCAGGACGCCTTACTTATGGTTATTCATGCCATAGTTTCTTCCTACCAGATTACTGCTAGGCACTTAACATAGGGCTTCCTTTGTAGCAACTACAACTGGTCCAGAATCTAGCAGCCTGCACAATCTGGGAACTTGTAGGTTTACCCATGTTACACCTCTCTTACGCAAACTTCCAGTTTCCTTCCAAGTGCAATTCAATGTGCTGATTATCGCCTTTAAAGACCTACATGGCATGGGATCATTATTTGTGGGACCACCTCTTCCTTGAGAGTATCTTCCCATCCTACAGTTTGGATAGGGTAGGCACATTTCCAGTCCCTTCCCCGAAACTTTGCCCTTTAGGAAGACCTTGGAAGCATGTCTTATCTGTGACTGCCACAATTTATGAAATATCTTTCCCCCAGTGATCCAGCAGGCCCTGTCCTTTTGCCTCGCAAAAGGCCATCAAGATCTGGCTTTTTACCAAGGCACTGAGGTAGTAGAGGGAGGATGTTTTGGGTTGCTTGTTGTAAGGTGACCAACCGTCCTCCTTTAGGGAGGACAGTCCTCCTTTTGTAAGTTCTGTCCTCCCTTGAAAAGTGTCCTCCTACATGTCCTCCTTTTCGATATTTGAAGACTAATCTGCAGGGCTTTTTTTTCTCATAGAACGCTCAGAACAGCCTTCTAGCACCTTTTTTTTGATGGGTTTTTTTTTGAACTTTTGCATGAGCTGTGCTACTCCCCCTATTGGCTTTCAAAAGCCAATAGGAATTGCTGCTGAGCGCACCAAAACACCTGGCTGGCAAACTTTGCTCATGCAAGTTTTCTGTATTATTGTTGCAATGAATAAAATGTTTCTTTTATTTACGATATTTTTTCTTCAATCTATTTGTGTCCTCCTTTTCATTGTAAAAAAGTTGGTCACCTTATTGTTGGGACATTGTAAGGGGACGACTGAGGCATTTCGATTGTGTTTTACAGATTTACGTTTTTATGTGTTTTATAGTTTGGATTTTATTGTTGCTGCGAGCCAATAGAGTTGTGTTTTAAGATGGGTGTCATACAAATCTTTTAAACAAAGAAATTGTTAGGAGAATTAAATAAAGTAGGTTTTTTGTCTCAGCTCTAAGTGTACTTTTTTTTTTAACATATTGCCCCCAGCACATGTTTCAAAGAATGTGTGCTATCTTTGACCGAGAAAAATGTTTTAATGTGTCAGGTTTCCAATTCCAAATTGAAATCAGAAAAATTTCAGCCAGTGATCATGATTTCAAATGTTTCATGGGTATACTAGAGCAAAGCATATGCAGTATTTTCATGGAACACATTGAGCCAAAACTAAAAAAATTTAGGCCTTGCTTTCTACTTAAAAGAGACAGAAAAAAAATCCTTCTGGAAATTTTCCTTTGTTTTCTCTTAGTATGTAGATAGATGGTGCCTGGTGACCTGAAAAAAAATATTATTCCAGATCTGTTTTAAACCTACAAATATTATGTGTCCTTATCACTCACCTCCTTGCATCACAGGAAGTGCAGTTGCTCCAGATAATTATAATTAGTGGGTATTTCCATTTCAGAAATAGCTTGTAAAAGCTCTGTGTACCTTACTCCTTGAAACAGAAGAATCCTGAAGACTGAAAAACTTTCATCATGTCTAAATTACATCCAACAATGGAAAGCTTCAGAGCATTAGCGAAAATGGAAACAAGGGAGAAAAGAAGCCTTTTTATTGGGACGTACTTGTGTTCTAGAGGAAATCAAGATGTTCAGGGATTAAAGTATATTTTCTTTATAATCGGCATATATCATAGCAAAGAGCCGGACATTTTTATGCTATTTTAAAAATATTTTTACTTTTTGTTTATCTGTGAAGTACGTTTCTTAAAAGGATAAAGTGAAATTTTAGACCTTCCAAAAATGCTGCATTCTTTTGTGTATTACCATTTCAGCACGGATAACTCAATCTTTTAAGTCTATAGCGACATAAACAAAAAAAGAATAGGAAGGACCTGGTATGTAATATCATTACATATTTCTTACATTCCCAGTGTTTGGCCTTTGCAGAACATATATAAATGTTACAGGAATATACTAGATTTGGCCAAATCTCAGATTAAGCTGATGATTGCGGATAGGTAGTCTTTGATTTACCACCACAATTGGGCCCAAACTTTCTGCTGCTAAGTGAAACATTTGTTAAGTGAGTTTTGCCCCACTTTACGACCTTTCTTGCCATAGTTTTTACATGAATCACAGTAGTTGTTAGTTAGTAACATGGTTGTTATAAGTCTGCCTTCCCCATTGACTTTATTTGTCAGAAAGTTGCAAAAGGGGATCACATGACCCCGGGACACTGCAACTGTTATTAATATGAGTCTGTTGCCAAGCTTCCGAATGTTGATCACGTGACCATGAGGATGTTGCAACATTCGTAAGTGTGAAAAATGGTCATAAATCACTTTTTTTCAGGGCTGTTGTAACTTCAAACGGTCACTAAATAAACTGTTGTAAGTCAAGGACTACCTGTATTGCTATTTTATTTATCCACATGGGTAATATATTATATTCTTTAGGCGCAACTCTAATATAGAATTTTTAAGAATTAATTCTCACAATGTCATGGCAACAGGAGCAAATGGAAAAGATCAGCAGGTAAATCTCTCTTTATTTCTGTCCCAAAACCCATAATCAACGCCACCACATTTTTGGGAAGCATGTTATTATTCCTTATGGTCAACCCTTTCTTTTGCACTTTTTTTTCCCAGTCTATATGCTATTTCTGCAAAATTGCCCTTTATCACTGCAAATTTCATCACATTCTTCCCCAAACCAGCTAAGTAGTAGTCACTATTTAAAACTCTAGATTTTATAGGAATGCAGCTCAAAATCAATGTACTAGTTCATACAAAAATGTGATATATGTTAGATGCTTATTAAGGCATAATGTTCCTGAAACAAATGACAGCACTTTGTGTTTTTCTCTTCCTAGACTATGGAATTCTGTTTTTCAGATTCTTAATCCTGATTTAAGTATTGAATCACAGTGAACTATTTCTGGAGTGATGCCCATCAGATTGGTCTGTTTCCAAAGATTGTGCTTCCTTGGTGAATCACTCATCCCACATCCACATGTAAGTTCGCATGGTCCATGGCCAGATTTTTCTATCTGCAGGGATCATCTGAAAAGCAATTTCCAAGGCCACAGCCTTTTTATTACACAATGTGCCCTATTTACTGTTTTGGCACTATCCTTCAAATATCATGTTATCTTTTCCAGCTTCAAATAACTCATATTTAAAAACAAGCTCTCGATCTCTCAGTAAAGATAAAGCACCTACAAAGGCAGATGTTAGCAAGTATAGAAATCCCAAAGAGAGACAACAAGACAAATGAAAGACTGAAATGGCAATTATGGACTGGCAAAGCCACATATTTACAGTTCCCTCCACGATAGCAGTTAAGGGGAGGTGCACAATCTGTGCTGTTTCCTTGACTGTTGTAGGTAACATGCCTTAATCAGCTTTGTCCAAGGAAATAATGTAAGTTGGATCCAGCAGATGATGTTCCTGCCCCTTCAACATTAATACCAACAATGACTTAAGACTACACTCAATAGCAGAAAATGTCAATCTATTTTTTTGTTCAGAGAGACCATTCAGTAGAAAAGTACAGGTAGATCTCAGTTTGCAACTGTGAGGGGTGCTGCTATGCAGTCATCCAAAAGCTCAAAGGTAGGGAAGAGAGATAAGTGGGTGGGAGGAGTTCAAGAGGAGTAGTTCTTTACCTTATAGATACTTGGGGCTGGGAGTGATCAGATGGAAGCAACATGCGTTCTATGAAAGTTATATTTTCTGACTATGGCCTTTCCTATAATTGTATTTATATAAAAAAAAGTTCAAATTTGTCTAATGGTTACTTATAACCTTATGATTAATTGAGAAAGCAAAAGAGTGCCCTTTCCTAAATTCCTCAATATTTAAGGCACCAAGAAACAACTTACCAGTGTAGTCTTCATAACATTCACAAGTATAGCCTCCTTCTCGACTTCGACAAAGGCCATTGTTTCCACATGGATTAGAATAGCAGAGGTCAATCTCTGTTTCACAATAGTCACCAGTAAACCCAGGGGGACAGCGACACCTCAGACCATTGATAGGGTGTATGGGTCGGAAAAGTACAGTATTTGAGCTAATAAATGGTGCCGAGCTGTCAAATTTCAGTACAGATACACATTTCATGTAGTTTTCACAAGGTTCCCGCAGACAAATGTTATCATCAAAAGGCAATACTCGTTGAGTAGATATCAGCGTGAGCAGAGTCCGGTTGAGGTAGATCTGCTCCTGAAGGTCTTCAGAGGGGAAGAATTTGTTTCGAATGCCACCGGGAAGTAGGGCAGAAAACGTCACATTCAGAATATTGGAGCTAACATCTGTGTCATTTTGAATGTTGAAGACAAAAATGCCCTCCTTGGTTGTTGACAGTACAGTAGCCACACCTTCCACAAAGAGAGCCAGCAGAGGGGAGAGAAACTTCTCTTGGGACATGTTTTCCAGTCGTACTGTGATGCTATTCGTAAGCATGTCATCAGTGATGATTGTAACCCTTAAGGTGCAAAATGCTGTAACACTGTGAATACCATCTATAGGGTAAAAGAGAGAAGAATCAGAGAAGATCCCAAAACCAATTTCATGCATTTTCCCCTAAACACTGTATAATACACGATTGTTAAATCAGGCAATGTACAATGTACGATCAGGTAATGTAAACAGCGTGCTAACTAACTTAAAAAATCATTAGGCTACTCCACACTGAAACGAGCACGTAAATTTAAACCATATACTGCAATTTATCTATTTTTTATTGCATATAAAAATATTTCAAATGTAAAAGAGGAAAAAAACTATAAACACCAATCTCATAACTTTCATATGCAGGTAGTCCTCGATTGAGCCCAAAATTTATGTTGCTAAATGGAACATTTGTTAAGTGAATTTGTCCCATTTTACGGCTTTTCTTTCCACAGTTGTTAAGTGAATCATTGCATTTCTTAAGATAGTAACATGGTTATTAAGTGAATCTGGACTCCCCATTGACTTTGCTTGTCAGAAGGTTGCAAAAGCTGATCACATGACTCTGGGACACTGCAACCGTCATAAATGTGAGTCAGTTGCCAACCATCTGAATTTTGATCATGTGACCATGGGGATGCTGCAAAGATCGTAAGTGGGGAAAAAGGGCATAAAACAGTTATCACTTTTTTCAGTGCCCTTGTAACTCTGAACGGTCACTAAATGAACTGTTGCAAGTACCTGTATTCATATTAAATTTGTGGGTTTGTTTACAGTATGCAAAAATGAGAAACAGATAGTCCAAATTTACAAGTAAAGCCTCAACAATAAAAAGTAGTTGAAATATATAGAAAGACAGAACACTATTCAGGCCATTGTATAACTTGACAGAAAAGAAGATCCCTGTAACCTTGAGGCATCTATTTTTTGCTTTCATGAATGCCTGAAATGTTCTTTCCCATTAACCTGCTTATTTCCAAAACATTCTTTGGACAAGAATGTAAGTCATTTATAAAACCCAAAGAATTTTCTAAAGTGGTATGAAATCACACTTAACCAAAAAAAACCCACTCTAGCACAGGACTACAGTATGTAAACCTAAATGTCCTGGTAATTCTTTTTGAAAACAAATAGAAAGAGGCTTAGCATTGTCTTGAGTTCAAAACAGGGGCTTTATTTGGCTTGGTGGTCCACAATTATGCTTTCCCTACTTGATCACCAATTTCCTACCTGTACCGCCAGCTCACTATATTTAACAACTGTTCCTTGCTTCAGTGTCAATTTTTTCTCCAAGAACATCTGTATGCAGTGGTTAAGGGGTGGCAACATTCAACCAGCAATTTGGACCTCAGGATTTATAAAAATGGATGAAGGGGCTTTCGGGAACATAGTCAAATGGGATCCAAGCAGAAGCAACAACAGTTCAACTAAAGAGGTACAATGGGAAGCTATCTCAACTGCAACTGCCTTCTGTGTGCTTTTTTGGCTGCTACCTAAAATTGAAAGCTGATTCTTTTCCAAGCACAAGTCTCAAAGCTTTGTTCAGTAAGATTTATTGAGATGAATGGAATGGGGATACAAATTCCAGGATTGAATTATTATTAATTTTAGAATTAATATATCCCCACGTATGTTATATGCATATGACACAATTCTTTCTAAGTGCCTTCCTATAACAGGTCTCCTGGAGAGAGTTGCTGCTAGCTGTTAACAAAGAAGTCTTCTGAGTTTCTGAATTTCTGAACACTTAAAGGTAACCCATTCATCCTACGGTACTTGTTTTTAATGTATGGGCGCAATGATATGAGGCTGAAAGGGATATTTATGAAATTTGGTGCTGGAACAGGATTTGGAAGTTGGAATCGATGGGTGGATATTTCAGGTGATCTCAGGTGAGTTACAAATTAACTGAATGATGTGGATGCTACAATATAAATTAGAATGCACTGATCTATGTTCTCTTTTTTAGTGGCACAAATCTTCTTTCTCAAAGAGGCGTATGAAAAATGAGGAAGCTCTCCTTCCTAGGGGGGGGGGTGTCAAACTTTTTGAACCTGAAACAGACATTTTGAATGTTCTGTTCCTAAAATTTGGAGTTTAGTTCTGAGTTCAGTTCTGTTTTTCCCTGTACTATGAAAGATTTGTTCTTTTTTAAAAATAACAACAACAACACGGAATTAATAAGTAGAGCAGGCAACATTTCTATTCTGGTATCATCATCTAGACTAGAGCTTTAGATAAGAGTAGCCACATACAGCACAGAACAAGAAGGTTACAATGTAAGTTATGATGGTATCCCTCCCAACCACAATTAGTAGGAGGCTTAATTTCAAGAAACTACAAGAAAGACTCCAGATGTTTCAGAGAAGTGTTAAGCAATAACATAATTACTGCTAATTAATGGGGATTCTAAACAGGATCAAGAGGTACTGAAGGTACTCATTGCTTCAAAATCCCTCCAAATTGACACTAAGCAGGGCTGCACAAACTGTGATCACCTTCTTCATCTCTTTTTGCAAATGTTTTTCTAAGAGTTTCTTTCCTATTGATTCTTCAAGGCAACATCCTGTGTCATATTTAAGAAACTAAGGAATCTTTACTATTTTTACCATTCCAGACAGAGTACTTCTTTTGACAGGAGAGTTGAAAGAATTAAATTCTAGAACTGGAAACTTTCCCCTCAAAAATCAAGAAGTAATGAATGTAGTCATTTCTTGTCAAACATACAAATATATAAACAGGGAAGTGAAAAATAGAAAGTAAATCAGAAGTTCATGTTTAAAAACAAGGATTACTTTAATTCTTCGTTGCTTTATCTCTACATTACTAATCCAAGAGGTTTCTGGGAATTTCATACCTACAGGTTTTATCCAATGTTTCAATGGACATACTTTATTTTTAAATTGTTCAGTGATTTTGTTTTTGCATCATCTCTGGGTATTCTTAATTGTTTTAGATTCCATAATGGAACGTGAAATATAAATAAATCAAATACATTGAATAAATAAGCCATCTTGTTTTTAATCATAACTATCGCTTTTCTTATTACATTTCCAGCAAGCAAAAGCAGAAGAGAATAATAGAAATTTGGCAAATCTGCAAAATAATTGATCCACTGCTATGGGGAAATGCATAACACCTTAGAAACCATATAGTATGCAAATTATCTACAAACCTGAGTCATAGAATGCATGTAATTGCTAAATGGTGGAATGAAACTCACAACTGGAATGTACTGCTGGAGGGATATAAATTGAAACAGACCTAACAACAGAGAAAGTGGAGGTGCATTATATGTAAAAAAAAAAATCAGTACACCTCTACACAAATGCATAAAACCAAGGATGAAAGCCTGCTTGAATGCATAGGGATTAATATAAGAGGAAAAAAGAATGACATTGCCAATTTTGCAGATGACACCAAGCTGGCAGGAATAGTCAATACTCCAGAAGATAGGCTCAAGATCCAGAAAAATCTTGACAGACTTTCCAATATTTGAGAGGTTGCCGCATAGAAGAGGGAATCAAGCTATTCTCCAAAGCACCTGAAAGTAGGACAAGAAGCAATAGATGGAAATTAATCAAGGAGAGAACCAACTTAGAACTAAGAAGAAATTTCCTGACAGTGAAAACAATTAACCAATGGAACAGCTTGCCTTCAGAAGCTGTGGGTGCTCTATCACTGAAGTTTTTAAAGAAGAGATTGGACAGTTATTTGTCCGGTATCGTATAGAGTCTCCTGCTTGTTTCGGAGGTTGGACTAGAAGACTTCCAAGATTCCTTCCAACTCTGTTATTCTGTTTTTCTGTTAATTCTCTTTAAATGCAATTAGAATTTAAAAATTGTTTATATTTTGCAAGTAATTGTTTTTAAAATTGAAAGCTGAGTAGCTTCAAAAAAGAAGCATTTCAGATTAAGATAGGAACCTGGAATATTAAATATTTATTACTCATGAGAGATAGGCCTATCTTGAAAGGTCCTTATCAAGGGTTTGGCCAGTCTAAAGAAAAGAAGAAATAGGGGAGACATGATAGCGGTATTCCAGTATCTGAGGGGCTGCCGCAAAGAAGAGGGGGTCAGGTTGTTCACCAGAGCACCAGAGGGAAGGACGAGAAACAATGGTTGGAAACTGATCAAAGAGAGAAGCAACCTGGAATTAAGGAGAAACTTCCTGACAGCGAGGACAATCAACCAGTGAAACAGCTTACCCCCAGAAATCGTGGGCGCTCCATCGCTGGAAGTTTTTAAAAAGAGACTGGACAATCACCTGTCTGAGATGGTATATGTCCTCCTGCTTGAGCAGGGGGCTAGACTAGAAGACCTTCAAGGTCCCTTCCAGCTCTCTATTTCTATTTATTTCTATTTTTATTTCTATTCTATTAGCTTGTTAAGTAATCAATAGTGTCTTTCACATGTTTTAGCACTGAACATTCTGAAATGTGAATACCAACCAGATGCATAGTTGGAATTCTTCAAAGTGTTCCATAGCTGCTAGATAGAGTCCTTATTCTCATTACAATTAGCACTATCTAGATGCTAAAAAAAAGTTTCGAATTTAGACAAATAAAGCCCATTCTCTTGAAGAGCTGACTAATGCAAGCAGATACCTATTCATTCCTCCAAATATTCTCAGTTTGCAATACTGAAATAATAGTGCACACCATATTTAGTTTAATTAAAAGTTTGAAGTACAGGACGTTCAATCAAAATAAATTGTTTCCCACATAAGGCTGAATCAAAAGCTGATTCTGTGATGTGGGCTTGTTTTAATGGAGAGAGAATGCAGAGTAGCATTTTTGGTAAGCAAAATTTCAAAGCAGAATTTCTTTAAAAGAGAGTGCAGAAAAATTACAGAAATTGCTGACTTTCAAGTGCTATTTTTAGTAACCTATTTTAATGTTACATTAAGTAAAGGAAATATTGAAGCTTCATTTAAGAAAGTCATACAGTTCTGATTCATGTGAAATACAGAGACCCCTGGCAGTTGGATCTTGCGAAATTAGGTAATTCTGAGTTTTCAGGGAGAGAAAACATATGCCTGAACACAAAGTAAATGGAACAGACATATAAAATATGCAGTCCAGATTATAATGAACCAGTTGAGTGCAGTGGCTAAGACACCAAGCTAGAAACAGGGAGACCATGAGTTCTAGTCCTGCCTCAGGCATGAGGTCAGCTGGGTGACTTGGAACCAGTTCTCTCTCAGCCTCAGGAAGAAGGAAAACCATTTCTGGAAAACATGCCAAGAAAACTGCAGGGACAAGTCCAGGCAGTCAGCAAGAATCAACAATGAGTAGACGTTGCATGTCATTCCCTCACCCCCCACCCCCACCCTCACCCTGCTATTGGGGTACATTCAACAGTAGTGTGCAAATCCTAGCTTAATCTTATCTATGAATGCAGACACATCCCTGTGGATCTGTTTCTCTCATTCCTACGGTATACTTGCTTCCATTTATGTAAATCACAAGGAAGCTATTTCAGCACCATTCTTAACGAGCACTCTCTGTTAAATAATGTTTTTAAAAAGCAAATTATCTTCTCTTTAGGGACAATAAGCAGAGATCTACAAAGCCTTCATTACAATAGGCAAGTTTTCAACAGTTTGGAGCTGTTAAAGATACCCTTCTGTGGAATCATGAATAGTGCTACTAAATTAAAAACATGACTTCATTTAAGGAAAAAAAATATTTGGAACAAGAATTGTATTTCCTAAACTGTAAAAAAAAAAAAAAAAAAAGAGCAGAAATCAATTTCCTTGCCATAGACAGGAAATACAAGCTACATGAAAATCATCACTGCTTTTTACATGTCTCCTGCACTCTCAGCTTTTTTTTTTTTACTAAAATAAACAAACCTTTTCACCAATGGAATACTATGCTGTTTGGACAATATAATCTATATAGGAGAGTAGATAGATATATGCAGGGCTTTTTTTCTCATAGAACGCCCGGAATGGAGTTCCAGCACCTTTTTTGGATAGAATCTTGTAGGGTAGGCAAGGCGGGTTGTATGAAGTGTGTGAGTTTCGGCACCTTTTTCTTTTACAAAAAAAACCCACTGGATATAGGAGTAAAAATCCACATGTCTACAAATTTGGAACTTGATTTAAAGGAGCAATCACTCCCTACTTCACTCTCGCTGTTATCTGAAAAAATATTACTTGAATATGGAATATGCATCTTAAATTCTGATTTTGATATTTAAATATTTTTCATTTTCTTCCAGGTATTAAACACATGCTTTATTCCTTATGAATTTAGACACCCTGATTAGCATTATCTGTGAGAACCAAGTGAATTGTAGCTTGCTTCACAAACCATGCTTAAGCAAACTGGTGTGTGAATCTAATTAATATAGCTTAGGCTCATGCTCCTTTGCTTCCTTCTACTTCTTCCCTTCTCTCCTCATGATTTTTGCAAACCTCAGTTTGCTATTAAATGTGAAATTTGATTTAATTGTCTAATTGTGAAGGGAGGTAATGTCCATTGTAATTGAAAAACAATTAAACTGAACAGTATGCCACTGCAAAGATTTTATATTATTTTCATTCATTAATGGTGAGTGAGTAAACTACACAGACATAAACATACATATACATAAACACACACACACCTGTATATGTTTTGTATACACTGAGAAAATATTAGCCCTATAAAGCAGATCAGACTAAAAAACAGAAACCATGCAGACCTAAACCTATTTTTATTAGAACAGCTATAGTATCATAATCTTTCAAGTCTGAATATGCTTCCTTTCTTCCTTTTTTCATCCTCCTGAATTGGGAAAGTGAGTGTGTGTGGTATTGGTGCAATTTTGCATGCCACTTTCTTGCCCTGAGCTCAAGTTTTGTTTATCTGATTGTTGCCTTGATACCAGATACTCCCATCTGTCTTTCAAGGCTATCCTCTTTATTCACTACAAGGAGGCTGGACTGGATGAAGATTCGTATGGCTGTAAAACCAGAGGAAGAAACATCAATACAACTTGTACTATGCTGACAACTTAAAATTTAAAGGAACTGGAAGCTCTAGTAATGAAAGTCCAAAAGCACAGTGAAAAAAATAGAATAAGATTAAAGAAAATGAAATGACGTCAGATACAGCAATTAACTTACAATTAACTGTGAAAATATTGGAATCCTGAAAAACAATAGCAAGGTGGATAGACTTGTTTATATTGGCAATAAGCGTATCTTTGGAGGACCCGAAGACCAATCAAATGGTAGATCATCCTGCAGAAAATCTATGTGTAGTCATTAAAAGTCGACACCAACTTGATGGCACATAATTAATAATTAATCCAAGATCTCTTTATATCTGAGAACATAACTGGGGCATATTATGTAATGTTCATGCCCTATAAAATAATTTTCAACCCTTATATTTCTGTGAATAAATGCATGAGTGCCTAAATATCTATTTATTGCTGGAAACATACATGCTAAAAAAAACTAGTTCCCACAGAAAGTTTATTTACAGGATTGTTACATCACATTTTACTTAGAATGGATTCAAAGTTATCCTGTAGTTCTTACACTACACAAGAAAATTAATAATAGTGTAGTGACAAACTACATTTCATTAAAAAAAATCTCCTGCGTATCATCTTAAAAATACACTTCTGATGAATCCCAGGATTGGCGAAAGCATTTTGATACAAACGCGTTAGGCAGTCCATCAAACTACTGGAAGTAGTTTGCTAGTATAAATGTTAACAATGGTGATCTCCAAACAAGAATGTTCTTCTCTAAATAGGAGAGTAAACATTATCACATTAAAAGTCTTTATTACAAGAACAAGTTGATGAATATTATCCTTAATAAGACATCCCTTCACAAAAACCACCTTTCCTGTGGATAATAATAATAACAACAACAATAATAATAAAGTTGGAAGGGACCTTGGAGGTCATCTAGTCCAACCCCCTGCTCAGGCAGGAAACCCTATACCATTTCAGACAAATGGCTGTCCAGTCTCTTCTTAAAAACTTCCAGTGTTGGAGCATTCACCGCTTCTGGAGGCAGGTTGTTCCACTGGTTAATTGTTCTAACTGTCAGGAAGTTTCTCCTTAGTTCTAGGTTGCTTCTCTCTTTGATTAGTTTCCATCCTTTGCTTCTTGTCCTGCCTTCAGGCACCTTGGAGAATAGCTTGACTCCCTCTTCTTTGTGGCAGCCACTGAGATATTGGAACATTGCTATCATGTCCCCCCTCATCCTTCATTAAACTAGACTTACCCAATTCAAGCAACCGTTCCTTATATGTTTTAGCCTCCAGTCCCCTAATCACCTTTGTTGCTCTTCTCTGTACTCTTTCTAGAGTCTCAACATATTTTTTACATCGTGGTGACCAAAACTGGATGCAGTACTCCAAGTGTGGCCTTACCAAGGATAATCAGATTGCTATTCAGAAATAACCTAATGGTTTTCCCAACATGTATTATTGGATTAGATACATCTAGCTAAAGCAAAAGGTTTATCTACACATCACTTTTCTTGTTCACTTTGTCCTAGTAACTGCACAAACAATAACAACATCCATAGCCTTCATGCAACGGCTATTATTCTAGTAACAATAGGCCATATCACAATACTTTCTTGATCAATGCAATGCGGCATTCTTTGCAACCTTAGCTACTCCTAAAGTATGTGCTGATAAGGGTAGACCCATCCTATCAGCAGGAACATATCTCAACTGTTTTCATTTTCCTGACCTCCCAATTTCTTTCTTATGGCTACAGTATATATAAGTGGCTTGTAAGGGGCAGCATTCCAGAGCTCTCTGTTGCTTTTCTAACTGCAGCTGCCAACATAACAACAGCTCCTTCCCATTAACTCTTTTAGCCACTGTCATTCTTGGTTTACAGCTTTTGCCTCCTGCTGACCTGTCACAAATCAGCCGCCTCACTCAGTCAAAAGAGTTTTCTCACTGGAGTGTTAAACAAGGTGCAGGCTTTAAACCTCTTCCCATTGTCAGAACCCTGTCCTGTGTTCCATCTGCTGACCTTTGATCTGCAATTACTTCAGAGATGCTTGAAGTCTTCTGACTAGGACTAGTTAATGATCACGTGGAGTGAAGAACATGGACGTACAAGACTATCATTCAAAGAGGACTTTATGCAGGAGCACTCAACAGCACATCATTTTCTTTCTGATCTGCCTTTTTTCACTTTTAGCAATAGCATCCATTTACCACTAAGTTAGACTCTGAAACTGTAGATCAGCTATTACATTGAGTATATAACAGAGGAATCATATCTGTTAGAAGAAGTGCATGATGACGAGTAATATAAAAGCTCTAGCTACGGCCATTTATACATGTAATACAAACTACTGTGTATGTCAGTTTTCTAACATTTATAAGGTTCTTTGGTGTGATGTGATTGTATATTTTTTTGTATGTCATTAAAGGTAAGATTAATATCCTACCTTTCCTCAGGGAATTCAAGGCACTACAGGTAGTCTTTGATTTACGACCGGTCACCTAGTCATCATTCAAAATTATATCAGACACACACATACCCCATCAACTTCAATTCAAAATGCCTACTTGAAGGCCTGCAGAATTATTTTTTAAAAATAGGGAGGAATAGGGAGGTTAAGCACAGCTTCCAAGTGTATTAATTCCATAAGATGTGGGTAACATGGAACACATATATCTATTTAAATATGGGGCATAATTTTCTTTTTCAGTTTTAGTATCTGCCCAACATTCCAGACATAAACCTAAATAGGAAAATATGCAACATACAATGTAAATAATGAGACATTAGAATTAAATTTAATAAATTGTTGGAAAACATGATTGCATTTCAAAGAAAACCAGCCCAATTTGTTCTGCTTTCTTTAAAATACAAGATGGAAGTGTCCAAAGGGAAAGAAAAAACTGTAATATATGGAACAACAGTTTTCCAGAACTCTAGAAATCAATCCACATATGGGCATATTTCAAGTGGAAATGTTAATTTCCATTTCAATGCCCGTTTTTCAATAAGAAGCAGATGGACAAATACTATACAAATGCAGCTTTATCATCTTAAAATACCTAAAGAAGATGCTCCCATCTAGGAGAGCTTCATTATATACCGCAAGTTAAAAGGTATTACTTCTATCCAAATATATTGTTAAAAAGCCAATATTCAAACTTCATCAGTATATTTCCTCATAACAAATAGTTTATAGCTACAATTTAACTTTGAAAATTGAAATACACACATTTAAATAGATTCATAAATAGTACCAAATCCAAGGTTGAATCTTATATTTGTGCAATACATTTTTCATCCTTGCAGACTATTATCAAAGAAAATAACAATAATGTAATAATAATTCTACCTAGTTAATGTAAATGGCAGAACATTAACACTATTGGCTGGAAAAACAAGACAAAGTAGAGAAAGATAAGATACATGGTTCAGTCCCTTGTACAAATACAAGTGATTGACAGAATTAATTATTGCCTACTTGAGAGCTACACCAGCTTGGAGAGTGCTTGGTTCATTATGAATGCACCACAGAAAAGTAGCAAATACCAAATAAACAGGTTTTCTCTTTAGCAATTGTACAAATGAATGAACTCACAAGTTCCAACTTAATTCAAGAAGAAAACACATAGTAGTGGTAATAATAGTAATTTCAGAAAGTTCATTCTATATTTACATTGCCATACATTCTCTTATTTGTTTCTTATCCTTTTTGTCTGCTCTTGTCAGAACTTGTATTTTGTAATATTAACTTAGGAAATTTTACTTTGATTGGTTATACTATTAATGTTTATAACAAATTACCAACTGTAAGTGCTGAACTGTAATTGATTGCAGTGGATTAAAATCAAATCATGCCAATCAACCCATTTATTAATCAATTAATATTTCAGATAATAGAAAATAGAGCAATTGCCAATTTCATCTATGAAAATCCAAAATAAGTATTTGGTCTTCATTGGGCATCCACATTTGCACTTATATGACTGAAATCAGCCTGAGCTAATGAAACAATAACTAATTTATACTTCCTTACTCCAATGTCTCTTCCCCTCTGCATCAGAAGGTAGTCCAGTAATCAAAATTAAAGGATCTTCAATTTAATTCTGCTTCTACATATTAATCCCTCTATTTTTGTAAGTATTTTGCTGGGAACATTCTGCGCATTTGCTGCTGTGTTCTGACATACACTATCAAAAAAAGTGTTTCTCTTTGGTCTACAATTCCAAGAATTGTAATTAATCTCACCAATAGTGTTAGGAGTTAGCCCAAAGGCTTAAAAACCATTTATTAAAATTATAACAAAATTTTACCTCTGAATTTAATGAAAACAGAACATCAGTGAAATCATTTTCCCATATTGACTATTTTGCTTTGAAATCTGAGAGGAAAATCTGTCATATATAATAACAATGAATAAGACCAATACACAGTGACAAATTCTGTTAATTTTCTCACAGAAATATTATATTCTTCTAATTTCAAAGATGCCAGCCAACAAGAAATTATCTAAAATCTTTATATTGTTCTTCATATGATAATATTCATGAACATATAAATGGACACCAAGCCTACACAAATATAAAACTATTGGTACATATATTATGGAGACGATTGAATACTTATCTATCAAGCGCTCTGACTGCAAAAGCTTTTCTTTAGATATATACAATATACAAAGTGGAGACTTGAACTATGCACTGCTTTCTTTGGGTGTGATGGACTAAAGAATAATACAATAGGCATGATTTATTATCTAGTAATGAAATGGTCCACAAATTCTTGCCAACAGAGACCATTGGTTTCCATGCAGGGAAACTTTGAGTTCCACATATGTTTAAGAAAAGAATTTGAAATGAGATTAGGACATAAGACCTTTTGTAAAGTTCTTTAGTTGCTAATTTGAAGAATAGCAAATGTCATATGGGCAGACAGATAGTCTTAAGTCAAAGAATCCAGATGTTTGCCTGGACCATATATAAATATTCAGAGTGGGTGAACAGCATCAACTTTTATTTGCAAGCTTTTTATTCTTTTATTTTTTATTATTTTATTTGCAAACGCCTTACTAGAAGAAATATTGTCAAATGTAAATATGTATTTGCTGGAGGATTCCCGCCCACACACATGCGCCCCTGACATACTGCCTGGAGCATAAATCATAAATTGTTCCTTCTATCTCTCAGATCAACCCTTTACTATAGAAAGAAACTTTATTACAAACTGAATAGGTCTCTTACTTTTTAAACAGACTCGTGTGTGTGTGTGTGTGTGTGTGTGTGTGTGTCTACTATGATATAGATTATTATTTTAGTTACATTAAAAGACAACTGCTATAGTATATAAATTCTTTCTTGAATCTTGTGATTATCAGTGTTTGGTTATGCCAACATGATATGTGCAGTTTGAGACTGGAATCTATGCAGGGTAGTAAGAAACAAAAAAGATTTTCCTTTTTTTTTTAATGCCCAGACATAGGAAGACTTGACAAAAAAAGGTGCCAGGTTTGGAACTACCAGGTCAGCAATGACAATCTGGAATAGGATTTACACCTTACACGGAGTCTGCCAAGATTCTCAGTATAAATGGGGCATAGTATCCTCCTCTCAGTGTGAGTGCGGGGGTCCTATGTCAAACTGTAGATTACACCATGACTGTAAGCTGAGAGCATATATCAGTTCAATTTTTTTTTCCATATAAACGATGCTGCGCTTCAATGGTTTGATGGCCTAGATATTAGTATTTGAACATAGGTCTTTTTAACATTTAAATTTTATTGTGTATTATTAATCTAGGTGAAAGGTTAATATATATTACTAGTCCATGTATGATATGCCATATGCTAAATAAATAAATACATCTCTCTTTTTAAAAGGTTATACAGTATAACAGAGAAACAGAGTTGGAAGGAACCTTGGAGGTCTTCTAGTCCAACCCCCTGCTCAAGCAGGAAACCCTATACCATTTCAGACAAATGGTTGTCCAATCTCTTCTTAAGAACTTCTATTGTTGGAATGTTCACAGCTTCTGGAGACAAGTTGTCTCACTGATTAATTGTTCTAACAGTCAGGAAATTTCTCCTTTAGTTCTAGGTCAGTGGTTCTCAACCTGTGGGACGGGACCCCATTTGGGGTCGAACAACCATTTCGCTGGGGTTGCCAAACAACGCAGTCCGCCATTTTTCCCCCTTTTCCTTAGCTGTGCTACTCCCTTTTATTCTATTGGCTTTTGAAAGCCAATAGAATAGACTCTCTTTCAAAAGCCAATAGGAATTGTCCAGGCTGTCTCTGCCCTGCTGAGCCTGCTAAAAGTCCCATTCTGCAAACGGTGTTGCACCAATTGAGTAGTCCTCGACTTACGACTGGTTGAGTAGTCCTCGACTTACGACCAGTTGGGGTCACGGCATTAAAAAGGTTGAGAACCACTGTTCTAGGTTATCTCATGGCATTCTGGAACAATACTGTTTTGAAACATTGTAATATATTTAAATGGCTGGTGACGTACAGCAACCTGCCACAGTCTACTCTAGGAAAAGTTTAAAAAAGCAGATATCTAAACCAACTAAGACCCCCTCCCCAAAGGTTCCTAATAATTATTCCATCCATGAAATTTACCCTTGTCAACGTCTTGAGAAAAGTTCTGAAAGGTTGAATTAAATAAAGAAAAGAAAAGCTGTAACCTCCCAGGTGGTGGACCTTACCTGTATATTTTTCACTTTTGACTGGTAACCATTCTACAACCTTTCATGTAACTTATGAACTAAGAGGCCTATTCTAGCTTTCCTATTGCTCTAAGAAAACATGAGATTTGCCCTTTAAAAATGTCTCCCCGAAGCATTAGTAGACTAGGAACAGACATTTAAAGAGTATGAAATAATTTTGACGATTTACAAAAAAAGTGTTTTCGTGACATACAGAATACTAGTTGTTATATATTTTGACACATTTACCTAATACGTTATTCAAATACCGAATGTGCCAAATCAGGAAACTGATTAAATCTAGATTAGATCATGACACCACTAGCTTGAAAATACTCAGTGTTAGTCACAGAGTTACTACTAATTTCTATGCATCCAAGTACATGAAATATGAATATCAAAGAGAAGGTTAACATGGAGTTTATTCTCTCTTTTGACCATCGGCATAGAATGTGGCTGCTCTAAGCATTCCATCACTTTGTCTTTTGTATTCTTCACCCTCCCTGCCCTATGAAGAGAGGAGTAAAAGTGGGCTAAGTAGGGTGAACAAGATAGGAAACATGCAGAACTATGTCTTCGTGTGTATGTGTGCACTGGGTAACATGGGGTAGATTGCATACTTCCTATTTTCAATTACTTGACTGGAAAGACAAAGGAAAAAATGATTTAGAATGAAATAGTTTGTAAAGTAAATCCAAAGAATTGGGGAAATTGGGGTTGTGTGTCTGTAGTTCTTGGATGGATCCAGCTCATTTTTAAATTCAGTCTTTCTTTGTTGGATTGCCCCCCATATCAAATATTCAGGCCCCTTCTTTTTTTGTGGCAGCCGCTCAAATATTGGAACATTGCTATCAGTTGTCTTTTCCCTAGACTAGACATACCCAATTCCTGCAAACATTCATTATATGTTTTAGCCTCCAGCCCCCTAATCATTGTTGTTGCTCTTCTTTTTCCAGAGTCTGAACTTCTTTTCATATTGTGGTGACCAAAACTGGATCCAATATTCCTAGTGTGGTTTTACCAAAACATTATCAAGCGGTACTAACACTTCACGTGATCTTCATTCTATTCCTCTGTTAATGCAGCCTAGCTTTTTTGGCAGTTGAGCACACTGCTGGGTCATATTTAAGTGATTGTTCACCAGGACTCCAAGTTCCCTCTCACAATTACTGCTATTGAGCTAAGTTCCACCTATCCTATACATCAGTGGTTCTCAACCTGTGCGTTGGGACCCCATTTGGGGTCGAACGACCATTTCACGGGGGTCGCCAAACAAGGCTGCCCGCCATTTTTTCCCCTTTTCTTTGGCCACGCCCCTGACACCCGGTGATGTATAAGTAGTTGGGGGTCACCACAACATGGGGAACTGTATTATGGGGTCGCGGCATTAGAAAGGTTGAGAACCACTGCTATACATGTACATTTGGGTTTTCTTGCCTAAGTGTAAAACCTTACTTTTTTCACAACTGAATTTCATTTTTTAGATAGGGCCCAGTATTCAATCTGTTGAGATCCTTCTGGATCTTGAGCCGATCTTCTGGGGTGTTGGCTATTCCCTCTAGTTCCCTCTACTACTTTTTGGATAACAAAGTTGTCAGCTAGGCTTGTAAGTAACCTGTTCAATCTCCCACCTGATGCAGAATTTGTTTCCCAGTTGATGTCAGGGTAGTCAAAGTAACCCATTACTACTGTGCTGTGTTACTTAGATACATTGGTTAACAAGATTAGCAAAAAATTCATCTATTTCTTCTGCTTGGTTGGATGGCCTGTAGTATACCCCTATGGCATACTTTTTTCTTTTTATTTTAACCCATTTGCATTCAAGGAGGCTATCATCCTTGGTTTTATGCATTTCTGTAGAGGTGTAGTGATTTTTTTCATATAATGCAACTCCACCTCCTTTTTTGTTAGGTCTGTTTCTTTTGAACAGTTTATGTCCTTCCAGCAGTACATTCCACTTGTGAGTTTTCATCCCGCCTTCAGACTTTTAACCAAGAGCAAGGCAACATCTGCATAAGAAAATGCAGCATATGCTATGTTTGATCTTTTGTTTAGCTAAGTTCTCTTTTATCTAGTTTTAGGTCATATGTATGCAGAAATATTGAAAATTCTAAAGAGTTCAGAAACTTTTAAGCATCACTGTACTCTTGACAACTTGAAGATGCCTTATGTTCATACTAAAGATGGATAGGCTTTAGGCCTATCTTCTTCAAATTCCACATAAGCTGAACTCTACCTCCCACCATTTCCATCTACATCAGCGGTTCTCAACCTGTGGGTCGCGACCCCATTTGGGGTCGAACGACCATTTCACGGGGGTCGCCAAACAACGCAGTCCACCATTTTTTCCCCTTTTCCTTAGCTGTGCTACTCCCTTTTATTCTATTGGCTTTTGAAAGCCAATAGAATAGACTCTCTTGAATAGAGTCTAATTCTATTGGCTTTCAAAAGCCAATAGGAATTGTCCAGGCTGTCTCTGCCCTACTGAGCCCGCCCAAAGTCCCATTCTGCAAACGATGCTGCAAGTTGTCTGCAGCGAAGGCGAGCTGTCTGGAAGTTTCCATTCCTCCCTGCTGAGCAACTACTAAAAATGTAAGTAAAAGAGGGCCGGGGGTGGGAGGTGGGAGGCCGGAGGATGCAGGGAGGGTTGTTGGCGTGTGTGGGGCCCGGCGGGTGCCTTACCTCCCTTGGGCTGGGCCAGTTGGTGGCCCAGCTGGTGGTCGGCCTGCTCCATCTCTGCCGCTTGCCAGCTATGCCTCGGCCAGCACAGGGGGCGGCACCACGCATGTGCGGTGCTCCCGGGCAGGGAAAGTCCTCGACTTACGACCACTTGGGTAGTCTTCGACTTATGACCGGTTGGGTAGTCCTCGACTTACGATCGGTTGGGTAGTCCTCGACTTACGACCGGTTGGGGGTCGCGGCATTAAAAAGGTTGAGAACCACTGATCTACATAGTCAATAACTACAAGATTTGGAATTATACTGCTACTTGTGTAAAGGCACTGGTATGAGGAAAGTTGCCTGAAGCTGACATTCAGTGGCCTAGTATGTGGCTGCACATTTCTTTAGTATCTCTCCTCTATTATTAGAAAATTTTAATTGTACCATCCTATTTCATTAGAAAGCTTACCTCAGAGCTTTCCCAGGTAAGAACTAAAATTGTGTGTATTTGGGGAGCTGAAAGTACTATCATTTCTATGTAGAACAACAATAACAACAAAATACATTAACTTACCATACAAGAATCTTTGGTCAATCTCTCAAGCCACCTCAAAAACATTTGTTAACAAGAATTTTTCCGCTTTTGAGATTTGTATTCAATATTAGCAACACAGATTAGACTACTTTAGTCAAAATGAACAGTCTTAAATTTTAAAAGGGAAATGAACTTCAGAGAGAAGTTTTCCTTGTTTCTATAGATCAGAGTGAAAGACTACTGAACAAAGGCATGAAATTAAAACGACATTGTAATGTTATATTCTTGATTTCATTCATGCATGTGAACTTGGGAGAAGGTAAATAAAATACCAGTATCAGGTAGAGCTACCTTTGAAAATTCAGTTGCTGACTTACAATAGAAAGACAAAAGTAAATATAATGGGTTTTTTTTACACTTGACTGACCATTTACTGCTAGCACAAACTTTTAAACAAATCCAAATAATCTTTTCTTCAGTGTGTTTAAAGAGGAAGTCTAGCCTAATAAAGTAAAAAGGTAACATTCAATACTTTTCTGAAAAGGTTACTATCCCTGTATTTCCATACATTATAAAATAGTCATTTTTAATCCCAAAGTTGAAAAAGAAACATGCCTGGCTTTTCACCTAGTCACTGGAAAACATTTTTATTCACCAAAGATCATTGATAAATAATTCTGTAAAAAATGCTAACAGAATTAAACTGGTTTGAAAGTATATTTTTCAAACTCACAATAATTTAAAATTGTGTAAAATCCACCTTTTTTTTTAAACGGACAGGCAGAGGATTGTATGTATATATTTATACTGCCAAATAAGCTCTTTTTATCACATATCCAGTTCATGAAATGATTTGATAAATATTCACAACAAAGCTGTGTGGCACTTCAGTTTAGTCCTCCAAAGGTATTTTGGATCAAGCAGAACATAGTTTCAGTTCACAATGCAATAGCATCTTTTCATGGGATCACGACTTCCCTCCACAGATATTACATCACAAGAAAAGACACAACTAGTTTAAGATGCTGTAGATATGCTGCACTCTCATAAGTCAATCTTATAAAACTTTTGTGTGTTCTATATCAGGGCTTTTCAACCAGTGGTACGGGTACCACCTGTGGTACATTGGCACCTGGCAGGTGGTACGCGACCATCCTAGAAAAGTGGTAGCGGGGGAGGGGAATGAGCTGAACCAGTGGCAGCACTGCACAAGCCTGAGCGAGAGATGACTGGAGCTGCAGGGCTGTCAGGGCTCAGCGGAAGCACCAGGATCAGCGCTGTCAGGGCTTAGTGGAAGTGCCAGGATCAGTGCCAGGCTACAGCTGGAGCTCAGTGCTGTTCCTGGCGCTTCTGCTGAGCCCAGAAGAAGCGCCAATCAGCTGGAATGTTGCAGCATCTCCAGGGTCTTGTGATTTACATTCAGATGCTTGGCAACTGATTTAGGTTTATGACGGTCACAGTGTCCCAGGGTTACGTGAAGTGCTCCACAGATATTACATCACAAGAAAATCTATTCCTCCCGCCTGCTGCAACCACTTAGCAAACAGGGGGAATAAAAAAACAAGCACCCCCCCCACCCCATCCCAACTGCCAATCCTCAACAGAAATGCTCACAACAATGGAAACCTCATACAGGAGGAAGAGCGCCGCTGGGTGGGCAGGCAGGTGTCTTGCTTGGCTGTGCCTTGGGGAACACTTTTTTCAGTGCCACTGTAACTTCAAACAGTCACTAAGCGAACTGTTGTAAGTCGAGGACTACCTGTACTTTATCACTTTTTTCTTTTTTTTTTTGACACCTTGCTAGGCAACTGGTGGTACTCGGATGTTACCATATCTTAAAAGTGGTACAATGGGTGAAAAGGTTGAAAAGCTCTGTCCTATATAATCCTGCACCCATTTTTAGTTATATTACTGTGGTCTCATCTAAGATAATAAGAAATATATAGATTCTCAGCTCTTGATTTGTTAATATGGGATAGTTCAACTCTTTATTTCAGAGTTCTTGCAAATAATTATCTTAGCAAGTGTTACACACACACACACACACACACACACACACACACACACACACACAAAAATCAAAAATACATTCCAATACTGATATAGTTCAGTAGTTTTAGATCTAATGCATGTGGGCCAAATTGTGGAATCAAGACATGATTTAAATGAATATATTTCCATTTCAAAATTGTAAACAGTTCAAAATTATAACTTTAAGCAGAATTTTGTACTGTTTAATTTACAAAAAATAAAAACTACAAGAAACCGAGTGTTTATATACATCAGATTAAGTAGATTTTTATTAATGAAAGTTCATGCCAAATTAAATATGACAATCTGTAAAGTAGCAAAATGCACAAAGCTATCTCTTAACAGTCTTTCTTTTTTTGTAATGATCATTTATTATTGCTTGTACTGTTTTAAAATGTTTGTTTTGAAAATTATATATCATTTACTACCAAAATTACATTTCCTGTTTATTCAACTGTGTTGGAGAACAAAAGAAAATGAACTTAGTAAGTCTGGCAGTTACAATTTGTGGGCATTAATTTACAGAATAATTAACAATACGTCAGTTTCCATAATTACAGTTCAGACAATTAAGACTAAACTACTGTATTGTACACAAAGGCTGGATATTGTACATGGTTCTAAGAAATGCTTTTATGTCACAGGTTACTTACTCATACATATCCTATTCATATAAAACAATAAGCCATAAATTATGATTTACAAACCACAATGGCTAGTTGCATGAATGGCAACTTAAAATTAACCAACCTATATTATAAACTGCCTTAACACAATCTATGAACCCAAGTGATTTGATGCTAATCACTACAGTTGTAATCCAAATAAGGCTAGTGCAAATATTGTGATTCAATAACTTCAGCCGCTTAATGTCGCGTTCCCTATTTCCGGTCACAGGATCAGGGACAATGATAATCTCAGTCAGTTCACTCTTTTATTAGCAAAAAGGTGGTTTACAAAAATATTTTTGCTTAAACTTTTCACTAAAGTGTGAATTGTTATTTATAGGGACTTTATTACGCCTCTTAAATTTTCTTCAGTTCTTTATCATAACCTATTTCCCTTAGCTCAGTGGTTCTCAACCTTTTTAATACCGCGACCCCCAACCAGTCGTAAGTTGAGGACTACTCAACTGGTGCAGCACCGTTTGCAGAATGGGACTTTTGGCGAGCTCAGCAGGGCAGAGACAGCCTGGACAATTCCTATTGGCTTTTGAAAGCCAATAGAATTAGACTCTATTCAAGAGAGTCTATTCTATTGGCTTTCAAAAGCCAATAGAATAAAAGGGAGTAGCACAGGTAAGAAAAAGGGGGGAAAATGGCGGACTGTGTTGTTTGGCGACCCCCGTGAAATGGTCGTTCGACCCCAAATGGGGTCCCGACCCACAGGTTGAGAACCACTGCCTTAGCTGGTTTTATTCTAACTGTCACTATTTCCTAAGTTACTCTTTTGTTGTAAGACTAATATTATGTTGCTTTGCCATACTGTTGTTATGTCATTATTTTTTTCATCCAACGGCCTTACTCCTTATTGGTATTTTTCTTGTTATCTCCTAATTCTAATTCTAAGCCTTTCTCTATTCCTTTTTCCCACTTCCCTTTCCTAATTAGTCCCTTAAGAGGTTTTTACTTAACTGACTTGGGAAGATTTTTTAGTGCTGTTTGCTTTCTTGCTGGACAGAGGCTTGATAGCAAATTCAAAGCCTTTTGTGAGATACACCCATTTGACTTTCTTTGCAACAGCAACACTTATCAGTTGGAATTGTTGCGATGAGGGATGTGAGGAGAGATAGATAAATAGATACAGTACCCAGTCTGTTTCAAAGGCTTGCCAGATCCTAACCTCTGCATTGCCATCCCTTCTGCTGCTTCTTCATTACCACCAAATATGGTTGCCAATCTGTTGATGGACACCTACAACAACTTCCCTCTCTGGACCATTGCCGACTTCTTTCTATATTTTTCCGGGTCTTCATGCAGCAAGGACCACTTCAGACCCCAAAAGGGATAGCAATGAATACCTGTGTTTACTTCTATGTAGCACAAATTGTCTAGCTTTCTACTGAAATAGAGATTTACATACTGGCCACCTGACTATCCCTCTGTTGTCAGTTAAGAGAATAGTCTCCTCCCCAATTTACAAAGAAGTTGATATTAGAAGACTAACAAGCCAAGAGATAAACTGAGTCAAAAACTAAAAGCTATCCAGTTGCTGAAATTTTCATAACCTTATATTGTTTTCTTTCAATATGAAACTTTGGAAGAACCTTACTTTCTGTTGAACTGAGTTATCAACAGCTTGGTATCTACTAAGCAAGTTGCAAGGCTGAATTGAAATGAGAATTTTGATCATAAATTCAGCCATGAACAAATCTAACTAATCTATCTTACCTTTTTTTATGGAAATAAAATAGATGCATTTTACATATAGAATTAGAAGCAAAGACATCTGCAAAAAGTGGTATTGTACTTTCAAATTGATTGTCTTTTATGTCCTAGGCCAGTGATGGCGAACCTTTTAGAGACCGAGTGCCCAAACTGCAACCCCAAACCCACTTATGCATTGTTGGGTGCTGGGTGGGTGTGGCCCATTGGCTAGGTGTGGCCCATTGGGTGAGCATGGCTGCGGTGGTAACGGTAGACTGGGTGGGACTAAAAAGTTCAATCAATGAATTCCAACTTTGCAAGATCTTTTTTTTTTCCGTGAGAAGTTGAAATTGACTGATTGATTGAACCTTTTTTTTTTTGTACACGACGGCGGAGGCCTAAAGCGAAAAGGTTTTATAAAACCCAGCTGAAGGCCTAGGACTGGGGCGACAGCGCGCATGCCCACAGAGAGGGCTCTGAGTGCCGCCTCTGGCACCCGTGCCACAGGTTTGCCAACACTGTCCTAGGCAAATCAATTATGTTTTAAAGTGAGAAAGTAAGGTTTCCCTTCTCAGTCTATTGGAAGCAAAAGTACTCAATTTATTGCTAATACTGCAAGCCTAATGTAGTAATGTTATTCTTACACAATGACAATTTTAAAGGCATCAATTAGCTTTTCATCATTTCCCCACAAAAACAAAGTTAATCCTTTTCGTCTTCATTTGTAATTTCCTCAGTACATATTAGGAAAAAGCAAAATACCTTTCGTCATGCTAGCAAGCAAATTGGTCTATCAAAATCCAATGATTTTCACAGACAGCATTTTCATTCCAGACATAGTACATGTTAGAAAAGTAACACTCAATTCAACGCAGGATATCAGGGCCCCTCTGCACAATACTGAATTTCTAAAGTTTACTGCCAACAGTTTCCCCTCCCAGTAAGTCAATGAAGAAGGAATCTTTCCCTCAAGTTAAACAGGTGCACATGTCACAAAAGTACTTTAATAAGAGTCCGCAAGATTTGTTGCCAATCGACTTTAAAGAATGTCATGTTATTTAAACCCAAACTGAAAGATTTTTGAAATTAAGAAAGGCTGTTTTTAGAACTGCATTTATTAACAAATTGTATAGCATGCCAAAAACTGGACAAATTCAGTACATTTGCTTGCTATACTTGTTCACATTATAAAAGTCTGCACGTTCTTGAATCTGACATGTTTCTACTTGCATTTTTTTTCAACTGACATTACAGAAATTAAAATGATTTATGCTGCTTGTGGATTACATCATGTTATAAAGAGGAAGACACTGAATTAAAATACATTTGGTCTGATGCTTCTGTCATTTAAACTGGTCAATAGGGACTTCAAAGAATTGAAATTTATGGTGTTTAAATGTTCCCTGTTGTTTGTAATTCAATAGCACTTTTATTTAATGACATGCTTTCAAATATCAGTTGGAAATTTAACATGACCAGAACTCTGCTTAATTGCCTATAACTCTTGGGATTTCTGCTTTGTGCAGAAAATAACAATAGAACAATTTCTGTATCAATGGAGGTACAGTAAGTAAGCCTGACTAGACATTGGGCACATAACCAAGAAATGTTCTCTTTTTCTTTTATACTTGCATATTTACATACAATTCATCAGTTTTCTGTGATGGAGATACATAAAGCAACTTAATGTGATAGCTATACAAAAAAATTCACCTTTTTGCTATTTTTTTTAAAAGAAAGGAGAGTAGAACAAGGTTAAAATACTTACTGAGGCCAAGAATACTAAGACATTATTTGAAATTTTAATTAAGCTGGGAGTGTATCCAATTCTTGGATACAGAGAAGGATGAAAATTGATATATTTTAATGGTTCCTGAACATCTTCATTGTAAACTTGCCCAAACATATCTACATTGCTTAAAATAGCAAATAGAACACACAAAATAAGGTACAATTCAAAAAACTCCTAAACAGAATTTACTTTTCCAGAACTAAACAGGTTTGACATAGTAGTGGCTCACGTGTACAGAATGTCCTGAAGAAAATCTAGCTACGGTATATGGTTGGTAAGAGATGACATCAGCTTGAGAGCACACAATCAATCAGTTAAGAAGTACCAAGACCATAGGCTTGACAGAGAAATAAACAACAACAATATAATGGAAGAAGGCAATAAAAAAATCACTTCCATATTATTACAAGAAAACCTCTTGGATGTGTTCATAAAATTGCCAGAAGTCAAGTTTAACTTGAAGAAGATTTTAAATATTCTGAATTGAACCATAATGCTTGCAATATCCATCAACTGACAAAAATAAAAAATTAATAAAATATAAAAATAATTAAAAATTAAAAAAGAATAATTAAAAATAATATAAATTAAAAAGAAAACAAACTCAAAGGGCAGACTCAATAGACTGCTGGGTCTTTTTTGTCATCAGTTTTATATGTTTCTATTCAATATAGCTCCATTTAATTTGAATTAAATGAGTAGTCTTGTCTTGAAATAAATGAGCATACTTAGCTATCAGTTACAGCTGAGAGAGAATAACCAATGCAAATATACTGTGGACTTCAACTCCCAGAATTCCTCAGCCAGCATGCCTGGCTGAGGAATTCTGGGAGTTGAAGTCCACAAGTCATAAAAGGACCAGGTTTGAAGACCCCTGCTGTAGGGCATGCCTTACAGATAGTCCTTAAGAAATGTCAGGCCACTTAACAACAATTCAAAGTTATGACTGGCACTCCAAAATAATATACGACCCTGTTTCAAAGTTACAACAACTGCAGTGCCAGCATGGTCATTCACGTTTATGACAGACCAGCAGCAGACCTCCTGCCTCTCTTCCCCCCCAATCCGCTCTGACAGGATGTGCAGCACTCGGGCCCGCCCCCATGTTTTCTGGAAGCAACTGCCATTTTCAGGGCCCTGACAATTCCTTGCTAAAATGGCAGCCATTCCAGAGCTTTCTTAGCTGATCAGCGGCCCCCCCCCCCCCCGCCGCTGTCAGCTTTGCATTGGGAGGCTGCAAAGCTCTCCTGCATATTGCCTGGTTTTGGGAAGCTGGTCTTTGCTAAAAGGCAGCTTCAGGATGAGTTTTCCAAAACCTCAGATTCAGATGCCCTATATATAACAGCACTTACAAAAGGATATAGCGTAATTCTGAAAAAATAATTGATTTAGTCAAGCATTTTCCAGTGGTATGGCAAGCTCACAGGGAATAAAGCCCCTTTTTATTTTATTTTTGTTTATAAATTTTAGACAGAATAAGGAGTATTAAAGTGACAGAAAGCAAAAAATAAAATGCTTCAACATAAAATACCAATAGAAGAATGAGACAGAAATGCTAGATTCCATTCTTCACCACACTGGATACTGCATGTGTTAATTTAAAATTCCTAACATCTCTCAGGCAGAAGCAGCATAACTGGAGGGTACCAAGCTGCAGAAGTATGCGCCTACTGCAAGTGTTTATGTGCACCCTACATTTGGCCTTTGGTGTCTCCTCATGATTATAGTTATCTAACATCATATGTATACATAATTATTTTCATCTTAGATTAGAAGATCAGAATGATAGTATTTAGTTAAATTAAAGATATATGTGTTTTTTTAGAGCAAAAGACACGTAAGCTTTGAAGGAGGCAGAGGCACAAACCACTTTAGGGATAGATGGAAGGACAAATATACAATATCATAACTGTGTCTCAAGAAAAAGAGACAGGTTTTACTCTTGCTTTCTTTTTTTGGGGGGGGGGAGAGAGAAAGTAGGAAATCACCACATTGAACTCTGCCTGCTATATTTAAAAAGGATCCTGTAAAAATTTAGGCTACACTATCATATATCTCAGGAATAAATCATACTGAACTAGTTAGCACTCATAGGATTTCTCTCATCTCTTATTTATTTTGATGACAAGCTGGCATATTTGACCACAGATTAGGCACAGTCCTTTGTGGAGACTTCAGAGACTTTCCATTCAAAAGAAATAACACTCCTGGGCCAAGGCAGAAAGCAATGCATAAATTAAGTAATTTTGAACTTGGGTGGAGTTTTCTGCCAGCTAATGTAAATCTACTTGGCTCTGCTTACCCTGTGCAACTTCATTAATATTTTTGCAACATCCTAGTGTTTCCAGCATCCTTTTTATTAATAACAGTTTAACCTATGTTACACTGATTGGATTCTAATTGTATCTTGCAGGGTGATAAAAGATGAGCAATCTCACTTGTCTGTTTTCTGGTAAATGGGTTTTTTTTTTTAATAACCCTGCTTTTCATGTCTGCACTTGCGAATAGGTAACCTCTCCCCATGTCAGTCATTTTCTGAGAGTGTCCATACTGACCTGTCCCTGCTTTTATCATTCAGTGAACAAAGAAAAAAAACTGAACACTGATTTGGGCACAGAAAAGTACCTTAAGGCAAGACAAGAAGCAACAGATGGAAACTAATCAAGGAGAGAAGCAATCTAGAACTAAGGAGAAATTTCCTGACAGAACAATTAATCAGTGGAACAATCTGCCTCCAGAAGCAGTGAATGCTCCAACACTGGAAGTTTTTAAGAAGAGACTGGACAGCCATTTGTCTGAAATACTATAGGGTCTCCTGCCTGAGCAGTGGGTTGGACTAGATGACCTCCAAGATCCCTTCCAACTATTATTATTATTATTAATCATCGCACAGTCAGCCAGATGTTCAGACTGGATTTGGCATTTTTGTCTACCTATCAAGTCCTTCCCAAGATCTGGGATAGGCAGATGTGGATGTTTGATGGTATTACAGATTATTATTATTATTATTATTATTATTATTATTATTATTATTATTATTATTATTATTATTATTTGAAATCCTGTAATGTGCCAAGAACAGCAGTAGAGCATAAGTGCTATTTGCTGTGATTTATAAAGATAAGCAAACACAGAAATTAAATAAAACCATTAACATTCAGAACTGCTGCCAACCAGTTGGTGTGATGGGGCATTCTTTGATAAGAATATTTTTTTAATGAAGGTTGCTAGGAAATATTCTATTTAGAAGCGGCAAATACTATAGATGGTCTTCTTCTTTGGCACCAAGGATATAGTACATATATGTTTTAGATACTGTACTATTTATATTTCACAAACTAAGCTGTGGACTTTTCCCCACTGAATGCCTAGGCAGGAAAGCTGTCAGCATTTGAAAACTCAACTCCCATGTGGTGGACTTCAGATGCAATAGACATAGAGGGATTCTGGGTGGGGAAATGAAATAATGAAAAAGTCCACTGCACTCAAAATACTGTGGCCAGAATAAATTAATAACTGGTACTACCTGAGCATTTCTACTCACTTTAAAACACTGTTTATTCTTTGAATGGGAAGTACTGTATAAAGAAAGATTCATTTCTATAATAAAAAAATATCCTCGTAAGTGATTCAGTACTTCATGATAAAAACATCTTGGTAACTTCTTATTTGGGTTGTGTTTTTTTTTTTTAAAAAAAATCACTATAGAGAGTACAGATTATGACTATAGCAATTATAGGCAAGGAGATTATTTTTCTATTTTATTGTACAACAGCCAGCACCTTGCATAACAATACTACTGTATAAATGAACAAACAAACAGTGCAAACAGTAGTTACAATTAAGTCTTTTACTTTATTAAACTGTTGTTATTATTGGCAATTTGGAGGAGCCCAATGGGTAAACTGAAATTTAGGGGTGGTTCTGGATAGATAAATGTAGTTCCAAATAAATAGCCAACAACATTTTTTTTTCCTAAAAACCCCTCCTAGACTGACTGCAGACCTGTCCACACCATTTTTTTCTGGTTCTGTATCAGTTTTTTGGAAGCAGAGGAAAACTGAACTTAAAAAATGTTGACAACCTAAGAGCTTGAGAGTAATCTGTTTTTCTGTTGGCTGTCCTATTTTTCACTCCACTCTCAGCACCTTGGCATATGGAATATACAGTGCTCATTCCAACCTAATTACTAGGAAAAGAGGTCAAGTAACATCAACAGGGAACCTAAACTTAATACTATAGTTTCTGGTCAGTTTCATATCCCTGTAAAAACCGCTCAGCTTGATAAAGCACCATGCTCCTTATAACTATTACCTCCAGAACCACAGGCTCTGACCGCTTTAGAGGTAAAGCTGTCAATCTTGCAGCTACTTTTGTATTTGTTATGCTTTTATCTTATGGAGGTCAAATCTCAAATGAAGATATTGTCAGCTGATGCAAAAAAGCCAAACACTTGTCTCTCCCAGCTTCTGGATTCAAGTAAGCCATTAGACTTTCACAGTGTCCACAACCCATACCCTACATAGAGGTTTTATACTACAAATTGCAACCATGGTTAGAACTATTATAAAAAGCTATAGTTTTAAAAAATGATATTGTGCTATATTTCCAGCTTATCGGGAATATAGGAAGATATCCCCCCCCCCGAGGTTGGTACTGGTTCCATCCTTCTGACTTCCTGCAAACTTTTTAATACCTGGTTTAGTTTGTTATTGGCTGCTTGGCCTTTGAAGTTTGGCCTTCCAGTCAGTTCTCTTCTTCTTTTTCTAGATATATTTTGATTTCCTTTAACTTTTATCTCTAAGCCACTCAGAGTTGCTATGCAGTTGGATAGCCTTGAAATAATAAACAAATTAACAAACAAACATCCTTGCAATAGGGTATCATCACCATATAACTATTTGCATTTTTCTTTAAGGTTTATTACAGCATAAAATACAATAAAAATGAAGATTAAGAAAAAGGGACGCATAATTAAAAACAAGAAAAGAAAAAAGTGTTGACTAATACTGTTAAGATCTCAACTTTTTTACATTATCTATGATTGTTGCAAGCCAATTCTATAACTACACAATTATTAAATCTTCAAACTAAATTCTGAATTTCATTTTTTATTATTGCAAGAAAATCAGAATAATATCCCGATAGAAATAAGACCAAATAAAATCTCTTTGTTTAAAACAGTTTACATAGCCATCTTAATCAAATCCATTTTTCCCTGTTGTGGGTTGTGAGATATATTTCTGTTTACACTTAATTTTTCTAAACTATTTATTTATCAAACTTGTTTGCTGCCCATCTCTCCAAAGGTGACACTAGTGGCTTACAGACATTAAGAAACTATCATCATTTATATTAACAAAAATCACTATACTCTCAAGTTTTTTAATCTTTTTATTTTTCTTCTTTATTTGTATTCTTAACCATTTTCTAACTATATGAAATACCCAATCATTATGTATAAAAAATGAAACTGAAAAAAATGATCAATTTTCAAACTGACTTTATAAGCACAAAACAATACAGTGGAACTTTCTTTTGATATATGTCAAACCAATAGAAACTCCAATTAAGATATTAAATTTAAGTCATTCCCTCCACCTTGTCCTCATAAAATAAAATCTTTTTCTTCTTTGGAATGTCTCTTTTTTCCAGAGATTCTCCAATATGATTTTTAAAACACATATGTCAATATTGTTAAATTCCATTCAAGTTTTGAAGTGGTAACCCCGAACATGTTCTCCTGAGGATTGTAGATTTACTTGAAACACTTCTTTTAATTGCATTGAGGAGCTTGTAATTAAACCTTCTTCATAATAGGCACTGATGGTGTCAGATTTATATTCCAAAATCACAGTTAAGTCCTTTGCATTGTCAAATACTTGTGCAATAGTCTCAGAGGCTTGAGAACTTTCTGCATTTGCTTACATCTCTCAGTTACTCATCTTTCTTCCAACTGCTTGAGTAATTTGTCCTTCTTGCTCCTATTTTGTGACATTTTTGGAACATAGTTAATCTATAAAGTGAATTGTTTTGTTTAAATACTCCTCCAAAATAATTTCTGAATACATATTTCAAGTACAGTCTTACCCCATTGAGCTCAAGAAAAAAAAATTGAAATGGTACAATGGCAGTGTTCCAATATCTCAGGAGCTGCCACAAAGACGAGGGAGTCAAGCTATTCTCCAAAGCGCCTGAAGGCAAGACAAGAAGCAAAGGATAGAAACTAATCAAAGAGAGAAGCAACCTAGAACTAAAGAGAAACTTCCTGACAGTTAGAACAATTAACCAGTGGAACAACCTGCCTCCAGAAGCAGTGAATGCTTCAACACTGGAAGTTTTTAAGAAGAGACTGGACAGCCATTTATCTGAAATAGTATAGGGTTTCCTGCCTGAGCAGGAGGTTGGACTGGATGACCTCCAACATCCCTTCCAACTTTTATTATTATTATTATTACTATTATTATTATTATTATTATTATTATTATTATTATTATTCATATAATCAGGGCAAACAGGGTTGCATTTTCCAGATGTAATCTTTGGGGAGGGAAATACATTGTTTTGGCTGCTGTTTCCAGACTGGAACATGAAAAAGGGGAAGAGCCATCAAAAAACAGAAGTTGCTGGCAGGTCTGTTTATAAAGTTTGTTCCAGAATTTGTGTGGTGGGGGCTATGGTTAGCTTTTCTAGATATTATTTAAACACCGGTTACATGGTACAGATTATCGATTTCATGTTACAAACATTTAATTTTATCCAAACCAAGGAAACAAGATAGGAATCAAGCTTGGTTATACTCCCTCCAGTAACTACACATTACATATCAAATTTATCTGAGGGCCAAGTCAGGATGTAATGAAGGAGAGATAATTCTCAGATTCATGGTATTTGATATGTTAATTATACAGAAGCCTTGATAGTTCCTATCAGAGCAAGAGTACACGGGTTTATATCAATAGGGACACATGTATTAAGTTTCTGGGTACTCGGCAAAAATAAGAGAAAGAATTTTTCATCTCTACACTTTTGATATTTGGCTCACCAGTTCAAAGAGCACTCTTTATCCTTTAAAATGATTGTTCAAGTTATAAATACAAAAATCTCACTCAAAAAGATGGTGAGGTAAGAGAAGAAAACTTTCTCTCGCTACAGAAAAAATGTAGATGCTGTTCTCAGAAAGAGACTTTTTCCACTGATTTGTATCAGATAACCTTATACATTGCTCCTGTTGGAATTTTTTGTCCCTTAGAGCTGCGAAAATCCATCCAAAACGGTCAAAGATCACATTTACAAATGCAGCCCAGTCCCTGGTTGCCCCAGCAACAAGGGGAGTCCTCTGAAAGACTTGGTCTTTTTGAGTTTCACACTTTTGCCAGCCAGCCTGTTTATGAGTAACTAAGGGGAACAATGATGTTCTCTGAATGCTTGTTCAAATTACCACATGCCAGACAAGCTAAGAGGAACAGAAAAGGAAGCAAAGAATGATGGCTGACAAAAGTATATAGGAATGCAGGCGGTTTACATTATATACAGGCAGAACACCTGCTGCTTGTAGTAGCTTAAATGTTACGTTAAGATAAATTTATCTGATATTTCACAGGATGATCCTTTTAATAGGATATGCATTATTTCTGAACATTACTTATCTGAGCAAGACACAAATGGAAACAGCGAGATGCAAGGGTCTCTGGTCACTGCATACTGCATGCAATTTATTTATTTATTTGTTTATGTGTTTGTTTGTTTGAATTTATAAAGAATCTTACAAATAGTGGCATAAACACTGCAGCATGGAAAGGTTTTTCAAAGCATTAGAGAAAGAGCAAACTGATTGCGACTTTCCATGTAAAGTCATTAAGATCTTTATTCTACTGTCCAAATGTTGAAAATAGTGTTTGATGAGAAAGTTTTCAGTACTATCTGCAGAAAGTCAGCCACGCTTATCAAGTAATTGATTTTTTTCTCTTAATAAATAACACTTGAAGTACTAATGTGGGTATACATTCATTTTAAGTTAACATTTGACAAACAAAGATTCTAAGCTGTGTTTTAAACTCTCGCTTAAAAAAAAAGGGAAGGTAGCATGGAAAGTACAGGATGAACAATGCATTTCCACAAACAAATAGTATCTGCTCCTAATACCAAAATACTAGAGAAAGTGAAACTTAGATCACAACTTTAAGTGTGCAAAGTTGATCTGAACTGTAAAAAAAAAAAAAAAAGAGAGAGAGAGAGAGAGAGAGAGAGAGAGAGAGAGAGAGAGAGAGAGAGAGAGATCATGCTATGCAGGGCAACAGACGTGTTCAGCATTCATCCTCTGAATACAAAGTATTAAGTGGCAGATTTGGTCAAAATATTTACCATGGATATATCTAGTCCAGCAATCATTTAATATTTATTTAATTAATCAATTTATATAACTGATTGTTTAGCGTGCTACTTAGGGTGTGCATATCATCAAATAACAATGATTTTCTTAAAAACCACATAAAATACAAGCATAAAAAGCATAAACCAAAACCCCAGCAAATAAAGTGCTGAGAAAAAAACTGCCTCTAGGGCTCATACCACTCCCAGATGTAAGGCCTGGCAAAAGAATCAGGTATTTAATGCCAGGGCCAGCTGGATCTCTGAAGGAATATTGTCCCTGTGTTTGTCTAATGTTGTTATGCTTCTAACAATATAAAACAATCAGCAGCATTAAAACCACAAAAATCCACTATTAAGGTCTACCTTCCATGTCAAAAGTCCATTGGAATAAGATTGTTTTAACTGCTCTGTGAAAAGCAAGTACTATGTTGCTTTATGGCAGTTTTTCAAATTTGGTAATTTTAAGGCTTCAACTACCAGCATTGAAGATCTGGGAGCTGAAGTCCACAGATCTTAAAGTTGCCATGTCTGAAAAACACTGGCTCAAACTAGCATATGTACAGGCACTGATTCAGTATTCATTTATGATGTAATTATTTGCATGTATTGCTAAGTTGCTAATAATGTTGGTCAGGATGAAATGTGAACAGGAATCTTTGCCTGCCCTGGAAAGACACCCTACATTAGAATTCTAGTTGCCTGCATCACTAAACCTTGTGGCACGCAGGATGTTGATTTGTAGTGTTGTGGGATCTATCTAAGAACTGTTTCATGAAACTGATTAGAGGACAATTCTCAACATCCCAGATTGTTGCCTAAAGATACTCAGTGCTGATAATGTTCATCACAGACATTTTTTAATTGAAAGAAGCCTTTTACATTATACTGGGGACAGATCCCATAAAAAACACACCAGAGAGCCAATAAGCTTTAATACAAGAATCAGAAATTTTTAATTAAAGGGCCTCATCCCATCCCTCCTTTATGGGATGTGAGAATAACCTAGGAGATAAGGGGAGGAGCCACAGCCAGACAGCTATCAGACAAGAAGTATCTCAACCCATAGAACAGTGGTTCTCAACCTGTGGGTCGGGACCCCATTTGGGGTCGAACGACCATTTCACGGGGGTCGCCAAACAACGCAGTCCGCCATTTTTTCCCCCTTTTCCTTAGCTGTGCTACTCCCTTTTATTCTATTGGCTTTTGAAAGCCAATAGAATAGAGACTCTCTTGAATAGAGTCTAATTCTATTGGCTTTCAAAAGCCAATAGTAATTGTCCAGGCTGTCTCTGCCCTGCTGAGCCCATTCTGCAAACGGTGCTGCACCAGTTGAATATTCCTTGACTTACGACCGGCTGAGTAGTCCTCGACTTATGACCGGTTGGGGGTCGCGTCATTAAAAAGGTTGAGAACCACTGCCATAGAAGCAATGGGAGCACGGGGAGAATCTCAAAAGAGACACTCCCTATTTCTCTGGAAAATAAAGGCAAAAGAGGAGAGAAGCATGTTCAGACTTGCAAGATTCTGTTACTGAAACTTTATAATAAAGGTAGTTTTATTGCTCATGGTTTGGCTTCTTGTCTGGACGACCTCAGAGGGCTGACACTTTTTCTGCAAGCACAGTTAGTAGGTCTGCAAGCCAAGGAGATTGGCAGCCATTGGACCAGCCTGCTAGCAAAGAGGCCTTGGCATTCTGGCCAGAATGCCAAGGCCCTCAGCCCTGGCCTTGGCAGCTCAGCTGATGAAATATGCTACCCTCTCATCGGCTGATTCTTAGCTTGAGGGCCAGATTTGACTTGTGGGTTGTAGTCTGCTAATGTTTGCTTTAGTGGTTAAGATGCTAGACTAAGAACAGAGAAATTTTGGTTCTTGTCTACCCTATCAGATGACTTTGAGATCAGTTACTTTCTCTCAGCCACACTTATCTCATTTTCTTGAAGTGAAGAAACAGGAAGAGGGAGCACTATATATGCCATCATTAGCTACGGTCCCAAAGTTAAGACCTGAAGCTAATAAAAATAGTACACATTCTCATAGTACAAAAAGCAGTTACAAAGTCTTATGAAACACAATAAAGGAACACAATTAAGAATCCAGTTCTCCATAATGGCATTTCTTCAATTTACATGTACCAAAAAAAAAAAACCCAGTACAATTGTTTCACATAGTGGGGTAGAAGCAGACACATCCCCAGTTAGGCAGCACTGTTACATAAATGATGAAAAAATCTCTTCCCAGGAGATTTCCCAAGCTGTGCTTTTCAAGCTTATCATTGCTATTCAAGGCTCTATGCTAGCTTTTAAGAGCTCTCTCTGTAACTCTAGGAAACGAAGCTGTGATCTGAAGCTCAATCCCCCAGAATCCATAAAAAAAGGGGGGGGACTTTCATTGTCATTAAACATTTCTGTTTGAAAAGTGATTAAAATAAGCATTGATACACAAACCATACTCTAGAGATCTATTCTCCTGCAAGTGACAGAAATCTGCATTGGGACAATGAAATGGGCTCTTCAATTTAAGGGTCCCTTACTTTCAAAAGCCCACAACAAACATGTGCCTTGCAGCTTACTTTTCTTGAGGGATAACTAAGTGTAGGTTTCAGTCACCATGACAACACTTCTTTCTCGTGCCAACGCTTTTTCTAGCCCAAACAATTCTTTCTTGAAAAAGAGCATGTTACAAGACTCTGCCAAAATGGTCTCCAGGCATTTATTAAGAGAAGCAAATCTATGAGGTTTGTTATTTGGCAAAACGCAAAACCTGAATGTAATGTTAATGCTGGGACAGTCATGGTTACCTTATAAAAAGTAATGACAGAGTGGATTTTTTTTTTTAAAAAAGTGCAATCTCAGAAAATATGAGCAAAAGTTTCCACAAAGGATTATTTTTATCTATAGGAAAAGTTCCATTGTCACTGCCACACTAAAAAAAAAAAAAGTCTTAATCCTTAACATATATGTACCTGGAAATGGGTTCTACTGATTAAAATGAAATTTGTTTTTGAGGAAGCTGAGATTGCATTAAATACTGATCCGTACAATATGCCAGTATTTAATTTTTAGTTATAAAAATATTTTTGAACTAAAATAATTTCTATAAGTCCAAAATCCTTAGTATCCATGGGATTGGCAACCAGGAAGCAAATGACAATATACCCTTGATGATATCACACAAATGCTGTGACTTATGTACTTGCATCAGACAAGTTACAGAAGATAAAATGAGGACCGAGATTGTTGGGGGTAATATTGCTGACTTTATAAATTGCTTGCAGAGGGCTGTAAAGCACTGTGAAGTGGTATATAAGTCTCAGTGCTATTGCTATTGTTATATTAGTTACTATATATCAGTTAGAGAAAGAATTGCTAAGTAAACAAGCAGAAATAAAAATGTTCCTCTGAAAATTATTCTTATCCAGTAAGGAACGAAAGCAACATACTTTCCTGAGATTATGTAATAGCTACATAAAGTTTACTTTTTATGTGGTGATATTTTTTAAATATGTATACCCCATCTGCTAACTAATCAAAAAAGCTAACAATATTCTATAAATAAAATCAAAACTATAAACAATAAATTACAATAAACACTAGTCATATTAAAATTGTAGAAGAAAGTCCTCTCCAACACTTTAGAAAGTAAAGTAAAAGCTTCTCCTATTGATCTTAACAGATTCTAAGAGAAGAGGTGACCACCTTAGACAAGTCCTAAGTTATTTATGGCTTTAACAGGTAATGGAAACATTTTTAAGTTGTGTCTAGTATAGAATAGGCAGCTAATAAAGATCTTTGGTACACACACCACATAATCCCTGTATGATTAGCCATGATTAGCAACCCAGCTGCCACATTTTGCATTAGCTTAACTTCAGGATACTTTTCATGGATAGATACAGATAGAATATAGTAATCAAATTGGGATATAGCCAAGGATCACTGCCAAATCCAGCTGGATCATGAAGGTGAATTAATCCAGTGCAGGCATAATTATATAAAAATATTCTTTTGTTATAGCCACCATCTATGAATTCAATGACCAACTGAATTCCTATGGCTATAACAAAGAATATTTGAGAATACAAAGAGTTTTAGGGAATACTTACATATTGCAAACATGTTCTTTTCAGGAAAAAATAACCTGTCTAAAATAAGTTGAATTTGAAGTCCTGAAACCCAGTAATACCTCCATCTTGTCTGGGTTCAATTTCAGTTTGTTTTCCCCCATTCAGGATTCTACTGAATTTATACAATATTCAAACAATTGCTTCCTTGGTTCACAGGAAAAACAAAATAGGGTGAAGTAATATCCCATTCCAATATAGTAATGACGTCCAGCAGTTTAATGTGGAAATTAAATAGTATTGGGGACAGTACAGATTAGTGCATTAGGTATCCAGAAGCAGTCACCCAAGCAGCCCCTTTTGGACATGTCACAACAGAAAGGATGAAATTACTATAAAACAGAGGGTCCAAGACCTTAACTCATCAAGTGATCCAGAAGGATACCATAGCTGATCATGTCAAAAGTCCAGATTTACAAGCTGAAAATGATCCTGAATTATGAAGGAATCATCCAAACAAATGATTCAAAAAGAATAAGCATATAATTACTAATCTACTTTAAAACTGATATTCTCTTTAAAACTGGTATTCTCTTTAACTATCTTTGTAACTTTATAGCGTAATAAAACAAAACTAAGTAATGTTCCCAACAGCAGATCTCAGTTCTGTAATAGAGTAAGCATATGCATTTATAAGGAAGCTTGAGTGTTTTAATGGGATCTTATTCTTGTACATTTAGAATTGCAAATTAAAACAATTACATTAGAATAAACAACACTACCATTTTTTAAAAAACTAACCATCTTGCAACGGAACCAAGACTCTCCAACTGATGAAGAGTTAAGAGAAAAATTATGATCCATTTCTGTTGGAACAATATTCTGCTGAATATTTAAAACCAAGTCCTATTATTTTAAAGTGAGTTTATGTTCTCTAATAATTCTACTTATGACTTATGAAATTGGAAACAGAAATGAGTTATGGATAGCTTTGAATGTTTTAGCATTCTTAGCACTGATCAAATTTTTAGCTACAAGATACTCTTCAGGAACTGGAGAGAAAAATCAAATTTGAAAGGGCATTACTGAACTGTGAAGGAGACATACAACCATGGTATTATTTATTAGTAAAAAAAAGCAAGAATTTGTTTTTTGACTGAGGTTTTAGAGAGCTCTTGCAAGGGATAGGACATGTAAGATGACAGACTGAGATTTTGAATTGATTCTTTCAGTAAACTTTTTCCAGTGAACTGCTTTGGAGATGAAGAAACTTTTACAACAGGGGTGTTTGAGGAATTCTGGAAGCCCACAAAGTCTTAAAAGTTGCCAAGGTTGGACAATCCTATTTTATAGTGATAGGATTCCCTCTCTGGGCCTTGTTAAATAATATTTTTCTCATTTTGGCAGGAAAAGCTAAATCTTTTCCCTGTGCACATCTTTAATTATTCATACTACTGTTCTAGAAAGAATTTGTTGAGATACAAGCCTTCTTACAAGGAATTAATACAGATTAGTTTAAGACAAACTTTGTTTGGGAATTCCGTATAAGATTAGTCATGATTTGTCAAGTAACAAAACTGGCATTCCTTCAGCAAAGTCTCAATCAACCTGAATTGTTATTTTTTTTTTCCAGGAGCACATTTCACTCCAATCAATAATTATTTCAGAATATGCTATATGAGTATTTTAACAGTGGCTTGAATACAACATTTAACACAGATTTCTATAATCTGTGAGAGCATGGTGCAGATGCTTTGATTATCATGAGATGGATGCTTCCTTATTTACAAATGACTGTCATCACAAAACAAAATATCAGATGGGCCTGCCCAGGGAAGCTGTCCAAGGGCACCAACTTTGGGACATCAGCTTTATTGCAAAATACATCTGATAGGCAGGCAGGATAATACCAAGGAAACATAGTTTAAAGTTTCACTTCACACCATTCCAATAATGGCAGAAATTTGGTCTGTAGGGCTTCAAGACTTGGTGGAGGGAAGGACAGGATTTCTCACTCCTAGTTATAATTCCCTCTCAGACTTGACTTCATCATCTCATATTGTTTTGAAGATCCCAAAACATGTTTCAGTTTCCTTCACACCAGTTGTCTGAACATGTCTTTCCAGATGGAAACAATGCCTGCAGGATATTACTCCTTCAAACTAACTTTTCCAATCATTAGGCATTTTGGGAACTCCATTTTCCCATTACGTATACTGGAAAACCTTCCTCTATTGCAAACCATCACAATGCTCCTCATACTGAGCAGTAAAGATACAAATGTTTGGATTTCCTTCATTTCTTTTAACACAGTTTCTATTTTAGGGAGTGGATCATTAGTTTAGCTACCCTTATGAAGATTAACACTGTCAGCAACTCCTTAAGCCAAACATGTCTTTCCTTGCACTGTACCTGCATATAGAAATTGAGTATTCTGTAAAAAGATACGATGACTTTAAAGAATTGCCAACAGATGCAATAGGAATGCCTTCATGTACTTAGAAACTAGCTCCTTTTGCATTCAAAACTGAAGTTTATTATTTTATTACTTCAATTTTATGGCCACCCACTTCCTGTGAAACTGCACAATCCTAATGTATCTTTGGGGAAAAGAAAAGTAAGAAAAGGAAAAGTTTCCATATACTAATGACTTCCTGCTAGTGCTTCTGAAGCTGATGTCCGGATTATCCCCAGCAGCATAATTAATGGATGGATTATATGAGCTGAAGTGGATATATATAGACAATGTCAAGTTAAAAGAGGTCATTTATACTAATTAATGCTGAACCAAACCAATGAATGAGAAAGTTTTTTCATTTGATTTTATAAGTAGGTATTTAGGACTGAAACCAAGATTTTTTTTCCTATCATAAAATTCTAATGTGCTAATGCTTGGAGGCTAATTTAATACAACAAAATTATTAATCAACTAGCCTTTATACACTCATTCACATGTATACACATGTACAGTATAAGCACACACACTTTAAGAACAATTTCCTGAAAGTATTATTAATGCATGAGTCACAGTTTGTGCCATCACAGCTTTGATTACTTTTGCCTTTAAAGTCATACTTTTGTAGGCTTTCCAGTCAGACGCACTTTGTGTCATCAGAAAGGCAGCATAAATCTCCACAGCCTGTTGCAACAGAAATAAGTGAACCCCAATCACAGAACAGATAGATTATTTTGTTATTTACCTATCAGCATAACACACCCATTTCTTTGGAAAATAAAAGAAGGAAGTTTACTCATCAGCTAATATAAATACCACAAGGAGGAATGAGGTATTAACTTAAACCAGGAATTCACACTGCACTTGAAAATGTTTGAAAAATAAAAGCCCTTCTTTAAAAGTCTCCTCTAATCTCAGATAGATTTATTATTCTCACCCTCTCCCCCATCTTTCTTCTTCAATGTGACTATCAGAGCATGACTGCCACTCCTATGTGAGAACTGAAGTACAAAAATCCAAGAGTAAAGCGGGAAGGAAGGAGAAGTCCAGCCTTCAAAATCTACAGCATCCTTATCACATTTGTATTGTTTCATCCATATCTTGTTACCACTTGTTGCCTCTTCCCAACTGTGATCTATATGTTCTATTTTAATTTCATTATTTATCAACAAACATCCTTTCAAAGCTTGATGTCCTCAAGATCCTAGAGATTCTATATAAAACCTTATCTTTATTAAAATAAATAATATTAAAACTTCTCCATTTGTCTTTATTTTTAATAATATTTTAAAGTCTGACACAAATACAGAAAGCTTGTTTTCCTCTTGGTGCAATTTGACAATGGGAAGTTTGGAGATGGTAACCACATAGTGAAAAAAAAAATCTAATCTGTAAGCTGTTAAAAGAATCAAATGAAATAGGATAAAATTTCAGTTAAGTTTTTAAAAATGCAATGTAAGCTCCAAAGGATGAAAAAAGATTGCTTTGTTCGTGTCCTTCAATTATTAAGTATCTTGCTTTCCCAAAACGATTGAATTACTCTACAGTTTTAATGAAGCTTAGAGCTCAGACTATCGTGATCTGCAGTAGGCAAGGCTGACAAAGATTGGTTGCTGAAACAAGGCATCAAAGCCAAGAATACATGTTCCATATATCCTCAAACTATGGAGGCCCTTCTCCTTGGCAGGTAGCTTACCGTAAAAAATATTCATTGTTCTACAGTACTGCAAATTTTAAAAAGCTTTGATCTTTGACCTTGCTTGAGTAGCACACGTATTTTATGTTCTCAATTTGAGAGTGTATCAGCTTTCAATTCCTTCTTGCTGTGCGCTGAAACAAAAACAATAATACTGGAAGCTGGGTAATTGTACGGCAATTTGGATTGCAAAAATCCAAGGAACTCCTAGATCAGTGTTTCTCAACCTCAACAGCTTTAAGATACATGCTAGTTTTCGACTTATTTGAAGGATCATTCACAAGAGAGAGATATTTCCGTTTGGAGAAGATGGATAGATTATATTCAGAATAAATATGGGACTAAAAAGTTCCATTTACTTTATGAATAAATTTTAGAATATTATTGTTATTATTATTATTAATAGTTTATTATAATGAAATTTTTATTATATTGTATTGTTTATGAATTAGGATTTTAATTTGTTTATATGATTAAGTTTATTTGCAAATTGTTTACTCTGTGTTAAAGGGAAGTTAAAGTGCATTATATTTGTTTATCTATATACTTGGTTAATGTTAGTTAGATTATGATTACCATATTTGTTACCCTGTATTCAGCTCTGGAAAGTGGGGGAGGGGGAGGGGAGGGGGGTAGGGTGGGTGGGTTTTGGGGTATATTTTGTAATTTTTGTAAAACTTTTTAATAAAAAAAAAGATACATGCTAGTTAGGGAATTCTGGGAGATGAAGTCCACACATCTTAAAGTTGTTGACAAATACTGTGCTAGACATCAGCAAAAAGTTTTCTGCATCTGCCTAGATTTTTGCAGCTCAGATATCACCAGGCTAAGTTTAATAGACAAATGAACCAGTATGCTACACTCACAGATGTATTAGTGATGCACTTGGCAGACAATTATTTACACATTTTATATATTGCCCATCACCTTAACAGCTTTGAGCAATTTACAAAGGACAGCAAAAATATTACTGAAAAACCATTCAAACTGTAACAACATATCATGGGATAAATGCTATGATCACAATGTAAAGCATATTACTGGGAGATCTTATTAAGCTGAAGCATACTCTTTCATTGCTTGCTAATGACATTTATCCATCTCTGCGTGAGAGGATTGTCACTCAGGAATTAATTATTTTCTGATATTAATATTTTCCCACTCAATTACAGATTGATATCTTCACGTGATTATAAATAGAATGCAATCTGATCCAATCATACAATTCAGAATTAACTTATTTTATGTTTCTATTAAAAATCTCACATTTAAGCATAACTCTACAATATTTATTGTCTAATTTCTCTGAATATCAGTATATACTTTATTGATTTACTGTTAAAGTTTGCAACAATCTTCTAAAATTCCAGGGAAAGAAACACTGCACGCCTATTATTCATCAGAATAATATAACAGGATATTATTATAATAGAATAATATTATTCACCAAAAAGCATCTTCCAACACTACAGGCATATCATTTTATAGAAAAGCTACTACAAATATTTCCAGAAATGTTTATTGTATCATCACATGTAATAATTAGGCCTGAGGTCAGATTTTAAAATCAGGCACAACAGGAAATGCGGCCACTGAACTAGCCCTGGAGGCCCTAAGCTGGGACTTTCAAAAGTTATGGTCTCTTCTGACAACACAGAGCAGGAACAATAAGCCAGTCATTTACACCACATCAGAAGAAGTGATGCTATCTGTAATGAAAGAATTACCACAACAAACAAAGGCACTGAGGCTAAACCATTTACTTATAGTAAGATAAAAATTATTCAAATGCTTTATCTTGCCTCAAGGACTCCACAGTTGATCTAGCAGCCCTGCTTAAACCCTAAGGGTTAGTTTCCTAAACTTTTTAAAAAATCTTTCCTCAAAGATTCCTGAATCTTTGAGGAAATATTATAGTAGTACCCAAATATTATAGTAGTACCCAAAAGCATCACTCACAATATCAAATTTTCATGCTCTCGTCTTCATATGCCCAATAAACTTCATATTGTACAAAACCAAACAATCACAAGAAAGAATGCATGGGGTTATATCAGACATCACATATACCGATATTTAAAAAGTGTGTGAATGGGGGGATTATACAGGACATTTTGTCACTGACTTCAACGTTTCTATAATTCCTAAAGAAATAATAAAGGCCCATTGAAAAATAAATTTCAGTCTACAGTCATAATATCTAATGAGGCAAGCTGCTTCACTAAATATAAAATCAAAATAAGCTGCCTCATCATTAAATTTAATAATTGAACAAACAGTAAAGCTTTCTAGTCAGACACAAGACACAGGGATCAGCAGTAGAAAAAGACCCTTTTTCACTCTAACAAACCTTGAATAAAGCTATGAGATTTTTGTCTTTCAAATAATTGTTTATTTTACTGAGAAAAGATAAGTTAATAGGAAAAAAGATCTGGATCACCTTACTATCAATATGTATTTTATTCCACACATACACACACAGACAGACACACACAAAATACTTGGCTATTAATGTATATTCCGTATGCATTAAACATTTTAATACTAATGGTTTACTCCTTCCACTGATTTTTTTTTCTTTCCTTTTTTTTCTGAATTAAAAATTTGTACCAGTTAAAAGATTAAATGGCATCAATGTATGTATGTATACCTACATTGATGCCATTTAACCTTTTAACTGGTACAAATTTTTAATTTAGATTAAATATAAGTATACATACATACATACCTGCAAACACATCTTTATCAGATAATGTTTATAAATCTATCATTCAGTTTTCTTTTATCTTCTCAGATTGGCGGGAACCTTTCATGTTGTAGCCATATATCTTAATGCTGATATAAGCCTTCCTTTTCACTGGAACTGAAAGTGATTTTATTTATGCAGTACAGATTTTAAATGAAGTGAACAGTTGACACCACACCTATTCACACATTTCTTCTAGTGTCAGATGGGGCGTTGACTTACCTGAACGCCTTTTCTCAGCACGGAGATGGATAATCCACGCAGTGGGTTGAGACTGTATTCCTGGCCAATCAGATCAGTCAGCCAAAGTTGCCACGCCCCGTCTTGGACCATGATCCTTTAGTCTTGACTCGAGCGCAGCCATTGACTGACAGTAAGACGTTTTGGCTCCACTAAATATACCCTATTATTCTAGTCTATAAGGGTGGGTGTGGATTATCCATCTCCGTGCTGAGAAAAGGCGTTCAGGTAAGTCAACGCCCCTTCTCCAGCACTGGAGATGGATAATCCACGCAGTGGGACATACCAAAGCCTATTGTCCCTTGGGTTGGGGAATAGACTGGTCCCGTGTGCAACTTTGGTCTAGCACCTGCTGGAGAACCCTCCTACCGAAGGAGGCCTCTGCAGAGGAGTACCTGTCGATTTTGTAATGACGAATGAATGGAGAGGGCGAGGCCCAAGTGGCTGCCCTGCATACCTCTTCAATAGAAGCCTGCATGGCCCATGCTGCTGAGGTGGCAGCACTCCTTGTGGAATGGGCTGTGATATGCTTGGGGACTTGCAAGGACTCCGCCTGGTATGCCCCCGTGATGCATGCCCTAATCCACCTACCGATGGTAGAGGACGAGACCTTCCGGCCCCTAGTAGCAGGGTGGAAGGATATGAAAAGCGCTTCCGAGCGTCGGAATTCCGCTGTGCGTGAAATGTAATGTCTTAGTGCCCTGCGTACGTCCAAGGTGTGCCATTGTTGTTCCAGGGGATGAGCTGGGTTTGGACAGAAGTCTGGTAGGACTATTTCCTGTGATCTGTGAAAAAGGGAGTTGACCTTTGGAATGAATGAAGGGTCTATTCTTAGGACTACCTTGTCCCTGTGAAAATGGCACAGGTCCTTCCTCATTGAGAGAGAAGCTAACTCGGATATCCGCCGAGCTGACGTGATGGCTACCAAGAATGCTACCTTATGGGTCAGATAGCGAATGTCACATGTTTTGAGTGGTTCGAAGGGCGCTCTGGTAAGAGCTTGTAGTACTCGTGGTAGTTCCCACGATGGATACCTGTGCACGGTTGGCGGTCTGATGTTTGCAGCCCCCTTGAGGAAGGATCGTATTAAGGGATGCTTGCCCAAGGATTCACCGGGGCTGGCAGAAAGTATAGTTGAGAGGGCGGCGATTTGCCTGCGCAGTGTGTTTGGCGAGAGGTCCCTCTCTAGGCCATCTAGTAAAAATTCTAGGATCTTGGGAATTGTGATCCCTTCGAGTAACAATTCCTGTTTAGAGCACCATGATTGGAAGCTTCTCCACGTGGCCTCGTAGATACGGTTCGTGGAGGGGCGCCTTGATGCCTGTATGACCCTAATTACACCCTGTGAGCAAGCCCCCTTGGCTAAAATTGACCGTTCAAGAGCCAGACGGCTAGTTGTAGCCATTGTGGCTCTGGGTGGGAGATCTCCCCCTGCTTGAGGGAGATCCTCTCCGGAGGAATCCGCCATGGATTCGTGCGGGAGAGACTCCTCAAGTCTGCGAACCAAGGTCTCCTTGGCCAATAAGGGGCCACAAGGATTACCTCGGCCCTTTCCCGCAGAATCTTGCGTACTACCGCCGGAAGGAGAGGTAAGGGTGGAAACGCGTACAGGAGCCCCCTTGGCCATGGGCTCCGTAACGCGTCCGTCTGCTCTGCTCCCTTGGATGGGAATCGGGAGAAGAAGCGAGTTAGGTGGGCATTGGAAGGAGAGGCAAAAAGGTCCACCTGGGGAAGCCCGAAGCGGTGACAGACCTCCCTGAAGATCCTCGGGTGTAGTTGCCACTCCGAGTGATCTATTGTTGATCTGCTCAAGAGATCTGCTTGGATGTTTGCCTCCCCCGATATGTGGTCGGCCTTTATGGAGGCCAGATTTTGTTCCGCCCAGGCCCCCAGTAGGAGGGCCTCGGCCGAGAGCGAGCGAGAGTGTGTGCCCCCCTGACGGTTTATGTGGGCCTTGGCTGTCACGTTGTCCGTCAGGACCAGTACGTGCCTGCCTTTTATGCTGCTGTGAAAATGCCTTAACGCTAGGTGAATAGCCCGCAGCTCGAGCCAGTTTATGTTGTGTCGGAGATCCACCGCTGACCAGCGGCCCTGTGTCCACTTGGTCCCCAAGTGGCCTCCCCAGCCGAATAAGCTCGCATCTGTTGTGACTACTACTCTGTCTGGTTCCCTGAAGGGGGACCCCCTGAGGAGAGCTGGAGATAGCCACCACCTGAGGGAGTGTCGTGCTCTCAGAGGTATGCCTACCCTCTTCCGGGATGCACTGATTTGTTGTCTCTGAAACGGGAGCATGAACCATTGCAGTTCTCTTGAGTGCAGCCTTGCCCAAGGAACTATTGCTATGGTCGATATCATCTTCCCTAGCAGCTGGGAGAGGCAGACCAGCGTCACTGACTGACCGCGGCTTACCTGTTTTACGGCTTTCTTTATGCTGCTGAGGCGTTCCTGTGATAGGTACACCTTGCATTCCTTTGTGTCTATGACCGCTCCCAGGTGGAGTATTCTCGTAGTTGGGGTTAGATGGCTCTTTGGAAAGTTCACCGAGAAGCCGTGGTCCTGCAGCATTTTTATCACTAACTTTAGGTCCGCCCGAGACTGCTGGGCGGACGATGACTGGATTAGAATATCGTCCAGGTAGCACTGGACTCTGACTGGTACGTTTCTTAGTTGTGCTGCCAGAACCGCCAGAATCTTGGTGAACACCCTGGGCGCTGATGACAGGCCGAATGGAAGTGCCCTGTATTGAAAATGGTGCCCCCTGTAGGCAAACCGTAGAAAGCGGCGGTGAGCCAGAGAGATAGGGATGTGCAAGTATGCCTCCGTGAGGTCGATCGATGCCAGAAAATCCCCTTTCCTTACGCTTCCAAGGATGGAGCGTAGTGTCTGCATTTTGAATTTGCGGTATTTTATGTAGAAATTTAGCCTTTTCAAATCCAAAACGGCTCTCCAACCCCCTGAGGGTTTTGGGACCGCGAAGAGGATAGAATAAAACCCCTGGTCTCTCTGGTTCATAGGCACCGGCTCTACGGCCCGTATGTTTAGAAGGTGCTGAACGGCCTCGTTCATGAGCCTTCTCTTTGTTGGGTTTGTGGGACAGGGGCACGGGCGGAAGCGGTTCGGGGGCTTTGAGAGAAATTCTAGAGATAGACCATGACGTATGGTGTTCCTGACCCATACGTCCGTGGTGGTCTCTTCCCACTGGGGAGCAAACCCTGCTAGTCTGCCCCCTATGGGAAGGTCTGGGCGGGAGTCATCTGGTACGGCGGAAGGGGCGGTTGTTCCCCCGAAAGGGCCGTCTTCCCTGTGTTTGCCTATGTCTTGTGTTCTGTCTGTCCCCCTGTCTTTCCCTATCCTGTCTAGCTTGGAAGGGTTGGGAATTTTGAAAGTAGTTGACCCTGGCTTCTGTACGAAAGGATTGTTTCCTTCCCCAGGAGCCGGGTCTCTTGTCCTGCCTTTTAAGCATGTGTTTAAGGACCTTGCGCTTGTCCTTGTTCTCTGTCAGGTATGGCGTTAGTGCCTCACCAAACAGCTTTGCCCCTTGGTACGGAGCCGAAGCCAATTTCCACTTGGATTTGGTATCCGCCTGCCAGTTCTTTAGCCAGAGGATGCGCCTGCTCGTGTTGTTTGCCGCCATTGCCTTGGCTGAAAACTTGGTCGCTAAAAGTGTTGCGTCCGACGCATATTCCGTGGCCGCTACCATTTTGCTGAGTTCCTGGTGAGTGCGTATATCCTCCATGTGAACCCGGCCCTGTAACTCACGGAGCCAACAAAGTGTGGCTCTGGAGAAAAAGGACGCAGAGGTAGACGCCCTGGTAGCCCAAGCTATTGCCTGGTGCGTTCTCCTGTAGTTGGACTCACTCTTTCGGTCCTCGGCTTTAAGAGCCTCAGCAAAATCTCCTGATATGGCCGTGTCCGATATCAGGGGACCTATGGGTTCGTCCACCACCGGTACCTCCAATGTTCCCTCTAGCTCCCTTGCTACGTTAAATAGCTTCCTCTCCGCATTGCTAGGAAGCGGTAGGGAGGTTGGCGCTGCCCACTGTTTCCTTATTGTGTTTAGGAACATGGTCGGGCATGGTATGCGGTGTTGAGTGGTTACCTTTTCGGCGAACGTCGGCTCAGCCTCCGTGTCAACTGTGACAGGCTCCGCTGGTGTCCCATGCCCCAGATGGGCTGTGGCCTCAGCCTTGCGCAGAATAGTAACAAAAAGAGAAGGGTTAAACAGGCCGCTGAAGGACGGCCCTTGAGGTGAGGTGTCCTCCTCCTCCTCAGACATTTGAATCCCTTGTGACGTACCTGGCTGGTCCAGGTAAGCTTCCTCAGAGACCGACGAGTCTGAGATGGAGGAGAGGTCCTGATGGTCCTCCGTTTCCTCCCGATGCCTCGTTCTAAGTCCTAGAGGCTTGGCTTTTGAAGTTTGAGCCCTGGCCTCAAATGCACGGTCCACTGCCTGTGCTATTAGGGTAGCTAGCAGATCCCCTGTCAATGCAGGAGGAGTGACCATTGCCTGCGACCCTGCAGGTGCTGTGGTTAGCATGGTCCTCGGGGTTTCCTGTAACCTCCGTGGGGAGGGGGATCGGGAGAGCGATGAGAATTCGCCTATCCCACCCTCTGTTTGGGACTGTGATGAGTTCCCTAATGACCAAATGGCCCGTGGGGATGAAGGGAGACCCAGCGGTAGGTCAGGACCTATTCCCCCATTCTGCCTATTTTCAATTCTGGCCCTTTTCTGGGCTCTGTCGAACTCTTTTTCTAGGGCTTGGTGTCTTCTGATTGCCTGTTTGTCAGCCTTCTTTGATGACTTCCTTGCAGCCTTTCTAGGGGCTGCAGAGGATTCCGAATCCTCTGAAGCAGGTGCTCCAGAGGATGAAGGCGGGGCTCCAGTGGAGGGAATGATTGCTTCCTCCATTCTCCACTAACGCTGGGCCGCGATAGGGGGGACCCAGGTAGTAGGAGAGCTCCAACTTTGAGTAAGGACAGGCGCACTACTGGGGGCGTCTGGAACTCAGGAGCAGACTCTGCAAAATTGTCAGAGTTAGTCACTGTGCACGGATAAGAACAGGCACGCTAATGGGAATGCCTGGAACCCGGCTTGACTATGGTGGGTAAGGACAGGCATGCGACTGGGGATGCCTGGAACCCACCACTAAATCCAGAGGCGTACGGGCCACTAATGGGGGACCCGAAGTCTGGGAGGAGCCAAAGGCAACTAAACACAGTTAGTTATGAAAGGTTCTTATTTACTTTAGGTAGAAGACACCAAGTCCTGGAACCAGTAGCTATGTGTCTGATTTGAATGTCTCTGAATGAATAATAGATGCTTTAGTACCCCAGTACTGCTTGCCTATTAATTCACTCCAGCGGCTGAACCTAGCTTTCTTAAGGAACTTTAACTCCCCTGTTTGGACAAAAAATATGGCCGCCGCTGCCAGGAAACTACTGCGCATGTGTTAACAAGGCTGCCTATGCCACGTGCGGTTGTAACAAAGAGCTGCGCGTGCTTCCAGCTGTGCAGACAATGGCGCCTCGTTTAAAAAATCCTGAGCAGCCTGGAGTGAAAAGACTGCTCCTTCGCACGCCAGCTGTTTCCCTTAATCAATCTCCCTCCCAGCATGCGTCCCCTTTGTCCTCCGCTTCCCTTGCTAACTGCTTGCCTTTCTGTCTTTTTTTTTTTTGTTTGTTTGTTTGTTTTAAACGCGAGGGGTTGCCCGAGCCTCCCCGTTTGTTTAAGGCGGCTGCCGGCTGCTGGAAGGTGGCTGGGGTTGGTTAGGGAGGGGAGTTAGGGATTTCCCCCTTTTAAGTGGGGGTGGTTTCCCCTGTAGGAATCTGACTTCCTGAGTTTTACAATTTAGCAAGGAAATTTTTGAGTGGTCAATTAAATTGAATTAAATTATCTCTAATTAACTTTTAAACTAAGCAATTTCAGCTACTAGAAAAAATCCCCCCTAATGGAAAGGAACTATACCTGCCCAGGAGCCAAAAGTTGTAGATGTCTCGCATGGCCAGATCAGTCAAGACTAAAGGATCATGGTCCAAGACGGGGCATGGCAACTTTGGCTGACTGATCTGATTGGCCAGGAATACAGTCTCAACCCACTGCGTGGATTATCCATCTCCAGTGCTGGAGAATTATTTCATTCATTTCCTTCCTTTATCTAGGTAACAGTTATGGGACTCTATTTACATAGCAGATTTCATAGAACACCAAAACTATCCAGTTGGTCAGCTGTTACTCACTGACAGATCCACCTATGTCCACTGCTTAAATATTTTGGACAGTTTCTCAATTGCTATCTGCCGTTTCAAAGCTATATCAGGCTTTCCCAAACAGTGCTGAAAACAGTTTGGCTCCCCATCACATGCTTTGTAGATGATAAGACTTGTATGTTTATAATTACATATATCAGCAGTAAGAGAGACCTCACTTTCCGTGTCATTGCCATTTAGTGCTTGCCTTTTTAAGTGACCAAGTATATCATTATAATTTTACCATGTTAACAAGATTATTTACACACATTCACTGTCCTTGAATAGGCTACTCTCAGAGCAACCAAATTAATAAAACTTGCATAAGCAAATGCTTTGAAAATAAATGTTGAAATCTGCTCGATTAATTTTTAGTTTAATTGAAAATGCTGGTTTAATCTGAATATAGTTCAACATGAAAAGTTTTTCTTTCTCAAATAAATTGGCAGAAAAAGGAGTGAAAGCCATGATATTTTGAGTATTGCATAAATTTACTTTGCATGTTCCTCCCCTCCTTTAGATTGTGCATTATAAATGTCAGAATATGCATAGTCTTACAGGAATCATTGGCTTCTCTTCTATGTGGGTAAATAGTAACTGCCTATTAAAACCTTTACTGCTGCTATTGGCACTTTTATCCAGCAGTCCCGAACATATATACAGATAGATCATGGAATTCTCAAAATGTAAAAATATATAACTACGTCACAAATTAATACCTGTATATGTATAGAACTAAGCTCCAATAGTTTTAATGGTGGAATGGAAGAGTTGGAAATGAATCACAGGAAAAAATTTACAATTCTATTGAATTGGATTATTTTCAGTGGGACTTCAACACATGGATACTTGAATAGATATTATACAATGCAATCAAATCAGCAACATTGAAACACATACAAACTTTCTCTCTCATACACACAGCCAATTTATCAGTATCATACAAGTAACTCCAGAAAAGGCATTCATTTATCAATATTTTTTCTAGTCAATATGAAAAGGTATACCATAACATCCTACATGACACAGGAATACCTGAACATTCCACTAATCTAAAATCGCTTTGCCTTGCCTCACCTCTACTGAATTAAATCCTCAACAATGTCCTCAATAAATAACAGTTAATAATATTGGTTTTTCAAATCAGATTACTCCCCTAGAATACATCTAAATAGTTTTCATAACCAAGGAACCTAATGAAACATCATGTTTAAAAAGGAAACATTTCTAGACAAGAAGAAGGAGACACAACAGCACATTTTTAACCATAATAAGAACATTATGAAGTCTAAGGATTTTGAATGGAATTCAACTTTCTTTTATTCATAAAGCACAATTTTCTTTTCTCACTATTAGGAACATACACTTGATGCTTAAGAATTCTCCATAGTGGAATTCAATCCAGTAGAATTCATTTAAGAAAATCTTTTCTTATATAGGCAACAGTGGTTTCCTAGAGTTCTCATAAATCCAAGATCACAGAATTGATGCCGTATGCCAAGTCACTCTGTAATTCAAATTATCCTTAAACTAACACATTACAGACACTGAACCCCATTACATTTCAGAATTCATTAAATATTTATTTCTTACTATATTTAGTACTGTATATGGCAGATGATAAATGAGTGCTTCTTTCTGTATGGAGGACAATGTTATCTAACAATCATATTAAAACAAATGATTCATAATCAGAATAAATTATATCCTTTTTCAATAGAAAAGGACAATCAGATAATTGTCTGACCTAAAGGGATATCACGATAGCAACATTTTACGTTAATGGAATTTAATTCCCTAGCGACAGAGAGGAGGCTACTAAGACAGTTCATGTCTAAGCAGCTCTTTCTTTCCTGTGCAAAAAGGTAACAGCCAAATATTGAAATAAGCCTTTGCAAAAGTAGGTAGAAACATCGGTAAAAAAAAGAATAGCTTACTCTGCATAATTCTAACGAAAGTCAGCACCTCTATGAGACAGTACCTGCAATTGTAAGATCTTAAATAAAGCAATAACGAAAAAATTCAGTACAATTATATATACACATGGGGGATATCCACATGTGTATGATCAGGGCTAATAGGAAAGCATCAAGTCTTATCTCAGTACATATTAATCCATTTCTGAAAAGTTTATATACTTAACTAAGTTGTTTCACATTACAATGGTATTCAGAGAGCAATTCACTAAGTATTCAAATATCACTAATTTGCGTAGAAACCAGGCTTTTTAAAGTATAGATTGAATGCAAAAGTGCTTCCAGAAAACCTGTTCCAGTAGAAAAGACACCCAGTTCTGAAGCCATTGTAAAATAGGGCTTTGAAAATCTTCTTTGGATTGACTGATGTCTACATTTGTATCTGACATAAGCTCCCATGTATGCAAACACAATACAGCTCTTATATTTATATTTGTGTCATATTATTTTATGGATGATGTTGAAATATCTATTTAATCAATTTTCATTCATATTCATAAAGTTCAGTTTGAGTTTATTACAGTAATATAAACTTTTCTGCTGCAAATAGTAGACATAATACTTTTTTCCATGCATTACTCTAATTAAAAAGAGATTACCTGTCAAATAAAGTAGATAACATAACATTTTCTTTATCACTTATAATACCACTTTCAAAATTCTACTACAGATCATGCCACCCCACGATCAGGGCTTGATCCAGCCGCTGTTAATAGCAATAGCGTTTAAATTTATATACTGCTTCACAATGCTTTACAGCCCTCTGTAAGCAGTTTACAGAGACAGCATATTGTCCCCAACAATCTGGATCCTCATTTTACCGACCTCGAAAAGATGGAAGGCTGATTCAACCTTGAGCCGGTCAGATTCAAACTTCTGGAGTGAGCAGTGAGTTAGCCTGCAATACTGCATTCTAACCACTGTACCACCACGGCTCTTAAAATTAAGAAGTAAAAACCAACTAGAGTTAAAATTGCATAGAAGCAATAAAATCAATATACACTGTAATATATTTACAGTAAAAATAATACTTACATCACTATAAATTTCCAAACATATACAAAATATCCCCGTGTATAACTTTGCTGATAAGATTTAAAAGAAAACAATCGCACTCAGTGACCCATTACTTGATAAAGGTACAGAGTTCCTACCTTGTTTTCTATAGTTAATCTTATTTTTTTAAAATAGGAAGGAAAGAAGGAAGGAAGGAAGGAAGGAAGGAAGGAAGGAAGGAAGGAAGGAAGGAAGGAAGGAAGGAAGGAAGGAAGGGGAATTCTATGCAACTAATATCACCTTTCAGAATCATCTTTTTTCAAAAATGTCTCTGCTTCGCATAGCTGTACAAACAGTAGAATGTTACTGGTACCTTCCAGAAAACTGTTGTTCCTTAATTAGTCACTATTGTAGCCTTTTTTTTTTTTAAAGTAATGCTCATAACAAGCTACCAAACTTTTGAATTTGCCCAGCAGCTAAAAAAGTATCATTTCTGAAGATACTGGATCAAAATGACAGGGTAATAAGGTTTTTCTGACATCAGACGAGGACTGACATTCCATGTTCTATATGTTGCTAGTACATTTATGAGTTTATGTACATTTTGATGTAGGCACATTTGTATCTAAAGCAAGTAATTATGTGTTGCATTTTGTTCCTTCAAACAAGGCAGTTATTATCATATTTGAAAGAGCTTTAATTTGAGTCTGAATGAAGGGGTTGTTTAGATTCACAGCTTAGTTCCCCAGAGAACTCTAGAAATAATCTAGAATTATTATAGTGAAAATCCAAACTTCTGTCTTGAACTTTATCAACCCATGTAGTACATTTTGAGCTTTGTTTTATGACATATCCTTTATCTTTCAACAGTAGATATTATTATACTGTTATCAGTTGATTCAGCTTGATTATGACCATAGGCATAATCCAAAAACAAGTCACTACCAGCTAAGATAATCAAGTCAACTCAAATATTATCTCTGGAAATCTCTACCTAACACAGAAGTAATGAGTACATTAATTACAATTAATTACTGGTAAAGGTCGGAATGAAATCTTAATCATTTCTCAAATATACTTAGTGTATTGTCTTCACAGATGTTGATTTTCTTTCCATATTGCATATGGAATATTTTTTCTTTTGTTTAAATTGTAAACCACCCAGAGTAATTTTAAGTGGCATCTAAATCTAATGAAATAAAGAATAAGTTGAATAAAGTAAGAGATTTTAACAGTGAGCATTATTATTTATGGTATGCCTAACAGTGAGCGTTAGCACTAGTTGTGTCAACATGATAGAACACACTACTGTTGCACTGACTTGACTTCTCTTCTTGGCACTACATTCTAATTAAGTGCTGACAGAATCAGACTAATTTGAGTAACATTTCAGCACAAAGGGGGGCAAGGAAAAACACCTTCCAAATATAATACACACGCTGAAGCCATTTCACACAAAAGCAAAAAGACTATTGGGAGTGAAAAGCATCCCTAACAAGATACAGTTCACAGTGAGGCTCAAAAGGTCAACAAGAGCTGCAGCTGGTTGGGAGGCTTGCAAAAAAACAGAAGAATGAAACTGCAAAAGGCTAGACTTGGCCACACTGATGCTATAATTATAAAGATCAATGGCACAGTTTGAATGACAGTCCAAATGCAAGAGCAGATTATTCCCCTGCAAAATGCTTTATGTGTTTTTCAGATATAACTCTATAGTAAAATTGATTATCCAGGAAGCACATAAACGATTTGAATATTTTAAAGTCATTTTAACATAGGATGAGTACCAATCACCAGTAGAATTTATTAGTTTATGTTAGAAAACAAAACCTGGATACATTTAAACACATATGAATTGTCTGGCTCAAGAAGATCCAATATAAATTTTGTTTAAAACAAGCTACCTGATGTGCAACTAATTCTTGCAGGCAGCAACCAGACATGTACCATAATTAATGAGATTGTTTCTACAATTCTTAATTTCTTAATATTTTTCAAAGTTGCTTACGAAGTAATACAGTAATGAAATAGCATTCAAGAGAAAGCCGTTTAGTCAGACTCAACAAAAATGTTTTTAAGCTCTCTAACTCAGTGTTTCTCAACCTTGACAATTTTAAGGCATGTGGACTTCAACTCCCAGAATTCCACAGCCAGCAATGCTGGCTGTGGAATTCTGGGAGTTGAAGTCCACATGCCTTAAAATTGTCAAGGTTGAGAAACACTGCTTTTCTAACTCTTTAAATTCTTCATAGAGTCGAATACAATGGATGGAGTCAGTCTTGCCTATGAAAATTCATGCCAAAATAAATTTATTAGAAGATAAAATTCAGCCTAAACTCTTTTAATTTCAGAGGAGGGATTATAAAACTGCTTTTACATACATAACTTTTGTCCATTAAAACTACATCCCCCAGAATATTACCTCTTAAGAGCCAAAATATTGCTCTACATATTTTTGGAGCACCATATTAATGGGTACGTGGAACAACAATATCAAACTAATCCTTGTTAATACTGTAAATGCATTTAGATTTATCTTGGCTAGGCAAAATCTATTATGTTAATCATCAAACAGGATGCTATGGAATTTGCCCTTAAAAGTATTCTACTCCTACTAAAATGTGTCTGGAAAAAAATGACAATGGATATACAAAAGACAGGAATTCTGCCAAGTCTTCTGCTGCTGGTTTGTTTTAAAATGCTAAGCATGTAAAATAATTAAATTATATAAATATTCTAGATGGATATATTATACATCCTTGTGGTCTCACAAGAAAGGTATTTATTGAGCATTTGCTCCTACAGACATATTTATTATAATGATAAGGAATCATCGAATATAGGCAGTTAGGACTCATCTGAACGAAGACAAATTTCCTAATACTGCTAGTACCAATATACTTGGGATTAAGCTCTAAAGGTATGGGAACCAAAACTACAGCTGACTTCAAAGGATCCAGCTTATTATTGACTTCTAATTAGCTTTTTTAAAATATATGTTCAACATTAGAATAATTTAAACATAGGCAACAGCTCACCAGCAGAAATACATACCTTGGTTTAGCTTATATTATCCAAGTTTCTGTGGATCAAAATATGACTGGCTAAATCTTCCTAAAGAGTATCAAAACAAAGCATGACTTTGTTCAACAAATGTGAAGTTTTTCTTGTCTGCTTTCAGCTTTCTTACCAAATTACATCAGTAAAGAACAGTGTTTCTCAACCTCAGCAACTTTAAGAACCATGAACTAACTCCCAGAATTGCCCAGCCATCACAGAAAATTAAAAATCAAAATGCATCAAGTTCCCACTTACCTATGTTGTCAGTCCAATAAATAAATGGAGTGCAATTACCATTATCTGACATCACAAAAGATATACCCTCCAAAAGATATACACTTACCAGAAACTGATACTTTCATTATGGCCTCAAGGGGTCTGTTGTTGTCCAAATCTCGGCTGAGCTTGAGTTCTCCAGTAACAGAATCCAAAACCAACAGGTTTAATTCATTGCCCTGGACAAAGGTATAGTCAAGTTGGTCAGATATATCAGGATCATGGGCAGGGATCTTGCCAATCACTCCAGAAGGAAAGCTATTAGATTTGTTGGTGACATAATTGTTAAACAGAATCTGAAAGTCATGCAACACAGGAGGGTTGTCATTTTGATCTAGGAGGCGTATGTGCACAGTAGCTCGGCTTACAAGTGGGGCTGAGGTAGCTTGTACCACAATTACATACTCTGTCTGGCTCTCATAATCCAGATCCATCAGGGCTGTAAGGTCACCATTAAGAAGGTCAAGCTGGAAGACCTCAGGAATATTCCCCTCTACTATCTGATACATGATCTGTGCATTGGTTCCTTCATCAGGATCAACTGCACTAATCCTGGCCACAATTGAACCAACAGGACTGTTCTCTTCAATAAAGATGTCAAATTCATCTTGTTCAAAAACAGGGGGGTTATCATTGATATCCAATACAGTAACCTGGATGTCAACAGATGCCTTGAGAGGTGGGCTACCCCTATCCACAGCAAAAGCACGCAAGCTGTAGACAGCCACATTTTCACGATCCAGCTTGCGCAATGTCCGTATCACTCCTGATGTGGCTTCAATGTAAAAATCTCCATCACCATCATCCCCGCCCTGGAAAGTATAAACAAGGCGGCCATTGGGACCTGAGTCACGGTCTACAGCAGACACCTGCAAAACGCTGTGGGACAGGGGTACATCTTCAAAAACAGAGCCCAGATACCGATCTCGAAGAAAACGAGGAGCATTGTCATTGGCATCTAGAATGAGGATCTCCACATAGGTGGTATCAGATTTCTGGGGGATCCCATTGTCCTGGGCTGTGATGGCTAACGTGTAAGAAGCTTGGTCTTCATAGTCTAATTCCATCAAGGTAGTGATGGTTCCTGTGTCAGGATCAATGCGGAACTGAGGGATGTTGTCTTCCAAGATGTAAGTAATTCTTGCGTTCTCTCCAGTATCTTCATCAGTGGCGCTGATTGTTACAATGGATGTTCCAATGGGCTTGTCCTCACTGACACTCACGGTATAGTGTGAACTTTGGAAAACTGGTCGGTGTGTATTGGCATCTGTGACATTGATGAAGACTTGCACTGTATCAAACAGAGTTCCATCTGAAGCAGTGACAGTCAAAACATACTGCCTTTCCTGCTTATAATCAAGAGGCAAGGCCAGAGTAATCAGACCACCACCACTCTGACTAGTAATGGCAAAGCGATTCCTTGTGTTCCCACTCGTGATCTGGTAGGTTACTACACTGTTGACATCTTTGTCCATTGCAGTCAAGGTCAAGACGCTGCTGCCTACTGTTGCATCCTCATTCAGCCTGAGCTGATATACTTTTTCAGTGAAAGTAGGACTGTTATCATTGACATCGAGGACAGTGATAGATACACTGGCAGACGAAGACATGACAGGCACTCCCTGATCTCTGGCCTCCACCCCAAAGTGGTAATTCTCGGTAGTCTCTCGGTCAAGCTCAGCTGACACTGTAATCCAACCTGTGCTATTGTTGATCTGGAATGGAAACACTGTATTCCCATCTGTGGATGTCAAGGCAGGAAGATGGGAGAGTTCAAAGAGTTTGTATTCCAAACGAGCGTTGTCCCCGGCGTCAGCATCTACTGCCTGGATGTGTAACACTGAATATCCTATGGGGACATTTTCTAGCACTGTGGCTTGAAAGGGGGTGCTCACAAAAATAGGGGCATTGTCATTTACATCTAACACTTGGATGGACACCATCCCGCTTGAATTGATCTGTGGAGGCCTTCCTCCATCCTGTGCCTTGATCCTGAGGGTGTACTCTCGAATGGTCTCATAGTCCAGGGGATTGATCAAGTCAATAGAGCCAGAGAAAGAATGGATATAAAATTGGCCTTTCAAGTTGCCACTGACAATGCTATAATGGACCTGGGCATTGTTGCCACGGTCTCGGTCGGTGGCTTTTACTTGTAATACCTGGCTGTTGATTGGACTATTCTCTGGTATTTGTACCAAGTAGCGTTTTTCACTGAATTGTGGGGAATTGTCATTCTCGTCTTCCACGGTGATATGTACTGTAACTGTGGCACTTCGTGGACCGGGGTCTTTCCCTTGGTCATTGGCTTCGACCACAAGATGGTACTCTGAGACTTCCTCTCTATCTACAGTGGCAGAAGTTCTTACAACACCAGAATATGGGTCAATCTCAAAAATTCCTTCTGCAGAGCCTGGTTCTAGGATACGATACAGTAAATTAGCATTGTCTGGAGCATCCTCGTCTGTGGCACGAATTGTTAGCACCTCATAACCTACCTCCAGGTTCTCTCTAATGGTCTCTCGATATTCTGGCTGTTCAAACACAGGATCATGGTCATTGGTGTCACTTACAGTCACAGTCAGGAAGGTGACTGCTGAGCGATGCCGTGGAGACCCATGATCCGTTGCAGTTACCTGAAGCACGTGGGTATCTTTTGTCTCTCGATCCAGCTTACGGGTGGTAACTATTGCTCCGGTCTTAGAATCAACAGAGAAGTAATCGTTGGATCTTTTGTCAAAAAAGGCCTCCATCGAATAGGTTAAGCGGCCTGCCTCCCCTTCATCTGGGTCATGGGCTTCTAGGGTGATGACCGCTGTATCTGCAGGCTGGTTCTCAGCAATTGAAACTTGGTAATTGGGCAATTTGAACTGAGGTGGGCTATTCACACTCCTCATCCTCCGAGGTCCTCGAGGTCCAGAATCCCAACTGCTACCACTCCGGGTCTCCAATTGTGGGGAGACCTCTTGCCTGCTTCTACTCACCTCTAGTTTATCCCCGAATGGCTGTTTCACTCCCCAATGCCTAGGCTTCCCCAGCTCTATCAGAACACTCTGTTGGGTCCTCTTCAAGTGACAAAGGAGCTGCAGGGGGCAGCTCCCTTGGGGAAGATGGCAGTCTAGTGGTTTCTGCCCAACTTGCCCCAAAGGCTGACCGTTGGGGCAGATACACCGTGGGAAACTTGTCAGGGTCACCAGAGCCCAGAGCAGGGGTCCTGCCTTTGTCTCCCCCACTTTGGGAAGCACCTGCTGCCTAGAGGGAGGGAAGAAGCACAGCAGAGAAGCCAAACGCTGCCTGAGGGGAAGAGCTGGGAAAATGGCCAGGCGAGGCAGGGTGGCAACGTGGGGGGATCGGCCAGGGGAGCCCCGGCCGTGCAGGTAAACAGGCAGGCGGAGCGAGAGCAGGACGCCGCCGGCCGGAGAAGCCAGGCGCAAATGGAGGGGCAGCGGATTTCTTCTCAAGCCCGCGCACTCCACCGGCGCCGCCGTCGTCCGCAGCAGCCCCTCGCTCGTCGCTTCCACGGCGTCCCTCAACTGACGGGGCGTCCGAGTCTCGTCGAGAGCGCAGAGCCACTCCGGCCCCAGCGACAGGTCCAAGAGCAAGCGGCCCGGGTTGCCGCCGCCGCCGTCCCCGCAAAGGAGATGCAGCTCCCAGCCCGCCGTCGCGAGCGCCAGCAGCGAGATCCACGGCAGCCAGGCGGCCCCCGGCAAACGGCGCATCTCCGAGGCTTGGGAAGCAGGGAGGACGGCCAAAGGGCTCCAAAATCCATCCACCCCCCTGAGCTGCTCATCCGGCCTCGTCCATCAGCAGCCGGGGAAGCCTGGAAAGGGGGGAGGCTCCCCTCCGGCGCGGGGAGACCGAACTTTTCGCCCACCTTCAAAAGTTGGCGGCAGATGCTGCGTCGAGGTTCGTCGCAACGGCGCTCAAAATGGCTCCTCGCCACCCAATCGGGGGCCCCCCAGAAATCCCGCCGCCGCGTCGTTGCCGAGGCTCACCCTGGACGGCAACGTCGCCACTTAGAGCTGCGAACGCGTGGCGGATCTGCCCAAGGCTCCGAAGTTAGATGCCCCGAAGCCCGACGGCAGGGAAGAGAGATCCGGGGTGGCGCAGCTCCAGTAACCTCCGCTGAGACGCGCTTCTCTCTCTCTCTCTCTCTGCTTTCCCCAACCAAAGGACCGGCGCGCGCGTCTCTTCTTTCTCCGGCTCAGAGTTACGGCTCGCCTTCAGCAAGAAGCGCCGCTTTCCCGCGAGGGTTTGTTTCCAGGCCGGCGCTTCTCAGAACCTCGGTTCTCAATCGGCGTTTCGGAGTGCTGAGAAAGTTGGCCTTTTAGCGAGTCGGGGTGATCCGAGAGCGCACGGAGCGCCTCGCCTAGGAAAGGAAAGTTTGCCCGGCGCGAAGCTGGCTTTTCCTGCGGCTGCTTTTCTTCGCCTCTCGCTCTCCCTCCGGCTCCTCCTCTCCTTCTGCCCTTTCATGTATTGTCACCAAACCTGAAAGGCTCTGGTTGCTCAAAGTCTCTATGGAGACCGCAGATGGGTCGCGACAGCCGTGCCCGAAAAGACCAAGACTCGGCGCAGCCAGTTGCCTGCCTGGGCAGCCCAACCTGCATGGGAAACGAGGGCGGCGGCGGCGGCGCTGGTGAGGAGGGGGAGCGCGGAGGCAGAGAGGTGTGTCTGAAGAGGTGGAACAGGACGGGGAGTGTCCGCAGGGGAGCGTTCAGGAGCGCCCAAACCGCCGAAGAGCTCCCTGTCGGCGAAAAGAGGCGGGTTCCCAGTTGGCGCTTTAACTTTTCTGGGGATGCTGGTCACAGAGCGCCCTCTTTTGGCCCAGGATCTGCAGGACGGGCAGAAGTCGAGCTTGTTGGCAGGATGGTGGTGATCAATCAAACGGTAGATTATAGACCAGGGGTTCTCAACCTTGGCAACTTTAAGACTTGTGGACTTCAACTCCCAGAATTCCTCAGCCAGCTTGCTGGCTGAGGAATTCTGGGAGTTGAAGTCCACAAGTCTTAAAGTTGCCAAGGTTGAGAACCCCTGCATAGATTAAAGTAGATTTAGATAGAATAGAATAGAATAGAATAGAATAGAATAGAATAGAATAGAGGTCCTCCAATTTGGCCACTTTAAGACTTGTGGACTTCAACTCCCAGAATTCCCCAGCCACCATGGCTGGCTGGGGAATTCTGGGAGTTGAAGTCCACAAGTCTTAAAGTGGCCAAATTGGAGGACCCCTGGAATAGAATGGAATGGTATGATAACTTTAGTGTCACTTTAAATGTAGACTAATCAACATACATTAAAATGAGATTTCATTGCATACAGCTCTCAAAGGGTAACCACCAATACACACGGCATAAACATGACAAAAAATAAAATAAATTATGCATATACTCACCCACGTGCATTTATGCAAATAAGAACTAAAGCCTTCCTTTTAGGACTGTTTGGGGGCACCGCCCTTGAAGAACTGTTCACGGCAATGGAAGATGTTTAGAGAAGGAGAACTAGGAAAGTCAAGGGACCAGAAACCGGCGTGTCAACAGTCAAAACTGAGAATGCTTCACAGGTGCTCTGCAAAAACCTGGTTTAATCAGATATGATTCTTTTGGTTATTGCCACCGATGCTAAATGAGACTTGAAATGTCTCAGAACCAGAATTCTATGCCACTTAGTGGTGTTTGCTTTGAGGAATCCTGTCTATTAGCCCTTCAACTTGGACTGGATTAGAAAACATATTACATTGGAAATACTGGAACTCTCTTGGTCTGGGTGTAACACTCAATCTTGAATCTGATAGGAGCTTTCTTTTTCTCCCTCTAATACCCAAGAACAGTATTTCTCAAACTGTAACCCCCATGACCCTCTCAGAAGTCTCCAAGAATCAGAAATATTTGTCAGCTGACAAATAATACAGTATTAAAATCCCATCAAGTAAGGTGACCAACTGTCCTCCTTTAGGGAGGACAGTCCTCCTTTTGTAAGTTCTGTCCTCTCTCAAAAAGTGTCCTCCTACATGTCCTCCTTTTCGATATTTGAAGACTAATCCGTAAATCTTCGTATTCGATCGATGCTGATGCGATCCATTGCGTTTGATGTGATGTATTTGTATTTGACATGACGATTCGTCAAGGATCGGTACAGTGCAGCGAGATGCAATTATGAGACGCATGCACTCCGCACAGGAGAATTGTTTTCAGAGAGTGCGCCACGTGCAAGAGTGTGCCGCATGCAAGTGGCTTTGTTTACTTCTTACCGAAACACGACACAGCACATACGCATGCATTAGACTCACTTTTTTTTCTTCAATTTATTTGTGTCCTCCTTCTCATTGTAAAAAAGTTGGTCACCTTACCATCAAGCCATTGTGAAAAGCAGTAGTTGCAGCAAATGTGTCATTTTTCAAATTTTAAATGCAATAAATATTGATAAATATAACCCATACAAACAAAAGTTCTTTTGGGGGCCTCCATAATTTTAAAAAGTGGAAAGAGGTTCCCGAGGGGGAAAAAAAGTTTAAGAGATACTTCTCAAGAGGATCCAAATTTGTCTCTTCTCCTTTTCAGGGCTAAGCTGATATTCTGGTATCATCTGTTCATATTTTCTTCAAGGCTACCTTTCTGTTCCAGTGATAGCAAACCTATGACAAGTGTGTCACAGATGACATGACCTGCCATTTTTGGTGATTAGCCAGGCCTCTGGATCCTCACATGAAAACCTTGGTCTCACGCAGCCTCTGAGAAAATTGTGCAAGCATTTTCGTGCAAATTTCTGAGGCTCCAGAGACCCTGTGAGAGGAGAACCCTCTTGTACAAATTCTGGAGAGTCGGGAGAAGAGAGAAGACTTCTAGAATTGCATTTTATGCTGCAGGAGTTTTAAACTGCCATAGTGACCTCCAGGGGCAAATAAAAGAATTGCTTTTGCACAAGGTATCCAGATTTAATTTTAGCGTTGCATTTTGGATTGTTTTATAGCTGCAGTAATAGATAATGCTTCAGTCACAGATGTTTGGCAGACATAATCCTTATGAAAACTGAGCGTGTCTTGGACCACTTAAGTTGCAAGATAAACATATTTAGGTGGAGTTTAGATTCATTTACATCAATAAAACTTTAGTTCTTGTTAAAACCAGTCAAATATAATCTCACACTTGAACGTAAAGTATGAATTAAATGAATGTTTATTTGGAAGTCAGTCACATTGATTGCATAGGATTCCCTTCTATGTAAATTTAGCAAGGAGTGAAGGAAGGCTACTGATTTCGACAGTGTGTGATTAAATTGCATGGTCTTTTGTTGTAACTATTGTCATTATTTTGACTTTATATCCATTGAATTTTATTTATGTGCTAATATTTTTACTGGATACAGCAGACATGTCAAACTTGCAACGTCACGTGATGTCTCGCGACATATCAGAGCTTTTTCCCCATTGCTGGCAATGGGGTGGGCGCCGTTTCCTCGTGATGCGTCCAGCCCATGGGCCAGCAGTTTGACACCCCTGGCATACAAGTTGCCTAAAAGATGCAAAATATAATTTATAAATAAAATAAATCACTACAAATAATTATGTACAGTTATTTGGACTCTGCCAATGCTACATATTGTATGAAAACTATCTTGGGTTTGATGAAATGAATATATTTCAATTCATTAAATTTTATCTAAGATCAACTCTACAGCCGATATTATAGAGAGTATTTGTTTGGAAAGAAGGTTTGGAAGATTGGAATTAGGTGCAAGAATCCCTCTCAAGATTTGGAGTGGAAACAAATTGTTATAACTGTTGCACCAAGAGAGATAGAATAAGAATGTAATTCAAAATAGGTAAGGAATTAGTAACAGAATACCTATCCATCTCGGACAAGTACAAATCACCTGGACCAGATGGTTTACATCCCAAGGCTCTGAAGGAGCTGGCAGACGTAGTCTTGGAGTCACTAAATGTAGGGTCCTGTAGCACAGGGGAACTACCAGAAATCTGGAAAAGAACTGATGTGGTTGTAATCTTCAAAAGGGGGAAATATAGATCAAAGAAATGATAGGCCAATCAGCTTGACATCAATACCTGGGAAAATCTTGGAAAAGGTAATCAAGTGGCACATTTGTGAGACCTAGAAACAAACAAGGTGATGACTAGAAGCCAGCATGGGTTTGTCCAAAACAGATCATGCCATACAAATCTTATTGCCTTCTTTGATAAAGTGATTAAATTACTGGATCAGGGAAATGCTGTGGGCGTAATATACTTGAACTTTGTCTTTGACAAAATAGACCACGGCCTACTTGATAAGACAGAACAATGTGGAATAGACAATAGCACCACCAGATGGATTTGCAGTTGGTTGACCAAACGCACTCAGCATGTAATCCTCAGTGGAAGGAAGCATACAGTGGAGTACCTGAAGGTTCTGTTTTGGGGCCAATGCTTGGAGGATAGACTCAAGATTCAGGCGGCGCTTGACAGATTTGAGTACTTAAGCAGAAAAAACCAAATGCACAGGTACAGAATACGCAGTACCTGGCTCAACAGTAGTAACTGTGAAAGGAATCTAGGTTTCCTATGACCCAGCAGCATATTGCAGCTATCAAAAAAAGCTAATACAATCCTAGGCTGCATGAACAGAAGGATGGCATCTAGATCAATAAAAGTGATCATATCACTTTATATCTCACTAGTGAGGCCACAGTTGGAATACTGTATCCAGCTCTGGTTGTCATGACACAAAAATGATACTGATGCCCTAGAACAGGGGTAGGCAATCTTGGCTCTTTTATGACTCGTGGACTTCAACTCCCAGAATTCCTGAGCCAGCATGGTTCAGCCTGGAAACCTCTCCCTTTCTCCTCAGCATGGCTAGCTCAGGAATTCTGGGAGTTGAAGTCCACGAGTCATAAAAGATACAAGGTTGCCTACCCCTGCCCTAGAAAATGTGCAAAAAAGAGCAACAAAGATGGGGGTTTGGAGGCTAAATCATATGATTAATGGTTAAGGAGGATAGATATGTCTGTCCTATTGAAGAGAAGGCTTAGGGTGACATGAGTACTTCAGGAGTTTTCACAGAGTGGATCAACTTATTCTCCAAAGCACCAGAGCACAGGACAAGAAATAATGGGTGGAAGCTTGTTAAAGAAAGATCCAACTTAGAAGTAAGGAGAAATTTCCTAACGCTGAGAATAATTAGTTAGTGGAACAACTTGCTTCCCAGAGTTGTGGATGTTCCATTGCTGAAGATTTTCTTAAATAGATTGGACAACCATTTGACTGGGATGGTATAAGGCAGGGGTTCTCAACCTTGGCAACTTTAAGACTTATGGACTTCAACTCCCAGAATTCCTTAGCCAGCAAAGCTGGCTGAGGAATTCTGGGAGTTGAAGTCTACAAGTCTTAAAGTTGCCATGTTTGAGAACCCCTGGTATAAGGTCTCCTGCATTGGACTGGAGTAGAAGACCTCTGAGGTCCTTTCTATCTCTATGAACTATGTACTATAAATCTCTCCCCCAATCCAAATGAATATAGAAAGGTACACTGTCAAATTAGAGCCTCAAGCCATCCAGCTCAGTACTGTAGCTAGAGACAGCAAGGATGAAATTTGGGACTGCAGATTTCAGTTATATAAATATGGATTTCTGGGGGGAAATGTGAGAAGCAAATATAATATTGTGTTTTAATCTAAGAGAATTTTTTTTAATAAAATGATGTGATGTTGGTATATGACAGTTAAGCTGTAAAAATTTATAAAGTATTATCCAAATAGTATTGAAAGAATGGAAAGGAAGAGGGGACTTTTTATTATACATGTGAAAAAGTAAAGAAATTCTGGGTGCAAGCCCATACACTGATGCAAATGATATTGCAATGAAACCAAAATTGTTTCTATTGCAGTGGTTCTCAACCTTTCTAATGCCGCGACCCCATAATACAGTTCCCCATGTTGTGGTGACCCCCAACCACTTATACATCACTGGGTGCTAGGGGCGTGGCCAAAGAAAAGGGGGAAAAAATGGTGGACAGCCTTGTCTGGCGACCCCCGTGAAATGGTCGTTCGACCCCAAATGGGGTCCCGACCCACAGGTTGAGAACCACTGTTCTATTGGGTCTTATGGACATGGAATTAGAAAAGAGAGATGAAAAAATAATTCTATATATGGTAACTGTGGCATGGTTGCTGTATGCATAAAGATGTAAGAATAATAAAATACAGATAGGGCAAGATTGGATTATAAAATCGACTGAACTTGTGGAAATGACATAGATGACCAAATGACAAAGACTTTTTTTGAAAGTCTGGAAATTTTATACAGACTTTTTGTTGAAAGAAGAAAAGACTGAATCGATTATTTAGGATTTGGAGATTAAACAGGTTAAAAGCGATGAGAAAGGGAAAGGAATTATAAAGTTAAGCAGAAGGAAGAAAGGGATGAACGGAAAGATTACAATGATAACTAGTTGATGGAAAGAAGTGTGGAAGTCTTAATTCTGCATATTTATTTTTCACACAATTTATTATATTTTAAATTTCAAATAATAAATACATAAATATATAAGGTAGCAAGGATGAAATCTGGGGCTCCTGCACAAAAAATATTTGTGCCCTGGGCCTATTTCATTGTTCTTGAGGACCGGTGCCATTTTATTCTCACAGTAACACTATACTATAAGACATGATCCATGTTATTTCTTGAAAGACCGTGGGATAGATATAGGAATATTCACTTTGCTGTTTGTGTCTGAGAAAGAATAAAGTAATCATTACCCAAGTTTGAGAAATCATTCTAATCTTGTCTGCCACTGGGAAACGGCTCATAAGAAATCCTTGTTGTTTGAAAGTCAGAGGGATGTTCTCAACAGCCCTGAGCCTGTGCTTTTTGAATGAGAAGATTTGGCAGAACATCAATCACTTTCATTGTACCTAAAAAGAAACAAGTTATGACTCCTGAGCTGTCGATTCGATTTATCCAATAGCTTTGCTGCTGTTTTTAAAAATAACAGGTAAATGCAACCATTGGTTGTAATTAACTTGTTTATGCCTTTACATCTGCTGACATACATTGAGAATTTATCTTCTGGAACTTGTCTCCTCTTGAATCCGCATTCCCTATGAGTTTTTCAAACAGTAAACTGAATGTCATTTCCTTCCATGTCAGAACACACACACACACACACACACACACACATCTACTGAAAGAAAAACAGCTTTAAATACAGAGAATGTGCAGTTTTGAAGTATTGTATAGGCTTAATTCTTTGCTACTACATGAGATATTGATATGATCTTTTATTGTTTTGGAAATAAACATCAGGGGAATAATGTTTAAAAATGAGGAAGGCTTTGTCTGCAAGGACAACACTGGTATTAGTTCTTTGACTATCTGATCATTTCCTTACTCGGTGGAGACTCATAATTCCTACTTGTTTAACAGTCTGGATCTTCTGAAAAGCTGACTCAAGTGAATAAGCATCTATTCTCTTTCTTATCGACTTATACTTGTCAGCAAGACACTAAATTGTGTCTCTAGGATAGGTTTGAGCCCCCCCCCACCAAACCCCAAATAATGCAACATTTAACAATTTAATTTAGCTTCCTGTACAGGTGGTCCTTGACAACTGAGCTCAAAATTTATGTTGCTAAGTGAGACATTTGTTAAGTGAGTTTTGTCTGATTTTACGACCTTCCTTGCCACAGTTGCTAAGTGAATCACTGCAGTTGTTAATGAATCGGGCTTCCCCATTGACTTTGCTTATCAGAAGTTCACAAAAGGGAATTATATGAGCCTGGGACACCGCAACCGTCATAAATATGAGCCAGTTGCCAAGCATCTGAATTTTGACCATGCTGCAACGGTCATAAGTGTGAAAAACGGTTATAAGTTACTTTTTTCAATGCTGTTATAACTTTGAACGGTCACTAAACAAATAATGGTAAGTCAAGGACTACCTGTATACAGTTATGTGATTTCTATATAAGAATCCCACTGACAGGAAAAGTATGTTTATTGTTATTTTTGGCCTGTGGTTGGCTCTGTTTTCACCTTTTGATCTGGACCATCAAGGGCTTTCATGCGCCCAACTTGACAGCTTATATAGATTTTTCCATTTAATTATCCAAATCAGTATCATAGGGTGTGCTAAGGACAGTATCAATAAAGGAGAATTTTTGTAGCTCGGGGTTGAACTGAGGGGCCTTTGGTGCTGTCTGGGACAATATTTGACCTGGAATCAGCCAGAGAGAGGGAGTTTCTCCAAGCACCATCTAGACCAGGGTTAGGCAACCTTGGCTCTTTTATGACTCGTGGATTTCAACTCCCAGAATTCCTGAGCTAGCCATGCTGAGGGGAAAGGGAAAGGTTTCCAAGCTGAGCCATGCTGGCTCAGGAATTCTGGGAGTTGAAGTCCACGAGTCATAAAAGAGCCAAGGTTGCCTACCTCTGGTCTAGCATATTTATCCGTGATAGCAGAAGAAAATTATTCCAAATAGTTTCAAGTGTATTTGCCCCTCCCCCCCCCGGCACACTAGCAGCCAATGTCTCTATCCAAATCAGAGGAAGCGCGTTCATCACTCAGTACAGCTAGCAAAAATGTAATCTGACATTTATTTATTAAACATCAACAAACATTAATTGGTGAAACAGGGAGAAGCAGAAACAACAGACAAAAATTTGTGTTATCTGTATTGGTATATCAAAAGGGAAAGAACTTTCTAGAGCTGCTGGAAAAAATACTAGAGATATTTAGCAGAGTTATTTGGCATGGAGAGAGCCCAAAGGGCATTGTCTTTGGTCATTCCAGCCTTAACCTTTTTGAGGACTTAATGGCAGCAGAAAAGAGATAGAAGTAGGAAAAAGGTAACCCTTCTGCTGGTCTGCACTATTAAAGAAGCAGTTTGGTGGGTGGGGATGATGAATCCAACAGGAAATAGGTCCCCCATTTTACAAAGCAACAAGTCAGACCTCAGTGTGATCAGCTGGAGAGTTTGACCAGACATCTCTAAGGAGGATCCTAAGTTATCTAGCAGGATAGGTGGATAAGGAACCACAGGCAGATACTGTGTCACCACAGCTTCACTCAGAAATGGGCACTGAGCAAACTACTGGCAAATAAGACAAGAGTTGTCACCCAGGCAACAGAGTGCTTGGAGGTGAGGTGTGGTAAGTTGAGGAAGAACTGGGCCTTGCAAAGGAGGCAGAGCTCCAGAGGTCCTTGCAGCCATCCTGGTGCTCATTTCTGGCCCTTGGGGAGATTCAGGCTTGCTTTTGCAGCTGATGTGGAGGAAAAAAAAAAGGTAGTCCTCAACTTACGACCATAACAGAGTCCAGAATTTAGATTGCTAAGTGAGAAATTTGCTAAGTGCGTTTTGCCCCATTTTACTATTTTTCTTGCCACCTTTGTTAAGTGAATCACTGCAGTTGTTAAATTAGTAACATGGTTGTCAGAAGGTCGCAAAGGGAATCACATGACCCCCTTAGATACTGCAACTGTCATAAATATGAACCAGTTGACAAGCCTCCAAATGTAAATCACATGACCAAGGGATGCTGCAGTGATCACAACTGTGAAAAACGGTCATAAATCACTTTTTTCAGTGCCGTTGTAATTTCAAACAGTCACTAAATGAACTGTTGTAAGACGAGGACTACCTGAAGTCATATGACTCTGCTTTTCCCTCTTTCTCATCTGCCTCAATTGCCAAAACCTGGGAGGCCCAGCACTTAACTATTGGAGCTCCAAAGATTTGTCTAGATGAGTCTACTCTAGAACATTCTACTTCCACCAATGGATTCTTGGGAACTGACTGGTACCAATTAGATTTTCCTTGTGTTACCTGTTGGATATTTTATTTCAGTTATAGAATCTACTGATGATCTATGAAGAGACAGTATTTGTTTCTCCCTGTGACCTAGGATATTGTTAACATTTTTCTTGTTCCTCAGCAAACAGACTGGTTAATTCCCAAGAAAGATTGAGATTTAATTGATTCCAATATCTAGAATTCTGCAAAGTTGCTTCATACAAAGTCAGGCTGTCCACCAGTGCCATTCTTAACAATTCTGATTAAAATATTCAGAACACATTTTTCATTATTTTTTAATATGAAGTAGAAAGCGTAGCAATATAAATGAATATAAAACCGGAACCATTGCAACTTCTGTTCCCTATGAGTTGATCAAAATACATTTATAATTTGAATGAGTCATCGGGCATTTTTCTTGCATGGAGATTAAGGGATCAATTATTCAGTTGGTTAATTGGTTAAGAACTTAGTCATTTCACTAATGCATATTCAGCCCATTTGTCAATAAATCTTATAAACATTTAAAAACATAAAAGGAAAGAAAGATCTGAAGATGGAACTGAGCAGGTGATTATAACATTGCACATAAAATGTATGTGGGATGTAGGCAAAGCAAATGTGTGTGTGTGTGTGTGTGTGTGGGTGGGTGTGTGGGTGTGTACTGTTCTCTGGTCCTCTGGTAATTCCCCAGTGCTCCAGGATACTGAGTGTATTGCTGTACTAAAATCTCCATTATAGGCAATGGAATAAAAACATATGGACTCATCTCAACGGCTCTGCCACTGAATGAGCAGCATGTAGCAAATTTATTAAAAATAATTCTATCTGTAGTTCAAAGTTTTTTCTGGAATTTCCTATTTGTTTAAAATTTTACTGCAATATATTTTATTTACAGAAACATAAGTAAATGGAAAATGTATGCATATAATACTCAAAGGCTTGTGAAGATGGCATATGTATAATTTACAGCCTAATTATATGCAACTTTATGCAGAAGCAGGTTTTGTGATTCCAGTGGGATTAGCAAGCATTAAAGATTCATTTAACATTATTTATCAATTTATCACACATAGTTTGTCTTTTATCAGTTCTGCTTCTTTAATTTACTTATAGTACAATTGCAGTAGCATTCCTATAATAATTTTTAACTCTAGATTTTAGGAATAATGGGATTATTTTAACCATAGAGGCAGTCTCTCTCTGTGTGTGTATGTATATGTATATGTACATGTACTGTTTTTATGAAAATAATTATCAGAATAATGTATTTTCATATTATAACTCAAAATGGAATATCTGATGAAAGAAAACAATTTTAATTAGACTTGAGCACATTATTCACAAATTGCTTTATCCAAGCATACAAACTACAATGCAATCATGTATATTTAGAAAAATCACCGTCAAGTTCAATGAAGCTTACTCTCAGGAAATTGAACCTAGAATGTCAGGGGGTTTTTTTGCTTTAAGAATATGTCACCAGAAAGCAAAGAAGGAAAGTAACATTTCCTGAACCAAAGTATATGTGTAGCTTTGGGCATAGCCTGATCAGATACAATTAACTTAGGTACATGTTTATTAGGCTATGATGACTGATCAATTGATTGACTCTAATCTTCTGTTCTGCATAAAGAACACATTGTATGCTCAGAAGCTATAGAGATACCATGTCGGAAAAATAGTACAGGATGTGTGGTGGTGTATTATAGTTAAATTTGAAATCGGATTCCTATTTTTTACATACTTGTGTTTTTCTAGGTCACTGCGTCACGTGACGTGTCGTGATGTATCGTGACTTTTTTGCATTGCCAGAGCTGGGGTAGGCGTGGCCTCCGTATGATGCAACCGGCCCATGGGCCAGCAGACTGACACCCCAGCTCTAGGTTAACAACAATACAATTGCAGTGCATCCAGGCAACAAATCAGGAAGTTCCAGACTTGATGTTCATTTCTGTCTCCTATATATAGCTATTTGATTCCAACAAGCACTTTTAGCCTGTCTCTGTCTTGAATTGTAGCTAGAACGTTAGTCATTGTGACTTGGCTTTCTTAATACACAGGTATGTGTAGTAGAATTATGTTATATATATCCTTAAAATAGCTAGAAAAATATATGTACTGTAAAAAAGCTCAAAGGTTGCTTAAAATACTTTAAAATACTTTTTTATTATGGTAGCCAACAAAATCCATGCATTAAGGAGCAGATGAGGTTATTTGGCTGAATTTGCCTGCCTTCTCTACTGTTTTGGATTTTAGGAGTAGATGTTCCTAATGGGGCCAACAGAGTAAGATCCCTTCTATTGCAGAAGTAGCTACTGTATGTACAGCTTCTTTCACCTCTGTCTCCTAATTTTCTTTATTGCAAGAATGTATATACAAATTGCCATGGATGTTATTGAGAAGCCAGAAATTTAGCAGTTTAGATGGCAAATAATATTAGCAGCCATAAACTGTGAAAAATTGTCACAAGATGAGAATCATTCCTATTAAAAGCTAATTGGAAGAATGAGCAGCAGCAGGACTCACCCTGAAGTGGAGAGAGACCAGCATGATCCAAAACTTTGGCCATAAAGGGACTTTAGAATAAGTGGGATAAGAGATATAAGTAATATAGTATTTTTTGATAAGATACAAAATGTAAAAATATTAGGATGCTGTAAATGAAAGAAAAGTTTGAACTTTAAAGACAAATTAAGTTTGAAAAGATTTAGGATTAAGGAATGATTGAAATATTCAGGAGAAATTAGGCTTAATAAGAACTCTGAAAAAAAGGATATAATTTTTACAATAGAAGTGAAATATAAATTGGCTAGTAAGATGTGATGGATAGATGTCATGATAGATAAACAGTATAGCATCTCTATAATATATGAAATATGAAAATACTGGGATGATATATTTAAATGGAAAATTTGGATATTTAGATGTTAAATACTGGGAAAAATATGATTGACAAGAATTGTTTGAATATGATGGAGAAATTGAGCTTAAACAAGACTTATGAAAATAAGGTATACAGTGAATCAATAAGATGACTCTTACGAAAATAACATAAGCTAATAAGAAAAAAAGCTATATATGGACGCTACTATTGTTAGTATAAATATAGAAGAAAATGTTTTTATTTAATCATTTAAATATGGAAAATATCAAATATTAGAAATTATATTTGTTTAATGTTGTAGAAGGAGAATACTACTGGGTGAAGAGAAGATCAAGGAAATATATTATTAATTGATATACTAATTATGGAAATATAAAAATTAATTAATATTGATTGTTTATTAACTATTATTAATTATATATTCTTTTCTAAAAAAATTATGAACCAAGACAACATGCTGTACACCAGGCACTAAGGTTGTTATTGTAAAAAAAACAATAAAACTTTTACCCCCCAAAAAAAGTCTAAGTGCTATTGCTATTTTGATATCATCATGTTTTGTTGAGGATACGTGGAAAAGGAAAAAGATGAACTTGTTCTTTAAATCCCAGACAGACTATTTTGTCTTGGAGGAAGGCATGACTAAGGGATGGTATTGTGCTGCTCCACTACACACACACTCGGCAAGAGTTCTACAGGTGTTTATTCAACCCCCAACAGGTCCTTGGAAAGCACCCTTGTTGCACAGGTCTGGATTCCAAGCAAGAGTCACTGGGTAACCAAGTCCAATGGACACACAGGAAGTCCAGGATATCAGGCTAGGAGTCAAACAGGCCAGGATACAAGGCACGAGCACACAAGGCACGTAACTGGGCATGTTGGTCTAGCAACACTCAAGTCCTCAGGGCAAAGTAGGCAATGCCAGTGCAGCCCATCATGAGACCCAATGTTGCCTCTTCATGAATAGTCTAGCTGACCAGTGTTGTGCCTATTTCCTCTCTGCTTTAAGGGCCCTTGGATCAGGAGGCGGTGTGGACTCCACCTCCTCCTCATTGCTAATGGGTGGCAGCTGCTCCCAGTCCTTGCCTGGAGTCTCCTGGCCAACTTGCTACATCTGTGGCTCGCCTCCCTCAGCCTCAGCCTTTCCCTTGTCTGATCGACCCAGCTAAGGCTGCTCCATCAGGCTACCATTCTCAGAGCCCCAATCCTGGCTCCGCGCTTTCCTTACCCTTCTCCTCTGACCTTGCATCTGAAGAATGGTCCAGGGGCAGATCCATGATAGGTATTAAAAATGAGTATTAGAGAGCAAAGAGTTACTGCAACATTTGGTTGCAGATCTTCCTTGTAAGAATTCAGTGAGCATTCCATGTCCCATCCAGCAATAAGAATTCCCTCCATCACTAGAACAGACAACTTCATCAGCAGGTAGTACATTAAACAACTTATTACCCTGCAAAAAATTACTGCTAATATTATTTTCATTCCTTATCTTGGAAAATAAAGTATTGGGAAAGTGCAGCTTTCTCAGAAAGGGCAATGTTCCTGCAGCCTGTATTCACATGTGCATCAAAAATTGCCTCTGGGCATTATTTCCACTTCAAGCATCTGTAACAGATTCAATAAGTGGATTATATGCATTATCACTCTGTGGTTAAATGTCTGTACTTGCTGAATGCCAGATCATTTAGACACCTGTATAATTTCATTAAAAGGGATCACTCGGTATAGTTTTACAAAGAGAGGGGAAATAATCCCCCCCCCATTATAAATTATTTGAACAGGTATTGCTGAGATGTTTCTCAAATATGCACTCGGCGGTATATCTGTAATTGTGTCATTATAGGCAATTATATTCTGGGACATGTTCCCATTTTTGTTTTGTTTTGCTTTTTAAGTAAAAAAAGGAAGCCCCAAATCAGTTTTGTGAAAAGGCCTCAATGATCTATGTACAGTTTAGAGAGGCTCAGCAAACAGTTGCCCCCACCCCAATATTTAATGTGTATTTGCTAGGCCAGACATGTCAAACACAAGGCCCGGGTGCCAGATGCGGCCTGCGAAGTGGTTTCATGTGGCCCGCAAAGCCATCCTGGAAACAGTGAGGGAATGGCCCCCGCTGCCTTAGCCCTGGCCCTGGCTGCGTTTCTTGCCTGTTTTTCTCTTCCCTCATCTCAAATATTTTCCCACCACTCTGTACTTAGGAAGGAAGAAAGGAAAGAAGGAAAGGAGAGAGAAGGTCTGAGGGAAGTCCTGCCTTAATCCAGTCCTGCTGCCCTTTTGCCATCCCCTTGCCCCCTCCTCCTGGCCTATCCTGGGGGTCTCCCATCCTATTGCTATGGAAGCTTTGGATACAAAGCCAGGTCTCCTCCCATGGAGAAGGAATGGGCCTCCCTCTGACTTTGCCCTTGTACCCATCATGAGCAACCTGGCTAAGGAGAGAAAGCACAGCAGCAGCAACCTTGAGGAGGAGGTAAGTGCAGCTGGGCACCCCCTTGGGGGAAGTGGGACTGGACTTGGTGCCGCGGGTGCTCAAGGGCCAGGCTGCGCATTTGACCTCTGCTGACCAGGGCTTCGGGCAGCCTGCACCACCACCACCCCCATGGCCTGAGAGGAACCGTAAGGCTCCTCCAGTGGACCATGCCTTGGCACTTGCCCTGGTCCCACCCCCTTCTGTCAGAGACCCTCAGATTTGTCCCACTCCTGCCCAGGCCCCCACAGGCCCCCTTGACACGATGTAGAGCTGGCCATGCCCACCCAATAGGCCACACCCACTGGCCATGCCCACCCAATAGGCTGCGCCCACCCTAGCCACACCCACCCGCTCCCCCCAAAGGCAACCGCAATGCTGATGCGGCCCTCAATGAAATTGAGTTTGACACCCCTGTGCTAGGCGGTTTTTAGACAGAAGGAACTGCTGTTTTCACAAAACAGGTTGAAAGCTTTAAGAGTAGAGCAGTTTTTCTCAACTGTGGCGGCTTAAAGATGGGTGGATTTCAACTTCTAAAGCCTGGCTGGGGAATTCTGGGAGTTGAAGTCCATCCATTTTAAAGCTGCTATAGTTGAGAAAGACTAGGATAGAGAGGATAGCTTGACAGAAAGAAGAAAGCTCTGTCCCCAAAGCAGCAAACAGATGAATGTGGTTTAAGCCCATGTGAAGATAGAAATTTATGAAAATCCTCAAGGGGTTTCCCTCCCTAATAAGGAGAGATGGGAAGCATATTCAAATGTGCAAGTTTCTGTTGCTATAGCTATTCTAATAAAAGTAGCTTTAGGCCAATGCAGCCTTTGTTTCTTGATCTTTTTCTACCTTTTAGGGCAGTGGTTCTCAACCTGTGGGTCAGGACCCCATTTGGGGCCGAACGACCATTTCACGGGGGGTCACCAAACAACGCAGTCCGCCATTTTTCCCCCTTTTCCTTAGCTGTGCTACTCCCTTTTATTCTATTGGCTTTTGAAAGCCAATAGAATAGACTCTCTTGAATAGAGTCTAATTCTATTGGCTTTCAAAAGCCAATAGGAATTGTCCAGGCTGTCTCTGTCCTGCTGAGCCCGCCAAAAGTACCATTCTGCAAACGGGCTGCAAGTTGTCTGCAGCGAAGGCGAGCTGTCTGGAAGTTTCCACCCCTCCCTGCTGAGCAACTACTAAAAATGTAAGTAAAAGAGGGCCAGGGGTGGGAGGTGGGAGGCCGGCAGGCGCAGGGAGGGTTGCTGGCGTGCATGGGGCCCGGGGGGTGCCTTACATCCATTGGGCTGGGCCAGCTGGTGGTCGGCCTGCGCCATCTCTGCCGCTTGCCAGCTACGCCTCGGCCAGTGCAGGGGGCGGCACCACACATGCGCAGCGCTCCCGGGCAGGGAAAGTCCTCGACTTACGAATGGTTGGGTAGTCCTCAACTTACGACTGGTTGGGGTCGCGTCATTAAAAAGGTTGAGAACCACTGTTTTAGGGCTAATTTAATACACTTTTCTTTTTCTTTTATTCCATTGGTAATCAGAAGAGTGGCTTTTTACTTGCTATGATAAATAGCTTTTTACTTGCTAGGGTAAATATTCTCAGAGGACTTGGTAACTATGCCTTCTTGTGACTCCAAATTGGCAGAGTTTACAGCACATTGGCACCAACAACTTTTAAAGAAGAGCAAATGTGCAGTCAGTTTGTGTCCCGCAGTTCATCGTTCTGCCACTAGATAGAAGCAGAACTTCTTAGAAAACGGCTTCAGTGGCTGAAAAGCCTGATGAAATTAGTATAGATAGAATGTTTGTGCACATTGATAGCTGCAAGGATAGAAATACTAGATGTCTGCAAGTCCACTTATGTGGGAGTATGTCCTCCATAAATCAGTGAAACTTACTTATCTACTGTCTCACTGCTTATCTCATTAGTTAATCAATTTGTTAACAAGAGAACATTAACAAAGGCTATATATCATGCTAGTTGTCTCTTCTGCATCTAGAACAGTTAAAGAAAAGGGTGCATTGATTTAGTTTTCAGACAGACATATACTACGGGAAAAGCAATTAACTAGAAGTCAGAATTTGTCTGGTGTGATGTGCAATGTGCCTCATTCTCTGGCTGGTGTCCCAGGTGGGTTGAATTACAACTCTCACTACTGCAATCCAGACCGTCCACACAGCTGCCGGGAATATTTCATTGAACAAAAAGGTTCAAACCAAATAAATTGAATAAAAATGAATAGCCATACTGGCTGGGGATAACTTGAACTACTGCCCAGTATTTTCTAGAGCAGAGACCCCCAACCTTTTGGGCACCCAGGGACCAGTTCCCTGGAGAGAGGTTTTTCCATGGACCGGAGAGGGTGTGGTTTTGCATGCTGCCTGCATCCCGAGGATGGGGCTTCACTGTTTTACGCTGCCCAGTTTCTGGCATGCTGCAGACTGGGGCCAATCCACGGACCAGGGGTTGGGGGCCCCTGTTCTAGAGATTATCAGATAGGGAAATCAATCAAAATAGAGCTGGAAGAGACCTTAGAGGTCTTCTAGCCCAACCCCTGCTCAGGCAGGAAACCCTACACCATTTCGGACAAATGGCTGTCCAGTCTCTTCTTAAAAACTTCCAGTGTTGGAGCATTTACTGCTTCTGGAGGCAGGCTGTTCCACAGATTAATTGTCCTCACTGTTAGGAAGTTTCTCCTTAATTCCAGGTTGCTTCTCTCCTTGATTAGTTTCCATCCATTGTTTTTCATCCTGCCCTCTGATGCTTTGGAAAATAGGTTGAACCCCTCCTCTTTATGGCAGCCCCTCAAATACTGCTATCATGTCACCCTGTCCTTCTTTTCTCTAGACTAGCCATACCCAATTCCTGCAACTGTTCTTCATGTTTTTGTCTCCAAGCCTCCAGGAAAAGTTAAGATAACTTTTTATTCCTAAACAGTAGGGCACTAAAACTAGAGATATTATTTAGTTGCTTTTCTTCAGTTGTATAGATAGATCCACTGCAACTCATAGATGAAATTTATAAGATTGCTTTGTGAGTTTTTTTTATTTTTCTGCTTTTCAGTGATTAACTGACTCAGCCAAGATGTAGGCGTAACATTTTTCTATTAGCTAAATAGAAATATTTCTGTATCCAAGCAATGCACCTCATCTGCATGCATGGCGGAACAATATTAGCTTTTTATTTCAGGTGCAAAAATATTCAAGAATTAGTTGGCATTGTGTGAGTTAGCAACAGGAATTGACATGATCTAAGATATGCCTTCCCAGGCAACAGTCAAGAGTCTGGCAGCACCTTCCCAGAATAACACATTTTATTAAAAGTAGCCATCTTGAAAAAAAAAACAACTTTGCCAGCATAACTGAGTAAGAGATTGTTGACACAAATACATCAAGCCATTTTGAGCTATCTGCCACGTTCCACAAATACAATGGATTTGTGAAACAAGTTAATACATTAACAAGTTGAGGGAAGAATCCACAGAAAGAAATATTTTGGGGAATATTAAAAAAGCAGAATATATTTCTCCAAAGGAATAATGGAGAAGATCTTTTAAAAAGGCAGAAAGTTCTCTCTCTCCCCCCAGCTAGAAAACTCAGCAGAAACCAGCTTTTAGAAATGCAGATGTAATAATCCATTCAAGAAGGTTGGAGCCAGGAAGCTAGAAGCTGATGAGATTAGGAAGACAAAGACTCTTAAAATCTACATACCCCACTCAAAATCTAAGGACAGGAAACATAATAGGATTAACCCAGCAATATCAAAAGGGCACATTCAGACTCAGGTCAAAGTACATGACACAGAAAATACAAAGCCTCAAACAGGAACAGGAAATAACCTCAAAAGCCCCAGAAGGTATAAAAACCCACCACTCCCAGCAACATGTAGGGCATTAAAACTAGACCATGTTTCTGTCTGGCTCTGCTCTTCAATAAACTACAACCTTCCTTGTAAAGCAGTCTCCATTTTGTTTATTCCCAGCTTGGACAGGACCCTGATGAAGATTTTTCTTTCAACAAAGTGTTAATAAGATATTTGTAGTGGGTCTCACATGTAACTTGCTTTCCCATATGTCCTCTGCACGTCTCATTACAGATTAAATCCTACCTTATTTTAGCCACACTTTTGCAGCTGATGAAGTAAGTGCAGCTGAGAAAAGCTTGTTCCTTTCAACAGTATTCTTAGTCTGACTGCATGCCTGCTAGGGCATTCTGGGAATTGAAATCCACGCATCTTAAAGTTGCCAAGAAACACTGTCATAAACTAACCTGGTTGTTCCTATAGTGTTACCCAAACAAAGGCAATAATAAATACATCATTATGCAAATCCTTATGAGTCTTTTCCAGAAAACCTAAAGATCAGTTCTCTTTCCATCAGACTTCACCCTGAATATTGTTCCAATGGTTGCATAACGTCCAGAAGAATTTTGGCAGTGGAAATATCAGAGCCACATAGAGCAAAAAGTGGAAGCCAAAACCAGACTTGTTACTTTTAGACAAATTGTGTTCCAATAGATTCCATTTAAAAAAAATAAAGAAATCAATGAAAAAATAGTGTATCTACTAGTATGGTCAAGAAATGCACAGCCTTGCTATCTATCATAATTCAACATTGCTATATCTATTAGGGTTAATATTAATATCTTATCTTCAGCTTCATACCCATAGGGATAATGGAGAAATGCAGAGGAATCTTATGGCAGAAATAGATTTGGAGAAAATTTTAAATATTTCTTTTGGTCTATAAAATTAGAGAAACTGCATGGAAATCTGCTGAAGGTCTCACCTTTCTGTCTCTTTCTCCTATTGTCTCTCCATCTCTAAAGGTAAAACAATATTGAATGGCATTTTAGCCTAGTCTGGCCTTAAAGATCACTTAGACTGCCTGTTTTAGGAATGTGTACAACACATTAATTTTTTATTGCTCCAGGGGATAAGACCTGAACTAACATGGATAAGAGGACAGAAGATTTTGATTTTCCTGTTGTAAAAGCTGTTAATTCACTTAACATGCTTGGCTCAGAAGGTGTTGGATTATTTGTGATTGGTAGGTCACTTTGTGGTATGACTAGGATACGTTATTGCAAGATAACTAACTACTTATAGGATATACTGAAAATGGAACATTTGAGATATCTTGCAATTCCTAATTTTGCAAAAAGTGTCAAGAGCTGGAATTCTTCCCTTCAGATGTGGTCTCCTATTGACTAAAAACAGAGGCTGTAGATCAGGCATATCAAACTCGTGACATCACACAACTTTCCCCCCATTGCCAGCAATGGGGTGGGCATGGTTTGACATGCCTGCCATAGATCATCTGCGAAGATAGGGCGCCTTAAGGCAGAAGGTTGTGAATTATGATTCAAGAACAACCCTGTCTCTCAGATGGCTATTATGTGAGAGTACAAAATGCCCAGAATGGAGAAAAAAAGAAGTGCAAAATCTCCCTAATGAATTGCTAATGTGGTTAAATCCGCTGCACAATAGATGGCATTTTAATGCAAATTTCATCCCTTGAGCGCTATTGCTGATCTTTGTCTTTTCGGTGGAAAACTTCTCTGCCCAGATGTGAAGTGATCCAGTTACAATCTCCTTGCCTGGCCTTCTGCCCAGGATAATGTTCAACGCTAGATCTTTAAGGATTTCCTCCCTGTTAAGGTCCTTGCACTTCCCTTCCCACTCCAGTTTACTGGCTATGAAAAAGAAAAGTTTCTTTCTCATTAAACTTTCTCCGTTTCCCAGGGGTACAAACTGAAAAGCACCAGAACAATGGGGGAGGGGAAGGAACCACACAACACTGTAGGTTTGGTGCCAACATTAATATTGACTCAGAGTTCCTGTTGTGAAAGGCCCTGATAGAAGCAGAAATGTAACAATAGATTGTAGCTCCAATGGGTTTCCATTCCCAGTTACTTCACCTCTGGCAACAAAGTAAAAAAAAAAAAAAAAAAGAGAGAGAGAAGGATTAAAGAACCAATTATTTGTTACGAATTTCTTTTCTTCCAAGTCCTTCTGTTGAGTGTCTGACTTTAGCATGATACTAGTTCTGCAGCTGTCCTGGATATTTATTTCTGTATGGGTCATGCATGGGTTACAGAAATGGGATTATTGGCCATGAGAGGTGAAGTAATGGGTAGGGGACAACAAACACCAGCTCGTAGAAGTATGGTTACTCACTGGATCATAGAATGCAAGTATTGGAAGGGGTCGTTGGAGATCATCAAATCCTGATTCCTACCCAAGGCAAGAATCCATCATTTCATGCATTGTGAGCAAAAGAAAAGTAGCAGTGTGACCCACGGAAGAAAACAGGTTCTTGTGAACCACTATAATTACAGTCAGGAAATCTCTGCAGACTTGGAGCCAGAATGAAACAAGCTTTTGTCTGCAATAAATTCTTTGCAAATGTCTTAAATCAGGAGGAAACTTCCATGCTTCCGTTGATAAGAAAGGATTATTTTTTTCAACTGAAGCTATTTTGATGCTCCTAGTGCTTAAAATGTTTCCTATGTGGGTTCTTTTATGTAATCAGTAATTAATAATCATGATGAATTGGCAGGGGACGACTACCATAAGGCTGTTATTATCTTGGTGAAGTATGTGCTGAGCAACCACCGTATGAACCAGCATGGTAATTCCTACCTTTTAGAATCTGTAATGCATTGGCCGTCATGGCAACCATATGAAACAGGTTGCTGAATTGATGTTGGTAACTTGCCAAAGGATTTTTTTATTTCTGATACGGATTTGAATCAAGGCTGCAATAGCTTTCTTTCATTATGAATTTGATATTTGGTATTAGATTCGTATTAAATTTAAGACTCATATTGTTGTAGGCACAGAGTTAGTTTTATTGCAACTACATTTCATTTTCAATTTCTCCTTCCTAGGAAAGCAGACTCTAGCGCAGTGGTGGCGAACCTATGGCACGCATGCCAGAGGCGGCACTCAGAGCCCTCTCTGTGGGCATGCGCGCCATGCCCTGGAGATGGCAACCTCTTCAACCAGCCGCTTGCTAACTCCCCGAGGTCCCATGTAGCAAGATGCATCCCAGCACGGCTGGTTTCCTTACCCCCGTCCCATCCTGGCCTCACATGCTCTCCTTTTCATGGGCACGACCCACTGCATCGCCTTCTCAGCTGTCAACCGGCCATCCAGCTTAGAGGCGGCTTCTCTGAACTGCTGGCAGTGGGCTGCGGAGCCCCAGAGTGCTCCGGTCGAGGGGCCAGCAGGCTGTGGCTGCTGATGGACACTATCGGCCCCCATGTGCTCACTGGCCTCTGTGTGCGAGGCCCGATAGTGTCAGGCAGCAGCCGCCCCAGCCCCTGCCTCACCTTGCCTTGTGACACTGGCACCCCTGCTCTGCCTCACTTCACCTTGCCTCACCTCACCCTGCAGGATGAGCCTCCTGCCCACTGCCCCACCTGCCAGAGACCACCTGGATCTTCCCCAACCCTGCCCGGCCCCCACAGGCGTTCCTCCCCACGAGCAACATTTATTTATTTATTTATGAGACTTATATACCGCTTTAAGTGCAAGCACTCTCTAAGCGGTGTACACCAGTAAGCAATGTATATATATATTTACATTGCCCCCAACAATCTGGGTCCTCATTTTACCTACCCCGGAAGGATGGAAGGCTGAGTCAACCTTGAGCCGGTGAGATTTGAACCGCTGACCTGCTGAACACAGTCAGCTAAAGTGGCCTGCAGTACTGCACTCTAACTGCTGCACCACCTCGGCTCATCTAGGTGACCATGCCCACCTTGGCCACGCCCACCCAGTCTGCCATGATCACCACAGCCACGTCCACCGGACCATGCCCACCTGCCACTCAGCGATAAATAAATGGGTTTTGGGTTGCAATTTGGGTACTCGGTCTCTAAAAGGTTCGCCATCACTGCTCTAGCACTAGCTAAACATTTATATTTGGAAGAATCAACTATAGTATGAGAAATTCCCAATGGCAGGTTTTTTCAGCCTTTGGCCATGCAAAATGTGTGGGAAATGCAACTCCGGCTGGCAATTCTGAAAAGCTTAACCTCAACACTTATTGGGGACAATAACAGATGGTGGCACACTCTGTTAAGACAGAGTTTGTTTAACTATGGTTTACTGAAAACAAAGCACAATTGGTTGCATTAGACCAGGGGTGTCAAACTGCCGGCCCGTGGGCCGGATGCATCATAGCGAAACCGCGCACACCCCATTGCCAGCAATGGCAAAAAAGACACGATATGTCGTGACATGTCATGTGACATTGTGAGTTTGACACCCCTGCATTAGACAAACATGTTAAACTCTAGAGATGTCACTGAATTGCTTGACTTCATGACACATTGATATTTTGGTAGCAATAATGAGGCAATGTCTCAATGTTGTGTTATAGTTTGGGGGATTGTTTTACTTTCCACATTACTATATAATTCTGGAATTTCCCAGTGATGTTCCAACCAATTACTGACCAGTTTCAACTCTTAGTTTTTTTTTTAACTAAATCAGGTTGGTCTGAAGAAATGTTTGGGTTTACTCAATCCTCTAAACCCAACCCAAACAAATACAGTACATTATGGTTTAGTGTATAGAGTAGACCTACCACACACATATACTGTATTGTCTTTATTCTAAATAGGGTTTCTTACCTTCTGAAGCAATTCTGAATATCGGAGCTTGACTGGTGATGGTGTTGAAATTAGATTTCAGCCCTAACAATAACAAACATATAATTCCTTGGGAAGAACAGATTGTTTAATTTACATAAGTCAAGAGTATAGAGGAATCGGACCTTACGTTTGCAGTAGGACTATAGCATAAAGTATTTTACAAGCAAACAAAATAGATTAGCATATTCAATGCTGATACCAAAGATTAAATAGAAAATCATTGGGAAAGCAGATCAGATTAATCCAGAGAGTTGATGAAATCTATTTGTAAAATCAGGAGATTGTACTAACCGGGGAATTTATTGTATGTATTAGCTGTCTTCAAGCAGAGTTTTGGGAAATTCCAAAGACATTTCTTTTTGAAATTCTAGCCTGCTTTTCACTTACACAACAGTTTGCTCTGAAATCATTGCTTATAGAAAGATTAGTATTAGAAAAACTACAATTTGTATTGTTTCACAATTCCTCAGACATCAATGCTGTTTACCATACTGTCTGGCAATTTTTTGGATTTGCAAGTTAATACATTCTGAAGGATCAAACTTAGGGAAAACTCTTAAGAATGTTGATGAAGAAGGCCATTGTTGATGCTGTTTTCCAGAGTCACATGCGCTAAAGATAAGTAATGATTTTTTTAAAAAACCCACTGTACATATTGGAAATACATATTTGGCCAAGCACAACATGAAAAAAATTTAAAAAGCTAAACAGCCAGATGTGGTTAGAACTGGGGTGGCAGGCCAGCCAGGAAATATTAAGTCTGTAGGCTTCCTTTTAAACTGTCTTCTTCTGGACGAAGTCAATAGTAGGAAAATGAGCAGTGCCTTGATGGATTGGACCCCTGGCTCATCTAATCCAGCTGTTTGTTTTCACAATGGCCAACCAGTTGCACAAAAAAGTCCACTGTTTCCTAGCACAATGCTTCAGAGCCATTCCACTGTCAATCAAAGCTAATAGCCAGACCACTTCTGCAATGATACTACCATATGGACATGTCCATGAAGCCATCAGGAGTCAAACTAAATTTGCAGATTTTACTTTTTAAACTATTCAGCTAATGAAGTGGATAATTCATTCTTTTTTTTTTTTTTGCCTCCCTGCCTTTTAAATATTTTAGCACTTCTGTCATCAGCCTCCTTATTTTATGCAATCAATAGCCTGATTGTAATATATATTTACATAACACTAGCTAAATGTGGATTTGCACAATATTCCATCATAAACTCTATCTTTCTAATTCCATCAAGGTTTCTGAGGAAATAGGCTCTGCCCCTAAATGATCTCTGATTTGTTAGCCAGACTGCATTATTTTGTACCACAAAGGAAGAAAAAAAATCCAGATTTAAAATCCACAGGATTATCTGCTGTTGAGGCTACAGAACAAACCTGCTTATAGCTTAGCAAGCAGGACCTCAGCCAGAATCTCATGCATACATTAAAAAAAGTAAGATAAATACTTGTATAAGCGTTGCCTTACTCTGACAGTAGGGGAGGATATTATACATATAATTGCAAAGTTCTCTTTCTCTAATATGTAGAAATGGTTTTTATTGGTTCAGCTGTACTACAACCAAATTCTTCTGAGAACTGGTTCTTCCTGAAGAAACTTATTTGATCTCAAGCTGCAATGCAGATCAGATGTTCCACTTTCTTTGCAGAAGTGTTTGGCTGCTATAAATTAGAGGGAAGCCGTGTTAGGGAGGGAGCATCTCCAGAAAATGTGAATGACAGCTACTAATGAGTCAGCAGTTGTCACTACTAACTCTAGGTCAGTGAGGAATTGGAGCAGATTGCAAGCTGGATTATAGGTGATATGAATCAACACCTTAGAATTCCCTTAAGCCTTTTCTTACACTGTGAATGTTTTCTATCAACAGATGCTGGACATTAACCTTTATTTAACATCCAAATAGGAGCTGCAAATAATTCTATTTGAAACTGAATTTCTAAGCATTTGCAGTAGGATCACCAGCTGTAGAAGATGCACTTTTAATTGGAGACTGCAGTCCTATGCAAATTGATCTGGCAATCAGACTGAATGAACTCACTTCATAATTCACAAATGCTAAGCACTCATGACAAATATTGTGTCTTAAACATTGTGATCTGTAAACCATGGTTTATAGTTTAATGGATTAAGACTCATGCCACTAGGGAACACTGGATTGTAATCTCATCTCACATAGAAGAGGATAGGTCAGTTAAGAATGATATACAGTATGTGGTTCCCTTAGTAAAGGCCTATAATGTACAAATACTACAGTATTGAGCTGTAGAATTCCATTGTATGTTTTGTTCAAGAGCTCCAGGCAGCATGCACCATTTATTCCCCACAAAAACAGCTCTGTGAGTTAAGTGGCCTAAAGTCACCCAGAGAGTTTTCTTGGCTTAATCTAAATCTAGCTCTCTATTCCTAATATTACACTAGACCAGATCACACTACGGCACAGGTGTCAAACTTGATTGTGTCACGTGATGTAGTGTGACATATTGCAATGTTTTTTTGCCTTTGTGGAACCAGGGTGGGCATGGCCTGTGTGTGATGCATCTGACCCACGAGCTGTCGTTTACGTCGCTGCACTAGGATTTGAGCAAGGTTTGGACTAGAAGACCTCCAATGTCCCTTCCAGCTCTATTCTGATTGAAGATGTACTGTTGGGTATTACAATACTTAAACAGTTCAGTAAAACTTAAAAGAGACAAGTATATCTAAGCATATTGCAAAATATATGTACAAGTAAGATGATAGTAAGGGTATCTATTACATGCTGGCAGATTAAAGCTGCAAAAATCAAGACAGACATTACTAGGCAATAGGAAAGAGACATCATGCATGTATGTTTTACATACAAAAGATGTACAGATTCTTGAATGATTGGATTTTCTCAGTATCTTCAGCTATATTTTTAAATGTTTTTATTCACCTTTTTTTCCACAAAGAGACATCCATCCTATTCTTCCTGCCACAATGCTGGTCTTTCCTCTCACATCTTTTTCAGAAAAGGTGGAGCCTTTAAATAACACGTTTAAACTTGCAAGGAAAATAGAGCATGTTCTCCTTCCCTCAAACCAAACAAACTTTTATCCAGTATTAAAATGATATGTGAATCTGTGGCCATTTAGGTACTATTGAATTCAAATTATTATTTGCCTAGCCAGAAATAACAAGAATTATTATCTACAGATGTTGTAGATATCCACAAGTTTCCCACTTTGACCAAAACTGCACTTATTATTTCCAGCTCATTATTTAACGCTAGCCAAAAATGCTACAGGCAGAATAGGCTTCAGCAGTGACACCAGTGGTGGGATTCAAATATGTGAACAACCGGTTCTCTGGGTTGATGCCGCTTCTGGAAGTCCATTCTGGGCCTGGGCAACAAAAAATTAGCAAGCGTTCTGCCGAAGTGGTGCAAACTGGCTGAATTCCACCACTGAGTGACACTCCTTGAGAAGAGTTGATGGCAGAGGCCTCTAAATGGTGTTTAATTCTGTGTTTTGCAGCGGTGTGTTCTGTAGCCTATATAATGATTATATCAATCTTACAAATGTGACTTTGGGCAACATAACAAGACAACTAGTTGAGTTATGATTGTTCATTTAATGATGGTGTGGCATTACAATAGGCTTGGAAAGGGTTCTTTACAGCCAGGAAATTGCCGAACATTGCACTACTACACCTATGCTGTGGTGGGATTCAGCCTGTTCTCACCGGTTCAGTAGAACCGGTAGCTAATTTTTTGTTGACTTCGGCAAACCAGCTGAAGCCCTAGCCCTTTTTCACAAGGCCCAGGCCCAGAAAAGACCGCCGGAAGTGCATGGATACCACTTCTGGAAATTCATTCTGGGCCTTGGAGGCCAGGAGGAGGCCTCCAAGGCCCAGAACGGACTGCCAGAAGTGCGTAGACACCACTTCCGGAAGTCCATTCTGGGCCTCAGAGAGGAGGCCTCCCAGCCAAGAACTGACCATCGGAAGTGCATGGACGTAACTTCCGGAAGTCTGTTCTTCAGAGGCCCAGGCCCAGAAGAGACTTCTGGAAGGCGTCCACGCAGAGAACTGGTTGTTCACGTATTTGAATCCCACCACTGCACCTATGGTCATATGATCAAGATTGAGGTGCTTGGCAACCTGTTTACACTTATGACTGGTTGCCAAATGCCCCACAAAGCTATATTCGCCATTTGTAATCTTTTCTTTTGGTTTCCCTAGGAAACAGGGAAAGAAGCTACAGGGAAGTTTGCAAGCTGTTGCTCCCTGCCAAAAGGACTCCCTCTTGTCTCTGGAGACTGGCTGAAAGAGCTGCCTGCCAAAGAAAGTTGAACTCCTTTGGCAGGGTGCAGAAAGGGAGCTCAAATTCTGAAAAATTGAGCTCTATTCCTGCAACCCCCTACTAGGAGTTCCCTTCTATACAGCCTTTTTCCCTAGGTTCTCCTCCACTCGCCCACCCTCATGCTTATTAACAACCCACAAGATTGCTTAACAACCTGAACTGAGTATATCAGAATTGTGGCCATTAGCAAAGCAGTCATGTGGGTGATCACATGACATCACACTTAACAACTGCTTCACTTGATTGAGATTCCGGTTCCAATTGTGGTTGTAGGTTGAGAACTACTTGTGTTTAAAATTCAGCAAGTATGCATAATAAAATATATGAGCAAACAAACCCAACTCCAATCATAAAAAAGGAAACACACACAGATGGTCTCATCTAGCTTCCAGACCCCATGACATAGGGGCATGGAATCAAATTTGCAAGATTTTGTTATTATTAAAGCCAGTCTCAATAAAAGTAGCTTTAGCCTTCCTGTGGAATTGCTTTCCTGGTCAGGTCTACTTAGGGAAGCTGATGTCGATCTTGCAAGTCTCATGTCCTACTCCTTCCACCATCTTCTGGTTCAGCCAATTGGGGAGATGTCTGTTTGAGCCACTTCTGAAAACTGGTTGGACACCTGCATGCATATCTCCTTCAAGATCACCTTCTAGTGGAGGTGATCATTTTTTTCCCTTCTGTTTAATTGTATCCCATTCTTGGAGACTGGGTGGATACATCTCTGCAGTTTTGCTGGCAAGGTTTTTCAGCACTGGTTTGCCACTGCCTCCTTCCTACAGCTGAGAGAAAGTGATTGGCTCAAGGGTCACCCAGATGGCTTTGTGTCTAAAGTGGGACTGGCCTCATAGTCTCCCAGTTTCTAGCTTGGTACCTTAACCACTTACACCAGGGGTCTTCAAACTTGGCCCTTTTATGACACGCTGGCTGAGGAACTCTGGGAGTTGAAGTCCACGAATCATGAAAGGGCCAAGTTTGAAGACCCCTGACTTACACCAAACTGAGTTTCATAAACAGAGGACCACATTTTATAAAAAATTGTGGATTTCCTGGAATATTGAACCACATGCGAAAATATGCGATTGTACAACACAATGAATCACAAACTAACCAGTTCTACTTGTTTTCTATGGGCACCCTTCTCTGCTTGTTTGGGAATGGGGCTAACCTATAGAAATCCTCATGGGGGTAATCCAGATATGTTTGGTCCCTTGGGGGCCTCATATCATGTTTAGTCCCCTCTGGTGAGGTCCCAGGAGGTAAAAAAAAAAAAAATCAAAGGAAGAAGAAAAATATCCAATGATACAGTGATTCATTTTCTTAAATGTTAACCTCAAACAGCATCATGAATTTATTTATTTATTGATGAAGCTTATATCTGGCTAAGTGTATTGCAATTTATGAAGCAGAAGGAAAATATTGAAGTACTTATTGCTTTTTAAAAAGAGATGAGGGCTGCTGAATCTGGGCTGCAAAACTCCAAATGGTGGTTAAATGGCAGCAAGTTTTCTGTATCTGCTCCCATCTAGGGCTTGTCCTGCTTTTGCATTCCTGAAACAGTAATTCTAAAGGAGGCCAGACACCTCCAGATATTCTTGTAGTATAAGATAGATCTGGGAAGATTACCTGGAACGCAGCTAATCTGCCTAGCACAAGACATCTGATATTCTATTTATAGAGGTGTATGTACTAGAGGTCCCTGCATAGGTCATAGGAACTGATGATTCATACTAGTCCGTATTTAATGTTAGTTAAGAAGTCAAAAACATGTGAGTCGTTGCCTTCATTTACAGTAATTTTTCACGTATCTTTCCTGGTAGTTTCCCTGGTTGATCTATCTATCATTAATGCTATATTTATTTCTGTAACAGCTAAATAAAGGCTATTTCATATACTGTATGCAATAATCCATATGAAAAAGATATTACTTATGTTCACCAGCCTGTATTTTAAACTATCGTACACAATAAGAAGCAAACCAATTTATATGAATACTTAATGCCACTAAGCAGTCAATTGACATCTACCGGTAAACCTCTGAAAACAATTGTTTAACAATATAGCACAATCCTATTGTACTTTCCTTAGAAGTTAGTTCTGCTGTGCATTCTAAATTCACCTCAGATCCATTTTGTAATTATATTTCAAATGCAATCATGATTAAATGTGTCCAACACCTTTCTGTGTTCTTACATGGCTTTAATTTGAAAATTTACAAAATCTGTAATCAAACGTTGCAGATCATATTACAAGTATTAGAGATTATGTGTTGAAGTCCTGCTTATGACCTTCTAATATCTAATTCACATCTGGAACTAAATGCTGAACTGGATAGTTCTTTGGGCTGATCCACAATGACTCACATCACCCACTGCATTAAGCCGTAATGTTGTTGTCTGAGATTGATGTAATATATGATCCATAATCTATGACTCATGGCTTAGTTTGAAATGTGAACACAGCAAATTCCAGTTTATTCAACATAATTAAACAAATCATGACTTAGTGGGATGTATGAGCCCAGCTTGTGATTACTTGTCATTCTCCAACTTTGAGTTCTAATTTACTGAACTCTGTAAAATGTTTCAATCGTCATCTTTTTTCCACAATCAAATTCAAACAACTTTTAGGTTTTTCTTGGTAGGTGAGGATATCATTCTTCAAAAGCAGATGGACAAAATAAAAAAAGTTCCATATAATTCATAGAGTTTAAATTTCATCCATCCAACCCAAGTAGAGAAAGTATCATTTTAACAAAGATTGGCCATCCAGCTTCTATATAGCATTATCTCATGATGCATTCATTGGAAGAGCTTTCAATTCTCTTATGTTAACTATACCAGTTGGAAATGGATTCCCTGTTGATCCTGCTCATCCCCATGTTTCGTATTTGCAGCACTGTTTCCACACTTTAAAAAATAATAATTGCCCAGTAAAAGAAAATGGTTATGTTTGTTGGCAAAAAAAGAAATAGGTTCATTTTTGTATTTTAGATACTTAGAAAAGCAAAGAAAAGTAGATGAACTTGCACGTACTTGCATCTTGAATGTCTTGAATCATCTAAAGAAATTTATTCCCACTGCAATTACATTGCTCTATTTGTTTAGAGTTTAGAGTTTTAATTTAAATGGAGCTCAACGTCTGATGACTTCATAGCTGTGATAATGAATTTTTGGTAATGATAGGAAGGATTTTGCCCCTACTTTTGTCTAGGATTGCCTCCCCCAACTTCCTATTCTAATCTTCATCTCAGGTGATCTCCCAACCAAGTACTAAGCTTTCCAATACTGCTTAGCTTTTTCAAAACAGCTAAGATGGGCATGTGGAATTCGGCATTAAAGGTGCTCTATTTTTTTTCTTTGTTGTGTAGATTGCTGTGTACATGCATGTGTTACATATGGAGCAAAAGCTTAAACTTTGTCTTCATGTTATGCAATTATGCAGCATATATTTATCTATCGGCCATCCCATCATGTAAATTACCTAAGATCTAAGAAGGCTGATGTTTATAATTATTCCTTTTTTACTTTAAGGCAGTGTTTCTCAACCTTTTTAATGCCGCGACCCTCAACCGGTCGTAAGTCAAGGACTATTCAACAGGTCATAAGTCGAGGACTACTCAACTGGTGCAGCACCGTTTGCAGAATGGGACTTTTGGCAGGCTCAGCAGGGCAGAGACAGCCTGGACAATTCCTATTGGCTTTTAAAAGCCAATAGAATTAGACTCTATTCAAGAGAGTCTATTCTATTGGCTTTCAAAAGCCAATAGAATAAAAGGGAGTAGCACAGCTAAGGAAAAGGGGGAAAAAATGGCGGACTGCGTTGTTTGGCGACCCCCGTGAAATGGTCGTTCGACCCCAAATGGGGTCCCGACCCACAGGTTGAGAACCACTGCTTTAAGGACATAATTGGCTTTTTAAAATAAATTTACTTTAAATACTTTACTTTAAATTCATTGACTTAAATTTAGTTTTCATTTGATCTGAAAATGGGATTGTTACAGAACTGTTGCTTCGTGTTTATTGGACGCCCAGCTGCAGGTAATATTTAATTGGAGTTGATTACCATAATCAGAAGTTTGAACCTTAACCCACATGGTTTCTGCTTGTAATTAGAGCAACACTTATTTTACACATGAAAAACAGATTTTAGTATGAAGAATAGATAACAAATTGGTTTAAGAAGGAAATAATATTTTCAGAGGTTATTTTCAGACGTTTGAAAAGACCAAAAGAAGATCATATCTGTCCTTGAGTTTAACAAGTTGATTTATCTTATTTTAATAATTTTTGGTTGGTTTCATAATTAAACTTCATAGAAAGACTGCTGTGGAAAAACTTCATAAAAGGCATGTTAATGCAAACTATCAAGGATGATATCCCAGGGGTCTGGATCCTTGGCTAGCTGGGAAATTCTGGGAATTAAAGTTCACACATCTTAAAGTTGCCAAGGTTGAAAACAGTGACATAGACCAGGAGTGTCAAACTGCTGGCCCATGGGCCTGATGCATCATGCTGAAACTGCGCCCACCCCATTGCGGGCAATGGAAAAAAAATCGCGATATGTTGTGACATGTCATGTGACGTTGCAAGTTTGACACCCTGACACAGACTAACAAAGCTCTCCTACAATGTTCTATGAAGAGGTAGCTGCATATATTAGTTTGTCTTTAAGACAAAGTTTTAACATTTTTGGATGTAAACATTATTTTGTATTACATACCTATTGTATGAAAAGTGATAGCCAAACGATGGAAATGAAGTCTCTCTCTGCCCTTATTACAGCCAAGTGATTATAGTTCTTCAATATTGGACAAATTTATGGCCTAATTCCCACTGGATTAGTTGAAGCTATTTTCAATTTATGAACATATTGCCTGTTACAATATAGGGCAGTGGTGGCGAACCTATGGCACGGGTGCCAGAGGCGGCACTCAGAGCCCTCTCTGTGGGCATGCGTGCCATCACTGAGTTTTATAAAACCTTTTCGCTTTAGGGCTCTGCTGCCATGTACAAAAAAAAAAAGGTTCAATCAATCAGTCAGTTTCAACTTATCGCGGGGAAAAAAAAGATCTTGCAAAGTTGGAATTGATTGATTCAATTTTTAGTCCCACCCAGTCTGCCATTACCACCACAGCCACGCCCACCCAATGGGCCACACCCATCCGACACCTGACGACGCATAAGTGGATTTTGGATTGCAGTTTGGGCACTTGGTCTCTAAAAGGTTCGCCATCACTGATATAGGTGATGTATGGAAGTTTACACTGAATATGGTAATCTTTCACTCAAACCATTATGTCATATATAATCTATATATGCTTGAAAAACCTCTCTCCCTCCTCTCTGTATGTGTGTTTATGTGTAATATATGTCTCATATCATTATTGTATTTTTCTCACTTGTTTTTTTTCCTGTTTTGATTAGTTACAACTATGAAATACAACCTTAGTTGGTTTTATTTTTTTATGAGTATACTAAGACTGCCAAACTTCAATCCAGCAATAGCAATATATCCTGTTCTTTTATAGCCACCAGCACGTTCTAAAACAAGGTTGACTGATTCTTCCAACCCTTCAGGCAACATATTCAGTAAACTCCAGGCAGTTTAAGAAGAAACTGCCCCTATCCATGTTTATAATTCTAAGATTCCCAGCCCACCTCCCCCTTTCCCATTCTTTTATCTGCTATGCCTGATCCCATAGTCTGCTAAGCTAAAAAAGAAAAAAAAAACATGTAGTAACTTCTGCTACACTGGTGTACTGTGGTCACACAATTTACGGTAACAACCTGACAAAGTCAAAGAGAGAAGATTGCACTGTTGGCTTTTTGCTTCCAACTCGGCTCTAGCTCTGTCCCTCATTAAAATGGACTCCAGTCTCATAACTAAGCTGGAGACAGGCTAGTTGATGACCGTACGGTAGCAAATTCAGTATGTTCATGCATAGTGCTACATAATAATCTTGTTAGCAGTCCAGCAATCCAGTCATTGTGGTGTTTATTCAATAATGCATGATTAAAGAAAGCATGGTTTGTGGTAATTTATGAACTGGTAAGAGCCAGTAGCTGATGTTTGAAGGTCACATCATCTTGTGCTATGGAATTGCTTTCATATCAATTAGACCTGTTGATTGTTCATCCCTAGCCTTTAGAGCAGTGACATCTATGACAGATGGAGTCAAAATGGAGGGCATAGCATTGCAACAGACGCTGTCTCTCCTCCATATGCATGGTGTATACTCATACAAAACAGACAAGGCTTGTTATCACAATACTATGTCTACTACTTTTCTGTTTTTGACCTGTTTTGTGGACATTGCTTCCTATAATGTAATAAGCACCCAGTTCACCAGGAGCAGGGGTCTCAAACTGCCAGCTCGTGGGCTGGTTGCATTATACAGAGGCCACGCCCACCCCAGCTCCGGCAATGCAAAAAAAGTCGTGATACGTCGCAACATGTCACGTGATGTGACGAGTTTGACACCTGTTGACCAGGAGGGTGTCAAAAAGTAAAGCTGGCACTGAAATTGTGTAACAAAGCCCAAATGTCAACCACACATTCAAAAGAAGCAACAAGTAGAAGCTTGTTAAAGAGAGATGTAAGGAGAAATTTCCTGACAGAACAATTAATCAATGGAACACCTTGCCTCCTGGAATTGTGTGTGCTCCTTCCATTTTTCAGGGATGGTATAAGGTCTCCTGCCTAGAGCAGAGAGTTGGATTAGAAGACCTCCCTTCCATTCTTATGCTTGTATGATTCTAATCAGTTAGCACAGGAAATAGTTCTCTTCCCCTCTGTATATTTGTAATGGTGTGTCTGTGTGTGTGTGTGTGTGTGTGTGTGTGTGTGTGTCTGTGTGTGTACATGCATCAGAATGCAAAGCTGCCATTTTCCTGTATGTCACTAGAATAAAAGAAAAGGATGTGGGTAGTTTTTCCTCTGTGCCAGATTCTTACACTAAGGGCCACTTTAGTGAAATATGAGAAGGAAGTCAGGTGAAGAAGGGCGAAGAACCTGGCAGTCAAACAGCCAGGAGCCTGGATTAAAGACTCAGAAAGCTTAATCAAGTGTCTTAAAGTTGGACCGCTTTAATAAAAGAGAGTTTTATCAGCCTACATAGAATAAACAGCAGCTTCACAATAAAAAATATTGTTGGCTGGCTTTTTACATTGCAGAGATCTCTTTGATGGGTAATTAAACGAAACACAAAAATATCTATCACAAATGATTTTGAAGTATTTTCTTTTTGCACTTTCTACAGCTGTTTAGAGCCCCCCCCTCCCTTAACTACTGGTAAAATACTTCTAAATGAGATAAAAGCTCCTCCAGCAGACAATATTATGTCTTTTCTTCCCCAGAAGATTAGTTGACACCTTAACAAGAATCCTTCCCCAGTCTTTGATTCGTAACAGACACACTTTACGTGAGGAAAGGATACAAGGTTCTGTTAGCAAGAGTACCAAAGTTTCCCAGAGCCAGGAACATCTGACTCACCATCATGTGAATGCACATGCAAACCTCTTTACCAAGTTCCAAAAATATAAAATAACTACCCATGATCATTCAGGAAGACACTGAAACATACATCACTTCAGCTGAGAAGCAGAACCAGGGAATGATTGCTAAAGCTAGTTTGAAACGATGAGGTATGATTTATCTAGACTATTTGTACTGTGTAAGTGATAAATCTAAGCTATCTAGTAAAATCCTAAATTAATGGGAACTATGCCTATTGAACTCTATGGAGCTTAGTATAGGATCATATAGTATGTATATGCACAGTGTATGTATTGACATATACATGTGTACATACTGATTATGTACATTTGCATATATGTATACTTGTATATATTCTGAAGTATATATATACATGTATGTGCAAATATATATATATATATATATATTACTGTATGTACATTTGTGTGCATATATACATACACATGTGGTATGAGCAATGGTTTCTCATACATGTATACATGCACATATACATGTATACATACTGGTGTGTATGTGTGTGTATCTCTTCTTACCCCGATGTGTGATATTGTCTTCCTCATTCTCAGTCCTCTACCAGAGGCTTGGGAATTTGAGGTTTCTGCACACTCTTAACTGTGAAAATACATTTTATTTTATTCAATCTTGTCCGATTCTTGCACAATGCCTGGACAATTTTTTCTGGCAAGGTTTTCAGAAGTGATTGTCACTGCCTTCTTCCTAGGGCTGACACCCAGCTGTCTTTGTGCCTAAAGTAGGACTAGAACTCACGGTTTCTGTTTCTAGTCTCATGCTTTAACTGCTACACAAAACTGGCTCTCAATATATATGTGTGTATGGTGTATATGTATATGTATATGTATACATACATCTCTCTCTCTGTCTCTGTCTGTCTGTCTGTCTGTCTGTCTGTCTGTCTGTCTCTCTCTCTCTCTCTCTCTCTATATATATATATATATATATAGAGAGAGAGAGAGAGAGAGAGAGACAGAGACAGAGAATCCATCAAGAGCAGAACAGATACATTTAATTGAACTGTATGATATACCATTAATAATAATTCCAAAACATCTAGAGCAACATTTGAACACCAGCAGCATTTATAATATCAATCAATTGGAAAAGGCAACTTTCCTTGTAACAGCTTATACTCCTGTGATGATACCTTTACTATATAACAGTATGTCTTTATTCCAGGTCTTTCGGAAAGATTTTATAGGTGAGAAAAATGCCAAATGCAGTCTAAACATCTGGCTGACTATGCAACCGATCATCATAATTTATTACCTAAATTAACATTAATTTCCAGAATAATCTTGTATAGTCCTTGGTGTTCTCTGTGCTTGGCAGTACACTGAAGATGTTACCTAGTTTGGTAACAAAGCATCTGAAAAAAAAAAACAGCAGGTGCAACACCAAGGATTCCAGAATTCAGCCCTAAGCTACATGTTTTCTGCTGTGTCTTGGCTGTCAAAAGCGAATGCCAAAAATCCTTTTTCATTCTCTTTAGTTTATTCTTTTTCTTTTAAAAATTCTGTAAAAGGCTTTCTTTTGCTCTCTGAATCATAATAGATTACTAGGGTAGAATATCTTATAAATTAAGCTAGCTTATCTAGAGAACCAATTTGGACTAGTTGTTAAGATATTGAAGTGGAAGTAGGGAGACTTGAGTTCTAATTCTGCCTGAGAGATGAGAGACAGCTGAGTGAGTTGGGCCAGGCCCCTCTCTGTCAGCCTTAGGAAGAAGGCAGCAATAAAAACCATTTCTGAAAATCCATCTGGAAAACTGCATGGAGTCATATCTGACTTGAAGGCAAAATAAAAATATTAGGGCCATCTTATCTGCACTGCAGAAATTCTAATTCATTCACTAAACGACAGCAGAGTCTATTATTAAACTAGTTAAACTAGTTTTCTTCATTCACACAATACAGTGCAGGTGGTTTTTAAAAATGCATTATATGTTTAATAAAAAGAACAAAGAAAAACAGAACAGCAACAGAAAAGCAGGAAGTGATATGAGCAATAATGGTTTCTCATACAAGTATACATGAATATAAAGGCTTTGGGGTTCTGAAATTGTTGATAAATAAGTTATTTTGGGGACTTCATCTAAAAGAGCTGATGGCTAAGGTGAACAATTTGTAACAAAAGTGATGCAATTACTCAATGTAACTACTGTATAAGAAATTTACTAAGGAGTTAGATGTTTTCTAGAGTGAACTCTGCACAATAGAATACTCTGCATTTGAGAATAAACATTAACTTTCTGTATGACATCTTTGAAAATCTTGGTTGACAGAAAATATCAGAAGGCTTTTATGTACAGGTAAGACCTCACTTACCTGGAATACCAATAAGAGGCTTATTACTCACCTATCAAAACAATGAAGACTGGCTTGAGAATAAGGACTACCTGTACATCATTTGTGTAATGACATTTTAATGGCTTGTATTAGACAACTATACTTGTAGCTACTCCTTCTTTAAACAAAAGAAATATTTTTGCACATACAAATCATATTCAATGTTCATTCTAGATACTCCTCCAGGATGAGCCTAAGAAATAAAATAGCTGTTTTTCTCCAACCTACACACTGCATGCCATTTTCACACTTCATATTAAATCTTAAAATGACACACTGTGCCATTGGTGCCTTCCGAAATTTGTTTTATCTCCGGTGGAAAAACAACAACCCTAAATAAGACAGGACCTAACAAATCCAGGTAGTCTTCAACTTACGACCACAATTGAGCCCAAAATTTAGGTTGTTAAATGAGAAATTTGTGAAGTGAGTTTTGCCTCTTCCATAGAGTTTTCCCAAGACCAACAAGGGCAATTCTGTTGTGCTAGCTCCTATTTAATCAGCCTGCATGCAATGCTTTAAATATAGTTTTATTGCTACGCCAGTGCTGGTTTGATTAAATTGTGAAGACTATCAGATTCAGCTTTGCTCCCTATGCCATCTGTCTGGTAAACTGGCAAGATTTGTTTTTCTCGCCACGTATATGTATACATCCAAACTAGACTTGTATCGTTTCTCTGGGCCACATATATGCATAATTTATTTTATTTTTTAATTTTTTTTTTGGTCATGTTTATGCAATGTATATTGGACGTGGTTACCCTTTGAGAGCTGTAGGTAACGAAATCTCATTTTAATGTATGCTGATTAGCGTACACTTAAAGTGACAATAAAGTTGCTATGCTAGGCTAAAGCTAGGCTGAATTCGGCCGAACGACGATTATTAATCCTGCCTTCCACTGCGCCCACCTGCTTAGAGGAGCGCAGCAAAATGAAGCCGCCCGCAGCGAACCCTGACAGCCACCGGGCCAAAGACACCCCACTCCCCCCGCCCCCCCCAAGTACCTTCGGGGCCGGGACTCCCGCACGGTTCCCGGCCCGAAGCCTTTGCCAATCAGACGGAAAGAGGCGGAGCTGCGCGCGCCGAGCCCGCCCTCCTTTGCACGCCGAGGATGCAGCCGACGCCGGCGATTGAAGGAAGGGGAGAGCGGTGACGGCGGCGGCTGCGCAGGGCTCTCGTCACGGCCTTGGCTAGGGAGCCAAGGGGGCCTGGCGGCCGGAGCACCTGCTGCTGCCAGCCCCGCCAAGGGCTTGTGGGCTGGCCTGAGCTGAAAGCGCTCCGAAGCCGGGCGGAAACTGGTGTCTGGCTTCCCGCGCAAGCCGGCCAAGCTACGTCCCGAAGCTGCGGCAAGGGAAAGCCCGGCAAGGCTCCGCTGGGCGCGCGTCGGTGGAAGGGAGCTGAGCGAGGGCATCGCCGGCTGGGCAGCGTGAATGAAAGTTTGGTCCGAATTCCGTGCAGGGTAAGGAACAAAGCGTCCCGCCATCCCCGCCCTTGCTTGTCGCCCGTCTCCTCCTCCTCTTGGTGGCCACGGAGAAGCGCGGGAGCCCCTTCCCCGCAGAACGTCCTGCCTCGCTTCCAGCTTTGCTCCCTTCGCTGTCGCTTGGGCCTCTGCCATCCCCGATAGAGAAAGGAGCCTCTGCTTCCCTCTAGCCCTGGCCGTCCCGTCCCGTCGCCGATCCCCTCGGCCTGCCCCCCCCTTTTTTGCTCAAGCCTCAAACTGGTCCCAGTCTTTCCTTTTCCTTTTTTCTTTTTGTTCCCTGGTTGGAGAGAGCGAGTCTTCCTCCTCCGAGACTTTGAAAAGCCCCCCCCCAAGGAATTGCTATTAACCTTCCCCCCCCCACCCCAGTTCCCTGGACGTTTTTGACACTTTCCACCCTGGGCTTGTTCAGCTGCCACTTTGGATCCTTTGAAGTTTCTCAGGTTCCCTGGCGGGAGCACCGGCGGGAGCACCGTTCCTGTTTAGCACAGGCTGTGGTGGTTTTCCCCTCTGCCCCCACCATGGACAGGAAGACACCCTTGCCCCCCAAAATCCTGAATGCTTTTGCCAACTGGAAGGAATTGAGGCTGAGCAGCAGCAAGTTCCAAGGATTCCTTGGGAGAAAATGGTGTTTTATACTTCTTCTCACCTCATTCTACTCCCCTCCCGTAACCTTCCTTCACTTTGCTGTTGTTCCTCCCCCCCCCCCCATAAACGAGGGACAAAATCTTGCCCCTCTGTGCTTTTGGCAAACTACTTTCTGTTCCTGATACTATTGCTCCTCCTTGCATTTCTTCTGCTTTCTCTAGCATCCTTTCATAAGTAAAAGAAATTGTTTCCTTGCTTTCGTGCCCTGATTTGACCCGAACCTGTGATAATTATAGGTAGGCCTTTGTGTAGTTTTCTTGGCAACAGTATGGAAATAGTTTGTCGTTTACCTTCGGTGTGTGCTCGATTTTCCAGTCTCCTTAACAGCTGAAGGATTTCCTGGTGGTGTCCTATCCAAGGACTAAACATATCAAATCGGCCAAAGTCAGCCAGATGCTACTGATTGCTGTGACTTGTTTTCCCATAAGGTTTCAATATAAGGTTCTTTTTGGAAGATGGGGCTAGATGTGTGAAAAAGTGAGTTTCTTTTAAATATTGTCCTTGGGACTGGTGAATAAATAGAGCTCTTGAGGGGGTTGTTTACTTCTTGGAAAGTAAACATATGTTTCATATGTTGTAGGATTGGTGGGGCTCCGACAGTTTGTTATCTAAACTTGGCTGCTGGGAGAAGCAAACTATATCTTATTGGTTTTCTCCCTTGAAACATGTGTTTAGTTATAATTTGTAGTACAGGCAATCCTCAACCTACAACCATGTATTTAGCAGCCATTTGAAGTTACAACAGTATTGAAAAAAGTGACTTGTGACTGTTTTTCATATTTACAACTGTTGCAGCATCCCCATAGTCATGTGATCAAAATTCAGACACCTGGCAACTGGCATGTATTTTTTGATGTTGCAGTGTCCGGAGTCATGGAATCACCTTTTGTGACTTTCTAACAATCAAAGTCAATGGGGAAGCCAGAGTGACTTACCAACTATGTTACTAAACTGCAGTGATTCATTTAACAACTCTGGCAAGGAAGGTCATCAAATGGGCCAAGAACTCATTTAACAACTGTCTTGCTTAGTGGTGGAAATTTTGGGCTCAATTGTGGTCATAAGTCAGGGATTACCTGTATATGTTGCTTTCAAGCTTTTCAAGCCTGGTTGGGGAAGACAGAATTGCCATGGCTGGCAGATGTGGTAGCAAACTTCTGTTGAGTTGTGCTGTGCTTCGTATATGATGAAGTGCCTTTCTCTAACAAAGTAGCTGCACTTTGCGTACAAGTCCTAGGATAGGGGTCTTCAAACTTGGCCCTTTTATGACTTGTGGACTTCAACTCCCAGAATTCCTCAGCCAGGCTGAGTTCACAAGTCATAAAAGAGCCAAGTTTGTAGACCCCTGTCCTAGGATAATGTCCAAATGCTATGAAGAACCTTTTGGAGATTCAGTCTAAAGCAGTGGTTCTCAACCTTTTTAATGCCGCGACCCCCAACCGGTCGTAAGTCGAGGACTACTCAAGTGGTGCAGCACCGTTTGCAGAATGGGACTTTTGGCGGGCTCAGCAGGGCAGAGACAGCCTGGACAATTCCTATTGGCTTTTAAAAGCCAATAGAATTAGACTCTATTCAAGAGAGTCTATTCTATTGGCTTTCAAAAGCCAATAGAATAAAAGGGAGTAGCACAGCTAAGAAAAAGGGAAAAAAAATGGCGGACTGCGTGAAATGGTCGTTCGACCCCATGAAATGGTCGTTCGACCCCAAATGGGGTCCCGACCCACAGGTTTGAGAACCACTGGTCTAAAGGATTGGCCTAAGCTATAAACAGTGGTATGCAGTGTTTGGATCTAAAACAGACAAAATGTTGGCAACTCCTCAAAGAAGCCACACACCTTTTTCTGGGCTGGCCCAGGTATGTGTGTGTGTGTGTGTTTACAGATCTTATGGAATGCAATCACATGTCATTCGCTGTTGTCTCCTGAACTCCAACATGTATTTTCCCAAGCCTAGCCCTAGAAGGACCTGTTTAAAGATACAGCAAAAGTAGCCATGCTGCAAATGAAGCATTCTTGCTTGCTTCAGATTTGAACACTGCAGATTGCTAGGCTCTACCTTTGAACTAGAAGACGTCTTACTTTTGCTTTGAAAACCAGTGACATGAAATGGAAGATTACAATTGTTTTCTTTTACTCATGAGAGACAGTTCCTGAGAACTGGCTGTTAACAACAAAGTTGGAAACTTCTGCAATGTAAATAGAATAGCAGTCTCCAAACTATGATTTGCAGTTGTGATGGACTTTATTTTCAGCAGGGCAGGGCAAAAGAACAAATGTTGCATGGACAAAAGTTGAAGTTCAACCCTCAACATCTCAAGATAAGGACAGATTATAGTGGGAAACCCTGAAAAATCTATTGCCCAGGTTAGCTGAGGTCTCCAATACTGGGTTGACGGACCTGTGGTCTGATTCAGTGGCTTGATTCAAACAGCATCCCAAATCATCATGTGGTTTCTTAATATGTTGGATTAACCTGGTCAGGTGTAGGGTAGTCCATAAACTGTAGATAAATAAATCACAATGTTATTTTTCTGGAAGGCACCAGACTATGGGAGTTGGTGTAGTATTTAGATCTGTTTCTTCTCCCACTGTCCCAGTTTTTCTGGTTTATTTGGAAAACCTCTGCTGAAAACTCAGCTCAGATCTGAAGAGCAATGAGTGACCTTAGATAGATGTGGTATTGGTCCGTCAAACTTATTTTATTGTTGCTATAATGTTTTAGTCTCTTTGGAATAATAGGTGGAATAATAATGCAATAAATGCTTATTAATCTCTATCTGACATTACTCTTGTTGAATGTATTTGTATGATTATAGACAAAACAATTCATTTCTTTTATGTTGCTGGAGAGAATTTTATTTTAACTTTGTAGTAGCAAAGAATGACATCATTTGTAATGTCTTTCTTAGACTAGTGTAATGGTGTGCTTAATGCACTTTAGAGATTAGCATAATATTCTTAACAGAATTTCATTAAGCTTTGGTGGTAATAATTTCCATAATAACCACTGTCTGTTGCAAGTTCTTGTCGACACAGCATCATCACCTCCCCCCCCCCATCTACACTTTGCTTTTTAAAAAGCATTTAGAGAGCTGAGCAGGTTGTTTACAATGTTTGTGGCAGGCCTATGAAACCGAAATTAGATTCTTTCATCATTCATCTGTACAGATAAAATGAAATATTGTCATATCCTTTGCTCAGATAGTAAGAAGAAGTGAACTTCCAGCTTGTTAAAAGAAGCAAATAAATTCTTTTGAACTCAAGTTGGGTTTGCAGGTCCATTGAGAAGAACCTGTTTGCTTGTTTCACATCACGTGTCTTATGCATTTCTTTAGCAGGGAAAGATGAAGAAGAACAGAGGAAAAAACCCTTTGGTGGAGATAGAATGGGAGGAGAGGTGGGATATAAATGTAACAAAGAAATTGGGCCAAAGCTCCATCATGTCCAATGTTCTGTTCCCATAATGGCCACCAGTTGATTCTGGGAAGCCCAGGTGAGAGGAACAGCTTTGTAGATTTATGTATTTCACTGTAATTCAGTGTAACTATAAATAGTGTAACTATAAATGAACTTTTATTCTCCTTCTACCCACTGGTATTTGGAATGTCCCTTCTTGCATGCCATTCAAAGATCAAAAAGGATTATTGAAAACATTCCGTAGCTCTCAAGTACAGAAATCCTGGTGGATTTGCTCTCAAATTGTTAAGGACCATCCTGGCAAATATTTTATTGAATTGTCAGGTGATTCTGTATTACCCTTAGACATATGTTCTGCAGATTGTGTAACCTCAACCTTCATTATTGTGTAGTAATATACCATAATAATATTGTGCATGTACCCTACCCAATGCGAAGCATCTACGATTCCCATCCTGCATAGCTACTTGTGCTATAAGCTGGGAGAGAATCTGGGAGATTGATCAAATGATGGTCTAAAACTCTGGCTGTGTATAAAAAGTATAGCGAAACCTTGGTGAAGCTGGCCTGGAAGTCTGTGCTGCCTCCCACTTGTTTGTTTATCCTGATCTTGACTTTCACAGGCCTCATCATGTGAGGTTTCGTGCTGATTGTTAGCATTCCTTGATGTACTTTCTTTTGAGCTTTTGTTCTTGTTTAGAAGTCAAGGGGAAATGGACACTTATATAAGAGATACCTGCAGACAAAAGAGAGAAACTGCAACCTGATCCAATCGAAGAGATATTGACTGTTGCAGGAATTAAGGGATGGGTGGGGAGGGGGGAGAAGGATTTTGAATTATGTCTTTATTCATGCCTTTTGAGATACTGCACGCAGTAAATTCCATGTCTGAGTCCTGGCATCACCAGTTGAAAAGGATCAAATAATGGGATCAAACCCTACCTAAAACTGGCTTAGGTGACCTAAGATATGGTAACTTCTTCCATTCTAGAGAAGAGGTAATTAAAAGATGGCCCACACTTGCTTTTCAAAGTGAAAAAAAATATGTGTCCATTTTTTACAAAAAGGTAATGGAAGTCAGACTGTTTTCTATCTGTTACATAAAACACTTATCTTTTTTCCCCATGGTAAATTTAAATGGCTTTTGCATCTGTACATGCTATTACAGTGAAATGAATGCATTGGCAGCTGATAAAGAAGCAAATCCTAGAACCACTTTACATCCTGGGCAATCACATAAGTAGTAGAAGCATTGTTTTCGTACATCACCAAAATTCTTTCCATTTGATTATGAATGGCAGCCTCACAGAAAATTGAGGCCAGCATGCAGTCTTTTTTTTTGCTGTGACTGTGAATGGTCAATCCAGGTGAATTTGGGCTGGTCATCTCTCAGGTCAGCCTATCTCACAGGGTTGTTTTTGTGGGGTAAATAGGAGGAGGAAGATATGTTAGTTCACCTTTTATTTATAAAATAATAAAGATAGAATAAATAAATAAAATAAAAATAAAGCCCAGTACCCAGGCTCTTGATTTCTTTGTATCTTCAGTAGCCCTTCCAGGCCTGCAGTAAAAACACAATTTTAATTTTGATGAGTTGCATTCAGTTTGATAGACTTTCTTTTTGTGTGACATGTATTAGAGGTGGTGCAGATTTTCTTGTTCTTTCGGGGGGGGGGGCTTTCGACTGAACTATTGGATTAAATCTCGTACCAATTCCTTCATGACATTTTGCCTCCTTGTATTAAGTAATAATAAGCAGTTTGTTCTCCTATGAGCTATTTGTAATTATGGGTGGACTTCTAAGTATGTAAATAAATTACATTTCTACAACCAAATGCTTGACATCTGTCCATTGAAAGGCATGAATCCATTTCATTGAGAAGCATAGCGTTTGAGGTCAAATTGGATGAAACAAAAGCTCCATCCATGTGTTTAGATTGATTGTTTAAAGATAATCATCTAAAATTGTAGGGATTAAGTAATGGAAATAAATGTACATATATATATTCCAAGCTTCAGACAGTGTTACGTACTGCTGCTGTTGAAAATTGGGACACAAGTGTGATGAGTTTTAAGACTCTTGGCATCGTTAGCTCATTTTATCATTCTCAGCAAGTGGCAGACTTGTTCAGAGGAATAGTTTCATTTCTGCCAGCAAGGGCGCACAAATGTATTAGGCCATGCAGATAGTGTGCAGCTCTTAGATAAGAAGATGAGAAAGAAGAGGAAAAAGCAGTGGCAGAAGTTGTTATTCAGATGGTACTGCTGAAGTTCCCTTCCTGACACCCATGAACATATGGATTGTTTATATTAATCTGGAGCAGTGGTTCTCAACCCCATTTGGGGTCAAACGACCATTTCACGGGGGTCGCCAAACAACGCAGTCCGCCATTTTCCCCCCTTTTCCTTAGCTGTGCTACTCCCTTTTATTCTATTGGCTTTTGAAAGCCAATAGAATAGACTCTCTTGAATAGAGTCTAATTCTATTGGCTTTCAAAAGCCAATAGGAATTGTCCAGGCTGTCTCTGCCCTGCTGAGCCCGCCAAAAGTCCCATTCTGCAAACGGTGCTGCAAGTTGTCTGCAGCGAAGGTGAGCTGTCTGGAAGTTTCCACCCCTCCCTGCTGAGCAACTACTAAAAATGTAAGTAAAAGAGGGCCAGGGGTGGGAGGTGGGAGGCCGGCGGGCACAGGGAAGGTTGCTGGCGTGCGTGGGGCCCGGCGGGTGCCTTACCTCCCTTGGGCTGGGCCAGCTGGTGGCCCAGTTGGTGGTTGCCCTGCGCCGTCGCTGCCCCTTGCCAGCTATGCCTTGGCCGGCACAGGGGGTGGTACCACGCATGCGCGGCGCTCCCAGGCAGGGAAAGTCCTCGACTTACAACCGGTTGGATAGTCCTTGACTTACGACCAGTTGGGTAGTCCTCTACTTACGAACGGTTGGGGGTCGCAGCATTAAAAAGGTTGAGAACCACTGATCTGGAGTAAAAATTTTGGTTACAGTATTGACCTAGATAATTGGCAATCATTATGGGACAGAAACAGGAGGTTAACACTAGCCTTCTCCTACAAAGAAAATTTATACAAGATGTTTTATAGATGGCACCTTTCCCCCCTACAAGGCTAGCAAAAATAGATAAAAAAAAAACCTCACCAACCTGCTGGAAATGTAGAAGGCTTCCAAGGACTTACTATCACATGTGGTGGGAATGTTCAAAGGCGCAAAATTTTTGGAATCGGATAAAAAATTGTCTGGAAGAAATACTATTACAAAAAATTGATTTAAAACCAGAAATCTTCTTATTAGGGATTATTAATGATAAACTCAGCAAAGCATCTTTTTACTTACTATTGCATATTTTAACCACAGCAAGATTGGCATACGCCCAAAAATGGAAAGGAAAGGACACCCCCACTGAGGAAGAAATAATAAATAAAATTTTATCCTGTGCCGAAATGGACAGGTTAACTCTAGAGATGAAAAATAAAACTGAAACAGAGTATTATGAAATTTGGAAAAATTTGTACGATTGGTTAGAGATAAGAAGCATTGCTGAGATGATTATCGATTGACTAGTTGATATCGTAAGGGCTTCTTATTAGTACCTATATTAGGGCACAACTGAAAGATATGTAAATACAGTGTTGACGATTGAAAGATGGTTTATCAAAAAATTTACAGATGTTATACGCACAGTTTGTTATACTCTGTCCTGTTAAAGAATATATTTTAAGTTTTTGTTTTTCTTTCTATAACATAAGGTAATACTAATAGCACTGTTGAAGCCAGGGAAGTTGAATCATGCCCATTTTTGTTTTTAAAATGTACATTTAATAAAATTTGAAAAAAAAAAGAAGATATGGATTGTTTAAGACAGTGTTTCTTAGAGTGGGACAGAGGGCTTAAGGAAGCCTCCTAGACACTCTCGGGTCCACAAATCAAAATTATTTGCCAATCTACGTTGAAAAATATAGTACAATACTACAATAATGTAGTAATAAATGGAATATTAAAATCCCACCGAACAATTGTGAGAACCCACAGCAGCAGTGAATGCATCAATTTTAATTTTGAATAAATATACAATAAAAATAACCCATATAAACAAAAGCTCTTTTGGGGTCCTCCTCCATAATCTTTAAAAGTGGGAAGGTTTCCTGAGAGAAAAAAAGCTTAACACTGGTTTAAGATATGGCAACTCTTTTTTCCAGTTTAGTTCAAAATGCCATTATGGGCTTCCAGCCTCATGAGAGCTAGAAACTGAATATTTCTTGTCTGATTCTAGGATGGATATATATGTAGGTGTGTGTTGGTTGGGGAATTCTGGGAGTTGAAGTGCATAAATTTTAAAGAGGCTGAGACTGAGAAACAGTCATCATTACTCTAGTCTAGAATAATGTTTCTCAACTTTGGTGAGTTTAAGATGTGTAGATTTCAACTCCCAGCATTTCCTAGCCACATGTCTTAAAGTTTTTCAAGCTTGTGAAACACTGCTCTAGGAAATAATGTGACAGAAGAGTTGGAGATACTATTAAAAGGGACATTTTTAAAAAAAGTTAAGTCCCTTAGTTTGGAGAAACATTCAAGTGCACACTTTTTTAAAAAGGGGGGAATTATTGCTATTTGTTTTTGTGATATGCTCGTCTATAAATGATGCAATGGATATGAATCTGAGCAAACCCCAGAGACAGTGGAGGATGTTGGGGGGGGCTGGCATGCTATGGTCCATGGGGTCATAAAGAGGCAGACACAACTTAGCGACTGAATGATGACAACATCCATAAATGGTTGTACTCTAAAATTATACTTGAAGGTTATCTTCAGTGAACTGAAGAAATGATGATATTTTGCTCCCCAAAGGAATTCTTAAGTTTAGCTTTCCTCCCATTTGGAACTGGTTGTTTACCCTCTGTTATTGATTGTTGCTTAACAATGGACTTATCTGGATCAGATTTAATCTTCACAGTGGTAGATGTCTCCTAAAGAATAGTATGTGATGTCAGTGGCTACAGTTTTGTAAATACATTGCTCCATGATCCTTTTCCTTTAACAAAGAAGGCTCAGAAATTGGTTTGTTGTGATCTTTCTTGTGTAAAATAGCTTAAAGGCCTAGCCAGAACAATTCACATGATGTTTGCAAGGCAGCTAATATTTTAAGTAGGTAGATAGGAGATTGACTACAAGAATAGGATAGGATAGGATAGGATAGAATAGAATAGAATAAAATAGAATGGAATAGAATAGAATAGTTGAAGGAAAAGTCTTCATCATGGTTCAGTCCAAGCCTGGAATAAACAACATGGCGGCTGCTTTAGAAAGAAGGTTGCAGTTTATTGAAGAAGAGAGCCAGACAGAAAGATGGCTCTGGAAGAAAAGAGAGAGAGCACACGTAGGGAGTGGGTTTTTTATACCCTCTGGGGCTCTTGAGGTTGTTTCCTGTTCCTGTTTGAAGCTTTGTATTTCCTGTGTCATGTATTTTGACCTGAGTCTGAGTGTGCCCCTTTGGCATCTGTGGGTTAATCCTATTATGTCCTGTCTTAGAGTTTGGGTGGGGGATGTAGGTTTTAGGTGTCTTTGTTTTCTTAATCCTGAATGGTTTACATCTGCATTTCTACAGAGTTGGTTTCTGCTTGGGGAAGGGAGATTGGGTGGGGCTATTAAGAAAAACTGGGCACGCTTTTCTGCCTCTTTAAGATCCTTTGAGGAAATATATTTTTCTGCCCTTTTAATATTTCCTTCTCTGGGGGGGGGGATGACTTCCCACAGAACAGAGCATAACAGAATAGAATAGAATAACAGAGTTGAAAGAGATCTTGGAGATCTTCTAGTCCAACCCCCTGCTTAGGCAGGAAATCCTATACTAAGATATAACAAGCTGGTCAACAAACAAGAGTGCTATTTTAATTTTAATTTGATAGGTCAGATGTCAACTATTGTTATATCTTGTTAAAAGGGAGAAAAGTTGCTAGATTTGTTAGTAATTTACTTATCTTTTTTGTCTGTATGTTAGTACTTATTTTTAGTTTTATTAACAAATAAAATTTGAACCATGAATCTTAATTTGTAGAAACAGCTTTCAGTATAAAGCTAAGTAGTGAGGAACACAATTGAAGGAAAGAGGATAATCTTTTGGCCATGTTTCATTTGGGGATGAAGACTATGGGATACAACTTTAATCCATTGGGGGGAAAATTATTGAGGCCTTCAACCAAAATACTTTCCCCCTCCTCCTACATCTCCTATGGGTTGCTCTGGAAGGATTCTGGCTAGAGCAGGGGTCCCCAAACTCTTCAGCTCATTGACCCCTTTATAAAGTTTCAGATTCTTCATCGACCCTCAGTTTATTATATGAAAATAATCTAATAAATACTTTAACGAGGTGGAAGAGAAAGGAGGATAGAGAGACAATTCAAGGCTCCTCTTGCTGCTAGATGACCATCCAAATTTGGATACTATTAGTTACCTCAGTTTTTAAATCTAAGGACTAGCCTAGAGCTCTGCCGAGACCCCAAACATTAATTGACCCCAATCAACTTTTTATCATTTATCAACCATCTATTGACACCCCCCCCCCAGCCATTTACTGACCTCCTTCAAACCCTCAGATATTTTCCAACCCTTTGGATACTTCCATCGACTCTTGGAGGTGGATATTGACCATTTTAGGAAACTCTGGGCTGGAGGAATGTCATTAAAATGGCTTTATTTTGTTTATTGCCGTGAGTTTTTATGCATATTAATATAACTAATAAATCTGTAAATAAATAATTAAACATAATATGAAACAGGAGAAAGGACTGGTCTTTTCTACTGAGACACAAATACCTGTGGGTGATTATGGCAAGTCGATTTAGAGTTAAGGTTTTTTTTTTTTGTGACAGTAAAGATAAGTGTCTGAACCAATAGAGAAAAATATATTCTAGATTAGGGTGTTTAGTTTATAATTCCAATGGTTTCCATAAAAGGCTTCCAGTGCCGCCTCTGACTATTTTTGCTGAAAATGGACAGTCCGGTTTTTCATCATTTTGAGTCTTAAAAGCAAAGACCCCCCCCCCCAATTCCCACTGTGCATTTGACAGAGTTGTCTCAGATCCTGCCCACACTTGCAGGATCTTGCTTCTCCCAATATTAAATTTGACCTTTGGCCGTCAAAAAATTGCAGGCTTCTTTTCCAAAAGGGAGTCAGTTGTTCTTATTTTATAATTTATCTTTCTAAAACAAAATGGTGTTAAGATACCCTGCTGTGTTGTTGTTCTTTTGCTCGGTGCTTTAATGTAGGAGCTGGGAACTGTTGTTTTATCTGCTACAGCTGTTCCATATGGCATGGTTTTTTTTCTTTTACCAAATGGTGGTTTTAATATCCCAATTGTTGGTCTTAACATCCAGTTATATTTTCCCATCTTTTGAGGTATAGGAAGCCAGTGGCAAGACACCAGAAGTGCTAAAATCTTTCCAAAAAAGTACTTTTAAGCTTAAATGGTCCCATTGTGACCAAAAGAGCAGAGGTGTGTAATTGTTTAGTTTCTGCTGCAATATCGCCTTCCTGTTTAGCATTTTGTCTTAATAGCCACAAGGCCTACATATATTGGGCAAAAGAAAAGATAAAGTGACACATAGAGTCTAGTCTTATAAGCCCTTCCTTCTCACTTTTTGATTAGGCTGGTTTTAATTTTTCCATTTGATAATTAGGTAGAAGCTTGCTTTGATACACAGCCTGCAAATAAGAACAATTGGATAAATTCTTCTGAAATAGTTTGCATTGCATCAATGATTAAATCCTCTTCCATTGTGCTTGGGCAGATTTCAGGCATGTAGAATCTATTTTGTTTTTTATTAAAATCCAATGTCTAGAAGCCCCGGGTAAAAGACTTATATGTACAATAGAAAATTCTGATTCCAGGAATTGGAGTCCAAGAATCAGATGAAGCCACTAATTCACAAGCATGCATAGATACCAAAATGTTCTTAATTTCACTAATACTGTTTTGAATATTTTGAAAAAATGCTTATGTTCTAAAGTTAAAACAAATAGACTTCTATATCCTTTGGAGTTTTTCTGGGTTTTTTTGCAAACCAAATGCAGACTTTTTTGTGTATTAAAATCAACCTTCTGATGGATTTGCATAAAGGCAAATTAAGTAGAAAATGGCTTGTCTGCAATTGATGTGGCAAAAGTGTTGCAGTGGCTCTCTTTCTAGCCTGATTATCATGTGTTCTCAGTGTTCTGGTGGCGCATGGAAGAAACTTGTGTGGGACACAGCCCACCTGCTGTAGTCCATAGCTGCAGAGAATAAGGCCAAAGCAACTATCTTCTGCACTGAGAAATTAGCTTGTTGATTATGGCCCTGTAATTGCAGTGGGCAGGAACCAGGCTATGCCACTGTTTTTTGGGGAGAGAGGCAAGAGAGCGGCTTAGGACATACAATCCAGGGGTTGAGCAGTTGTTGGGATAGTGCATTACCAAATTATCTTTATTAGACAACCCTTGCATTGTATTATATTGCTCTTGTGCAAGGAGCAATGTGGACTGAGTAAAGCAAAAACTTTATTGCACCAAATTACTCTACGGAGAATTGGGATTTCTTTTAAATAAGACAACTACCTCATTGTATTACTTCATTGCAATTTACTACAGGATAGCATTCAGTTCCTTTTGATTGAGATGCTAAGAGAGATAAATGCAATCCCAGGCTTCTCACAAACTAATTTGTATTAGTATATTGCAGTTTTCTGGTATGAAATTATTGCTACATTTTCTGCTTTATAACAATAAAAGTGATTCTTGATAGTATTATTGCTTTTTATTTTAAATATATCATAGCCAATAAACATAATTATATAGTTTATGGAAACATGTAGGTGTTGACATGATAGCAGTGTTCCAATATCTAAAGGGCTGTCACAAAAGAGAGAGGGGGTCAGCCTATTTTCCAAAGCACCAGAAGGCAGGACAAGAAGCAATGGCTGGAAACTAATCAAAGAGAGAATCAACCTAGAACTAAGGAGAAATTTCTGACAGTTAGAACAATTAATTAGTAGAGCGATTTGCCTCCAGAAGTTGTGGGTGCTCCAACACTGGAGGTTTTTAAGAAAAGATTGGACAACTATTTGTCTGAAATGTTATAGGGTTACAGCCTGAGCAGGGGGTTGGACTAAAAGAACTTCAAGGGCTTTTCCAAATTTGTTATCCTGATTTTGTTCTTTGGGATAAGTGGTCATTTTGTTGATTTTTGGTGGGATCCAGATTCTTTGATGAAAAATCATCGAAAATCATGGTTGCATGCAACAAGCCCTGATTTTATCAAAATGATAATACTTGTGCCAAGTTATCATGATCAGCATGACACAAACGTTGCTCCTTATGTACTTTTTATGTGACATTATATTGTAAATACAAAAACAACAACTTTTTAATAATTTTTTGCATCAAATTTGTTGTAATAGTTTTGAAGGTGATTGAAAGGCTCCTTTGTTATGGGAAAACTTTTTGTTTACACTCTTGAGACCGATAACAAATAGTGCTATGTGATTTTATAGCTTGTTTTATTCTGGTCACTTTCTTTGCTGTATAGGTTGACTAGTTAGCATTGAAACTTGGCAAGTTAAATGTGACTTGAAGGATTTGCTGGTTCTGCTGGTTAGTGAACAAAACAGAATGACTGACTGATACCAGATTAGAGATGAACGTTTTACCCCTTTCACCACCTTCTGCCAGTGTGGGAGGGGTAGGTCAGTCCCATCAGGGTGAGACAATTCCTCAAGAAACCTGGACTCACACCATACAGGGCTGTAAAGGAGTTAGCCAATACCTCTGAAAACAAGCTGGCCACCAGTACAACTGACAGAGCAGTGGTGTAACATGGGCTATTTTAAGAGCCCTAAGAATTTCCTGTGCCATAGAACTGCCTGTCTGTGCCAGCTGTAGCTTCCAAATGGTCTTCAAGGGTAGCCCCATATGAAACGCATTGCAGTAGCCCAAATATGTGATGACCAGGGCTTGAGTGACTGAGCGCATGGACTCCTGATCCAGAAAAGGCTGCAACTGGAGCACAAGACGAAGTTGTGCAAAAGCCCTCCTAGCTGCAACTGCCACCTACTCTTTGAGCAGGGGTCACGAGGCCAGGAGAACCTCCAAATTGCTGATTGGGTTTGACTGGGTAGTGCCACCCCATCCAGAACTAAGATGTTAAAGTCCCAGATCCTAGAGCTCCATTCCCCCAAAGCCAATTAATTAATTATTCTCATTGTCAGGAAATTTCTCCTCAGTTATAAGTTGGTTCTCCTTGATTAGTTGTCCCTCCATTGCTTCTTGTCCCTCAGGTGCTTTGGAGAATAAATTTACCCCCTCTTCTTTGCCTCATCTATCTCTTTTCATTAGGTAGACAGACCCAATTCCTGTAACTGTTATAAAATCATATTCATGGATATAGTCTCTTTCACGTATATATGATATGTCCATTTCTATCCTTTCAGTGACAACCTTGTGTAAACATTCATTGTAGCAGTGTGAACCAAATGCATGTCGCCACATTGACCAACTGTCATAAATTATCATTTATGAAAAAATAATGTCATTTCTGTCAATAGAATTGCTGCCTTGATACTCTTTCAGTCTGTTGCTGAGTTTCATGTTTCAACTCTGGACTGAAGACTGCTGTTTACCCTTTTTTCATCTACATACTGAACTTTCCGATTTCTTCCTTTTGCCGTTTTCTTTCCTAGGCTTGTTCTATAGCAGATGTTTCATCTCCGTGTTCTGAGTCACCCTTCTTTCACCCACACTATGTTCCGTGTCAACCTTTCCTAAGCTTAGCTCTGTCAGGTTGCCTGTTTAGAAGTTCATCTCTAATGTAATTGGGAGATGGGGGTGAAGACATGGCTTGCAAGATGGATGTCAGCCTTCCCAGGTCAACCAGACAGGAAACACTGCCTGATGAGCTAATTCTCCTTTATTGTAAGGCTGCATTTACAGAATCTCCCAGTACCTCTTTTATAGTCTGAGAGATTAGGAAATTCTTTTCTGAATCTCTTTCTCTGCCCGTTATGCAGCTGTGTGGGCTATGCCCTCTCTTACCTGATTCTTGCCTAGTGAGCATCTGTTCTCCTAACTCCCAAGGTCATTCCATTACAACATCACACCTGTCTGTAGTGCGATGCCATTTTGATAAATTAGTAGGGGTTTGGCTCACAGTTTTCCCCAGTATCTTGCTGAAGGGGAGTAATAAATTATAACAAATAAATTGTAATAAGTTATACAAGTGCAATACACAGGGGTGTGCCCACGTGTACATACACACATAGGGTGCTCTATCAGAATTTGCTTAATACTTTCAGTTACAAAAAAAGAAAAAAGAAATCAGCAAGAAAGGCCTAATGTTTTCAATTATGGAAAACAATATTATGCACCAAAGCAATTTTTTTTTTATAGCAATAGCACTTTTACTATCTCGAAAGTCTTTGGTAATTCACTTTTTAATAACCTCAAATGCACCATTTTGTGTAGACTTCTAAGACCCTGCTAAAAGTTAACTCCAATATATGTTTAATTTAAATTAAGAAGGTAATATTGCAACATTCCTGGATTGGGAGATTTGCTCAGTTGCTTATGCCCCAATACCTCTGGACTATTGCAATTCACTCAGCATGGGCCTACCCTTGAAGAGAATTCAGAAGCTTCAGTTGGTGCAGAATGTGGCTATACAGGTAGTAAAGGGTATTGGGTATTTAACACATGTAACACCATTCCTTCCTGAGCCAGATGAAATTCAAAGTGTTTATTACCTTTGAAGCCTTTTATGTTTGAGGCTGGGTTAGCTAAGGGATTGTCTTCTCCCAGTTGTTTCTACTAATCCAATTTGTTCAGGTAGGTTGGGCATGTTACAGGCCCATCAGCCAAGGAATGCTGGCTGACGGAAATGTGCCTTCTGAGTCGTAGTCCTTGCCCTTTTGAAATATTCTCCCTTCAGATATCAGGATAACCCCAACCCTGTTGGCCTTTCACAAGGCCTGAAGACTTGGTTGTATGCCAATGCCTGGGACCCGATTATATTAAGAGCCCCACTTCCTGGCTGTATTAATTTCCATAGTATCGTTTTTACTTTGTGCCAATATATTTATTTTGTGCTGTTTAAATGGCTTAAACTGTTTTTATATTTTATGATTAATGCTACCTAGAGTCAGTAGTTGAGATGAGTGGCTAAAGAAATAAAATAAATTAAAAAATAACACGTTGCAGAGGTTCAGACTGAGTTAAGAATTACTCTTATCAGCCCCTTGCTTAACTTGGGTGAACCTGAAAGGCTAAACAGCATCAGGATGGGTTAGTACTTGAAGAGTAGACCTGATTGAGTAGATTGGAAAATAAAACAAAATTTCTTGGAAGAAGGCAATAACAAACCAATTTCGTATTGCTTTCTATAGGCAGGACTGTGTCAGTCACAATGATCAACCCAACTCAGTTTTGCTCTTTGCATCATTTCCTTGGGACCTATTTTCCAAGTACAAAGATCCTTCCTTCCTTCCTTCCTTCCTTCCTTCCTTCCTTCCTTCCTTCCTTCCTTCCTTCCTTCCTTCCTTCCTTCCTTCCTTCCTTCCTTCTTCCCTCCCTCCCTCCCTCCCTCCCTCCCTCCCTCCCTCTGCCTGCCTGCTTCAGTTAACCTTGTCTTGGAGTTGTGCTGGCATTGGGTTTTTAATTTTCACTCTTTTTTCATCTGAACTCTTCCCTCACTGTTACCTTATTAAGCTCATAAAAGAAGTATATGGACACATAATAGAGCTCCTCCTCTTGAAGTAAGTAAGCAAATTTATGGACGCTGATCTATAGCATAGTAGGCACAATCTATCCGCTTCCCTAGATAGCTATTAACCAGGAAACAGATGTTCAGTGTTATTTACATCTGAGTAGATATACTTAGAAGTACCACGTGTATCATGTTTGGTTTTTGATTGCTGAAAAGTTATCATGAACCTGCTTTTAAGTGATTTTACTAAAGTTATCCTTTTATAATTGGATGGTGGTATTTATGAATTTCTGTTTGAGAGCGAGGATGGTTGATATATGCTGTGCCTCTGTTTTAAGGCAGTTAATCAATTAATTTTAGTTAGTAGCTATAAATCCAATTCATACCAATATTATTTATGTATTTATTTTACTCAGCATTTTGAGAGCATTGTTTTGACAGGCATGCATACACAATTACAGTATATGCCTAGATATACATATTTGTGGAAAGAGGGGAATCCCCCCTCCCCATCTGCCTATCCTGGTTTGCTTGGGAATGAAAGATCTTGTTATTCATGATTTTGTGAAAAGCACATTTGAACATTGCTTTGACCTAGATCAGGCATGTCAAACTGCTGGCCCGTGGGCCGGATGCATCACGCCGAAACCGCACCTACCCCTTTGCCGGCAGTGGGGAAAAAGTCATGCTATGTCATGCGACGTTACGTAATGTCGCGAGTTTGACATGCCTGACCTAGATGAAGCAGAAACATTTTTTGGTAATAGCTATGCCAATTAAATGACATTTGCATGAGTTGCTGGCATCCTGCTTATGGTATTGCAAAGCCAGGATGGAAAGAAGCCCTTTAATCTGACCCATTATTGCTGTTTTGATGTTTTTATATTTAGAACCTTTGCGTTATCTTGCATGACCTTTATCTTTAAAAGTAAAAGTGGAAAGTAAATAGTAAAAGTTATTGTTTCTGATGTGATGGTAGAGCCTGAATGTTAATAGGACACAGCATTTGTTCTAAATAAGAGTTTGCTATTGGCGGAGAACAGGATGCTGGATCAGGCAAATCTTTGTCTTGACTCTTGATATTAGATTTAGGAGTTTCTTTAGTCTACAATAAAGGTTTCCCAGGGTGCTGTTTTGGGTTAATCTGTAGCTCTCTTGTCTCCTAAACCTTCTGGTAGGTAGCTTTCTCCTCATAGATTTTCCACAGAAAGGCAGGCAGATGGTTTTAATGTGGCAGGAAAAGTGGTATGTGTGATTTACACAAACTCGCTATTCTTTTTTTTTTTTTTTTGAAAGAATCACTGTCCGTATGATACCCTCTAGATCAGGGGTAGTCAACCTTGGCTCTTATGACTCGTGGACTTCAACTCCCAGAATTCCTGAGCCAGCTGGAATGGCTCAGGAATTCTGGGAGTTGAAGTCCACAAGTCATAAAAGAGCCAAGGTTGACTACCCGTGCTCTAGATGTATTAGACATATGGCTCCACTGGGGATGCTGAGAATGATAGGACAGGATATTCTAAGGCCACCAGGCCTGTGCCAAGTTTTCAGATGCATTTCTTTGTGGACTTAGGGTATTTTAACATGTCACTGCTGTTTGTTTTTTAAATGAGTCTGGTATGCCTTGTGCCTTGTCTAAATCATATGCCCAAACAACTTATCTGGGTATTTCTAAGTGTTGGCATTCTTTTGGGTTGCACAGCAGTGGCAAAGTGAGATACTGGCATGTGATTCAGTAACTCCAATATAAGTCTGTGCTTCCTATGCCTTAATATAGCTGAGCATGCTGTTATCTGTAAAAGGTAAGTGATTTTCCTTGGCTTGACTCAGCGAACATAACAGCTGTGGGAATGACTGCTGAAATCCAAGAGCCAACTAGTGATAGTGCGCTTCTAATTCTGATAAAGCATTGGCTTCTAGAGGCCCAGCTGTTATCTTGGGGGGGGGGGGGAAGGACAAATAGAATTTGTTAGTCTTCAGCATTCATCCTAATTCATGGATTATGAATTCTATGAATTCTTAAAGAGTTCAGCACATGTGTGAGAGCTCAGAAAAAAAATCTTTAAAAGCTGAAACATTTATTTTAGTGCCGAGACTTCAACATAGCTGAATTAAATTGTTGCTTATGTAAGGATTTGTCTCATGTTTTGAAATTTGGGAAGGGAGCAATTTAAGGATAATAACAGCAGATACTGACTACTCAGTGCCTAAAGCAGAGGACCAGTTTGGTCTAATGGTTAAGGTGTTAGTACAGTGTTTCCCAAACTTGACAATTTTAAGGCATGAGGACTTCAACTCCCAGAATTCCACAGCCAGCAATGCTGGCTGTGGAATTCTGGGAGTTGAAGTCCACATGCCTTAAAATTGTCAAGTTTGGGAAACACTGGTCTAGAAACCAAGAGATTTGTGAGTTCTAGTCCTGCTTTAGGCATGAAAACTGGCTGGGCTGGTCACTCTCTCCCAACCCATCACATCCAGCTTGGTTGATCAATTCCTTTCACAACCAATGAATCAACATTCAACTGATTAAAAAAAGTGGACTATGCACTTGGGGGGCAAATGCTAGGGAAAAAAGAAATTGATGCCTGAAGTATGAAGATTCTGAATTTTCATTGGGAAGATACTCGTGACTTTCTGAAATGAGGAGTTTTGTGTAAGCTCGTGAAAATCTCTATTTTTGACATTGATAGTAATTGAGTCAGTTTAATTCAATAAAATATTGATATCAAGAGATCCATGTTGTCAATTCTTTTTTAGGAAGACTTCAGAAAGGGATCATACTGTTATTGCATAACAGTATGTTTGCAATAGCAAGAAAGGGAACTATCATCTTAAGAAAGAGCAAATAATCTTGTCCCAGCAAAGACCTTGAATTTGTTGCATGAACAACTCTACAATGTAGATTAATGATGCTGAGCCTAAATACTTGTGTAGCTTCCTATGAATCGTTTATATAATTGGGATGTTTACTAATAATGTGCATATGAAAACCAAAATAGACTCTGTGTAGGTAGCTGGTGGGAAGACATAAGAAATTTTTTTTGAAAATTGAAATGCCATGCTTTCTTTTTTTTTTCTTGTGCTGACAAATACTGTAGAAGCTGCTCCAGAACGAGTTTTCTTTTAATTATTGTTATTCCTTTGCATTAAAAAAGCAGAAATAGAAGCATGTTCATAGACGCTCAAATAGGCTTTTTTGCAAGTCTGCTAGAATGCCACTGTTAATCTTTATTCTGTTGTTTTTATAAGGCATTTCACCAGGTTTTCTTAATATTTGAAAGAGGAATGTTCATTTCTTTACATGGGCCTATGTTAGAAAAATATTTAACAATTGTAAATGTTTATATGAGCTTGAGGAATAGAATTGTTGCAGTCCTCCATATTTACTATATTGATCCAAGATGATAGTTTTACAAACAAGAGTAATCTGTTATGGAAAACATCAATACAGCTAATAAGAGGTGACCAAATTTGATTAAATTTATTCTTCATTGTAAGTTTGTTTCTATTTTGGATGTATTAAATTTTTTTGATGCAATTTGTCACATGTATAATACCGTCATAGTAATACGATACATGATCCAGTTTTTCAATGAATCTAACAGCCCACACTAACAAAGAATCAGTTTCTAAATTGTTGCATCAGTTCATATGCATGATTAGGGGATATGGACTATGAACTGATACTGGATTTATTATAAAAGGTTAGTAGAAAATTTTCCCAAGTTCTTCAAGAAACTTTTCAATCAAAGAAACAATATGTAGCAATTTCTTTATCATTATTAAAGAAATAGCAAAGCAATTTAAGTTAAAATATGGACAAGAAGAAGGATTTTTTAGTCACTGTTTCAATCAATAATTTATTATGGTCACAGACTAGAATTAAAAAATTAAAACATTAAAATAGAACAGAACAAGAGGCAGTACAGTTAGTGATGAGGTCATTTTTGGAATTATTTTGTACCAGAGATAAATTTTCAATCTCCTTCATCTTTTTGCTTTCCCCCTTTTTTCTTTTCTTAACAATAAATTTTATTGTTATACTGTCTGGTTAATTTAGCTTATGTATGTAATTTTGCTTCCAATTAGTTGATACAATAAATAAATATGCATAGTATATATAATTGGCACATGTTCACAAAGCTATTGTTAGGACTGAAGGAGAAAATCTAGACTGGAGTAAAATCCTTAGAAAACAAATAAATGGGTAGTTTATGGCAACAATCTTTTCCTAACCTTCATGGAGACTTTGTTTCATGTGATGAATACCACTAGATAAAATGCTGCTTCTGTTCTAGAGTTTAATGAGCACCAGTAGTCTATGATATGGTTAAGTAGATATCCTCTTCAGTGACATAAGAAATTAAATTAAAAGTTGGCTCTTTTTCCATCCTCCCAATATCTTTATGCTAGCTGCCTCCCTTCAGGCCTGCCATTTTTGTTAAGATGCTGTGTTTGTTTTTATGTCTTCTGGCTGCTGGCAGCTAGATACCATCCATTCTCTTCATAGTTCTTTGCCCTAGAACAGGGGTCTTCAAACTTGGCCCTTTTATAATTTGTGGACTTCAACTCCCAGAATTCCTCAGCCACAAGTCCACAAGTCATAAAAGGGCCAAGTTTGCCCTATAACTACAGGTAGACTTCAATTTACAGCAGTTCATTTAATGACCATTTGAAGTTACTGAAAAATTGATTTATGACTGTTTTTCACACTTACGCCTATTTCAACATCCCCATGGTCACATGATAAAAATGCAGTTGCTTGACAACGGACTCATTTTTATGACAGTTGCGGTGTCCCGGGGTCATGTGATCACTTTTTGCAACCTTCTGAGAAGGAAAGTTAACAACTGTGTTATTAACAAGTGCAGTGATTCACTTAACAACTGTGGCAAGAAAGGTCATAAAGAGGGAAAAATTTACTTAGCGAGTGTCTCGCTAAGCAACAGAAATTTGGACACAATTGTGGTTGTACGTCAAGGTTTTCATTCTCTAGTAGGTTTTAGATAAGATATTGCATGCACATCAGACTGTTTAGTTGTCTAGGTTTGACTTTCTTGCTTTTTCTTTCCTAATCTTTCCCTAGAACTTTGTGCTAATATAATGGGTGATGTTAGTATCACCATATGTGTAAGTACCAAAAATTCTCCAGCATGATTGGATGGAGAATCCACGAGTCGGTTGTCTTAATCTTCCTGTTCAAATAAGACTAAGTCTGGAAAGTTGCCATGCCTCTGCTGTGCTAGAGCACCCCAGGTTTCAACTTAGTCTCTAGCTCAGCAGACGCGTAAATTGCTCCTTTCCAGATTTAGCAGCAGGTTGTACAATTCCCTCATGGATTTTCCTTCCTTCTTTGCTGTTCTGAACATTAGTCTCAATTTGATCAAAACTATAGAACTCTAATTGGACATTACATCTGGCTAGGGAAGTTTTCCTTGATTGCAGGGCTTCTCTGCAGGCTGTTACCTGCTGAGGGTTGGGGTTGGCTCGTCTTACACGTGAGTCGTTCCACCGCCTGAAATTGATTCAACTGACAGGCACTGACCAGCTGGCTGGCGCTGACGCCGATGGCTCAAAACACTTCAGCTGACTGGCGCTTAGCTCTCATATTTAAATCACTCCAGCAGACCGGCGCTGAGGTGGAGGCAGTTTGATCGGCCTCGAACTTACTTAAATGGCTCTCCTCGGCCTGCAGGAGCCCTCCGGCGGCCGTCTTTATTAGTTTCTTCAGCTGACTGTTTGTTCGGCTTTTCAAAGCAGCACTGACTCCGTTGGGGAATATTTGGACAGGATCGCTTGCGAGGTCCCAGAAACAGTGCCAAACACCGCTAATTTCACCCCTTAACTGATCGGTGTGTTGCCGAAGTCAGCGTTCGGACAGGACCTGGCTGTACTTTCTGCGGCTTTCCCTGAGAATGAAAATCGTGTGGCTGCCATTTTTGCGAGGCTCAACGGCTGGGTTTGCATTCCAGCCTCAGAGCTTTTAGAGACAGTTGATTTTGGTGCAAAATCAATGTGGACGCCATTTTGCATGATCTCAATCCCCTCACATTTTGTTGCTTTTTGGATTTCAATAAGAACCTCTGGAGAGGGCAATCTTGTCCCAACAGGGACGCATTGCCTATACAATTTTCCCCACCCCCACCCCTCAGTAGCCAGATACCTAGGATTAGGTATTACTTGGAGGGAGGTGCCCCGATCAGTGGTCACGTACAGCACTGGGGGGGCGCTAAGACACAGGAATTAGCACCACTGAAGCACCTATCGCTATCAGTCACTGCCATTAAGGAGAGCATTAGTTGGAGAAGTTCCTTACCCAAAAATGCCACAAAGATTGGCTTCATCATTACAGTTGGAACAGGTCATTCCCAAACGAATTGCCCTATTAGGATGGCAGATATCTCCATTCCTCAGCTTGCACAGAACATTACTGACTCTCCTGCCAAAAAGAAACATAAGTCCTCTACAATGAAGGCGGCGGAGAGGATTAAGGCAAAGGCCAAGGCCCAGTCCTCTAAAAAGTCTTCCAAAGCAGCTGAGAAGGAGGCCACCAGATGCCATCAGGCCTTAGAAAGGGAATTCTCCAAGGCACGAAGGCTGGCTCCATGTGAGACGGAATTTAACATGCCTGCTCCACCTGTGATGTCGCTATTTGAGCCCCAGTTGGTTTCTCCTACTATAGCCTCACGGGCATGGTCCCCTCAAAGGGAGACCGTATAGGTAGAACCCATTATTCCCAGCCGGAGTACAGCTTCCCAGAGGGTTGCCACTCCAGGAACGTCTCAATCCAGGGCGCAAGCTACTTTTACATTCACAGCAGCAGGGCTTCGCCCCTTTGAACCGCAGGCAGCGTGGTCAGATCATTTCCAGACAATGATGGCTCAGGCCTTCGCTCAGGTTATGGCCTCTTCCGTTTATCAGCGGGCCCAACAGGAACCTGCAGCTCCATCAAGGTCACTCCCTCAGACAGAGGCTCCTACACTTCCTCATTCAGTTTCCTCGTGGATCCTACTTCCAGGATGAGGAATTGGAATCCGAGGACTTCGAACTGTCGGGATTGCTCCTGTTGGACGATGAGGAGGCCTCTCCATCAGATCTGTCACCTTTTACCGGCTTGTTTGATCAATCCTTGTTTGGCTCACTGCTTCTAAAATTGTGCACTTCAGCTAACATTGCCCTGGAACAGGAGGCTAAACCGGCTCCTTCTACATCTCAGGATCCGAATCCATTGTACTCTGAGTCGGTGGTGCCACAGAAACACATTCCTTGCCCTCCTTTCTTCCGCAACACAGTTCAGAAGCAGTGGGCGAACCTGGGATCCCTCCCTACTCCGGGGGTCTCAGAGAAAAAACTCTTTAATGTGGCTCCTTCCTTCTCATCCCCACTAGAGGTCCCTCTAGTGGATGAACTGTTAAACTCTCTTTTTTCTAACCCCACTATTCCAGGGGACATGGCCGAGGTTCTCAAGGCTGAAGACAAGAGATTTGAATCGGCCTTACGCAAATCCCATCAGGCTTCGGCGTGGTCGTTGAAGGTGTCTACATCCTTGGCCTTTTTCACCCGAGCCGCCATCATATGGCTGCGCGAGCTCCAAGATTTGATTCCTACAGACCAGGTTCGCGCCCATCAGAACCTGGGTAAGTTAGTGGCCATGTTGCAATATATGGCAGACGCTTCCCTCCACACAGCGAGGTATTCCTCACGTGCCATAGCGGCAGACGTCTCAGCCCGTAGGCTACTGTGGCTTAAGCAGTAGCGTGCGGACTTGAAAGCTAAGTGGCATCTGGTTACTACACCTTACAATGGGGGACATCTTTTCGGTGAGGCCCTCAACCCTTATCTGGTTGAGGGTAAGGACAAACGCAAGGTCACGATACACATGAGCAGGAGAGGGGATAAGAGATCTGGTGGAGGGGCAACGCAGCATTAATTTCACAGGCAGTCCTTTCGTTCGGCTTCCACTTGGGACTGGCCTCAAAACCCTCGCCCCTTTCCCCCGAGAGCAGATCGCCCCCAGGATCATCCTGCACTCAGGGTCAAAATGCAGTTCCAGACCAAGCAGCCCTTTCGATGCTTGGGAGACATCCCTTTAGAAGGACAAAGTGACTCCAGGGACACTTCTCCCATGGGGGGGTCGACTATCCCTCTACGCCGACGTATGGGAAGCCACCACCACAGACTCCTGGGTGATAACACCATCACTCACGGTCTAGCCCTGGAATTTTGGTCCAGTCCTCCAGATCACTTGTGGTCTTGTCCTTCCCCCAAGAACACTATCAAAGCGAGCCTCATGTCAGAGGCTATTTCCCATTTATCTCAAATAAGGGCCATAGAGCCAATTCCGGAGGATCAGAGGGGGTGGGGTTTTTATTCCAATCTTTTTGTTGTCCCAAAGTCTTCAGGAGGCTGGAGAGCAATTTTGGACTGTGGTTGAATTACTACCTAACTTATAGGAAGTTCAAAATGCAATCGCTCCAATCGATCCTAGCCAGCATTAGGAAGGGGGATTTCCTGACATTGATAGACTTAACAGAGGCGTACTTGCATATCTCCATCCTCCCTGGACATCGCAAGTTCCTCAGGTTTTGCCATGCCCACCAACACTACCAATACAGGGCACTTCCATTTGGTCTCTCCTCAGCCCCCCAAATATTCATGGAGGTATTGGCAGTGCTGGCCGCCCATCTGAGACAGATTCTGATACGGGTCCAGTGTTACCTGGACGATATTCTGATCCAGTCTCCATCCTTCCAGTTGGCTCAATCAGACCTGGCCCTTACCATCAGAACCCTTCAGGCTTACGGGTTTTCTGTCAATTTCCAGAAAAGCCAGACGGTCCCATCAACCTGTCTGCTTCATTTGGGGGCGGTCATAGACACAGACACTTGTATGGTCTATCTGTCACAGGACCAACGAGACAGCATACGGGCCCTAGTTCATCGGTTCCGCAGGGAGAAGGTTGTCACCCTGGCAACGTTGTCACAACTCTTGGGGAAAATGGTGTCCTGTATAGCAATTGTACCATGGGCACAACTTCATGCCAGTGATCCACAGTGGTTCTTGCTCCCATTTCAAAGGATGGGCATCAGCGCTTCCACCCAGAAGGTATGAGTTCCGCGTCAGGCGTTCAACTCCCTTCAGTGGTGGGTCTCCCCAGCAATGATAAGGGGCACCCAGTTCAAGGAACCAGTCAGGCTTACCCTGACCACGGATGCCAGCCTGTTCAGCTGGGGAGCACACCTTCAGTCGGAGTTGGCTCAGGGTCGGTGGTCCCAGACAGACTTGAGAAACAATATAAACTGGTTAGAGCTCAGGGCCATACATCTAGCCTTACGCCACTTCAGGAGCAGAGTGGCGGGGCAACATGTCCTAATGCTCACAGACAATATTGCAGCAAAAGCCCATATCAACAGACAAGGGGGGACCCAGTCCAGGTCTCTCATGGAGGAGGCCCAGTTGTTGGGAACTTGGGCGGAGACCAACCTTTGTCCATCAAAGCGGAACATATCTCCGGAGAGACGAATCAGCAGGTGGACTCCTTGAGCAGGGTGAATGTGGACCACTCCGAGTGGCGCCTGGATCCCAGCTTGTTCAGGGAGATCACCAACAGGTTTGGCCACCCAGCATTAGACCTTTTTGCCTCTCCAGCCAATTCCCAACTTCCAAGATTTTTTTCCAGGTTCCCATCTCCGAGAGCAGAAGGGATGGATGCCCTCCGTGGCCCCTGGCCCAGAGAACTGTTGTACGCCTTTCCTCCCCTTCCTTTGCTTTCAGTGACAATCTGCAAGAACCTGCACAATCAGGCGGAGGTCATTCTAATTGCTCCACATTGGCCGAGACGTCCGTGGTTCACCGATCTGGTGGAGCTTTCTATCTCTCCCCCTTGGAGGATTCCTTTGGGTCGTATTGCCCTCAGCCAGGGAGTCTTTCGGCATCCAGATCCTCAGTGGCTCCAACTAACCGCTTGGCACTTGAGCGGCGGGCCTTGACCCGAGTTTCATATTCGTCGAGGGTGATCACCATGATCCAGCAATCCAGGAGCCCCTCCACGAGTAGAATTTATGATGCTATATGGAGGAGCTTTTGTCTCTGGTGTTCAGGACACAAGATGGAACTCTCGGACATCACTGTCACGATAGTTCTAGAATATCTGATGGATGGGTTGGACAGGGGGTTATCCCCAAGCACCATCCGCAGACAGGTTTCGGCCCTATCCACTGTGCTCCTGTGTGACAATTCCGCCCCCTTGGCACACCACCCTATGGTGCGTTCCTTCCTAAAAGGGGCGGCTAATTCCAGGCCCCCTGTGGTCCGATGTTATCCCTCTTGGGACCTACCCTGGGTCTTATGGGCCCTCACCTTGCCGCCCTTCGAGCCCATTAACACATGTACTCTACGACTGCTGTCTATGAAGGTGGCTTTCCTTGTAGCGGTCAGGTTGGCCAGGCAAATTTCAGAGCTGGCTGCCCTCTCCGTCAAAGAGGACCTGTGCATTTTCCATGTAGACCAGGTGACCCTTCGTCTGGATCCTTCCTTTATTCCCAAGGTTAATTCCTTGTATCATAGATCCCAGGAGGTAGTGCTTCCCAACTTCTGCCCTAATCCATCTCACGAATTAGAAAAACAATGGCATACTCTGGACATTCGCAGGGCCCTGTGACGTTATATCAAACAAACTTCTGCCTTCCGTAAATCCGAGGCACTGTTCGTTTCCTTTCAGCCCTCTTCCGTGGGTCAGAAGGTTTCCTCCTTGACCATAGGCAGATGGATTAGGGCTTGCATTGCCCAAACATACCGGTCACAGTCATTGACCGTTCCTGGCTGCATCACTGCCCACTCTACCTGCAGTGCTGCTACATCGGCGGCTTGGGTAACCCAAGCTTCTATCGGGGAGATATGCAGTCCTTGCCTTCCTCGTTTGTCAAACATTACAGGATTGACAAATTTGCCTCCTTGGATGCCTTGTTTGGACGGAGGGTTTTACAGCAAGTGGTATCTGCAAGTGGGACTCTGGCCCAAACTGCTTCTCCCCCCTTAGAGACAACAGGGCTTTGGTACAGTATGTCCCACTCGTGGATTCTCCATCCAATCATGCTAGAGAAGGGGCGTTTTCTTACCTGAACACCTTTTCTCATCATGATGATGGAGAATCCACACCCTCCCTTTTCGTATCTGTTTGGTCCTGTGTCAAGTGTAGGTTGAACATACACGTCGGACTAACCTCTGTGCCTCGCCTTCGTCGCAAACTGGGGTGCTCTAACACAGCAGAGGCGTGGCAACTTTCCAAACTTAGTCTTATTTTAGCAGGAAGATTAAGTCAACCCACTCATGGATTCTCTATCATCATGCTGAGAAAAGGCGTTCAGGTAAGACAATGCCCCATCTCATGCCTTCTTCTAGGATGCACATGTAGCACAAGAGAAGTGTCGTATTTCTTGCATAGTTTTCCTATCCTCCAGTGCTATGTTGAAAGAAAAATCTTCATCAGGGTCCAGTCCAAGCTGGAAATAAACAAAATGGAGACTGCATTAGAAAGAAGGTTGCAGTTTATTGAAGAGGAGAGCCAGACATAAAGATGGCTCTGGGAAAAACTGACCACATGTAGTGGGGGGTGGTGGGTTTTTATACCTTCTTGAGCTTTTGTTTGGAGTTGTTCCTGTGGCATGAACTTTGACTAGAGTCTGAGTATGCCTTTCTGATATTCTGATGGTGGTGGGTTAATCCTATTATGTCCCAAAAACATATCCTGCTTCCCTGGCGGTATGGCTGATGGCTGTGTCCTGTGTTGGATTTTTTTGGTGTGAGGGATTGTTGATTCTAGAGATCTTTGTCTTTCTAATCCAAGCTTCCTGGCTCCAATCTTTCTGACAAAATATCACATCTGCATTTCTGCAGACCTGGTTTCTATTTGGGGCAGAGAGACTTGGGGGGGGGGAGGTTTCTGCCTTTAAGATCCTTTGGGAAAATATAATCTGCCTTTTAATATTCCCCCAAAATTTCTTTATCTGGGGGGGCTGACTTCCCATAGCTACTTATGGCGCCCTTTGCAAAGTAGCTGCTCTTCCCCATTTTTGGTTATGTTTTTACTCAGTATTACTCAGGAAGAAGATGGTAACTTTTTTATCCAGTAGGAGATTTCAGTTTCTGTAATCCTTTATCTTAGGGGGTTTTACAGAAGGAACTTTCCTTCTTGTTGCATGTGATGCTTAGGAAATATATGCAGACTCCAGCCCTTTGGATTGGTGGATTCTCTGATCTGTGAGCTGATCATGTCATGTCAGTAATCCATTCATTTTAAAGAAACTTTCTATGACCATTGAATCATCTTTTGCATCTTCACTTGGTGGAACAGTTTTTTTGTAAAGCCTTTCCACGATCTTATTTTTCTAACCAACTCTTCTTTTTCAACATATTTGACCCTTATTGGGGTTAGCAGCATGGATATTCTTCTCCTCACCCATTAAATTACTTGATTAGTTAGTTAGGTTAGTTACAATTAAGGGCTATTTGTCTCCACATGACACTGGGCCCTTAAGACTTTGAAACTTTAAAAGCACAAGATGAATAAAATCATACAATAAAATAAAAGCAAAGATCATACACATCCGGAAAGAAGCAGTATAATATATGATAGTCAAACAATTTTACAAAGGGTCATTACCCTCCTTGCTTTCCCACAGATTCAGTGCAGCTTTTGCCCTTCTTTCAGCTCAAAGAGGGATTGAAATATAAATAAGTTTAATGAAAACCAGTGTTGTAATTAAAGAAACTGGGCCTTTGTTATTAATGCAGCAACACATATTTTAAAATTCATAGCATACTCGTTGGGGGAAAAAGAAGCATTAAGAGCTCTCTTATTTTAATAAACTAACTTTTAGCGGAGTCTTGAGTATATTAACATTGCTGGTGATTGAAAATTAAATTACAGAGATGTTAGTCAATGTCTCTTGTGCTGAAGGATAAAGGCATGCTACGACCTGTATTAATTTTAGTAAGTTGTTTCATCGAGTGTATGTAAATGTCACAAATCTCTCTTTTAAAAAGAGTAGAGCAGGGGTGTCACAAGGAAACTGTGCCCACCCCATTGCCGGCAATGGAGAAAAAGCTCCAATACGTCACACGATGTCACGTGACATTACGAGTTTGACATGTCTGCAGTAGTGTCCCACCTTCTCTGTTTGCTAAGAAATGGTTTGTTTGTTTTTTTGCTGTCCCTTGGTTGCTGTATCACTTAGCTTCTTTGTGCATATGAAAAACATAGCTTGAGGTGGTGTGAGATGGAAATTGTTCTCTGCTTTATTTATAATGCCTGTCATCTTGGTTGTCAAGTCATGGGAACCTCCTGCAGTTTAAAGTATGGAAAATGATGGCTGGCCTGTTTTTAATTTCAAGCTGCCCTTTTAAAGCAGGAGGAACATTTGGGGGCCCCCGTTTCCTTTTTTAGTGGCACCTCTAAATCTGTTCTGATGGTACCACTGAATTTGACGGCATGATTTTTGAAAAGATTTTCTGCCATTTTAAGTGGGAGATACATTAACACTTTACTTCAAGCCCTCAGCATCCAGAGTTATTGAAAGGAAAAAGATTTAGGTCACACAATATTGGAAAATGGATAACGCCCCATTAGTAAGTGTGGTTAGCATGGTGATTTTTTTTTTGATCCTCTGGCTGACTTTTTTCTGAAGCAGTGGGGCTATTACTACAGGTAGTCCTTGATTAACAACCATTCATTCAGCAAGTGTTCCAAGTGACAATGACACCGATAAGCAAGATTTACAGCCAGTTGTGGTCGTTGCACCATCCCTCCAGGCACTTGATTGCAATCGGGACTTTTGTCATCCGGCTTGCAATCATGACAGTTGCAATATCCCATGTTACATGATCACCATTTGCAACATTCACTGCCGGCTTGTGACAAGTACAGTCGATGGGCGAGCTAGCAGGAGGTTGCAAATGGTCATATGACATTGTGCTTTAAGACTGTGTTGCTTAATGACGGAGTTCCAGGTTCTGTTTACTGTTGTTAACCAAGAACTATCTTGGTTGCTTCCTTGATCCTAGAGTCAGGTGCATATTTTCCAGTGATATTTTTTAAATTGCTATCCATGTTCCCAAAAGTCCACTATATTATTCTTAATTATTATATCACTCTTAATGATAGAGACCATGCTTAATGATCCTCTGTAATGGGGAGAAAAGCAATCTTGGCTCCACCTTCCACAGGCCTTGGAAATGGCTTGTTAACTGCTTTTTATCTACAGGTAGTCCTCGACTTACAACAGTTCATTTAACGACCATTCAATGTTAGAACAGTTCTGAAAGAAGTGACCTATGACAGTTTTTCACATTTACGGCATCTTCATGGTCACATGATCAAAATTCAGATGCTTGACAATTGACTCATATTTATGACCGCTGCGGTGTCTCGGGGTGTCATGTGATGCCCTTTTGTGACCTTTTGACAAGCAAAGTCAGTGACGATGCCAGATTCACTTTATAACCGTGTTACTAACTTAACAACTGCAGGGATTCATTTAACAACGGTGGCAAGAAAGATTGTGGGGGGCAAAGATCGAATGGGGCAAAGTTCGCTTAACAACTATCTCGCTTAGCAACAGAAATTTTGGGCTCAGTTTTGGTCGTAAGTCAAGGTCTACCTGTATTAGGAACCTTTGGATTGACAAGTTAAAGCACCAAGTGAGTTTTCTTCAATCCTTAGTGAAAGAAATCTTAAATACAAGTTTAAGGACTTGGAAAAAAAACATGGGAAGCAGTCATTAATGGACTTTTGCTGATCAGAACTGAAATAATGAAGTTTGAAGGATTTGTTTATAGGTAAGAAATGGGATATAGCAAGAAGAGAACATTTATTGTATTTTAAGAAAAGGTGATAAGTTACTAAGTTCCCTTTGATGAAGGGAAAAGTCACTTTTTCACATATTTTATTCTTTTTCCATTTTTTCCTTGTTATTTTTATTCTTTTTTTTAGTTTGTATTAGTTTTTATGGTAGTTTTCAATAAAATTACGATAGTAAAAAAAAAATAGGTGTGGTCCACAGCTATTAAAAGGAATTATTAAGATAAACGTTAGCCCACTTTTAACACTTAGCTGGGAGAAAAATGTTTGAAAATAAATAATATTTGCCTGTAAAAAATAAACAGGCACAGAAAAGATTAGTTTTGGTCATCAATAAACCTTGTTTGTTCTGAAACCTGAAGATGCTTTATAAGTGACTGAAGCAACTGGTGCTTCTCACACTCTTTCCTAATTGAGACCGCTGGTATTCCCAGCAATATTGATTCGTCTATCTGGAAATTATGTGAGTAGTTCAGACTGAGCCAGTCGAATAGACAGGCTTATTGCTTGTAACACATATTTTCTTCTTCAACTCTCTCCTTGTTTAATAGTGCCAGCTGGAGCTGTTCTGTTCCTTGTTAGTGGCAGTGTTTTCCTTATAGCTCCTACTGAAATGTGTTTATAAATCGGCAGTATGATCTTTAGACCTTTGGCATGAACTAACTGAAGTATGTAATCAGAAGCCTAGAATTCTTGCGCACTAGCGGTCTTGCAATCTGGATATGGTTTCCAATTTTGAAAACAGAAATAAAACCCAGAGGCTAATGAAACTTGCATGGAAGAGAACAATACTTAACTATGAACATATAGGAGAATTTTTCCATCTGTTGGCTTTTATATTTTTCAATATGAAATGCCCATTTTTTTTTTTTTTTTTGGCTTTCATGTAAGTTTTACAAGCCGGTCTACCCAAACCTGTTACTTGCAGTTGTTAAGCAGGATCTTATTATAGTCTGTGATTTTGTAAAATATTATGTAAAGTCTTTGGAATTTATTGCTGATCCTTTGAATTGGTGCTGTGCTGAAAAAATTCTTCGCATTTTTATCATTCATAATCATTAAGGTTGCTGGAAACAAAACGGCTTCTGATTATTTTTCCCAAAAGAAAATAAAAATTTGATGAGATTCTCATGGGCGAGAGAGATGTAGGGAGGAATGTCCATTTTTCATTAGGTAAATCTGTCTTGGCTTTCAGCAGCCAATCTGACTTCTCGGTTGTTTTCAGTTCAGTTTCAAGGGAAATTGGCAACAATTGTTTCTATTTAAATCATAATAAAAGATAATATGAATTATAAACATATACAAAAATACGATGAAGGAGCTCTTCCATAGGGTGTTTGCTGGAGAGATAGCAAACTTAGAGCCCTCTGCTACCTTAAAATAATAAAGTAATAAAATACCAGAAGACTCAATAAAGTACGAGAAGATATCTCACACTTAATACAAAAATAATAATAGCAATAAATTACAATGGATAAAAAACCTACATTTATTCAAAACAAAAGGAAGGAAAAACAAATAAATAAATCTTAGAATCATAGGGCTGGAAGGAACCTTGGTTCAACCCCCGGCCCAAGGCAGAAAACCTTATACCATCCTTGACAAATGATTGTTCAATCTCTTTTTCAACACCTTCCTGTTCCATTGATTAATTGTTTTCACTGTTAGGGAATTGCGCCTTATTTCTAGGTTGGATATCCCTCTAATGAGCTTCCATCCTTCCATCCTTTGCTTCTTGTCCCGCTCAGGTTGATCCCCTCTTGACCCCCCCCTTTTCCTTGTGATAGCCCTCAGGTCTCCCCTGAGCCTTATCTTCATTAGGCTAAACATACTTACCGGTGTTTCCCTCAGCTGTTCATCATATAATTTAATGCCCCAACCCCTTATCCTCTTTGTTGCTGTTTGCACACTTTCTAGGGTTTCAGCATCTTTTTTGTGTCATGGTGACAAGAAGTGGGCACAGTATTCCAAGTGTAGCCTCACTTGTGAAGTATAGAGTGCTACTACCATTTTATTTTTATTTACTTGTTTATAACCTGCCTTTATTTTTACAAATAACTCATAGCGGCGAACATATGCAACACGCCTTCCTCCTCCTATTTTAATCATAACAACAATCCTTGAGGTGAGGTGGATTGAGAAAGAGTGACTGGCCAAACGTCACCCAGCTGGTTTTCATGAGTAAGGTAGGACTTGAACTCCGTTCTCTTGCTTTCTAGCCTGGTGTCTTAACCACGAGATCAAATTGGCTCTCACTTCCTTTGATGTTCCCTTGTTCTAAACGCTATCCCTCTGTTGATGCAGCCTAGGACTGCATTGGCTTTTTTGGCAGCTGCAGCTGACTCATACTTAAAATGATATTTAGATTCCTTTCACAATTATTACTAGGTTGAGCCAGTTACTGCCTATCCTGTACCTTTGCATTTCGTTTTTCTTGCCTAAGTGTAAGATATTACTTTTCTTACCACTAAACTGCAGCTTGTTAGACAGGACGCAATGCTGAAGTCTGTCAAGAATCTGAATTTTGAATGTACCTTCCAAAGTACCGTATTAGCAAATCTCTCCAGGTCGGTGTCATCTGCAAATTTGATGAACTCTTCTTTGATCCCTCCCCACTAGATCATCTGCTATGACATGGGTTGGGTTAAAAGATAGGTGTTGCTTTGCTTCTTTGTGGGCTAAGCAAATGGACTGTAGTGAGTCACATGATGTACTTTAGGGGAAAATACACCTGAGGATTGGGCAGAATTTGACCTTCATGTAAGAAGCCCTAGATATAAAATAAAAATCAAAGATGTACCCTATGTCTTCTCATGGTGCTGGAACACCTATTGAAGTGTTAGAGAATAGTTTATGGTAAATTTTCAGACTGCTTACAAGGATAGAACTTGAGACAGATGGGACTGTGTGTCGCTGGTTTGGCAGGACACCAGTTAAGAAAAGGGATAGCTAGCGTTACTAAATGTTAGTCAATTGTGAAAGAAAAAGATTATGGGAAAACGTATTCATGTATATGAATGATATATTAGGTATCTCTGGTTGTGCCTATGTGAATAAGAGAGGGCCATAAAAGAAGAGCCAGGGAAACAGAATGTGTTATTCACAGGAATGCAGATCTGCATATTTCATGGCGTGTTTTAAATGCTTGAGCTGCTTTGCTCTAAGCAATTTCTAAGATTGCAGATTTAAGGATTTTCCTCTTCTGATTGGTACAGCATGTACCCAGCTGTGGATTTTTTCAGTTCAAATCATACTTTGGTTTGAGGTCATAAGCATGGGACATCTGCATCCAGTTTTGGTCACCACGATGTAAAAAAAATGCTGAGACTCTAGAAAGAGTACAGAGAAGAGCAACAAAGAGGATTAGGGGACTGGAGGCTAAAACATATAAGGAATGGTTGCTGGAATTGAGTATGTCTAGTTTAACAAAGAGAAGGACGAGGGGGGACATGATAGCAGTGTTCCAATATGTCAGGGGCTGCCACAAAGAAGAGGGAGTCAAGCTCTTCTCCAAAGCGCCTGAAGGCAGGACAAGAAGCAACAGATGGAAACTAGCAACTTAGAACTAAGGAGAAACTTCCTGACAGTTAGAACAATTAACCAATAGAACAACCTGTCTCCAGAAGCGGTGAATGCTCCAACACTGGAAGTTTTTAAGAAGAGACTGGACAGCCATTTGTCCGAAATGTTGTAGAGTTTCCTGCTTGAGCAGGGGGTTGGACTCGATGATCTTCAAGGTCCCTTCCAACTACTACTACTACTACTACTACTACTTCTTCTTCTTCTTCTTCTTCTTCTTCTTCTTCTTCTTCTTCTTCTTCTTCTTCTTCTTCTTCTTCTTCTTCTTCTTCTTCTTCTTCTTCTTCTTCTTCTTCTTCTTCTTCTTCTTCTTCTTCTTCTTCTTCTTCTTCTGCTTCTTCTTCTTCTTCTTCTTCTTCTTCTTCTTCTCCTCCTCCTCCTCCTCCTCCTCCTCCTCCTCCTCCTCCTCCTCCTCCTCCTCCTCCTCCTCATGTTCTAGTATGGTGGTATTGATGGTCTGTTACTGTCTTTGGTGTTATAGCCTATGAGTTCATTCTGGATCATTTGCAAGGATTGTCAATGGAGGACTGAATCTGAAAATCTGATACTTTCATGGGCAAAAAGTATTATCTTTTTATAGAAAGTTATTTGGTAAAATAAAATGTGAATTCAAATTATTTTTTTAAAAACATGGTTTCTGAAGTATGATGGCTTTTTTATTATCAAGGATTTAGTAATAAGACATACTGTATAATTACAGTATTTCTTATATCACAGGTGAGGGCCACTTTATTTGTTATTTCAATTTATATGGTTTCTAATCTGAGATATATGACTCTGGGTTACTCACACAAATCCAAAATAAATCTTCCTATCATTTTAAGTGTTCAGTAGAATCTCTTCACAGGGTGCTCTCCTCATATGAAGCGAAGACTGTATGAAGCAGAAAACAAGCCTCATTAGTTGTGACCCCAATTGTGACATAACTTTCCTTGAAATATTTTTGACCCCCTTCCTTTCTTGCTTTTAGAATAATTTTGAAAACCTTTCTTCTTTGAGTCCAAGTGGGAAGAGAAAGTTGTAATTTTTTATTGTTATTTTTCTCATTTTTACTGAGGTCACTCTAGTCTAGCCGTAAGATTGCTTTGGGTATTCTTGAGCACTGTCAAGAGTTGTGTTATTGATGTAGTACAGAACCTATGTTAAATACATGTCCTGAAAATAATCTTATGCTTTCTTCTCCTTCCCTTTGTGTTCTTCAGGGACTCCAACCGTCATGTTAAGATAAAGCAGAAAGGTGCAGTGCTGAACATGCTAAAGAGGCTGGACAAAATAAGGTTCAGAGGACATAAGAGAGATGAATTCCCGGACTTAGCAGAGTCTCCCAATGCTTCAGATACTGAATGTGGAGATGAAATCCCTATGAAAATACCTCGTACATCAGGCTATGATGATCTGAGAGACACTGTAAGTCTTTAAGATGCTTGCACATTTTATTGCTGTTGTTTATTTTGAAGAAACAAGCCTGAACAATCTGAATGGAAGAGAACCTGTGGCAGAAGAAATACACACATTAAAAACCTTACTAGGCCTAGAGCGTGGAAAGCAAAAATGGAGGGAGGATTTTTGCCTTGTCACCTTTCATCAGCATTCTTTTTTGGGGAAGAAGGGGCTTATTAAGTATTCTTTCCATTATTCCTTTAGTTCTCAGGATAGCTGGGTGTAATTCGAGTGCTTTGGAATTGATGGATACAAGTTTTCCTGGTCTATTTCAGATGGCTTCCTTTTAGTGCTATGAAGAACAAAAGTGATTGATATTTTCATTGGAACTATGATATATTTCAAGGGAAGAATATTTTCCCTTTTGGCCTATAAAAATGGAAACCACAAAATCCTGTGGCTCCTTGTGCACCCACCCTGAGGCCATAAAATTAAATCCTTACATCAATTAAAGTAAAATTATATTTCCTAGTTTAGTTTTTCTTGTTGGTCCCCATCTATACATTAAACTTAGCTATATTTTGTTTTCCTTAAGAATTCATTAATCCATTGCCCATCCAATATTAGTTGATATTATTGGGAATTATATTTCAGTATATCTGGAGATTTTCTTAACAGAGGAGTATAATACACTCAGACTGGGTATATATTTATTTTTTGATTTAATTTAGGTTTTTTAAAGAATTATTATTGATGTACTCACAAATTGTAAGTGAGGTAGTTTTATAAATTTCACAAATAAATGAATAAACAAACCAAACTAAAAAAATCAGGCATGCCTACAGTATGCATGCAATAATATATTCATTTATATCTAAATATAATTATAAAGAACTTGGAATTTGATGCAAAAAGTTGTTAGAAGGAGGATGGCGTATTTTAACTTTCTTGCTGTCTGTACACTGATTGGATGTGGAGATCCCCTGAAAGGCAAAAATGCAAATATAAAGAGAAGTGACTATGGTTCTTCTCATCTTTCTGAGATATGAATCTATATTGAGAGTCTGTATTGGACCTTGAGAGAAGAGCTTCTTTGTCAGAGAGATTAGAACCAAACATGATTTTTTTCCTAAATTCAAGTTTGAAAAAGAATATATATAAATAACAATTTAGTAAAAACTTAATATCTTTTATTTTATTTGAACTAACATGGACTTTAAACCTGGAACAGCCGAAGGCAGCTAAATTGTACTAATACGATAAAGGTTTACATTCAAAGCACAGTGAAAGTAATGAGATCTCTCTAGTGGCTGTTCTAAAGTGTTGTGGACTTGCTTGCTCCAAACTCCTCAGTTAAAAATAACTTGCTCTGTGCCATGTCATGAAAAGAAAGTGGATAGATGAGCTCTTACATTAACTCCACGATGTGACCTTGAAATGTGAATTGGAAGGTTCATCAAAGCAAAGCATTCCCAAGGCTAGTATTGTTAAGTTTGTTTTCCCTGTTGCTGGTTCTCTCACAAACCTAAAAACATTTTACTTCTTTCTGATCATTTTGTATGTGTTTTAGTTCTTAAGTTCATATTTTGTTTTATTTGTTAGCTCTGAGATTAGTTGAAAATCCTGAGTGATTTTTTTTTCTTTAAATGGCTATGTTCACAGAGCTCCCTAAATTTCATTGAATAAGCCACAGCTGACGAGGTTCTCATTTCACCATATCTCATAAACCAGGGTTGGTTTACCAAACACAGTGGCTGAGTTTATTTAATGATTAAGCCAAAATCAGACAACTCACATAATAAAGCACTGAATACACTCAGTCAATAGTTTATTTATTTATTATATTTGTATCCCACCATTCATCTAGGAGAGGTTTAGGTGCTGTATTACTTTTTTCTGATTTTCTTGTACAATAACAATTCCTTGAAAAAGGTTCAGCTGAATTAGTGACTGGCTGAAGGTCACCAAGTGAGCTTCCAGACATCTAATTGAATGTGAGTCTTCTTTGTATCACTCCAGCATCTTAACCATTGTGTCTCAGAAGCTTTTTTTTTACATTCCTGGTATAATCAGATCTGTTCTTAACTTTTAACTCTCTGTGATTCAGCCTCTGTGTATCTCCAGAACCAGCTCTCTTATTCTCTGCACTTATCTCAAGAACCCTATGTGAGTTGAGGTCCCACCCTATGTGAATTAAGAAGCACTCCTTCTTAATAATGACCTGCACTGGAGCAGTGTCCTGTACTGACCTCAATCAAGCTAGCCTTTCTTAAGATTGTTAAAACTGCATATTCCATTAAAAATCTAGCGTTGATGGGGGATTCAGGTTAACTATTATATTTTGGTGATTTGTTGTTTTGGGGAGTTTTGTTTGTGTTGGTATTGTTATTTTAATGGCTCTGAGGTAAGTGGTATACGAAGTTTGTATGTTTGTATATTTCAAGGAACATTGCTTTTGTTGCCATATCTGCATGCTAGTAAGCTGGCTACAGCTTCTCTTGTAGTTTTTCAAATTCCCCCATTTTTCAACCTGACTGTTGAGAATCATTGCATAATATGTAGGTGGGATGTGACTGGAGAAAAGGGTTTGTTGCACCAAATATAGACTAGAGGCTTGTTGGGAATAGAAGCTTTCCAACATTTTGCTGAAGTTTAATTTTAATTAATGTTGGTGCTGCTGGGTTTAATTGTTTCGCTGTCTCTTAAAACTATGTGTTGCACAATTCCCTCTCCGACAATTTTTAACTGAAGGGTAGAATATTAATTGCTGAAATAATTCTTTTCTGCCTTATAGCACATGAAGTGCTAAAAAAAGCATCCCAATCAGAAAAATATTGAAATTCATAAAACAGTGACAGTTGCAATGTTAATTTCTGCAGCAGTACAGTCACTTGGACTTCAGGGATAAAAGGGCATTTGGGAACAGAGTATTAACTTAGCATTTGCAGGCAGTTCCTTAAAGCAGCTTTTCCTGGGATTGTGCAGTCATCCTCTGCAGTCATCCTCTGCAGACATGTTCATGGTGTTTTGGACAGGGGCTCCATATGCACCTGGCGTGCTCGGAAGAATATTTTCTGTCTTTAATCCACGTGCTATTCAGCCCTATCAACTTCTGATTTGAGCTGTTGTTGGTGAAACACTCAGCCAGGAAGGAGAAATAGTTTTGAGTCCTTGCAGAGCCACAAGAGATTCAGAATGGACACTCCCTCCCCCCCCTTAAGCTTCATAGAGCCTTATCTATCTGTTCTCAGGCTAAGGCTGCCAGTCTGAGGAGAGTCCTGTATTGTAAGCAGAATATGATAAAGTAGTAAGCTTGAACTCTACACATGAGTGTGATTGCTTGGGCCTTACAGCTATGTAAGTGTAGAGAATAAAGAGAAAAGTAGAGAATAAAGTGTAGACCCTTAAAGAGAGGGGAAATCCATCACCAAGGCAACAAGCAAACATATTGCTTAAGCTTAAACAATGAAAATGAAACAATGAAGGTATTTGTAAGCATCTTAGGCATACGGCCACCTAATTCACATGAGTACAACAAAGGGAAGAAGTAAAACACAGTCAGATGTGGATGATTCTGTTATTATGTCCAATCTTAATAAACAAAAAGCCATTTTAGTCTTAATGTGGATTTATCGAACTGATCTACATCTTGAGGCTGACTTTTTTTCCAATTATTTATTCATTACACTATTAAAATTTCTGTTCCATTCCAGTTCACACTGGCTTTGAGCAGCGTTCAAGAAACCACATGCAATGCATTAAAAACAAACAAAACACAACATAAATAATATAGTAATAGTGCCCTCTTTGTCAGGGCAGGCCCAAACCAACCCCCCCCCCAACTATGTGAAATATTTGTGTTTTTATGGACATAGGAAATGCAACAGAGGAAGAGTTCCTGGTGTGCAAGGACAAGAGATGCTACCACTAAAACAGTTCCAGAACCTTTAATGTTTCATTTAGAAATTACCTTGAAAGACATTTAAAGGTCAAAGTGAAGTCATATTTATGATTTTTTGGGTGTCCAAGAGATATAATGGGTAAAGCAAGGATGGAGTGGATGGAATAGATTTTCATAGACTCATAGGGCTGGAAGAGACCTTGGAAGTCTTCTAGTTGAATCCCTGCTCAGGGCAGTGGACCTTATATGGTCTTGGACAAATAGTTATGCAGACTGTTCTTGAAGACCTCCAGCAATGGAGCACCCACAACTCCTGGAGGCAAGTTGTTCCATTGATTTTCCTCACTATCAGGAAATTTCTCCTTAGATCTAGGTCCAATCTCTTTTTAACAAGCTTTCGCCCATTACTTCTTGTTCTACCCTCAGGTGCTTTGAAGAATAAGTTGACCCTCTCTTCTGTTTGTTAGGGTAGACCTACTTAGTTCCCTTAACCATTCTTTGTATAGTTTAGCTTCCAGACACCTTTTCATCTTTGTTGCTCTTCTCTGTGACCTCACTAGTGCAGTATAAAACAGTATTATCACTTCTTATGATAATACTTAAAAGGACATTATCCTTTTGTTGATACTGCCTAGGACTGCATTGGCTTTTTTGGCAGCTGCAGCACATTGATTGCTCATAAATCCCATAAATCCCTCTCTCCAAGGGAGTTGAGCCAGTAACTGTTGAGCTATTTGCTGCCTATTGTATACCTGTGCATTTGATTTTTCATGCCTAAGTGCAGGTCCTTACTTTTCTCACCACTGAACTGCCCCATGTTTTAAGTTTGTCAGGTTCTTTTTGAGTCTTGACTTTATCTTCCAAAGTGTTAGCAATTCCCCCAGCTTGGTGTTTTCTGCAAATTTGATGAATTCACCCCTCTATCTCCTCATCTAGATCATTTATGATGATGTTGAAGAGCACCAGGCCCAAGAGAGAATCTTGAGGTTACCCCACTGCATGCTTTCCCCTTATAGATATAGTTCCATTGAGGCTTACATGCTGGGCATGATTGGTCAGCCAATTGCAAATCCATTTCTTGGTGGTACCATCTATTCCACATTGTTATCTAATCAAGAAGTAGGCTGTGGTCTACTTTGTCAAATGGCTAACTGAAGTGCAAGTATACTATGTGCACAGCATTTCACTGATCCAGTAATTTAGTCACTTTGTCAAAGAAGGAAATAATGTTTTTCTGGCATGATCTGTTTTTAAGTAAGCCATGTTTTCTTCTAGCAAATGCCTTGTTTGTTTCTAGGTACTCACTTGATTATCTTTTCCAGGATTTTCCCAGGTTTTGATATCAAGCTGAGTGGTCTATAAGTTCCAGGATCCATTTTCCTTCTTTTAGTAGATTGGAACAATATCAGCTCTTTTTTTAATCTTCTGGTAGTTCCTCTATGCTACAGGAGCTTTGAAAGATTATATTCAGTGGCTCTGATATTATATCTTCTAGGTCCTTTAGAATCCTGGAATGTAAACCATTATTTTTTGGGCCAACCTCAAAAAATAAAAAATCCGAGTGTTGCCTTGGTAGTGGCCCTTTCCTTCTATCTCTCAAAGCCATTCCCAATGCCCATTACATCATCTCACAACAATCAATAAAAGCAATAGAATAAAAACGGAACAATACTTTTCACCAGGCTTCAGACCAACCAAACTATTAACCTTCTGACTCCACCCCCATTTTAGCCTAATGCTTATGTGATGAGTCAGGTCGTCATGGCTTTTGAAAGGCTAGAAGGGTAGGATCTCCTTAAATTTCAGATGGAAGGCAATTTCAAAAGGCTGGGAGAGCTAAATGGAAAGTGCACTTCCAAGATCTCATTTGGGTCCTGAGAAATAACATTGTTTACCTAAAAGGAACTCACAATACATCAACTCTGCCAGCACTTACAGGCTTGGGAGAAACCATAGGCTTAATTACATAAAGCTTTATGTAGGGCTTGTATTGTAGTTTTTATGTGATTCCTTTGTCAAATTATTAATAAGTTGTGCAGTTTTCAAAATTAGAAGAGAGAAGGTGACTCTAGAAGACTGGGTTGTTCCTACTGAATAGTCTGGCTCAAAATTAAGTTTGACTGAGTTCCTTGAATCCTACTCCTAGATAAATCAATATAAAATTATAGCTTGGGAAGGCACTGAACTCAGGGTACTTCTGAACACGCATGTATAAGATTGCAATGCTAAATGTCCCTTTCCTCAATAATTATGTGAAATTCTTGCCTTCGTTTATAATTTAAAGTCATTTCTGCTTCATCTAATAGAATAGAATAGAATAGAATAGAATAGAATAGAATAGAATAGAATAGAATAGAATAGAACAACAGAATTGGAAGGGACTTTGGAGATCTTTTTTTTTTTATTAAAGAGTTTTATAAATTTTACAAAAAATAAGAAACAATACAAAAACAAAAAACAACATATACAAATAAAAAACAAACATTACCCAACAAAACCCCCCTTCCCCCACCCCTACCCAAACCCCCCCTTCCCCCCCCCCAGGACCTCCCAGAGCAGAATATAGGCTTAATTAAAGAAAAAGTTAAAAAAATTTATAAAAAAAAGAATATAAAATAGAATATATATATATATATATATATATATATATATATATATATATATATAAAGTTAAAAATTATGAAAAAACTATATATTTTTTTATATCAAATTTAAATTGTATGAATTTTATCCATTTATCCCAAACAGCAAGAAATTTCTCTTGCGTTTGTCCCTTTAAGAAAGCCGAAATCTTTGCCATTTCCGCCAAATGAGACACTTTAAGAAACCATTCCTGCAATGTAGGCAAAGATTCCTTCTTCCAATATTGTCCTACTAACAGCCTCGCAGCTGTTATCAATTTAACATCAATATAACCTCCTTTGTATCACAATCAGTAACTATACCTAACAAAAATAATTGTGGAGTAAATTTTACCCTCCTTTTAAAAATTCTCTGGATATTCCACCATATCTTAATCCAGAATGCTTTTATCTCTCTGCACGACCACCAAATATGATAATAAGTAGCATCCATACAACCACATCTCCAACATTTAGGTTGTAAGTCAGGGTACATAAAAGACATTTTTTGTGGATCAAGGTGCCATCTATAAAACATTTTATAAAAATTCTCCCTTAAGTTCTGTGCTTGTGTAAATTTGACATTTCTCACCCAAATAATTTCCCAGGTGTCCAATGGAACTGGCTCACCAAAATTCTGCGCCCATCTAATCATACAATCTTTAATTAGTTCCGTTTCTGAATCCAATTCAACTAAAACCCCATAGATCCTCTTAATGTGGGTTTGTCTTTGATCCTTCACTTGCTTAATAAGATTTTCATCTTCTCTGTGAAAACCCACCTTACAGTCTATCTTCCATCTATCTAATAATTGCCTATATTGGAACCAAGAATAAATAATATTTTCTTGTGCTAACTCTTCCCGTAATTTTAACTGCCAATTTTGTCCATCCCATTTAAGTAACTGTCACTTTGGAGATCTTCTTGTCCAACCCCCTGCTCAGGCAGGAAATTTTGTACCATTTCGGACAAATGGCCGTCCAGTCTCTTCTTAAAAACTTCCAGCGTTGGAGCATTCACAACTTCTGGAGGCAAATTGTTCCACTGGTTAATTGCTCTAACTGTCAGGAAATTTCTTCTTAGTTCTAGGTTGCCTTTCTCCTTGATTAGTTTCCATCTGTTGTTTCTTGTCCTGCCTTCAGGTGCTTTGGAGAATAGCTTGACTCCCTCTTCTTTGGGGCAGCCCCTGAGATATTGGAACACTGAATCTAAGAACTCTGCGTTGATGTGTCTAATATACTGTGCAGTTAGATTAATATTTTATGGGGACAAAAATGAGTTCTAAGCAAGTGTAACTTTCCATTTGCGTGGCCGGGTGTGCTAATAAGAAAATGAGATTGATGGGGGAACATAGAAATTTGGGGTAAAAATAAAAGCCCAAAATATAACTTGTTACATCATTTTTATTGTTGAAGCATTGCCATTTATAATTAATAGGGGATCGGGATTAGAACTGATTGTGGTATTATATCCAGAACTAAATTCTGTTACATTATTTCTGGAATACTTGATAGTGCCTCAATCTGCATACTTTTAACCCTGATTTCAGTAGCAGAAATACTTCTGATTCCAGTGGCTGTTTTTGAAGTATCACCATTTCTCAGAGCGCAGTAAAGCATTGAAGCAGATAATGGAGTGCAATTTTAGCCTTTCAAAGTGACACTAGCCAACCTGCCTATTTACTGTTAGGTCGGTCATTGATGTTATTTTCCACAGATGACTGCATAGCTAATCTTCCAGAAAGCAAGAAAAAGACAAAAACAGGAGTGATTCTGATTTCCTTTTTAACATGCAGAGACAAATAAAACTACTGCATAGGAATTCACATTCCTAAAATGTTGGAGGAATGGGTGCATGTAGAAAATTAATTTCTAGATATATGTATATTGAGTTCATTGACAGAAACTATCTACTATAAAATAGAAAGCTCTGTATGACTGCATTGTATGTCTGCATTGCATCTGAGATAATGAGCTTCACTATATTTAAATGTGCTATTCCCTATGAAAATGAAACACGTTGCAAATAAGGATTTTACTATTTAACGCATTTTTCAGTTTTACTTTCAGTGTTTGTGTATATATTATAGTTTTAAAAAGTGGGAAAAATGTGTATATATATATATATATATATATTCTGAGGTTTTCGTGGGTGTATATATGTATGTATGTGTGTGTGTGTGTGTATATATATATATATACACACATACATACATACATACATACAATTCATAGTGCTTGGTAAACAACGTGTTGTCTAGGTTCATTTGTTTTACTTAATAATAAAATTAAATTCCTAATCTCTACCTCGTTCCTCCAGCCATTGATAAAATATGTCCCATATTTGAAAATATTCTGTAACTTTTTTTTCTTTAATCTTCACCATAAGTCTATCCATTTCTGCATAGTCCAGTATTTTCTTGATTATTTCTTCTTCAGATGGCATTTCTTTATTTTTCCAGTGTTGAGCAAATACTGACTTATACTTTATTTTTGTACATCTCTTGCTACCATTTTCTCAGAAGAGGAAAACTATAATTATCAATGGCATTATATTTACCTTCAAGTGATACAATTTTTAACATCGTTATAACACACGGATATGTTTTAAAGCAAACTTTATTGTCTATATTTGTTTTTCCCACCAGGCATAACTACTGTCAGCTCCCATAATCACTACGCAACATGTTCTAATCCCAGATGCAGCTTTAGAAGCAATAATCTAGAATATTAATAGAATGACAATTATGCTCTTGACTATTAGCTTGTTCTTGATCTTTTTCATGCATAGGCATCTATTCTTACAAGATGTTTTAGCACTCACTCACCTTATTCATATACATCTCTTCCTTTCTTTAAATTTATACTGTAGTCCCCAATTTATGACCAATCTCTTAATGGCCGTTCAAAGTTTTGATGGACACCCCCCCCAAAAGCTACTTGAAACCTGGCTTCAAAGTCACAACATCACCCCTCTTGCAGTCATCTGACCACATTTTGGGTGCTTGGCAATGGGGTCATGTTTATAGATGTTTGCAGCACCCCAAGGTCATGTGGCCATGATTTATGACAGTTTTTCCAGAAAGCAGTCTTTATTTCTGGTTTCCTGAAAAAAAAAAACCCCGCCCATTAGCAAACAGTGGTCACTTAATGACCACCACATTTGCTTAATGACAGCCACAAAAAGGTAACAAAATCAGGCCCAGTCATGTGATGATCTTCTTTATGATAATCACAACTTACAACGATAATTGCCAGGCTCAATTACAGTAGCAATTCAAGGATATCCGGTGTAGCTTCTGTCTTGCTTGGCAATTAATGCACACATCCACCCACTGATAATTTATTTTTATGTACGCCCAAGTTTATATGAGAATATAAATCTGTTCCTGATCTTTGCAATGCTGCATTATCTGTCCTATTCTCTCTCTCCATTTTTTAAAAAGTTAATATCTCAAGGATAGCTATCCTTAGCAAGGTGGATAACTTGAAATGGCTGAGCAAATACAAATGTACTTTTCAAATAGACCGCTATTTGAAGTTACAACTGCCAAAACATCTAAGGGACATATTTACGCAAGCGAGATTCGAACAGCTCGACACAATGGTTAGATGTGGGAGATTCCATTCTATACCCTACAATGAATGTCTCTGCATTTGCGGAGCGCCAGAGGTAGAAGATCTGGCTCATATCCTATTTGATAGTTGCCTGTATAAGAGGGAGAGAGACAGGTACCTTGGTTTATATACCAAACGAATGATCCATTGTGATCCCCATATCAAAACAACTAACCTTATGTGCAGTCAGAATCTGAAAATAACATTTAACACAGCACAGTACTTAAGCAAAATGGTCCAGTTGAGATCTGCATATGTGGGACTGATTGCAAGGGTGACACCGAAATATAATTTTATCATATTTTATCTGTATCTTAAATTTTTGTATTCTATTCCAATTTCATTTTAGACTGTATTTTATCCCAATTTCATTTTATTTTATTCCAACATCATTTTAAATTGTATTTTATCTAATTCCATTTTAAATTGCTTTTATCAAATTTTAGTAATAATTTCTCTCTGGAACTTTGCACTTTGATATGGCCCAAGGCAAGGGCTAATCAATAAATAAAGAAAATAATATCTCAAGGATATTACAGTTGTGGAAATTTTAAACGTTACAGGTCTCTTTTCTCTCCTCACCCTTTCTGCTCCCCTTTCTTCTTTCTTACTCTGTGCTGCAGACTGTACTTGAATATGCATGAGAAAGGATTTATCCTGAGTGCAGCATATTCAGTTTACAGACTTCATAATTGTTTAAATGGTCCTTTTGAAACCGTGGCCCATAATTGACTTGGAAGGATCCGTATTTGGAGCAGGTTTCTAGCCAATCAGAGGGAGTTTAGATAATGACGGTTTGTGCTGCAGAAATCAAAGCATCTGCTCTGGAGGTCTGAGCAAGCGCAGTGATGCGAGACACGCCGTGAGAGATATGGTTTTTTTCATAAGCTTCCATTGATTCATTTCAGCAGCCTAATGCTATACAAAAGGTTTCTGGCTCTGCCCAGCTCTTGGTTTATCCCAAATAAACTAGTAAATAAAAATAACCATAGCTTATCTACTGTTTTATATTTTCATTTTGGAGTGTGTGTGAGGGGGTTGTGTGGCTGTTCTTGCTTCTTGTCCTGCAGAGATTGGATTCTGAGCTGCCAGGATCTTTTCTTTTTTCTTATACACCCCCTCCTTCCCTCCATAGGCTGGTCCTGGGACTGTCATCATGGCTACAGGAGTTCCCGATTATAACAGAACAGAATCTGACAGATTAAATGAGATCAAAGGCCACTTGGAAATTGCCTTGCTGGAAAAGCACTTTCTCCGTAAGTACAAAGACATTTAGTTTGGGGACTCGGTATTGTATATATATTTCCTCATTATTAGCTGATACTATGTTTTTAATTGACACGATCCTGTCATTCTGGGAAAGGTATATTTTAAGTTTCCTTATTTATAATTTGAAGTCCTAATTAGAAAGAAGTTTTCAGCAATGACTCAGGAAAGATTTTTTTGTTTAGTTAGAAGTATATGGTACACAATAACCTCCAAACTAGTTTGCTTTCCATTAGGTATAAATTCAGAATATTTTATGAATATTTTATGAATAGAAGCATGAATTGGATTATGATAATAAAAAAAGTCCATTTTTAGATTCTGTTATTAACATAGTTCTTTTAGGATTAGTAACAGTTTTTGTTTAATGGTTTAAGTGTTGGGGCTTAAGACTAGTTTGGCTTTGTTTAAATTGTACGTGCATTTCATTTCTGTTTATCAGATTTATTGGACTTGATGCAAACAATGAATTCATCTATTTGATATATTTTCAAGTATACTCTTTTAATTATGTACAGTATAAAATTAAGATACAAGCATTAAAAAGCAGAAAAGAACCATAGTCATTACAAATATGGTTGCAAGACAAAATAGTACAAGGAGATGCTATATTGTTATAGTATTTTGGATAATTAGGCAAATTGTAGCTGAATTAAGTAAAAACTTTTTGAAGCCAAAACATTCTCCCAAACATCATAAATCTCTGGTTCGAATGTACACAAGGAATGGCATCTTAAGTAATTATTGTGGAAACTGGAAATTTATGGGATACAGCATTAGTTTGTTTAAATATTTTGTTGATCTGGTAAGGAAAAACCCTGTGAAAAAAATGAAAAGTGTGCAAGTCTGCTAAATAAAAGGAATAGCAGGATTGATATATCTGATTTCATTGTATCGCTGAAGGTAATATCTACAGTATACTTAGATCTCCAAAACTGATCTTATAAAAATCCAGCAGCAATCCTCTATCTGCCTGTTTGTTGTGAAGAAGGGATAATACATCAGCCCTTCAAGGTAGTTCAGACAGGAAACCAAAACCATGAATACTAATATTACATTGCTAACACTTTGGAAGATAGACTCAAGGTTCAGTAGGATCTTGATAGACTTGAGGATTGGTCCCTATCCAACAAGGTACAGTTCAGTAATGAGAAAGATAAGATCTTGTGCTTAGGCAGGAAGACCAAACACTAACTATAGAATAGGTGTTATTTGGCTTAACAGTAGTAACTGAGAGAGGGAGACAGCAGTGTGCTGTAGCTGTCAGAAAAGCCAATGCAGTCCTAGGCTTTATTAACAGAGGGATAGAATCAAGGTCACATGAAGTATTAATACCACTTTTTAATGCCTTGGTAAGACCACACTTGGAATACTACATCCAGTTTTGGTCACCATGATGTAAAAAGGATGTTGGCACTCTAGAAAGAGTGCAGGGAAGAGCAACAAAGATGATTAGGGGCCCGGAGACTAAAACATATAAAGAATGGCTGCTGGAATTGGGTATGTCTAGTTTGATGAAAAGAAGGACTATGGGTGATATGATAACTGGGTTTCAATATCTAATAGGGAGTCAGCCTATTCTCCAAAGCATCTGAAGGCAGGACAAGAGGCAATGGATGGAAACTGATCAAGGAAAGAGCCAACCTAGAACCAAGGAGAAATTTCCTGACAGTTAAAACAATTAATCAGTGGAACAACTTGCCTCCAGAGGTTGTGAATGCTCCAACACTGGAGATTTTTAAGAAGAGATTGGACAACCATTTGTCTGAAATGGTATATAGCTTCCTGCCTGAGCAGGGGGTTGGACTAGAAGACCTCCAATGTCCCGTCCAATTTTGTTATTCTGTTATTCCGATTGTTGGAGTACAAGACCTAGAGGACTCCTCCTAACCCTACATTCTATGTCTATTAAACTTGTAAGTCTGAAGGTACAGATTTCCCTCTATTACTTTTAACCACTTGATCTCTTATGGCGAGTTCTACCAAAGTTTCTTTTTCTAACAATTAAGCCTCTGGAGCAGGGGTTCTCAACCTTGGCAACTCTGGAGTCTCCTCTCTCTCTTGTCTAGGATGCTCAAGGTCACTTGTACATTCCATTACACATATACATTAGCATCCTGTGTATAAGAGGAAAATATTGTGCCATCTGGGAAAAACCAGATGCATTCAAGATGCTTGGTAATATCTACCTTGATATAGATTGAATGAATAGCCTCATACTGAAAAGTTTCTCCGAACACTCTTCAGAAACCTTAGTTGGTTTTTAGATGGTTAGATTGAGAAGGATATGTGACTAGCTCCCACGCTACCTTATTTTAAATGACAAGTGAAGACATATTTGTTCAACCAGCCGTTTGCAGGATGACAGCTTCTCTAGGATTAGTCTTTTCAACTGCCTTTTAAAAATAAATTTAATTTTAATTGCTGTTTTCTTGTTTTTCTTGGCTGCAGAAACAGTTTATTGAAAAGACTTTTGTTGTTTTGTTGATACATTGCTCTGTATTCCTAGGGAAGCAGAAGTATAAAAACAAAAACCCAATAGCAATAACAATACTAATAACAATAGCAGTTAGACCAGTGATGGCGAACCTTTTAGAGACCGAGTGCCCAAACTGCAACCCAAAACCCACTTATGCGTCGTTGAGTGCTGGGTGGGTGTGGCCAATTGGGTGGGCATGGCCAATTGGGTGGGCATGGCTGCGGTAGTAACGGCAGACTGGGTGGGACTAAAAAGTTCAATCAATCAATTCCAACTTTGCAAGATCTTTTTTTTTCCTGGGAGAAGTTGAAATTGACTGATTGATTGAACCTTTTTTTTTTTTTTTGCACATGATGGCGGAGGCCTAAAGCAAAAAGGTTTTATAAAACCCAGCTGAAGGCCTAGGACTGGGGCGACGGCGCGTGTGCCCACAGAGAGGGCTCTGAGTGCCGCCTCTGGCACCCGTGTCATAGGTTCGCCACCACAGACTCATATATCACCCCATAGAGCTTTATAGCCCTCTCTGGGTGGTTTACAATGTCAGCATATTTCTCCCAACAATCTGGGTCCTCAGTTTACTGATCTTGGAAGGATGGAAGGCTGAGTCAACCTTGAGCCCCGTCAGGATTGAACTCCATGTTGTAGGCAGAGTTATTTATCCCCCAAAGTTATTGAAGTTCTTTCCACACTGAACTTAATATGTCTGTAGCTTTTATTTGCTTCTTTTACAATTTTTTTGTTATATGTTTCTTTTTAATTTTCTTTAATTGTAAGCTACTAGAGTTGTGGAACTGGGCAGCCTCAAGACTGAAAAATTAAATTAAATGAAGATTGTGATTAAATTAAATGAAGAGTGGGACAAAAAGTAATGGGTGGAAGATTATTAAAGAGATATCCAACCTGGAACTAAAGAGAGATTTCCTGACGCTGAGAACAGTTACAATAGAACAGCTTGCTTCCTGGAATTATGGGTGCTCCCTTGCTTGAGGTTTTCAAGAAAAGATTGGACAACCATTTATCCAGAATGGAATACGTCTCCTGCCTTGGATAAGTGCTTATGGGTGTTCTTTGTAATTAATGAGCTGTTACAAGAAAGTTTGTGGAATGAAAAATAATTAAGCAAAGGTAGGACTCCTGTGTGGAATGTTGAACTCTGTAGTAAAGAAAATTCAGCATGGGAACATAGACTCAAATAAAATAATCTGCCAATTCCTCTTTCAGTTCCCCAATTATGTGCAATAAGAATGAACAAATCACGTGTTCTTTGGGAATTGTCTGTCTCCTAGTCATTGATACATCTCATCTATATTTCCTCTCTAAGCCGGCTCATGCAGTTCTTAATGTTCCCTGTCCTATAAGCTATGTTCAAATTGAACCCTGGATGGTTTTTTTTAAATTTCTGCTGAGGCCACTTTCAATGGATCAGTTGACAGCTAATCATATCAAATAAAGTGATTTGGCTTTGCTGACCTACATTACCTCTTTGGCTCTCTTAATGCCTGGCACCTCACCAACTACGGTAGAATTCTGCTACAGAGCTAGGATGCTCTTATAATTATAGTACTCTACTGTGCCCTTCTGCTTAAGGCTAATAAACAGTTTGTTAACAAAATAATTAAATTTGTTTGATCATTTTCTAGAAACTAAACATGAAGTATCATGCTTTTATCCAGCATGGCCTAACCAAAATATGTATAGCAAGTGCTAAATAAAACTCGTCTCTTCTTTGGAAGGCCTGTTAGATTCCTTCCTTCCTTCCTTCCTTCCTTCCTTCCTTCCTTCCTTCCTTCCTTCCTTCCTTCCTTCCTTCCTTCCTTCCTTCCTCCCTCCCTCCCTCCCTCCCTCCCTCGAATAATATAATTGCCATACCAGTAGTAAAAATGTAAATTGGAAGAAAGGTAAAACAATAGAAAGAAAGAGTGAAAGGTGCCAAAAATAGAAAGGGAAATAATAAAAAGAGAAATTTTATGTATTAATTTATTAAATTTAAGTGCCACTCATCACACTATACCAAGTGTTTCTTTGGGAGAAATAAAAAGGAAATAAAAATAAGAATATAATGAAGAAAAACAAAAGTAATATATAAAGAAATGACTTCCAACTTTCATCCTTTAGACTTTCAAAAGTCTAATTTTTTTAGCAATTTAAAATATAACAAATGATCTTTTTCTCCCATACTCCATCTATATCTACAAAAAAAACAAACAAACCTCAAATCCTCATCATTTCAGTCCTGATCAGGAAAAGTCCATTAAGTATTACCAGTGGTAACAACATATCTATTTAACCTTTAGCCTTAGTAAGACCGCATTTGGAATACTGCATCCAGTTCTGGGCACCACAATATGAAAAAGATGTTGAGACTCTGGAAAGAGTGCAGAGAAGAGCAACAAACCAACTTTATATTCCTTACGTTTACTTCTAATAATCTTAATCCATTCAAATGTCATAGTACTTGATTTCTTTTCATTTTTTCTCTGACTGTTCTCATGAGATTATTCAAAACTTTACTAAATCTCTTTTTTAAATCAAATATAGGAAAATTATCCATGTGATGCTCTTAGTTTATGGTTTCCATATCTGTTTTAATTACTAAGACATCAGTCGGTTTCTTTTGTATGGCCAGTGTAACATCATTTTCCATGTCATTCTTGTAGCCATTTGTAAATCCACTTTCAACTCTGGCAGGTAAAATTTGTTCCCTTTCCATAACATCTTTTAGACCCAATTCTTCCATAGATACAGATGTGTCTGTTGACACTATTAATTTCTGGGTCCATTTTTCAAAAATATGCTTTACTATGTCCAATGTTAGAACATTTTGTATCTTTGCCCTTTGCCTTCATGTTCTTTTAATGACCTTTTAAGAATTGTTTACTCAACTACTAAGCTTATAAACGCAGGTGGTAAATGGCAGAAACCAGTTCAGGCTATTTATGAATCACGCCAGGCGTGTACTAGTTCTAAGATCTTTATTCTGATGCCCTACTGTTATTTGAAACTCTGGGCAAGCAACATTTTTTTTAATATAGAAGGAAATAAATGACGTCAGAGTTGCTTATGTACTGCAATTGTTTTTTTTAAAATAGCTTTTATTTATCTGTTCCATTTGCTAGTGCAGGGGTGTCAAACTCAATTTCATTGAGGGCCGCATCAGCATTGCGGTTGTCCTCAGGGAGGTCCGGGTAGGTGTAGCCAGGGTAGGCACAGCCTACTGGGTGGGCGTGGTTGGAGTGGGTGTGGCCTACTGGGTTGGCATGGCCAGCTCTACATCGTTCGCGTCAAAGGTCCCTGTGGGGGCCTGGGCAGGAGTGGGATAGATCTGAGGGTCTCTGGCAGAAGGGGTGGGACCAAGGCATGGTCCACTGGAAGAGCCTGCCAAAACCCCTCCCCCGGAGCCTGTCAAGTCGGATATGTGAAGTAGGCGAGGGCCATTTGCTGGCCACTTCCAGGCGATGGTGCATTTCTTCATTCCTCACAAAGGGTGACACCTCCCCAGCATGCACCCAGGGGCTGGTCCCTTGTTTCCAGATGGCCTTGTGGAGCTAAAACTGAATGTGTTTTAGCATAGATGACCACCACAAAATTGTACATTGGCTCCCGGGTGGCCAGGGCCGGGACCAAGGCAGCAGGGGCCATTCTCTCACTGTTTTCAGGATGGCTACGCAGGCCACATGAAACCATGTTGCGGGCCGCATCTGGCCCCTGGGCCTTGTGTTTGACATGTCTGTGCTAGTGTATACCCAATAATTCTGGAATACATCCTATAGATGTCCCCTTTATTGTTAGCTCTTGGTCAGGCTTTCTTGATCTAATATTAGCTATTGCTTAAAATCTATTGAACCTTTCTTATGAAATCAGAAATTATCAATTGCACATAAAATGTATCATATTCCTAATCTTTGATACTGGGATAAACAATTCTGCCTGGAGTCTTTTCTTTAATATTAATATTACAAGGGCCTGACTATCTGGGGGATTATCTGTCTCCCATAGTATCCACTCATCCTGTATGATCCAACAGAATGATCCAACAGAACACTTCTGATCCCATTCCTCCTCTGTTATAGCACCAGTCCTGTGGAACAATATTCATATTGCCGTAGGTGAGGTGGCCTTTCAAATTTGGTAAATGCCTAAATATTGCATGATGCTAATGACATTTTCCCAGGTTTTAAGGTTCCCAGGTTAAAACAACAATAGTCGATGCCATTTGGCACAAAAATAATTGCTACTTTGACTTCTTCATACAGCCAGCCGGCAGTTAAAACCTGAATACAGTGAATCAGCTTATTGATGTTATGTGTAGTGCCTTCAGTGTTAACCAAACTTTAGGAGTATAAGAGCTAACTTCATGGAACTTCAAGTTATCTGTTTCATTCAGATCAAGGTATTTTTTACCCTCTTGTGAAATAGGGAGCCACCATTAATAATTGGCTCTATAGTTTAACAATACTAGTGTTTCTGACCTGATACATAGTTTCAGCATTTGCTTCAGTCTCCATATGAATGACAAGTTGTTAACACCTCTCATGCAATATTGACTATTGTGATTGGCAACAATAATCCAGAATATTACGTAGATCCACTTCCTGTTACTTCTTCATTCATTGATTCATTCATTTCTTTAAGAGGGCAGAGACTAATCCTTCTGGAAGCAAAGCAAGTAATTTAACCCTGAGCTGTGGGTTTCCTTAAGATGACAAGAATTACCCAAGAATTGGTTCTGTTATTTTTTTGTATTTAAAAGTTTTATAAATTTATTACAATATAAACCCCCCCACCCCCTACCCCCTCCCCCACTTCCCAGAGCCGATTACAGGATAAAAAATAAAATAAACAAACATAATCTAACTAACATAAACCGACTATACTATCAAACAAAACCATAACACACTTTAACTCCTTCTCCAAACAAATATTAATAAATTAAATCAAAGATAACAAGATAATTATAACTATTAATAATTATCTAAAATCTACTCAAAAGCAAGATGATACTTTTCAATCTCGTATTTCTTCTGAATATAATCAATCCATCTTCTCCAAACCATAATATATGGTTCTGTTATTAAAATGACAACCTGGCTGCAGTTTTACTCATGTTGTAACCCAAGGAGGCAGCCTGGTGTACTGGAATTGATGCAGAATATGGGTAGATGATATAGATTATGTAGCAATGCATGCAAAGCAATGTTGTCTATGTGACAAACAATAATTTTGTTCTCCTGAAGTGCTATAGATCAGGGGTCCCCAACCCCTGGTCCGTGGACCAGTACCAGGCTGCGGCATACCAGCAACCGGTCCGCACAAACAAGCAAAGCCCCATCCGCGAGATGCAGGCAGCACACAAAATCACGCCCCCTCTGGTCTGTAGAAAAATCTCTCTCCATGTAACCGGTCCCTGGTGTCCAAAAGGTTGGGGACCTCTGCTATAGATGCCTAATAATAGAGTTGTGAAGTCAAGAGTTTCACCCTTTTCCTGAATGAATTGTGTGAGAGTATTCATTTTTAATTCAATGATTCATGTAAAGGATGAGTCTATCTCTATTAGTTGAAAGAGCAGGGGCTTGGCTCTTACATAGGACTTTCTATGATAGAGTATCTTCAATAGTCCCAAAGGAACTTATGGCAGAATGTTGAAGATCCACAGGTAAGGATTCTTGATGTGTGATTTATTTTGTTAAGATATATTGTGATTTTAAAAAAAAAAACTTTTAACTATTCATGGGAGAATTGTAAGCTGCCTAGTATCTGATAGTTTGGAGTGGCACAAAACCTTCATAAGTAAGTCTATAATAAAAACATAATACCTGAATTATTTTTCTCCCCTTTTTAACAGAGGAGGAGCTAAGAAAGCTCAGAGAAGAAACCAATGCTGAAACACTTAAACAAGAGTTAGAAAAAGAACGCTTGAGGAGGACAGAACTGGAACAAAAAGTCAATGAAATTCTGAAAGCAAGGTAAAAAGAGATCTGTCTGCAAGGTAGAACGTAATTTGAGTTTTAAAAGAGAAAAATCTATTCCCAAAGGCAATGAATACATGTTTATATCTACCCCCTTATTTTTGTATGTTGCTTTGTAAGATGTTTCATTCCAAAAAGTGGGATATGAATGCAAGAAAATTGTCTTCTCTAACCCCCCTTTTTTCCCTTCTCACCCTGTCTTTTTTCTACCATAGAAATATGGAAAAGAAATACAAAATAGTACAATAGCATAAATTTTAGCGGCTTTTCTATGAGTATGCATATAAGGATAGCAGTAAAATAGCATCTGCTTCTGGAAGGCATTTTGCCAAGGGAAAAATGATTTGAACAAATGATTTGAAAGGGTCTGATCATCCATTTGTCTGGTGTAAATTACATTCTGTCACTACTTGTAGTTTACAAGCTGTGAGCAAGTTTTATCACATAACACAACTATAATTAATGCTAGCAGTGCCTTTTTTCTGGCAAATTGGGGGCTGTAATTGTGTTCGTTATTTCCTATATGACCACACTTATTATGTAGTCCTCAATGGAGCTAAATCTACATAGAGGGAAGCATGCAGTGGGGTATCTGAAAGTTCTTTCTCGGGCCCAGTGCTCTTCAACATCTTCATAAATGATTTAGATGGGGGACTAGAGAGGGAACTCCTCAGATTTGCAGACAATACCAAGCTGGGGGGAAATTTCCAACACTTTAGAAGATAATGACAGTGACTAGCAGATTGTGACAGTGATGATGTTATCTAGTTTGGGTAATGAAACATCTGCAAGAAAACAAGCAAGCTCAGAATGCACCAAGAAACCCTCATTTCAACCATGAGCTACAAATATTCTCCTTTATTGGTATCAAAGAATATCAGCCTCCATTGGTCTTCCCTAATCAGATGTGTTCTGGCTGGATTTGATGGAAGTTGTAGCCCACTGTTTCTTGATTACTAATCTCTGACTCTTATCATAAATGTGAACCACAGAAACTTAATACAGCATTTTTAAATTAGACTGATGACTATAAGAAAGAAAGCTTAGATGTATTTCAACTGACTTGGTTAATGGAAGTGAATACTGCAAGATTATGTGCAACCCTAATTTGTACTCTTGATTACAAAGACACACACTTGCTAATGCTGTAATAGTGTTTTAATGATTTATTCCAAAAGAATAATGAGACACGTGATTTGAGCAAGTTTTTCTTTCACCATTGTTGTATGGATATGGAGTATGCATGGATTCCCTCTCTCTTCCTAGGCAATGTTATTGGCTCAGTACAGGAGGAAAGAGAATGAGGATCAATTCCTAGCACTTTCCTAGCCAGCTATTGGAGAAGAGGAGATAATTTTACTTGTTTTCAATATATATTTCAACTCTTGTAACTCAAAATTTGCCTTTAGAAGGGTTTAAATGCCGAAGTACTTTTGGAACTGTAATAAATATGGATAAACCCATACGTATAAACCCATACCTATATTTCCTGCCTGAGCAAGGCTTTGGACTAGAATACCTTCAAGGTTCCTTCCAACTCTGTTATTCTATTAAACTCTGAAGAGACAATCTGGTATCCTGAAATGTTTTAGATATCTGCTTCTGTTGTGAGTACATTCCAAAACCTTTGGGATAGACTGGGCATCCTCATAGTATAAACTTAGCATTGCCTATTGTGAAGGAGAGCAATATTAGAGAGTAAGTCTCTTAAGAAGTCTAAAGTCTGAATATATGTTATTTCAAACCCCATGGGGCACTTCCAAGGTGCTCAGGAACATTGGCTAAATGTCACGTTTAATTTTTGCACTACTAATTTTTGCTAGCTGTAGAAATAAAAAAAGTTTGTTAATTCTTTGGCACTCAGTCCTGGATATTTCTGAGGTGAAGATAGATTTGGGAATGTAAACCTATACTTTGCTGCTGTGTAAAATTGTATGGCATGAGCCATTCATGGCCAGCTGCGTGCTATTCTAATTGCAGTTGTGCCAAAACACCAATTAATTTGATATTGCCACCAATAACTTTATAGAAATTGGTTACAAGAAAATAAGATGTTAAAGCAGATACAATATCATTCTACAAGAGTTATCTTGTCTAGAATTACCTTGATATCATACTGTATATGTTCTTGGCTAGGCAGGGCTACTCCTAAGGTATTTCTGTTCATATATTTTAATATCATTAATCATTAATGCAATCAAGTATCTTTCTTAAGTGCCTCCCTGATTAAAACCTCCACTTCTATGCATGATTTCAAAGAAGATGGTATCTCATTACAGGCATGCTGCAATCACTCAAATGTTTATTTGAAGAGGGTAGAATAATTACTTTTTGCATATTGAATCTTTCCAGGACAAACCTGCAAAGAGTAGTACACAACTGTATCATCAATTGGAAGAGAGAAACACTGGAGGTGTCTCTTTCTTTCTTTCTTTCTTTCTTTCTTTCTTTCTTTCTTTCTTTCTTTCTTTCTTTCTTTCTTTCTTCCTTCCTTCCTTCCTTCCTTCCTTCCTTCCTTCCTTCCTTCCTTCCTTCCTTCCTTCCCTCCCTCTCTCTCTCTCTCTCTCTCTCTTCATTCATTCATTCATTCATTCATTCATTCATTCATTCATTCAATGTATAGAGATGCCCATCTTGATATAATGACTCTGGGTGACAATAAAGTATATAAAATATACAAAGTAGCAACAAAAACCAACCAATGTACAAAATATATACTGACCTCCAAAGTAAAAACCCAATCTAGAAAACTTCCAACTACCTCTTTACCCACCTGCCTGACTCTTTAAGGAGTTGGGTTGATTTTATAAATCCAGCCAGTTCAGGGCCAGTCTAATCTCAGCAGGTAAAAGAAAAGAAAAGTCCCCCCTCCCCTTTGAAGGTTCAGTAAGATGACATCCTTTAATTAATACAGAGGTCTTCAAACTTGGCCCTTTTATGACTTGTGGACTTCAACTCCCAGAATTCCTCAGACAGGCATGCTGGTTGAGGAATTCTGGGAGTTGAAGTCAACAAGTCATAAAAGGGCCAAGACTGAAGACCCCTGAATTAATGGGACATGCAGCATGCATCTCCTTGCCAGAACTAATGTGAAGGGAGGAATCAGCCGGGGAGAGGTGGTGCTGAAAATATGCCAGCATCATGCTAAGAAGGGTTTTATGTGTGACAACCAGCACTTTGAATTGCACCCAGAAGTATATTTGGAGATGGCACTGCTTGCAGAACAGTGGTATAACATATATACATTGAGATGCACTGCCCATAACTTCCTGCATGCAATGTTGTATTCTGGATCAGTTGAAGCTTCCAGATGTTCTTCAAGAGCAGCCCCATATAGAGGACATTGCAATAATCCATTCAGAAGGTGAACAAGGCATGAATGATCATGAGGAGCCTGGTGCCTGAGATGCACCTGAGCATTTTAGTCTTTCACAATTTCAGAATAAAAAATTAAATTTAGAGAAGCAAACTAGTGAGGTGGTTCCATTAGTATTGACATCCTTTCATCTACTATGCTTTGTTTTAAATCTGTTCTTACAGTTTTTACATTTTTAAAAATAATTATTAATGATAACGATTTTAGATCGGTATTGTTTTAGTTTTGTTGTACGCTGTCACTTAGGTACATAAATTAGATATATAAATACATTTTCAAAATAAAATAAATTTCATTATGGTACTTGTGATAGGTGGTAAATCTAGAGATTGTTGAAAAGAGGAGTTCACAATAGAAGAGCATAAACCAGGGGGTCTTCAAACTTGGCAACTTTAAGACTTGTGGACTTCAACTCCCAGAATTCCTCAGCCAGCCTGGCTGGCTGAGGAATTCTGGGAATTGAAGTCCACAAGTCTTAAAGTTGCCAAGTTTGAAGACCCCTGGCATAAATGAAGCAGCCCTCTCAAATTAAAAAGCAGCCATTGCCTTAAAAACTTTACAGAACTGCTTTAAAGGTTGTCCCAACTTGGCTGTTCAAAGCAGCTCCTTCGATTTATCTTTCTTGCAGAAATTCTAAGATAAGAAATCCTCTCTCTGTTCTTTTGAAATATCGACGTTTTGTGTTGTTCAATGAATGTATTCTAAATTGCACTTGTTTCGTAATTTCTTTTAGAGCAGCAGACGAATCGCCTCCATCTACTCAGCAGCCGCCCAAAGCACAGAATGGAACAGGTATATCTGGCTCCTTACTAAAACTGTTCGTGATTACAGAAGGGCTTAACTTTAATTGTAGGAGTGTGGAAGAGCAACAAAATCAAGAATGCCCCTGTTTACTAGTAGAGTTTTATAAATGAAATATTTAGCAGAATGTGCATCTCTCTGCCTTAACCCATTCTGTTATGTATAAATTGCAGTCTCTTTCTACATTGAAAGTGAATAAAAATAAAAGCTGGCTTTTTAAAAAAAATCTAAATTTGACTTTTTAAATTTAAATTTGATTTAAGAGGATTGGTGGCGCAGTGGTTAGAATGCAGTACTGCAGGCTAACTCACTGTTCACTCTAGAACAGTGGTTCTCAACCTGTGGGTCGGGACCCCATTTGGGGTCGAACGACCATTTCGCGGGGGTTGCCAAACAACACAGTCCGCCATTTTTTCCCCTTTTCCTTAGCTGTGCTACTCCCTTTTATTTTATTGGCTTTTGAAAGCCAATAGAATAGACTCTCTTGAATAGAGTCTAATTCTATTGGCTTTCAAAAGCCAATAGGAATTGTCCAGGCTGTCTCTGCCCTGTTGAGCCCGCCAAAAGTCCCATTCTGTAAACGGTGCTGCACCAGTTGAGTATTTCTCGACTTACGACCGGTTGGGGGTCGCGGCATTAAAAAGATTGAGAACCACTGCTCTAGGAGTTTGATTCTGACCAGCTCAAGGTTGACTCAGCCTTCCATCCTTTCGAGGTCGGTAAAACGAGGACCCTGATTGTTGGGGGCAATATGCTGACTCTGTAAACCACTTAGAGAGGGCTGTAAAGCATTATGAAGTGGTATATAAGTCTAAGTGCTATTGCTATTGCTATTTTTTTAAAAAATTTTTTTGAGAAGGATAAAAAGAAACTCAGCTAATCCACACACTCAGCTCAGCATAGAAAAAAAAAATAAGGTGGCTGAAAGCTACTTAAATCAGGGATTGTGCTCTCTGTTCTGTGGACATCTGAGTAATTGTCAAGCTTTATTTTTGACCGTTCATCATGAGCATTTGGAGTGGGATGAAAGGATACTTTTTATTGGAGTAAGGAAGAATTATTCCATGGAGAACATGGGAAAGAGGAAAAACATAATTTTTTCTAGGGTAAAAGTCTCTGCGTTCCCAGGTATACCATATTTAATCTCCTTGGCAATACTGATGAAAACTGTACTACAGAAAATTATGGATTCACAACAGATCCTGATCAAATGTTTGAGGAGGATGTGAGTTCTGTCACATCTGGAAGTGATCAGATTGACAATCGTAAAGGCCTTTCTTCTGCAAAAGAGAAGCAGAGAAAATGTGTACACTGATTGATCTAAGTCAAGCTTTACCAAAATCTACTTTGTGGATAGGGCCTGTACCTACAAATGAGGCAGATCTTTCTTTGCTGAAATGTATCTTGTCTGTCATGGGAAGAGGTTGTTACATTATCTGAATATGGGGATTACATCATGGAGAAGATGGTGTTCTTTGTTGCCTCAAAATAAATATATTACAAAGATAGAACCAAAATAAATAGTTTACAGTGGTTTTAACATAACAGATTCTCTTTGTAAAATACATGAATAAATATACATTTTCAGAAGTAGTTAAATTCATAATTGGCTGCTTTGTGGATGAATGAATGCAATATTTCTTGAAACAGGATTTGAAATAATATTTATGGGAGTTTTCATTCATGCATATGAGCTATTCTGCAAAGCTGTTTAAAGTTTTATTTAGCATTTTATTAAATTCTCACTTGTAACACCTGGTTACTTATATAAGCCACAACTGAAACTGTTGCTTCTGTCTTATGATCTTTTATGTAAACTTCTTTCTCTTTAGAGCTTACGTTTTTTGTTTTATTCGCATTTTCAAAACTTTGTTCTCTCCAGAACTTACTTTCTCAGAAAACATTGACAGTGAAAGAATTCTCATTGCTTCTTAGGCAGATTTCTGTCCCCTCTGTTACTAAACTAAAATCAAATCCGAAACCACACAAAATTTAAGTTTGAAATAGTTCATAGTTTCCAGGGGTATCTCAGAATTGTTCTACCCGCTCTTATCTTGCCCTTTTTGTGGCTTGATGGAATATTTGCAAATAGAGCACTGGTAACTACCTAGCATTCTTATTTTCTAAGGGTGTTTGTGGAGGCTGTGTACTCCAGGGACATGCTTGTAAAATTTTGAGGCAGATGTTTTGTTTTGTATCCTACCAATTTCCTTTTTAATTTTGTTTTTGTTTTTTGTATAGATTAGAGAATGCTTGTGGAATCCATATGGACTCTGGCAGTCTTCTTGGAAATAAACATGTGACATAAGCCCAGTGCTTTGCTTTGCAAATGCCAGCTTCCTCCTGGCTTCATACTATGTTTTTACATGATGTTGAATCAGATGTTTTGTTTTGTATCCTACCAGTTTCCTTTTTAATTTTGTTTTTTTTTTGTGTGTGTATATTAAAGAATTCTTGTGGAATCCATATGGACTCTGGCAGTCTTCTTGGAAATAAACATGTGACATAAGCCCAGTGCTTTGCTTTGCAAATGCCAGCTTCCTCCTGGCTTCATATTATGTTTTTACATGATGTTGAATCAACAACTGGTAGTTCTAGCTTTATCTTTGCTTTCATAGGCTGGCTGCATCAAGAAAGAAAAAAAAAGCGTTCTTCTAAACCTAAATGCTAAAATCCTAAATCAATGTCCATTTGAGTATGAAAGTATGAGAGGCTAGTGCAGAATATAGCTTGGTGGCATAATGCCATCTACAAAGCAGGATAAAGACATAAGAATGGGAGAATAGTCCTGCTGGATCAGGCCAAGACCTGTCTTAGTTCAGCATTTTGTTTCTCACAGTGGCCAACCAGATGTCTCTGAAGGTGTCTCAAGCAGGAGGTAGAGACATAACCCTCTCCTGCCACTGCTCCCTTGCAGCTGGTATTTGGAGGCACGCTGTCCTGAGCTTGGAGGTAATCTTGGGCCTCAAGACTAATAGCTCTTGATGGACCTGCATCTATGAATTTCTCCAGTTGCCCTTTAAAGCCCTTGAAGCTAGTGGTGATAAAAAATTCCACAGATTAATTATGTTTTATGTGTAAAGAACTGCCTCATCTAGGCCTCTCAAGAAAGCAGAACTCTTGAAATAGGCATTGTCTCAAAAGGAACTTTTATTAGGGATTAGTGACAGCAGGAAAAACAAGGTGAGGTCTGAGGAAAAACCTGTGCAAGCAGTATATTAAGAGCGATATTCGTTACTCCCCCCCCCCAGGGTCGCAGTGTCCATTTGAATCCCAGCCAATCCACAGGTGGCATATTGTTTTGGTAACTGGCTCCTTTGGCGAGCTCTTCAAGGTCTCTCTCGCTTTAGTTTCTCTCTGGCTCCAAACGCAAACTGCCTCCTTGATAAGGGTGATGCATTCCTTCTCCTGGGGGAAGGGCATAGTGCAAAGTACCCCCAAAGTATCCCCCCTCCCAACAGAATGGCAGGCCCCAAAGAATGGTTACAAAAACATACATACTATAGGAAGAAAAGCAAAACATTTCTTTGGGGTTCTGACATTATGCTTTGATTTGTTTAAATCTTATTTTAATCAGCATCATGATAAGAACAACAGCAGCAGAAAAATCCAGTCCCAATGTTTTGAGATCATCCCCGATCATTTTTTCCACCTCATGCATAATTTCTTACTCCTCAATCATGCCCCTCCCCCCCTCAAATCACCTTTGGGATCTCAGATATTCTACAATTATCTCCTAGGAAGTTATCTGACTTTCCCTAATCATTTTTTTCCGTCTTTTTGCATTTTTTCCAGCTTGGTTACATTTTTGTCAGACACAGTGAGTAGATCTATATACAACATACCAGATGTTATAGACAGAATACAGAGATGACCATGAGGAAGCTATGGGATGGCAATTGCAGGATGCAGGATAAACTGCAGCTCTTTCTCATTTTAGAATATGCCAAACTGAGCATAGTTCATCTCCACAGAAAACTCAAAAATTCCAGATGGTTAGCAGTAGTAAGGCATTCAGACTTGGGCGAAAATCAATTCCAATATGAGAATTTCTAGCGAGCCCATTTATCAGTGGACACGTTTAGTTCCCTGGTTGTGGTAGGGCAATAGATTCTGTTAGTATTAATTATCCTGCCATCTTAGTATTTCTGGTTATACTTCAGAGTAATTGCTTTTGTCAGTAGTTTTGAACTGATTGTTTTGGAAGTCACTTAGAAATGCGATGTGTTTTTGATTATTAGATAAACGCAGCCACATGGTGTGTTCAAGAGTTCAGAAGTGGATTTATGATAAATTTGGAGAATATATTGAAGATTTTAGATTTCAGCCAGAAGAAAACACAGTGGAAACTGAAGAGCCGCTTAGTGCTAGACGGTAAATTATATTGGAAGGCTATTTCATTATGTAAAAACAATAAATACAAAAGTCACTGGGCTCAGTGTATATAGGTAACAAGCCCTGTAAGCGTTAATTAAAGTATTCTTAATACTATCATCATTTGATATTGGATAATATTCTATATTTTATATCTTATAGTTCTTAATTGTTACTTTTGTATTTGATTTATACTGAAATGGAACTTTAAAACTACTAATTTTTGTCAAATGTATTTCTCTTTGTTTCTTTCTCACTCATTTGTGTATGTGCGAGTATGCGTCTTTGTATTTCTGTAATCAGCAACAGTATGTATTACTGTTCCATACTTTTATTCTAACTCCGAGCTTCCAAAGATCGTCTATCTTAGTGGGGGGCGCAGTGGTTAGAATGCAGTACCGCAGGCTAATTCTGCTGACTGCCAACTGCCACCAATTGGGCAGTTTGATTCTAACCAGCTCAAGGTTGACTCATCCTTCCATCCTTCCGAGGTTGGTAAAATGAGGACCAAATTGTTTGGGGCATTGGCTGACTCTGTAAACTGCTTAGAGAGGGCTGTAAAGCACCATGAAGCGTTATATAACTCTAAGTGCTATTGCTAATGCTAAAGACAGCTCTAAAATGAATGTATTAATGCATATCATTTAAGAATCAAGTCTGCATTAGATGTACTAATAGGAAACAGAAATGCATTAATTTTCAAAAGGACTTCTCTAAATATTTTTTCTTTACTTTCAGGCTAACAGAAAATATGAGAAGATTAAGTAAGTATTTAGCCATGTTTATATTGTTTATATATCTGTAATGGGCTGACATATCAAATGCAGATGAGTAACATTTCAGTAAGATTTTTTTCATTTTGAGTGAGAGAACGGAAATTGGCTAGACCTAGAATATGCAATACAAGCAAGTGATAGATTTGTACATTCTGTTGCTGTCTCCTATACTAAGAGAGGCAATGTAGTATAGTGGTTTAGGATTACTAGCAGGGAAAGCCAGGTTTTAGGCTACCAAGTTTTAGAGTTTGGGCTAGTATTCTGTCTCTGAATAAGAAGAGTTATGTATGCCACAGAACAAGCAAACAAATTAGATTTAGGATGCTTCTAATATGAATGATTTGGGGATAGGTTCAGATGAACATGCTTATTGTTATGAACTTCAAGAGGCAATTTACATGTGTGAAATGGATCACAACAAGAGCAAATCCCCTTTATTATTTCTCTGTTTCATTGGAGACTGTTTTGTACTACTTTGTAGTTTAGTAAATCAAGTGATATAAATCAGTTGATTATTCAGCTCCTAGCATCTGGACTTTCCAAAAATAACAGATAGCTTTGCTTAAATATGAAGTAAGAGAAGATTGTGAATAAGAAGATCATACAAATGGGTGCCTATGAATTATCTGTAAAAAAATATTCTGAAAACATTTGATTTGTTTTTTTTTTAAAATAACTGTCTCTACTTTTAGTCTTTGTATGTTTTCATGTGCCATTTTGAATTGTACTTGCAAACTACATACCTAAGTAGTTAAAGTTATATCTATATTTTCTGTTCTGCCTAGAGAGAGGTGCCAAACCTGTTACAAATTTTGTGAAGAATCTTTCTGCCTTATCGGACTGGTTTTCTGTCTACACTTCTGCTATTGCCTTTATTGTAAGTTGTTCTTTCTTAGTTGAGCAACACACAATTTGACTAACAGAATACCGTATATGCCGGCATATAAGGCGACTTCCGCAAGCGATAAAATCGGTGCCAAAAACGGGGGTCGTCTTATACGCCGGAAATACTGGTAGTTTCCGGCATATAAGACGACGTTCTAGGAATGCGGCTCGGCGACAAAGACGGGGGTCGTCTTATACGCCGGGTCGCCTTGTACGCCGGCATATACAGTAATATTCTGCTATTTACATTTTGTTGTAGAAAAGAGAATGATGAAAATCATTAACAATTCTATCAATATTTGCTATTGTTCATGATTTCTTTGAAAATGTGGCTTAGTATCAATCTGATCTGCTACATTCAGTGCATTGAGGTAGTCCTTAACTTATGACTATAATTGAGCCCAAAATTACAGGTACAAGTCATTGTGATTGTAAATCGAGGTATTACGTGACTGGATCGGATTTTTTGTTATTTTTTGTGGTTGTTAAGCAAATGCCATGGCCATTAAGCAAACATGGCATTGTTAAGCAAATCCATTTTACCCAATGGGCATTTTTTTTTACTAGAAACTGGAAGTAAATGGCCAGAAACTTGCAAAAATGTTGAGAATTGTCACAAGACCAAGGGACACTGCAAACAGCCATAAGAGTGTGCCAATTGCCAGGTGCCCAAAATGCAATCATGTGACTACAGGGAGGGGGTTAATCCATCATATCTTCAAAATCAGTCATAAGTAGCTTTGGGGGAGGGTTCATCATAAACTTGAATGGTTGCTAAGTCGAGAATTTTAATTGGAAAGCTGAGACATCTGCAAGGCAGTTAAAAAAAAATCAAGCTGAGGGATGTTTGGTATTTTCACCAGTAGGTAATATTTCTTTATAGAATATAAGTAGTCCTTGATTTATGACTACAATTGACCTCAAAATTTATGTTGCTAAGTGAGACATTTGTTAAGTGAGTTTTGCCCCATTTTATGACTTTCCCCCCACAGTTGTTAAGTGAATCATTGCAGTTGTTAAGCTAGTAACCCAGTTGTTAAATAAATCTGGCTTCCCCATTGACATTGCCTGTCAGAAGATTGCAAAAGGTGATCACATAACCCTGGGACACAGCAACTGTCATAAATATGAACCAGTTGCCAAGCATCCAAATTTTGATCATGTGACCATGGGGATGCTACAATGGTCGAAAGTGTGAAAAATGGTCATAAGTTAATTTTTTCAGTGCCATTGAAACTTCGAACAAAACAAACTGTTGTAAGATAGGGTTAGGGTTAGGATATTATTTTTCAGTTGCCTCCATCATTCCAAAGAGGACTTAATATATCTTTAAGAAGTGACACTTAAAGAAAATCTTTAAATTGACTAAGTATTGCCTCTGTTATGAGAGGTTTTATACCATCTGAGTCATGTTCAGTGAGATGGATCACTGTATAAATTTGTTTAACTAACAATCAAACAAATAAATATTGTATATTTCTTTTTAATTTAAAGAAAACTGCATCCATGCTCCCATGAGCTTCTGAACAAAGACTGGATAGAAATTTAAGAAATACATGACATTAGGGATGTTTTGCTTTTAAATTTACATAGTGAAAATAATGTGATTAATATCTAATTCAAGGTATGTAGGATTGCTACATCCTATCCATTGCTGTTAAAATGTTTTAATATAATAATTGCATGTTAACATATGTAGCTTATTTGTTCTTTTATTTGCAGATCTACATGAATGCTGTATGGCATGGCTGGGCCATTCCTATGTTCTTATTTTTAGCAATTTTGAGGTTGTCCCTAAATTACCTCATAGCCAGGTAATCACTTTTCAATATGTTGTCAATAATATGTATGCCTCCAACAGTATATACCGTTAGAACTTATGCAATTTAAAATAGTATATGAGCTTATCTAAATAAATAAATAATATATATTTATTTTGTCTTCCTATTTAATGCACTTAATTTTAAAATTAGTTACAAAATAGGAAATTCCAATCTTTAATGCTCTTGTGCTTTAAAAATTAGGGTTGTGTAAAAATTTTGTACTGCCCATGGAAATATTTGATTTCTAGCTTTTTAGTTGTCTCAGCAGATGGCAGCACCTGGCGAACAGTCTAGGATAATTTTTCTTCGGCCATCTCATCCCAGCCATCTCACCATGTCCAATGCGCCTGGACCATCTTCTGCTGCCGGTGTGGCCATTTTACTGCAGCCAATTCAGCACAGGACAATTCCACATGGGATAACTCAATGCGATAAATGTTATCTGCTACTATTTCTTCACAGTTATTTCCATTTTTGTCAATGAAAATAATGTCAAAAGAACAGTGGCAGATAACATTTATTGAGTTGAATTATCCCGTGTGGAATTGTCCATCGGCGAGTTGTCTGAAGCAAGTTGCCCACGGCCAGCTGTCCTGTTCTGCCTGGCCAACCACGTCTGTGCAGGGAAGCTAAACAGAGTTGGCCTTAATTCTTATGTGGCTGAGAGACCACCAAGGAAATTCCAGGTTTGTTGGCCAAATTGGGGAGATGAGAAACTCCTTGGAAGAAGGTGGAGGTTAGCTGTTACCATCCTGTTGAGCTTCAGGATTTAGTGACTGTGATCTAGGGAACAAAATTCCTGATGTTTCTCCAGAAACTGTGGTTGGCATAATCGGAAGCAAGGTGTTCTGCTATACAAACCGCAGGCAATTGAGCAGGACTGGCTGGGCTTCTGTATTTATAACTGGGTGTCCTGAATGCTGAATTATATTTAGCCAACCTGGTTTCCAGTTGTTCCACATTGGTGAGAGCTAGTCTTCCAATCTGTTGCCAGCCAAACTGCACAGATGTTATTTAAGAACTAGTAGCTGCTAGTGCTAGTGCATAAAGGAAAAGATCTTCTTTCAGGGGCCGTTCAGAAACTCAGGAACTCTCAACCCTTCCTAAAGAGTAAGAATCTCAAAAGGTTCTCTGAGATTAAATAAATTGGTTTTGATCTTGGCTTTCATCCAGGATTTTACTTTACTTCTACTCTAGTACAACAACTGTAATGCACTGTGCATATTTATCATCACATTTCAGTTATCCTTGCAAACAAAACTTGAATTCTGCTTCACCCTCTGTGTTATGTTTAAATGGAAAAGAGACAAATTGGTTCAATTGCCTTGCAGATGTTTGGGGAATATGAAATTCAGCACAGTTGTAGCTTCTTTACAAATTACAATAAGAGGAGAAAGTAAACAACAAACCACAGAATTTGAATTGTGGGTGTGTTAGCAAATCCTTCCCCAACCCTTCCTCATCTCATTTTCATGTGCCAAATATATTTCTAATATTATTATTACTCCTACTCACTGTTCCTGCATTTCTTGTAATGGAATGGCTTAAACTCAGTCAGCAAGTGTGTTCCATTGAGTTGTACAGAGTCTATTCAGATTCATTGTCTGCAACATTGCTTGCCACACATTGACAATAGCTAAGGTGAGAACTGATCACTGCAATCAGGAACTGATTGCCAGATTTATGTGGCTTTCCAGAAAAAGATAAACTTTGAAATATGGCCCCATTTTCACTTGTATTTATAGAGATCCTTTTACACAATAAATGTATAGGGGGGAGTTCCAATTTCATGTTTTTAGGAAAGTTGAAATACAAATACTTATTACTATATTTTTATAGTGTGATGGAATTGTTTATTGATCATAATTAGCAGGATGATAAATCCTCATTGCATTGTCTAATAAAGTAATCTATATAGCAGTGTTTCCCAAACTTGACAATTTTAAGGCATGAGGACTTCAACTCCCAGAATTCCACAGCCAGCAATGCTGGCTGTGGAATTCTGGGAGTTGAAGTCCACATGCCTTAAAATTGTCAAGTTTGGGAAACACCGCTATATAGAATCATTACTTTATCTGCAAGAACATTGTTGTAATAGCTTAATTATTTCTTTATTTCTTTTTTAAAAAGAATGTTATTAATTACTTGATCTACTGTAATCTATTGAACATTCAGAGCTACAAGATCTCTTCAAGATGGATGTCAGCACTATATTAAAGAAAGTTTGTAAATTTTGAAAAGATATATTCTGTTGCCTTCACGGCTTGCTTTTTCAAAGGATCCCTTCTGTTTCATTGTTATGAAGCCACGTAGAAAACCAGTGTTCCTGTTTAATGCAAATGCCTTTTTTTTTTTAGAGGGTGGAGGATACAGTGGAGCATTGTGCCCGAAGTTTCTGAGCCTATTGTAAGTCCAAATGATATTGAGATCACTATTGAAATATTTATATGAATGTTTTGATACGTTTCAAATTTACACAGGTAGTCCTCAAATTACAATCACATTTGGGACCAGAATTTCCATTGCTAAGCAAAGCAGCTGTTCAGTGAGTTGTGCCCAGTTTTATGACTTTTTTCCACGGTTGTTAAGTCATTGCAGTTGTTAAATGAATCATGTCATTAAACACATCCAACTTCCCCCCTAGACTTTCCTTGTTGGAAGCCAGCTGAAAAGGTCACAAAGGATGATCACATGACCCCAGGACATGTTGTAAACATATGCCAGTTGCCAAGCAACCAGATTTTGATCACATGACCACGGGGAATGCTGCTATGGTTGTAATGGCAATAGCACTTAGAGTTATATACCGCTCTACAGTGCTTTACAGCCTTCTTTAAGCAGTTTACAGAATTAGCATATTGCCCCCAACAATCTGAGTCCTCATTTTACTGACCTTGGAAGGATGGAAGACTGAGTCAACCATGGTCAGGATCAAACTCCTGGCAGTGGGCAGAGTTAGCCTGCAATACTGCCTTTTAATCATGGTGCCACCACAGTTCATAAGTGTGAGGACTGGTTCTAAGTCATTTTTTCCAATGCTGTTATAACTTCAAGTGATCACTAAATATTTGACTGTAAGTTGAAGACTACCTGTTCTATCTATTAGGCATTTTATACTCTTGATAATTTTAATCAACTCAACTTTAATTATATTGTGACTTCATATGCTGTCCAATATTTTTGTTATTTTTTAAAATATTGTATAAAAGACCACGTTATAATGTTTAGTTAAAGAAGAAACATAGAATATATAACTTATATTTTGAAGTATAGAGTCTAATAAATATGAAATTCTGAAGTATGACTTAAAATAATTTGCATGTCAGGGTATGTCTAGTTATTTTGAGGGCAGCTACATCGTTGAGGTCATTTATAAAGAAGCACATTATGTTGGCCAGAACCAAACCTACTTGTCTGCATAAAATTTAAGAGGTTAAATACAAAATAAATGCATAGTCTGCCCTAGAAGCTTAAAAGAAATGTAAAATCTACACTATTTATTTTAATAGTTTATTATGTGTTTATAGTAGGATGAGTTTAGTTCCATCAGGCACCAAGATGTCCTTCAAATACTGTAGTTGCAGTTCCAGACAATGAATCTATTTTAACATTATGGAAAAGAGTGATCCATGTGATCATTCTGGTCAGAACATCTAGCATAGGGGTGTCAAACTGCTGGCCTGCAAGCCGGATGCGTCATGAGGAAACCATGCCCACCCCATTGCCGGCAATGGGGAAAAAGTTCCGATATGTCGCGCAACGTACGTGACGTCACAAATTTGACATGTCTGATCTAGCAGAAGCAATTTGGATTGGATTAAAGTCTGCAAAATATGTGAAACAATCCATATCCAATTCTTTTGATACTGTTTTATCTCTATGAATCTGGGCTATAGATTGTGGCCCAAATTCTCCAAACTTTCTAGTGCAGACTTGGTATATGGAGCAGACAAGTGAATGTTGTCCACCAGCAGTGTTCAGTCTAGTGATGAAAAAAATAACATTGGCTACAAACCAACATATATTTACAAAAGCCGGATCTGGTTGTCATCATAAAACATGTATTATTATGTGAATGAATAATACTTGGTAAACCTAGGGCTCTTATTCTCCCATCTTCCTGCCTTAGGGGATAGCTTTGAGGAATACATTGGATGATTTTGTTTCTTTTTAAAATAATCATAGTTTAACAGAGACAGACTGGCTAATTTTAAAGTGCAGTTTATGCAGCTGCTTTGTTTCAGTAAATTATAGTTAAATCATAACATTATTGCAGAGTATTTTTTTCTTTCTTTAAGTTTAAAGCCACATATTCATGTTTCGATGACAAATTATATTTACTGTTTTAGGAACCTCCCAAAGAAGACTTAACTGTATCAGAAAAATTTCAGCTTGTTCTGGATGTGGCACAAAAAGCACAGGTACGAAATCTTTGGCATCTCCATTTAGAAGTTGCAGGTAGGAGCCAGAGATCTCCATGTGAGAAATGATCCCTGGAAAGTATAGTGTACTGGACTAGAATGTTTATGGAAAGCAACTTGTATTAATCACATCATTTGAGAAATAGCAGAACATAGTACCGTATATTCCGGCGTATAAGGCGACCCGGCGTATAAGACGACCCCCGTCTTCAGCGCCGAGTCGCATGCCTAGAAAGTCCTCTTATATGCCGGAAACTACCGTAATTTCCGGTGTATAAGATGACTCGCCGTATAAGACGACCCCCGACTTCGGCGCTGATTTTACCGTTTGCGAAAGTCGTCTTATACGCCGGAAAATACGGTAAATGTATATGGTTTGGTTTAAAAAGTAAACTTTTAAAACAGCTTCTTGTTTTTCATATACACAGACATGTATTCTAATCTAATACTCCCTTTCTTTCTTGATTACAGAATTTATTTGGGAAAATGTCAGATATACTGGAAAAAATTAAAAAGTAAGTTTCTATATATTTCTCTTTCTAACAACATATTTTTCATTAGGTCTGAATGGTAATATCTTTAAATGCTGCCTATTTACCTTTATTTTTTGCTCTCTCTCACTCTCTCTCTCTCTCCCTCCCTCCCTCCCTCCCCCCCCTCCCCCCCTCTCTCTCCAGTTTGTTCATGTGGGTCCAGCCTGAAGTAACGCAGAAACTATATATTGCTTTATGGGCAGTTTTTATTGCATCCTGCTGTATTCCTTACAGGATCGTTGGGCTTGCAATAGGTAAAACTATTATATTTTCACA